>NC_083321.1:3118156-4526624 GCF_963455315.2 Globicephala melas
CCTACATCTTCGGTTGTGTGACAGGCAGGGTCTATGTCCCTGGAACCACACTGATAGCTCCAAAAAGGGAGCTGCATTTGAGGCCCCATTGGATGTGGGGCTGAGTGGGCACGAGTTTCTGGGTGCCTCGGCCACCCTGGTCCCCACTCCAGGCCTCCCCACGTCCTACAGCCCCTCGGCTGAGAGAGGCCCCCTCGGTGTTCCCTCTCGAGAAGCCAGCCTGGAAGGAGGCTTGGATCCAGGAAGGAGGCGGCATCAGGCTTTCAGCAGAGCAGGCGAGGTACCAGCCCTGCCCACAGCGAGGCGTGGGGTGCGGGCTGCTTCCAGGGCAAGGCCTCCACGAGGAGGCGGGCGATGGGACGGGGGTCCGTATCCCCAGAAGCAGGCTCGGGGGGTGCCCTCGGGGGTCCTCAGCTTCTAAAGAGAGCCAGGCAGTGCCCCTGCTGGGTCAGGGCCACCTAGAGAGCGTACCCCAGGGAGGTGCTACCATTAGGAATTTGAAATACCGTTTTTTTAGACGGCTCGTCAAGGACAGGAGTGCTCTGTGCTCCTCATGAACCCCATAAGATCTCAACGAAGGAAGGGCTTCAGAGGGCCGGGGCGGCAGTTCAGCGTAGCAACCAGCTGAATCCATTTTTATCCTGGGCTCTTTCAACTTTGAGTGATACAAGTCCGCTCTCAACAGTCATTTTTTTAGGTCAAAAAACAGTCAGATAGCGAGACAGCTGATACGGTCCAGCTGAGTAGCTGGCGTCTAACGTGCGGGTGACTCAGCAATTAGGCAGTGGGTCCCCAGACGCTTGGCTGGATGCCCCGCTCTCACTCTCTCTCTGTCTCTCTGTCTCTTTCCTCTCTCTCTGTCTCTCTGTCTTTCTGTCCCGGTCTGTCTCTATCTCTTGCTCCGTATCTCTGTCTCTGTCTCTCTGTGCCTCTCTCTCTCTGTTTCTGTGTCTCCATCTCTCTCTCTCTGGCTCTGCCTTGTATCTCCCTCTCTCTCTGTTTCTCCCCGGTTGGCTGCTGCCCTTCCAGGTGCTGGCCTGTCTTTCCCACTAAGGACCCCCTTCCCTGTTCACACACCCTCCCAGCGCCCCACCCCCCAAAAAACAGACCACCTTCCCCCGGAGATCTGGCAGAATCCAGGTAGGATTCTGATTGGCCTGACTTGGGTCACATGACCCTCCCTAAACCAATCACTGTGGCCTGGGAAATGGGGAGCTCTGATTGGCCAGGACTAGGTCATGTGGGTTTTCCCATGACCAGAGAGGGCTGTCCTCCCATTGACAGTGTGCGGGACCGCATGGGGAGGCCGGGGAAAGAAAAGGGCTGCAGTTACCAGCAGAAGGGAGCTGGGGAGCCGCAGGACAAACAGAGCGAGGACCCCCATCAGCGCCACCTGGGCCTCTTCTCCCTCCTGGGGTCTCCTCCCCGTGTCAGCCCACCATCCACCCCGGCCCAAGGCAGGGAGCAGGGAGTTACCCAGGTCGTGCTGCCCCACCCTCCGTAGCTCTGGGACCAGTCAGACCGAATTCCCTGCCTGGAAACCAGGGAACAGGACGTCCCACTGGGGAGACAAGCAGAAGAAAACCCAGGCACAGCTGATCAGGCCCCCCGCAGCCATCCACCACGGAGGCTCAGCCGGTTAGCCCTGCGCACCCTCACTCGGCACTGATGTCTGCTCAGGGGGCAGGGACCCCAGAGCTGGACTCACTTCCCCCTGGTCATTCTAGGGTAAGAGGAGGCAGTGGAGGCCATGGCCTGTGTGCCCAGAGCTGAAGAAAGGGCAGACTGGGAGCTTAGAGCTTCCTCGGGGAACGGGAACCATGGCCTGGCTGTGGCTCTGACGCTCACCGTCCAGGGCTTCCCAGGCATCTGGTAACCAGCTGCGTGGGAGTACCAGGGGCTCGAGTCCCCAGGAAGGAAGGGGGCGGGGGGGAGGGCACTCTACAATGAGGATGATGTCAAGAACAAAAGCCTCGGAGGCCGCAGGTTGCAAACAAACCCGGCTTTGCCCCGCTCAGTTGCCTCCAGACCAACACTCCACCTGGATGAACTGCACCCAGACCGCTCCGTTCTGCCTTTCATTCATTGCTTTCTCGAAGAGAACAAACCCCTCCCCTCCCGGGAGAAGTGGGCAGGCCAGCAACAATGCGCTGCCCACACAGGGAAGGAGGTGCCGAGTGGCCCGTCGTCCAGGAGGGAGCTGGCTGTCGTCCACAGCGAGGTGGCTTTGGGGAAATGCAGGCACCTTCCCTCCAGCCAGAGGTTCTACCCAGAATGAGAAGTTCCCCCGCTCCCTGGAGCTCTGAGAATTTCAGCCGCCTCCAGGAATCCATCAGGTGCGGTCTCCGGGATCATGTTTAGTGCTTTTTCTGGGTTATGAAGCCGAGGAATTCCCGCAAGGGCCTTTCGGGGAACTGAGAGGGGGAAGGGAATTTAGCTCTCTGCGTTTCTTTAACGGCATTACCTTTTACTGAGCTCTTAAGCTCATGGCCGGGATGTTTTCAACGAGGAATTCAGGATCCATCCTGGGGCTGGAGACAGCTCCTCCCCTAGCAGGGTCCCCACCTCCAGCCTCCCCCGGTGACTGTCTCCGTGTAAGGGGTGACAGTTGCAGTTACCAGAGGAAACTGACCTCTAGATTCCTCCTGTCGGGAGGTCTTCTCTGACCCCTTAGTGGAAAACACCCCAGCCAGGATGGAGGCTGAATTCCAGCCACCTCCCCCAGCCTCGCAACCCTCCGTGAATGCACCCCCAGACTGCGGTTGACCATGAGCTAACTGCCTGGACATCTCACTTCTAGGGTCATTCTTCCGTCTTCTGTGGCCTCTCTCTTCACTGTGTTTTGGTTTGAATTAGCCCCGTCCATTTTAAGCTGCTTACTCAGCATCCAGTCTCCCAGCCATCCTTGCAGCCAGCACAGGGCTTAGCACCTGTCTTAGCTCCAAATGCCATAGCCAGACGCCACAGACTGGGTGGCTTAAACAGAAATTCATTTTCTCACAGTTCTGGAGGCCGGAAGGGCCAGTTTCCTCCGAGGTGTCACTCCTTGTCTTGCGCGCGGCCGCCCTCTGCACATGGCCATCTCTCTGTGCAGGCACACCCCTGGGGTCTCTTGGGTGTCCCA
The DNA here is from genome assembly GCF_963455315.2 of Globicephala melas. Taxonomy (NCBI): domain Eukaryota; kingdom Metazoa; phylum Chordata; class Mammalia; order Artiodactyla; family Delphinidae; genus Globicephala; species Globicephala melas. The sequence continues at coordinate 3,121,281 of NC_083321.1, forward strand.
GTTTCCTCTTATAAGGACACCAGTCAGGTTGGATTAGGGCTTACCCGACCAGCCTCAGTGTTACCTCTTAAAAGGCCCAATTTCCAAATACAGTCACACTCTGAGGTACTGGGGGTCAAGACTTTAAAATATGAATTTGGAGGGGACACAAATTAGCCCGTCACAGGAGCCCTATAAAAGATGCTCTGCAGGGCTTCCCTGGCGGCGCAGTGGTTGAGAGTCCGCCTGCCGATGCAGGGGACGCGGGTTCGTGCCCCGGTCCGGGAAGATCCCACATGCCGCGGAGCGGCTGGGCCCGTGAGCCATGGCCGCTGAGCCTGCGCATCCGGAGCCTGTGCTCCGCAACGGGAGAGGCCACGGCAGTGAGAGGCCCGCGTACTGCAAAAAAAAAAAAAAAAAAAGATGCTCTGCAGACCACCTTTTCATCAGTCGTAGCCAAGTGTGCCTGGCGTAAGGTGGAAAGGCGGCGCCCCTTGCAAGAGGGGTGGCACTCAGAAGCCTTGTGCCTCAGTGAAGGGGACCATGCATCCTGCTAACAGAGGAGTCAATCAAGCCAGGTGGGGCTGCTTCGATCGTGGTTAGCAGATGTGTGGCTGAGTGGAGATCCTTCCTTCCTTCTGTCCAGGTAATTAGTGAGCAACTTCAAAACCTGCAGGCTTTCCTGCTCAAATCAGTTATTCAGCCTGATGCATCCAAAGGTCCCCAACAGGAAATAGAGAGAAAAGAGGTTGCTAAGTGGTTATGATAGAGACTAAATGACTTACTTGTTAGTGGCCCGCGCCAGATGTGAGCTGCTGTAGCAGCTAGGTGCCCGCAGTCTGCCAGTGCAGGAGGGGCAGGGCGAGTGGGGGGAGGCTCGGGCTCTCAGGAATACCAGTAATTTCTTCCTTTATCCAGATCAGTGGTCACCTGTGTCTTCATCAGTTGTGATCACGGACCGCAGAATGAGCCCAAGGGGATAGCCTCGGCGTTCATTCCGGCATTCGGGCTGCGGGCGTCACCTCACCTGCCAGTGCGCCTGGGGCCAGGGGCTGGTGAGGGTCTTCTCAGCCCTGAGCTGGGGCCAGGGGGTGAAAAGTCACTGTCCGGGGCTGGATGGCAGTGTCACTTTTCCACTCCCACTGGGGGTCAGCTACTAACAGCACAGTGAGAAGCAAGGTGGTGTGGATTCAAGGCAGGGACGTGTGATTTTGCTTAGTAAGAATAATACCGTGAATCAGATGACTGTGGAAGTTTCAGGAAAGGTCGTAGGGTTTCCCGTGATACTCTTCTTTCCTTTTGTTTATGTTTGCAATTTTCAAAAAAGAAACTTAGACATTTATAAAAAATAATAATAATGCTTACTGCTAAGGCTATTTCTACCTGTGGCCGTGATGGGAAAACAGAGGCCAGATTTACCTTTCCGCAGGAAACAACCAAAGCTCAGACAACATAGGAAACAATAGATTTAAGACTAGGCATCGGGCAACAAGTGACAGTGATCCCTGAAAGGTGGGAAACAAAAGAGATTGTTACTGAACTCAGGTATAGTTGCTCATCGCTCAAGAATCCAATACTGAGAGACAAGTGTTGGGTAAAAGGAAAGATAGCTTTGTTGAGGAAGCCAGCAATCCTGGGGAGAAGGTGGACTCATGTCCCAAAGAACCAGCTCCCCATTGCTGATCAGGGAGCAAGAGCTTTTAAGGGGGAGTTTCAGGGGTGCACATGCCGGGGGCGGAGGGAGGGCGCTACATGCAGAAACAGCACGGTCAGCTCTGACAGCCATCTTGAAATTGGTTGTGTGGTGGTCTGATCAGTGTCATCTTTATTGTTTTAAGGACAGTTAATCTTCACTTCCAGGGTCGGTTTGTTCCCATTTCCTTGAGGCCAGTTCTCGGAATTGTGGCAGCTTTTGTCCTGGCTACAGTCTGGTCATCACATAGTTAACTGCTTCCACCTGGTAGGGGTTTCAGTATCTGTAAGACAGCTCACAGGATATGGCTCAGAATATTATCTGGAGCCCTTGAGGAGGAACTAAAGGTCCTTGACTTTGTTTAATGGCTAAATTATTATTATTTTGTCTTGTTTGGCTGCCTTCCTTTGTCTCTGCATTTTCTCACTTCTCTGATTAAATTTCTTCTTTGGAACTCGGGGAAGGCCTAGGAGGCTAAAGTTTTTCTACAGACAAGAGACAGGCAGAGGACATGTCTCTTGTCCTCAAGGCCCCATAGGGCCCTGTTCCATTACGAGATGAGCCCTCTGACCACCCAGCTTCCTGCACCGAGAGTTTCCAGGCTCCGCTCACAGAGTGAGAACCCCAGCAGAGGCTGCAGGGGAACTCCAGGAGAAATAATGAGCTGAGAGCCAGTTGGTGGGGGGGCACGGCAGCTCAGTTTGCAGGCTAGAGTGCCAAAGGAGGCTGCCCTCCAGAATTCAGCAGAGCACTGATTAGCACGTGTGTGAGGAAACTACCAGAAGCTGGAGAGAGCATCACCCAAAGGATTAGAGAACCAGTATCTGGCAGTCACTCAGGATGGGGGCAGTACCTCTTCCCACCCACCAGACTGAATTCATGGAGCGTCAGGAAGAGTCCTCAGAAGGGTCTTGCCTCCAGACTGGAGAATAATTAGCCTTAGACTAATCATGGCTCTGGTCTCACCTAACAGATCTTAAAATCAAGACCTGAAAGAATCAAACTCTTTCCAGGTAACTTAGCCACACCCAGAACCAAGCTCAGGAATATCTATAAGAACATAAAAATATCCAGCACCCGCAAAGTGAAACATGCAACGTCTGGCATCCATTCAGGAATTCCTGGATATGCCAAGGGCAGGGAAACACCACCTGTAATGAGGAGAAAGTTCACTTGGTCAAAACAGACCAGGGACACAAATGTTAGAATTTGCAGGCAAGGATAGTAAGGAATCATTATAACTGTATTCCATATGCTCAAAATGTTAATATAGACATGGAAGATTTTTTTGTTTTTTTTGTGGTACATGGGCCTCTCACTGTTGTGGCCTCTCCCGTTGCGGAGCACAGGCTCCAGACGCGCAGGCTCAGCGGCCATGGCTCACGGGCCCAGCCGCTCCACAGCATATGGGATCTTCCAGGACCGGGGCACAAACCCGTGTCCCCTGCATCGGCAGGCGGACTCTCAACCACTGCGCCACCAGGGAAGCCCGGAAGATTTATTTTTAACTCACTGAACTGTACACTTAAAAATGCGTAAGGTGACAAATTTTATGTTCTGTGCATTTTACCACAAATAAAAATTTTTTAATTTTAAAACTCAAACTTCTAGAGGTGAAAATTGCAATCAGTGTCTGAGATGAAAAATACAAAGGGTAGGGAACTTCCCTAGTGGTCCAGTGGTTAAGAATCTGCCTTCCAATGCAGGGGAATTGGGTTCCATCCCTGGTCGGGGAACTAGGATCCCACATGCCGCAGGGCAACTAAGCCTGCGCGCTCTAGAGCCCCCACACCACAACTGGAGAGAGGCCCACGCACCACAACAAAAGATCCCACGTGCCACAACTAAGACCCGACATAGCCAAATAAATTTTTTTTTTTTTAAGAAAAGAGGTTTGTTTAAAAAAAAGAAAGAAAAAGAAAAATACACAGGGTGGGATTCATGGCAGATCAGATGCTGCAGAAGAAAAGAAGAGTGAGCTTGCAGAAGCATTAGAAACTACCCAAAGAAAACAGAGAGAGAAAAAGGAAGTGTCGTTAAAAAAAATAAGAAGAAGAAAAGAACAGAGTTTCAGTGAGCTGTAGAACAACTCCAGGCAGCCTAATGTGTACATGTGAGTCCATGAAGTAGAGGGGATTGAGGTGAGGAAGAGAACAAAGAGAATATTTGAAGAAATGATGGAAATGTTTCCAAATTTGAAGTGGTCTATGAATTCCCAGATCCAAGAAGCTCCATGAATCCCAAGCTCAAGACATATAGGGAAAAAATATACACCAAGGCGCATAGTTTTCAAATTGCTCAAAACCAGGGATAAAGGTAAAAATCTTAAAAGCCACCAGAGAGGAAAAAAAGATTCATTGCATACAAGAAACAAAGACAAGCATGACAGCAGATACATTTTCAGAAACAATCAAGTGAGAAGACAGGGGAGAAATGTCTTTAAAGTGCTGAAAGGGGAGAAAAAACAGCTATTTCAAAAACAAAGGTAAAATCAAGACTTCTTCAAAATACAAAAGCTTTGATACTCCATCACCAGCAGACCAGACTATAAGAAATGTTAAAGGATGTCTTTCAGGTGAAAGGAGGATGACAGGAGATGGAACTACTCAGAGGAATGAGGGGCACCAGAAATGGTAGCTGCATGAATATGTAAGGAGATTGTCTTACTATTTAAGTCCCTTTAAAAGTCATTGACATTAAAGAGAAATTACAACAATGTACTTTGTGGATATAACAGGGAAAGGTAATATGTATGCTCCCAATAGCACAGAGGCTGGGAGGAGAGGAGTGGAAAGGTTCTTATCCTGTATGCAAAGTTAGAAAACATCACTTGATTAAAAGTGAAGGATATACACCATAAACCCTAAGGCAACCGCTAAAATAACCAAATAATTACAGCTAATGAGCTGACAGAGGAGATAAAATGGAATCATAAAAAATACTCAACCCAAGAGAAGGCAGAAAAAGAGGGAACGGGGGGTTACACACAGGACAAATAAAAAATAAATGGAAATAAGACAGAACTAAACCTAGCCATATCAATAATCCTATTAAATATAAATGGTATAAATTCTGCCCAATTAAAAGGCAGAATTATCCAGTTGGATGAAACAGCAAGATGCTTGCCTCCAGGGGACACACTTCAATTACAGAAGTGCAAATATGTTAAAAGTAAGAGGGTGAAAAGAATATACCACATTAACACTAATCAAAAGAAAACCGGGATGGCTATTTTAGCATCAAAGTAGATTTCAGAACAAAGAATGTCAACAGAGTTAAAGACGATTACTTCATAATGATAAGAAGGTCAGTTCTGTAGAAGGACATAAGAACCCTAAGCACCTAATAACAGAGCCTCAAAATACAGGAAGCAAAAACTGCAAGGAGAAATACACAAATCCACAATTATAATCAGATTATTTCAACACCCCCTCTCTCAATAACTGATAGAACAAATAGACAGAAAATCAGTGGATAGAAAATTTGAACAACACCAACTAACTTACCTAACTGATGTTTATAGACCTCTTTATGCTTTCTTTTCAAATGCACTTGGAACAGTTATCGGATAAACCATATTCTGATTCACAAAACAAGTGTCAATAAACTCAAAATCATTCAGGTCATACAGATGTGTTCTCTAACCGCAAGGGAATCACATTAAGAACCAAACAAGAGAAAGGTCTCTGTAAGATCCCCCAATATTTGGAAACTAGCGAACGCTATTTTAAGTAATGCATGGGTCAAAGTAGAAATCCAATGGGAAATTAGAAAGTATTCAAGCTGAATGAAAATGAAAACACTACATATCAACGTGTGTAGGATGCCACTAATGCGGCTCTTCAGGAGAAATTTATAGCACAGAATGCCTCTATTAGGAAAGGAGAAAGCACTCAAATCAGTGACCTCAGCTTCTATTCTTAGAAGCTAGAAGAAAAAGCAAATTAAAGCCAAGTAAGCAGAAGAAAGGCAATAGTGAAGATTACAACAATTGATGAAATAGAAAAACAATAAGGAAAAATGATGACACCAAAAGCTGGTTCTTTGAAAACATCAATAAAACTGATAAACCTCTAGCCAGGCTAACCCAGAGAAAAGAAAGAAAGGAAAAGAAAAAGGTACAATCTACCAGTAGCAGAAGGGAAAGCAGGGACTACAAGTCCTTTCTCCACTGAATTGCCTTTGCCGTTGTCAAAGACCAGATGTTCACATGTGAATGCAGGTCCAGTTCTGAGCCCTCTTCTGTTCCATTTTCTGTTTGTCTGTCCTGGACCACTGTCTCGATTACTACCTCTCCATGATAAGTCTCCAAATCGGGTTGCATTAGTTCTCCAACTTTGTCTTCTTTTTCATGAGTGTTTTGTTATCCTAGATATTCTGCACTTCCGTGTGAATTTAACAATCAGCTCATCATTTTCTATAAAAAGCCTGCTGGGATTTTGACTGGGATCACGTTGGGGAGAACTGACATCTTAAGACAGTCCTGAGTCTTACGCCCCATAGTCGTGGGGAATTGCTCCTTCAAGTCCAGTCTTTCACATCTCTCAGCAGTGTTTTTGTTTGTGTTTCTGTTTTTCGGGTTTTTTGCGATGTTAATACTCAACTTTATTTCATGCGCACTGGTTGAATATCAGCTGGAGAAGTATTTCATTTACAACAAAAAGTCAGGATTCTGGGACATAAGACACAGTCTGGGTCATAAAAACACGCATCAAAAGAAAAATATGGCTTAATTTATTACCTCAATTTTGTGCCCAAATTTCCCTTGCTGTTGTTCTTTTTATTAATTTTATGATTTTTATGGTTTACTTATAAGCAGAATGCTGTCCCCAAATGGAAGAACCTGTTTACTGGTAAACTGTAAACACTGCTATAAAATAAAGCAGTGTTTTTAAACTTTACTTTTTTAAAATTCATTTTATTTATTTGTTTGTTTGTTTGTTTTGTTTTGTTTTTGGCTGCGTTGAGTCTTCGTTGCTGTGCACGGGCTTTCTCTAGGTGCGGTGAGCGGGGGCTACTCTTCGTTACGGTGCATGGGCTTCTCATTGCGGTGGCTTCTCTTGTTGCAGAGCACAGGCTGTAGGCGCACAGGCTTCAATAGTCGTGGCGCACGGGCTCAGTAGTTGTGGCTCGCGGGCTCTAGAGCACAGTCTCAGTAGTTGTGGCGCACGGGCTTAGTTGCTCCGCAGCATGTGGCATCTTCCTGGACCAGAGCTGGAACCCATGTCCCCTGCATTGGTGGGCGGATTCTTAACCACTGCGCCACCAGAGAAGTCCCTCTCAGCAGTGTTTTAGAGTTTTCAGTGTGCAGGGCTGAACATCTTTTGCCAGATTTGTCCCGAGCTGTTTCGTATTTTTTGAAGATATTGTAAAGGTGTTTGTAAACTTCTGTCTTGGTTGTTTGTTGCTGTTATACAGAGTTACACTGATGGTCTCCACAGGGTTCCACAGTTTTTGCCAACTAGGTATCCAGCCCCAGGGTATGGGTGGTCCCCGGCGGGAAGAGAGAGGGCCGATCTGTCTCAAGACCCTTTTTTTACGTCCTACTGTCTGCTGTTTGGGCAAGAGTAGGGTGGGCAGAGGTGCTCTCTTACATTTGGGGGAGAGGTTACCTGCACGCAGGGCCTCTTGGTGGATGGCCAGGCCCTGCGATGTGAGCGCCACAGAGAGTAGACCCAGGCCCCTCTGTGGCGTCGCCCCGTTTCCCAGCTCCATGTGGCATTTCTTTGCTTGAAAGATGAAGGATGATAGAGTTCCTGGTGGCATTTTGTGTCTATTGGTATTTAATGTATTTGCCAAGCCTGTCATTTTGGAGAGGGAAAAAGCAGTGACTCAGACCCCGGCTCCGCATCCTGGTCTACCGGCCTCCCTCTCTCTGCTGGGGGGGCGGGGGGGATGTGTGATGGACACCCTTCCCCAACTAGGAGCACAGGCAGCGGGAAGCCCAGCCTCCGGTCCAGGGTGGGCGCTGCTCCCCTCGGAATCACCAGGCAGCTGGGTGGCCACAGGAAGCTGCCTGCCCACCTGGGAACTTCCAGGCCCGGCTCCCCTGGCATCACTAGGGACTCAGCACCAGGAGGGGTGCCTGGTCTGGGGGGTCGGGCGGAGTGGGGCTTTCTGCTTTGGGGGGGCCATGACAAGCGGGCTGCCAAGCATGTCGGATGTCGGGGGCCATGGCTGGAAGAGCAGGGGCTTCTCACTGCCCCCGTGCCTGCAGCACTGCCAGCCTCCACACCGGCTTCCTGCCCTCATCCCACCGGCACCCCCATACCTCGCCCCTCGTGCTGCCGTCCTGGCCTCTATTCCGTAGAGAGCTCACCCACACGCAGCCCCCCGGGGCCACATCAGGCCTCAGAGCCAAGGCTGCTGACCAGGTCCAGGGCTCCCTCACCCACAGCTCCTCCAGAACAGGCTTCCAGAAGCTTCCACATGGAGCCCCTGCAATGTCAGTCCTTCCCTTCAGGGTGACCAGCAGGGACTTCGGGGCAGGGGCGGGCCTGGGGACTCACTATATGACGGTACGTTTGTCCATTTTTTGTCTGTAACTCACGCGAGCCTGAGACGGGTCGGCTGCCCTGTCCCCGGCCCTCAGACGGACCTGCCTGCAGGAAGCACGTGGTGAATGTAGTGTGAAGGAGAGCTTTTAGCGCAGTGCCTGGTGTGTGATGAGCAGCTGGAATATGGGAGCTGTGATGGACCACAGGAGTCTCAGCTGTGATGCCCAGACGCCCATGGCTGTGGCTTTGCAAAAACACGGTGAGGCTCCACGTGAGGATTTATAGCGACTTTATTCCTAATCACCAACACCCGGAAGCGGCCAAGGTGTCCTTCAGTAGAACCGTGGTACGTCCATTCAGTAGAATATTATTTGGTGATGAAAAGAAACGAGCTACCAAGCCACAAAAAGACATGGAGGAACCTTAAGGGAAATAAGCCAGTCTGCAAAGGCTTCACACTGTGTGATTCCAAGGTATGACATTCTGGAAAAGGCAAAAGTATGGAGACAGTAAGAGCATCAGTGGTTGCCAGGGGCTGGGGAGGAGGGGGGTGAACAGGTGGACCACGGGGATTCTTAGGGCGGTGACACTGTTGTATAGGATGCTGGGACACAGGTGGACGCATGGCAGTACACATTTGTCAGAACCCAGAGAACCTACATCAGCAAGAGTGACTGCATGTAAACCGAGGGCTTTAGTTGATAATAACGTATCACTGTTGGTTCACCAGTTGTAACAAGTGTAGCACATCAATGCCAGCTGTTACGAGTAGGGGGACTGGGTGGGAGGAAGGGGGTCCATGGGATCTTTTTGTCCTAAATGCTCAATTTTTCTGTAAACCTAAAAATGTTCCAAAATATAAATTCTTTTTTTTTTTTTTTTTTTTTTTGCGGTACACGGGCCTCTCACTGTTGTGGCCTCTCCCGTTGCGGAGCACAGACCCCGGACGCGCAGGCTCAGCGGCCATGGCTCATGGGCCCAGCCGCTCCGCGGCATGTGGGATCTTCCCGGACCGGGGCACGAACCCGTGTCCCCTGCATCGGCAGGCGGACTCTCAACCACTGTGCCACCAGGGAAGCCCAATATAAATTCTTAATTAAAAGAAAACGTGATCATGTACATCCTCCCAGGTTCTTACTTGTGGCAGAGTGGGATTCTTAGGGAACCCATCACCCAAAGAGGACAGAAAAGAGAAGCAGCCCTAGAACCTTCTGCAGGGCCCCACGGGGGTGATGACCAGAGTGTGCCACTGGCCTTCCAGTCCATCTGAGGGGTGACTCCCTGTGATCCCATCAGAGCTGAGGTCCAGGGAGGAAAGCGGGGTGTCCGGAAGTGGCTGGCGGGTCAGGGAGGTGCGTGTGATTTCTGATCAGGGGACTTCGGGGCAGGGTTGCAGACGTGGCGTTTTCTCCTCCCCGTGCAGCTCTGGGGAGGCTCCTGTGGAACCAGGAGTCCCTGGCACACGAGCACAGGCTGATAATGCCCTCCACTTCCTTCCCAAAGAGAAATCATTTTGAGGCCATCACCCACATGGAGGACATCCTGCAGCCAGAGGTCCCCACTCCTCAGTGGCCCCAGGCTGTTTCAGGTTCTCCTTCACAACTTTATTCAAATCACAACGCCCTGCCATGCACCAGCTTGCGGTCCACTAGGTGCACAGCCTCTTCTTCTGGGGCACGCAGCTCGACACCACTGCCCAGGTGCCCATGTTCTGCAGTCAGGCTTGCCCATGGGTCTGAGCTGTCATTCTGTGGCCAGAGCTCTGTGTATCACCTCACACTCTCCATCCGTCCACCTCATGGATGCAGATGGGCCCCAGGCCCAGAAGCTCCCTGTTGCGAATGAATGGCAGCCCCTGGGGCCCTGAATCACTCTTTGGAACCAGGCTGTCACTTGTCATCACCTGCATGAGAAATAACTTCCGGTGGGACTGAGCTCTTAGTCATTAGGAAGCGCTGGTTTTAGCAATGGCTGTGAACTTGTTCTAGGACACAGCACACACCCTGACTTCGAACCCAAGTCACCCAGATGACCCCTTGAAACCCAAGTGCAGTAGAGGCAGAAGGGACCTTAATATTGTCCAATTTAGCCCACTCAATTCCCCAGAGAGGGCACATGTCTTTCCAAAGATCACAAAGCCATGTGGAAAAGGGCCGGGTGCCAGGGGTCCTGACCCTGGTTCATTGCCCTTCCCCACACATCACTTGGATGTGACCTCCAGCGCCGAGGGGTCAAGAGAGGAGCTAGGGTGAGCAGTCAGGATGAGAAAAAAATCGTTGGGACTTCCCTGGTGGTCCAGTGGTTAAAACTGCACGTTCCCAATGCAGGGGGCAGGGGTTCCCGTCCCTGGTGGGGAGCTAAGATCCTGTATGCCGCGAAGTACAGCCAAAAAAAAAAAAAAATTGGGGACTGTCATGGGCTGAACCGTGTCCCCCAAATTCATACACTGAAGCCCTCACCCCCAGCACCTCAGGGTGTGGCTGTATTTAGAGGTGGGGCCTTTAAAGAGGTGATTAAGATAAAATGAGGTCACTGGGGTGGGTCCTAATCCCGCAGGACTGGGGTCCTTATTAGAAGGGGAGGTCGGGACGCAGACACACACAGAGGGACGACCCCGTGAGGACACAGGGAGAAGACGGCCGTCTACGTGCCATGGAGAGAAAAGAAATTACCCTACTGACACCATGATCTCAGATTCCAGCCTCCGGGACTGGGAGAAACATTCCTGTAGTTTAAGCCGCCCGGACTGTGGGACTTTGTTATGGCAGCTCAGCTGACTCACCCAGAGACTGTTGGAACTGGGTCCAGGTGGAGGTCAGCTGGACCCCAGATCATCCTCTGTCTCAGAACCCATGTGTAATGGAAAAAACATCCCAGTCCACGGGGACTTGGCTGGCCCCTTGCTTGTCTTGCATTATGAGGGCGTCCGCCACCCTCGTGGGCCCAGGTGGGAAGTGATGAACTGCCGTCCGGGATGAGCGCCTAGAGACCGGTACCTTGGAAATGAGGCATCTCATCCCCTTTGAGAGTTAATCGTTTGCTTCGGGGATTAATTTTTCAGTTGCTGCCTTCGAGCTGACGCACTCGATAAATTACTCGTCGTGATATGGGACACGCAGGAGCTCAACTGAGCTATAAATCTCCTGGGTCTCCTGGGTACTAGAGCCCAGCCTCCACCCACGTTCCTTCCAGGAGGTGCTCACACACGCGCTCAGCTGGGAGACCCGGCCGATAGATGACGCCTGTCCGGGGCTCTGCTGTCCTGGGCTGGATATTCCCGGCGGGTTTTACTGCATCCCCTCCTCCTGGGAAAGGCCAGCACAGACGGCCGGGTTAGGGGGCCGAGTGGTGGGTGGCACGTGCACCTTACAACATCAAGAAAGCAGGAGGTACCACGGCCTTAGGACCTGTGGGCCAGCCGTCTCCCACCCACCCCCAGGCAGGTGAGGGCAAGGGGGGTCTTAATCCTCTGACAAAGACTGCATTTTCCATCACTGGTCCCCCCTTCCCCAGGCCTTAGCGGGGTCCTTCCGCTAAAGACCGCGAGTGTTTTCCACCGCCATAGCTGTGAGTCCGTGTCAGCCTCCAGTCGGAGGGTGAAGGCTTCCCTTAGGAAGGAAAACTCAAGTCCTGGGTTTGGGCTCATCTTCAGCCACCCCTGTACCCCATCAGCCAATGGGCTGAGAACTGAGCGATGTGGGTGGCACTGGTCCCAAATCAGGGACAAATTTGGGAGGGGCTCAGCAGAGATCAGGGAGCCCAGGCCCTGCGTCCTGTGCGCATCCCCGCAAAGGAGGGGCAGCTGCCACTGTAATCAGAGCCAGCGGCAAGCCTGAACGCTGGTGGCGATAGGTATTCTCCTGTCTCCCCGGCCGAGACTGTGTGCAGTGTCGTGAGCCTGTGTCTTTCCCCGGTCTTGCTGGGCAGGTCCTAAGAATGTAATCTGCAGGTGCCGTCAGGAGAGGCCGGCTAGGATCGGCTGAGAGCCGGACTGGGGCTTCTGGGTCTTTGCAAGCCTGTACCTGCTGGGGAGCCTGGATTTCGAAATGTCCTGAGAATAACGCATACAATGCAGCTTGTGTCCTTGACCCGCGCCTGTTGTTGACGATCATGGAAATGGGCGGCCTTCCAAAGGCACGATTTTCTAGGGAATTCCTGGAGGGTCAACCACACTGAGACTGTTCCTCTGTTCTTCTTGGATGAAGCAGCCCTGTGCCGGGGGGTCCACAGCATGGGGGCCCCATTCGCGCTGCCCCACTCCCCAGCCGGCAACGACGGGCAACTCACGTCCCAGCGGAGCCCTGGCTGCCCTCCCCACGCTACCCAGGGGACAGCGGCCGTGGACTTGCTTTGTGGTGTCAGCAAGGGTCGTCCTCGCGGCCTGGTGTCCGGCACCTCAGAGGGGCGGGCGGCTTCCAGGTCGTGAGTAAACAGGACGCCTTTCTGGGCCATCAAGTCCCCGGTTTTCAGGGGCACACGTTGTGGACTTGGTGTGAGAGAACCCCCCGAATAAAGTAGAAAGGGCGAGTGAGGGCTCACTCCTCTGAAGCTGCCGGGTAGGAAGAGTTTTCCTCCGCCTTCTAGGGACCCTGGCTGGGTCTGAAAATTAAACTGACAAAGATTAACAGGAGAAAAGTATACAAATCTTACGGAATTCTTGCAAGTACGTGGGAGCCTTCCCGAGAGAATGAAGACCCGAAAAAGTGACCGGAGCCGGAAGGTTTTATATCTTTTAGACAAAGAAACAATGAATGTGTGAAGAATTGACAAGACAAAGGGTTTGGGGTGGTCCGTGGCGAGGGAGTAACTGGGAGATAAGGGTTAGTTTAACAAGGTTGGTTTGTCCAGATTTCTTGGCCAAAGGCTCTGGGGAGCGTCCTTCCTGCCTCTTCCAGCTTCTGGGCTCCAGGTGTCCCTGGAATGTGGCCCAGGCTCTGACTCTGTGGTCACACAACAAGTTTCCCTCTTCTTAGGAGGACATCAGTCATTGGATTAGGACCCATCGCAATGCCCTCATCCTAACCTGATTGCATCTGCAAAGACCCTGTTTCCAAGTAAGCAGGAGTTAGAACGGGGACACACGCTTTTCACCCACAGTGACCCCTGATCCCAGAACGCAGGGTACAGCACCATAAGCCCCTCCTGTGGGCCACACTCAGAGCCCTGCAGGGACACAGCTCATCTGGACGCTGGGAGTCCCCACCTGCCACTGCTGCAGGGAGAGCAGCGTGAGGGGACAGGGCTCCCGAAGCGTGTGCCCAGGACTGTCCACGCTGGTCGGAGACCAGGCCCTGAGGACGCTGCCACCAGCCCCGCTGAGCCCTCTGAGGCCCCAGGAGAGGGCAGGCGTGTCCACTTCTAGGAGTGCATCCTGACCTGAGTCGATGACAAGCTGTCTCCCCTCTAGAGCCTCGGAGCTCAGACGTGGGCTCCCAGGGGCTCGATAAGAGCTTTTAAATTCTCTGTTTTCACTCTGTTGTCCACGTAAAGAGTTAGGAGGACAAAGCTTCCCTCTAGCAGAGGTCATTTGCACCAGGGAGACAGTTACGTCAGATAAGCGCTGTCTTTCAAGTCGGTTATGCCAGTGGGGGTCTCCGGGAAGTTTTTCTTTTCCAAGTGGGTCCGTTCCTTCCTCACGGCTGAGGAATAGCGGGAAAACGCAGGCATGCACTCCGGCCAGGCACCGTGTGGGACAGGGGCCGGCGCAGAACCAGCTGAGGCAGGATTTGCGCAGAAGGTTCCACAGCTGGAGGGACCTCAGGGCCCGCAGGAGAGGTACCTGCTCTGCACTCACTTGGCCGGACCAGGGAGGGGCCCGGAGCAGACCACAGGCAGATCCCAGGCAGACCCCGCCTGGTCCAGCAAAGGGTCTCCACCAGCCCCGCCCCAGGGAGGGGCTCAGACAGAGTCACCCAAACATGGGGTGATGGGGGGCCGAGAAGGGTTCATTCTGAAGGAAGGACTGCAGAAGGGGGCAGGGTATCTGGGCAGGTGACAGCTGAGACGTGATAAAAAATAAACTTGGCCTGTGTCCTCGGTTCCTGGCACAGAGCTCCTGAAAATCTTGGGACTTACTGTCTTTTGTACGCCAAGGAGACAACTCTGGTGTGCGTGGCAGGAGGGGGTTCCTAAAAGGCTTCAGGACAGGGGATGGGGGGTGCTGGGGCCAGAAGAACCCTCCTCTGGGGAGGGTGGGGCGAGCGGAGATGGGCTCAGTCACCATGGCTCAGGGATTCCATGTCACCCCTACAAAATGCAGCTCCCTCTAAAACTGAAACAGCAGGCTGGGGAGCTTTGGGGTTCCGGGAGGGTGGGCCCCAAGAGGGTATGGAGACAGCCCATACTGCGTCCCATGCATTTCCTGCATCTGGCTGTTCCCGAGTCAGGTCCTTTAAAATAAATAGGGGCTTCCCTGGTGGCGCAGTGGTTAAGAATCGCCTGCCAATGCAGGGGACGTGGGTTCGAGCCCTGGTCCGGGAAGATCTGACATGTCACGGAGCAGCTAAGCCCCTGTGCCACAACTGTTGAGCCTGCGCTCTAGAGCCCGCGGGCCACAACTACTGAGAATGCACACCACAATTACGGAAGCCCGCGCACCTAGAGCCCGTGCTCCGCAACAAGAGAAGCCACCGCGATGAGAAGCCCGCGCACCGCAACGAAGAGCAGCCCCCCGATCGCCGCAACTAGAGAAAGCCCGCGCACAGCAACGAAGACCCAATGCAGCCAAAAATAAATAAATAAAAATTTAAAATAAACAGGTAGTTTATTATAGTAAGTAAAGCACTTTCTTGAGTTCTGTGAACCATTCTATCTAGTTACTGAACCCAAGAAGGGGATCATGTGAACCCCTAATTCCTAGCCAGCGGGTCCGAAGTGTGGCCCGGTCGGGCGATGTCAGAGCTGGGAGGGGCCGTCCATGGGACCGAACCCTGCCCCGTGCGGTCTGCGCTGACTTGGGATTGAGTTAGTGTGTGGGGGGCTGGTGTGGGAATGATGGACGTATTTGGTGTCAGAAAAAACACACAAGAACAATAACGGCTGCTCCTGGAGCGCCTGCTGTGTTGCCAGGTGCTAAGGTGTTCTGTGCATGGTCCCCTCTCGGCCCCCCAGCAGCCTTGGCCCCCCAGCAGCCTTGCGACGTGGACACAGACACTAAGCCGCGTCGGGGGGTCAGGGGGGAGGGGGACTGAGGCTGGGAGGTTGGGACTCAGCTCTGCAATGGGCTTCAGGCAGAGGCTGCACAGGAGGGCAGCGCAGGGCTTCTGGGGCCCATCCGTGCCCAGGGTCTGTGCCCGGGACGCCGCAGAGACCGAGGCCCCAGGCCAGCAAAAGCCGCAGGGGAGCGGAGGCAGCGAACGGCCTCTGGCGCAGGAGCAGGGAGCTCATTCAGAGGACGACACATGCGGGGAGAAGTTGATTAGCCAGGCGGGGCAGCGCTAGACGAGCGGGATTAGTAGTGCAGGCGGTGCGCTCGGGGACCCAGCCTCGTCCAGCCACGTACCAGGCTCCCTGGTTGGGGAAGCACAGCAGATGGACCGCCCGCTGCATCCGTCAGCGCAGGCTCTGCTCGCCCTCCGCCCGCTAAGGCTCGCCATCCGGGATTGGCCTCTGCTCTTCTCCAGCCCTGCGGCCCCCTCCTCTTGGGCCCACTGCCATCCTGGAAACAGCCCTGTGGCAGCTCCGGACCTCAGGCTAGGCAGCCCCGCGGCCCCTGGCACGCCTGTGACCGCTCCCCTCAGTCTCCAGGGCTCGGAAGGACGCAGCCCCTGCAGGGCTCCGGCAGGGACACGGAACAACAGAGGTGACGGCCTTGCCCACGACTCATCCACACCTGTGCCTCGAGGGCTCCCTCTGGACTCAGAAGCCAGGTGGGGTCTCGGGGTGGCCCCTGTTGCCCTCGATCCTTTGTTGCCGAACGAGCTCAGGGCAGGCTGAGGTCACCCTTCCAGGTGGAATCAAGAATAAATATTTGGTCCTTGTCCCGAGTTACCGGCACAGGGCTCCTCAGACTCCTGGCATGTAGATCACTGGGGCAGTCGGCGCCCAGGTCACTGCAGGGGCGGTCTGTTTAAGCCCTTGACATCGACCCTGCCTGTAGGGCCATCCTGCCTCCAGCGGCTGCCCTGCTGGTCCCGGCGAGGGGAGGAGGCCCCAGGGGGCGTTGCGCACCGTGGACTCAGGTGGCAGGAGGGAGACGGCGAGCTCTCTCCTCGTAAGGGCACGACTCCTGTGCGGTCAGGGCTCCACCCGCATGACATCCTGTAACGCTAATCACCTCCCAGAGGCCTCGCCTCTAAACGCCACCCCACTGGGGGTTATAGGGCTTCAACACATGAATTTGGGGGACACAAACATTAGGTCTGTGACAAGCGGCGGTCATTACCAGCTGGCGCAGGAGGGTCCCAAACGTGAGGGCTCCACCTCCGGGGGCTCATTCTACCCTCATGGCAGCTCTGAGATGGGCACTGAGATCGCCCCATTTTACAGGCGAGGAAACCGAGGCCCGGAACCGTACCATGGCCCCAGGCCTCTCCGCTGGACGTGGAGGGTGTGGACTCGAACCGGCCCATCGTCCTCAGCCTGGGCGCCCCTCCTGGGCCTGTGCAGAGTGGGTACCAGGCCGGATTTCCCTATGGGCTTGTTTCTAGATTCTTCCAAGGAGGGGTCCTGCCAGGCGGAGCCTTGTTTGCTAATTGCCTCCCGCTGACTCCGAACTGGGCACCGATTCGCACCTGCGCCTTCCTCTGAGCTAAGTCTCCCCACGTCACACACTGCAGTTCCCCATCCGACTGCCCTGGGGGAGCTGGGCCGGAATCCCCACCGGGCCAGTCGAGGGGTCTGGACGGGGTCCAGCGCAGGCTTCCCGCCCACCCGCCCACCTGGTTCCAGTATGACAAACGGGATCAGTCAGCCGTCCTCGGGAAGCCCCCTTCCAGCTGATCCTGGAGGACAGTCAGCCTGGGAGACCCTGGAGAAGCCCCTCCCCAGAACATCTCCCACTCTCCCTGGCAGCAGGGAAGCTGAGTCCCGGGTGCACGGGGGAAGTAGCGAGAAGGCTCGCTGGACATGCCGACGGGTTCAGGCCGTGTGATCGGAGTTCATCGTTCGGAACAGCTTCCATAGGAGATGGTTTTCTGGGAGCAGATGGTCCTGGGCCATTGTCGGGGTGGGAGAGGGTCCTGCTCCAGGGAGCACCCAGGAGCTGCAGGGTAGAGCAGAGGCACTGGGGAGGGTTTTCACAGACGCTGGAGGGGGCGGGGGTCAGGAGCGCCCTGGCCTGTGCACTGCGCCCCACCCCCGGAGGCAGCGCTGAGTGCAGTCTGTATGAGTTTCCTGGGGCGGCCATAACAGAGGGTCACCAACTGGGTGGCTTCAAACAACAGACATTTCTTCCCTCCCAGTTCTGGAGGCGGGAAGTCTGCGATCAAGGTGTGGTCAGGGGCCCCGCTCCCTCTGGAGGCTTCAGGGGAGGGTCCTTCCTGCCCCTTCCAGCTTCTGGGGCTCCAGGTGTCCCTGGCTCGTGGCCACATCCCTCCATCGTCACACGGCCTCTCCTCTCACTGTGTCTCTTCTCTTCTCCCTTATGAGGACACCAATCACTGGATTTAGGACCCATTCCGATAATCCAGGATGGTCTCTTCTTAAGATCTTTACCTTCAGTACATCCACAGAGACCCTATTTCCAGATAAGGTCACGTTCACAGGTAACTGGGTTAGGACGTGGACAGATCTTTTTGGAGGCCACCATTCAACTCACCACATCACAGTCTGTCCTCATAACCTCCCTGCCTCCACCACCCACCGAGGGAGGCCCAGGCGTACAGTGGTGCCCAGAGTCTGCCCAGCCCCCGTGGGCGGCTGCCCCGTGACACTGCCCTGGACCCAGCGGCCCTCGCACAGAGGAGCTGGATGGGTCCTGGTGGTAAATCCCCTCGGCCACCGTCACCAGGGTGGGCAGGGGCCTCTCTCTGTGCAGCTGCCTCGGGGACTGCCAGGAGCCTTCCAGCATGGCCGCCCTCGGCCCCAGAGTGGCGGCAGCCTCAGCCCTGGGACACTCAGGGCCAGAAAATGCTTTGCTGCCGGGCCGTCTTGTGTGTTGTAGGATATGCTTAGCAGCGTCCCTGGCCTCTACCCACTAGATGCCCATAGCACCCCTCCAATTGTAAATGCCAAAAGCGTCTCCAGACATCACCAGATGGCCCCAGAGGTGGAGGCACAGTGCCCCAGTTGAAAACCACTGCCTTAGACTACAAACTGGGCTCCTGACGCCGCCCGTGGACGGCAAACCCAAAGCCCTGGACCGGCCTGCCGCCCCCATCCCCGCTAACCCAGCGATCTCTCAGGCGTAGTCCACAGCCGCCCTGCAGTACTCCTCCTCTGCTGACCCTACGTTGGCCCACTCACAGCCTGCCAGCCCCCCCCCCCTCGGGTGCAGAGGGGACCGGGGCAGAGGGCATGCCGGGGACCCCCCAGGAGGACCAGAGACGCCGTCAGTTTTCTCGGTGCAGCCGAGGGCCGTTGGTCTGGGGCAAGTGGACATTGACTCCTCCCCTCGGGTGATGGACTGCAGGAGATGTAGGGCTGCCGTCAGGCTCGATGGGAAGGACAGATGTCCTCAGATCAAGAGCCGGCCCCGGCCTGAGCGTCCCTCCGCAGGTGAACGGATAACTAAAATGTGGTCTGTTCATACAGTGGACTGTAATTCAGCCTTAGAAGGGGAGGAAATCCTGGCACTCGCTACACCTGAGATGAACCCTGAGAGCACCACCGAGTGAAAGGAGCCAGTCACAGAAGGACAAATACTGTGCGATTCCACTTCTGGGAGGTCCCCGGAGTCACCAGATTCATGGAGCCAGACCGTAGGAGGGTGGGGACCAGGGACGAGGGGACGGGGAGGGGGCGAGTGTTTAATGGGGACAGAGTTTCAGGTTATTCAAGATGAAAAGTCCTGGAGATCTGTTTCACCACAATGTGAATATACTTTAACACAATAGAACTATAGATGTAGAAATTGCTAAAGTGGTCAATTTTAGGTTACGTGTATTTTATCACAATGAGCGCCGCTCTGGGATACGTCTGGAGGGGTGAATGGAACCGTTTCAAGGTCTCTGCGGCATTTGCTTCTCCTCCAGTTACTAATCGTAAAGCTTGTGTGAGCCGTGTGTCAGGCTCTGCACTGAGCACATCACACGTGTGAGGTGGGCGCCCTGCAGCCTATAAGGAGAGTATTAGGGTCGATGTCACCCTCCTAACCCCGACTTCACAGAGAGGGGAGCCCACGATCTGAAAGCAGCAGAGCTGGGGCTGGGTGCAGAGCCCCATCCGTGCCCTCGTACCACCTTGGCCGAACCGTTCCCCGAGGCCGTGGTGTCCCCTGGCTGGCCTCGGTCTCCTTCTCGCCAAGAAGGAGGATGAGACCAGCCCCGCCCTTGGGGGGAGGGGTTTGAGACAAGCACGTCCACACCTCACTGTGGCGGGCTGAACAGTGTCCCCCAAATTTGTGCCTCAAAATCCTAGCTCCCCCAGAACCTCCGACCGTGACCTTATTTGGAGATGTGATCAGTCATGGTCCTAGTGGAACTGCGGCGGGGAGAGGGGGTGGGGTGGGGGGGCGGGTCTTAATCCGATAAGACTGTGTCCTTATAAAAAAGGGAAATTTGGACACAGAGACGGGGGCGGGCGCTGAGATCAGCTGATGCCTCTACCAGCCTATGAATACCGGCAACGGCCAGAAACCACCAGAAGCTGGGGGAGGGGCCTGGACCACATCCTCCCCTGGAGCCCCCGGAAGGAACCAGCCCTGCCGACACCTTGACTTTGGACCTCTGGCCTCCAGGCCTCACAGTGCTGCCGGGTAAGCCGCCCGGGCCGTGAGCTCTGTTTCCCAGTCCTGGAAACTCAGATCCTGGAGCCAGAACAGGGCCCTGACTCAGGCCCACACTCTCCGTGTCCTCAGGGGCGCTGTGTGGCTTTGTCCTCCTGCCCAGGGGCTCGACCGCCCAGCCTTTCCCCCCCGGCTTGCTTTCTGCCTCTCCCCTGTGATCAGGGACCGCTGAGAGCGCGTAGGCTCCGAGGGAGGGACGGAGCCGGCTGCTAGGCAGGCGTGTGCGTCGTGGCAGGCGGCTCAAGAGATTCCTGGCTGGCAGGGGAGTGCCTCCTTGCTGGGGGGCCCCGAGCAGCCCCCGGGATGGCCCCCACACTCAGGTGGACGGTTCTGCTCCAGTCTGGCTTCTGCCTGGAGTCTGGCTCTGCCCGGGCGGTTGTTCTCACGGGGGTTGACGGGCCTCATTCCCACGGGGCCCCCCCATCGCCGGAACCGAAGTGGCCTGGCTTCCTGCTCCTCCGTTTCTTGCTTTGGAAATGCCACTCTGGGTCCCTCCTTCTGTCCTGGCTCAACACCGACTAGGGCCAAGACCCCGGTCATCTCATGGGAGAGTAAGGGGGCCGGGTCGGCTCCCCCAGGGCCCCAGTGAGCTGCCCACCGTGCTCGCCCCGTCCTGACCCGGGCACAGAGGCCCCACGTGCCGTCCAGGAGAGGCCCGAGCGGGTGGCTCTGCTCCCCTGGGTGTCCTGGGCCCAGCCCCTCGGGACAGACTGTGGCCCCGGACCCCCTGACCCCTCGGGCCACAGATGAGCGTCCCGGGAAAGGATGGGAGAGGCCGTTTGGGACCTGCTGGCTGTGTCCACAGGTGAAACCACCGGATCCTGTGAGGCGGGGGTGACACTGGACCCCAGCCCAAGGCCAGGCCTCAACCCAGTGGAGACAAGGGGGGACACATTGATCCCTCCCCTCCCCACCTTTGTGCTGTCCCTCTCCTGCTCGTGGGTGGCTGCACGCGGGACCAGATGGCTGAACGAGCGTTGGGCTGTAGCGCAAACCTGAAGTGAGTCAGCCGCTTGGAAATATCACTCCTTCAGGAGCCTCTGGAGCCCTTCACTTGCCCTAAATGTAAAATCCAACTGAGCAGGTAACTCACCTGAGAGTCACACGATGGCTCCCGGACCCGGGGCTGGGATCCAGCGCGCTGCCCAGGGAGCCCCCTACCCCCACCCCCGCGCTGGCCGGGGTCTCCGCGGGAGCCTGTTTCTTCGCTTCGTTCGGCATTGGTGTGTATGAGTGTCCTGGAGCTACCCTAGCAAACGACCACAAACCAGGCAGGTGGCTACAGACGACAGTTTATTCTCTCCCAGTCCTGGAGGCCGGAAGTCCCAAATCAGTTTCACTGGGCTGAAATCTAGGTGTCGCAGGGCTGTCTCCCTCCAGAGGCTCCAGGGGAGGCTCCTGCCTGCCTCTTGCAGCCTCTGGGGGCTCCAGGCGTCCCTGGGCTGTGGCCGCATCCCTCCTGCCTCCGCCTTCACACGGCCTCCTCCCCTGCGTCTTCTCTTCTGTCTCAGAGTACTTCCGTGAGTAGATTTAGGGTCCACGCTAGATCCAGGGTCATCTCATCTTGAGCTCCTTATCTTAGTTACATCTGCAAAGACTCTTTTTCCAAATAAGGTCGCATTCACAGGTTCTCCTGTTAGGGCACAGACGTGTCTTCTGGGGGGACACCCGGGGGCAGGGCTGCTGCCTGCTGAGGTTAGAGAGATCAGGCTGCTGCTCTCCTTCCTGGTCTACTGCACTGATCCTAGCTCCATTCTTCTTCCTCGGGCCCCCTCCTTATCCACTCTGCTGTCACCCTGTCTGCCCTGGAAACTCTCCCCACCTGCCTGCCACCCACAAGACAAGCTCCCGGGCTCGTCATCCCCAGCCTCTGAGGGGCCTGGCTGCCCCAGTCCTACTGCTTCTGGCCTCGCTCAGGCTTCGCCTTCACTCGGAAGGCTGCCCCACTCTCCCCAGCCAGTCCCCCCCTCCAGTGCCCACTCTCCTCTACCAGGCCGCCCCTCTGGCCTTCTGTGTCTTCATTGCCTTCCCCTGGCACTGGGCCACCTGGGCACACATCTTGTCTGCTTCCCCCCTGGACCAAGTTGCAAGCAGGTCCCTCCTGGGCACTCACTTAGCAAATGTGTCCAGTGTGGAATGCCTGGCCCAGCTGTGCCGGCCGCGTCCTGGGGGGTGGCTGCAGAGAAGGGAATGTGTCCACATGGAACCATCACTTGGTTTTCCTAATGGAGGAAGCGGGAGAGAGATGCAGACAGACTGGCCCCAGCTTACACCTCATGTCCCCACCTGTCCTGAAGGGCTGGGTCTCTTCTCCTGGCTGAGGAGAAGAGAGAGCCCAGCGTTCCTGAAGAGCTGGGTTTCGTAGTGATTGATCCTTCTGGCTCCTTATCAGGGCTGTGGGCATAATGTCACAAGGGAGCAGGACCCAAGGGCACAGGGACGTGGAACCTCTGAATGGGACAACACCTTATTATCAAGTTTCTCAATTAGGGACTGGCTTCCACTTTAAAGATAACCAAATTAAACAGCAGCTTTAAAACAAATTGAAGGTTATTTGATCTTTAAATCTGTAGGTCAGTAGTTACAGGCATTAGTTCAACAGGCCAAGGATCCAGCAGTTCAAATTATCTTGGCCATCACCTCATTGTCACAAAATGGCTGCTGAAGGTCCAGCCTTAGCAGCCACATTCCAGTCAAGAAGGCCAACGGAAAGGACAGATGAGCACCTATATTAGAAAAGCCAAACCTTCCTAGAATTCCCAGGAGATTTGCACCTGCGTCTCACTGGCTAGAACTCTGCTGCATGTCTCCCGCAGTTTCAAGGGAGACCGGGAAATTATTCACTTTAGAATCTGGGAGCATTGCTGCCCCAAACAACATCAGGATTACAGCAAGATGGAAGAATGGGGGAAAACAGCCATCGGCTGGGCTCCGGGAAGTACCTGCCCTGCCACACTCCTGGGGCCAGACATGTCCAAGCCCTAGAGCCCAGTGCTTGGGAGCCCCCGATGGAGGGAGAAGAGGGTGAACAGACCAAGCTCCAGCCCCTCCCCAGCCTCATCTGGGGAGCGCCTCTTCTTGCTGGGGCACAGCCCGGAGCCCCGCACTCCAAGGGGCTCAGGAAGGGCCGTGTTTGTCTCCTTGTGGGAGAAAGCGGCCTCTGCTTCGTTCTGCCTCCGAGGCTCCCTGGCACAAGAAGTCAGGGGTGCCTGCTGGCTCCCAAGCCACGCAGAGGCATCCACAGACTCCAGCCCCAAGTGCTCATGGGGGAGACTGAGTATGGGAACCAGGCCCCGAGCGGTGCGTCCTTGTGTCCACCAGAGACACGGCCTCCGGGCTTGGGGGCCGGCTTCTCTGCCCTCGGGCTCCCAGGAAGTGGCACCTGGGCTCCGGAGGCACGGGCCCGGGGCCACACCGCAGCACACCGCCTGTAGCCCCAGCCGCTGCGGAGCGCCCTGCAGCCTGAGGCACCAGCCCACACACTGACGCAGCTCCGGTTTTATTTTAGACCAAGTCTCATGCTTAGCACAGTCCAACAGATTTGAACTTTAACAAAAAAAGAAGAAGTATGACGGGCCCAGCCACGCCCTGCCGTTTACAGCTGGGCCAGCCCCCCGGCTTCCGGCCACGTGGGGACGGCTCAGCATGACGCCCGGCAGAGGCAGGGAGACCAGGAGGTCTCCTGGGCTGATGTCCAGGCATGGGTGGCCTTCAGCCCAGGTGACCAGCCCTGGGAGGGCAGGTGTGGTGATGTCTGATGGCCTGGACCTGGGGGTGCTGGGCGTGTCCTCGTGGCCCCAGACGGTGTGAGGGTGTGTGTCTGCGGAATCGGGCCCAGTGCCCCCCAGCCCACCTCAGTCACGCGGCCTCATTCTGGTCCACACTCCTTTCCTTGGGTTCCTGGCCAGTATCCACGTCCTCCCCTGGCTTTCCAGGGCCCGAGATCCCTGTCCATTCTTCTCAGGCTTTCAAGCTCCCCGAGTACCAGGGCCCTGCCCCCTGCCAGCAGGCGGCCCTGGGCTGCCCGCCTGGATCTCCCTCCAGGATTCAGGGACCTCGCCCAGCCCTGCAGGGGGGCACCGCCCTGCTGCAGCGCTGGCCCAGGCTCCTGCTGGCTGGCCATCCTCATACGTTATACGTTTACAGTGTGTCACACAGTGCTTGACCGAACAGACATCAGCTGGACCAGTGGATGGAAGGATGGATGGATGGACAGACTGATGGGGAGATAGATGGATGGGAGTTAGGGTGGATGGTGGGAGAATAGGAGGACAGACAGATGGATGGATACTGCATAGGTAGACAGACGGATGCGTGGACTGACGGATGGATAATGGGAAGGAGGAAAGGAGGGAGGAAGCATGTTTGTAGGAACTTTCTCTGGCTGTAGCGTCGCTCTGGGACCCTGCCTTTTGTGCGGTGAAGCTGGTCTTCCCTCCAGTGTCAGCTCTGCCCCATTCAGCGTGCCAGGGAAGGGAGGGTGTGGGCGCCAAGGACCACCCTGCTCAGGGCCCTGGAGGCACTCGTCTGTATGTCACCCGGCCCCCTGCCCCCGTGCACAGGGGTCCAGCTCCCCTTCCTGTAGGTGTGAAACCTGGCAGCCCCGGCCCCGTCGGCTCCCATACACGAATGCGGACGGTGACCGGACCTGCCTCCCAGGCCCAGCGAGGATGCAGGGGCTCCTGCCCCCCCCTGGTACAACACCTGGCAAATGCTGGCTCTTCTCTCTCCTTCTCAAAGAGACAGAGCAGGCGGACCAGCCACACACAAGCTCCCATGAAAGCGCATGGGGAATCCATGCAGTGGAATATTACTCACCCGTAAACAGGAAGGAAGCACGGCCACACACTACAGTGTGGATGAACATTGTGCTGGTGAAACAAGACAGGTACAAGAGACCACATTTTCTATGATTTCATTGGTGTGAAATGTCCCGGAATGAGCAAATCCAGGGAGACAGAAAGTAAATTAGTGGCTGCCAGGGGCTGGGGCAGGGGCAGGGGAAACGGGTGTGACAGTGGGCAATGGAAACGATCTGGAAGCAGCCGGGGGCGGTGGTCCAGCACCCTGAATGTACTAAATGCCGCTGATTAGGAAGGGTGAATTTTACATTATGTGAATTTCACTTCGACTTTGTCCGCATGTTCCAAACCAGAAAGGCTTGTGGGAGCAGCTTACTGGGAAGCAGGGAGGTGCTGGTGCAAAGAATCCGGGGGGGGGCGGGGCGGGGGGCGCTGGGCGATGCCGGGGCCAGAGCCCCTGGGCCCCGGGCCCCATGCGGAGCTGGGCAGGAGGCTTGAGCAGCCTGGACTCCCTTGGCTTCAGGGCAGAAGTGGGCCACAGGAGACCAGGGTCCTTCCCTCAAGGTCTCCCCGCCCGGCAGCTCACCCTGCGTGATGTCTGCTCTCCTGGCCACCCTAGCTCCAGGTGGGCCACCCAGGGCCAGGTGCTGGGGGGCGGGGGGTGGCACCAGCGGCTCGGTCCTGGGGTTGAGGCCTGGCTTTGGTGGCAGGAGAGACAAGAGCAGGTGGTAGGGGCTGTGACAGGCGGCCAGACGCTGTCTGATCTGGGGACCAGGGACGCCCCCTCCTACTACCTGATGGAGGCAGCCAGCTCTGGGGGTGTTGAAAGCCCACGTTTTTGTTTTTGTGTGTTTTTTAATCCCAAGAAGCATGTGCAGAGCTCCAGAGCAACTGCTCGTGTCAACTGCAGTTTCTTTCTTTTTCCTCTTTGTCTCCTCTGCGTGACGAGGCCCCCGGTGCCAGGAGAGTGTGCCTGCTGCTGGGGGCCTCAGAGAGGGCTGTCCGGGTGCCCTGTGATGAGGGACCGGCCGGGCAGATGAACAGGCTCCGTGTGCTCACAGGGTCCTGGCGTCTGTTCTGTGCTTCTCAGGGAAGCACTTGCCCGAACGTTGTGTCATTTCGCCGCCCTGAGCAGGGGGTCATGGTGGCTCCAAATGTAGGTCGGTGCGCAAAGCTGTCCCCGAGCCAGCGACTTCCCGAAGACCTTGTGAGGACGAGACAGAGCCGCGTTCTTACGGGCTGAACGGTGTCCTCCAAAAAGATGTTGGCATCCTGACCCCTAAAACCTCAGAATGTGACTATATTTGGAAAGAGTGTCTTCAAAGAGGTGATGAAGGTAAAATGAGGTCACTAGGGTGGGGCTCTAATCCAATGTGACTGGTGTCCTTATGAGAAGAGGAGAAAAACACACAGACACACACAGAGGGACGACCCCGTGAGGACACAGGGAGGAGACGGCCGTCTAGACTCCGAGGAGAGAGGCTGCAAGAGGACCAGCCCTGCCCACACCTGGATCTCGGATTCCAGCCTCCCGGACTGGGACACTATGAATGTCTATTATTTAAGCTGCCTGTGGGGCTTTGTCACAGCAGTCGGAGCTGACGAACGCACAGGCCTTGACCCCCGGCTCCTGCCTCGAGTCCCAAGAGGGAGGCTGTGTGAGCACCACGTCTGGCCTGTGGGCTCTGGCCCCGGTACTGGCCGCACTGCTCCGGAAATCCTCACACCCCAGGGCCCTAGCTTCCCAGACCCAGGTGGATGAAGTGTCCCCAGGCCCTCCCTCCAGAGCTGAGGCCCCTTCTGCATCAACACAAAAAGCATCAATTCGCACTGATAAATTGTAACTTGAAGGTAGCCATGGCAACCGCCAACGCGGGGGCTTGCGGCTTCCTATGGGGGCTTAGGGTTTGGTCTTTATAAGGCCAGACCCTGCATCTCGCGCCTGTGGGTTCTCCCCAAGGATGAGCATCTTAGGAGAGACCAGCTTCCCTCTGTCTTCAAGCCCAGGGAAGGATAAGGGCATCTGCCTAAAGGCTCACGTTTTTTTCAAATGAGGTGAAACTCACGTAACATAAAATTAACCATTTTAAAGTGAACCATTCAGTGTGTTTAGTGCATTCATAGTGCTGTACAGCCACCACCCCTCTCTAGTTCCAGAACATCCTCGTCGCCCCCGGGAAGAACCTCTGAGAAGTCGCTCCCCGTCCCCCCTCCCCTCGCCCCTGCAGCCGCTCATCTGCTTTCCATCTCTGTGGATCAGCCCGTTCTGGACATTTCGCAGAGCTGGAATCACACTACATGAGGTCATTTGTGTCTGCTTCTCTCACGCAGCACGACGTCTTCAAACCTCATCCACGCTGTAGCTAGCGTGTGTCCGTGTGACATTCCTTTTTACGGGTGAATAATATTCCATTGTGTGGATAGACCACAATTTGTTTATCCATCCATCATTCATCTGTTGATGGACGTCAGGCTGTTTCCACCCCTTGGCTGTTGGGAAAACGCTGCCATGGACGTGGCTGTGCCGATACCTGTGCCAGCCCCAGGTATGTTCTACGTACCTAGAGGTGGAATTGCTGGGTCAGGTGGTCATTCTGTGTTTCACTTTTTAAGGAACCTTCAAACAGTTGTCCACACCAGCTGCCCATTTGCACATTCCCACGAAATGCTCACTTTTTTGCATAGGACGTGGACCGTGTGGGGTGCAGCCCTCGTTAGGACGGGCCTCCTTCCCTCGTGGGGGTGCCTCTCCACCTCCATTTTAGAATCTGGTGAGGACCGGGGGCCCTCCCCCAGGAGGATGCACACAGACCCACAGTGCTGCCCACAGCCTCAAGGCAGATTAGAAAAGGCACCCCTTTGCGGGGTGGGGTGTGGTCACAGCGAGGCGAGCAGAGTGCAGGCTGGACACGAGCGCCACCCAGCGGGCACGCTCACGCAGTGAACAACCCGCACCGTCGTCCAGGGCAGCCCCGACCGCTGACGTGTGGAAGTGCATTCATCCCCTTCTGGAATGGAGGCGTTCCCGAGAGCAGCGCCACCGTGGAAATGTCCAGCAAACTCAGTCTTTCTCCGATGCGCAAAAGCATCCAGGAGTGGTGTTCTCCGCTCTTCTGCCCAAGTGCTGTGAGCTGCAGCGGGGAGGCCCGGGAGGGGGAAAGTGCTTGGAGGCCCACGCCTGGCCTCTGCCCTAGAGACGGGAGCTCAGGACCCAGCACGGGGCAGCCCGGCTTCCAGGGCTACGAGGCCAGAAAGAGACGCACAGGTGGACGGCAGGGCTGAGGAGCCTCTCGGGTCAGCGTGGCACCAGCCAGCGAGTGACCGAGAGTGGACGAGCTACTGCCAGCCCCAGGTGAGGTGCAGGCGGGGCTCCCTGGGGCTCAGCCTCTTCTGAGCTCTCACCTGAGCCCCATACCAGCCAGGAGGCGCTGCTGGCCCCTGCAGGTGGGGGGGCAGAGCTGCAGCACAGCATCCGCCGCCCCACGGCAGAGCCTGGGGGACGTGGGTGGGATCTTGGCCTCGTGTTCATCCCGAAAGCTGTGCTCCATCCCACGGGACCCTGGCCTGCCCTCCAAGTGGCCCCAGCCCTCCCACTGTCGGGAAAGTGCGTCCATTCACGGGAAGTCAGCCACCAGTCACCCCGTTGACTGTGCGTGCCCCTGCCCCAGGCTGGGGCCAGCATTTTGTGGGCATTTACTTGGTCCTCTGGGACCCCGTGAAGTGACCCACCGTGGCCCAGAGAGCGGCTCCCAGAGACCAGTGGGTGGGCATGGAACCAGGACTGGGTTCCTGGACCTCAGGTTGTTCCTTTCCCTTTTTAAAAAAAAAAAAAAAATTATTTTTAACTGTGGCAAATACACATAATATGGAATTTACCGTCCTAACCATTTTTAAGTGTATAGTTGAGTAGCATTAATAAGCACATTCATAATGTGCGACCATCTCCAAACTTTCCATGGTCCCGAACTGAAGCTCTGTCCCCATGAAACACTCACTCCCCTTCCCCTCCCCCAAACCCTGGCCCCCACCATCCTCCTGTCTTTCTCTATAAATGACGACTCCAGGTCCTCTTATGAGTGGAATCACACGGGATCGATCTTTTCATTGTCTGGCTTCTTTCACTGAGCAGCACGTCCTCGAGGTTCATCCGCGTGGCAGGTGTCAGAACTTCCTCCCTTTTTCAGGCTGAGTGGCAGTCCCTTGTGTGTGGGCCACACTCTACCTGTTCATCCGTCCACGGGCCCTTGGGCGTTTCCACGGTTTAGCTGTTGTGAATGTTGCACACAGGTATCTGTTCAAGTTCCTGCTTTCAGTTCTGTTGGGCACATACCCAGAAGTGGGATTGCTGGATCGTACGGAAATTCTATGTTTTAAGTTTTTTTGTTGGTTTGGGGGTTTTGGGGGGGTTTTTTTGGCTATGCCACGCAGCATATGGGTTCTTAGTTCTCCAATCAGGGATCGAACCAGTGCACCCTGCATTGGAGGTGTGGAGTCTTAGCCCCTGGACCGCCAGGGAAGTCCCCTGTGTGTAAGTTTTGAACAACCACTACACTGTTCTCCACAGCAGCTACCCCATTTTGCATCCCCACCAAGCCTTTTCCTTTTGGTATGAAGTCCAGCCGTGCCCCATGGACGTACTTAAGACCAGGTGACGGGTGAGTCACTGATGGAAGGACAGGTGTGCTAGGTCCTGAGCGTGTGTCTCTGGCCCGGAAACTGGAAACGTTTGCGTGAACTTCTTTTTGGTTGTTATTTATTTTTGGCTGCATTGGGTCTTCGTTGCTGCGCGCGGGCTTTCTCTAGTTGTGGTAAGTCGGGGCTGCTCTTCGTTGCGGTGCGCAGGCTTCTCATTGCAGTGACTTCTCTTATTGCAGAGCACGGGCTCTAGGCACGTGGGCTCAGCAGTTGTGCCACGAGGGCTCAGTAGTTGTGGCTCACGGGCTCTAGAGTGCAGGCTCAGTAGCTGTGGCGCACGGGCTTAGTTGCTCCACGGCATGTGGGATCTTCCCGGACCAGGGCTCGAACCCGTGTCCCCTGCATTGGTAGGCGGATTCTTAACCACTGCGCCACCAGGGAGGCCCGTTTGCGTGAACTTTAACCCCAAAACTCCACTGCTCCAATGTTGCGGATACAAATACTTGATATAAAAGGCTTATATACGCTCAACATCATTAGTCATTAGGGAACTCCAAAGCAAACCACAGTGAGATGCCACCGGTCACCAACAGGATGTCTGAGCAAAAAGTAAGAGGCGTTACTGCAGGGAAACCGGAACCCTCGTCCACAGCTGGTGGGGATGCCAAATGGTGCAGCTGCTGGGGGGCAGTTTGGAAGGTGCTCAGAAGTTCAACTCAGAATCACCGTATGACCCAGCAATTCCACTCCTAGGCGTGTACCTGACCACCTGGTTCCACTGTGTGCTCACGGCCACCACTACGGGCGCTGTGGCTTTGGGCAAACTGCTCACCTTCTCTGGGCCCCGGTCCCCCATCTATAAAATGGGGATAATAATAGCGTCTGCTGACCAAGCTGTCCGGAGGATTCAACGTCATGCTAGCCCCAGGTTGGCTCACAGTAGGCGCTGTTATTATGTTCTAGCGTGACCTGCAGGGTCGGGGGGCCGCCTTGGAGCTCAGATTGCTTGACTCTGAGATGCCAGGTCTGGGGCCCAGGGGCTGCTGTGAGGCCAGCCAGGCTTTTCCCCCTGTGCTGGGCACCCACCCTGGGACTGGGCGGGTGGCGCTGGCGGGCGGACACCTGCACCGTGGGCTTCAGCCGTGGGGCTCGGCCCGACCCGTGGAAGGGGAGGGGCCTGGATTCTGAGGGCTGCCCCCCACCACCCGGAGTGGGCTCAGCTGGTCCTGGAGGTCTGGGGGGCACAGGCCAGTTCTCCCAGCCCGTCCAGCGCCAGCACAGACAGGGAGCCACAAGGCCAGGCACGCAGCTCGAGGCCCTGCCGGCCTCCTTGTGACCCCCCGCAGGAGACTCAAGGTTTCCGGGGAACCTGCCCAGGTGCTGAACTGCCGTCAAGCCTGGTGGGGCAGGTCCTGACCCACGGATGGCTCCCCGAGGCTCCGCCGTCGTCCCCTTCTGCACGAGGAAGCTGAGGCTCCGGGAGGCCCTGTGCCCTTGGCCGCCCGGCCTCGCCCTGGGTACAGCCACTGTCCCCACGGGCCGTCAGAGGAGGGGCGGCTTGCCCAGGAGCCTGGTCGCTCCTGGAGGCCTGGGCACGTCCGACCGCACCAGGCTCAGCCACGTGTCACCGGCTTCCCCTCCTCTTGTGATCTCACGTCTCAGTCACCGGCCGTGGGGCGCAGGCGGCCCCTGTTCTGCTCGCTGCCGCCACGGGGCCTCCAGGGAGCAGCGCCCCCTCGCCAGCCCCAGCCGACTCTTAATTACACACGTCGGTGCCGTGCGCAAGGCAGCTGGAGGGCCTTTTCTAGCGATTGCCCTTCCGAGTTAAGAGCAAAACGATTATTTTAAACACACCGGAAGTCAACCACTTTAGGATTCCCCAGCCTGAGTTAGGCCCACCTGAGCCCACACCCTTCCCGGGACCCACGGGGGCTGTTCCGGAATGAGCTCCAGGCGGTGGCAGCGGCTGCCCCAGAGGAAGGGGCCAGCGTCAGCACCTGCCCGTCCCCAGTAGGGGTCACCGAAGTCTGCAGTCAGGCAGGGCACCCGCACCCTCTTTGGGAGGCTTAAGTCGAGGGGTCCTGGGGGCGGTGGTGGAACTTTCTGGAGAGCCTGGACAGTGGAGGGAGGTGTGTGGGTCAAGGGCCAGATGTGCCCAGACCAAGGCTCCAGGCCCCCAGGCCGTGCTGGAGGAAGCCGGGCCAGACAGAGGAGGGGTCCCGGGTTTGGGGCCGGCACAGAACTAATCGAGGCGTCTGATGAAACGGCTGCACCACCGCCTCCGCCAGGTGAGCCTTAGCGGGTGGTACCACCGCTCTGGCCTCAACCCCTCGAGGCCCCTAGTGAGCCAGCGGGTGCTTCTCAGAAGGAGAAGAGTCATCTGCAGAGAAGGGTGTCGGTCTGCTCCGTGGCGCCCGGGCTCTGCGCCGGGACCCCCTCTGTGCTCTAGGGACGGTCCACCCAGCATCCCCGTTGTCATGGGGCCTGCTCTCAGCATCACTGGAAACCCCGGACAGTGCGGCCACGTGGCCGAGGGGCCTGCCCTGCAGCCTGGGACTCGCTGCAGGCTGTCCACACTCCCACCCTGGTCCCCACTCAGCGGCAGCCTCACAGAGGGCTTTGGAGGCAATGTGGGGAACACACGCTCAAACGTGGCACACGCTGCCTCCAGACGGGCTGCCGGGCCTCGTGCGTGCCCGCGTGTGTGGAGTCCTAACGCGTTCAGACCACGGAGGCCCAGAGCGTCTCAGAGCCGACGGCCCCTGCGTTTCTGTGGGGTTCACCTCCCTCCCTCCTGCTTGCTGCTTCCTGCTCACCAGACCCAAGCCCCACGATGTCACCCGTGCAGGGGCAGCGAGACGCTCCGTGGGATGTCGGGTTGGTTGGCTCTGCGGCCGGTTTCGGCAGAGTCAGACCCGGCATAGCCCTGAGGCCGGACTGTGCGTGTGGGCTGCTGGCGTACTGCCCGCGGGATCCAGTGACATAACCGTGGCAAGTCCCCAGCACAGGGCCGCTCCACAGGTGCTCACTTCACGTTCGCTCTGGGTTTGGGTTGCTAGCAACGCTGTGGAGACGGC
The DNA here is from genome assembly GCF_963455315.2 of Globicephala melas. Classification (NCBI taxonomy): domain Eukaryota; kingdom Metazoa; phylum Chordata; class Mammalia; order Artiodactyla; family Delphinidae; genus Globicephala; species Globicephala melas. The sequence goes on from NC_083321.1 coordinate 3,153,848, forward strand.
CTGGCCCCTCCGTGTTCCAGGAACCACGCCTGGGCCTCTGGGTCCTCGCGCCTCACGTGGGCCTTGGAGCTGCCCCCGTGCCTCCCTGAGCAGCGGCGGTGGAGGGCGCGGGGATGAAGGGCACCGCGATAAAAGGGCAGCCTGCTTCCCCACTCGGCCTCCGTCCAACACCCCTCCACTGCCTTGCCCTCAAATGCTGGATGTTCACCTGGAGGAAGACAGCATAATGGGCTGAGAGCCCCCAAAGCCCCCGACCCATGCCCAGCTCAGCCCCAGCTTTGCCTCCGACACAGGAAGTGATGAACGTCTGGATGCCGGCAGAGGGGGACAGAGGTAGAACAGCCGAGAAGGAGAAACGGCTGGAGACAAAGCCTGCCCGAACGAGAAAGGCTGGCCTGCGAGCGTCCCGTGGGAGAAGCCATTTAGGGGTGTCGGGGGGGGGGACCCTTTCCTGGAAGAGCCGAGCCTCAGCTTTGCCGACACTGATGTCACACACCCACCCACATCGTGTCCTCGTGGAGACGGGTGGGACTCGCTCTCCCGGTGCTGCCGCCGGAGCTCCTGGTCTCGAAGCCCCATCCAGCATCACTGTCTCGCTTGGAAAACAGGAAGCTGGAACCCGAACCCGGCGTTCCGACCCCCAGTGTTTTCCCACCCTCCCAAATATTTGTTGGGCGCCTGCTGCTGTGCGGTGCTGGGAATCTGTATCTGTAACGGCCCCCGCCACCATGCTGCACGCTGAGGTGTGAAGCTCAGCTCAGGACAGGCCCTCCACGCGTGCAGAGCCACACGCCAGCCTGAGTGAACACAGACACACGCCCACGGCACTGCCACGTGCCTCGCTGCTCGGCGAGGGCAGGAAGGAAGCGGCCGGCTGGAGCCCACGCCGGGATGCTGGGTCCTTGGGCTCGCCGGTACAGGAAGCCTCTGCCCCCCACGTGGGGCCTTGCGTGCAGCGTCTTTAAAGGGGGTGTGACGTTGCCAGGAGCAACTGTGGCTGCTGGGAGGCGGGCCACGGCATTTGGGGCCCCAGCTCCTGACCCGCCTGGGGGCCCCTCCTCTTCTCTCGAAGTGGTCCCAGGAGTGATCCGCCCGGTCGGGTAAAGCAGACAGTTACCCTGCAGGAGGGGATGGCGCCTTTCTCCCTCCCCTCTCCCGGTCCCACCACAGTGGTACAGCTGAGGGAACGGCACACAGCAGGTGGCTGGCCAGCCTGCATCGGAGCCTGAGCAGGGGAGGGGCCCAGGTCTGGAGGGACCGCGTTCTAATCAAGAGGAAACAAGATCGGGGTTTGAATAGCCCGTGGTTTGAGGCAAGCTAGGAATTAATTATGCCCCGAACTCCTGCACATGCTCACACACCCCCGCAGAGGACACACAAGACGTGGCTCGCGGTGGCTGCCCTCGGGGAGGGCAACGGCCCAACCGCAGTGGGGGAGTCTGCCCGCTGGCGCCTTATGAGTTGTGTCCCTCGTGCACCTTTCCCCGTAGAGGGGTTTTCAGGGACCTGATTGGCGACGACCAGTTAGACAGCTGCTGAGGGCCGCACCTGCACTGCCTTCTGAAGTGTAAACCACCCAAGGCAAGGGGCTGAAACAGGATTTTGGAAGCCTGATGGCACGCAGACTTAGAGACCCCAGAGTGTACGCTCCTGGACTGCAGTGGGGAGAGCGAGCTGAGGTGCAACTGCCCCGCGGGACCCCCGCAGGCCAAGGGCTGGCAGCACCCGGGTCCTCTGGAGACGGAGGTCACATGGGGCCCCGTCAGATGAAGGAACCCCAGGGATTCCTCCCAGCGGAGAACCGAAGTGCTGGCAGGGATCAGAGCGTCTCTGCGCGCCGCCCGGCACTGCCTCCAGGGCTCGTTGTCAGGAAGAGGCAAGGGCGAGAGAAGTGTGGTCAGAAGGGGAGCAGACACACACGTGTACACACCCATGCAAGCGCATGTGCATACACATGCATGTGCATGGACACACGTATACAGGCACACACAGGTATTTTCTCGTTTCTTCTTTTTAATGGAAGGATGATCCACACACACAAATGTTTTTTAATTTAACGTTGCCTTGGGGGCAGAGCACACGAAGAGAAAGAAAAGACTTCTGAATACAAATTGTTGTAGATTAGATTATGAAATTGGGTGAATACTTCACAACTAAATCGACATTTAAAAAATCAAAACCAAAATAATAGAAATGAACATAACCACAAATTAAACTAAGGGCATTAACGGAGAAATTATTTCAAGTGACAGTTCGTGTATCGCCGCACACTGAAATCTTAAGCTCTTTTCAGTAATTATATTGTTAGTAACGATAATGATATTGCTAGCCTGAAACTATCTAATGATTGTAATGATAGATATGATAGAAGATAGATAAATGATAGGTAGATGGATAGATAATAGATAGGTGGTAGATGGACAGATAGGTGATAGATGGATGGATGGATGGGCGGACGGGCAGACAGACAGACAGACAGATAACAGGGCAAGAAAATAAGTCATTACCGGGCTTCTCTGGTGGCGCAGTGGTTGAGAGTCCGCCTGCCGATGCAGGGGACACGGGTTCGTGCCCCGGTCCGGGAAGATCCCACATGCCGCGGAGCGGCTGGGCCCGTGAGCCGTGGCCGCTGAGCCTGCGCGTCCAGAGCCTGTGCTCCGCAACGGGAGAGGCCACAACAGTGAGAGGCCTGCGTACCACAAAAAAAAAGAAAAGAAGTCATTACCTTAATGTCAGTCATTAGGAACCCAGATTTTTAGCACAGAGAAAGGCATACAGATATAAAATCAAAGAAGGAAAACCCCTGCTATTCTAAATGTCAGCTAAAATTATCTATAAATCCACAAAGAGCCTTGAACACATTGTGTCACCAGCAAGCACGGACGGTATTGAAGACGTTCACAGTCACATAAAAAGGTCTCAGGAGTGGCTGTGAAGGGGCCCCACTGAGCACATGTGGGATAGTGGAGCATAAAAGGAACAGGAGCCCAGGGCCTCTTGCGGGGCCAGAAAGAAAGGAAATGGTGAAAAAACACAGGAAGGAGGCAGGCCTCAGGGACACAGCAGCTCCCGACGGCACGAGCTGGAGCAATCTGAGTGACCAGGTAAAGCAGTACTGGGTGCTAATCCACAAGTCCTGCTGACAGAAACGAAGCACGGAATAATACACAAGAAGAGACAACTCTTCCTGCAGAAGAATCCCTAAAACTGATGTGGAAAGTCAGCCCTCAAAGAGACGGCCTTAACTGCCCACCCCTTGGGGGTGGCTGTGCACGGTGACTTCCTTCCAAAGAGGACCAGGTGGGAAGGAGGAGAGAGACTAGCTTCACAGGGGACAACCTGACAAGCACCCCTCAGCCAGGTGAGCACGTGCACCAGCGCAGGGACCAGCCGTGTGCCTGATGTGATGCGATGAGAAGGCACTTCCTCCCCATCTTGGGGTAAGTCCCCAGTAGACAGGATAGTACACAAGACACCTGACGGGTGCTCAAAACCGTCAAGGTCATCAAAAACGAGGAAAGTCTGAGCTGTCACAGCCCAGAGGAGCCTAAACGTCATGTGTCGTCCTGGGGCAGAAAAGGACACTGGGTAAAAATTAAGGAAATCTGAATAAAACGTGGGCTTTAGTTAATAACAGTGTGTCAACATTGGTTCATTGATTATGACAAATGTACCGTCTTAATGTAACGTGTTCGTAATAGGGGAGACTGGGGGCAGGCATATGGGAATTCCCCATGCTATCTTCACAATTTTTCTGTAAATCTAAAACCGTTCTAAAAATTAAAAGTTTGGGGACTTCCCTGGTGGTGCAGTGGTTGCGAGTCCACCTGCCGATGCAAGGGACACGGGTTCGTGCCCCGGTCCGGGAGGATCCCACATGCCGCGGAGCGGCTGGGCCCGTGAGCCATGGCCGCTGAGCCTGCGCGTCCGGAGCCTGTGCTCCACAACGGGAGAGGCCACAGCAGCAGTGAGAGGCCCGCGTACCGCAAAAAAAAAAAAAAAAAAAAAAGGAATGGGGAACCCCCCAGAGTAGAACAGACCCATGCCAACAGACACAACGTGCGGCTTGTGTTCAGCTCCTGATTCCAGCGAACCAGCTGTATACTTGGGGACAGTTACGAGACAGTCAGGGAAACTCCAGCCTGCTGGAGTACTTGGTGATATGAGGATTGAGAGTTACCTTGCAGGTGTGATCGTGGTATTGCGGCTGTGCTTTTAGTGTGAGACTTTGTCTTTTAACACAAAGCGGCCTGGATTGCTTTCAGGCAGGGCGAGAGGAGGCTGGGACTTGCTCCATGGCGGGGGCGGGGCGGGGCGGGGCGGCGGGGCGCGTAGAGGCACTGGAACTGCTCCAGCCTGTCGATGCTGGTGCTGGCAGACAAGGCCGCGGTGGTCCAGAATAATGGTCTCTCTGTTCTTGGTTATTTGTGGGACAATTTTCCATAATAAAAGACTGTAGAAATGAGCTTCCTTTTTAATTAATAGACTTTTTTTTCTGATAGTTTTAATTTACAGGAAAAAAAATAGGGTGAAAGGTACAAGAGTTTCCACATACTCCCTTACCCCTCCCCACCTACCCATTTCCGTATTTTACGACTGATGAACCAATACTGATATTATACAATGCTGATACATTACTATGAAGTGAAGTCCAGTCTCCATTAGGGCTCCCTCTTTGCATTGTACACTCTATGGATTTGGACAGATGTATAATGTCACCTACCCCCCATTTCAGTATCATACAGAATAATAATTTCACGGCTCTAAAAATCTCCTGTGCTCCACCTGTTCCTCCCTCCCTCCCCCCAACCCCTGGGAACCGCTGATCTTTTTATGGTCTCTGCAGTTTTGCTTTGTCCAGAGTATCATGTAGTTGGCATCATACGATGTGTGTCCTTTTCAGATGGGCTTCTTTCACTTAGCAAGGTGCACTTAAGGTTCCCCCATGTCCTTCTGTGGCTTGACAGTCCGCTTCTTTTTATCACTGAATAACAGTCCCGTCGTCTGGACGTATCACAGTTCATCCACTCACCTACTGAAAGACATCCTGGTTGTGTCCAAGTTTTGGCGATTATGAGTACAGGTGCTATGAACATGCACGTGCAGGGTTTTGCGTAGACACAGGTTTTCGCTTACTGGGGTGAACGATCACCGAGGAGCCTGAGGGCTGAGTCACACGGAAACGGTATGTTCGGTTTTGTAAGAAGCTGCCAGACCGTCTACCACGTGGCTGTACCGTTGTAGCGCTTCCACCAGCAGCGAATGAGAGTTCCTGGGGCTCCACGTCCTTGCCAGCGTTTGGTGGTGTCAGGGCTCTGGATTTTGGCTACTCTAGTAGGTGCACGGTGGTATCTCGTTGTTGTTTTAACTTGCGTTTCCCTGATGACATAGGATATTGATCATCTGTATATCTTTTTTGGTGAGATAGCCAGATCTTTTGCCCAATTTTTATGGGTTGTTTGTTTTCTCATTGTTTTAAGAGTTCTTTGTGTATTTTGGACGCTGGTCCTTTATCTGATACGTGTTTTGCAAAACTTCTCTCCCCATCTGTGGATCGTCTTCTCATTCTCTTGACAGTGTATTTTGCTGAGCAGGTTTTCATTTTAATGGACTGTTTATATCAGTTTTTTCTTTTATGAATAGTGCTTCTGGTGTTTTACCTGAGAAGTCATTGCTAAACTCAAGGTCACCTAGATTTTCTTTTACATTATCTTATAATCTTGTGTTTTACGTTTAGGTCTGTGACCCATTTGGGGTTAATTTTTGTGAAAGGTGTAAGGTCTGTGTCTAGTTTCTTTTCTTTTTTCTTTTTTTTTTGCATGTGGCTGTCCCCATTGTTCCAGCACCATTGTTGAAAAGATTTATCTTTTGTCCATTGAATTGCCTTTGCTCCTTTGTCAAAGATCAGCTACTGGATCTGTGTGGGTCTATTTCTGGGCCATCTGTTCTATCCTGTTGGTCTATTTGTCTATTCTTTCACCAATACTTGATTGGTGAAGTTCTGTAGTAAGTCTTGAGGTCAGGCAATGTCAGGCACCTGACTTTGTACGTCTTCAATACTGCATTAGCTATTTTGGGTCTTTTGCCTTTCCATATAAAGTTTAGGATCAGTTTGTCAGTATTCACAAAATAACTGGCTGGGATAGAAATCAGCTCTTTAGGGGTCTTCCTTAAATATGACATCGATGAAAGAATTAATATGAAAGAGAAAGCCCAAAATAAACATACTATGGAGGAAAAAAAGGAGACTATGCAGGGAGAGTACGATTATGAAAAGACATTGTTAATATGATCAGTGAGATAAAAAAAGATATTGCATCCTTGCAATAAGGACAAAATGCTCTTTTTTAAACTAACAGAGAACAAAATAAGAGCTCTTGAAATTAAAAATATAGCAGATATGAACATTTTGATAGATTGAAAGATAAATTGAAAAGAATCTCCCAGAAACAGATGTGGAAAGTTGGAGAGGAAAGATAATTAGAGGGCCAGTCCAGGAGGTCCACCATGTGCTAAACAAGTGTACCTCAAAGAGGAAACGAGGGACTTCCCTGGCGGTCCAGTGGTTAAAACTCCGTGCTTCCACTGCAGGAGGCGCTGGTTTGATCCCTGGTTGAGGAACTAAGATGCCGCATGCTGCGCAGTGAGGCCAAAATTTTTTGAGAGAGAGAGAGAGGAGAGAGAGGAGCGAGTGAGAGAGAGAGAGACAGAGAGAGAGAGAATGAGAGAGAATGAAAGAAATGTTCAGGAAATAACTGAAGGAAACTTTCTAGAATGGAGGAATGCAAGTTTCCTGATGGAAAGGGATTCATGAGTACCCAGTATAAGAGATGAAAACAGAGACACACCGAGGCATATCAGCAAATTTCAGAAAACCTGGCCCAAGGGGAACATGCTCCTCCTCCGTCCAGCTGTTTCATCAATTTGAGACGGGGGCATTAAAATTTCCTATGTTTGCAGAGTTGCCTATTTCTTTAATTCTGTCAAATCTGGCTTCATTATGTTGAGGCTCTGTTATTAGCTGCATAAATGTTTATGACCGTTATGTCCTCCTTATGAATGACCTCTTGTATCGTTATGAAATATCCCATTTTATTTCTTTTGCTCTTTTCCTTGTCTGTTTTTTTCCAGCTCTGTTGATACATACATTACGTACCTTAAAATTTCAAGCTCTTGAATTACACAGTCCAGTGGATTTTAATATATTCACGGTTGTGCAACCATCACTAGTCTAACTTTGGAACACTTTGTCACTCCAGAAAGGAACCTCATGCCCATCAAGGGGCTCATTCCTCCAGCCCCGTTTTTGGCTACTATGAAGAATGAATGCCGCTATGAACTTCTGGGTAAAGGTATTTGTGTGAGCACATGTTTTCAGTTCTCTTGCGAGTATACTTGGAGTGGAGTTTCTGGATCCTAACTCCACGTTTAACTTTTTGCAAAGTGGATAGAGCCTATTATTGTCAGATATTAATACAGCCACTCCATCTACGGGAAATCCTTTTTCCACTGATTTACTTTCAGTCTGTGTCAAGTGCACACACAGCACATTTCGGTCTTTTTTAAAATCTGTTTTCATCGCTTCTGCTTTTCAACTGGAGCTTTAGCCCGTTAATTTAATTATTCACGCTGTTCGGCACAGGTGTGCCAGTTCGGTTTGTTTCTCTTCAGATTTCCTCTTTTCTCCCTTTTCTGCTTTATTTTGGATTATCTATTTTTAGAACTCCATTTTATCTGCTTCTAGCTGTAGTTCTTTACATTCTCTTTAGTGGTGGCTCTAGGATTACAGTACACACCCTTAACTCTTCCGTCCACTTGGAATCCACACTGCACACTTCACGCGAAGCGTAAAAACATGGCAGCCGTACAGGTCTATCTGCCTCACTCCTGCCTTCCTTTATGCTACATCTGTCTAAGGTATTGCATCTACTCACTTTATAAACCCCACAAAACAACAGCATTTCTGCCTAAAACGGTCGTATCTATTTTTTAATGAGAATGAACATAATCTTTTATATTTTGCCCAGGCATTTATCATTTCTCACATCCTTCGTGCCTTCTGAAGATCCTTCATCATTTTCCTCCAGCTTGAAGAACTTCCTTTGGCAATATCTGTAGTACAGGTCTGCTGGCAGGGAATTCTCTTGGTTAGCATTTGTTTACAAAGGTCTTTATTTTGCCTTCCTTCTTGATACTTGCAGTGGTTACAGAATTCTAGGCTGACGAGTGTTTTCCTTTTATAGTTTTAAAATGCTGTTCCAGGCTCTTCTTGTCTCCATGGTTTCAGATGTGAGGTCCACAGTAGCTCAAGTCACGGTTCCTGTGTAAGTAACATGTCCTTCTCTGGCTGCTTTAAGATTTCTCTGGCTTTCAGCAGATTGACTGTAATGTGCCTAGACATGATATTCTTGGTATTTATCATACTTGGGAATCACTGAGCTTCTTGAATCTGTACATTAGTGTCCCTTCACCTAACTGGGGAACTTTTCGGCCATCACATTTTCTGACCCATTTTCTCTCTCTCTTCTGGGACTCTGATTATTGTCCCCTTCTGGGCCTCTAATTATCATTATGTTAGACCTTCTGACATTGTCCCATGAGTCCTTAACACTGTGTTCACTTCTGAAAATCTTTTCTCTCTTCATATTGGATAAGTCCTGTTTCTGTACTGAAGTTCACTCTTTGCACTGTCATATCCATTCTGCTATTAAACCCATCCAGTGCTTTTTTAAATTTCAGATACTCTATTTTTTTTAGCTGTAGCATTTCTCATGTTTTTTTTTCTTTCTTTGCTGAATTTCCTATTTTTCATGCATTAAGAGTATATTTTCTTTTACCCAGCTGAGTATTGTTATAGTAGCTGCTTTAAAGTCCTCGTCTAATAATTCCAACACCTTGGTCACCTGTGGATTCATCAGGTAAGTTAGTATCGTATCCTGAATGTTGTGAGTGTTACGCTGTGGCAACTGTAGACTCTGTTACACTTCTTGAGTGCCGGTGTTTTTGCTTTAGTTGACAGCTGCCCTGGTTACACTCACATGCAAACTGTCTAGCCTACTGTGGCAGCTGCTCAAGTATCAGTTCAGGTGTTTTACAGCCTTATCTGCAAGCTATTTGGAGCTGGCCCTGTGCACACATAGTTCAGATGTCAACCACAGACTTGGGAAGAGTGTACACACAGAACACGGAACTACTCTTCTCTGGCCCTCTCCTCTCTGGAATTCACCCCTCGCTTTGGCCGCTGTGGACACAAAGGGCTCTGTCCTCTGATTTCTCAAACCAGAAAGGCTGCGGTTTCTACCAGAGCATCAGGTAACTCACACCACTCTGTGTCCATGGCCCAAAGCTTCCGCTTTTCCACTCCCACCCAAAATCTGCCTACCTTTGTTCATGTTCCAGAGCTCTCAAGGAACTGTTTTTGTTGGTTTGGGTTTGAGGATGAGGGACTATATTCTGTCCAGACTTTACAGTTGTTACCTGCAGAAGAGTTAGTCTTAGGAGCTTACTTTACCTTACCTACCCTCCAACCTCAAATTTTATACCCAGGCAAACTACTATTTAAGTGTGCATGTAAAGCCCTTTTCAAATAGACAATGTCTAAAAAAAATCACCTCCCAAACTCCTTTTATTGGAAGACTACTGGAGAACGTCCTCTACCAAAAATGAGGTTTTGAATCAAAGAAATACATACATGTGGTCTAGGGTTCAGAAGATCCAACACAAGACAGAATCAATCAGAAGGAATCCTGAGGGTGACAGTAACGGGGGGACACAGGCCAAGAGAACACTGAACCCGCACTGTTTGTTAGAGAAGTCTTCAGGAGTGATTTGTTCAAGAAGACAAACTTAACAAGACATCCAATGTACCTGAAGATTTTGAAAAGAGATTTACATAATTAAGGAAGTGTTTGGACTTGAATTACTGTTAAGTACACAGAAAATTAAACCAGTCTAAAAACACCAGAAAATTACTTCACTCCAGGGAAAACAAAACGCACTGGAAAAGGCAAAGTAATCATAGTATACCATGTGGTTTACCTGTAGACAGATGTTTGTTAGATAGTCATGACGTAAACCCTGAATGTTGATCTGGTTAAAACTACTATGTCACTATCACCTGAGGATGGAAGTCCTGGAAAACTGGTGGTACGGGGGATGAAGAAAAAGCTAAACTCGTAGTTCTCAGCCTCAGCTGAGGGTGACTTCGACCTCCCAGAGGACAACTGGCAATGGCTAGAGACATTCCTGTTGTCACTCTGGGGGGGAGTGGATTGCTGGACCTGGTGGGTAGAACGCAGGGATGCTGCTGAACCACCTGCAGTGCACGCCCGAACAATGAGCTGATGGGTCCCGAGCTGCAGTAGTGCCACAGCTGAGAACGCTGAGCTAGACCATCATTTTCAGTGGTGGTGTGTCAGCAGATGATACCTAAAATTAACGCATCAAGTAGCAGCATGGGGAGAGGTGCAGCGATGGGTATAGAAAGAATTGGCTGAAGGCTCTGGGAATGAGAAGTGGGGCTAGGTGGTGAGGTCCTGTTGGCTTTGTAACAAGCCTTGTAGAATTCTGCCTCTTTAAACTGTGTACACATACAAGCTTGATATTTCCAGTAACAATTTAAGTGGAATTAGAGAATTATTTAGGAAGATATGAAAGTGTGTAAAGGCAGGCAGAAGTTCCCTGAACCAAGGTGGTGGCCAGGCTGGTATTCTTGCCCTCTGCCGGGATGTGGCCGTGCTTTACTCCCTGCATAATCGCACCCTGTATGTGAGAATGACGCAGTGGAGAGAATGGTACTCTCTTCCAGGTAACTGGACCTGCTCCAAGGCTGTATCTTCAGGACTTGGCTTCACCTGTAAACGTGGTGGCTGCTTAAGGCACACACCTCCTGGTGGCAGCATGCCAGAATTGTAGGCCCAGTGTGGTGTGTGTGTGTTTTGGGGTTTTTGTTTTGGTTTTTGACGGACCATGAGAGTTCAGTGGGCAACTGAGGAACAGCAAGCATTTCACTTACTCGGTCTCCGAGGTTCCTGTCGCCACACGAGCAATGTGGAGCGTCTGCTTTAAGGATGGTAGCTGGCTCCACAGTCCCGTTCTGGTTAAACTGAAGTTTCAGTTTGTTAGAAGGCTGGAACCTAAACTGCAGCTCTGCTCTTTGCTGTCTGTCCCTCTGTGCTGGGAGGAGGGTGGAGCTGCATGTTCCCATCCCGCCTCGCTGGTCACGGGCGTTTTACTGATTCCAGGCTGAACTGTGCTGCTGGTGTTTCTGTGCCTTCCTGGAAGAGGGCATTCATATGCGTCCCAGCACAGCCACCTGACACCTCCATGCTGTCGCTGCTGAAGCGCCACCTGTGCAGCCGCGGCTCCGGCCTTGGTGTGCGTGTTGCTCTGGGGGCCGGCCTTCATCCAGAGCTTCTTTACTTGCAAAGCAGCGTGTGGACTTAAGTTGGGTGTGGCTGAGGGGAGACGGAAGGGGAAAGAAGAGCGTGAGGGGCCCACGGTCAGGGTGGGCTCCGTGGCAGGGGCTGCTACCCACCGTGGGCTTGAGAAGCTGCTCCTTCCGTCTGGAGCAGGTGTCGCGCTCGTCCTTGGGGGGTCTTTGAGCCCCTCCCCATGCCTGCACTGACCCATCACGAATAGCGCAGGGGCCCGCCCGTCAGCGGCAGGATGCGGTCCTCCTCTTGGTCCACCCTCCTCGCACTGGGCTGGCCACCGAGGCCTGACGGGTGGGCGGCCGGGGGCCGTCTGTGCTGCAGGCATCTCACCAGGGCCTCGGGCAGCTCCGTCCCACACAACCCACGTCGCCGCGTCCCGTGGTTCCAGACCTGACCAGGTCTCCCCACCCCTCCTGCCTCCCTCCGGTCCAAGCAGCCTGTGCTCCCAGCCCGGGTTCTGCCCCACCCCCTCCTCCCTTCCCAAGTGACTGATGCTCCTGAAACATCAGTCTGCCACACCCCTCTCACGCTCAAAGCCTAAGGTCTCAGCTGGCACTCAGGGCCTCGCTGACGGGGCCTTGGGCCTCTCAGAACCCAGGCTCTTCTTCTACCCCCTCCTCCCTGCTGGGTTCACACTGCTCTGGCCCTCTGGCCCCCTGGCCATCTTGCTGTCTCACGAACGTGCCAGGCTCGTGCTCGCCTCAGCGCTCAGCCCTGGCTGCGCCGGCTGTCCGGTGCCCCATCACCACGACCCAATGCCTGTGCACAGCGCCTGCCCCTCTCTCTTGCCGGCCCTGCTTTCTCGGGTGGCACTCAGCACAGCTGAGCTGACATTTGTTCGTTGACTTCCGTGCCGTCCGACTCCCCCATGAGAATGTAAGCCCCCGGAGGGTGGGGACGGACCGTCCACCCCCTGTACCTCCTGGACTGAGGGCCCTCAGAGCAAGAGTGGTGGCTGGAATTAATGAACGAGCACTGCTGTCTCAGCGCACTTGTGGGAGGAGAGACGCAAGGGAGGGAGACCCATGTGCCTCGGATTGCGTGTCCCGGGTAGCTGTGGTCTGGCTGAGTTGGGCCCGTTCTTCCACCCTGGCAAGCTCGGGGACAGCTGTCCCTCTCCTGGCCCAACTCTCCACCGCACTTCTTACTTCCTGAATTCATCTGGCTCCCTAATCGCACTCTGAGACAATCAGTGAACAGGAGAGCCGCTAGGAGTCACTGCACAGACTGCGGCTGCCGCCCGGAACCGGGCGCATCTCCCCCTCCCAGGCAGCCTCCTGAACTGCCCTTCCCCGGGGGCCAGCTGTCTGGTTTGCCCGTCCAGGCCTGAAGGGGTTCCTGGGCCCCGGGAGAGCCGGGGTGAAGCAGACCGAGCTGGCCTGCAGAGGCCCGCAGAGATGATCAGACCCGCTCGCCTGGGTCCTGGTCGTCAGAGCCGGGCACCTGGTGCGCCCGCTGGGGTCTGGTTGCGTGGGGTGCTGGATTCGTGAAGCCTCACCAAACCCTGCTGACTCTTCTGTCTGTGGCTACACTGCACTTTGACGGCTTTTAAGAAATCCACAGCAGGAGAAAGAAGTACAGCAAAACGTGGACTGGCGACCGCAAGCCTGGGCAGGATTCAGTGCTTATCAGTTCTCGATCATTAGGGCGGTTTTCTTTCCTCGAAGACAGTGCTTGGAGCCGCCATGGACCCCACCTCCTGTGGGTTCGCTCTCTGTGCCGCCCTCCGTGCCCGGCCCTCACACCAGGAGCTGGGGTCCGGACAGCAGGTGCCAGGGCCCACCTGGGAGGGGATGGGGCCTGGGCCATCAAGGAGGCTCTCCCTGCTCCGAGCCCAGTCTGCCTTCCTCGCAGCAGCCGCAGGGATGTTCACTCCCAGAAAGCGGCCCCGGCCGGTGACCAGCTCTGGGCTGCAGGAGGCCCGGCCTCACCCTCCAGGTCGCGCGGCTTCTGCTCGGTTTTTCCGAAGGCACCTTCGCTCCCACGGGGCCTGCCCACGTGTGCCCCCCTCCAGCTGGGCGCTGGGATCCCGTTAGCTCACCGCCCTGCCCTCTCTCCCCGCAGGTTAACGACGAGAATGTCGTGAAGGTCGGCCACCGGCAGGTGGTGAACATGATCCGCCAGGGAGGGAATCACCTCGTCCTCAAGGTGGTCACAGTGACCAGGAATCTCGACCCAGACGACACGGCCAGGAAGAAAGGTGCCCTCCCGGCCGCCAGCCCTGCCCGAAGGGTGGGTGGGGGGGCAGGGCTCTTCCCCCCCAGCCCCCTGTGCTCAGGCACTTGCGAGGTGTGCCCCATCTGCCACTGGGGGTGGGGGGTCCCGTTCCCCCTGCCCCAGAGTAGGAAACAAGTCAGAAAAGGAGGTTAGGAGGGGACTCGGGCTGGCCCACAGGGAGTGGTGGGCGGCCTCAGGCCAGGGCTGTGCTCAGCAGACAGGGGCCTGGGGGCTCCCGCTCCAAACTGACCTGTATCGGTCACTGTGATGGCATGCAGCCTGGGCCCGTGGAACGGAGAGGTCCTCGGGCCCACCCTCCTTCCCAAGGGAGGTCACAGCTGGGGGACACTGGGGCTGAGCAAGGCCTGCGGAGGGGCGCCGGGAGCAGGCCAGAGCCACTCCCCGGCAGGAAAGAGACTGGAGAAGCACGTCGGGACCTCCGGTACCAGCTTCCCCACCCAGGGGGAGGCCCCATCTCAGCCTTCCCAGCAGGTCCAGGGGCCCCACCTGCCGTCTGTTCTGGAAGGGGCAGGGGGTGGCGGCACTGGGGCCCGGCCCTCACCTCCCTCCCTCCTGTCTGCCCCCCAAGCTCCTCCACCCCCGAAGCGCGCCCCGACCACGGCCCTCACGCTGCGCTCCAAGTCCATGACCTCGGAGCTGGAGGAGCTCGGTGAGTGCCACGTCCGGGCCGCCCCAGCCTCTGCATGGCCCTCTGCTTGCTCGCTCACCCCTCTCCTGGCCCCGACACCCGGAGAGGGGTCAGGAAACGCCCCCGTGCGCGGCGCTCCCACGCTGGCCCGCTGGGGCCCTGCCGGCTTCGGGGGTGGTTAGTAGTTTCGCCTAACCTCCTTCTGGTTCGTCTAACATTGTTTTGTTTTGAATTTTTGGGCCTCTCACTAGTGGATAAAGGTAAGCTGCCCCACTGTGGCCCCTCCCCCCAAGCAGCCCCCCCGCCGTCTAGGGTTCCCCCCAGAATCTTTCCCACCGTGTGGCTCAGACCAGAAAGCTGCGGCCCTGGCGTCTGGCATAGATGGCAGAGGGGTTGGCGGGCCTGGGGGGCTGCAGGCCAAGTGGAGGGAGCTCCTGGTGCCTTCTCGAAAGGACTGCAAAGCACAGAGGGCTGTGGCCGCTGGACCCCACCACGTGGCCTGGGGAAGGATACGCAGAGCAACGTGAGCCCTGGGTCTAGCGGCCGCGTGGCTGATGAAGAGGGATGACTCCGGGTGCCGGTTAGACGCCACGCTGAGTGTCACCACGGCGCCCAGGGACACCTCCAGGAGGAGGCTGCTCTGACCACACGGGAGTGGGCGAGTGGACTGACGGCTTACTCCGCTGAGACGGCTCGGTGGGCAGGGAGGGGAAGCATCTGTGAGCTCTGCTCAGGGCAGGTTACGGGGGCACAGAACAAATCGTCAGGCCCAGCTGGTCCAGGGGCTGGGAGTCTGAGCATCCTCACTTGCTGTCGCTGCCACCTGGTCCCAGCCTTCAGGGGGAGACCCTCTCCTTTGGCCCTTTCCTTGTACCGAGCAGCCCCTTCTTCCCTGCAGCTCTTTTGGGAGGGTCTCCCACACTCTGTCCTCCCCAGGCTGTCTCCCAGCGAGGGCCCCCTCACCTGTCACCATGTCCTGCGTCTAGGATCTGCAGCTCAGCTGGAGGCCTAGATCTTCTAGAAAAGGGCAGCAGTGCTGTGGGGCTGCCCACCTCCACCCAGAGCCCCTTTCCTCTGGCCCCTCCGTGCCCACACAGGACTCTCCAGGAAACGCCCCCTGAACCCCAGGCCGGGCCCAGCCCCCGACAGGGATGACAGTGTGAACTATCACCCGTGCTTCTCCAAAGCCAGGCAGCATGTGCCACGCGGGCTCCCCCAGGAGGACCCGCGGGCAGGTCACCTTTAAGGGGGCGCAGCTCAGGGCGCTGTGAGGGTCCTTCCTACGAGCTGCCTCGGCTCACGCGGTCCAGCTTGGCGGGGTGCCAGGCAGGGGCGGGTGCTGAGTGAGAGGAAAGCCCCTTGTCCCCACGGGAAGCACGTTTGCCGGAGAGCAAGTCAGAAAAGGCAGGCCACAAGCCGGCAGGTCCCAGGACAGCGTAGCCAGTGCGTCCCTGCCCACCCGCGTGTGCCCGAGCCAGGGGTGCGCGTGGTGGGCAGTCCGCCCCCAGCGAGGCAGCACCGCCACGGGACTCACACTCCCCTTTCTGTTTGCAAGCTTCCGTCCGGAAGAAGAAGGGTAAGGGGCGACCGGTGTCTGTCTCACCCCCTGCACGCACGCCTGTGGCCCTCAGCGTCGAGTCTAGAACGTGCCGTGACCTTGTACTGTCTTCTCCCTGCTCGGGGTCCTGTAGGGGGCCCAGCCCCAGGACTCTTCCCGTTTCAGTCTGTCACACCTGCCCTGCCCCTCCCGTCTGTGGTGCCCCAGCGTGTTCTGCGTCTCCCCAAGTCGTGTCTACATCATCGTAACTGTGGGGACCCTGCACCCTGTCACAGCTGGGCCTGCCTGGGTCGGGGGGGCAGGCAGCCTCCGTGGCTGCTGGCCAGGACGCAGGCCAGCAGGGTCCCTGGCAAATGGACCCCTGAGCGCCCTCTGCCGTGGGTGGCGGCTGCCGCCTCCCTTCAGCTCTAGAAAACCCCCCCACCCCGCTCTCCAGGAGGCCTGCTCTACATGTGCAGGAAGACTGCCCTTGAGCTGGGGGCAGCTGCAAGGCCATGCCGCTCCCCGCCCCTGCCCCAGGCCGGCGTGGAGACGGAGGACCCAGCCTCTGTGCCGTGAGCAGCTACACCAGCCCCTCCCACAGCAGCGCCACATCTGGGGGGTTTCTCACCTAGTAGCTGGAGACGACTACCCCAGCGACTAAAAGCAGCACTGTCAGTTCAGGAGCAGGCGGTGACCCTCTCACAGGCCCGCGGCGCTACCGCTAAGACACAGCACGGTACCGAAACGCTGAGATGGGGAGGCGGGTCTCAGAACCCAGCAGGGCGATATCTGGGGGCAGGGTCGCGGGTCCTGGAGCTCCGGAAAGCGCCTCCTCTCTCACCCAGTGTCTCCCCAGAGGCAGGCTAACCCTCGCAGCCTCTCTCTGGAGCAGTCCTGAACCTCCCCCCGCAACCCCCAGGGGCTGCCCGGGAAAATTCCCAGTGGGCTTTCTAGGATGGGTCTCTGTGTCAACCACGTGGTGGACGCCCAGGGCACAGGAAGTTTCCCGGGATTACCTTTCCCTCTGAATCCCCCCACCCTTCGATCCGAGGCCCACGCCAGCTGGCAGAAACAGCCCCCTCCGTCCACCGTAACTTCCAGAAGAGGCACCGCACCAGGGGGCTGCAGGAGCCGCGTGGCCACAACAGGGCTAGCCGTGAAAGTCTGTTGTCGGGGTGGGGGGGGGGGAAGCTCAGACTCAGAGCCGGCCCAGCCTTGGGGGCGCGTGTGGCCTGCCCCCACCCGCCCCCAGGGGCCCCAGCAGCCAAACACACACCCCGGGCTGTGACAAAAGGACAAAAGTCGTGTTCCGCACGGTCAGCCTGGGCCAGGGCAGAGTCGCACAGAGGACAGGCCAGAGTCCTGGAGAGGGGGACCCACCTTCCTTCAAAGAGTGGAGAAAACTGGATGAGAGTTTGAGCTCAGACGCCTCGAGTATTTCCTGAGGACCTGCTCTGGTCCCCAGACACCATGCTCACAGGCACCGGGGGCGCGGGACCACCACAAGCGCCACACTGGCCCAGGGCAGCTCCAGGACAGAGCCGCTGGGACCGGCTTCACCACAGCTTCCAGGCCCCGCGGGCACCTCTGGCTGCTCCCGCGGGCCCATCCCTTGTCAGGGCCCACAGGCCAGGGACAGTCTGCTGGGGTCAGACCGCCCGCCCCATTCCCGCACGGCCTCCTGGGACGATTAAGCAAGAGACGGGCAGCTGGCAACAGCTGCTGCTTCGGCACGAGCGGCTCATCATCTGTGACGTCGGTGCCGTCGGCACTTGGCTTTCCTCTTGGAAGCTGTGTGTGCCGTGCCCTCTCACCCTGAGACAGGGCAAGGCTGGCCCTGCCCACCAGAGAGCCTGGCAAACAAGCTGTTCAAGGTCACGAGGAGGGACAGGCTTCCTGGACACCACCAGGATTAGGACACATTCCATGAAGCCACCTGCCCGAAAAGCTGGAGGGGCTGAGAATCCCAATCCCGGCCTTGCCGGACGTTTCTGGAGCACCTGGGATGCTCTCCTGACGGTTCTGAGGGGCAGGGGTGCTGGAACCAGTCCGGCACGTGGCCACAGGCAGATGGGGGTCACAGAGTCTCTGCAGTGGGCGCCCCATTGCCCCCCGGGGAGCAGTGCAGCGGGAAACACGGCCACAGGCTCCTCTCGCAGCCAGGTGTGCCGCATCAGCCCAGGGGCGGCCTCAGCTTCCCCAGCTCGCCCCGATTTCGGGGGTTGTTTCACTCCACGATTTGATGCCTCCCTCCTGCAAAGCCGGCGACATCTGCTGGACGAGCTGGGATCTCTCCTGCGGGAGGGCTCGGACACGCGGGTGACCCTGCCTGTGGTCAGGGGAGGGCCCCGGGTGGGGACTCCGGTGACAGGCAGGGGTCCCCAGCTGTGCTCTGGTTCCCAAGAGACACGTGGCTGGACGCGACCCACCCATGCTTGACATCCACCACCCGCCCTCCCCACCCAGGAAGGGTGCAGCCTGTGTACAGTGGGCACCAGACTTCATCTGCTTAGAAAGTTAAAATACGGGGGTCCCTTCCAGAGTGTTTCCACAACTCCCTACTGGATTGTTTCTCAAGAGTTGACAGCTTCCCAGTCGGCCTGCAGGACTGCTTTCAGCCTCAGTGCTTCATTTTAAGACTGCAGGGGGGGCTGGACTCACTAATCCCCTTCATCTGGAATCCTTGACTAGAGACGCAACTCCAGGCTCTTACAAACCGTGAATAATCCTTATGAGCCCAGAAAGAGAAGCAGGAACCCAGTGTCACAGCTTTTCTCCAAAGCTTCACGTGCAGGCAAACCAACCCTCCAGCACAGGGGCTGAGCAGAGTCTCCAGTCAGGCCACCAGCCTCCCTTTGAGACAAGGGCCAGGAGGGGACCTGGGCCCCCGGAAGGGAAGCGACGCAGGGTGGCCTTCTATGTAAGAACCGCACAAAACCGCACTAACTCGCTGTCACTGAGGACAGAACAGTAGCCCCCGACCCAACCCCACAGACCAAGATGCTCTCGTGTGTTCTGGTTCAAAAGAACGCTTAGGTGGCGTGGAGACCAGAGGGCAAAGGCTTAAACAAGGACCAGGACGCCCACTGCAAGGTCACCTGACCCAACCCCACAGACCAAGATGCTCTCGTGTGTTCTGGTTCAAAAGAACGCTTAGGTGGCGTGGAGACCAGAGGGCAAAGGCTTAAACAAGGACCAGGACGTCCGCTGCAAGGTCGCCGTGGCTCCAGGGGATACACCTTCAATCACACCCCAGACCCAGTGTGGATGGGGCGTGACTGTGCGGGCACAGCGCCCTGACCTTCCAGTCAGCTGGACCAGGCGGGCCGTTCCGACGGCAACCCATTGGATGGCTGCTGTCAGCCAAGGCTCGGCACCCTGGCCCGGGGTGGACACGGGGGCCAGGTGACCCCAATGGAGCCCAAGCTCCCACCTGCTCCCGGAGTTCCACCTGCACGAATGACCTTAGGCATCCCAGATCCCCAGCTGTTCTCTCTGCAGAATGGGAATGACCCCTCCCCTATGGCCAGATTCCTGTTAGAATGAGAAACGGGATGAAGGTGCCGAGAATTTCCACGGGGTCGGGGACTGCTGTCATTAATGATGGCGCCTTTGCCTCACCTGTGCACACCCACCACCGAGGTGTGTTTTGGGGGTGCCTGCCACATGCCTGAGGCCCCAAGCGTGCTGGGGGCGGGGGGGGGGGGAACCAGACATGGACTCGCAGCGCCCAGCTGGAGATAGGAGCCTCTGGAAGGTCCAGCTGGTGTAACTCTCCATCCCAGGAGAGCCGTCCGGTCCCGGAGCCCCTCGGCCCTCGCCCCGTGCTGTGCCCTGACGTGGCCAGCTGCACGGCGGCCGAGCTCCCCACCTGCAGTGCCCCCCACGGGAGAGTCGCCCTTTCCCTAACTCAGCGGCATCCCCTCCAGGCCCACGTTCCTGGAGGCCCCAGGGAAGGGGGGGAGCCTAGCGGAGCTGCACAGGCTGAAGCTAAGGCTGGGCCTGAGAAGACGGCCGAACCTGCGGACGAAGGTCCCAACGCGGGAGACAGACCTGACTCCCCGCCGTCGCTGGAGAAAGAGCTGCACCTCGGCCGAAGCAAAGCCGACAGCCACGGGGAGGTGCCCGGCTTCCAGGAGCCGAGGGGACCTGCAGGTCACCATGGGCTCACTGGGGACGTCAGCCAAGGACCCTGAGTCCTCTAGCCAAGGGGCGGGGGGGGGGGGAGACAAGCACAGGAAGAAGTTAAACCCCAGCCTGAAGAGAATCCTGGCCCAGACCCGAGGGGAAGGCTTCCTGAAGGAGGCACGTCGCTGGGACTGGGGATGTGGGGCAGGGGATCTGGCAAAAGGAGGAGGGTCAGAGGCGAGGCTGGGCCACAAGGCTGGGCGCTAAGGGGCACCGCAACGGTAGCTGGGCTGGCCAGAGACGTGGGTGTTTCCAACCGACCCCCTAAGAGGGCGGGGGCTTGCCAGTGTCCCCCGAGGAGGCCAGGAGCCAGGAGGATGCGGGGGCGGGGGACCTGGAAGTCCCCGTGCCAGCTGGCGGGTCGGGAAGGGCCTCCCGCGAGCTGCCGTGCCTGAGCTCCTCGGCCTTCCCCGAGCGGGCGACCTGGGACTGTGGGGCCCTCACCCTGGTCCAGGATGTGGCTGGGCACCGACCAGGAAGGGGCCCCGCGAAGCCGGAGGCCTGCCTGTTGGGGACTGTGGGGACCTCTCCAGGGGCTGCGCTCTTCCTGGGTGGCCATGGGCCTTAAACCCAGAGCTCCTGCCCAGACTCTCACGCTGGCCTCGCAGCTTGGGGCTGCCGAGACCCCAGAGGCCTGGGCCTTTCTGACGGCACGAGCTTTGTGGGGTGTCACAAGACCCCAGAAGGGTGTGGGGTGAGCTAGGAGGAGACCTCGAGCTGTGGACAGAATGTTCTCGGGGGGTGGCCGGGAGAGTGCAGCGCCTCACAGGGTCCAAAGTGGGAGATTCCCACCAGGCCCGCCTCACGCTGGCTTCTGCCCCACCCCACCCCGGGCGCCCCTGGTGTCAGCAAACCAGGGTCCTGCGCTGTAACAGCCCTGATCAGACGCCGGTGCCTGAGCTCAGACGGCCTGCGGGCAGAGGCCAGGGTGTTGGGCGGGTCCAGGACGTGCTCCAGTTTCGGGTTTCCCCCCAAATATAACATTTTAAATTTGAATTTTAAAATCATTTCTTAATTTGTAAGCATCACTGATAACTAACCCTGGGCTTTCTTTTTCACAAGGAACTGAGAATGTTCAGCTCTTGGGGGAGGGGGGACTCCCCCGCATAGCAAGGCACAAACGTCAACTGGCTCCTGAGCGGGTGGCGGGGGGGGGGGGCTGCCTCCCCTCCCCACCTCTACCCCTGCCTACACCCACGCTGCCCAGCCGCCTCCAGCCCTGGGTGCTGGGTCCTTAGACCCTGGCAACTGCGCTTAGTTTCAAAGGAGCCACACCTCTGAGCTCTTAAAAAGAAAAATGTTCAAAACGTTGGCTTGGCTCCCCCACCAGCAAGAATAAACCGCGCTAGTATGAACAAAGCGACGCCCTGAGTGCCGGAGCCTCCGGTGCCGAGGCTGCGTTGCCTCCGCGAGGATCTCCTTCCCCTCCTGTCCACGTGCACCCGGCGGGGGGGGGGGTACGGCTTGGGGGACAGGTCCTGTCAGTGTCAGCGCTTGTGGCCGAGAGGCACGCGTGCTCCACACCACAGCGACAGACCACGTGTACCGTAAAGGCTTTGGGAAAAGGCACAAGGCACTCGGGCGTTTTTCTAACTCAGCCCCTCGCCCGACTGTGTTTTGGGGCTTTGCTCACCGACGCCCGTCCTGACGGTCATGTTCACGTTGCAGATAAACCCGACGAGATAGTCCCAGCCTCCAAGCCATCCCGAACTGCTGAGAGCGTCGCAGTGGAGTCCAGGGTGGCCACCATCAAGCAGCGGCCCACCAGCCGGTGCTTCCCCTCTGTCTCGGACGTGAACGTGAGTGGCTGGGCTGGGGGAGCGGGCGGCAGGCCGACGTGGGCAGACCTCGTGGTTGCAGTTCACCCTCCCCAGCGTCCAGACCCGGAGCCCCAATCTGCGTACGCGCGGCAGGCACCCCATTCCAGTGCAGACCCGCAGTGGGGGGGGGCGGGCCACCACGTGACCGGCTCAGTAACTCGCCCCAAGGGCCTTCCCGTAGGCCACCCGGAGCGAAACGGCAGCCTTCCGGGGCGGACGAGGCCCGACCCCACCACCCTGGGGAGCAGGGCCTCTGCATACGCCTGGGACCCCGCCCCTCCGAGGTCTCAGGCCACCGTTATTCCCAGGGGGCGGTTAGCAGAGACCACGGGCCACGACGGGCTGGCAGAGCTGCCCGTCGTCTGGGCAGGCTGCTTCTCTCAGGTTCCAGACGGGGCCCTCTCCACCCCAGCTTCGTGCCTGCTGCCGGTCTGAGCACCACCTGTCACGATTACTTCCTGACTTTGCATCTTCTCTGAATCACTTCACACTGACTCTCTGTTTAACCCCGCCTCTTCCTAATAACGCCCAGAAGTATCATCGGTCCGATGTGACGGTTTTGCGTAGTGCACGATACAGGATGCCCCCTGCCTCTCCTCATCTCCAGAAGGCCCGGGCAGCTCCTCCAGGGCCCTGCGTCCCGACCCCCCCACGGCACCCCGTACCCAGCTCGTTCCAGACACCCTCCAAGCCCCGGGCTGGGCAGACACCCAGAGCCCAGCGAGACTGGGTCACGCGGGAACAGCCTGGGCGCGCACACGCCTGTTTCCTTCGGGCCTCGCACCCGGCTGTTCCAAGTAGCCCTCCGACGCCGCGAGGTGAGGTGAGGCCGGCCAGCAACCTGTCTTCCAGTCGAGGAAGCAGCAGCTTGGGCAGGGGCTGCACAGGGAAGCTGTTTGCAAAGCGAAGGAGGGACGCGCGAGGCTCCTCCTGGACCAGGCGGAGGAGGAAGGACGGGCAGCCCGCCTGCCGCGGGGCCCACATGCCCCAGGGCACGGCACTTGGCTTGTCCCCCACTCTGGGCCACTGTGCTCAGCCCACTTGGCGGAGGCGGACGTGGCCAAGGTTGGAGCCCACTGCCCACCACCAGATGCTCTTTCCTACAGGACATCCGTCCTGGCCATTCTCAGTCAACGTCAGGCAGGCCACGGCTCCGCTGAGCAGGGCTCATCGGCACTTTGAGGGCAGACAGGGCCCCCTTCTGGGTCCTGGACGCTGGTGTGGCCCGTCGTCAGCCTCAGCTGGACACGGAGGTGCTCCCCAGAAGCAGCTGGGGGAAGCCCCGTGACAGGTGTCCACTGCCCAGGGCTTCCCTGTCTGGCTGCCATGGGTGGCGCTGGTCTGACACAGCTCACCCCTGGCTCTCTGGTTTGCAGTCCGTGTACGAACGCCAGGGGATCGCCGTGATGACGCCCACCGTTCCTGGGAGCCCGAAAGGCCCATTTCTGGGCCTCCCTCGAGGTACGATGCGAAGGCAAAAATCAATAGGTAAGCAGCGTGGCCACACCCGCAAAGGTGCCCCTTGGCTCTCAGCACCCTCGGCAGTGCCCCTCAGAGGCCCCAGGCCCGCCCACCAGAGGACGGGCACCCGGCCTCACCCCCAGGGAGGCCTTGACCGCCTGAGCCGTCTGAAACTCTCCTACCCTCTGGATACCGAATCCAGGGTGGCTTCCCGGCCTCACAAGCCAAGTATCCGTGATAATACCAGCAGGGTGAGGGGCCGCAGTCAGGAGGGAGGTGGAGGTGGGCAGGTGACGTCCAGGAAGCCCCTTGCCCCCGCCCTGCGTGTTTAGAGTGGGCCGGCGGGGTGGGCCCAGGTCCCCTGCGAACGGCCACCGCCGCGCTTTGTGGATGAGCTCGATGGACACACTTCTAAGGGTGGCTGGGCCAGGTTCTCGCGCTCTGCGGGTACGACGTACTATGCGCTGCGGGAAACCGCTAACTTCTTGTTAATAACTTCGCATGGTTCCTGCTGACTCTGTTCCAGGCAAGGTAAACGTGACCCCTTCAGACAGCCCCTTTGTGAGATAATCCAGCACTGTCTTTACCGTGTAAATTCTCAGAGAAGCTAAGGCCACTGCCGGACACTGGGGGGCGCGGCGCTGCTCTGTGTGTCCAGCACTGCGGTCTCAGGCCTGGCGCCTCTGTCGCTAGTTTGAAGGGGTGGCAGCTGGCAGGAACTGAACGATAAGGGATGGCGGAGGTGGCGTCTGCCGGTCCCCAAGGTCCCCCCAGGAGCTCGGGGCCACCGCAGAGTAGCGCTCACGCCATCTCCTGCCCCTGGCTCTCTAACTGCTTAATAACAGTCGATTTCCTCCTGTCAGACAGCAGAATCTTTCTATCAGGTCAGTGAACCTTACAGTTTGGCATCTGCAGTGTGAATGTAACAATCCCTCCATAAGGCGTGTTCTTAAATCACTGCTCCTTGGGATCCTAACTGTCAGGCAGCCGCCACGTACGCACGCTCAATGAGAGGCCTCTGAGCAACCATCTTTGCGATGCCAAAACGCCCTCCCACAAGGAGTATGTGAAATTTGGAATACCCTTATCGAATGGAACTTCTCACTGGAATAAATTATTGTAGTTTGTCCTAGGAGCGTTTTTGATTTGGAGTGATTCGTTTTGTTACCTCTTTGAAAAACCTGCATGCCCCCCACGTGAGACCCTCGTACTTGACATCTGTCAGCGTCCGTGTCCATGTGCTGCTTCCTGTGTCCGGAGTGCGTTCCGTTGATGTTTTCGTATCTTGTATCGGAAAGGATCTGAAAGTCCACCCAGCGGACACACCAGAGGCTCTGGGGCCCGACGCGGCCGGATGCGGCCGTCGCCCCTGCGGGCCCCTCAGCGCCCTCTCTCACCCAACACCCACGGGCTCCATAGGTCCAGTCCTCCAACTCGGACCGTGGTCAGTGGGGACCGTGGTAAACCACCGGGCCCCTCGGCCCAGCCCAGAGGGTCTTAGGACCCAGAGGGCTTCGCTGGGCCAGGCGGCCGAGTGTTTGGTCAGGATCCTCTCCCGGCCTGGGCTGGCGTCTTGGGTTAGAGGGTCTTGGCGTGTTGCATGCAGCACGTTCTCCTGCCAGGGCCGCTCAGCCATCCTCCTGAGGGCCTGGGGAGCTCCAGTACCCTTCGGGGGCCCAGAGAAGTCAGGCAACAAAACGGGTTCCTGTCGAGCAGGAGAGGCCACCCTAGGGTCTCCATACGCACAGGGCTCTGCTCGAGGGCGCCAGGCCTCCCCGCATACCTGCAGCCCCCGGGACGGCGGCACCATCCGCGTCCCATGAGCCAGTGCAGCCACCTGTGTTCCCTGTGCCCTCGTTTCTGACACGCAGCTCGACAGTCTCAGTCCCAAACCCGAAAACTCCCACCGGGGTTCCTGGCCAAGCCTGAAGGGATGGATGACCCCTGATGCAGGCCACCCCGGCCCCCGACACACGCTCACACGTGCGCACACGAACCCCGGGGAGTCGGCTCGCGCCCGTCGCTCTGGGCACCATCTCTCTCAACAGCACGCACTCCGGGCCTCGCGGGGCCTTTCCCTTCTGCTTTGGCTCCGAATGGGCCCCGTGACCCCTCGGCATCGTGGCTTGTGCTGCATTCTGTGAACAGTGTGCATCGTGATTCTCTGTGCGTCTGCAGAGACACAGCGTGTCGCGCCATCCTAGGAGCTGAGCGGGGTGTGCGTCATTGCCGTGATTTAAATCTAAACCTGCCTTCTACTTGTAGGAATCACGGGGGAAGAGCGGCAATTTCTGGCCCCTCCGATGCTCAAGTTCACCAGAAGCCTGTCCATGCCGGACACCTCCGAGGACATCCCCCCCCCGCCACAGTCGGTGCCCCCCTCTCCTCCCCCACCCTCCCCCACCGCCTACAACTGCCCCAAGTCCCCAACTCCCAGAGTCTACGGGACGATCAAGCCCGCGTTCAATCAGAACTCCGCCGCCAAGGTGTCCCCGGCAGCTCGCTCCGACACGGTGGCCACCATGTTGAGGGAGAAGGGGCTGTACCACAGGAGGGAGCTGGACCGCTACTCCCTGGACTCCGAGGACCTCTACAGCCGCAACGCCGCCGCCCAGGCCACCTTCCGCGGCAAGAGGGGCCAGATGCCCGAAAACCCGTACTCCGAGGTCGGGAAGGTCGCCAGCAAAGCCGTCTACGTCCCCGCCAAGCCCGCCAGGCGGAAGGGCATGCTGGTGAAGCAGTCCAACGTGGAGGACAGCCCCGAGAAGACGTGCTCCATCCCCATCCCGACCATCATCGTCAAGGAGCCCTCCACCAGCAGCAGCGGCAAGAGCAGCCAGGGCAGCAGCACGGAGATCGAGCCCCCGGCCTCCGAGCAGCCGGGCCAGCTGCGGCCCGACGACAGCCTGACCGCCAGCAGCCCCTTCGCCGCCGCCATCGCCGGGGCCGTCCGCGACCGGGAGAAGCGGCTGGAGGCCAGGAGGAACTCGCCGGCCTTCCTGTCCACGGACCTGGGGGACGAGGACGTGGGCCTGGGGCTGCCCGCCCCCCAGGCACGGCCCTCCAAGTTCCCCGAGGAGGGCGGGTTCGGCGAGGAGGACAGCACCGAGCAGCTGTCGTCACCCACGCCAGGGGCGGCGACCAGGGAGCCCGAGAACCACTTTGTGGGTGGTGGCGAGGCCGGAGCTCAGGGTGAGGCCGGCAGGCCACTGAATTCCACGTCCAAAGCCAAGGGGCCCGAGAGCAGCCCTGCAGCTCCCCTCAAGAGCAGCAGTGCGGCCGGCCCCGAGAATTATGTCCACCCGCTCACGGGGAGGCTGCTGGACCCGAGCTCCCCGCTGGCCCTGGCGCTCTCCGCGAGGGACCGAGCCTTGAAGGAGTCCCAGCAGGGCCCCAAGGGGGAGGCCCCCAAGGCCGACCTCAACAAACCTCTCTACATCGACACCAAAATGCGGCCCAGTGGGGAAGCAGGCTTCCCTCCGGTCACCAGGCAGAACACGCGGGGGCCCCTGAGGCGGCAGGAGACGGAAAACAAGTATGAGGCCGACCTGGGCAAGGAGCGGAAGGGCGACGAGAAGGGCACGCCCACCAACATCGCGGATGCGTCGCAGCGGAAGTCGGCCGGCCTGCTGATGGTGCACACCGTGGACGCAGCCAGGCCGGACGCCTTCCTGCAGGAAGAGGACGAGGATGCCGACGCGGAAACAAAGCCGGACCGCTCGCCGTCCGAGGTGCCAGAAGGCGTTCCCGAAACTGAAGGTGCTTTACCGATCCCCGCTGGCCCCGAGCCCGCGGCCGCCGCGCCCGGCAGGACCGTCGTGGCGGCGGGCTCCGTGGAGGAGGCGGTGATCTTGCCGTTCCGCATCCCTCCCCCACCTCTGGCATCCGTGGATCTGGATGAGGATTTTATTTTTACAGAGCCACTGCCTCCTCCCCTGGAATTTGCAAACAGTTTTGATATCCCCGATGACCGCGTTGCTTCTGTCCCCGCACTCTCAGACCTGGTCAAGCAGAAGAAAAACGACGCCCCCCAGTCCCCTTCGTTGAACTCCAGCCAGCCCACCAACTCTGCGGACAGTAAGAAGCCAGCTGGCCTTTCGAACTGTCTGCCCGCCTCATTCCTGCCACCCCCCGAAAGCTTTGATGCCGTCACGGACTCTGGGATCGAGGAGGCAGACAGCCGGAGCAGCAGCGACCACCACCTCGAGACGACCAGCACCATCTCCACGGTCTCCAGCATCTCCACCCTGTCCTCCGAGGGCGGCGAGAACGTGGACACCTGCACAGTCTATGCAGACGGGCAAGCGTTCACGGTTGACAAACCCCCGGTACCTCCTAAGCCAAAAATGAAGCCCATCATTCACAAAGGCAACGCGCTCTACCACGACGCGCTGCTGGAGGAGGACGTGGACAGCTTTGTGGTCCCCCCGCCGGCACGCCCGCCGCCCCCCGGCGGGGCCCAGCCCGGGACCACAAAGGTTATCCAGCCGAGGACCTCCAGGCTGTGGGGTGACATCTCGGAGGTCAAAAGCCCGATTCTCTCCGGCCCAAAGGCAAACGTGATTAGTGAGTTGAACTCAATCCTGCAGCAAATGAACCGAGAGAAAACGGCAAAGCCGGGGGAAGGACTGGACTCGCCAGCGGGATCCAAGCCTGCCAGCCTCGCTCCAAGGTAAGTGCCGCGGCCGGCGTGGGCGCAGACCATCCCGAGCTGGGCTTTCCTGTGCCGGCCAGTGCTGACCAGGAAACGCCCTTGGGAGCAACGGAAGCGGACACGGACAGGGAATGCCAGCCTTCTGTGTCGGCCGCCTCTGTCGTGCGCTCATGTGCCCCTTTCTCGTCCCCTGGACGCCGGTGCAGCAGAGCGGAGCGCGTCTGGCCCGGCAGGACGTGGCCCCCGCATAGGGACGTGTAACGAGACACTGCCACACAGGCCATCCCCGCCGTGGCTTCCGGGGAGGAGCCCTGCTCTTCCCTCCCGCGTCCTCCAGGTCTTGGCCAGGACCCCAAAGGCCATTCTGGAGCCTCACCCAGGGGTTGCAGGGGAGGGGTGCACCGGCCGGGGGTCGCGTGAGCAGCGTGTGTGCAATCACGTGTGTGGTCACATGTGCGTGAGGGGCTCTTTTCCCCTCCTCCTGTCACTAACTGGTCTGAGGCCGGGGAGGGGCCGGGTTGCAGATCCACTAGTGAGCTCAGAGTGAAATGCAACCCTGGAGCCCATCCTGACCCACGGCGGACATCGTGGAAGAAAAGCACGCGGTCCTCCCCGCGTGGGCGCTCACGTCAGGCAGAGCGTAAGGCACTGCCTAGAAACCAGGGGTCGCACGTGGGGGGCCAGTCCTAAACCCAACCCCAGGGCTCTGTCAAGGCACGCCACGCTGTAACAGCCCCCCCCCCCCCCCGCCCTGCCCCGCCCCGCCTGTAGCTGGTGGATGACCCTCGCCAGAGCCCGGTGCTCCAGCCATCACTCACGGTTCTCGGTTCCCTTCGCCCAAGACACACACCACTGCTTGGGTCCCCAGGCAGCAGGGCCCTTCACGTTCCCCCACTGATGTTTACTCTCAGGTTTCATCATCTCAACTAATGAAGTCGTTCTACATACTCCTGCTGGGCAGGCGTTGGATTCAAACATCTCAGTCCATTAATCGGCGGTATTGCACTACGGTCAGGTCCTGAGAGCAGGCTGAGAGCCACCACTTTCCCGGTTATCTTTCGGTGCGGGCGTAAGTTACGTGCACAGCTCCCACTACTCCTCCGAGGAACGCTGATGGGCCAGTCTCAGTAGAGAGAAGCACGCCGAAACCACCGTCTTTTAATGGGGCACCCATCATTAGTGGCATTCAAAGGGCACTCCAGCTGAACAGATTCCTTACAAATTCCCCGTTTCTGGTGGACGTACGTACACACGTTCCTACGAGTATTACGTGCTTGAAAGTCTCAAGGAAATGTTTAAAACTGGCTCTGTCACGTAATAGTACCGGTCTTTAGCTGCTAGGTTATGTAGAGGTACAACAATTAAGATGCTTTATCACTGTGTTTCATATTTTACAGAACACTTGGACATGGTGAGTAATCTTTCTAACAGCTGCTAGAGAGCATGTATAATGATACCCATTTTTCAGAAGGGGAAATGGAGACTCAGAGGCCAGGTGGCTTGTCCATGTGCACAGCCAGCAGAAGGCAGAGCCAGGACCAGGCCAAGGTCTTCTGACTGGCACCTCCCACCGCCAGCGATGTCGGAAGTATGGAAGATGCAGAAGGGCACCAATTCTAGGGCTGCTCTGGCCAGTGGGGCAGCCTGCACAGCACCACGCTCCCCGGAGCACTCCCACCCGGGAGTCCAGGGGCCTCTCTGAACGGCATCGGATTGTAGGCCTCCCCAGCTCCTCTCCTGGCTGGGTGAGCTCCTTGGGGCTCATAGGAGAGGGCGTCTCCGAGTTGCAGGTGTCTCTAGGGTTTCCCTGGGTGGGAGGGGCCTGAGAGCAGGGGTCTGCGGGCAGAATCCTGTCGGACTTCTTGAGAGCAGCTGCAAGACCGATTCTGTCCGACCCAAGCCAGCTGCCAGGAACAGCCACCTCCCGTCTCTTCTATTATTTATACCCCAGCCCATCACGGGACAAGCCCTAGGTGACATCTGTTATGCTCTCACCAAATGCCGGGCATCACGCGGCCCAGGCACCGGAGGCAGGGCCTGAACCTGCTCCCATGGTGCAGATGAGTGAACCGGGGGTCAGAGGTGAAGCCCTTGGCCATGGGCACTCAGCTGGAAGGCACGAAAGCACTCTGACCTCAGGAGCTGCCTCAGGGCTTGACTCCGCCCCTCTCGCTGGAGCCAGGGATTAGCCTGGAAGAAAGGCACCACTACCTAACCGAGCTCACCGGGACAGGGCTATTCTCAGGCTTACCTGGTGACTGATAATCTGCAAGGGTGGTCACCGGGCGGCCTCCAGCACTGGTGACCTCCCCGAGGCGGTGTCCCCTCCCCTTCCCTACTCACTGCTAAGGGCTACGCTGAGTTGGACCAGGAACAGGTCGGCCTGAGGCCCAAGGACGAGGAGGAAGGTCGGTCACTGACTCCAGCACTAAGCTGGACGCTCGCCTGCGCACTCTGGCTTCTCCGATCTCACGGCCGCATCGGGCAAAGCCCGATGGATGTAAGCTGCAGCCAGGAGGTGGACTGACCAGGGTAAGAAGGGGGCAGGTCCTCAGCAGAGCCCCCCGAGTGGGTGACCGAGCACCGGGCACCAGGGCTTTCTCATGAGCAGGCAGCACTCAACTGCACTTTCCTTCACACACACACACACACACACACACACACACAGTCCCTGGGACAGGCCTCCGCTTCGCTGGGTCGTGCCTTCATGGAGAGGCCTGGGATTCAGCCATTCATGCAGCAGACAAAGCCCAGGACACCCCCAGCCAGGGCTCACCTGCCTGGGTGTCTCACTGCTACTTTTAAATGCATCTACAAATTAAGAGCTGTGAATTTGGCCCTGGGCAAAATGAGGCAGAAACTGGATGAAGGAAATTCCTAGTGAGGGAAAAGAAATGAGTTTTTCTAGGGAAAACTGAAAACCGGCCGTGCTCTGAAATGACAGACAGGCGGCAGTGCAGACACCCCATTTCCACAGAAAGAAGTTTGATCGCCCAAGAAAGGGACAGTTCTTTGAGCTGCTCCACAATCGTTTGTCCGCTAAGAGGGCAGAAACCTCAGGTGAACCTGCCCCTTTGGTAAGTTACTTTTGCCCTCGGGTCCTTTCTGAACTCTGAGGTGCGGTGACCCTGGGCAGGGTCGGGGAAGAGAGGACACTGGACGACTAGGCCCTCGCTTACTGGGGTACATCTGACTTAACATGAGCCGTGCATGGGTTTCTGCTGCCATCACGTGTCCCCCGAAATCAGTGACGACGCAGGCTCTGCCGACATCTTGATTACAGACACGTTGGCGAAAAGACGACGATCACATCATTTTCTTTACGGCCTAGCGTTCGCGGCCTCCCCCCAGGCCTGATCTGGAAACACCTCCTAAGAACTAGGCTTCTGGGGTGATCGGCTGCTTGTCCTACCCAGCTCCGCCCCCAAGCTACCCCACGGGCTGGAGGCCCGGCACCGGCGCCTGGCGTCCTGCAGGCCCGGACCTTCCCTGCAAAGCTCAGAGCTCGAGAGGATGACCGTGAACGGCCGGAGAGGCGCCAGGGCACGGCTGACACCCACGACGAGCACGGCCTTGCCCTGCAGCGGGCGGCCCGCCGTGCGGAGCCCTTTGGAAACTTAGACACACGAGCAGCGGCCGCCTCGTTTCAGAGCACCTGGTGTTTTCCATGAAGTCACAGAGCCGGGAAGCCAAACGACCCACAGCCCAGCCCCGTGGCCTCTTGACGGGTTCTTGGTAGGAGCCCAGGGTCAGACCTGAGGGAGGACAGTAACAAAAGGGGTGCACAGTCACAGAGGCCTGGGCCCCGGGAAGCTGGGCGCAGACTTAGTCATGAACCGTTCACTGAACCAGGGGTTACTGGTTACCTCAGTGTGCCAGGCACCAGGCCGGGCCCCAGGATTCCTCACTGAACAAGAAAACATTCAAGGTCTCTCCTTGAAGGGCTACATTCTCAAGAGGGAATGGATAGGAAACAGTAAACAAGACGAGCCCAAAGGGTGCGGGCGCTGCAAAGGGACGAAGATGTCCCAACGAGTCAGCGACCATGGGCAGGACGGAGGTGACCCTCCCCAAGGAAGTGGCATCTGAACCACCTGAAGGAGTAAAAGGAGTCAGCTGGGCGGAAACACAGGAGCAGAGCATCCCGGGCACCAGGACCAGCGGACCAGCAAGCACAAAGCCCAGGCACTGACAAGTGCTCTCCACGATGAAGAAACCGGCCAGACCAGAGGCAGCGCTGACGGGGGAAGGGTCCCAGAGGGCTCCCGCGTGCCGAGGGGAAGGGCTGGGGTGCGTCCGAGTGGTTGAGCAAAGGCTTGGCGTGAACTTTCGTTCCATGAAGGTGACCCAGCAGCTATGCAGTCAGGTGGGTCACAGTGACACAGGGAAGCCCACGAGCCGGCCCATGTGGGGTCCCGGGGGCCTCTGCTCCGGAGACAGCGGGTAGATGATGGCGTCTGACACAAAACAAAGGGGCTTGACCTAGGAAGCCCAGGCATCTGTTCTTTGTCAGCACTCCCAGGGGAGCGGAAGGTCAGTCTGGGTTTGGCTTTCATTCTCCGGCTGTTGGGAGGAGTATCAGAGCAGTGAGTGGATGCCTGCGGGGGACCCACTGGCCTCCGTCCAGGGCGCACGGCATTGGCTCAAGCCCCCAGGAGCCCCTCCGATCGCCTCACTCTTTTCGGTTCATCCAGAATGGCCTTCACTTCCCGGAGGCAGCGACGGCGCTCCAGGTCCCCTGGGGGTTCAGGCTGCTTGCAGGGGAGCGCTGGCTGCTTCTCAGGTGATGCCCTCCGGCCTCCGGCTGCCCTGGCCTGGCCTGGCCAGTGGCACCAGCTCCTCACTGGCTCTCCACAGTATTATCCTGAGAGCCTCTCGGTTTTAAAATAAATCTATCTGGGTTGTTAAAAAATGACCTCTGCCCAGCCAGTCCCAGAGCAAAGACTTTTCAAAACTGACTCGATAACAGAAGCTGCTTAATGACACTTTCATCACGTCAGCGCCGTCACGGAGGCTTTACCATTTCACGGCAGCAACTGAAACGTTCAGGCAGTGTCAGTGACTGAAATCGTTGATAAGGCGGTGGACACTAAGGGTGGTCGTGAAGCTCGCTGTCGCGTGTCTCCTCGTACACGGGTTCGTGAAGGGGCTCTTCTGGTCAGGCTGCGGCACTTTATCCTTCAAGTCTGTTTCTCACGCTCTCATTTCCCAGTCTGGACGCCAGGACCACTCAGCCGAAGTGTATCAGGGGATGGATACCTCCTGCTGAAACTGGGTGCCTTCCCACCTGCTCAGATGTGTCGAAAGGGCTGCTGAAGCCGAGGCAGCCCCCTGCCCCCGCCCAGTTCCAGCCCCATCTGCTTGGCCGAGTCACGTCACTTCCTGATCTGGGAAACCAGCTTCCCACATCCATCCGCCGTTCCTGCAGGCCAGGCCCGGGACTGCAGACACACAGGGGCTCGCGGTGCTCAGAGCCGGGAACCAGGGCCAGGCTCAGGCCTTGTGCAGATCTGTTAACGCCTCGGGCCACTCTCCCTGTCTTTGGAACGACCGACCTTTGGAGGTGCTATAAAGGTAGAAACCAAGAAGAGAGCGGTCTGGAAATAAGTGCTATTTTATACGCAAGACAGGGGCTCCTCACGAGGACCCTACGGCCACTGGGAGGCAGAGGCCCGGCGGGCGTGCTGGAGGGAGGCTCGGGCGGGAAGGGTCCAGAACCCCAGCGCCGGCCCCGAGCGCCTCCGGCCCACAGCCAGCCACTGCTCGACGGCCGAACTGCATTTGTAAACACAATGCAAAGGCGACTTGAGTCCTCACTTCCCCGACGCCGGTCAACTCGGGCTGACGATAAAATAACAGTGCATCTCGGGGTGTCAGTTAACCCTCCATTTTTGTTTTAATCCTCATGTTCCCGTATGGATTGGATTTAAGAGGCAGGATAGAGAGTAATAGTCCAAGAGAGGGCGTGTGTGTGCGTGTGTGTGTGTCTGTGTTCTAAATCGGGGCAACAGATTCCTGCGTGTTCCACCCGGGAACCCAGTGGTTGCTTAGCAACATAACGATCTCCGCAACCAGGAGATCCAGTGAATGATATCCGCCTGATTAACTGAGAGTCAATCAAACCGCTGAGAAGGAGGGCAGGGTGGACCGGCCCCGGGCAGGCCTCCACTCAGCTCCTCAAACACGCTGGTTCTTTTCCACGGCGACGTTCCGCAGGGCCGTGGGTGGCCCCAAGTATGGGGCCAGATCTGACAACCCCCTTTATTAGCTGCCGGGCTCTCCTCTCTCGCTGTAGACTTGACGCAAAGCACGGCCTCCCCCAACCAGGAACGCTGATTTGTCCTTCCTAAGCTGCAGAAGACAAAGGCAGCCCGGGAAGCCGAGTCTGGATGTCAGCAATGAACTGGCTCTCAGGGACTCCAAGCAGAGGCTAACGTCGTTCTCCTTCTTAACACCTTCCTGGATGTTTCTCTCTATATTCACACCATCCCCAGCCAAGGCAGGCACAGGTGTGAGTGTCCCATCCTAAACGCTAAAGTGATGCCCCTCTTGACGTTCTCTTCCGGGCAGCTCTGTGCACTGCCCACTCTACTCCGTGGCCAGAAAAGGAGCAGCGCGGGTAGACTCTCAGCCAGCATCTGTGCCATTGCTTTAATTTCATCCATCGAAAAAAGCTGCTTTTTTTAAACTGTAATTAATTTTGCAGTGTTGTCTCAACCCATTCCATTTTGTCATTTCCATTTGCTCCCATGATGGGTGGTAACAGAAGAGGGTCGTGCTGAACAGAAGTAAGTGCTGCGTGCAGAAACCTCTTCTCTCTGGTGTGTTCTCCTGTCCCTCGTTCTCACTGCCCACCCATCTGTTTGCTTCTGACGACACACACAGCTGCCTGCAGAGCCTTCCTTTAAAAAAAACATCCCAACTACCTGGGACTCGCTGGGGTGTTCCCACAGGAGGGTGGTGCTGACACCCACCCTCTGGCTCAGAGAGGCCCCCTGTTAAAGGCTGCCTGGGTTTAAAGCAGCTGCTGTCACTTTGGGGGATTAACTTGCCTCTGCTGCACAAAGCCGATGAACAAGGTCACTTCCCAACTGGCCTGCCCCAGTCGACCCAGTCAGGGTCACAGGCCCGGCGCCACGCAAAGTCACCTTAGAGCAAGTGCCGCGTGCTCCTGTGAGATGCTGACCCGCTTCACCTCCCCTGAAGGTCCTAATTAAACAACTCAAATCCCCTCTGGGTGGGGCTGCTCTACCATCTCAGCTTAGCTGTGGTATCAAAGTGGTTCAAATGAGCCTTCCCCAGACAGGTGTGCCCACAGCCGTGGGGCCCTCCGGAGTGGGAACCGGGGAGCACCTTTCAGCCCTACTTGAGCACCGGAGTTTGCAGGTTTCTTAAATGGCCGCCGTGCGCACGGCCCACCTCTCTCTCCAGGACTGAGGTCTGGGGGCCAGAGGGGTGGCTCCCCGCTCCCTGCGGGTGACGCCCTGGACCGTTTCTTGATTTTGAGTAGTGAGCCTGGCAGTAGTGGAGGAGGCATCCTCAGGGTCTCGCCTGGGGCTGCCTTTACCTGCTGGTGCCCAGTGCACCAGTACAACCAGTAACCAAGGCCCCTGGAAATTCTCAACAGGGGCCCCCTACGTGTAACAGATCCGGCCCTGGAGCCCCTGGCCCTCCAGGAAGCCGTATCTGAACGCCCTGTGGGGGTGCAGGCCCAGCCGCGTGCACCCCCTGCCCCTGGAAATGCTCCTCCTCGGGACAAGATCGAAGCCTGAGTCGG
This sequence comes from Globicephala melas, assembly GCF_963455315.2. Taxonomy (NCBI): domain Eukaryota; kingdom Metazoa; phylum Chordata; class Mammalia; order Artiodactyla; family Delphinidae; genus Globicephala; species Globicephala melas. The sequence goes on from NC_083321.1 coordinate 3,189,589, forward strand.
CACAGGTCCCCCCCGCGACCTGCTGCTGCTTCCTCATGCAGAGATGCCGTACTCGACGTAGCACTGAGAGGGGAAGCGTCACGAGGCTGAGAGGCACCCGGTTACCAACTGGCAGTTTCACGCAAATACACACCCGCGGCAGAGAAAGCAGAGAGCAGCAGGAGGCCAGTCCAGAGCGCGGACAGACTGGGCCCCGCGGCTGCGGCTCATTCCCGCCCGCTAATAAAGCCCTTCTCCCGACCCCGACCCTTTCACGCTGACACGGCGGCGTCCATGAGCGCCCCCAGGGAGCCGTAGGGCTTCCCCCTTCCTGAAACAGGGCCAGCCTGCGAGGTGCCCCTCCCTGCACTTGTCCTTCTAAGCCAAAAAGCCTCAGGCCTGGCAGGCAGTTAAGAGGGAGGGTCTCTCCTCAAGGGTGCCCCCCCTCTGCTTGCTGAAATTGAGGCAAAAGATGCCACATCCTCAGGCGGTACTGGTGTGGCACAGACACGCCCCGGCCAGGGAGCAGGACTTGGTTCAGGCCCGTCTCCAGGTCTCCCTGCCCCCCCCACCCCCAACCTGCCAGGCTCCGGTGAGTGGCCGCCCCGTGTGCTCTGGTGCCTTCCGCTCGTGTCCCCCCGCCCCGCCCCGCCCCCGGCATGGCAAAGCGTTTGCTCACTGCCAGCGCACCTGCCGTCGGACGCTCTGCTGTGGTTTGGGTGTCTCCCGCCCCCTCCTCGGGACGTTGTGAGCGGACCTGTGATGGTTTTCTCTGTTGCTGCCGTTTCAGAGGCCCAGAGGTCATGAGCACCGTCTCAGGTACGCGGAGCACGACGGTCACCTTCACGGTTCGCCCTGGGACCTCCCAGCCCATCACCCTGCAGAGCCGGCCCCCAGACTATGAGAGCAGGACCTCAGGACCAAGACGTGCCCCCAGCCCCGTGGTCTCGCCCACAGAGCTGAACAAAGAGATCCTGCCTGCGCCCCTGTCTGCTGCCGCCGCGGCTCCCTCTCCCACCCTCTCGGATGTCTTCGGCCTCCCAAGCCAGCCCCCTCCCGGGGACCTGTTTGGCTTGAACCCAGCGGGACGCAGCAGGTCGCCATCCCCCTCCATACTGCAACAGCCAATCTCCAATAAGCCTTTTACAACTAAACCTGTCCACCTGTGGACTAAACCAGACGTGGCGGACTGGCTGGAAAGCCTCAACCTGGGTGAGCATAAAGAGGCCTTCATGGACAACGAGATCGATGGCAGCCACCTGCCAAACCTCCAGAAGGAAGACCTCATAGATCTGGGCGTGACGCGAGTCGGGCACCGGATGAACATCGAAAGGGCTTTGAAACAGCTGCTGGACAGATAAGGGCGGCTGCGCCTCACCTTTACGGACCCCTTGCTATAAATAGAGATGGGCTTGCACTGAAGTGTGTGACGGTGAGCGCCAAGCCCGCCCCGCGGGCTGGTCTCCTGCTACCCAGAGAAATGCTGTGTCCCTGGCGTGGCTGAGCAGAGGCCTTCAACACCCCCCACCCCGGGCTCTCTGTGTGGGCTCCCTGGGCTGTTTCTGTCAGAGGGGACCAGGGGAGGGAGGGCTTCTAGTCTAAGGTGGAAAGATGCGTGGCTTGCCTCCTGCACGCAGGTGACCTGACCTCACGAGGCCCAGGAGATGCTCGCCGCGCGCGCGCCCCTTGCTCCTGCAGGCAGACACCACTGCACTCTAGACACATACCTCCCGCGGCCTCCTCTGCCGTCCGGCAGCTCCGCCCGGGCCCGGGCGCAAGGCCTTCCTCAGCCTGCGGCCCCTCAAGGGCACTCAAGCCCACGTGCTCCTTTCTTTCCCGGACTTGGCTCGCAGCGAGACGCCCACGGATGTGCGTAGCCGGCGCCCCTTTGGAAGGCAGAGAAGCTTCCTTCCCGTGGATCCTTCACCCTGTCTCCTCCGACATGCACCTGGGGTTCTCCGGCCATGAGGTTCTTGGCAGTGGTGGGTGGTCCGAATGGGATCGTGCCCAGCTTTGCTTAGCTTTCTTTCTTTCTTTCTGCAAATCTGTTAGCATAATTCCAAAGTGGCCAAACAGATGTCACATGGAGTTAGTCAAAGCACAAAGTCACGATTCCAAGGAGGAGGGAGACCTGGCCGCGGGAAGCAGCCGGCGTGCAGCTGCTGTGCCCAGAGTGTCCGCAGGAGGGGAGCAGCTCCCCAGGAGCGGGGGAAGGGGCTTCTCTGCCTTTGGGCATTTTTTAAAATCGAAAGCGTGTTGAATTCTACGAAGATCAGAGCAGGCGAGCAACCACTTTGACACGCAGGATGACAGGGCTCACGGTGGGCGTGTGCCGCGGCCACCCCCAGTTCTGAGCCCGGCCAAGGGGAAGCATCGCAGCTGAGACAGCCCCTTTGTCCCCCCGAGGCCAAGGAAGAGGGTACTTAGGGGCTTCTCCCCTTTTCCTCTGAGCGTCCAGGAATCCCACCAGCTTGTCTTAACAGTACAGCAGGTTTTTTGAAAACCCAGCGGGCATGGCGCATAGACAGAACCCAGGGTGAGGGTGCAATGCGGATGAAGGAAGGAGGGCAGAGCAGAGAGGTCTCGTGGGCTGCCAGTCAGGCCTCTGGCAAGGCTTTCTTGGGCCCTGCCGCGTTCTTTCCCCTGGAGCCCCTCCCCTGTAACAGTACCTCTAATTTCCAAGGGAGGTCGCCACCGGCACGCGAGCCACAGGACACCCAGTCAGGGGTCAGCATGCTCTCCCACGTATGGAAGAAGCTCGAATGTCAGGTTTTTGGCTTTTACTATGATTTCAGAACTAGCCTAGCCCATCTCTAATTATACAAACGTGATTTTTTTCCTTTTTCCTTTATGCTCACAGTCGAGTGTCTGATGAGGCCTGGAACAGCTCTAGAATGAATAGTAAAATCTAGCGATTTAAAATCTCTTTCTTTACTGCAAGTTTCAATAGTTGTACAGATAGTTTATAAGCACAATATTTTAAGAAAAAAAAGTGGCTGGTCTACTAGGCAGCCTTTGTGCCACTTCAGTGCTAGAAAGTTAAAGAAAAAAAAACTTTTGTGATTTAATAATACTATTTCTGTGGAATAATTATAAAAGTATGACCTTTTTAAATCAACCTTATTTGGATGCATCTGAACCAGCAGAGCTGTGTTATATTTTCTATCTTTGCTAGAACTTCGTCATCGAAGGACAATTATTTCTTCAAAAGTGGTTGTGTTTCACAATGCAGCAGTTTCTCCAAACACAAACACACTCACCACACACCCCGTCTTTCCAGCCACGTGCCCCTGAATTGGAAACTGAGTTTTGGACCTTCTGTTCCAAAACCTTCTGCAGGTCCATCTTTGTATCTGAATGATCCATTCCAACTTGAAATCAATTGAGTATTAAGGCGCTTTACTTCCGTGTACTTTCAATTTTTCCATCATGAGATGAACAGCTCTTACCCTAGAGAAATTTCAAGCCAAGATACTACAGGTGGCCTGCTGAGGCTGCCCGATAGTTCAGAAAATGTAAAATGGTGGTTTGGCCATTATCTGTCTTCCATTTGGTGATACTGCAAAACCCACTAAGTACACGACCTCACCGTGGCTCTTCTCTCCTTTGCCTACTGTTGGTTATTACCTCTCTGCTCGGTGCCAGGCAAAATGCTAGACAGACAGGACGAGTAAAGGAGGCCGCGGGTAGACGGTAACCAACGGCAACTTGGGGGCGTTGGGGTTACTGAACTTCGGTAACCAGGAGGTGAGAGCTGGCTGCTACTCCCTTCCTTAAAGAGACTTCAAGTCACGTGCAACTGACCGGAAGCAAGCAGACTGAGAGACAAAAGAGCTGGTGACATTGGTTGTTTCACACTGTCTTACTGTAGAGAAGTAACAGGCCCCATCAGAACCTGCCCTGACCGACAAAATATACACATTATTGCCAAGATGAATCAGTCTCTAGCTCCATTCGCCAGGTCTGCTACAGAAAGCAATAGTTCCTCATTTAAACCACCGCCCACTGTTCTCCCCCTTGGGACACGTCAGGACCAGGCCCTACCCTGTGCCCCTCTTTAATGGTGAAACAGATGTTAAACTGCTCATATAAAGATCATGTTAATACTATTCCAGGTTTTAAAAAGATCCACTTTTGTTATATACTGTAATTTAAATAAATTGCATTTACATGCCTAGTTTCTGTAATATTGTGTATACAAAACCAAAATTGCTCAAGATGTAAATTATGTATACCTGCCAAGATACCTTCTCCAGGGTGTCTGTGCACATTTTAAGTAAATCCATATAATATAAAACTGACTCAATGTGACTGCTGATTTGCTGAACTTTACATATCACAAAGTGAATTATTTGTGGTACTTTAGTTAATAAAACGGTGATTTTTTTTTTTTCCCCCTGAGTTACTGAACAAGCAAGCATTACCCAGGGTGATCTGGCAATGACTTTTTGCGTGTGGGCCACAAATATTGATTTTTTTCCCATTAACAATTTTTTTGTTTGTTTTTTTTAGAAGCTAATCCTTTTCACACTACAGTTTGTGTAACGTGTTCGCATTATCTGTGTTTCTGTTACTTTTGTGCTTTTATTCTTTTTAGACCTTATTAAAAACAAAAAGGAAAAACGAGCTCCTGTAATTTGCACTTTCTCCCAATCCTTAAATCTCTTGTATGGCAACCAAAATTACTGTTAAAAAAAAAAATAAATATACTATTGCACTAAGGTTGTGGTTCTGATTGCAAAACAGTGAAAACTTTCTGAATCAAACAAAAAGTTGCCAAGCTTACAATCCAGCCACTTGACCTCTGTGAAGCTGACCAGACGGTAGCTTTCCTCAAAGAGTGAAGATGCTCCTTTCGGTGAGCTAATCTGCCTCGGTTCCACTTCCTTAAAGCTTTCTCGGTGTATGGGTGGAAACGAGTATTCTTTCAGAACTGGGAAAGTGTCACGGCGGGCGGACATCTGCGAACGCTGGCGCTCCTGTCTGTTTGGGACGGAAGCAGAGGGGCCCGGAGGGCGAGCCCGATACAAGCCTTCCCCCCAAGGGCACAAGCAGCGGCGGTCTTCCTGCCGTGGGGTCTGCACAACCAGCCAGGCAGCCCCACCGGCTGACACAGAGCCACAACGTTTCGGTGAACGAGGCAAGAGAATGCGTCTTCTGGCCAAGAACTGAGCCCGGAAGACACGGGCTATCCCTTCTGCTGGAGGGAAGCGTATTTTCGACTTCAATACTGAACCTCTTCCGCCTCACAGCAGTGAAAAGTCACTGTCTTTAGTTCCTGAACAGTTCCTTCTGTTCTGGCACATTCTCCTCTTGAACGGCAGCCACTCCGTTTCTATGTTCCTGAAAACATCTCAGCCTCGTACCTTTTGTAGTTTACCCTCCCTGAAGTCCCCCTGCTCCACCATCCAATGGTTCTTCCCAGACCCTAGCCACCACCCCCATCTTCACTGTCCAGTGGTTTCTTCCAGACCACTTCTTCCTGATGAATGTATCTGTTCGTCTTGTTAAGAAAAAAACAGACATTGGAAGACTTTTTCTTTTATCTGTACTTTATTTGATGCATTTTAATAACCAGTGAACTCGAATGTCTTCTGTATTTGTAGATATCCACGTACACACGCAAGTAGGTGACAGTTCCACAGTGGCTGGGTGACCACAGCGGCTGCATGCATACGGGCCTGCCCGTGCTTTGTGGGGAGGCGGGTAGCTTCCAGGCTTGTTTCTCAGACTTCAGCAGATCTGATCACTTCAATTTATAATCCACGCTGTATCAGTGGTTTGTTTCTTTATTGTTCCTGTAACGTGTCTCTACATTTCACAGTCTTTCCCGTGTTATGTTTAAAATCACAACAGTCACTGTCCATTGCTTCTACTCTGGAACTCTGTGTTTATAGCAATTCTGAAACTTTAATATGAGCCTTCAAATAAATACAGAAACAAAAAAAAAAGGAAAAAAAGTAAAGTGTGTGCCTTGGGTGTTTTGAACCTGATCTGCATAAAACCATGTTGTACTCAAATGCTGTATATTTAATGAAAGGGTAAATATACCTTCACTGTATTAATGTAGCTGATAAAATAGTTACAGTGCCTTGGTTTCTGAACTGAGAAGCCCATATCAATGCACAACGAAAAGTAAAGAACAATTCGAGAAATGAAATGTTGAGAAGACCTAGACATGATTCTGGAGCCTTCCTCATCATAAGACTGTGGGATATACACAGTCATTTAAGTTAAAAAATAAAAAGAAAATTGAAATAAGATTGTGTTATCAATTAATTTTCCATTGAAAGTGCTCTCTAGGGCTTCCCTGGTGGCGCAGCGGTTGAGAGTCCGCCTGCCGATGCAGGGGACACGGGTTCGTGCCCCGGTCCGGGAGGATCCCACATGCCGCGGAGCGGCTGGGCCCGTGAGCCATGGCCGCTGAGCCTGCGCGTCCGGAGCCTGTGCTCCTCAACGGGAGAGGCCGCAACAGTGAGAGGCCCGCGTACTGCAAAAAAAAAAAAAGTGCTCTCTACTATATCACTTGCAGTATTCTCATTTAGTTGAAATACAAAACATGGTTGAGAACTTCCAGGGAAAAGAAAATGACATTTTTACCAAGAGTCCTGGGCTTTCAGACCTACTTCCCCATGTGTTGTGTCGCCCCCGAGTGGTACTTGTTGGTAATGCTTATCCAATCAGCAGTACCGATCCGATCCATCATCTTCCACGTTTTGTGAAAAATAAAATGTTTGTTTTTGGTGATCAAGGCCACTCATCACAAAAGAATTACTTCCATTTTTTGTAAGCTATAGGCGTGGCAACACAAGTCTGTTTGTTTTTTTAAAAGAAAGACAATGTGAGAAGTACATCAGTCTAGTTCTCAAGGCCATCGTCTGCATTCGCTCAAAGTTAAAACGTTACGCTGCCCTGCACAGCCTTCGTCACTGTGCAAGCTGGGTGTGAGGTGTAGGAAGAACGGCCGCCCTGCCTGGGGCTAGATTAATCACAGCAACAGTGAGGCCCGTGGGGCGGTGCCGCCCATCTTCCAGGGCCCCTCGGCAAGCCAGCCGGACCCTTCCGGAGGCAGGGCAGACGCCACATGTTGTGTCCACGGCACGCCTCTGGGTTCTTCCGCCAGGGGCCTGTGCCTCTTCACCTCCCAAGACTATCAGTGGTGCTGCTGTTCACCGGGCCAAAGGCAACCAGATACCCAGGCTTTTTCATTTCAGTCAACAAACGTAGCCACCATGGGAGAATCTGAACAGGGTGGCTGGGGAGACACGGCCCGGTTTCCCAGGGGGCGCTACTGCACATGCTGCTGCGGCCTCTGATGGAGGTATGTACCAGCCCAAGAGCCAAAGGGGTGAGACACCGACCACGGCCGCTGGGCAAGACGGACGGGCAGGCCAGCCCTGGGCCCTGCGTGAGATGGGGCCCCGGGAAACAGCCGGGTGAGCAGGACTGAGGTCAGAGACATCTGATCACTCGCCCGCACCTGGTGGCCGGCACACCTGTTCTGACGCTCCAACACCTCAAGCCATCCTGCCACTGCCCACTCAGTCTTCCTTGCCAAGGAACTTAAACGGAATTAGATGTGTTCTTCAAACCCCAGAACACAGAGAGCAGGAAGGGAACACAGCCCTTAAAGCTCCAGGGACGAGACCACAGCACAAGGCAGAAATCCATTATTTCTGTGCACAGTCCCGAGAGGGAGCACAGGCTGGAAACAATAGTAGATCTCTCCGCGCCAGGCACCATTCAGAGCACTGCACCCCGAGCGTCTAGCAGAGCTGTGAGGCAGGAACGAACAGCCCCATTTTACAGATAAAGAGACAAAGTCTTGCCAAGGTCCACAGCGAGCGCAGGACCAGGACGTGCTGTAGAGCTTCCACAGCTACGCCCACTTGTAGGGAAGAACCCCAAGGAGCGCTGTTTGTGTCAGGATCCACCACTGGTGACAAGGACACATCACTCTGCCCCCCTCCAAGTGCATTTGCGAAGAGCCAGGGGTCCAGGAGGCTGGTCAAGCTGGGGGCTCCTCCCAGCTGAAACCCCTCAGGGTTGTGAGAAAGGGAGATTTAATTCAGAGGCAACCGGGATGCCTCACTTCCCTTAGCTAGAATCAGGGAAGCCTGGACCTCAGGATCCCAGGTTTTTACAGAGCAAAGACATGATATTTGTAAAATGACCCCCAGCTCTGAGCCACGTGACACGTGGCATCTGCTTTTATTCCCATCAGAATTCCAACTCAAAGCTGATTATCTCCTTTACCGACGAGGAAACAGAGGCTCAGAGAGAGCAGATGCCACCTCCTGTGGGGTACGGCAGCTGGAGACCGTGAGTCCTACCGAGGGAGCGGCCCCGGCCCATCCTCCCATTAGATTCTTCCTGCCCCGGCCCTGAGCTACCCCAATTCCTCCCAGTGCGTTCTCCTGTGGCCTAAGTCAGTCCAAGCCCGCCTCTATTGCCTGCAGCTGCAGCTTCCTGGCTGACACAGCACCTGACCCCGATGCCAGTGTGTTTTCTCCCATACCCAGCAGCCTCCTTTTGCAGTGAGAACTGGGGCAGCCCCTTCCTCTCCCTTCACAACCCCCCTCAGTGGCAGAGACAAAGGCCAATTGAAAAGGAGTCACCGGGCTGCACAATGGGTTTGAAAATGAGTCTACCAGGCCCACACAGCTTTGAAGCTTCATAAAGCCAAAAGCAGGGAGCCGCGGCTTCCTGCCTTGGCCTTGGAGCCTGCCATCTGGGCAAGCTAAAAATAAAGGCTCCTTTTTCAAGCAGGAGTTTATAAATGTGACCACAAAGGCCCTGATGAAGACATCAAGGCCCTGGAGAAAACCACATGGCCTGAAACGTTTAGCACCCCACAGGCTCGCCAGGAAAGCCCAGCTCTCCCTCTCCCACACAGGCACCAGTGACCAGCTTGTTTCTGGCAGCAACCAGGAGGACGAAGTGGAGAGTGTGGGGGCTCTTTATGGGGGCAGTGAAGGAGACCATAAAAGGAGAAGACTGGGTATAACACAAAGTACAGCAGTGGCAACACAGAAACAGAAACGGCCACGCCGCTCCCAGCCCCGCCATCCAGCCGCGCGCCCCCAGCGTCCCAGTGACCTGGGCCCGCCCGCCTCTCCAAGCCTTTCCTCCTTGCTCACCTTTTGCTCCAGCTGCATTCCCACCTTTAGGCCTCCTCCGTGCCTGAACCTGGAACGTTCTTCCCCCTCTCTGCGTGGCCTGGACCACTGGATTTCGAGTAGAATCGCCCCAATCACGCGCTCACATCTCCCCATTTTCTCTTTTCACGGCGCTGATTACTACCTCAGATTGGCTTATTAATTTGCTTAATGATTATCTGCCCCCCACAAACACACACACACACTTCTGGAAGATAAGCCCCACGAAGACAGGAGCTCTGCCTACCTCATGCCCGGCTGTCTCCCTGCAAAGGCAATGTCTGCACAAGCCTTCTTCCAGAGGCCCCTAGTTGCCGCTCAAGCCTCGGGCCCACCGCAGCCATCCTGCAGCCACTCTGGCTCCGGAAGCTTCCATCTGGTCCTCAGAGACCTGGTAAAGACAGAGACTTCCCTAGTGCCTCCAGGGACTCCTCCCGAGCGCTGCCTGCCCCTGTACTGACCCTTCTTGACCCCTGGCCCGGAAAGTTACTGCGAATCCTCCCCCTGGCCCACCCATGTTTCTGCAGCCCGCGTCCTAACCGTCTGCGGCCCCGCCACCCCGTGAAACCAGGCACCTCCTCTATCTAGAACTAATATGCCTCCCAGGTCCTGCCCCAGTAGCGGCTGCTGGGGCAGAAATCAGAGCCGTTCCCAGGTGGAGGGGGTGGCAGCTCCTCCCCAGGGAGGCGGCGGGTCACCAGGTGGGGAGAGACACTTCCCAAATCCCTCACCAGCGGCTAAGCAGACGGCGCTGGGCCGACACCCGGGCTCAATCTCCTCCTGCCCTCTCCCTCTCCCGCCACGGGCCTGCCACACGGGATGGGCCGCACCAGGCAGGTAGAAAGCACCAGCACCATGGGGGAACTCGGGGTATGGCTGGGGGGACGGAATCCCCCAGGGCCGGGGCTGGGAGCGCAGTGATTCTCCCAGAACCGGGGGTGTGGCTAACTTACCTCAATTCCCAGCTTCTGGAGGAAGGCGCCCGTTCTGCCGTCCGCTGGCGGAGAACTGCTCCGCGGACCACAAAGGCGCCCGGGGTTGGGGGGGCCTGCGCCCTCCCTGGGGGGCCCCAGGTAGCCCCGGGAGCCGCTGCCAAGCTCCGGGTGGAAATGGGCCGGAAAACGGAGTGCAGAGAGGTCACAGGGGCCGGCCGGGCATCGAGGGGCCTCGCGCGCCATCTCGTCGGCCTCCTCCACCCCGCCCGCCCTGGGCACGGCCTACGTCGGAACCGCCTCCAGCCCAGGACGCCTGTGCCACCCCAGCCGCCGTCCCCAGGGCCTGCACCGGTGCCCCAGGACCCCAGCGGAGCCAGTGGGCCCAGCAGGCCCGTAGCCTGGCCTCGAGTTCCTGCGCTCCTGCCTTGAGCGGACGCTCGAGCAGAGCGCAGAGAACGCTGGGCGGGCCACGTGCCCCCTGTTAACCAATCACAACTGGCAAAAAAAGGACCGCAGGGCACGTGCCCCCGTGAGCCAATCACGACTGGCCAATAAAGGACAGCGGGGCACGTGCCCCATGGGGACCAATCATGAACGGCAGAGTGTGAATCCCTGATTAGCCCACCTGAAGTAGGCCGGGCAGCTTCTGACCAATCCGGAGGCCAGGAGGCGGGCCATGGACGAGGCGGCCCCGCCCACCCGGAACCTCGGCTCTGGAGAGTCGGGCGTCTTGGCCTTCCTAGCCACAGCGGGGCCTGGGAGCCACAGGTGCTCTCCAGGAGCCAGCCCTGGGGGAAGCGGGGAGAGCCGCTGCGGAGGAAACCGAGAGCTCCACCCTGGCTCCCTTTCCTCGGCGAGGCCCATGTTCCCCCGCCCCCACCTGTCCCCACGCCCACTCTCAGCTGCCAGGCCAGGGAGACTCCACTGTCGTGGGGCTCAGACAGCCGTGCGACCCCCGCTTTTCCATTGGGAGGAGCACACTGTTGAAGGTCATTGTCTTAATAGATTTGTCGTTTTGAGTTTCAGGGCCTCACAACCACAGTGGGTGTATACGGAGAAAGAATTACTGCAGTCCTGCCGCCAGACTTTCAGCACCTAGGCGAACATATCGCCTTCCCTCTCTTCAACACCCATCCCCTTACCTTTCTCCAATCACGATGCGATTGCACTATATTGCTTTCCCTTCCCCCAAGGCTTGTTACAGGGTTGCAGTGCCCCCAGCTCTTCGTGGTAATGGCGGTGAGATATTCTTCCCTGAAGAATAAACTTGCCCGCAACCCTCCAGCTGTGCAGCGTCGGGGTACAGCTGAAGAGCCACAGCGTCCTATTTGGCTGTGTGGCACTGAGTGCACGCCCCCGCCCCCCACTCTCCCAGGGGCGGTGGCCCTGCAGTTTGCCAAGCCTGCATGGGGACACCTCTGAGGGCAGCCCATCTGGCCACACCGAACACCCCGAGGCTGCCTCCATCCTCCTGAGCAGAGGGGCCGGTGATTTTGCCCTGGGTGACCCCCCCAACCATGGTTTACTCTCCAGGGTGGGACCTCCTCATCTGGGAACCAGTCGCCCGGTTCCCACCTGTACCAACCACCAATGAACCAAGCAACCTCTGGGCTTCTCAGTGTTTCCATCTGAAATATGGGCTGACAATCCCTGTGGCCCCAGGACCTTTGTGGGGGCAGATGAGGTCCTGTATGGGAAATTCTTTGGCAATGCAAAAGGGAATAAACACACACAGGCTCAACTATGTATTTAACCAGGAGGTAAATATACATGTGGTACAAAACTCAAATCAGGAAAAGGCACGTCTCCCTGCCCCACTGGGCTCCCCAGACCCGGGGCCCCACCCCAAAGCCTATTAAAGATCCCTTGTGATTCTTTCCTGGCCGGGTGCATACATCTGCAAGTATGTGCGTATGAATCATTTAAAAAACCCAAATATACCTCACTCTACACACTGCTGGGTACTAGTCTTACTCTTTTTAAAATTATTATGAAATATATCGGACACGCCAAAAGGATGGGGAAAAAGGAGCACCCAGGTCCCCACCCAAATGAAGACACCAAACACCACAGGTAGCTGTGGTGTTTGGTGTCCAAGCCCCTGGCACCCTCCCTCCAGAGTCTTCCTCCTTTCCTCCCACCCAGAGGTAACCACTGCCCTGAGCTTGGCGTTTATCATTTATATGGATGTGTTTATATGTTTATTGCTTGTGTATGTGTCCATAAACAATATGTAGTATTATTGTGCACATTTGAAAGCCTTATGTAATTGGTCTCTACTTCATGCATGATAAACCCACAATCCTTATAAAGAAAGAGAATGGTGCCCGGCACTCATTCACCACGCAGTTGTGTCCGCTGCCATCATCAGCGATAGTACCCTGATTACTGGCATTCATGAACTCTGCAGCTGTTCCAATACGACTTTTGAGATTCATCTAAGATGACAGATGCATCTCTAAATCATTTGTGTTCACAGTTGAGTAGTATTTTATTATATGCATATATCAAAATTTATTTATCCATTCATTTGTTGATCCATCTTATAGAGTATTTCCTTTTTTTTTTTTGCTATAAAAACAATACTTTTGGGGCTTCCCTGGTAGCGCAGTGGTTAAGAATCCGCCTGCCAATGCAGGGGACACGGGTTCAAGCCCTGGTCTGGGAAGATCCCACATGCCGCGGGGCAACTAAGCCCGTGCGCCACAACTACTGAGCCTGCGCTCTAGAGCCCGCGAGCCACAACTACTGAGCCCACGTGCCACATCTACTGAAGCCTGCGCACCTAGAGCCCGTGCTCCGCAACAAGAGAAGCCACTGCAATGAGAAGCCCGCGCACCGCAACAAAGAGTAGCCCCTGCTCGCCGCAACAAGAGAAAGCCTGCATGCAGCAACGAAGACCCAGTGCAGCCAAAAATAAACAAATTAAATTAAAAATTAAGAGAAAAACTTCATCACCCCAAAAGGAAACCCCATGCCCATTAGCAGTCACTCCCCACTCCTCGTCATCCCCCAGCCCCCGGCAACCACTAGTCTGCTTTCTGTCTGTGGATTTATTGAGGCTGTCTTTTATCTCTACGTCACCAATTCTTATGCAAAAAAGCAAGAATATATAGTCAGTCAGCCCTCCATATTCATGGGTTCTGTATCCTGATTCAACCAACCACAGATTGAAAGTATGTGTGGGAAAAAAAATTCCAGAAAGTTCCAAAATGCAAAGCTTGAATTTTCCATGCACCCAGCAACTATGTACATAGTACTGACATTGTATTAGGTATTATATGTAATCTACAGAGATTTAACGTATATGGGAGAATGTGCATGGATTATTTGCAAATACTACGCCACTTTACATAAGGGACTGGAGCATCCACAGATTTTGGTGTCCGTGGGGGTCCCCGAAGCACCCTCCCCCGTCCCCGGGATACTGCGGGACAACTATAGTGGGAAACAAATCACTGCTTTGCTCAGAGAGGGCAACCAAGCTGTACGGAGTTATTGGCACCATCTAGTGGTCAGTTTGAGGAAATGTCTTGCTAAACCTCCTCCCCTTCTCTATTCTATCCCCGCCCCTTACAGGATCCTGCCCAAGCTTGCCCTTTCCAGCTCCTTCCAACAGTCATGAATCTCCTTTAGGCAAAATCTCCACCAAATACCACACAACCTCTTCCCCCACCCAGAAATGAGGACTAGACAAACAAGTGATGCCAGTATCTCTCTTTGCCAGTGGGCAGATTTTCACAAACGCCGCCACCCTCTCCTTGAGGCAATGTCCCCTTACGGACCCAAGCCCTACTCACGTCCGCTGTTCCAGCAGCACACCTTGCTGGACCTAGAGCCTCATCTCCTGCCCCATGCGCCTGGCAACGCCCCTAGGCTCTAGGTGCAGGTACTGACGAATCGATGACCTCGTGGTAATCTGGGTGTCAGGGCTAGCTTTCTGTTCTGTGTGCCTGCTCCCTCTTCTGTTTCACCCCTAAACATGTTCTTTACCTTCTTACAAGCTGGACTCTGCATTAACAAGATGCTTGTTAAAATTTATCTAACACTCTTGGTGTTTTATGGCAAGAGGGTTTTCATAATGTCTAGTCCCAAATATTTCCAGAATTGAAAGTCCTTGTTTGAATTTCCCATGAGCTTGTAGAGAATCATTTGTGTATTTTTAAGAAAGGAAGCAAACAAAGGAGAAAAGGAAGAAAAAAGGGAGCCATTCACTGGAAGTAAATTAAACACAAGCAACAACAAAAAATGTTTTCACTTACTAGATTGTCAGAGGTTTAAAATTTTTTACAATACTCATATTCGGCAAAAATACGAAGAAACATGCCCTCTTGCGTAAGCTACAGCAAATTGTGTTTGCACTTACAACGGATACTGAAAATAACAATGGTGTAAATAGAATAAAAGTTTTATCAAGTTAACACACACACACACACACGCCTGAGCTGTGAGTTGAGTTTTACTCAACGGAACCTGAACTGGACACCACCTCTGATAGCTCTGACGATCTGCTCTGAGAGGAAGGGGGAGGGGCCAGTCTGTATATGGCCCGCTAGGAACGTGCACGGCCAAGCATACATCTCAACAAAAGGTCACTGTTGGGACTTCCCTGGCGGTCCAGTGGTTAGGACCCAGCACTTTCACTGCCAGGGGCCCAGGTTCGATCCCTGGTCGGGAAACTAAGATCCCTCAAGCCACGTGGTGCAGCCAGAAAACATTTTTTAAATAAAAATTAAAAAACAAAAGGTCACTGCTACTCACGAGCAACAGGTATGCATTTCATTTAATGATATGTGTGTGTGTGTGTGTGTGTGTTTTCTGTGTATGGGAAGATGCAAGAATCTGGGTTCATTACAATTCTTCTGAGGTCTCTATCTACCTAAGGGGCCTGTCTTTCCGAAGTACAGACAGCTTCGTTCTGTCCTTCGTCCTCAATCCCTCTCAGGGTGCACTGTCCGTCAGCAGCTGCAGTGACTAATGATTTAATCCTTGTAAAACTGGATGGTGGGCATCATTCTTTATTTTAGTTTATTCCTCTGCCTCATTAAAAAAAAAAGTACTGAAGTGGCAAGACTAGTGTGGCCACTCCATGACGCCATCGTGAACCCAAGCTCTGCTTCTGCTCCGCCATCCTCAGAGGGGACCTTCAAAATGCCTCATAGTCCAAAACAGCTGGCAGAGGCCAGCCATCACACCCATATTCCAGACGACAGAAAGGAGAAACAGGGGAATGGGGACTGGCTGTGAATGAGCACGGGATCAGGGCCTCACCTACGAGGGACACTGGCCAAGGGGAACGACTCTGGTTTGAAGCCACTTCTCAACACTCACACCACAGCAGCTTGGGTCACTCGTTCAATCACTACATCAGCTGCGGATCATCGATCCAGCACCTTCTGGGAACCTGATATCAGCCTTGTGGGGGAGGAGAGGGAAAACAGGGACCCTGCTCTTCAAAAACAGCCTAAGGACGGGAGATTAGCTCCCCGTGGCTGCTGTCACAAATGACCCCAAACCTACTGGCCCAGAACAACAGAAGTCCATTACCCTACAGCTCCGTAGGTCAGCATCCAGCGGGCGTCTCTCTGGGCTAAGATCAAGGTGAGGGCGGGGCTCGTGGCTGCAGGAGGCTCCCAGGATGAACCCGTTCCCTCGCCTTTTCCGGCTTCTAGAGGCGTCCCCAGTCCTTGGCTCATGGCCCCTCCCTCCACCTCCCAAGCCAGCACCGGCGGGTCGAGTCCTTTTACAGGCCATCGCTCTGATCCCCCTTCTGTCTCCCTCCTCCACTCTTAAGGACCCTTGGGATTACATGGCACCCATCGGATAACCCCAAACCAAGGCCAGCTGATTAGAGACCTTACTTGCCCTTTGCCATGTAGTGTGACACAGTCACAGGCTCCCGGGACTGGCACGTGGACATCTTTGGGAGGTCACTATTCTGTCCACCTGAGGGTTATCAGGCCTACAGAAAATGTTCACACGCATCTCCTCACACAGCCCACTCAGGAGGTGGTGTTTCCATTTCTTTGTTTTTTTTCTTTACGTTATTTATTTATTTTTCGCTGCGTTAGGTCTTTGTTGCTGCACACGGGCCTTTCTTTAGTCGCGGTGAGCGGGGGCTACACTTTGTTGCGGTGCGCGGGCTTCTCATTGCGGCGGCTTCTCTTGGAGCACGGGCTCTAGGCCTGCAGGCTTCAGTAGTTGTGGCACGCAGGCTCAGTAGTTGTGGCACGCGGGCTTAGCTGCTCCGCGGCATGTGGGATCTTCCCAGACCAGGGCTCAAACCCGTGTCCCCTGCATTGGCAGGCGGATTCTTAACCACTGTGCCACCAGGGAAGCCTGGTGTTTCCGTTTCTAATAGGAGGTTTAATCAACAGAGAAAATACTGACATTAATCTAGAGACGGCAGATGTTAGTGGGAAATCTTTACAGCTCACAAATGACAACTGAACTGTTTCAGATGGTTCTGAACATCACTGAAGAAGCAATATTATAACTCTGATTGTGGGCAGGAAAAAGGAAGCTTCTCAGCCAACCTATTTCTATTTGCTACGTGCCCTTCCATTTGTCATTTTCACAATCACAGATGCAGAGTTTGTCTTCCCAGGGTAGAACAGACAGGTCAGAAGAAATATCCAAAGGGATATTGGGAGAAAAAAAAAAAACCACAACAGAATTTAAAACCTGGGTCTGAGAGGATAAGATTAGGGTCTCCTAATGTTTCAGGAAAAACAAATTCCTAAAACGTATTGTTATGTCTTACTGGTAAGATGCATACACTCTACCCATCAGATCCTTAAGGTGTATCCTGGCAAAACACTCCAAATTCAAGCATGGAGAATGAGCCCTGAAGCCCCTGTCTGGGAGGAAAGAAGACATTGTTTTTAATCCCTTTTTCAGATGAAGAAATCAGACCGTAAAGTCAAGCAGGTGCATGCCCCACACGGCACGTCCAGGGCGCAGAGCATCAGAACAGGCCTTCCTTTCCCGAGAGGCCCCACCTGCCCGCCAGGCTCTGCGGTCAGCAGGACACACACAGACACGTCACACGGACACGGCCAAGAGGTGGTCACAGGCGGAGACAGGCTGGGCAGACGCTGGGCCAGCGGGGCCTTCCTGCCCCTGCCTTTGTCACGTTCTGCCCTCACCCCATCGTGGGGAAACCTCCCTGCCCCGTTTCTTCAGGAACAGCGTCCCCCGCAGGCGGCTGCAGGCAGGGCGGCCCGACTCCCAGCACTGGGGCCTCCCATCCGACCCCACACATTGCCGTGGGGGGAGGGGCCTCTCAGGCTTGGGTCCCGCGAGCAAAGCTGGCCCAGGGGGCAATGGTGCTACCTCCAGGCTTGAAGGGGCTCAATGGGGCAACTCAGCACCACGAGAAGGTTCCACAGGGGGGTCTGGTGGGAAGGAAATGAGCCCAGGAACTCAGGCTCCCAGCTCCCAGGTGACCCAGGTCAGCTCCCACCAGACCCGGGGAGTCAGGAACACGATGGGGGGTAGCCAGGGCCGATTTCCAAATTCCTGAATTTTCAGAGAGCGCCACTGTAACAGTCCTCCAGCCTTAGCTTGAAAACAAAAGGTCACCACCTCACCTGCCTGAGGGTCTAGGCAGCCCACCAGGCCAAGGTCCTCAAGAGGGGGCTGGGGAGAGCACATCTTCCAGAAGCTTCGAAGCTCTCGTTCCGCCAGATGAGCCGCCTGCAAGGGGAGCCCTGCCTACCGTCCTGGAAACCAGGGAGCCGGGTTAGCACGCAGCACACCCCACCCCTCACCGTCGGAGGCTCCAAAGCAGGAACCTGCACAACTGGGAGCGGACCACCACTGAGCGGGGCGGCCTGGACGTGTCAGTCCTGACGCTTCGCTGCTGCCGCCCACGACCTCCGGGGCTTCTCGGCTGACCTGGAGGCTGCAACCCCTCTCCCCCCACCACCCAAGCCTGCCCTTCCTCCGCTCAGCACCACGGTCTCCTGGACACGGACTGCTGCGCCCCAGAGGAAAGTGATACCTTTGGCTACACTGCAATCACCTCGCGATGTATTTTGAAAACCGTAACTCAGAAATGAGTTTTAAACACAGCATTTTCCGTCTTGCTTGGGATCCTTGCACAAATTTCGAGAGTTGAAACATTTCATCTCCTAAACAATACCTTTTAAGGAGCGCGCTTGCTCGAAAGGGACGCTGGCTGGCCCAGGGCTGAGAAATGCAAGGCCCCACCTCGCCGGGCGGCGACAGCACGGCCGCCGCCGCAGAATGAAGTGAGTCAGCAGCAAGTGGGTCAAAAAAAGTTTATTTTGAATGTTCAATTTAAAAAAATCATACCTATGAGGTGTGCTACAGAAATTCAGATACAAGAATTGCATATAAAACCCGACCTAATCGTGGTAAAGCAAATGCACTTCAGGAAAGAAAACGTGTACCTCTTGGTCACTGGCATCCCAACACCAGAGACATTTCCACGTGGTCCCCCGGGAGGACACTGCCACGGCCACGTGCGGGAGCCGGGTGGGCCTCGCTGTCCCTCCCGGGGGAAGGGCTCCCCGCAGCAGCCACGGCAGCGTCTCGGGCCACAGCACTCCCTCTTGTTCTCAGCCAAGTCAATCCATCAGATTTTGCTGTCACTTAACATGATATTTTGGCAAAAAGAGCACGGCCTCCTTG
Source organism: Globicephala melas (assembly GCF_963455315.2). Classification (NCBI taxonomy): domain Eukaryota; kingdom Metazoa; phylum Chordata; class Mammalia; order Artiodactyla; family Delphinidae; genus Globicephala; species Globicephala melas. The sequence goes on from NC_083321.1 coordinate 3,208,319, forward strand.
ATGGGAAGCATTTCTGCGGTTCACCATGGGGAAGGGACCTGCCTTCCCCCAGCAGCGGCTGTCTCCCCACAGGGCGGACACAGGCCAGCTGCCCAGGGCTGGGGACAGCGGGAGGACAGTCTTTAAGGGACTGGTGACACTGAAGCGGGGGCGGGAGCAGGGGCCCAGCAGCCCTCCTGGAGGCCGGGCGTCGAGGGGAGGCGAGAGAACGAGGACAAGAGGAGGGAGCCGCGGAGAAAGGGGGGGTCTTTGCTGAAACCCAGCAAAGACTGTGGGATTTCACAGCGCAAGGGGCTTTTCCGACCGAGCCGACAGCTCCCGTACTTTCTAGCGACTGCCCCACAATTCTAACTTCCTATCAGGCCCTCCCTCTTCCTCCAAAACCCTGGGCAGGGACTCCTGCCCCCACCTCGTTGGAGTGGAGGGCGAGAGGCGGGCAGGGACAACACGCACTCAGGACCAAAGGTCCCCGAAGTGGCTCCAGGCAACAGTTGATTTGGCAAAAAAAAAAAAAAAAAAAAAACTTAAATGCATAAAAACAATCACCGAGTCCTCCAAGGAGCATGATTACAATATATTAGCAAGTTCTGTGGCGTAAACATTTTCAAAAGCATCAGCAAAGTATTAAATATAAAAGCAGTGCACACTCCCCTCGGCACCCTGAAGAAAACACCGGAAGGCGGGCGTGGCCACAGACGGCGAGGGCGTGGCCAGCTACCTACTGCCGCAGCTCCACGTAGTTGGCGGGGAAGAGCCCATACCTGCCCTTGCACAGCCCGCGCCACCAGCCATCGTCAATCATCTCGATGTTGGTGATGATGTCGTCGGGGTCGAAGGAGATCTCATCATCGCCCGCTAGGGAGGAGGGCACACAGAGAGGGCAGCGGTCACACTCGGCGTTCCCTGCTCAGCCACCAGAGGAAAAGCCTCCAGCAGTCCCTCGAGCTGGCGGTCTCCCACTGAGGCTCCATGGGGGTGCAGGGTTCTGGGGGTGCAGGGTCCTGGGGGTGGAGGGTTCACTGTCTCCCCTACTCTGTGAAGGGGGCTTTGCACGCACAGGGGCGCACACAGAGACAGGGCAGAGCCCTTCGAACAAAACCCTAACCCAGAGCAGATGAAGTGTGGCTGAGGGAGATACAGGAATTCCTTGGACTGTATCTGCAACTTTTCTATAACCTTGAAATTGTTCCAAAATAAATTCTTTTTAAAAATCGTAAATAACGCTCTGAGAGTCAGACTTTGAAGAGACGAACGACTGGAAGCCCCGCCACCACCATTTCCAGCCCTCGGGGCGGTGTCTCACCAGCCTGGTAGTCGTAGAGGGCGATGGCTGTGATTCCAAGATCGTTCTCATATTCACCGTAGGTACCCTCCTCTAGAATAAACCAGAACAGGGTCTGAGAGGGAAGCAGAGCTCACTCTCACTCCCGTCAGACGCCCCTTCCTCAGGTCCGGGTGGAGGAGCCCGTCAGGAGAGGACGCTGCAGGGGTGCCGAGCGTGGATCGGGAGGGTGCGCCGTGGGCCGTCGGGCTCCTGCTCCCAAGGGGAGGAACCGGCTCCGAGGAGCGAATCCACGTGTAACGATCTCGATAGAGGCACTGGCAGTTCTCAGGGTGTCATTTTTTACATTTTAAAGATTGAGCACTACTTTTAGGAAAGGTCATATCATGAACAAATGAATGCAAGCAGCAGACGGCTGATCACACCTCGCGCTGTGCTCGGGGAAGGTGAGAGCCCTGCCCTGGTGTAGATTCTGATACTGATTCTCATGTCACTCCAAGTGGGAGAACGGGCTTGTGTGAAATCTGTCCAAACACATTAAAGGAAACCTCATCTCTAGAAATCAAAGACCAATTGGAGTGTTCATCCACCCATAAGATTTTCAGAGCACGCAGAAATCTCCCTCTTCAGAGACCTCAACGTACTCTGGCTTCCTGAAGACCTCACGAGCTTCTACTCTGATACAACAACAGCAAGAGCCCCTTCCTCCAAGCCCACCCCTCTCAGCGCCCTCAGCACAAGCAAGGATCTCCTGGAACCCCCCGGGAGGCCAGGCCAAGCCCCCTGGGGTCTGGGGCCCGCAGCAGGACAGGAGCCCCGCAAGCATGGCAGAGGTGGGGCAGGTCGGCCAGCAGGGGAACAGAAGCAGAGGGGGTGGAATGCAGGAGACCCGTGTACCTGCTTGGTAGTGGCCCGGGGCCTCCGTGCTTTCGTAGACGGCCTCCGGGTCATAGGCCTCCCGGTACTCGGTGGCCTCCGTGCTGTACACCGGCTCAGGCTCACCGGTGTGGCTCGGCTCGGCCTGGAACGGAGCCGCGGCCTGCGGAGAGTCGAGGAGACAGTTCCCGTGACCCGTGCCGGGTCACGGCCACACGACCAAGAGAGACACGCGGACCACTCTCGGCCCCGGCTGAGACGAGACAGACACAGGGACGGGGAGGCGTCACCTGCTCACACCCCGCGGATGCCTGGGCCCTAATGGGTCCCGCAGTGCCGAGGGCCAGGCTCCCCTTCACAAGCCCGTCCTCACACCCCCGATACCGAGTCCTGCCGTCACCAAAGACCTGCCAGCTGCGAGAGCCCCACTTTCCTGGGGCAGGTCTGGCCCGTTTCCTCTTTGGGTCCCAGCCCTCCCGGGCCTCTGCCGGCAGCTCCACGGCATCACCCCATCCCACTGGCTAGGGCAGCTGAGCCTGCGGGTGGCGGGTTCCATCCTCACCGAACCCTCCGTGGAGGTGAGGCAAGGAAGTGACCAACAAGTCCCACGCAAGAGGACATCAAGAGCGCTCTGCTGACAGCCACCTGCGCCGCGACCCCAGTTCCCAAACATCCACCACCGACAGCGGCTTCAACCAGCGTTTCCGACCAGGGTCCACCTGAGGGCACCCTCGCGGGTCAGAAAAGGAAGGTGCCCACGGAGAGCCCCAGGAGAGCCGGTGGTCAGGCCTCGGCTTCCCACAGAGGGTGACAGAGGGGTGCGGCAGGCCGGAAGCGCTCCTCCAGAGGCCACAGGGCAGGGCTCCACCTGGGCCGGGCACCGGGCGCCACTCCAGGGCTAAACAAGGGGGTGACGGACTCCTACTGGCAATTGCCCCTGGACGTGAAGGGAACAGACCGGAGGATGAGGGGCCAGATGGTGCTGCAGGGTCACGCGGAGCCGCTCAGTGGTCAGGGGGTCACCCCGAGCAGGTCACTGCACACAGCCGCCAGCAACGCCCTAACCTCCTATCTTCCCGCAGCAGCCCCCCCACCCGTCACGTGGTTGGGCAGGGCTCCCTGCCCCACCCAGGACAACGTGTCATTCCAGCCTTCTTAAGGGACCAACCGCTAGTGACGGGCCCAGCAGTGGGCCCCGACGGGCGGATGCACAGGGGCCCCCTTTGCACGGGATTACAGATTCTAAGACCGCACCCGCCATACCTGCCACACCCGCCAGGCACAGGGGTGAGCCTACGGACCACCCTGAGGCCCAGGCCCGCCCACGGTGCTCCCGCACCCTCAGCCCCTTTAGGCCCCAGCCGAGTTGAGCCAGTTTCAGTCCCCTGTGACTCAGTGAGCTCTAAGTGGTGACGTCCAGGTGAAAGGGACAGCGGGACAGAGGGGACTCGGGCTGGGCCGGGTGTGGGTGTGGACGGCAGGGGCCGAGCTGCTCTGGAAGGGGGGCCCGCAGAGCCTGTGGAGACCCGGCCGTGGGCAGGGGGGCAGGTGGCTCAGTGACACAGGGGTCAAAGGAGCAGGTCCTGGGGACTGAAGACTGAGGAGGAAGGGCCAAGGACAGAGCCTCCGGAGAACACGGTGCTCGAGAGAGACCAAGGGAGGAGGGCCGCGGGGCGGCGGCCAGGCGGGGACGAGGGTCCTGGAAGGGGGTGTGGTCTGGGTCGAGGGCAGCAGGGAGTGGGTGAGGGAAAGACCCGGGCACCGGCTGACCCTTGGAGGTTGACTCAGGAGAGCACAGCGGGGCCGGCGGGCGGGTGAGAAGGCCGGTGGGTAAGCCAAGGCAGCGAGCGCCCCCCCCCCCCCCCCCCCCCCCCCCCCGCGCTCAGGAGGGCTGCCCTCAGGGCACCGAGCAGCACAGGGCGGGACCCTATCCACGGGGTGCTGAGCTGGGAAGGGCGTCTCCAGGGCGTCAGAGACTCATGGGCAAAGCGGATAAAAGCACCAACCTCGCGGACAGGGCTTGAAGGCAGCCTCTCCTGGGCCGGCTGGGGCGTGGGCGACGCGGGGGGCGTGGGCTTCTGGGCCCGGGCTTGCTCCTGGAATGCAGAGACAGCAGCAGTCAGCACGTCGGCAGGCCTCCCCGCGACTGCTGCTGCTGCCGGAGGAAGGAGAGGCAACACGGAGCAGAGGCAGGGCGCAGAGACGTCAAGGGAGCGTCTGCTCTGCAGGCAAGGTCATGCGGTCAAGTCTGCTCTCAAGACACGGCCCTGGTGGCCCACGCAGTCCTGCCCCCAGGGCTGACGGAACCAGCCAGAGGCGGCAGTGCCCCCCGCACACCTGATCCGCACGCCGTCACCTGGGCTCCAAGCTGATGCTGTAACGGATTGAGACCTCCGGGGACCTTCTAACGGAGTGAAGGGATTTTGCACGTAGGATGGACGTGAATCTTGGGGAGGCCAGAGGATGGACAGCGGTGGACAGATGCTGACATCCCAACCCCCAAAGTCCTGTGAATGTGTGCCCTTACAGGGCAAGAGGCTGCAGACGTGACCATGGTAAGGATCCGAGACAGGAGGTGACCCTGGATTACCCGGGTGGGCCCAGTGTCATCACAGGTCCTTACAAGCGGTCCTTACAAGCGGGAGACAGACAGTCAAAGCAGAGCTTGGAAGGGGCCACAAGCCAAGGCGGGGGTGGGGGGGGAGGGGAGGGGGGCTCTAGAAGCTGAAAAAGGCAAGGACGCGATTCCCCTCTGCAGCCTCCAGAAGGAAGCAGCCCCGTCACCCCTCCCAGGCCTTCCGGCCTCCAGCCTGTGAGGCGGTAACCGTGCGCCGTCCTAAGCCACGGCACGCGGCCCCGGGAAACCGGTGCTGACGCCTGTGAGGTGGACCTTCTCCACACCACCGATCAGGAACCTGACGGCCCGGGGAGGGAAGTTGCTCGCCCAGGGACAGGACGGGGGCAGCAGACGCAGGAGCCGCACCGTCCCCACCCACTCCCCGCCTGCTCTGCCAGGCTGCCTGACAGCCGGCGGCGGCACTGCCCACTGGAAACCACCCCCTCCAGAGACCACGCGGCTCTGGACCCCAGTGTGGCTTTGCCTGACCCGCACCAGCAGGACGGTCACGAGTCCTCACGGCGCCGGCAGCTCGCCCACGAGTTAAATCCCTGAGGCAGCGTGATTCCCCGAAGGGGCCAGGCCTAGGCCGGGCCTGCCGCCCACCACGCAGTGGCACGAGGACCCGTGACGGCCCCCCTCCACCCCGCCACACCCCAATCTGGCGGGGAACAGAGACGTTCCTTCTCGGGGGCACGCTCGCTCCCGAGAATGTGCGGGTCGAGCATCCGTGGCCGCCCCACCCGCCACAGGGAGCGCTCGGACACGTGCGGGCCGCGTCCTGCCCCAGGAGAGCGCCTCACAACCCAGAGGGCTCTGGTGCGAGCGGTACCGTGCCCATCGATGGGAGCCACTCGGGGGACAGGCGGGCGGGGAGAGGCTGGCAGGGGCTGGACACAGCGAGGGACAACACGGCGGAAGGGACGGCGAGAGAACCTCAAAGGCAGAGGGGCTGGACAACAGCGACCGAGAGCCTCCTTCTTCTCAAGCCCTCCAGCCCTTCTGCAGCTTTCAGACTGCAGGGGTCCAATTCCGAACCATAAAACGAGGAAGGCGTTACGTGAAAACGAGACCAAGTTATCGGAAAAAATGCCTCCTAGTGTGCACGTGTGTGTCTGCAACAAAGAAAAACTTACAAGCGCCTAACTAAAAACTTAAAGGAGAGACAGCTTTAAAGTTTCTGACAATTAAGGAATGGTATGTGGTAATTATACACGTTTGCTATCATCCCAACTTCACCACGTGTGATAAGAACGTGTTATCAGGGCTTATTTAATTCCCGGCTCCAGCGCCCAGCGTTTCCTGCCCGTTGCATGTTAACTGCCTCAACCGCCCACTCACCCTTGACGGGCTCTTCAGAGCCCTAACCACTGATTTGAGGAGAAAACGTCCTTAGGTTAAATAGAGCTTTACAATCTACAAAACGACACACGCGTTATTTCAGATTCGACTTCCTAGCCACCCGAGTCATGGCGCCCCCACACCCGTTTCACGGGCAAGAACGTGGGCCGCGGGACAGTGCGCTGATCCGCGTCAGGCCGCCCGGCTGGTAGGTGGCGGAGGGGGACCCGGGCCATCAGACGTCAGTCCAGCTACAGAGTTTTAGGAAGGAGCGAGTCCACACTCTCCGGCTCACCCCTCACAGCTCGCACCTTCTCCAGCGCAAAGACAGTTTGTAAAGGATCACAGAAACACCTGCCGACCCGAGCTCCAGAGCAAGGGCTACAGAGCCGGCAGATGGCCTCCTTCACGGGGATCCCTTCTGTGTCCTCAACCTGCCACCCGAGGGGACAGCGCGTTCCCGAGGGTGACGGGTGGGAACAGACTGAGGGGGAGATGTGTGGACGGGGGCTGGGCCAAGGGCACGGGGGCCGCCAGCCTGACGGGGGAGGACAGGCCCGCAGTCGCCCAGCACTGGAGCAGCACGGCTGGAGCCGGGGCACATCGACCGTCTCGTGTCTGGTGGCAAGAGACTGGATCGTCTGTGTGGCTGAAGGCTACGTTCCTGAGAGCACAGCCTTCGGCGCGAGTTCAAAACGCTTTCTACTGACCACTTTCTGCAGCAGATGCAGGAACGAGCCAGACACACGGCCCCGCGCACGCAAGGGGGGCCCGGGCGCCGCCCGCACTCACGTCCAGCTGCCTGCGCGCCGCCTGCTGTTCCCGCTGCTGCCTCGCCATCCTCTGCGCCCGCTCCGCCTCCGCCTGCCGCCTGTCCTCGTGCTCCTTTTCCCTCGCCAGGTTTTCAAAATTCGCTCTGATGTCACTGGTTTTGCTGCTCACTGCAGAGAAAGGAGAGATTTACTCAGGGCACCACCATCTCCCCCGGACCGGGCCCGCGCCAGGGCGGCCTGTCCCTTGGGAAGCAGGCACCCCAGCTGAGGGCGACGCGCCCCCTCGGCTGCCGGCTCAGTCCCCCACCAGGAACGGCCTTCACCGTTGCGTGTGCTGTACCCACAGTGGGAAGACGGCACAGCCCTGCATCTGCAATGCTCTTACATTCCGAACACCGCTGTTTTCTTTACCACCAGACACTCACAAGGAGAGAAAATCCCCCTAAGGATGCCCTTGATGAAACGGTAGAAAGTACTGATTGTGAGTAGATCTCAACCCTTTTAACGTTTTGTGTGACAAAATGGGAGGGCGGAGCCCACTGCGACTGCCCCTGTGGACGTGCCGTGGGGCCTCCAGGGAAAACACGTGCAACTATCTGAGACGCAGGCCGAACTGATTTTTTCCTGGAACATCATTTTCCCGGAATGGACAAACTACGGTTACACCGTTTGGGTACGTGCCAGACCCCTTCTCCGAAAGGAACGAGCTGAGCCTATCCTGTTAAAAAACAACTACAGTATTTGTTGTCAGTAGGAAAACTCAAGCTTTCAAGCAAAATCAGAATTTTGGAAAATCCGTGTCCACTGCCGTGAGTATGACAATTTCCCGGTTTTACTCAGAGACTCCGCGACGAGGTTGATACCGTCACCGAACGTGACCTGGGGGACGCTGTATAATGAAAGGTGCCAGGGTGTGGAAGATCAGCGTGACTCAGTGATCGATACTCTCCAATGACCCTGACGTGATGTCACAAAGTCTTGCTGCGCAAGAGAGACCAACCTTTAAGAAAACCACTGGACAGCTGCCTGCTGGACTGGGGTACAGAGAATACGACCGGAAACGGCCAGTAGAATACTCTTCCCTTTTCCCACTGCTTATCTGGGAGTCCAGATTTTCTTCACCACCCTAACGTGTCACGAGAGACTGAAGGAGTGAGAAGCAGCTAAGAGAGCTCAGCTGGCCAACACTGACGAGATTCCACAGAAACGTAACACAACGCTACCCTGGAACCTAGCCAATATCGTATAATAACTGTAAACGGAGAATAATCTCTCAAACTTCTGAATCACTAGGTTGTACATCTGAAACTAATATTGTAAATCAACTAACTATACCTTAATGCAAAGAAATGCTACTCTTCTGCACTTTCTGGTTTTGAAAATGTAGTTATTTTTTTCATAAAAAGTATTATGCTAATAAGTGATAGTTTCACTGCTTTTAAATGTTTAAGTGAATTAATAAAATGGTAAATTCTTCTCGCCTCTATTTTAATTCTAACACAGTAAAGATCAGAAAACACAACCCATGTAAACAAAAGTTCTTTGAGGCCTCAGCAATTTCTGCCAGTGTCCTGAGACCAGAGTGTGTGGACTGTTGGCCCACAGGGCGTCCACAGGAAATGGTCGTCTCCACTTGCTGCGTTTAACTGACCACTTCTATCACGTGTAATAATTCCCCCAACTAAACGATGTCCTCCCAGGCTGGCCCATGTTTAACGGCTCCCCAGCAGACACCAGGACCGCAGGAGGCCCACGCACGCAGCAGGCACCGGAAGGGCGGGTTGCGAGCAGCCCGGTCCTCGCCCGTGAGTGAGGAAGGAGAGGGCTGCCTGAACTCATGCAGACGCGGTGACATGCTGCTCAGACATGCCACGGCCGGGGCAGCGGCAGGTTCCGCAGGAACCTCCCAGGGCCCTTGAGGACGTGCAGTTAACCTAGCTCTGCTTTGGGAAGCACCCCCCAAAACAGATCCCCGCCGCCAGAGAGCTGCAACGCCCGTGTCTGAAAGGTGCCTCTGAACCTCTGCAGGAATGAACAGCTTCAAACGGGTAATCAACTGCTGTCCCCAAAATACACAGATCAGCCACGGTCTCCGTCAATGCTTCATCTGCTCCTGCCGACGCTCCTCTCCCCCTTTAGCACTGTCCTGGGGACACCACACAGCGTGGAATTTCTCCCGGGAAAAAACACGGTGCTGCCAGGGGGTCTGCTAGGACTTACCTGCTTCGACAGGGACAGTCTTCTGGTAAGTGGGGGCCACCGTGGCAACGTCCTCAAAGGTGGAAGCGTTCTACCAAGACAGGAAAGGGGAGATCAGGAACGTATTTTTCTTTCTTCCTTTCCTCTCCCTGCACAAAGGCCTGCCCCAGGTCTTCCAAAAGAACCAACCAGAGAGCCCAAAGATTTCATATCCACCTGTTCTGCACATTAACAGCGGAGTGAAAAGTGTGTTGATAACACGTTGGCTGGTGACCATACGGGTCACAGTCAGAGAAGAAACACACCTATGGGGAGTGGGGGGTGAATGGGCAGGGCCAGGATGTTTAGGGCAGTGAAACTACTGTGTAGGAATCGACAGTGGTAGATACGAGTCACTACACGCCTGTGCAAACCGGCAGAATGCACCATCCCAGGAGAGAACCCTAAAGCCGACCTCAGCGCTGGGTGCCTACGACGTAGGCTCAATGCAGGTTCACAGATCGTAACAAATGGACCACTGGGTGGGGGAGGGGAGGTAGGGAGTATACGGGAAATCTCTGCACCTTCCTCTCAAATTTAAGCAAATTGCTCAAAAAAGCAGAAAAACCAAAAACCCTACCACATGCCTCCACTTCACAACCATAAACCAAGCACGTGTTCCTCCCAAGCTCTCGCCACGGATAGAATTTGCAGGGGAGCCCAGAAGCCTCTGCTGCGCTGGGAGAGGACCCTGGGACGTACAAAGGCCCCCCGATCGTCCACCTCTCCCAGTAAGCGCGACTCTAGTTTGGTTCTGTAGGGACCCAACTCTGTGAGACTAAAAGGACAGCGACAACCGGCCACGTAAAGGCTGACACGGCGCGGACTGACAGCTCAGGGCAGCACTGGCCGCTGGGCACAAACGCTTCCCAGGGAAACACGCCAGGGGCTCAGGACGGTCACTGCCTTCTTGACACAGGAACCGTGAGAAAGGATGCGTGGAAGGAAGCCTGTGACCGGCTGACCCTGAGGCCGGCCGCGAGCAGCAGCTTTGGGAGGTGCGCACGGCCCGCACCAAGTTCAGGTGCAGGCAGCTCCACGAGGGCGGCAGTGATCCATGGGCTCTGGTCGGCACGCCTGGGGGCCGGCCCCGACCCTCCCGCCAAAGCCCCCTTCTCCTGCCTTCTCCAACTCCGAGGTAGCTGCTCGGCTGCCCAGACCACCCCCCTCCTCTGCTCCCCAAACCTCCCCATCTCTTTCCAGAACAACCTCTAAGGCCCTGCCCCCACCGGCTCTCCCACAAGGCTCCTGCCTGCCCTGCGGCCTCGGCGGGGAAGGGGTCAGCGCCCCCCCAGCTTCCGGGCCGTGGCTCCCGCACACCCGCTGCCCGTCCCGTCCGACCAACTCTCCAGCACGATGCTCAGAGCCACCTCTCTGCCTTCGCCCACAGGCTTCTGGCAAACACCACGACCCCAAGCCTCTAGTTTCCAGCTGCGGGGTCCCCACCACACTGCACCCCCATCACCAAGACCCGCCCACCGACTACAGCCTTCCCCTCTCCTGCTGGCCACCCTCCTCCACCTAGACCCAGCTCCCCGCTCCCCACCGTCCAGCCTGACCAACTCAAGGTCTCGGCCTCTCCTGGGGCTCACCTGCCGGAAACCTCACACCTGCTTCCGCCACCCACGGGGACTACGTCAGACCTGAGTCCCTGCGCCCCCTATCCCCAGGGATGATCTCATGCTGCCGCCAAGGCTGAGACCTGGGCAGGTGCCTCACCCTTCTAAGCACCGGGCTTCCCAAGCGCACAGCACAGACCACTAGCTGGCCGCAGGGGCACCCCGCGCACCCCCGCCACGCCCCAGGGTCTCCCTGCACCTCCCTGTCTATGGCCTGGGCTCCTCCCACCTTAAAACAGAACCATCCCCTCGGCTGACCAGTGCCCAGTTCTCCCCGATCATGGCCCAAACGTGGTTGGCACGGCTCCCTCCCTCCCACAGCCCAGACTCCTGCCAGATGCCAAGTGCCACCACCTGGCTCGCCCAGACAGGATGTCCCCAGCAGCGCCTCGGGGCAGAGACGGCCCCTCCCCCCCTCACAACTCTCCACCCTCAGACCAGCACCAGTGGACCCTGTGGGCTCCCCGCACCTCACCAGGTGCCCTGCCCAGTCTCCTCAGACCAGCCTGCCCACTGCCATCCCACAGGCGTGGCCCATGGCCCCCTCGCCGCTCTGCAGGCTCCCCAACTCCACCTCCGTCTGCAGGCACCCCCCCTACCCCCTCCATCCGAACTACCTGCGCCGCCTGGCAGCCCAACCAGACGTGCCCACAGGGAACTCATCCCGCCCAGCCCTGCCCCTCCCCCAAGTTCCTGAGCTCAGCAGACAGCCCCACCATCCACCCGGGAGGCCCTCCCCCTCACCCCTTAAGCGCAGGGGCTTCAGCACCCACGCTGCCTCAAGGAAGCATCTCTCTCCCTCCACCGCCATCCTCAGGCCGAGCCAGAAGCACCCCGATCAAGGCGCTGAAGCCGCCTCCTAACCGGGGCCACAGCTTTGCGGATTCCCGCGCGATCCACTCTCCACCCCGGGGCAGGGAGGCTGCTTGGTGCACGTCCTATTCACGTCATTTGCTTGTCAAACCCTTGCAGGGCCGCTCAGAACCCATCTGACGAAACACAAAACCTCACCGGGGTCCGCAGGGCTCCCTGAAGTGGGTCGTGACCAGCCACTCACCACCTGCCCCCCTGCAGCGGGCCCCGTCTGGCTTCTCTCAGACCTCCTGTATCTGCCACAACACCGACCGCAGGCCCGCCAGGTCCTCGGTGTCCCCGTCCCCACGTCCACACACACACTGGCCTCGTCCTCCCTGGCGAGCTCCCACCATCCGCAGCGCCGAGCTCAGACTCGCACGCCCTCAGGACACTCCCGGCCCCGCGGCCAGAGCCCTGTGCCCTGCCGCGCTCCCAGGGCCCACACGCGGTCACGTGATGGGGTCCCCCGAGGGGTCAGCTGGGAGCCTGATGGAAGGGGAACTCCACAGGGACCGGCCCTGGCGCCCAGACTACCGACCGGGCAGGGCAGCCTCAACCTCGGTCCAGCTGAACCGACGGGAGACAGACCACGCCCAGTCCCCAGCGAGGACCGCTCCACGCGGCTCGTGGGTCTGCTCCTCTGAGGCGGTTGGAATTTAGACCAGAAACCCAACCACCTGACGCGCTGAGACTCTGAAACCAAGCAGGAGGGACCAGCTGGACTAGGGCACCACAGGGAGAGCAGAGCGTGGAGCCGCGCGGCCGTGTCACCCTGCCTCTGGGGACCCCCTGCGGCGACGCGCACCTTCCGGATCCGCCTTCCCCAAGACGGCAGGCCCCGCGACGCGGCCAGCGTGACCAAAGAGCTCGGTTTCCAGATGGGTTCACTGCCAAGTACGGTCACAGCCACGTGTCTGGGAGGCGTTCGCGACGGCGGCCCAGTGCTGCGCCTGCCTGGCCAGGGACCCCGCCCCCCCCATACGTGACAGGGACAGCAACTGCCTCACAGCGTGGCCTCGAGGGGTCGAGGAGAGGACACCCGTGACACAGGAGACGAAGCCCGGCACGTGTGCCAGCTAATGGCACCGCCACGGTGATGACACACGCCTGCCTGAAACGTTCACACTTCTGCAAACACGCGCCAGGCGCCCACCAGTGACCAGAGACCACCCAGGGAACAGCCATCTGCCCGCCCAGAGCGTCAGACGCCCAATCCTCTCAGCAGAAAACCCCGAGCCCTGGACGTGAAGCACTCACCTTATCCATCCGGTCCTTCTGCACCCCGTACTTCCCACCGAAGCCTCTGGAGTAGTCTGCAACGTGAGAGCACGGCATTTAGTCTCGGGCTGAGGGCCGCCAGCTGCCGGCAGCAGGCGCATGCAAACAGGTCCAGAAACAGCCCGAGAAAATGCACCCAGAGCGACAGAACGAGAACGTGGAACGATGAGCCTCTGCTTGCGAGTTGGGCTTCTACCCGTGGTGCTCGGCAGCAGGCAGGTGAGAGGCAGGAAAGAGGTGTGGCATGCTCCCCGCGTGCTCCCGGGGGACAGGGGTGCGGGTGGCAGGCAGGGCGCCACCTCCTAGCACAGTCTCTGCTCTGCGCTCCTGCTCTACTGAGTGCTAAAAAGAGGCTCAAGTGCAGGGATTCTCTCGTTTTACTTATTTTTTTTCTCTTGCTTTTTTAAAAGAGAAAAAGTTTCCCGGAACTTCTACCAGCCAAATACTTATGTTGCAGCAACACAGATCTACGTGACAGTCACACTGCCGTGCAGTTATCAACGCCACGCCCACGCGGTCTGCCGGGTCAGCCCGAGGTGATTCTCTCCCTGAACGCTGGGGCTGAGCGCCTAAACTCAGCCCCGTAAAAAGAGGACACGACTCTTTGCCAACTGTGTGTCCCGGTTCTAATGATCAAGCCTGAATTTTGACAGACATTAGATAACTGCTCTGAGCAAAAGCACGTTTGCCATCTGGACTCCCAATATATGCACCCAGAAACCTCCTGTCGAGTTCCAGCTTTGCGTACGTACTGTCTGGTTCTGTGTGAAGGAGTCACACAGAGATGGTGTCATCAAAAAAACTAGCAAAAACCAAAAAAACACCACCACAAATGAGACACAGAAACCACGTGGACACGCCTGCCCCACGCCCCTGGTCCAAGGCCAGTGATCGGGCTGAACCAGACACGTTTCTCCCGGTCTCGGAGGCAGGGAGGTGGCCTACGCGACACTCACAGGAGTCCCGGCAACAGCAAGCACTGCTGCGGAAGGCCGCCGGGAGACCAGAGACAGCCCACCCCAGGAGCGAGGCGCGTCACGGGGTTAGAGTGACCTGCACCTCGTGCCACCTTTGACCAGACACACACCCCAACGGTTACGGGAGAGAAAAAAGTCAACAGGGAAGAAAGGGTGCGAGTGAATTCCGCTCCGGCACAGCACTGGGCTGGAAGTGCCCAGGGGCCCCTGCAGGTGACAGCGGGTGACTCGGAGGCTGAGCCCTGAAGTCTGTGCTAGAAGTGGCGGCACTGGGCGGGGCTGGGGGGAGCCGGGGAGCAACTGTGCCTTGCTGGGACTCGTGCTTGGCCAGTCTCTCCTTGTAATCAAAGCCCACAGCACAGGGGTCCTGCCTCTCGGACTGAACACCAAATCTGCCTCCGAAACCAGTCTTATAATCTGAAAATCCACAGGTGACAGTGGAGAAAACAACCGAAAGGAAACACAAGTTTGGTTAGACTCAAACACGTCGCCTGGAGGAAACAAGGGCTGCGCCGAGCTCGGGGACGACAGAGCCAGCTCCCAGTCTCACCAATAGTCACAAAGGGCTCAAAAGGTTAAAGGACAGACAACGTCTGAACACGCGGCCCAGGCCCGAAAGCAGGTTAGCAACTGTATTTGAGCCAATTCGGAAAGGCCGCTCCGTGCTCCGGGACTCTCTGCAGGGTCCCGCCCACGCTGCCGACAAGAGCACGCGTCTCTGCTCACTTGAAGAAAGAGACACGTTACACACACGGCCCACCCCACAGCCACGCGGCAGCCCCGCTCCCCACCGCGCTGGCTGCAAGCCCAGGGCCCCGGCGGCCACGCTCCCAGGGACGGGGCGCCTCTCGGGCTGGGACCACCGCGCCGCCCCTGTGGCCGCCCGGAGCGGCAGGCAGCAGCCCCTCAGGAACCCTGCTGCAGCGGCTGGGGCTTCAGGGCCCAGGCGAGCACAGGTGCCCTGCCCCGCCCAACCGCAGCCCCCCCAAGGGGGAAGGGGGAATCACTACGGGCGGAGGGGTCCTTCCAAAGCCATGGGGACAGAGGACGCCTCCCCCACTGAAGACAGGACAGCACCGCGACACAAGTACCGTGAGGCCAGGCACACGTGGACCTGTAAACAGAAATGAACTTCTCGAAGGGCCTCGCGGGCGAGCAGCCAGCATGAACGTACCTTTTTGGGATTCGTGCAGATGCAGCTTCTCCTGGTGATCCCAGCCAAGGGCACACTTGTCCTGTCTGTCTGTCTGCACACCGAACTTCCCTCCAAAGCCTTTCACGTAGTCTGCGTAGACAATAAAAGGCCATAATCGAGTATTAATGGGCAGCCTGCGTAACAGGGAGAAAGCAGGTTTTCCGTGAAGTTCAACATACACAATTCACTAAACCATCCTTTCTCTTCCTGACCTTTGGTGAAATTTCAGATGACATTAAGAGGACCGCCTCGTAGTGTGTCAGGAAAATAACCTCATCTACCATCTCCGCACCATGGGTTAACACTGACGGGACCCCCTACAGGAACCCGCGAAGCATGCAGTGTCACAGCACTGACGCGCCATTGGGTCTCACCACTTACACAGGCGTGCGACACGTGGCCCCTGCTACAAGCCACGCCACTGCAGTGTTCAAGCTAAAAGAGGTCTAAGGACTGGATTTCTTAGTTAACGGCTCTGTTTTTGGATTTTCTGTTTTACAGTTCAATGTTTAACAGAAAGAGACATCCACCCTAAGTGTTCCCGGTTACGTTCTGTGTTTCCATTTCTGTTCTGGTTATCACCTATCACGTTAATAGCTGCTAGCTGGACAATAAGGTAAAGCTGAAGCCACCTTTCTGGGACTCGTGCTTCTCGGTTTTGCCTTGATACTCAAAGCCGACCGCGCTCTTATCCACCTTGTCCTTGTCGATACCATACTTGCCACCAAAGCCTTTGGAGTAATCTGAAAACAAGAAGAGTACTGTTCATAAACCAGTCACAAGATGAGCGAGCACGCTGTGGATTTCAGCAGTCTTTAAGGAAGTATTTTGATCACTCAATTTAAAAAAACAAACTTAAAGTCTCCGAGGCTCACTCTAAGATCACTTACGTAGGAAACATTTAAGAGTATTATTTGTATATAATGATGGAACTATGAAGTGCAGCAAATAGAGCAGACGAACAACTGCAGCGCCTCTCCTTCACCCCAAAAGACAGCATGAGGTAACAGGTGACATCAAGTTTCTGAACTCAGGATGAGCCACGGGGGAAGCTCTTGGAGGGTCACCCTACCTCTGAACCAAAGCCAGCAGAGCTGTGCCCGGGACACCGCCAAAGGAACAGGATAAACACGGACTACCTTCCAGAAATGTCAGTTCAACTCAAAGCTAAGTTATTATTACACTAAATCGCTATCTTTACACTAAGGCATGACTCCATCACGGACACATTAACGTAGTAGAACGCGCACAGAGATCAAATCCCTTCCCAGCACGCCTAGGGCTGCTCCCGGCACTTCGGCCTCTGCTCCCCGACTGCCCAAAGGCGTATTTATTCTTCTTCAAGGGCATCTCGGGGAGAAAATCTGGTAAAAATGAACAGGATCCAACAGCAGGTGCTGACTGGCAGCAGGCATACAGCGCAAAGGAGTACAGGTGTGTGCCTAGCAGAGAGAGAAGGCAGAGTTTAAAGGAACCCCACGCAGCAGGCCCAGCAGCCTCAGGGCAGGCAGGCCCTGCCAGGTGTAAGGGAAGCACCGCCCTCATCAAACAGGAGCCCCTCAGGCCCAACGGCCATCCCCCTGGGGAAATGCCAAGCCAGTGGGGTTTCCGGTGATGGCTTTCATTTTTGTTTCTTAAAAAAATCTGGGGTTTTAAAAAGTACGTGAGCTCTCAGTTTGTACGCTGGCCGATGTTCAAATAATTTAAATGTGCAGGCCAAACAAAACAAACGATGCAGAACCACCAACAGATCAGGAGCTCTGCAGCGGGGGCTGAATCTTTAAGTCAAGCTCCATAAACACACACCTCAGAGGGCAGAGGGCCGTAACTGGTCACTTACATCACAGTGAAGGGAAAGTCAGGATGGCTTCTAAGGACAATCTAGAAGGCTCTATCAAAATTTTAAATTCAACGTCTTTTGGCCCAGCAACTCCATTGCTAGGAATTTATTCTTTTAAATAATCACTTATGTATATAACAGAATATTCACTGCAATTTTTTTTTTTTTTAATGAATTTACTTATTTTATTTTCGGGTCTTGGGGTTTACTTCGGGTTGGGTCTTTGTTGCTGCGCGCGGGCTTTCTCTAGTTGCGGCGAGCGGGGGCTACTCTTGGTTGCGGTGCGCGGGCTTCTCCTTGCAGTGGCTTCTCTTGTTGCAGAGCACGGGCTCGAGGCGTGTGGGCTCAGTAGTTGTGCCTCGTGGGCTCTAGAGCGCAGGCTCAGTAGCTGTAGCGCGCAGGTTTAGCTGCTCCGTGGCATGTGGGATCTTCCCGGACCAGGGCTCAAACCCGTGTCCCCTGCACTGGCAGGCAGGTTCTTAACCACTCCACCAGGGAAGTCCCTGTAGGCAATTTTTAACATCAAAACTTGGAAATAACCTAAATTCCACATTCCAGAGAGGAACAGTTAACCTGACCACGGAACAGAGGACTCAGCAGTCATCAAAATTACGACAAACCGTGACTGCCTTGGTGGTCCAGTGGTAAAGAACCTGCCTTACAACACAGGGGACGTGGGTTCAATCCCTGGCCAGTGAGCTAAGATCCCACATGCCGGGGGTCAACTAAGCTCACGTGCCTCAACTAGAGAGTCCTTGTGCCGCAAACTTCAGAGCCCACGTGCCCTGGAGCCTGCGCGCCACACCTAGAGAAGAGAAAACCCAAACGCCACAACTGGAGAGAAGCCCACGCACCACAACGAAGAGCTCACGTGCCACAACTAAGACCTGACGCAGCCAAAAATAAACAAAATGGATAAATAAATAAATCTTTAAAGAAAAAGAAATAAGACAAACCACCTACACCGTCCAGAAAGTAACAGGGACATCCAAACACTTGAAGTTAGAAAAATTATATAAATATAACATAAACCGATTTGCATCAGGGAGAAGTCCCCTGGGTGTGTGTCGGTGAATGCATGAGAAACAACGGGGCCCGGGGTGCCTGACGGTCAGCAGGGCGCCGCTGCGGCCCACCTCTCTGCGACTCGTGCTTCTCCGTCTTGCTCTGATAGTCGAAGCCCACGGCGCTCTTGTCCACGCGGTCAGACTGCACGCCGTACTTGCCACCGAAACCGCTCGAGTAGTCTGGGGAGACAGGGCAGCGGTCAGGAAAGTGTGTCAGGCCAAGTGCCACCTTGGTCAGACGAAGCAAGACTCACCAGGAGGTCAAGCACGCATCTTAAAATGTACAACAAGCTACCCGCTGCCACACACGGGTGACGCTGGACGCGTCTAGGCGCCTCTGCAGTCTGGTCCCCTTCGACTACTGAAGGGCAGAGGTGAGCTGCAGACCCACTTTGGGAAGTAACCGTTCAAATAAAGGTCAGTGTATAAAGACAGCTAGGCAGCTGCATGGGTCTTTCTAGAAAAGACACGACCCCTCCAACACATCGAGCCAGGTGAGCTGGGTGGACCGGCAGGGCCTAGAGCACTCCCAGGCCGAGCTACTTCCCTGGGTCATCGGATGACCCACAAGAGGCATAAGTATACAAGCTTGCAAAAAACACCTCAAGGTGGCTTCCCTGGTGGCGCAGTGGTTGAGAGTCCGCCTGCCGATGCAGGGGACACGGGTTCATGCCCCAGTCCAGGAAGATCCCACGTGCCGCGGAGCGGCTGGGCCCGTGAGCCATGGCCGCTGAGCCTGCGCGTCCGGAGCCTGTGCTCCGCAACGGGAGAGGCCACAATAGTGAGAGGCCCGCGTACCGCAAAAAAAAAAAACCTCAAAGGACTTCCCTGGCGGTCCAGTGTTTAAGACTCCACGCGTCCACTGCAGGGGGCACAGGTTTGATCCCTGGTCAGGTTTGATCCCTGGTCAGGGAACGAGGATCCCATAGGCTTTCATTTACAGAAAGGCTTCACCAGGGAGCACTACCTCATAAAGATTAGCCTACGCCGTGTCAGAAGACGCACGTACACGCTGAAAACGTCAGTAATTTAACAGCTGTTTCCATCCTCAGGGGAAAGTTAGTTTTGCCAACCAAGTTAGAGAGGGAACTGTTCAGGGGCAACGCTGCACGGATGAGGGGAAGCAGCTTCTGCTGCCACATGGGAGGTGGCACAGGGACACGAGATGCCAGCACTTCGTGGGCTGCGTGGCAGGGACCCCACTGTCACACCACACCCAGAAGACCAGACACCTGAAGGCGACAGCAGCGAACTGCCCGTGGCGACACCCCTGCCCCCAGGAAGAGGCCTCGAGTGACAACGTGCTCCTGCCCTTCAAAAGCAGGCGGGGCTGCCTTCCCATCACCGGGGTCTTTCACATCTCACCTTTCTGCGAGGCGTGTTTCTCAGTTTTCCCCTGGTACTCAAAGCCCACAGCAGACTGCAGTCACAGAGAAAAGGGAAATGCGGTTTTAAATGCCTGGATCCACGATGCATAGGACACTTTAAAAAACATGAACCGTGTTATCTTTTGATCTCTGATTTCCCAAAGCCCTGCTGTTTTGAATTCGTAACCCATAAAATGCTCACAGAAGCGGGGGCGGGGGGCGCTGCCCAGGCCAAGCTGCAAGCATAGCGGCCTGTCCCTCCCTGCCTCCCCCGGTGGCCGACCCCCTCGGAGCGAGCTCAGCCATGGGACACCGACCTGGGCCGACTCCCATCAGCCCGCTTCTCAGATGGGCTCCCCAAGAGCCACACGAACGCAGGAACAAGGCCCGGCGCTGAGGTGGGCACCACGCACGCAGCCCGGGGCAAGGGCGAACGTGGGACCGTGGCCACACACAGCCAGGCCTAACCCCCAAGCCCAGGCTCGCAATGCCACGACATAAAACAAAGGGGCTGACGGCCCTGAGCCAGGGACTCGAGAACAGCGGGGCAGCATCCGGACGCTCAGCACAGCGCGGGAGGCGGGAGGCACTCTGCCAGTCCGCTCTGAACACCCTTGGGGGAGCCCTGTCACAGTGACATCCAGGCAGGGACAGTGGGGGTACACAGTCCCTGCTGGCATCCTTGGACGAATCTAAGGCTGTCCCGGGGTCATCCGATGAGTAGATACCAACATAGGGGTTTCTACAGCAATCAGTAAAAAAACCCTTACACTTGACTGTTCTTCTGTTTGTCTGTTTGGCCACACGGCCTGTGGGATCCTAGTTCCCTGACCAGGGATCGAACCCGGGCCCCTGGCAGTGAGAGTACGGAGTCCTAACCACTGCACCGCCCGGGGAAGTCCCTGTTCTCGCCTCTTAAAGGGCCAATCATCTCAAAGCAACTGGAAAGGGGGGCCCTGTGGTCAGGACACCCACCCTGCAGTCCCACGGAGTCAGGAGCACACACACCTGGCGGTGCGCTCTGACCTATGAGGACTGGCTCCGTGCCCTCCCCGGGCGCCAGCTGCCCAGGATGCTTCACTCACCTGATCGACTCTGTCCACCTGGACGCCAAACTTGCCTCCAAACCCCCGGACGGAGTCGACCTGCGAGCAGTGCTTGGAAAGCTTCGACTGATACTCGTGGCCGACAGCTGACTGGAACAGGTTGCAAAAATAAAAGCGTCAGACACCCGCCGGTATCACCACATTGCCCACCCCCCATGCGGGGTCTAAGGGGGCAGCCCGCACCTCTGGTCAGCGTGGGTGACCCTAATTGAAACCACTCAACGTGGAAGTTAGCCTGGGGGAAGCTGCCTCCCGGGGGGCATCGCAAGCCATGGCCACGGTCAGGTGTTCCCCGAACTCTCTCTGTTACCAGCCTCCCCGGAGACTGCCCAAGAAGCCCGGCCACAAGGGGGGGCTTCTCACATGACTGGGCATGAAGAGCCAGGAGGCCAGGCCCCATCCGGAAACCACAGAGCCAGCAGCCTGCAACATGACTCCTGAGACCCAGTTCCGGGAAGACCGCTGGCAACCATCACCCTACTCAAACAGGACATTTTCACACCACAGGACCCAGGAATCAGGACACAACATGCATTTTGCTAACAAATGCAGACACAGACAGGTGTGCTGGAGTCACGCCTCGCGTTCAGAGTCAAGAGCCACTGTGCGCCCAGCCTGTCCGGGAGTGGAGTGGGCCCGTCAGCACATCATCAGCCCCCCGGACGGGCAGGAAGGGAGTTTGGTGACATCCTCTCAAGGTCACGTGCCGAACAAGCAGTCCACCCCAGGGTTCCCGCGGCGTTTCCCACGGTGCGGTCAGCAAACCATGGCCCAGGGCCCACGCCCGGCACTGAGGCTTTTTGTAAGTAAAGCTTTTGGGAGCACACCACCTCCACGCACTCGCAGAACGTCTACGGCTGCCTCTGTGTCTCGGCAACGCAGCTAGTTCGGGAGCTGCGTGAGACCCCATGGCGGCCGCGAGGCTGAAAACACTCCCCGAATTCTGAGCGGCCCCCGTCCTGCTCCAGCCTCCCAGGCCCCTGACCCTCAGTGCTTGGCACCAGGGTCCCAGGCTCCCTCAGCAGGATGGACAGTGGTCACGGACCCCTTGGCGGACATCGAGGACACAGGACACGTGCCTGCCACGTGACCCAGCGCGGGGCGAGAAGGCACACCCAAACCCCGGTTAACTATGACTCCAGTGAGCCACCCCGCCTCGGGCCCTCCTGCAGTGAGGGACCCGCTAGCGCACTGTGGACCCCCTTCCTGTTCATCTACAACTTCAGCAGCTGGGTTTGGGATCCAACCACTGCGGAGTCACCGCCACAACTGAGAACTCTGCAGGCCACTCGGAGCGTGCATTCTGTCCACAGCCCAGGGAGCCAAGTAGGTTCTACTTTAAAGTTTGGAGCTGTTACTTTCTCTCCTTTCCGGGTTGGTTCCGATGCCTGTAGCTAACGGCAGATCCACGGCACCGCAGCCTCGGAAAACCTCTGCAGCAGAGACCACCCACCCGCAGCTTCTGGGTCTCACCCAGAGAACGTCAGCAGAGTAACACGGAGGCAGCAGCACGCAGAGAGGATTCCCCAACTTGATTCTTCATCACAAAGAAGTTCTAAGGACACTGCTCTGAAAATATGGCCAGTGACAGCTTATTAATTTTTCCAACTTTTTGATCAAAACAGATTTATCCCTCAAATTGCCCTTGACCTTACGTTGACAAGACAGTATTTATTATTGAACAGTCAGCACCGGGCAGAGCGCTGCCAAAAGCAGGAATGTACACTGGTCCCGACATGTGCCTGGCGAGGAACAAAACCTGCATCATGGACCACGGCCCCCGTGAGCCCCGAAAGAGGCGTGGGAGATGCTCAGACCACAGCGCACATGGGATCCCGATGGCTGCTGCACCTTCCCAGTCCACAATCCTCTCACAAGTAGGTGCCTGCCCAAGATCTGTTTTTTTCTGGAAGTCTCTATCACACAGTCTCAACACGCAGATCTCAGGGCTCTTTTTCAATGTCTGGAAAGGACAAGTTACAAACAGCTTCAGGGTCACTTGTTCCGGTTTGGAACCTTAGTGATTTCTGATGACAGGTTGGTCCAGTGGCGCTCCCGTGAGCTGCAGGGGAGGAAGCACCCTCCGACCGCGGCGCCCCCCGCTGGGTCCACCTGAGGGGAACCGCCGGCTGGAGTGAGAGCTCGGTTCCCTGAGCCGCCCGGGTGCCGTCAACACGTGGCTCCAGGCGCTCACACACCGTCCGCTGAGCGCCTTCACGGTGCCAGGCCCAGCGCGAGGCGAGCACAGCTTGTCCAGGCCTCGACAGGAAGCACAGCACAACGCAGGAGTGACGCTGACAGAGGGCAGCACGAAGCACGGGGAGAGGCAGCCGCGGGCCGGCAGGAAGCCTGCAGGAGCCGAGGGGCCTGGGCCGCGGGTGCCGGGGGGATGAGGCTCAGCCCGCACAGGGCAGTCCGGCAGCAGCCCCGACAACTGTCTCACTGTCCTCATCCAGGGCTTCCTGGTGCATCTGCAACGTTCTCCCCAACAGGTTTTTCCGACCCAGAGCTGGGGACCCAGATTATACTGAACGTCTCTTTGCTTTCACTCCCCGTAACCCTGAGAGCCTGGACTCTGTTAGGTGGGAAAGGCTGCTACCTACGTGATGCTTTTTCATTGCCCGAAAAACATGGGGATTTTGCCCGTCTGTGCTCCTAAAAGCCACCACACTTTCTAGGATCCAAAGATGGTTTCTGCTCCCCACGCCCCTGTGCGCTGTCCAGACGTCTCTGGGAGTGACAGGGTCACCGGGGGCGTCCCTGTCTCTCTCCTGCAGCCTGCCCTTCATAGACTCCGTCTCCAGGCTCATTTCAGACCTGGCCTGGGGTGCCCACAGGTCCCATGTATCCACTCTGTGGTGACACAGCCCAGATGGCATACTGTGACACAGCCGCGTCATTCCAGGCCCAGCTCAGATGCCGAGTCCGATCCAGGCACAAGGGGGACAGGGGTGGAATTACAGCCCAGAATCCAACCCAGTTGATACCTCTGCACAGAATAAAGGCAAACATCTCGCATTACCAGCCTGGGAAAAACCTACCTCTCTGGGGACGTCTAAAGACTGCAGACCTGCTTCACTGCAAACGCGCTACGGTCTACCATCCTCTCTGCAGGGCGGACACCAGCCCCGCCAGCTGATCCAGTCCCTTCTCTAGTGCCAGCAAAGGCTGCTGCACTGTTAACAGCTTCAGTCTCCACCTACTTGGACTTGCCTGCCCCCAGCCTGGTGGGCAGTGGCGTGACGCCGGGGGCCAGGGTCCTCTCTGAAGTTCACTAAATGTGGGAAGGAGGACAGCACGCCTGGCGGCTGAATTTCCACCCTTGATGTGAACCAAGGCCCGCAGACTCAGCTCGGTCTGCAAATGGGTGGCATTCAGGCCGCAGGCTGAACCGCCGCGGTGGCGACCACACCCACGGTCAAGCCGCTTCCAGGCCTCCATCCTGGTCACAGAGCGGCCTCTGGCAGAACCTGATCTCCCGCTCCGGGGCTCCCGATACACCACCCACTCCCCAGCAACTCAGCATCTTAAAAGACCTTCCAAAAACGGGAGCCCTTCGCGGGTAAGGTCAATGGAGAGAGGATTACTTCTGGCAAATCCGTCCTCAACAAGTAGACTCCCAACTTTTCATCTACGGGGGAGGCTCCTGAGTGACCACTCTGCCGACCATGGTGAGGTCAGGCACGCCAGGACCCACCGCGACGTGGCCGGGCACTTACTCTGTCCATTCTGTCCTGCTCCACACCAAACTTCCCTCCGTAGCCGTGCGAGGCTCTGGGTCCCGTTTCGAGCTCCTTCTCCTTGAGGGTCTGGTGTTCTTGAAACACATTCTCCCTCAGCTTGTGTATGCTTGGGGGGAAGAGAACAAACAGGAAGAAACCGGTCAGACAGACGTGCGTCCTTGTTTTCCAGTGGGACAGACGAGGACAGGACGTGTCATCTCGGCAGCTCTGCAAGGTTTCACTACTCGGTAGCTCCCCAATCCCTGTCTCCCTTGTGCTCGCTTTACTGTTCCACCAGCTGGTCCCCCAACTTCGGCAGTTCTCAGATGCAAGTTAACAGAAAAAAGAAACTAATCTGAATTCACACAGTGAGTCATCCCAACGCCCCCCCCCCACACACACACACAGAGCTGTGCTGAAATGTGGACTTTCTCCCATAAGGGGAAAAGCTCCTCAGGGTTTATCAGACACCTGACTTGGGAGAGCTAGTTCTGTAAACGTCCCCAGAGGCAGAGGGGAAAAGCAGAGTCAACAGCCCCACACCCCAGGCAGCCCTAGGACAGAAGCCCAGAGACACAAAACACTTAGACTGTTGCTCTTTCCTTGGAGCACTCCAGCTTTTCATTCAAAGGTGAAGTGAGGGGTTTGCAGAATTTACAATGTGAGCACCACTTTTACTTTAAACACTGGGAACAGTTGGACAGATCACAAGATGTGGCCAAAACCGGGCAGGCCAGGAAGCGTCTGCAGCTGTCTCCGTCGGGAGACCCACAGCAACACGACGGCCACCTGATCCGGTTCCTCTCTGCCCAAGGGACAACATGTCCACACCTCAACATCTGGACAACAATCCCAGAAGTTCGGCTACAAAACCAACCAGGCCTGGCCACCTCCCGACCCCCTGACGAGCACGGGAGGAAGACCAGCCTCCCAAGAACACGGAAGGACCAACAGCCGTCCTGTCCCTGTGTGCTCTCTGAGCTCTACCCACCCAGAGGCTGCCTGATGAGAGAGCTCCTTTCTCCTCCAACCTGCCCTCCCCAACATGTTCTGAAGCCACAGGGAACAGAAGAGATGAGGCCCAGATGGCATCAAGTCAGAAGGCAGCCTAACCCCACAGCGGGCGACCCGAGTCAGCCCCTGGCACCACCTCCTCCGGCCGGTCCCAGGCCCTTCTTCAGGGGCTTGTGGGGAAAGGGTGGGCTCAGCGACTCAGGGAGGGAGGAACACTGGTGTCTAAAACGCCTGAGCTGCAGACTTCACCT
Source organism: Globicephala melas (assembly GCF_963455315.2). Lineage (NCBI taxonomy): Eukaryota > Metazoa > Chordata > Mammalia > Artiodactyla > Delphinidae > Globicephala > Globicephala melas. The sequence continues at coordinate 3,233,737 of NC_083321.1, forward strand.
CCTTTTCGGGACGATCTACTGAGTCTCTCTCAGCCAAGAACAGCTTCATTTTACTGCAAAGATCCCAGGGCCACGCAAGACCAGCTCTCTGCCAGTGACCAAAGCGGGTCAGCAGTCCGTGAGGACACCTTCACAACCAGGGCATGGGAGCACACACTCTGAAGCTGGCACAGACTGAGCACATTCTAAAAGGTCCCTTTATCTACACCTCCCGACAGGAAAACAAGCTGCCCCAGAGGTGGCCAGTTTCGACAGTGCTGAGTCAGACAATGACACGCTTCAAGCAGCTCTCCTATTTGAGGCTTTTAAGAGAACACAATGCTTAGAATTCAGCTCGTGGCATCCAACTGATGACGATAAAATAATAAAAGTATAACAAAAAAATTAAAGAAGGGTGTTTATGGTCTAAGGTATTCAAAGACATCCACACTTTAGAAACCTCCCATCAGCAGAGAGAAGAGCTTAGGTAACTGTGTTCCTCGATGAAAACCACAATATTGAAAAACAGACTCTAGAATTGGAAGCACGGAAGTCATTTGCGATGGGAATTTTTAAGTTACCGAGCACGTCCGTATACATACACGTACACAAACACGCAGATGTACACATCAGGTCTTACATTCACCTACTGTATAAATATCGAGTCACAGCATGCAGCGACAAAGACCCACTGCAGCCAAAACATACACACACACATACATACATACATACATACAAAGAACAATGCTGCAAAAAATAAAAAACAAAATAAAATAAAAAATCGAGTCACAAAACAAAACAAAGGAATTCCACCATATGAAGCCATGACCTTATCTCTTATCCCTGCCTTATCTTCATCTTTCAGAACATCACTGTCACACAAATACCGAGAAAGTCTCTTACTTGATGTGCTCCTGGTGCCCAGACCCCTGGACGGTTTTGGCCCCCCATCGCTGCTCTTTTTCACTTACGTCATTCTGAAAAGAAAAATAAATGACGAGTGCACCCCACAGCCTGGATTGTAAGACAACCACCCACCCGCCCACCCAAACCCAAACCCTGGGGAAATCCACTCCGGGAGACGTGAAAGGCAGGCAGACTGGTGACTTGTACCACGAAATCAGGGTCGGTTTCCCAGTCGTCGGCTCCCGCGTCGTCCTGGGTGATGGACACGGTGTGGCCGGCCGAGGCTTTCCACATCTGGAAAAGCAGCCCTGCAGTTACAGAAGCCCGGGAGAACCCTGCGCAGAGGCCGACGCAGACACCTTTGCCTGGGACCCCAAAACCCTAGAGGGCACAGGGCAGGCTGGGGGGCTACAAGCTCAAATAGTCACTCATGATCCGTGAGTGACACCCGTAGGAACAGAAGAAACGCAACATTTTTTAGCTCTAATACTGCTGTCGACCGGCATCAGAAACAAATAAGAAATGCTCCTGGCTTCAACTCAAGTGAGGAAATTTTCTGGAAAATAAAAAAGTCACGTGTGCACTTACTTCACTCATTGGGAATATCTTCCTCTCCCACTAAGTCTCATGACAACGATACTGTCCAACATTGGGAACGCACCGAATGTCACCAATGGTAAATTTTGTTGTATTTTACCACAATTTTTTTGAAAAGCACCCATCTTAACTTCAAAGTGGAAATTTGGAAATTACTGGAAACCTAATAATGATTTTCTTAACTCGGACTCTGACAAGTCAAATATTTCAAGCGTTGCTTTGCCATCTACTTGGGAAAATAGCACATAAATGCCAACCTGTCCTCTACTAGGCAGCTCTGAAGACTGGCCACCCTGCTTCCTCAGCAGAGTCCTGAAATTCTGTATGTTTTATCTAGTGGACAGAACCATGATGCAGCTTCACAACTGAACCACATCGTTCTTTTCTTAACTGCAAAGGCAAAATCTAGCTTTTAAGGGTTTCAAAAGAAAACTATGTATGAGAAGAATGGATTCATTCTCCCCAAAAGTACTTATAAAATTTCACATAGGCCAGGAAGCAACTGAAAGCTTATTTTCATCTAATCAACCAGAAGCCCCATCCCAGCGTCTGAACTGAGGACGAGCAAGTCTCGCTCTGTGGGGTCACCGTGCTTCTGTGTGAACCCAGACTGGACGAGAGCCCTTCACAAGCCTGAGACTCCCCTGTCCAGGTCCACCACCCCCCGCCAGCTCCGCTGGGTCACAAGTCCAAGGCGGTGGCAGGGGCGAATCAGGGTGCAGGGCGCTCAGATTTCCAGATGCAACTCCCGCCATGTCACCTGGGCAGGGAATCATGTGCCACCAGGTGGGACAGGACCAGCAATGTCCCTTCATGGCCACTTCAAACCTTGTTCCCCTCTGACCAGGTACGGCAAAGCATGGCAACAATTTCCCAGACGTGGACTTCCCTGGTGGCTCAGTGGTTAAGAATCCGCCTGCCAATGCAGGGGACACAGGTTCGAGCCCTGGTCCAGGAAGATCCCACATGCCACGGAGCAACTGAGCCCATGCGCCGCAACTACTGAGCCTGCGCTCTACAGCCCACAAGCCACAACTACTGAGCCCACGTGCTGCAACTATAGAAAGCCCACACGCAGGAACAAAGACCCAACGTAGCCAAAGATAAATTAAAAAATAAATAAATAAATAAAAGACCAGTTTCTTTTGAGATTAAAGTAAAACATAGAACACATAGAGCTTAACCAAGAAATAGTTTCTTAAAAAAAAAAAAAAAAAAGAATTTCCCAGACGTGAACTGCTTTTGACACAATTTTCGAGAGCCGACGGACTAGGTTCAGCACAACCAATGCGTCCATTCACAGATGGGGAAACAGCTGCCTGAAGCTAAACGGTCTGCCCTCAGCCTCTGACTCCCCAAGCCAAGTGTGCCCCGTGACACCACGCTGTCCTGGAGAAGGGGCTGCCCACCTGCAGGACTCTAGCTGCCTAGAGTTCCAACCACTGAGGAGACGGTCACACAAAAGTCGGGGGTCTCCAGCGAGGCTCACTTCCCCCCGAAGGCAAAGGTGAAAGCCGATGTCCCAGCCTGAGACTTTTCCAGACTCATGGGGCTAACGCTAGCAGAGCCCACTCTTCACCCATCTTTCTGGAAGCCGGCTTCACTCGTGCGCAGGTGAGCACTTCCAGGCTCTCCCTAACATCGTGCCCGCTGCCTCCCCCGCCCAACATGGGACAGGAAGAAGGCGCCAGGTGGCTGCTCAGACAGGACAGAGATGCTCCAGGTCCTGCACTCCAGAGTTCTGCAGAATCCCCTCCACTTCCTAGACCACAGGCAACACTGGAAATTGACTTTATTTTTCAAACAAGGAAATTTCCTCCCAGACAGTATCATCCCAATCTCTGCAAACCCAGCAAAAGAACACCCCTCGTGTTCCCTGTCAAAGGGGTTTTACCTTGCCCACCCACGGGAGAGCACAGGAGAATGTTCACAGTGCACAAACCTTTCTTTTCCAAGTAAAGATGAAAGGTGCTCACAAAACTCTGTTTAAAACACGGGAATCCAACGAGGAATTTCCAGGCATTTGTGAATTATTCTGTCTGTAAAAAGATTAAGAGTAAAAAGCTCAGAAGGATATGTGCTGACGGGCACCCAGGGCAAATCTTTACGCGTGGAGGTCCTTTTAGAATACCTCTGAAATCCTCCCAAACATAACGAGGTTTTGCAGAGCAATCTGAAAGGAGGGTGGGAAGAGTTACATTTTACTAACCAAAAAACTCAACGGATTTTCAGCCACAGTGAGAAACTACAGAAAATAAAAAAGTTCCAAAAGATTTATAACTGTTTGAAGTTTCTTCTTAATGCAACCAGAAACTATTGCCTCAATTGCTAACATACATTTCCTGTTCGCTAGAATCCTGACTGCTTTCCATTTCTGGGCCATCCTAATTTATGACTCTACTAAAAATCATAAAATTCTATTACCCTGGGTTTTTAAGAAAAAATAACATAAGAGAAGCACTCCCTGAAGGAAGGGATCATGATGTGGCTGGGATGAAACCCAGGGTGGCGACGGCTATTGGAATGTGAAGAGGGGCGACTCGGGGAGCAAAGGAGAAGCAGGCTGCATCTCTGATGAACGGGTATGGTTACTGCACAGGACCAAGACTCCAATTCCCCAAGCCACCAGCTCAGCACCCCTTGATTGGACACTGCACTGCCAGACATTACAGATGAATACAATCCCCTTGTTCTCCAGGAACAAACCAGTCACAGGCAAACACCATTTGTATCGGCACACAGCTTGCCATGCTTTAGGAACTAGAGGGGTGATGCTCCGCTGGCCCTCCTCACACTCAATTTCCCCTTTGGAAACCCTAACTTCTGCAGGTTGCTTCGTACATTCTGGGTATCGCAGTTATCAGCCAGCGTCTACAAAAGTCTACCCAAGGGCAGCTAGTGATAGGCTCAAATCTACAATAATTTATTACCCTCTCAACACTTTAAGTTTTTGAAAAATTAAAAGCCTGGGATTTTCTGGATCCAGAGGTAATGCCTCTGGACCCCTACCTCACACCATACACAAAAACTAACTGAAAAATGGATCAAAGACCTAAATGTCTGAACTAAAACTATTAAACTCTTAGGGAAAAAAAAAACATAAGCATAGATTTTTATAAGCTTGAATTTGGCAATAATGCTTAGATATGACACCAAAAGCACAAGTGAAAAGAGAAAAAAATAAATTGGACAAAGTTTTAAACTTAGTGCTTCAAAGGACACCTACCAAGAAAGTGAAAATAATTCACAGAGAGACACATATATTTTCAAATCATATAGAGAATATATAAAGAACTCTTACAATTCAATAATAAAAAGGACAATTAATCGTATTTTTAAATGGGCAAAGGACCTGAACAGACATTTCTCCAAAGATACAGAAATGGATGATAAGCTCAAGAAAAGACAGTATCATTAACCATCAAGGATATGCAAATCAAAACCAATGAGATACCACTCCACACATTCTAGAATGGCTACTATCCAAAAAACAAACAATAATAAGTTTGCTAAGGGTGTGGAGAAATCAGAACCCTCTTATGTTGCTGGTGGGAAAGTAAAATGAAAAAGTCTGGCAGTTCCTTAAAAGGTTAAACACAGAGGTACCGTATGTCCCAGCAATTCCACTCCTAGGTATATACCCAGAGAAATGAAAACTTCCACAGAAAACTTGTAAAGGAATGTTCATAGAGCATTACTCCTAACAGCCCCAGAGTGAAAATAACCTAAATGTCCATGTTATGTAATAGATACATAGCAGATAGTCTATGCATACAATGGAATAGTATTTGGCAATAAAAAGAGTGAAGTACTGACACACGCTACAACATGCATTACTCTTGAAAACATTATGCTAAGTGAAAGAGGCCAGACACAAAAGACCAGATATTATACAGTCCCATTTATATGAATGGCCAGATCTGGCAAATCTACAGAGACCAAAAGTAGATTGGTGGTCGCTTAGTGCTGGGGGGCTGGGGGACAGGGACAGGGTTTCTTTGTGAGGTGATGAAACCACCCACGCACAATTAGCTTTCCATTAACCTCACCCTCTCCAGGGCAGCAGGAAGCCAAAGGGAACAGAAAGGTATCTGAGCAGCCAAAACAGACATCACAAGGCCCACTCTCTGCACCACAACTGCTCAGAGGACTCCCCTCCCACCTGGCCTCCTCCAAGGTGACTCAAAGCACCGCCTGCCCAGTGAAAGAGGAGAAACCTGGTGGACAATGCGCCGCCCCAGGACATAGGCCACTGCAACACAAGGCAGTTCCCGGGGCTCACCACCATTCTCTCCCTCAACCATGTGCCTCCCCAGCCCCTACTGAGTGCCACGGACCAAAGATCTGCATCACCAATGCCGTTCATACAGTTTAAGTGTTTTATAGATACGTCCCGCAAAATGTTTCAACTAAAAGTCACAGGTAGTGCGGGCAAACTGCCAGTTGGGGGGGGGAGGGGCAGAGCATCAAAGACAACCCTGCATCCTCCGCTCTTCATTCTTGTGTCCGGAGGGGCCTTTAGGACCCTTCCTTGCTCCTTGGGCTCCAGGAGTACCTTCCATCCAGGAGAGGAGCAGGCCCACCTGCGGCACCGGCGTGGTGACTCACCCCGCCGTCAGGCCCGGCCCAGCGCCGGCCTGCGGGGCCGCCGGGCCGAATCACGCGGTTGGGCCCCGGCGGCTTAAGCCCCGACCAAGCTCCGCGGGACCAAGTCACCGCGGAGCCCCAGCGGGGAGCGCTCGCCAGGGACGCCTCCGGAGCTGCGTCCAGCGGGAAGAGGATTCCTCGCCCCGGAGCCCGACGCGGCCAGATCCCAGGGGGAGGAAGCCCTGTCCCCCTCCACCCGAGACCCTCCGGCAGAGCCATCCAGCTCGCGTCGGAATACTCCCCAAGAGCCCCTTCCAGCTCATATTCCAGCACCCCCAGAGGAGGGGCTGTTCCCAACCCACAGCCTCTCAACTCTGCAGCTGCGCCGGTCGCTGCATTTCCACTGACCTGATTGCAACACCTCCCGCTAGGTGCGGGCCCGGGAGCGGGGTGGGAACTGCCCCGCCCGGCCGCCCGGAGACCCCAGCCCCTCCGCCCCTGACCCCCCCCCCGGGTCCCGGACCCCTTCCTGTAGGGCTCCTCTCCTACCCTAGTCCCCCTCTCAGCCCTCCGCCCCCGTCTCCTAACCCTCCAGGAGGTCCTGGATCCCCTCCCCGTAGGCCCCCTCTCCTCCTAGTTTCCCTCGGCTCTTCGCCCCCTTCCCCTAAATCCTCGGGGCCCGACCTCTCCCCCTAAGCCCTCTCTCTGCCCCTTCCCCCGACCTCGCGGGTCCTGCGCCCCCTCCTGGAGGGCCCCTCCCCTCCCCTAGACCCCCTCGGCCCTCTGGCCCCTTCCTCCTAGGGACCCGGGCACCCTCCCCTCATACCCCGGACCCCTCCGCCTCTGGTCCCTCTCCTCCCCCTTCCTGCCCGCAGCCCCGGGCCCCTCCCCCTCCATCGCCCCCGACCGCTCAGAACCGCGTGCCCTTCCCCCTCAGGCCCCGACCCCTTCCCCTTCCCCCAACCCGCCCCCTTTCCTCCGACCTCAGCCTCTCCCTCCGGCCCAGGCCCTCCCTCAGCCCCCAGCCAGCCCATCCCCTTCTCTCCGACCACAGCCCCCTGCCCCGGGAAGCCTCACCCGCGCTCCCCCCGCGCCCGAAACCGCGAGCGGAAATGCGGCGAGACCGCCGCGGCCGCCGCTTCCTTCCCGTTTCAGGACCCGGCGGCGCCCCGGGACCGCAACTGAGGAACCGGCCCTCCCCACCTGGCGGAAGGCGCGCTCGCTCACCACCACTGCGGTCGCTCCGGTCCAGCCCGGCTCCGCCCTGCCTCCGCCGCGCCGCCACCTCCCGCCGCTCCCGCTTCTCCTGCCGCTCCTAGGCGCCCCTCTCCACTTCCGGTTCCGCGTGCGGGGGCGGGGCCGCATCCGGGTCCCCGAGGCCCCGCCCCCTCTGGCACGCCCCGCCCCCGCCCGGTCAGAGGCCTACGGCCTTGCTGAGACAGCGGGGTGGGAACCGTGGTCAAACCCCGGCTGACTGGCCCGCGGTCCCTGCAGCCTCCCTCGTCCACGTGGCGCCGGAAGCGCCCACCGCTGGCGCAGGCGCGAGCTCCGCCCAGGTGCCAGCCTGCAAAGCATGCTTAAAAGTTAGATGACTGTACAGAGTATATTTAGGCCCACCATGCGCGGGCCAGACTGTGCTCAGATGGACACAATCCAAGGTGCTCATACTGAATTCATAGCACAGCCCGAGGGAGCAAAGGGAAAATGAGCCTGGAAAGGGGACAATGCCGAGTGCGCTGAGCCCTGAGGACACAGGAGGTAACTGTGACGGCCAGTCACCTAGGAGGAATAGCGCCCTCCTCATCCATCCGTCTGACCATCCATTAGCCATACGTACATCATCCATCCATCCATCTTCTCCATCCATGTTCCATCCATCATCCATTCACCCACCTATCCATCCACCCACCCATCCATCCACCTGTCCATCCAGAGAAGGCCAGATATGTGTCAGGAATAGAGGTCAGCAGAATAAACGTGGTCCTTGCCCTCAGGGACCTTTCAGCCTAGAAGAGGGGTCAGGCATTAATCGAATAAGTATATACTTAGGAAACAAGGTATATGCTATAGAAGAAGTCAAAGGTCATGACATTATATTGGGGAGAAGATGGGACCCGAGCTCATCCAGGAGATCGGAGGTTTCTGTGAGCGATTAACATTTGTGCTAAGATCTGAAGGCCAAACAGAAGTAAACAAGGTAAGAAGGGAAAAATTTTCCAGGTAAGGAAAGAGCCTGTGCGAAGGTCCTGAGTCAGGAAAGGTCTTGCCACATGGGAACTGAAGGAAGTTCAGTGCAGCAGAAGTGTGGTGATGAAGCAGGGTAGTGGGGCAAGATGGGGCCAGGTCATGTAGAGATTGGGAGGGCAGAGCAAGGACCTTAGTCTTTATTCTAGAAGAAACGGGAAGTCCTTGGAGGAGATTAAGCAGAGGGGAGACATCATACAGTTTGAACTGTAATGAAATCCCTCTGGCTGCTGGGTGGAGAGTGGATGGGAAGATGGCCAGGTAGGATCCTAATATCCTGCTTGCTACCACCAGTTCAGGCAGACTGTTGGTAGCAAGTAAGATGGAGAGAAGTGAGTAGGTACAAGATACATTTAGGAAGTTAAATTGTCAGGTTTGAGGATGGACTGGGGGTACGGGGTGGGGAAGGAGATGTCAGGGGTCAAAGGATAATTTTTTAAAGATAAAATCATGATTTTCATACACATGTAAAATGAACACATGTCAAAGATCTTATTTCACTTAATAATAAATGAAGCAAAAATGTGTTACAACTTGTTCAGAGGAGAAGTCAAAGGCATGCTGAAATGAATTTGCAAAAACCGGTCTATCCATAGGGCAACGTCAGCTGTATTTCATTGGACACAGGTAATTTGCCTTTCTGTGGGCGCAAATTATTTGCATTGCTGTCTGTTTTCTCCAGGTTAACTTCTACCTCTACAGAGGTACGGAATAATCTAGGCAAAAATAACAAAGGCACACATCCTGTAGAATCATGTTTATCGGCGGCTCCAGCATTCTGTTAAAAGAATACCTAAGAATCATTTTTGCCCATTCTAAAGTCTGGAATTTTTCCTTCCAAAAGGATGACTCCTAGTATCTGAGTAGGTGCTCAGACAGGGCAGATGGGCGGGTGGGGAATGAGGGGTGGAGGGTGGGGGAGAAGATGCACCAGGATTGCGATGGAAGAGTGAGGATACGTTTGTGGACTTGGTACTGTTGAGGGGCCTGTTGCATGTCAAAACGAGGTCCACGAAGTGATGCTGGAGAGATGGCTTTTGAGCAGGAGCTTTAAGACTAAGCAGGATAAGGACGTAAAAAGGTAGGAAAGGCCATCCCGGGAAGAGGGAGGGATTGCAGCAAAGGCACAGAAGTGGCAAAGAACGGGGTCCGCATAGAAAACCTTGAGGTCAGATGGATAGAATCGAAGTGCTTTCGCTTCCATCATTACCACGGACAGTGCAGTGCTGTGTGCAGTCAGGCATCAAGCTAATTGCTTGGTGGACTAAGGGAAGGCTCCCTTTTGATATAGGATTTTAGGCTCTGGACACAGAGGATCTGACAATAGATCCCAACTCCAAGGCCTACTAGCTTTGTGACCGTGGGCAGTCACTCTGTCTTTCTGAGCCCCGGTCTCCCCATTTGTGCAGCTAGCTGTTGTCTCCTGGAGATTGTAATATGCAGGTCCCACGTTGCTTGGTTAGCCCAGGGCCCGGCATACAGTTAGTGCCCAGTAAGTGTTGGCCCTGTTGACTGAAAAAGGATGCACAATGTGAGAGTTGTGAGTTAAGTTTTATTTGGGGCAAAGTGAGGACTACAGTCTGAGAGACAGCCTTTCAGATGGCTCTGAGGAACTGCTCCAAAGAGGTGGAGTTGGGGGGGTCAGTAGACATGATTTTAGTGAAGGGAGGGGCACATGCAGTCAAACACACATTTTCACAGAGGCTAGCTGCTAGTCACGAGGTGCAGATGTCCCTGTTAATAATTTTAGTGCTTTTCTAGGTATGAGAAGATGCAAGAAATTGGACTCAGAAAATCTTCTCCTGAAAATATCTAACTACCTGAAGACCTGTTCTGCCAGTTTTTCCCAGAGTACAGAGCACTTCATTCCTGATCTCCACCCTGACCTCCTTTCAGGGTAGGTTGAAAGTCAGTGACTGCAGCGGCTCATGACTGCATCCTTGTAGAGGCAGAGGGAACTATCCCACCTGGAAGTAGGGGAACTAACATTTGGGGACAGCCTGGCTTTGTCAGACACCACTGTGAGATTTTTAAAGTATAAGTGTGATACTGTGATTTATAAGAAATATGGGGACTTCCCTGGCAGTCCAGTGGTTAGGATTCCGGGCTTTCACTGCTGTGGCCCGGGTTCAATCCCCGGTTGGGGAACTGAGATTCCCGCGAGCCACGCAGCGCGGCCAAAATAAAAATTTTTTAAAAAGAAGTATGTATTTGGTCATTCAGATGACCAAATGTATATTTCTCATATATAGTTGATCTTCATTCACAGCTCCTGTTTTACAGCTCCCCAAACCCTTGGAATTTCCTAACTGTTAAGAGCATAAATACGTCTCGTTATATGAATGAGCTGACTTTTGGAAAGCACCTAAGGATGGGAGCTGGTTGCCAGGAGAACCAACTAAGTGACTAGAGGGTTGGAAATTTCAGTCCCACCCTTGAGCTCTGGGGAGGGGAGAAGTGAAGAACGGCGGGTTGAATTAATCGCCAAGGGCCAAGAGTTCATCAATCGTGCATGTGTAATGAGTCCTCCATAGAGACCCAAAAGGACGGGGTTCTGGGAGCTCCCGAGTTGGTGAACGTGTGCAGATCTGGGGAGAGCGCTGCCTGGAAAGCATGGAAGCTCTGAATCCTTTCTCACACCTTGCCCTGTGCACCTCTTCCATCTGGCTGTTCCTGAGTTCATAACCTTTTAAGATAAATCTGTGATCTAGCAAGTAACAAGGTTCTCTGAGTTCTGTGAGCCACTCTAGCAAATTCATCGATCCCAAGGAGGGTTGGGAACCTCTGACTTATAGCCAGTGGCTTAGAAGCACAGGTGACAACCTGCACTTGGGGCTGGTGTCTGAAGTCCAAGGAGGAGGTCGTGGGAACCTCCAGTCTGTAGCCGTGAGTCAGAAGCGCAGGTAGCAACCTAGACTTGCAGTTGACGTCTGACGTGGGCGTGCGGGAGTTGTGCGACTGGATCTGTAACCTTCAGGCTCTGACGCCACCTCGGAGCAGGTAGCGTGAGAGCTGAGCTGAATTCTCAGGCGCCCTGCCGGTGTCTGAGAATTGTTTGTTGGGGGGGGGGGTGGGGGGGACTACCCCGACATTAGAAGTGGAGTCTCAGAACACCAATAGGATATTTCATTTTCCCCTCAAAACAGCTTTATGCGTTGAAATTATTTTTTAAGAGTCGTTTTTATTGAGCTATAATTACATAAAATACAACACACCCACTTACAGCATACAATTCAGTGGTTTTTAGTATTGTCAGGAGGTGGCACTGTTATCCTCCAGGGCTCTTGGCCCCCTTAATCAATAGAAATGGATCAGAAGCCAGACAAGAAATTCAGGCAGGGCTGTACTGGGGCCCCTGCTGCAGCAGGAGGGTGCGAGAACAAGTAAGAGGTTCCCTCGCTCACTTCCCGAGGGGGGCAGCTGGTTCCCTCTATGGGGGGCGGGTAGGGGTGTGTCCTGGGGTCGGGCTGGAGCGGTGACTTAGGGGGTTTGCCCAGCCCTTTTTTTTTTTTTTTTTTTTTTTGCGGTACGCGGGCCTCTCACTGCTGTGGCCTCTCCCGTTGCGGGGCACAGGCTCCGGACGCGCAGGCTCAGCGGCCATGGCTCACGGGCCCAGCCGCTCCGCGGCATGTGGGATCTTCCGGGACCGGGGCACAAACCTGTGTCCCCTGCATCTGCAGGCGGACTCTCAACCACTGCGCCACCAGGGAAGCCCCGCCCAGCCCTTTGGTCGTGGTGTGTGCAGGGGTCATGCGCAGTACCCTGCTTCTGCTCCCGGCTCTTCAGAAGTGGCAGTTGGGTTTTGGGGCTTTTTGTATCTTGTTTTCCGTAATTGCCCCAACTGTACACGCACGCAGTTATTTTTAGCCCCTTACAGTTTCTTTGTATTTTGTTGCTCAAGGAGATGTTTGTCCAGATGTAAGCACTGCAGCAAAGGGTCCCAGTTCCCAGGTCCCAGCCTGTCTCAGTGCAACCGTCACCACAACCGACCTTTAGAACATTTTCATCCCCCCCAGAGGAGACCCTGCTTGTTAGTGATCAATTTCTATCCACCCCATCCCACCCCAAGCAACCACTCATCCGCTTTCTCTCGATGAGCTGGAATTATTTTTTTAATATTTATTATATTATATAATTATATAATACATATGCCACATTCAATGAGCTGGAATTACTGCTTCCATTGTCCAGATTAGAATAACCAAAGCTCACAGGAGACTGGTCAGCAGGAAGGTGGCGTGAGCTTTGTGACGCACAAAGACCACTCTGGCTGCTACGGGGAGGACAGACCGCACAGCATGTGGGTTCTTAGTTCCCTGCCCAGGGATCGAACCCGTGCCCCCTGCAGTGGAAGCACGGAGGCTTAATCACTGGACCACCAGGGAAGTCCCACTGTATGCATTCTAAATATAACGTTAAGGATCCTTAACATTACGGTGTTAGCCCTTACGACGCCTTGCTGCTTCTGGTCTTGCAGTCTTGGAACTTGAGACTGCACTGCTGTGAAGAAGCTCCTGGAGTGTGAGAGACGCCACATGAAGGAGAACCCAGGCCTCCCAGCCAAAAGCCAGCACCAGCTTCCAGGTACCTGACTGAGACCACCTCGGACTTCCCAGCCCCACAAGAGCTGTCAGGTGACTGCCATCACGTAAGTGGTTCCAGGAAAGACCAGCGGAAGAACCACCCAGATTGCCAGTCCACCGAATCAAGAGAAACAAGAAATCATTGTTTTTACCACTAAGTTTTGGGGTGGATTTTTACAAAGCAACAGATAAGATAGCAGATGGTGATCTACAGGGAATTGTGAAATCGATTTTCTGGGGGAGGAAAACAGTATAAAAAGTATATAAGACGGCAGAATAGAATATATGAGTTCATTTCATATAGAATCGTTGCAATTATCTGTTGCTGTGTAATAAGGCACTCCAAAAGTTCATGGTGAAAAGCCACCACCATTTTATGCTGAAACTTCATATGCTGGACCAGGAGTTTGGCAAGTGCAGGGGATGTGGTTCATCTTTGTTTTCAATGGAGCCTCGGCTGTGATAGATCAAATTTGGGGCTGTGGCTGGATGAACTGATTAGGGCCGTATGTCTGGGGCCTTGACTCTGTCTGCTGGGTGCGTTCCTCGTTTCTTCTCCCCATCATGTCTTCAGGAACAGGAACGTCCAACTTGGCTTCTTCACTTCCAGTAGGCTGGCAGGAGCCGCGAGGATCTCGCTCTGCACAGCTCTCCATGGGGCCAGCTTGGGCTTCCTTACAGCATGGTGGGCCTGGGTAGCTGGACTTCTTACTCGGTGGCTGGTTTCTGCAAGGCTTCTGCTGACCTCGCTTCACAGATCCGTGAACATCACACCTGCTACATTCTGTTGGTCAACCAGGTAAGTCGCTGAGGCCAGCCCAGGCTTAAGGAGGTCGGGAGGGGGGATTAAGACCCCACCTCTCAATGAGAGGAGCAGCAAAGAATCTGCAGCCTGGGGGGTATTTTGTCACATACTGTATTTCTAAGATGTCATTGCTTGTAAGACACATCCTGACTTCACGGGTAAAAAGATGTGAAAAAACGGTCATAATAAAATTGATGAGCAGAGCTGTGGTGTAAAATGTTTTCCACTGTGGCTTGCTTAGAAGTTCAAAACTAGGCTAAATTACATTCCAAAGTGAGAGCCAAGAAGCAATTTCCAGACATCTAGTCCAGACTAAGACAGTTTGTCACATGGAGGATGTCCCTAAAATAACTATTAAAATTTTTGTTATGCTAAAAAAATTCACACGAATGCAAAAACAGATTAATATAATAAACCTTCATGAAACCGTTACCCATCTTTTTTTTCTTTTTTAACATCTTTATTGGAGTGTAATTGCTTTAAAATGTTGTGTTAGTTTCTGCTGTATATCAAAGTGAATCAGCTACATGTATAGACATCCCCCATATTCCTTCCCTCTTGTGTCTCCCTCCCACCCTCCCTATCCCACCCCTCTAGGTGGTCACAAAGTACTGAGCTGATCTCCCTGTGCTATGCAGCTGCTTCCCACTAGCTATCTATTTTACCTTTGGTAGTGTATATATGTAAATGCTACTCTCTCACTTCGTCCTAGCTTACCCTTCCCCCTCCCCATGTCCTCAAGTCCATTCTCTATGTCTGCATCTTTATTCCTGTCCTGCCCCTAGGTTCGTCAGAACCTTTTTTTTTTTGTAGATTTCATATATATACATGGAATACATATATACGGTAGTTGCTTTTCTCTTTCGGACTTACTACACACCCTGTATGACAGACTCTAGGTCCATCCACCTCGTTACAAATAACTCAATTTTGTTTCTTTGTATAGCTGTGTAATGTTCCATTGTATGTATGTGCCACATCTTCTTTATCCATTCATCTGTCGATGGACACTTCCATCACCCATCTTTAACAGTTATCTCCCCCCAGGGTCAATTTTTTTTGATCCATATCCTGACTTATCCCTGCCCCAGGATTATTTTAAAGCAAATGCCAGACACTGTATTATTTCATCTGTAAATACTGGGGAATACTGTCTTTCCACATGCCTTTTTTGTTGTAATCACAGTAATCCACTTGGCTTGGCAATAGATAATATTTACAGCCTTATTAATGGAAACAGTGGACGTGGATTCAACCAACTTTGATTTAACTGTGTTGGGCGAGGAAAGGGCAGGGCAGAGGAATGCTAAAATTCCCATCTACCATAAAGAGTTGCCAATCTGCAAAGTCTAAAATTGGTGAATCAAGGGCTTCCCTGATGGCACAGTGGTTAAGAATCCGCCTGCCAGTGCAGGGAACATGGATTCGAGCCCTGGCCCGGGAAGATCCCACATGCCGCGGAGCAACTAGGCCCGTGTGCCACAACTACTGAGCCTGAGAGCCACAACTACTGAAGCCCACACGCCTAGAGCCCGTGCTCCGCAACAAGAGAAGCCACCACAACTAGAGAAAGCCCGCACGCGGCAACAGAGACCCAACACTGCCAAAAATAAAAACAAATAAATTTATAAAAAAATATAAATAAATAAATAAAATTGGTGAATCAAGGGGCCACATTAAGCACAAATTACTTAGGAGTAAGGAAGCAACTAGAGGAAACAGTTAACCCAGATGCACATGGACCACAGAAGCAGAAGTCAGAGAGTGGGGCTGCTGGGGTCTCACTTAAGTGATATACACGTTATTACTTTGATTAAAATAAAACATTAAAAAGAAAGTAAGGTGGGGACTTCCCTGGTGGTTCAGTGGTTAAGACTCCACGCTCCCAATGCAGGGGCCCCGGGTTCGATCCCTGGTCCGGGAATTAGATCCTACATGCATGCCACAACTGAGTTTGCATGCCACAGCTAAGGAGCCTGCCTGCCACAACTAAGACCCGATGCAACCAAATAAATAAATATTAAATTTAAAAAATTAAGATGTTGGAGAATTGATGACTAAAATCTCTTCGGCCCTATAGGTAGTGTAATACTACAATTCCTCAGTTACGTTTTCTTTTTTTTTTTTATAAATTTATTTATTTCATTTATTTTATTTTTGGCTGCATTGGGTCTTTGTTGCTGCACGCGGCTTTCTCTAGTCGCAGTGAGCGGGGGCTACTGTTCGTTGCGGTGCACGGGCTTCTCACTGCGGTGGCTTCTCTTTGTTGCGGAGCACGGGCCCTAGGTGTGCAGGCTTCAGTAGTTGTGGCGTGCAAGCTCAGTACTTGTGGCGCACGGGCTTAGCTGCTCCGCGGCACGTGGGACCTTCCCGGACCAGGGCTCAAACCCGTGTCCTCTGCATTGGCAGGTGGATTCTTAACCACTGTGCCACCAGGTAAGTCCCCAAATCACTTTTTAATAGAGCAGAGCCCGTCTGTCTACCTTTGCAGCTAGGGACACTCGACACACTCCAGTTGGAAGAATACTTCTCCTACCAGTCAAACCTGTTTGCACGCCACGGGTCATTTTGATTATTTTAAAATATTTTCCATGTTCTACCTGGCCAGTCTCTGCCAGCACCTGCCAGGTCACTGTGAGCCGTCTGATGGTCCTTCCCCCCACATCCCAGCCCAGCCCCCTGCTCTCTGCTCACAGCGCCCTTCATGGGATGTCGAGGGTCCAGTCCCCACTAGAGGGCAGTCCCTCGGCAGGGACAGTTCTAGCCATCCTGGTATCTCCAGGGCGGCAGGGTCTTCTCCAGAGTGCCTGATGGTGGTGGTCCCACAAAGATACGTCTGTGCACATCTCTGGAACTGGTGAATGTGACTTTATTTGGCAAAGTGATCTTTGTAGATGTAATTAAGGATCTTGAGATGAGATCGCCTTGGATTACCTGGGTGGGCCAATGAGAGGTGTTCTTATAAGAGACAGAAGATGAGACGCTCAGAGGAGAGGCCACGTGAAGACAGAGCAGACTGGAAGGATGCGGCCACGGCCACGGAAGCCAGCAACCACCGAACACTGGAAGAGAGAATGGACCCTCCCCTCGAGCCTCCGCAAGGACCTGGCCCACCTCCTCTCCCACTGCACCTGCACGCTGGGCGTAGGGCTGCACACAGTGCTGGTCTCAGACAGCAGTACTTGAAAAGGTGCCCCGCTGAGTCCAGGACATGAAACAGCAAAGGCACCGGCTACCCATTCTCACCAAGGGATTAAGCCAAGGAAATGTAAGAAACAAAAGGATCTGCGATATTCAGAAATGTATTGAGGACTTCCTTGGTGGCACAGCGGTTAAGAATCTGCCTGCCAGTGCAGGGGACACGGGTTCGAGCCCTGGTCCAGGAAGATCCCACATGCTGCGGAGCAACTAAGCCCGTGGGCCACAACTACTGAGCCTGCGCTACAGAGCCTGTGAGCCACAACTACTGAGCCCTCGTGCCACAACTACGGAAGCCCACGCGCCTAGAGCCCGTGCTCCGCAACAAGAGAAGCCACCGCAATGAGAAGCCCGCGCACCGCAACGAAGAGTAGCCCCCACTCGCCGCAACTAGAGAAAGCCCGCACGCAGCAACGAAGATCCAACGCAGCCAAAAATAAAAGTAAACAAACAAATTTATAGAAATGTACCGAATGACACGTGGGTAGTAACAACAGCAGCTGTGGTAGCACTTGGATATGCACCTACTCATCTATCTGGCAAGAACACAGGAAAGACGGACTCTTCCGGATACCCCGGAAACCCATCTTGGGTGAGGAGAGGACTTAGCTCGTAAAAGGCAAAGAACAAAAACTAAAACCACAGTGACCTCAAACACGCGTGACATGAAACTTAGATCCTTAAGGGTAGGATGTGTAGCCTAACAAAGAGTTTCTAATGGTGGGAAGAGTCAAGACCCTCTTTAACGTGACCACACCTGGACTGCGGACTGACTTCCCTCCCATCCCCGTGAGGGGCTAAAGCCCTGGGCTCTGGCTGTGAAGGGAGCAGACCTAAGAAGCGTGGCTAACGAGTGTTCTAAGAGAAGCAAGACTACAGAAACGTCTCCTTACTGCTTCCTTTGGGTATTTCTTCATCGACACTTGTTTTTAAGGCCTAAGTGGAATCCATGAGACAAGTTGTCATAAAACACCTGCAGCTTATGAATCAGGCATGACTCCGTTTCCAGAATCTTTCAGATACTCACGGCTCGCTGGGCTTTGTTCAGGCGAAAATGGAGTGTGAGATGGGAAAAGCACTCTGTGGTTTTCAATCTCACACTTAAGTTAACCCTGAGAACTAGGAAATGCAGAAAATAAGGCCGCTCCTAAGTTAAACTGGAAGACGAGCAAAGCACAGGTTCTAAAGAGGGAAACACACCATGACCTGACAGCTATGTTCACAGAAACAAGCCGGAACGCATTCATCCACATAAACAACACATGTGCCATTCAGAAAGGGAGCCCGTCCGCCCTGGAGGGACAGTCGGGACAGGAATGAAACCGAGGCCATGGTCAGCAGTGCCCACCCAACAGGGCCCAAGTAGGGTGGTGGCAGTCACCAGGCTTGCGTCCTCAGACCTGATGGCAGAAACACCTTCGTGGTGGTGAGGGCGGGAAACGTCACCTAGTGAGCTAAGGCGTCCGTGCTCTCGTCCTAGTGCCGCCTGCAGTGGCCCTTCGGGAGCAGCCACCTGCACCCACCCTGCCACCCACTAGTGCCCGGCTGTCCCCCTGGGGATCCACTTTCAGCCCTCCAGCTTGGGTGTTCCCACCCCTCTGCCACACTGAACCTGGATGTGACTCAGGACTTGGCTTGAGCTATCACAGAGGCCATGAATCTGGAAGGACACAGCCCTGGGACCCTTGTGTGGCCACGTGGGAAGAGCAGGACACCAAGCCTGCCCAGAGGCGGCGGAACTGAGGAACGCGCGCGCGCGCACCGCCACCAGCACGAGTGCCTCTGCTTCGCCACTGGCTCCAGCTCTGGCCTCACCTCAGCTTGGAACAGATCCCAGCTGCTGCTGCCCCACCAGTGGCTCCTAAAAACGCACCTCCTGCAAGAGCTGCTGTTCCGGCTGCCCTGAGCGTGCCCAGGGCTGTGGCGGCACAGGGGCATCGGACAGGTGTGGCTGCCGTGCCTGATGCGGGGGGAGCCTGATGCCGGGGGGAGAGCCTGCTCCCAGATGTACCCAGAGCTGTGATTACGATTCTGCGTTAAAAAATCTTTTTTCATACTTCCCTAACTCCCTTGCTACATTCCTGTTTCTATGGAATATGTGAATAAAATTTGCTGACTAAAAAAAAAAATTAAAAAGCACCCACACCCACACACCTGCACGCGAGCACACGCACAGCCCCGGGTGTCCTCCTTCGGGTCCAGGTCTGGGTTGCCCTCGGCCGCCCCATCCCTGGACTCCACAGGTGAGCCTACACAGCGCCACGCTGTTGCCGACAATCGGCCCGGTGCCTGTGGCAGCAGAGGCTTCCAGGGCCCGGCTCCCCGTAGGTACTGATGAGAGGGCGCCTCTGGCCTCCAGAACCGAGGGCACGAACACCTGGTCCCCCTCTGGAGGACACCTGACCCTACACTCCCATCGTCCAGCCTTTTCAGTCTGTCCGTCCATTCCTACAACAGAATTTCCATATGACGACACCGGCTCCAATCAGTCGGCCTGGAGCGGGAGACGCAACAGCTGCGGTCAGTTCTCAGCAGGAGCACAGCTTGCCCTCGTACTCTGTATTGGCAGTGGAAAATTCTGCTTCAGTACTTTATTGAAAGAAAGCAATAAATAATACTGTGATAAAAATAGTTCAAAAGTAGACTGTACATACTTTGTTACATAATCGGGAAGTTCACAAAAGATGAATAGAAAAACAGAACGGTAACAGCGAACTGTACAAGTAAATTAAAGGCAGAGCCCGAATGTAAAAAGCCACGCCATCTCTGTCCGCCGGTACAGCAGCTGCGTAATAACTAATGCGCCATGATCTGAACACGTCTCCTGCTGGCTTTTTAACATGCCATTAAAAAGTAGAAGTTACATTTGCTACTTATGCAATCCAAAATGGCTATATCGTCAAAATCTAAAAATGTACGGCTAGGTCCATTCTTTAAACATGTTTACAGACAAATGTAAAAGGATGATTTACATCAGAAAAATAAGGCCTTGATTAGAGCCGCACTACATTATTCTCAGCATCTCAGTGCCTTCACCTTCCGCGTGCGCCAGTGTCTCCTCAGCGAGTGCAGTGCTTCGTGATTGGTCCTCTAAGAGTCGGCGCCCTTGACCCGGCTTCCCAGGAGGGGGGCGGGGAGGGGGGCGGGGAAGGGGGCGGGCGCGGCGGGCCGCGGGGGCCCAGGCCCCACCCCCCCACCGGAGTCGCTCTTCCCCCAGCTCGCGGCTTCTGCCAGCCACCCAAGACGAGGTGTCCGGATCCACAGAGGCCAGGCTACGGGAGAGCTCACCACCGGTCCGAAGGGATTTTCAGAGCGTTCTAATGATCCCTTCAGTCCAAATTTGATTAGAAGCTGCTCTTTAACACCCTGTATTTTTAATCTCTTCACGCTACAGAGTAAAGCATTTCTTGCTAGAAAAAGGATAGCTAAGGTCAGTCATTAAAATACAACAACAATTGCTTGAAAGTAAGTTGGCTTCTTTCAAAATGATTGTTGTAGGGCTAGGTTACATTTTGTAAAGGGTAATGCACACTGTGTCATGATTTTACAAACGCGGTAAAATCCTTTGCTCTGTCATGGTTTATCATTAAAAAATTAAACAAGAATAATTACAATAAATGCATAATTTACAAAAGCCCTATATTTGTTCGTAGGATTTATACATACAAGCATTACAGTACATTCCTTTGAAAGACTAAAATCAGATATAAGAACATGAATTGATCTGAAAGGATATTTATAGCCTGGATATACATGAAAAAGTAAGTAACTATATAAATGAAGTCATAAGTTTACATAAATATAAGAAACATTAAATTCTAAAATATTTTCTCTATGGTATTCATGAATTTTTCACTAATTAAAAACTCTGTAATAAAATATCTTAGGGTCCATATAACAAGTATTAACAGATTAAAGATTCCGTTGAGCTCAAAATGTAGTCTTCGCTGGATTCAAAATGCTGCATAATCATCTGTAGAAGTAGTGTGGGTAAACTGGAAAATAAAATAAAAGCAAACGAGTCAGTCTCGAGACAGCTTCAAGTGCCCGAGCTCCTACCCCTCCACGACCCGTCCCCAAGCCCTACGTTCTGTGCTTTGGCTGCTTTTAGAACGTAGGTAAGTATCAAGGACCAAGCGGATCACGGAGAGAATTCCTTGACTGACTTTCTTTTGACACACATCTAAAAGCTACTAATAAGAAAACCAATCGTGCATTCCAGCTGAGACGTGACAACAGAACCCTGAGAGCAGCGAGGGGAAGGCTGGGCTCCCGGGCCCACACCCACCCACAGCACCACCTGCAAAGCAAGGGTGGCCCCTCAGCAGCGGCCGACCCCGAGATGCCAGCGCAGTTTCGTTTTAAAGACGGGCCTCTGGACTGAGAGGCACACGGCGGTGCAGCCTCGTGAACCCTGATGCTTTGGGGCTTGTTCCCTTCGAGAATGTGCACGCAAGACACGGTGCTGCAGCACCGCTGACGCGGGAGCGACACCACCACGCAGGGCAACGCGACGGAGACCCGGGCCGTGCACTGACCACTCCCGGCGGCAGCTAAGCGCCAAGGTCACCTTCCGCTCTCCTGCCGCCCCATCCCCCCGGACGCTCCGGCGCCAGGGCGTGGCCTCCCCGCACCTGCGGGCCGGGGCCAGGGCCGCCCTGTACTCACCGGCGTTGGCTCAGCAGGAGTAAGTCCTGACTGCAGCGGAGTCCAGCCTCTGCGCTCCCGCCACGCTGCCTGGTCCGACAAGCACGGGAGGGAGGAAGCGTGCAAACACAGCGTGCGGTTAGTGGTGGGACGCCACACGGGGGCACAAGGACGGACACGCACTCACATCCACAGCGGCCACCTCCTGAGGGCTCTGGGGGAAACCACCAGAGGGGGAGGGGCGGACGAGCCAGAGAAAGGGAGCCTAAGGGCCACCACGTGAGGGTTCCCTTCACCTCCGCCACCCTGGGGGGCACAGGGAGGTCACACTACAGCAGCAGCCGCAGTCAGATGACAGAGAAACGCCTGCACGGTGGGTGACGACTACTCAGCGTGACCACGTGGTCCCTCCTTAAACCCTCTAGATTCAGAGAGCGCCTGGACTTCTCTTTCGCTGTATCCGCGAGGACGGTAGTCGGGCAACAGTGACAGCGGCCACGTGACGGGCCCCGCCAAGGGAACTGAAGCCCAGCACCGATGGCCCGGAGGCCCCCGCGCTCTGTTGCCCCAGGGGGACCCGCCTGCTCTCTCTCCCCTGGGAGCCTTCCGCAGCGGCTTCGACAGAGGGCAGAGGGCAGAGGACGGGGATGTAGCTAACAAAGCGGAAGAAGCCCAGTGTCAGCTTCCACCCGAAAGGATGTCACCACTGACGATTTTTTTCTTGTCAAGAAACAGGCTGCGGGGCCCAATAGGTAAGCCCTCACCCCGCTTTAAACTGAGTAAGAAATTTCCATAACCCCTAGCATTAATCCGCTGCTCCCAATTCAACATTTTTCGTTTCCCCACAGGTCCACCCAGAACACATTTGACCAATATTTGGCCGCGGTTCCGGAAAGGGCTTAAGACGGCTGGCGCTGCTGATCGGAGCAGATCTTTTTGTTTTTAAAGCCATTGATTTGGACATTTTATTTTACTTTATTTATTTATATTTGGCCACACCACGTGGCACACAGGCTTAGTTCCCGACCAGGGATCGAACCCGCGCCCCCTGCACTGGAAGCGTGGCGCCTTAACCACTGGGCCACTGGGGAAGTCCCGCACAGCATCTTTCTAAATCCTTCTGATCCTAAGAACCCCAGGGACCTGCTGCACTTTTTGCCTTCAAAAGCCATGAAAACAACCCATTTTAATAGTTTATGCCTTCCTTATCACACAAGGGTAAAAAGTCATCTCCCATATAATATACTGCCTACACCTCTTTCTAGGAGTATTTTTAATTTATCAAAACTCTAATGTTAACATCACTGTGAGCATTTAACAGCGAAATGTGATTTATAACAAGGAGAATGGAAATGAAGCAGTGAGGAAAATAAGAAAGCACTCACTTAGACTATCCAATAAATTGAAGGCCAAGCTACGGTTAAAATCTGTAAAAATGGGGCTTCCCTGGTGGCGCAGTGGTTGAGGGTCCGCCTGCCGATGCAGGGGACGCGGGTTCGTGCCCCGGTCTGGGAAGATCCCATATGCCGCGCAGCGGCTGGGCCCGTGAGCCATGGCCGCTGAGTCTGCGCGTCCGGAGCCTGTGCTCCGCAACGGGAGAGGCCACAACAGTGAGAGGCCCGTGTATCGCAAAAAAAAAAAAAAAAAAAAAAAAAAAAAAAACCCAAATCTGTAAACCGCCCTCACTAAAGGGTCCAGCTTAGTTAGCAAAGGCTTCCCTAAATGTACTTTGCTCTGATTTTCATACAGGCAAGTGAGAGCAAAACTTACAAACCTACGCATGGGAAGGGCTGATAACAGGAGAAAACTGCAAACCCCGTCAGCACACTTCGAAAACCCCTCGCTCTCCTGCAGCCCGGCCACGGCAGGCATGGGGACGGCCTGAGTAACAGCAGCGCCGCAGCGGCCCTAAGGGCTCCGCCCTCACGGGACTGAGGACGTGCCAGGCGCTTTCCTGAGCCGCGACCCGCTCTGTGAATCACTTGTGTAACCGGCACGGGCAGCCGGGGGGGAGGGTGCCCCAAGACGACCCTTTCCCAGATGGGAAACTGAGGAGCGGTGCTCAAGGCGCCTCCTAGGCCGCAGGGCCAGACTCAGACCCAGGCCGTCCGTCTTGATTTTGCTGCCGAGTGGGGACACAGCAGTGCTGAGAGCCCACCCTTAACTAGCGGTGCTCTCTGGCAGAGCGGTTGTCAAAGGGAAGAGCAGAGCTGGGTGTGAAATGACTATGGGCCCAGCCATGCTCGGGTGATGACTTCTCTCAACCTCACCTTCTTCCTTCTCCCCGGCCTTCTACAGCGTGCAAGGGACAAATAACAGTGAGGACGGAGGGAGGACAGGAAGGTGGAGGTTATTTCAAATGGACTCAGTCACCGTTCTAGCGTGAAGAGAAGTCGAGGGGGAGCTGGTGGGGTCTGAAAACTACTACGTGCTATTTTATGAAACAGCTTCTGAGCGCTGCCTGCCACACACACATCTTTACGAGCATGGGTGTCGATCTAACGCTCTGAGAATACACACGATTCTTAGTTTTATTAGTTAGAAGAGTATGCTAATATTCAACCAGACAAGAACTTAAGAAGTAAGACTCTATTACTGTTAAACTTTTATAAACAGATGTTAGGATTAATTGTAAGCATGTACACCTGGGCATGCAGCAGTACTCAAGTGCCTTGTCACATACTAAGTAGGCCATTCTAGATCATTATTAACGTTCCAGTCCCGGAGCTGCTCAAGCTGCCTACCAACGGCTGGGGCAGCACTGCATCACCTACCGTCCAGCTGCATCTTCTTTGGCTGCACAGAGGGCGAGGACAGAGAGGACGGGACCCGGAAATTTGCGGGGAGAGTCTCTGCTGACCCAGCAGCTAAGCCACGAACATCCTTTGGTCTAAATTTTTTTCTCCAAGAAGGTGCTCTCCTAAAGCTTTTATCATCATCCTGGTGAATTAAAGGACAGAAAACAAGACAGATTTAAAAATAAAGGACAAAAACATAAAGTTACCAGCCCTTTAAAATGACTGAGCTTATTACCGCATCTTTATCTCACCCCGTTCGTGACAACCATATGATTAGCTGGGAACTGTGGAGAGTGGCCGGGGGCCCGGTACCACTGATGCTGGGACCCTAACCGAGCATCAACCAGGACTGCCTGGGCCGCCCGGGTGTACGTTCCTCCTGACAATTACCAGGCTTCACTTCTTATCTTGAAGGAATCACCTTCTTGCTATATAATATAACACGTTTTTATTTTCCTTTAAAAACAGTTTTCGAGCTGTAAACAATTCTGTCTCCTGCTGGGACAGAGCCAGCAAATGCTGCTTTAGGTGCCCTTCTACTCTCTTTGTCAAACTCAAGTTTCCTTAATGTCCAATGAAGAGAATAACGATAAGTGTGGGAATAAATGAGTCATGGTTTTGTGTAAGGGGAAATTAATATTTTGTGCTTTCCAATATACTTATGAAACAGTCCCCCAAAGCACAGGGGCTCTGGATTAGGGTAAGACATCCAGCTGGTCCCCAAAACACAACTTAGACTCCATTCCTAAGCTGAAACCAGTGTTTCACGATATAAAAAAATACCTTTGAGGGGTATCAAAAGTTAAATAGCGAAAATTAAAAAAAAATACAAACCCCTATCTTACTGAAGCCATTCATTTTTTAAAAATTAATTTTATTTATTTATTTTTGGCTATGCTGGGTCTTTGTTGCTGCCCACGGGCTTTCCCTAGTTGCGGTGCGCAGGGGCTACTCTTCGTTGTGGTGCGCGGGCTTCTCACCGAGGGGGCTTCTTTTGTCGTGGAGCACGGGTTCTAGGCGCACAGGCTTCAGTAGTTGTGGCTCGCGGGCTCTAGAGCGCAGGCTCAGTAGTTGTGGCGCACGGGCTTAGCTGCTCCGCGGCATGTGGGACCTTCCCGGACCAGGGCTCGAACCCGTGTCCCCTGCATTGGCAGGCGGATTCTTAACCACTGTGCCACCAGGGAAGTCCAAAGATATTAAATTTTTAATAGCTCATTTGTTAATAAATTTTTAAGAGCAAAGCTTAACTTGTAAAGTAAAACTGTCTCCACGTTTAGAAGAAATACCCTGACTACATGGTTCATACAAGTATGATAAGATAATGACTTTTAAAGTTGCATTAATGTAAATTAAGCTGAAAACTTACTTCATCGAACCTTCTGTCAGTCCCCATGACCAAAAGGTTGTTAAACTCTCTTTCCAAGACAGCACGAGCCTGAAATCATAAAACAACACCACCTACAGCTTTCAACAATCTCATTTGAATATCAGCACTTCTGGACTGCTTTTTAAACCAAGACTTTAAAAACAAAACAAAACAAAGAAACTCAGACTCTGACAGTATTTTACATCAGGGGTTTAACATGGAGTCCGTGGATGGCCTTTTGGGGAGAGGGATCCATGACCTCTTGGAAATTATATACAAAAGTGTGCTCTGTGGGTTGGTGCTGGTGGGAAGATCGGGGTACTGGCAAAAGATATACAATCTTCCGTAGAAGAATAAAAAAATGTCCTCATTCTCAAATGAGCCCACGAGTCAACAAGAATTGCAATTACACATAGAAACAAAATTAATAAAACCTTCATCTGACACACAAAGTATTTCTCTTTCCATGGAAGAACTAAATCTCGATACACGTCACTCTTACCAGAGTACTGACTTGAATGAAAGTTCCCCTTATTGTGTTTACTGTAAGACTCTCATGCTTCCAACGGAAAATGAAAAGTCAATAGGCAAAAATACTGCGGAATGAAGCATTACAGATTTTGAACTATTACATGACGAATTTGGTATGGAATGAGATTACTAGTGGTCTGAGATGTTGTTAAGTTCGGTCTCCATTCAGATAGGCAGCAACACGTCTGCATGGGGAGAACGGACCACACACTGCGCCCCAGTGAAGGCCCGGCATCTGGGCTGTACCTGTGTGTTCTGCGTGGGGATCTGTAACAAGAGGGCCAGCGCGTTGAAGTCGAAGGTTTCGTCTAAGGCCAGAAGGGCGCCGTGCACACCGCTCTCTACGAGGTTGTTTGCGTATTCCTTGAGACCGATGGAGAGGATCCAGCGAATCACTCGATCGTTGCTCCAAACAAGCACATCTGCAGATGAATAAAAACACTTTTTAAAGTGGCCTCAGAAAGCTGTGTTCATCACGTACACCCTGCAGGCACGGCGGAAAGATCCCTGCCGCAAAACTGACCCTTCAGCTCCTGACAAAAGCTGGGAGACGCCGTTAGGCGGGCAGCCAGCCCCTCCTGCACTGAGACGCTGGTGGCTTGGCCCTTCCCCACTCCAATGGAGACTGTCCCATTAGAACTCATTCTTCAAGTGAACCCAAGAGGAATGAAGTTATTACGTACACTTAGTTTCTAGAGAACAGAAAACGAGGATCCAGGGATCAGAAATAAAAGGACACACAAGGATGTGAACGCCCACCAGGTACGAACACGTTTCAGATACAGACTCGAGAGTCTTCTGATATACTTTCTTCCCGTCCCAAGGAGGAGCTGGCGCCGTATCTGGACACCCTGCTCAATTCAGCATCAACCTCTCGCTTATAATTGTGAAGCCTTTTTTCTTGAAGCCATTTTTGTTGTCTCTCTTTTGTTAAAAAGAGAGAAACTTAAAGATCTTCTCCAGCATATTAGAGATTTGGGGGGAAGATTTCATGTTAAGCCATGTCATGAATGATTAAGTCTGTGCTAGTAGAGGGCTACACAGAGCCGCAGGTGACAGAGGGCTACACAGAGCCGCAGGTGACAGAGGGCTACACAGAGCCGCAGGTGACAGAGGGCTACACAGAGCCGCAGGTGACAGAGAGCTACATAGAGCCGCAGGCGATAGAGGGCTACACAGAGCCGCAGGCGATAGAGGGCTACACAGAGCCGCAGGTGACAGAGAGCTACACAGAGCCGCAGGTGATCACCGATTACTTTCAAAGGCAGCTCCCATCCACCGTAAGCAGATTTAAACCATTTAAACCGTACAGAAAACAAGTGAAACAGAGGCACAGATTTCATTTCCAACGCCCTTTTCTGGATAAAGGTATAGAACATATAGATGTTCGCTTCTGCCTTTTCTCATGATTCACATCAACTCAATCACGACTCAACCATCCTTCACATGGGCCGCGTCTCCCCAACCGTATTTTACCTTTAGTTTCCTTCTTAGTAAAAGCTGGGGATGAAAACAGCGCTTACACTCACAGTGCT
The DNA here is from genome assembly GCF_963455315.2 of Globicephala melas. Lineage (NCBI taxonomy): Eukaryota > Metazoa > Chordata > Mammalia > Artiodactyla > Delphinidae > Globicephala > Globicephala melas. The sequence continues at coordinate 3,261,513 of NC_083321.1, forward strand.
GTGGCGAGGATTAAATAAAGTGACCTCTGAAAGTGCCTGGACTCGTTCCCTAAGTCTTACTACTATTATTACTATTATTAGATTTATTTTCTGAAAATGCTGGGAGGTTTTGCATCGAGCTTAATCACTAACACCTCATGTGAAAGCACTCTATCATACCTGACCATTGAGAGGCGCATAGAGTGAGAAGCTCCCCCTCGGAGACAAGCATCTGACATCTCCCAGTGGGACAGCCCACGTCCTCCCAGGCCTCCGCACTCGCCTTCTAGCTGAAATGCCTCTGCCCTCCTCCCTGGCTAAGCGGCTCCCACTGCACCTTCAAGGCCCGCTCGCCCCAGCCTGGGAGGAGAGCCACGCGCTGCTCTCCTCTGCACTCCTCAAGTCCTTTGACAGATGCAGAGCAGTGTTTTTCACACTTAAGTCAAATGAGTGAACAGCAGGTCTCGTTCTTTTCGGCTCTGGAATGATCTACAGTGTGTAGCAGCCTTTCTGAGTGAAACAGGACACGTGTCATAGTAACAGGAAATCCCTAGAGTCATGGGAAAAATGTTTACCTTGAGACACTTAACCTATAGACTGAGCACAAGGACACAGGCACAAGTGCTCTGGCCACAGAGGAGGATCTTAAAAACACTCCCTCCTCTGTAACGATGCCAGACACGTTTTCTCCACTTAAAGCATTTCCTGATTTTTTCCTTTAGAACAGGAAATCACTGAGGCTGCTAGTACACTGGGAAGCAAGAAACACGACTGTACTAACCTTTCAGTTCATTCTGGCTTTCTTCTCTTTTTCTTTCCAGTTCTTTCCGGTCATAATTTAACCTTCGCAGGCACATAATTCCACACTGGAAACTGTTTCTATTTCCAAGAGAAAAAGAAAAAAAAAGAAAAAATTTAGACCGGGCAACAGTCAAACGTCTCCCAGCCAATTAGCAAGAACTACTTACGGCGACTAACCTGTGAAAACTATCGACCATTTTCAGCTGCCCGCGAAGGTCTTTCTTGGTCAAGTGGTCCAGCATCCGCGCGTCCACGAGGCACTCCATGAAGTAGCTGCGGTACTGCGGGAGGCCCAGGCTGGGCAGCCACTCGTTGCCGATCCACTCGTGGTTCATGTCCCCGTACGCCAGTGTCTGCTTTCAATAATCAGGGACGATCAGCTCAGGAAAAAGCCCATGAAAGCAGCCACAAGGACCGTTTGTAGCATCTTTAAACTGGATTTTTAATCTGTTACATATTCGCAAAGGCTGATAAGCTAACGACAATGTGATTGCTTATAATTTCAAAATAACTTGATCTCTTATTTACTACCTTATAAATTTGCTGGCAAAATTTTATACAAAAGGAATTATGCCATTAAAACTCTATGACTCTCTTGTGTGTATAAATTTAACGTATTTAACAACCACGATAAAATCATAACTGACTACACATTACTTTTCTGAAATAGCTTTTATACATAATAATCACGACTCATGAACAAGTTTGAAGGATCCATCTAACTCTACTCATTAACAATATCTCTGGCTGTCTTTAATTGTATTTTTAACACTTTGTTTTCCAAATCTCCTTAACAAAACATCTGTTAATCTCCAAGTCAGTCCAGTGAATTAAAAAATAGTTTTAAAAGAACCGATAAGCAAAGCAGTAACTGACAGGCTGAAAGGAGAAAGAGACAAACGCACAATTAGTCAGAGACCTCAACCCTCCTCTCTCAATTATTCAGTAACTGATTGAACGGGGAAGCCAAAACAGACAACCAACCAACCCCAGTAAGGATAGAGAAGCCTTAAATAACGCTATCAACCAACCTAACCTAACTGACATTTTATGTAACACTCCATCCAACAGCACGATACGTTCTTTTCAAGGGGATATGGAACACTCTTCAAGGAAGACGAGTCTCAGCATACTCAAAGTGACTGAAATCATACAAAGTATGTTCTCTGACCTCAACAGAATTAAATTAGGAATCAATGAAGCAGAAAGAAGAAAACAAAGGAGCAGAAATCAATGAAATGGAAACCAAAAAAACAGAAAATAAAACAATGAAACTAAAATCAATTTCTTCATAGATATCAATAAAATTGACTAACCAGAGTGATCAAGAAAAAAGAGAAGACATAAACCACCAATGTCAAGAATGAAAGAGGGGACATCAGTACAGATCCTATAGACATTGAAAGGATAGCAACAAGGGTAAACTGTGAACAGCTTTAAGCAACTTACATAAAGTAGTCTAATTTCTAGAAAGACACAATTTATGAAAGCCACTCAGTAAGAAACAGATAACCTGAATCTATTAAAACTCAAATTTGTAGTTACAAACCTTCCTACCCACCCATACACGCACACACATAAAATCTCTACCCTAAATGGCTTCACTAGTGAATCCGATCAAGCATTTATGAAAAAAATACCAATTCCACACAAACTATTCCAAAACAGTGAAGGAAAAAAACCGCCTAACTCATTCTACGAGGCCGGAATCATCTTGATACCTAAACCAGAGAAACATATAATAAGAAAACTGCAAACCAATATCCCTCAGAGACACAGATGCAGAATTCCTTAACGAAGTATCAGGAGATCAATAATCAATTAAACGAACAGGATATCGTGACAAGTAGGGCTTATCCCAAGAACGTAAGGTTGGGTCAATGTTTGAAAAACCAATGAAATTCACTGTATCGATGAACTGAAAAGAAAAACCATAATATCATCTCGAAAGACAAAGAAAAGGCAGCTGACGATATTCATCATGTATATACGGAAACCTCAGCAATCTAGGAATGGAAGAAAACTGCCTCAACCTCACATACAGAGCACTTACAAAAAACAGAGAGCTGACAACACGCAATGCATTCTCCCTAAGGTCAGGAACAAAGCAAGGATGTCTGCTCTCGCAACTTTTATTCAACACTGTATTGGAACTCCTAGTCACTGTAATAAGACAAGAAAAATGAAACTAAAATCATATGAACTGGAAAAGCAATAAAACGGTATTTGCAGATGACCTGGTTATTAATGTGGAAAATGAATCCGCAAAACAGTTACAAGAATAAAAATGAGTTTATTAGCAAAGTTGCAGGATACAAGGTCAACATATAAAAATGCACAATACTTGTAAATACTAGAAATAAACTGGAAATTGAAATTTTTAAAAATACCACTTATTATAACATCATCAAAACCCATGAAATCCTCAGGGATAAATCTAACAGAATATGTGCAAGGTCTGCACAATGAAAAATAAACACATCATATGTCTATACACACACACCAAAGACAGGTACTTGATGTTCTGCAGTCCAGGAAGACTAAGGTATATTCAGAGGAATTCTGTACATCATGCAATCCTTGGAAATAGTATCTCTCGACTACCACCATGGTCTGTCTCAAAAATATGGCCTCTAATCTATTTTCTTTTTTCTTTTTTTTTTTTTTGCGGTACGCGGGCCTCTCACTGTTGTGGCCTCTCACGTCGCGGAGCACAGGCTCCGGACGCGCAGGCTCAGCGGCCATGGCTCACGGGCCCAGCTGCTCCGCGGCATGTGGGATCTTCCCGGACCGGGGCACGAATCCGTGTCCCCTGCATCGGCAGGCGGACTCTCTACCACTGCGCCACCAGGGAAGCCCTCTAATCTATTATTAATACCAACAAAGCTGGAAGGAATGATTCGGACTCCAGCAAGAACACTCAAATTCTAATAGGAAAAAAAAATGTTTCTAATAGAAAAAAAAAATTCTATAAATAGTCATGAGTGGAGATAAACATCAAACACTTTTGGGACATCATCACAGTATCACGTTTCTTCACTCTTTCAAACCCAACTCTCATCTCAAGCCTGACACTTACAGCATGAATATCTCTCATAGCCTGACACTTGCAGCGTGAATATCTCTCATAGCCTGACACCTACAGCGTGAATATCTCTCATAGCCTGACACCTACAGCATGAATATCTCTCATAGCCTGACACCTACAGCGTGAGTATCTCTCATAGCCTGACACCTACAGCATGAGTATCTCTCATAGCCTGACACCTACAGCATGAATATCTCTCATAGCCTGACACTTACAGCGTGAATATCTCTCATAGCCTGACACCTACAGCATGAATATCTCTCATAGCCTGACACTTACAGCATGAATATCTCTCATAGCCTGACACCTGCAGCATGAGTATCTCTCATAGCCTGACACCTACAGCATGAGTATCTCTCATAGCCTGACACCTGCAGCATGAGTATCTCTCATAGCCTGACACCTGCAGCGTGAGTATCTCTCATAGCCTGACACCTACAGCATGAGTATCTCTCATAGCCTGACACCTACAGCGTGAATATCTCTCATAGCCTGACACCTGCAGCGTGAGTATCTCTCATAGCCTGACACCTACAGCATGAGTATCTCTCATAGCCTGACACCTGCAGCATGAGTATCTCTCATAGCCTGACACCTGCAGCGTGAGTATCTCTCATAGCCTGACACCTACAGCATGAGTATCTCTCATAGCCTGACACCTGCAGCGTGAATATCTCTCATAGCCTGACACCTGCAGCGTGAGTATCTCTCATAGCCTGACACCTACAGCATGAGTATCTCTCATAGCCTGACACCTGCAGCATGAGTATCTCTCATAGCCTGACACCTGCAGCGTGAGTATCTCTCATAGCCTGACACCTACAGCATGAGTATCTCTCATAGCCTGACACCTGCAGCGTGAATATCTCTCATAGCCTGACACCTGCAGCGTGAGTATCTCTCATAGCCTGACACCTACAGCATGAGTATCTCTCATAGCCTGACACCTGCAGCATGAGTATCTCTCATAGCCTGACACCTGCAGCGTGAATATCTCTCATAGCCTGACACCTACAGCGTGAGTATCTGGTATTATTTCCTTGCTTGCGGATTATGTGTTCTTAAAGAGAAACAAGATGCAAAGACATTTCTAAACAGAGAATTCCACGGAAGCAGAAGCTTCTGTATCTTTGTTTACTCCTTAGGTACTCTAGTCACACCTAAATGGTCGATCATATAGGTTTCTGGGAAAATCAGGCTCAATCCAAGGGAGACCCACACCTCCTAGGCTGTCATCACAGCCTCTGAAAGAAAGCACACAATGGGGCTCTCTCATGGTCAGAGAACATCTGGGATACAAGAGACTCTACAGGGTCTATCTTTCCATCACTGAAATGATCACAAATACAAATCAGTTTTCTGAACTCTGTACAAGGTGAGAGTGATGGCACGGATGCGGCTGTCCTGCTCGATCCTGTACCACCAGTGGGCAGTGTAGTCTCGCGCGGACAGCTGGGTGATGCTACTTGCTAAAGGAAGGCATCCAAGGCTTTGACAACACCTTGATGTCTTCTTCCCCTGAGTGCCCAAGGGAATCTCAAACTTCCCCTTGGGTTAGGAGCTGGTCACTGTGCTAATACCACAGGGAATACGCACTGTACGCCATCTGCCCCTGGCAGCTTCACGGACACCAGGAAGCCTCTTTGCTTTCCTCTCCTCTAGGAGAGGGGTGGAGTGAAAACGGTCCTTGCTTACGCTGAGGACTCAACGTTGGCAATTCTGGTGTCATCGGCAGGGCTCATCCTCGTTTCTACTTTCGTTGCGAAAAGCAAACGTCCAGCTTATTTAATTTACACTTCGTGCCCCATGACGCAGGGAATTTTATATTCAAGTGCTCACCAAGTTCTGCTTCTTAGTGTAAAATATACTGATGTTTAAGTAATTATGAAATGCACTCTTTCAAATTCACTGATACTCATTAGTGACCAGGTTAAAAAATTAATGAGGATGTTTACCTGGAGTAGTGGCACAGAATACCTAAATGGTGGTGGGGGGGGGGGGAGCTCACAGCATCATATTATAGCGTTTCCTCTTCTGTTAAAAAGTGATATAATTGGCTTTATTTCAGGAGTACAAATAGAGGGAAGCAGGTGTTTCAACCAACAACCTGTGACCAGGAAAATTCTGATTTAAAATTCCTTTGACTTTTCGGTTAAACAGTTATCCTCTCAAGGTCCATGAACAGGTGCCACTAGTGAGCGCCTCAGGGAAACTCCAGCCGCAGCCGGCAGGCTTCGACGTGTCGCGAGTCACAGGGCAATGTCGTGGGATCACACGTGGGGAAATCACTGTTTTTAATCAACGGGTCTCAAAGTAAAGCTGCAAAACAGCTGTGACAGGGCTTTTCTCGAGCTGAACTGGGGACCTAACAATTCCACACCCACGGTAAGCGCGAATGGGCTCAATTTCTGAGAATCCCACCAGTAAGAAAGCCTTTGGAACAACACTGTATTAGGACACAATGTAGCAAATGCCGACAGAGGTAGAGGCTCTACGGCAACCCTTGTGTTGGAAATTTATTAGAACAGGATTTCCTCCTCAGTAGGTCTTGTAACTAACGCTACCCCCACCAGGGACTGAAATACATCATCTCAGGAGCTGCCAAAGCCAACAGGGCTTTGTAGGAAGGACCACGTGTCAAACAAAGTAATTTACGTGAGTGAGAACTAACTACCAGGGCACCACACGAGACATGTTCAAAGTTGTCCATGAGACGCACTCGTTAATCCCGTGCTTTCTTTGGCTAATGCTTTCAAACCATTAACAATATTCTATGTCAAGAAGTTAAAAACGTCAAGAAAAGTAAATTACAAGTTTTCATACTCCAATTCTTTTTGTTGCTGTACATATAGTGAAGAATACGTTATAGAAAGTCTCCAACCTGAGCCCAGCTTCCCTCCTCATCTTCCTGATGTTACGTGGTCAGGGATGCAAAAGAACATAACTATTAGTATTGGCGAGCTTAGCAATGCAAGCAAATTAACTTTGCAGGGGAGGTGCAGCTTAATGGGGTGAAAAGGGTCAGAGAATCAAAGCATCATGCAAAACTCATGCAAAACCAACAATTCCCATGTCTCATGCGAGGAGCGGACTTCCCACGGCAAGCACACCCGGACGAGGAGAAAACTAGGGCCAGAGGGCTGAACGGAGGGCTCCCCTAAAGAAGACAGCAATTAAGTCTATTCTACGTGGAGCGAGTCTACCAACTCTAAGTTCCTGAAAAGAATATAAAATAGGATGAAATATGGATTGTGTTTCACACGTTTAACTATTACCTAAAGGAAATACTTGTCCAGAACAATCGAACGTAAGACGACATTTCTGTTTTCCACAGAAAGGCCAAGAACGGCGCCAACCTGAGGTGGGGCTGCCCGGGGAGGGGGGGTGGGGGGGGCACGGGGCGGGACTGACCGTCTGGGGCGTGGCCGTGAGCGTCTCCATCTCCTCGTGTGTTAACCAGACATTTCCTGTGGTCTAGGGGCACCCCGTGACCGGCCACATCCAGGGCAAGGGCAGCGGTGACAGAGGGGAAAGGCGGCAGACACGTCAGCCAGGTCAGCCGGGGCACGGGAGGGGAGCGGGTGGGGCAGAGGCCGTCCCCACCCACCTCCCCGTCTGAGATGCCCACAGCGAGACACGGGCGGGCGCTCGGCCCTTCTCCTGGCAGGACCCCGCCTTCTTAAGGAGGACAGCCTAGAGCTTCTTCCTGTGCCACGCTGGCACCTGAGCTACGTGGGATCTGAAGAGCTGTTAAGCCGTTGTACTTAAGACGGTCTCACCCAGTCAAAGCACAACAAAGAACAGGACAGAAGTCCGGCTTTGGGCTCTGGGGAGACGCTTCCGAGCAGGCGCCCGCCGGGGACCGGGGCCTCTGTCAGAGGTGGGGCGCGGGGCCGCCAGCGTCCCAGGGACGGCACCGCCGGGCGTCCCCGCAGCCCCAGACGGCCGAGCCCCCGTGGGCGGTGCCCCCGCCTAACGGTGGGCAGGTTCCTCACGGGAGGCCTGTTCGTCTTCACCGTCCATTAACCTCAACTCGTAAGACGCTCCCTTTACCGAGGTACTTGATAAAAACTGCGGGAAAACCCCCAGCACCTTCATTTCTGAAAAGGTGACTCTGGTGAAACACCTGGGCACAGAGCAGATCAGATACACTGAGATCACGCACACCTGTGCAAGAGGTGAGGACACGGGCTACTGTCATCACCACGACGTTCCCACTGAGAAACAACGGAAGACAAGCGAACAGAAAAGCTTTCACGCTTTTTGTGTAAAGTAACCGTGAGCCCTGAATCAGGGCGTCGACCTGCTACTCAGAGGAAGTACGTCTGTGAGGCTTAGCTTCCGCACTGGTTTTTCTCTCCGGAGTAGACAGACTGAAAGCAGAGTGGGAACTGAGCCGGTGTACAGAGTCTGCCCTTGAGAAATGAAGGGCTGGCCCGTCCTGATCTCCCAATTATCATTCACGTTTTCATTACGTTAGTTTTTCACTTTTTCAACTAGGAGGACCCTCTTAAAGGACTTCCAAGGTCTTCCCACGTGGAGCAAAACTGGATGAGCACAAACACTGCTTGGAGTACACTTGCAGATTTACGGACTCTTAAAATCCCAGGGTCTACAGCTCCCGAAACGGAGAGCGCCAACAGGCCGAACAAGTCAAACGAGGGGACCACTGCTTACAATGCAGCCTGGGGTCTAAGCTTTTTCTCCTTCACTTTCTTTAAATTCATATTTAAATTTGTGATGGTTACTTTCTTACGTTTTCAAAGACTCCCATTTCTATATCACAATGCCACTGTAGCCAAGCTGTTATAAAAGTATGTAATGACCTATCTTTTAACAGCCCAATTGCCGCAAATCAAAAGCTGTCATGTCTTTGAACGCTAACCCTTTAAACTGGAGCACTAGATGTGTTTCTAAAGAACTGTGGAAGCAACACACATAGGGGATGAACTCTTTTTACGGAAACGTACCGTTCTTGACGTAGGAGGGGCTGACGGACTTGTCAGGGACATGATCTCCTGAATCGCCAGCCTCAGCTTCAGCCGGTGCAGAGGGTTGCTGATGCCGATCTCGCGCTGGATCTCCGTGTCCGACAGGGCGGACATGATGGCCCCGCTCTTCACGTTGGCTCGGCAAGCAGCCACGTACCAGGCCGGCATCCCGACCCAGAGCTGGAGACGGGAGACACGGGGGCCAGAAGGTTATGCGTGGCGTACGGACGGGCTCGCACACTCGGCCAGGATTCGGAGAGGGGCATACGCACCTCCAGCCAGACGACAACAGTTGGCCCGTCCCACTGTGCAAAGGGTAAGCCTTGTCTCCGGGCTTCTTCGAGCAATTCGTGCCTACAGGTGACAGATGTTCAGACCTTCAGGAGCCACACTACACACAGGCAAAGCGTCCTCTATAAACCCCCAGAGTGTGGTGCCACACATCTCATCGTTGTCCTTCAACCTTCTAAACCGTCCACTGAAGGGTAGTTTGGAACACATCACACTGAACGCCTGAGTAACGAGATGCTGAAAGACCCTCGAGGATTCTCTACAGAAGCGTCTCCTTCCAGGATTAAAGAATTACTACCAACTTTAAAAGACCCAGCAGAGTCTTCACATCCAAGGTAGGATATTCAACACAAAACATAATCACTCATCCCTTTCCAGACAAGGAGGACAAATCCGTAGGAAGAGGAAACCATACCTAGGTCTGAACAGAGGAGTCTGCCTCAGAGAGCTTCAGAAATGCTCAACATTTCACAACAAAACACACAGAGAACAACGCAGACCTTTAACACTAACGACGCTCTAATACAGCGAGCAAGGAAAGGGCTGGATTTTGGCTGTTTCTATTCTGCACTGCTATTTAGCTAAGTAGGTATTTGCTAAATTAAGATATTGGGTCATCTTTTTTGGGGGGGGTTATTTATTTTTTTTGGCTGTGCTGCGCGGTTTGTGGGATCCCAGTTCTCCGATCAAGGATCAAACCTGGGCCCCCTGCAGTGGAAGGGCAGAGTCCTAACCACTGGACCACCACCAGGGAATTCCCGGGTCATCTCTGGTTTAACCCACAAGCTTCACATCCAGAAAATTTAAATGCCAACAACCTCTACCAGTGCACACAAGGCAGGCCGTGAGCCTACGATACTGACGGCGATGCCAACTAGCCCAGGGCAGGAGGCAGCGAGGAGTCCTGGGATCCTTATGGCAGGGCTCCCCAGGCCCCGGGATGTGGACCGGTGGCAGTCCGTGGCCTGTGAGGAACCGGCCGCGCGGCAGGAGGTGAGCGGCGGGGGAGCAGGCAAAGCTGCATCTGCTGCTCTCCGTTGCTCGCACTGCTGCCTGAACTGTCCCCCTGCCTGGCCCCCCCACTCTGCGGAAAAACTGCCTTCCACGAAACCGGTCCCTGGTGCCAAAAAGGTTGGGGACCGCTGCTTTATGGGATCAGAGATGTTCTGTGTGCCTGACTTTAAAATGCCCAAACCATAATGTTAACATCTTTTAAAATGATTTTGTCTACGGATAACATACTCATGTAAGAGGTAACACAAGAAGCTTTATGAACCTTATTGTACTTCTCTGCGTTACGTACTTACAAAACTTTCTGAAAGTCACTAATTAGCTTAAAAATGAAAAGTCTAGGAGAGAAGGTGGGACTGGAGTGGAAAGGACAGGTCCATTTACCTGACTGGACATCCCTGAGTCACTGCGAAATTCCTAGGTCGTTCTTAGTTATTTTTCTGTAATAATTTCTGCAGATCACCCCACGGAATCTTTTATTTCTAAAGATACTTAGTGGCTTTTCTTTCTTTTTCTTTTTTTGGCCACGCTGCACGTCTTGGGGGATCTTAGTCCCCCGACCAGGGACTGAACCCGGCCACCGCAGTGACAGCGCGGAGTCCTAAGCACTGGGCCGCCAGGGAACTAACTCCCTAAAGAAACAGAGCGGCTTTTCGTTCTATTCAAGCAGCATTAGACTTAAGACTGTGACGTCTATGTACAATTAAAGCCCAAAGTGTTTCACATAAAATTTCAAGTAAGTGTTCCTTGAAGTCAACCTTAGGTTTCCTGGGAATAGTAAATACTGTATTATCCAGGAATGATTATACCAGAGAACACAACATGCATCTTAACAGCTCAAGCAGAGTAAAAAACCCAGTAAACTTTTCAAATTAAAACAAACAAAGCTATTCGTAAATTAAAAACGAAAGCTGAGTCCACATGAGACTGTGACCACCCTGACACAGGACCCCAGCGCTGGAAGGAGTCGTGGAGGCCAGCAGGGCCCTGTCGGGCAGAGCAGCCATCAGCGCTGAACTGAGCGCTACTTCTTGTCCCCTGGAGACGACTCCCCCTCAAAGACAGCAGCTACACCTTATGTAAACATTCACGGGGGCCATACAAGCCTCTGCGCGCCGCAACAAGGCCTGCACAGGCCAGCCAGGGACAGCCTGAGTGTGGTCCCCGGACCGCCAGGCTGGCCAGGAGGCGGCGCCGCAGCACCTGCCAGGCCGGGGGCTTTCAGAACCCCGCGCTCTGAAGGGAGCCAAACAGGCACTGAATCCTTGGCACGTTGCCAGAGGCTTCATTTTTTTTAAATATGCAACAGATATTCACTGTAGACGAGAAATTCAGGGTTAAAAAGAGCCCACTGATCCCATTACCTGGAGATTGGTGCACACTGTTCTGACTCTTTTCCAGGCAAGAGTCGCTCGCTTTCATAAAAGGCCTTTTCTACCATGGATGTATTTCTGGGATTTTAGAGCTCCGGTCCAGCACCCTGATGACACTGGGATACGGTGATGGTGACAGGACAACGCGGCTGAGAGACGTGGGAAGCCAGCGAGAGGGCGAGGAGGCCCGCGGCCTGGGAGCACAAGCCCCCTCCTCCCCGAGGTGCCCGTCCCGCGCTGGGGAAAGCACACCCGCAGGCGGGCATCAGCGGCAGGGCCCCCACTCCTGCCCCTCCCGCCAGTGGGGCACAGGAGCAAATCACTGCCGCTCTCCCACTTCATCTAGGAACCCACTTCTGCCTGCTGCCGACACAACCCGCGACTGCTCCGAATGGAATGCCGCGTGCCCTGGGATTCTCTGTTTCTACTCTCTCCTGTTTCCAGTTCTTCTCAACTGGAAACGCTCACGCTCCCCCCGGCGGAGGCCCACCTGCTCCCGCGGCTGCTTTTCTTCGGCGCGCTCGTCCGCACCACAGGGCTCTTGGCTGCCTTACGACCAACTGCTGACATTTTATCTGTTCGAGATCTGGGGACTGCCACGGCACACAGTTTTGTCTCCCTCACTGAACCCCATCATAGACAGTCTGAGAAACCAGGGGATGAAAGCAGCTACCTGGAGACTATTTGGGAAGCTATCGCTAAGTCCTCTGCCAGAAGCAGAACACCTGGTCTCCGCTAATGGAATATCGGTAACAAAAGGCCAAGAGAAAAAGACTTGATGACAAAAAATGGTATTTAAAAAACTCTTGAGTGGCAGAATAAAATCTGTTCAGTCCCTCACTTAGGAACAAATGTGTTTCTTTAAAAAAAAAAAGTACTGATATCAAGAGCAAAGAAATAAATAAATGTGAAGTAGAGCCTACCAACTCGCCCGTTCACTCACACGACCACTTTCTAATAATCAACAGAACCGTCTTTTCTTCCTTCTTTACTACAGCTACCAAGATAAACATGACAGGCATTTAGTCCTCAGCTAAGTTAACTGCAAGGGAAGGAGGTATTCCTTCACAGGTCAATCTTCTAGAAAACAAGAAATCTTCCAGTCATTAGCTCCCAAGCCTAAAACACGAGCACTAAGGTGACAGGACTCCAAATGCCTTAAATCTCCCCAAAGCATCCAGCTCTGTTCCGAAGAAGCTGAGCTACGAGCCAGTATCCTGCGGGATGAGGCGTATGCCATCTGCCGGGATCCCGCGGCCCCGAGCCACGGTCCAGAAGCAAACAGAGGACTCGCTCCGTTTCTGCTGGGATTGATTTCCTTCCTCTGCAACGCTCTCTGCTGTCACTGTCTCACTCTCATCTTTGACCTCAGTTTACAGAGAGGACTGGGGAAACGAGCTCAAGGGGGCTGCCTCCCCTGCGGGCCAGCTGGGACGAGGTCAGCACTGTGCCCACCCGGCTCGGGCCACGCGTGCGGGGCTACTCGGCTGGGACTTGATCTGCCCCGTCAAGGATCAAATTCTAGACCCCAAGCGGGATTTCTTAAATACCTGCTCTAGTAGTCGACTCCTGTGGCACACTTACTAACCTCAGAATCAGAGGCACAGGAGAAAGACATTCAGAAATACGCTGAATTCTATGGGGAACAGACACGCCTATGAGAGAAAGGTCATGTCATATGTGAATGACAACATGCGTTTTAAATTGGGACACAAGCACCACGGTCAAGCCGTCTTTCGTAACGAGACGGTTGTGTGAGGTGCTGATCAAATACCATACGAGTGGCATCATCCAGACAACAGACAGGGCCTCATTTCTCTGACACTGACACTCTGCACACCCGGCACCTCCTACAAAGGCTCACCGGGCTCCACTTCACCGACGCAGCCGCGCAGGCCGGTGCAGGGCCGGAGAGAGGCCCGGGCAGGAGGACCGCGGTGCCACTTCCCGTCAAAAGCAGTGCAGCTCCGAGCCTGTAGCTGGCGACGGGCAACGCGGAAGGTTTCAGGACACACAGCACAGCAAACCCCACGACTCAGCTTCCCCCGTGAGCGCACGACAGCGTCAACCAAGGGGAGGTGGAAAGACAGCATTTACAACACCAGGTCCTTATTAACGGGGCCCAGTTCAAACGCCGCTGAGCAAGTGCCCGCACGCGGGGAGCCTGTCTAGAGCCCAGGCCACCGCGACGATGGTCAGGGACGCCGGCTCCCACGACAGCTGCAGCCTCCACGCCCCACCGAGCACGTCCAGTACCAAGTGTGCCCGCCGCGCTCTCTCATGTAGCTTTCATGAAACCTCAAAGTCTCATCTTCACCAAATTTTGAAAATTCTCTAAAAAAGTGGACGCACTGGCTGTGTAAATTCAGCAGTTAAAAGAGCACCTCTGAGATAAATTGGGGCTTGATAAAAAGAAAATATTTCTGACAAGCGTATTTTGATTCTCCCATCGATAATGCCATAAACGTTAAACTATATTCAAACAGTACTTTTTCTGGAAAGCTAAAATATTTTTTTCACATTTATAAGTAAAGCATTCTCCCTGAAGCCAACCGTATCTCTGGTTAACTGACAGAACTAAAATCACCCACTGTAGTCAGAAAACCTTCAGACTCTGCGTTGTTCTCCAAGTCGTCAGTACATGTTAGAACTTGCCGCGCGTGACGGTGGAGCAGAGAACACCCTGCTCGTGCACTCTCAGCCGTGGTAACACAGAGTCAGAAGTTCAGCCTGAGCACCCGAGCTCCAGAGGAACCTGCCTAGCAGACACACACCCACCAGCGCACGGAACTTCATCACACGCCGGGCAAGTAACCCAGCGACGTCTGCCACGTGCAGCCCACCACTCGAGCTTCCTCCTGAGAATTACAAGACAAATGGAGAAAACACAGTGGAAAACTACGTTTGACGCTACGTGAAACACCAACGCTCAGGAGCAGAGGGTGGGAGGGCTGGCGGCACAGCCATAACCCCTCCTGGTCTCTAGCAGCTGAGCGGGAAGATGTCAAGTGAAACGCCCCAGCAGAATCTAGGGCACAGAAGTGTCCTGGCATGACTCCAGAAGGGCAAAAGGCTCTGACGTTAAGTCCCCGTAAGCGAACGGCAGTCACCTGAGTTCGGGTACGACACTCTCTACAGTTCAAAGACAGCAACACTCAAATCAGCTTTTGCTGTTGTTTCTACAGTTTTCCACTTCCAGGGAACCAAAGACCGAGTATTCCTACGGTGTCGTGAGCAATGACCGAACGGACAGCATTTCCCCCGGAACGCAATCAACACTATGCCACGCAAGATAACTGTGATTTCTAAGAAGAGAGCTAAAATGAGGCAGATTTCACAAAAGAAAAATCAACAGGCAACTTGAGGGGCTAAAGGCAAACTGGCCTCTAGTGGAGAGGGTCCCCGTGGGCTCAAGGGTGGTCCTGGGGTCAGTGCCTGCAGGCCCCGGATTCCAGACCAGCGTTGGTTTCTCAAGGTGCCTGACAGTGGCCAGATGACCTTCCCCATCATCAGATTTATCACAGAGCCCACCCAGCTTCCCCCGTCTCAAGGGCCAGTATTACCACCTTATCACCACCTTCCCCACTCTCAGGTTCGTGCTCACCCGAGACTACAAAACGTTCCATCTTATTTCCCACTTGCCAGTTCACTGGGACAGCCTCCGCCTATCCAGGTCATCGACTTAGCGCTCGTTTGGGATGTGGTCACCCGACACACAAATCGTCCTGGGTCAGAAAACGTCTCTGGACCCAGAGACACATGCACACGCTATGTGCCTCTGTGCCTCATCCTGGGGCATCACAACGCCCGAGCTCCTTTGCAGAAAACCATCCCTACTGTTATCGCTTATTTTCAGAAATCAGGACAACTCAGAATTAAAATTTAATAAGATTGCAAAACTGAGAGTCTGTTTAAGGTAAAAATACAAAATCTACCAGAGGAGGGAAAAAAAGGGCAACATGGTAAGTGACAACTTCCTGACTGATGGCTAGCGTGAGCCGCAAATGCCAAGTCCCCGTAGTGGCTGCAGTCACATGCGCGTCTGCCCCAGCGCCGGCACTGCTTAAGGAGCCTCGTGGACGTATACGTAGACGTATCTGTACAGCTAATGCTCGTAAAGGCCCCATGGGGTATGTACTACTATGACTCGCATCTCACAGATGAGAAAACTGAAGCACAGGAAAGCCAAGCTTCCCAACGCCCCAAAGCTGACTCGTGCAGGAGCCGCATTCAGATACGAAGGCTCCGTGGCTGCGCACGACTCAGCCACGACACGTCCTCGCCAGAGAACTCTCTAGAGTGGACTAGGAGCCCACGTGTGAGGCCTCCCCGAATTCACAGGTGTTCTAAGTCCTCCGGGAAGCACAGTTTAATAAAGGCTTTGGGCTAAGCTTTCAGAAGATAGTATATCTACAGAGCTGGATATCACATTTAATCAATAAACATTAGTTAAGCATCAGGAACAACTGAAAACTGTTCAGTGAGATCGACAAAAAACAAAAACCTTACTTTTTTTGAAGTTTACGATTTTTTTCAGCCTGTCCTCCCAATTTGCTGAGTCCCAAGGCATCTTGAGATGAGTTTTCTGTCTCTGAAATAACAGCTACGAGGAAGCAGAGTGGTCGAAATATTGAGAGAAAATCAACACGGCCGAGTTAGGTGTTTCTGTAAACAGGTGGAGGAGTTTTTGTAGGGAGAGTGAGGAAAATTCTAAAGGTGAACTTTCCGACCAGACGGCCCATGCGCACACACGCACACACGCACACGAAAACGCTCAAGAGGCAGGAAGGCTGACGCCTGGGAGACGCTGAGCTGCTCAAGGCAGGCAGACGTTACCCGTGCTCTCTGGGCCGTGTGTGGACCCACTGGGGAAACAGACCCGGGAGAACACCCAGCTCGTGTGAGAGGAAGCACACGGTGGCGACGGGGCGGCGGAGGGGCGCGCAGAGGTGTGCGTGCAGCCCCCTGCCCACTCCGAACACTGAAGGGTCGGCTGGAAACCACCCACCTTGTCCCAGCGACTCCTTGCCCAGGGCCCCAGGCCGACCCTTCTCTTTCTTGCCGAACAAGCGGCCGATAGAGGACTTGATGCCCTTCTTCTTGGGGGCTTTGTGCAGTGAGTCCTGGCTGCTGCTGCTACTGCTGGGGTTGCTCGCGGGGCCGTCCTGCGAGCCTGTCGAGCTTTGGGGACAGAAAGTGACCTTTAACGGGTGGCCTCGCGCAACCACACCCCCTACAACGCTCGCTCCCCACACCATGCGGCAGACGGGCCTCCTCGCGGACCGCGGCGCGCACAAGAGGTGCAGGCTCCCCACCACGGACAGCTGCTCCCGAGAGGCCGGGACTCTCTGACGTGAGCTCTCCTCCGAAGGGGGAGGGGCCCGACTCTAGACCACCCAGTGCAGAGGGTGCTCCGAGCCCCTCAAGGTAATGGCCCGGCAGGTGCAGACGCCCCCGGGGCCGGGGCAGGAGAGCAATGGTCACCGTGCAGGGGCGCTGGAGAGATGACCACACGTGCCCTGCATCGAGTGCTGCCTGGCTCCGGACAGGAGCTCAGCAGGTGGTGGTCTGAACAAGGCCAGCGTCACAGAACTGCAACTGACAGTCTCCTGAGAGGAGGCACTCGGGGAGCATGGAAAGATGGGGTGGGACACCTCACAGCTCAGAAAGGACAAGAACGCATCCGAGAGCCACGCAGTGTCCTACAGAGGAGTAACGCTCAGAAACAGCCCGCGCCGGGCGGAGGCTCCAGCCAGAATAGGAAGAAAGTTCCCAAAGGAGTTAATCGGTAGAATCTGCAGAAACGAGGTGTTTCTAAAATTGCTGATATCTCTTAACTCTTTCCTTGCCAAGCTGACTCTGTCCAAACAGAAGGCACCTCCTGCCGGATTTCACTACAGCGCCCAGAGCAGGGGTCGGCACCCTAAGTCTATCACTTCAACAAACACGCTGAACTGAGTGGTATTTCTTTAAAATCATCATTCTGACTTGTTTTTCAAGAGAAGACGAACAGATTTCCTGAAAGTGGAAGGAGGAGAGCAGGGCCCTTACTTGCGTGCGTCCCTGATGTCCTCGTGGCTGGCTGTGAGCAGCGCCCCTGTGTGCAGCCGGTCCAGCCGAAGGGATCGTGGGGACGAGGGGGGTGAAGTTTCACATTTGATGGTCGTCTTGTCGTCTCGTACCTCGTCTCGGGAAGCCGGCAGCTGAGGGATTGAGATAAGTGTAAAATTAGGTGACAACAGACTGTGACGGATAAAGGAAGTCACGGAGGCTCTACGTTATAACCAGAAACTTATCTGAAAACCTATTAGCTATGCTTTCTGCCAGTACAAAAAGGCTTGAACTAGCCTAATGCCATCTTAAAGGGCTGTCTTGTTCATGAGAAGCAAGGCTGTCAGCAGAGGGAGCCGGCCTGCACCCGCACGAGCGCGGAGACCTGGACAGCGGCCTCCCGTGGCCTGCCGTCCCTAGAATCCAGGCCACCCGGACAGGCCCTCAGGGGCAGCAGAGAGCTGAGCCCCGCCTGAAGCCACCACCATAAACCACGCATGGCATTAACCACCGCGATGAAGAGGACCCCGAGGAAGAGGACGGCTGTGTTTATCTCCTGATGCCATTCAACAGAAACACTAGCACAGGGAAGAAACCTCTCAGGCAAACCTGTCCAGACCTTTCTGTTTGAGAGGAAAAAAGAAATAGCTTGTTCTAGGTCTTCATCAAAAGACGATCTCTTCCAGACTCCCAGCTTTTTGGCTTATAATGGGATGTGAGTGTGGGAAGCAGGGTGGTGGTTACGGTATGGGGAACAGGTTAACCCCTTCAGGGTCCAGGCAGATCTCCCTTATAAATTTGGGTTTAGTGGTTAAGCCAGGTTAGATTTTACGAAACATGCACGGCAAGCATTTGTAGAAACAATGCGACCTGAGCAACCGCCCTGTGCCTTTTTAATGGGATTCTGTAAAGAATAATACTGATCCACTGCAGCCCCACAGTGGCTTGGTGACAACAAAGTGACCCGGGGCAAAATACAGCTGAACTCATTTAAGCAACAGCTGGATAAACTGTGTCCTCTCCTGATTTCTAATTACAATCATCAGATAGCAAAAGGCTAGAAAGGCTAGAAATCATCAATGTGAAACTTAACAGGGATCGATCTCAAGTTCAAGTTCAAACAATCCTTTACAAAAATCAAACGGGTCAGGGAAGTGACACAGGCCTGAGTTGACTAGGGACTCCGTGGAGACAAACAGCTGCTTTGAAGCCCAGTAAACACGACAAGGCCCTTCCCAAGGGCCTCTTCCTAAGGAAGTCCTCCGGGCCCACCCAGCCTGGCACCTCCCCCGGGATGAGAGCCCGCCCCACTGTGCCCACGTGACTAGGACGGGCAGCTGCACGCAAGCTGGGCAGGCGTCTCGGCATCCACGTGCGGCGTGGAGGAGACGGCAGGTCCGCCGGTGCCTGGTTCTTGGCGCACACACGCCAAACCTAGAACAAGGCCCTCTCAGTAGCCAGCCAGCGAGCTCAAGCTACCACATGCAACAGACCAGGCCCCCCGGCCGGGACGTAATCAACAGGCCACTACCTTTATTGAGAAAGTCTTGCCACCAAGAAAACTACGAACGTATGCAGCAGAACTGTGTCTCACTGCCGACCTGTGGACTGTGCAGGGACGGCACAGCGTGGCCACCCCGAGGGGCACGGGTCTACCGCTGTCCTCACTTAACAGCAGGGCAAAGCCGGGCCCAGAGCGGGCGAGCGGCTCACCCAGGTCACAACCAATCGGTGACAGAGCCGGGACTTTAAACTGCCGCACTGCTGTGGCCTGGCAGAGGGGCGCTGGCGCGCTGGGCGGCTGGGCCGCAGCACGGCTGCGCGGTGAGTGCACGCCCAGGGGGTTGTGAGCCTGAGAGGGAGGGAGACATCGTGGTCAACAGATCTGGCCCTCAGCGCACCGTATTCCCTCCAAGAACAGGGGCTCAGTCCAGGGTTATCTGAGAGGAAGGAGCCCCGAGCGCTCTCCGTCAGGAATGCTGTGAAGGAGACAAGAGCTCCTGGTGGAAAAGCGGGCCAGACGGCGCCAGGGCTGAGGGTCCAGGTTCTGAAATCAGACAAATCCACACTGCGCTGCTGACTGACTGTGCGAGCCTGGGCACAGCACCTGGCCTCTCTAAGCCTCGGCGTCCACGTCTGTTGAATGGGGATAACAACAGCACCTGGACCTCACGTGGGTGTTTGTGGGATTAGGGAACAGACTCGTAAAGCATTCAGCACGACGCCTGGCACAAAGTGACAGCCTACCGAATGCTACTACCTGTGACTATTAAAATTGCTTTCCCCCAAATCTAGCATCTATGGCTCCGCTTCCATCATTTCTTTTTTTTTTTCTTTCTGTGGTACGCAGGCCTCTCACCATTGTGGCCTCTCCCGTTGCGGAGCACAGGCTCCGGACGCGCAGGCTCAGCGGCCCTGGCTCACGGGCCCAGCCGCTCCGTGGCATGTGGGATCTTCCCGGACCGGGGCACGAACCTGTGTCCCCTGCATCGGCAGGTGGACTCTCAACCACTGCGCCATCAGGGAAGCCTCCCATCATTTCTTTTTAAAAAACACTATGGGGAATTCCCTGGCGGTAGGGTGGTTAAGGACTCAGTGCTCTCACTGCCTGGGGCCCGAGTTCGATCCCTGGTTGGGGAACTAAGATCCCGCAAGCCTCGCAGCACAGCCAAAAATAAATAAGTAAATAAACAAATAAATAAAATTTAAAAATAACAAAAAATAAAAACCACTATGTCTATTGTAAATAAGCGTGCAACACTTAGAAGGCAAACAAGCGCGAGAAAGGCAAACTCTTACATTTGTCCCAGTGAACGACCTATTTCCAGCGGAACCATCAGCATATGTTAAATGGAGGGTGAGTTTCAACACTTCCATTAAAACGTCAATTATTCACCAGTACTCAACCACATAGTGTTCATTCACGTAAAACGACAGGGACTCTTCAATACTTCACAAAGAAACAAAGGCATGCTGAATTACTAAATATTTTACCTTTCTACGATGCTTCCTTAAATCACTAGGCTGACAGATGCATGCAAAGAAATGAAGAGAAACCAGATTTACTGCACACTTTGAAGTTAAAAATTCAAGGATCAGTACAGGCAAATATATTAAAAAGAAAATGACAGAACACATGTAAGTGAGATAAGATTTAGAGAAAATGTAACTGGAAATAGAACATTTTTTTGACCACAAAAGTTAAATATAATAAGCTATTCAAGATTTCCTAGTGAAACAGTATAAATTTTCCTCAGGAAGATACAATTCTATTACAACATACTCCATTTCTTATAATATGGCATTCTGTATAACAAAGGGCCTTAACAGTTGTCTATTCTAAGCCAAACTTCTCTATAACTTAGTTTTTCTTAATAAGAAACATGTTATACTTTAAAATAGCAATCTAACTGATGAGGAAGTAATTGCAATACCTATTTTAACACTGAACAAATCTAACCACCTATTGGACATTAACGTAAAATCCTTACCTAGAATTTGATTTAAAACTTCTCAAAATAAATTTATTGATTAAAGCAGGTACCCTGTGAAAATATGTAAGAATAAAAGCTAGCATAATAGCAGACAGTCTTTACATTTTATGATTCATAGAAGATAATTTAATTAAAAATAGTCTAGTAAAGACACTAACTGTGCATGTTTAATAGGCTGATGAGATTTACCGTCTTAAGTAATACAAGCACTGAAACCAGAAAGTATGTTGTGTCAGAGTCCATGAATTCTACACTTAGCGGGTCATTTCTTTATATAAGCAGCATCTCACTTATGAATTACACGTATGCTATACAGTGTGAGCAAAAACACTCTGGTCCATCTACATCATGCCTGTAGCCATACCTATTATGCAGTGATACACTACATAAAACTTACCGCTATGGGGGAAAAACACTGTTTAATGAGAAACGAAGAAACCCCACTAATGAGCCACAAACATAGACACACGCTGTGGAGCACAGCACTGCTGTGGAAGGGACTGATAACCGAGTGGGGAGGACGGGGAGCGGAGCTGGATGGTAAACTACAGACCCGGCGGTGGGGAGGCTGGGGTCTGGATTAACTGATAAAACAAAGGATGGTACAGGGAATCAACACCGATGACAGAAGCAGACACACCGTCAGCCAGGACAGAGAACCACATAACAACAAAGAAAAAAATACACAGAACTGTTTTTACAAATTCTCTGAAAGATACTAAGCATGAAACCACAAATGAAATCGTCAAAGAGTTTTAATTATCAGCTAATTAGCTAATGATGTAAATTACAGAAGCAGTATATGCCCAAATACCACGACATGGACTAGTCACCACTTCACGTGTCACTGAAATGATTCACAGTTCATTTACTTATACGCTAACAATGCAGCTAAAATGAAAATGGGTGGTAACAGAAAAAAGTTATAATACAAGTGCAGTTAAAAAGCAGAATATTGTAAATCCGACTTCACGTGGTGAACAGCAATGCACTCAGAAGACCTAAATCCACAGAAAGCTATAACGTGTGCTCCAGAGCTGCACGCTGTCACCACGTGCTCATCGCGTTTCCAGATGAGGAAGAGTGAGGAGGCCCGTTTGCTTCCCTGGGAGCCGCGGGGCACCAGCTTTTTTTTCTTTTTTTGGCGGTACGCGGGCCTCTCACTGCTTTGGCCTCTCCTGTTGTGGAGCACAGGCTCCGGACGCGCAGGCTCAGCGGCCATGGCTCAGGGGCCCAGCCGCTCCGCGGCATGTGGGATCTTCCCGGACCGGGGCCCGAACCCGTGTCCCCTGCATCGGCAGGCAGACTCTCAACCACTGCGCCACCAGGGAAGCCCAGGGGCACCGGCTTTTAACCTGGTTTCACATGCAGAGCCGGCGTGAGTGCGTGGCCAGCTGCCTCAGCAAGAGGACCACTTTAGCTTTTTCGGTTTTGTTTTGACCGCATGCCCTGCCCCCTCCAGTGAGACATCCCTAGTGTAAAGGAAGACAGCATCGACTCTCTGTACAGTGTTCGAGATGCCATTAGGGCTGCCTATGTTTACTCTTGCTAAGCTGTCTATTCCTGAAAAACAAAAACTTTTCTGTAGCTGCTGCGCCTTGCAGAGGCCATGCCCAATGTTACACAAAGGAGAACTTTGGATGAGTTCATGATGACATGCTAAGCTGGTGGTCCAAACATCAAAATTAATTTGTCATTAATTGGGGGGACTGATTAAATACTAGCTTTAAAAATCTTGAACCTCTGAACATAGCAAATGCACCTGACTTTCTTCTAGGTTAACAAAGAAAGCAAGCAAGCAAACCAGGTGTGCTGGGGGAGGGTGCAGCAGGGAGAAGGCAGACACTTACCAGAGTCATGACGCCTAGTCTGTCCACTTCCCTTGCCGGGCTGTGCGGGGCCCTTCGAGGGGTGGGCCGCCCGCTGCTGGGAGGGGAAGAGCTGGCCCGAGAGGAAGCAGGGTACGGGGGGATGGAGCTCACTGATCTAAAACGACCAAGGCTGTCTAAGCTCCCACTGCCCACCCTGCTCTCAATCTCCTCCGCCCGCTGCTCCGTGTTCTCCTTTTCTTCTTGTATCAACCTGAAACAGAATAAAACCGTCACCTGCCTTTGTCAGAAAACAGAGGAACGTGTCTGGATAACAAATCTGGGTCTGTGTTCTGTGTTATTTACGATTGACGACTTAGCACTGAGTTGCTTCCGATCATTCACGTTTGATTTTCCTTATTTACACTAAATTCTGATGGGGGCTGGGTGGCAACGCTCACTGCATAATGAGACATTTAAAATTACAGCTTTTTTACAATATTTAAAATTTACAACCTTCCCTGTTGTTACAGCAAAGCAGCACACCTGTCTATCAATTTTTTCAACTGGAAATAGGGAACTCTGATATAATCAAAAAGCAGTTCACAAAGCAATGTGGAGTTTCTAAACACAAGTCTCTAGACCTGATGAAAATGCTGAGTTGATTTTTTTTTAAGGTTGAATTTGAACAAAAGTATTATTTCATAAAGTTCTCTACCAGCCTCATGGGAGTTTCTTTTTTTGTTCGTTTTTGGGGTTTTTGTTGTTGTTGTTCCCCAACCAGGGATTGAACCCATGCCCCCTACAGTGGAAGGGCAGAGTCTTAACCACTGTACCACCAGGGAAGTCTCTCATGTGAGTTTCTGGATTCATGTCGACCACAGCTGCATTACTCTGGAATTCAAGGTTAATGTTCCTCTCCCCGAATGTGTACTGGATGGTTAAATAGCAGTCTAAATATCTGACTATGCAAATACAATTATTTCGATATTAAAATACCGGATCCTTGTCGTAACCTTTCCAATTTAAGTTCTGTTTATATATACTGAAAGTATTTTCTCATTTTTGATAAAAAGTCGATGGGCAGAATTTACCAGTTACATCAGGTCAACCTGTTGCATAAGGAAAAAATCATTTTTACCTGGCTACAAAAATAAAAGTATATTATCGTTTCACAGTTCCCGCAGGGATGGGGAAAGACAGTCTTTCAGAGCTCGTCTGGGTTCAAACACGGCTCACGAAGCAGTCAGTCTATGAAGTCAAAAGTGCAGGCAGCACAACCTACTTTTGCCGTTTATTCTGCGGCCTCTCCTCTCTGGCCCCCGTTCTCTGCAGGTGGGAACGGGCACCTCTGCCTGTGTTAATGTGACAAGAGCAAGCTGAGCAGCAACTCTGACCGAGTCCGCCACAGGGTCACCGGCCTGGGGCTGCTCTGCATGTGGACTTGGGACAGGAGGTGTGGCCATGGCAGATCTGACACCGGGCAGGCCTCAGGGTACCCGATCACACTGCCGCCCCCAGACCTAAGGCCTCCTGATCACTACAAGGCGTCCTCTGGATTCTATTCCCTGTTTTGCAAAGTAACTATTATAATTGCTACGACAGTTTCTAAAGAAAACATCTTAAATGTACTGATGAGACTAGAAAATACTCAAGCACACATCCTCTGACCCCTGTCTTACAAGAACCGATTTTCACATTATGTTAATTTAAAAGCAAATCGCAAGTCCCAGTGGGAGCCTGCCAACCCGAAAACCCCAGCTTTTCTGTTCCCGGTGGCTTTGGGACACACCACAGAATACGCGAGGCTCCAAGGGACCCACAAGAGGGCGACCTCTCCGTGCCGGAGGACGCACGGGCTGCAGGGGGGCATCAGCTCAGAGCTGGGGGGGACACAGCCGGCTGGCAGAGGCCGAATAAGGGTGTGCCCTCACTTTCTGCGGCACGCCCACCAGCCCTGCCCCGGGAAAGGAATCCGGGGAGCCGACTCCGCCCCGACTCCCTGGCGCCATGTCTCCGCCCTGCACCCCGGACGGGCATGGCCTCGGCTCTCTGCACCCCGCCATCTCTCTCCAGGTGTGTCGGCAGCTTCCGGGGGCAGGGGCTGAACGCCTCACGCCTCTCCCCCTTCCACGACATCTCACACAGTGTGCTGACCCCACAACTGTGGAGACAACGCCCTGCTTAACTGAGCTTTATAAGCAAGGGCAATCTCAGGACTTAAAATTCTTAAAACAGAACCGACGTACGTTTCCTTATTTATGGAACACTTAGGCTTTTCTAAGTAGCGACCACCCCTCGGAGACACCGTGTTTCCGGGAAGCCAGGCACGGGCACACGCACCGGATCTCTTTGTTGATGGCGTCCAGCTGCTCCTGAAGCATCATGGCCAGGGTCTGGGCATCGGCCTGCCCGCTGGGCGACAGCAGAGTGGCCGAGCTGAAAAGCGTGTCCCCGTCGCCGGCGCCGTCAGGCACGTCCGCGCCGCTCTCGAACGCCTGCGCCACGTGAGCCAGCACGCTGGCCTGCCGCGCGCGCTCCCAGTCCTGCTCGTCCAGGGTCTGCACCTGCGCAAGAAAGGCCGCGGTTCAGCAGCGACAGTCAGGGCAACTGCAGGCTACCAGCAACTTGAAACAACTTTACACAGAGACCCAGAAGACCTTGGAAAAATGGGTCACGCTTAGAAGCCACTGACATCTGTGAAGTGAGCAGTACTTAGGAAATGAGCAGGAGGAGAATCTATTTCTCAGACAGCCTGGCCACGTTCACTTCCTAGCCTGGACGGGAGGCAATTCTACGACGTTATTCGCAAGGCTGAGGCAACCGCGTCATAAACAAAAACCGAAAATTAAAAAAATTAATTCCGTGCCACCATCAGCCAGGCTGAAGGGAAGTAAACAAAAATCCCTCAGATCCAAAGCTGCCGGGTTCACCTCGGCTGCCATAGCTTTCACCAGCGCCACCACGTAACAGGGGTCTCAGAGGTCCCTCAGTCTCGTCTCCCAACACGCGCAGACAAGAGCAGCAGCAGAAGGGAGATGGGAGAGCCTGCCCCCGACAGCCCTCGGGGCGAGGGAGCTGCAGAGCAGCGGGGCTTTTCTAGGGAACTGCAACTCGCGTTGCAAGGACACCTCCGTGCTGAGCCCGGACGCCCTCTGCGCTGTCATCAGAACATGCACAGAAGCAGCGTGCTCGCTGGGGCCCTGCGCTGCCTCTCCTCTGGGGCCATCCCACACCCCTTCCCTCCCCAAACCTCCTCCCACTCCCCATCCCCACCTCCACGCTCAGCCCAGGGTCCTGCCTTCCGTTTGCCAGACACGACCTCAGAGTAACCACGGGGCAGCCTCTAGACGCAGGCTCCCCAGCCCCCTGCCCCTGGGGCCTGTGCCCACGCAATCCGTCTTCCGACCCTCCCCAGGGCCGGGCCACCCCCTTCAGCTGGGTCCAGGATCACCTGCCATCACTCCTCCTTCCCTGTGGCTAATCCACGTCCTAGGGGCTCATTCCCAACAGCCTCAGGATGTCCACTCCCTCCTCTCTCCTTAAAAGCACACAGCAGGAACCACAGAACTCTCCCTCCAGGGCTCCTTCCAGCAACCACTGCGTTTCCCTGAAAGCGCCCAAGGGCAGCCTCTACACCGCCCCTTCCCTCCTCCGTCTGTCTCCCACTCTCTGCAAGCAGGTGTGGCTCCAGGGGGCTCCGTGGAGCCCGCACGCCTAGGTCCCCTCCCCCACACCGCCCAGCAGAGCGCTGGAGCCTCTGACTCAGCAGCCCCACCCTCCCGGGCTACTCCTCACCCCCCGCCGCCCTTTCTCAGCCTCCCGACCTCTGAATCCGGGATGCCCCACGGCTCCATCCGTGGACCTCATCTCTCTCTCCACAGGCACCCACCGGGTGACCCTATCTGGCTCATGCCTTTAAATACCACCTGTATGCCCATGACCCCAAGTCTACCTCGAGTTGAGAGCTCTCCCGGGTCCTGGAACACCCAGCTGCCGACCTGTCCACCTGAACGGGACCGAGGCCCAGATCCCAGCCTCCCCCGACCCGGCTATCTCCCTCACAGCAGGAAACAGACCCCAGCCTTGAGCTGCTCCCGGACCGCGACCGCCCCCGCGCCCGTAGCCTACGTCCAGTGCACCGGCCCGTCTGGCTGGCACGACCATTACCTCCGAATGGCTACTTCCCCTCCCTTCCTCAGGTCTTTGCTCGAACGCCACCCTCCTGGAGACCCTCGCTGGCCACCCTGTTTAAAAATTATTATTCCCCTCCTTGTTTGGCAACTCGGGTACCCTTGGTTTCCTTTCCCTGCTTATTACCATCTGGCTGTGGTGACTGAAAAATACGTCCATGAATTCTTTAATCCTCCTCCCTTCAAGAGGCAGAGGGCAATTCCTCCCTGACCCCCGTGAGTGAGGGCAGGACTTCGCAGCTCACTCTAACGATCAGAACGCAGTGGAAGCAAAGGTGTGAAGCTTCCGGGACTGCGGCATGAAAGGGCTCTCCCCCGCTCTCTCTCGGAGGGAGTTCTGAGGAAAGCCAGCCCCATGAAGAGGTCCACACGGCAAGGACCGGGGCCCTCTCGCCAACAGCCAGGTGAGGGAGTCTGAAAGCGTGCCACCCAGCCCCGGGGGAGCCTTCCGGTGGCAGTGACCTCAGGAGGCCCTGAGCAGGGCCCAGCCCACTAAGATGCTCCCACGTGCACACGAACTGTGGACTATTAAATGTTCACTGTGAAGCCACTGAGCTTTGCAGTGATTGGCTATGCAGCAGTAGATAAAGAATACACACAGCATGTTTTATTTTACTTTCCATTCACTGCTGCCTCTCTCTTCTCACTAGGGAGTGCGTATTGGAGTGTGCGTGCGTGCAGGTATTTTGTCTGGTTTTTTTTTTTTTTTTTTTTTGCGGTATGCGGGCCTTTCACTGTTGTGGCCTCTCCCGTTGCAGAGCACAGGCTCTGGACCCGCAGGCTCAGCGGCCATGGCTCACGGGCCCAGCCACTCCGCAACATGTGGGATCTTCCCGGACCGGGGCACAAACCCATGTCCCCTGCATCGGCAGGCGGACTCTCAACCACTGCGCCACCAGGGAAGCCCATTTTGTCTGTTTTTAATTCTCTGCTGGAGCCCTAGGTCTGAGGATGCCTGGCCCAAACTAGCTGCTCACTGAATATGGGAGCTCAAAATACAGAGACATATATAAAAATATATGCCGTGAAATGCACAAAAATATGAAGGCAGTTGAACTTCCAAATGAGAATTCTCACTACAAGATGATGAATGTGTGTATTCATTCACTCTTAAGGACGACCTCAAACCTGTGCTAATCAGCACTGTGCTGTGCCTTACAGTAGGTCACATGTTACCAAAATTTGTTCTTAAAAAAAAAAAAAGCTTGCCTTAAAAGTAAACTCTTAGTCAGAAAAAGGAGAACGGGGGTAGGGGAAGAGAGGAAGCGACCCAGCAAGCTTTGTTTCAGGACAGTCTCCGAACCGCAGGGTGAGGAGGCCAGTATCTCACAGAGCGCTGGTCCCCGGGACAGGGGGCGGGGCTGGGCGGGGCGGGGCGGGGGCGGGGGGGGGGCTTGCCTTGGAAGGCTCGTCGCGCAGCGCTGCCAGCCGGCCTTTCTGCGGGCGTCGCAACACCGCGCTGCTGCTGAAGGAGTCCGAGGGCCCGTCTGCCACGGGGAACCTGAAATCTGGGACGCTGCCCAAGTGGGGTCGGCTGAAACACGGGGGAAGAAAAAGGTCATTATTAGGAGGAAAGTGACCTCACTTTGTTGGCCAAGCCGGAACCTGTCAACTTGGAAACTGAGTGATGTCACAGGAGAAGGTCGCCCAGGAGGGCACCGCTCGCCCGCTCCAACAGCACCCCGCCGCCTGCCCCACCACATCCGGGAAAGCCAGCGCGGACACGAGGACATGCCAGTGACAGGGACGGCACCCAGCTGTCTGCGGCGCCCAGGGGTCTGTGGTCCACCTGGGAACCCGCCCTCAGGTCAGGGCGCTGGGCCCGGCACCTGCCCTGCTTTTTCCTTGACATCCACACCTCCCCTCTGGCCTTCAGCTGTTCTCTCCTTTCCTGTTTGGGCCAAGATGCCCAGTGTGAAGCCCATCAATCATAAACATTCCTCTACCTGGAACACCGTCTACACCGCTCACAGCGCCTCAGACAAACCCGCAGCAGAAACCCCTCTGAACCACGGCTTAGAGCTTAGATGGACTGGTGTTTCCGAATCAAAAGCAGAGTCCTGGGTGTAATTACATTAACGATCAAGACGCTAGGCTGAAGAAGTCCCAGAACAGGTGGTTGGGGCCCTGAGCATGACGACAGAAACTGGGCGTGGGTGTCAGGAGACACCCCGGTCAGCGGAGGCGTGGCCCAGCCTTGACCATGGGCCCACCTGCACTGCGGGCCCAGCCCAGGAGCTGCTCGGCCCTTGTCTCTGGGAAGAAGGGTGGCGCCTTCATTCGCAGGAGCCCTGAAATCCGGGAAACAGACCCCACTCCCCTGAGGAGAGTAAAGCTCTCCTCACACCCTCTGCAGAGCGGGCCAGGACCACGTGCTAGCTCAGCCTCCTCTAGTTCACCCACTGCTCGACGTTTTTAAAAGAAATGTCTTCCCAACAAACACATGAAAGAATGCTCAACATCATTAATCATTAGAGAAATGCAAGTCAAAACTACAATGAGATATCATCTCACACCAGTCAGAATGGCCATCATCAAAAAATCTAGAAACAATAAATGCTGGAGAGGGTGTGGAGAAAAGGGAACCCTCTTGCACTGCTGGTGGGAATGTGAATTGGTACAGCCACTATGGAGCACAGTATGGAGGTTCCTTAAAAAACTACAAATAGAACTACCATACGACCCAGCAATCCCACTACTGGGCATATACCCTAAGAAAACCATAATTCAAAAAGAGTCATGTACCAAAATGTTCATTGCAGCTCTATTTACAATAGCCAGGAGATGGAAACAACCTAAGTGTCCATCATCGGATGAATGGATAAAGAAGATGTGGCATATATATACAATGGAACATTACTCAGCCATAAAAAGAAATGAAATTGAGCTATTTGTAATGAGGTGGATAGACCTAGAGTCTGTCATACAGAGTGAAGTCAGAAAGAGAAAGACAAATACCATATGCTAACACATATATATGGAATTTAAGGGAAAAAAATGTCATGAAGAACCTAGGGGTAAGACAGGAATAAAGACACAGACCTACTGGAGAACGGACTTGAGGATGTGGGGAGGGGGAAGGGTGAGCTGTGACAAAGCGAGAGAGCGGCATGGACATATATACACTACCAAACGTAAGGTAGATAGCTAGTGGGAAGCAGCCGCATAGCACAGGGAGATCAGCTCTGTGCTTTGTGACCACCTAGAGGGGTGGGATAGGGAGGGTGGGAGGGAGGGAGACGCAAGAGGGAAGAGATATGGGAACATATGTATATGTATAACTGATTCACTTTGTTATAAAGCAGAAACTAACACACCATTGTAAAGCAATTATACTCCAATAAAGATGTAAAAAAAAAAAAAAAAGAAATGTTTTCAAGTGTTGCATAGGATTTATCCCTTGTTTGCAGGAGATCAAAGTCTGGAATCTCCCTTGAACCGCAACCGTCTCCCCTTCCCCTCTGGCCTCATGCCTAAGGAAACTGCTCCTTCTTTCTCAGCATGACCTCTACCCAACTGCTTGGGGGCCACAGCACACTTCAAAATCGGGTGAAAGCTACGACACAAAATCCCGCACGTGCTTTTGGTAGCTGGCGGATCCTCTGAAGTCCACAAACGCCCCCGGGTTCTGTCGCCCCGCAGCAGTCATTTCCCAGTCTCCTTACGGAGCCCAGCCACCATCTTTGTCCCCCACTTGTCAACAGAGGCTGGCTTTCCTCCCAGAAGATCTCAGAGACAAGGTGACTGATTTCACTGTGAAGTCCTGCCAAACAAGCCGAGCCTGCCCTGCCCACGAGCCATCTTTTCAGTCCCCCCTCCGCACCCCGAGGCCCCCCTCCCCACCTGCTGTGATCCGTCTTTTCCCATTTCTACAGCTCCCAACCACCTCTCTGCTAAGCCACTTGACATTACACCTCGAGAACTGCCTCCTTGAAACGTCCCCTCCCACAGTACCCAGCCCCTCCAGCCCACTGTCTTCAGAGCACAGGTTTCGCCTACAGCCCCCACCGTGCCATCAGAGCACGGAGGCCCCCCTCCGCCATCAGAGCAGAGCCCCCCCGCCCCCCTGAGCCATCAGAGCACAGAGCCCCCCCCCACCCTCTGCGCCATCAGAGCACAGAGCCCCCCTCCTGCCCCCTGCGCCATCAGAGCACAGAGCCCCCTCCCGCCGCCCCCCTGCACCATCAGAGCACAGAGCCCCCCTCCTGCCCCC
This sequence comes from Globicephala melas, assembly GCF_963455315.2. Lineage (NCBI taxonomy): Eukaryota > Metazoa > Chordata > Mammalia > Artiodactyla > Delphinidae > Globicephala > Globicephala melas. The sequence goes on from NC_083321.1 coordinate 3,292,806, forward strand.
CTGCACCATCAGAGCACAGAGCCCCCCCACTCCACCCCCCTGCGCCATCAGAGCACAGAGTCCCCCTCCCGCCCCCCTGCGCCGTCAGAGCAGAGCCCCCCCGCCCCCCGCGCCATCAGAGCAGAGCCCCCCCGCCCCCCTGAGCCATCAGAGCACAGAGCCCCCCCCCACCCTCTGCACCATCAGAGCACAGAGCCCCCCTCCTGCCCCCTGCGCCATCAGAGCACAGAGCCCCCTCCCGCCGCCCCCCTGCACCATCAGAGCACAGAGCCCCCCTCCCGCCCCCCTGCACCATCAGAGCACAGAGCCCCCCCCACTCCACCCCCCTGCGCCATCAGAGCACAGAGTCCCCCTCCCGCCCCCCTGCGCCGTCAGAGCACAGAGCCCCCCCATTCCAGCCCCCTGCGCCATCAGAGCAGAGCCCCCCTCCCGCCCCCCTGCACCATCAGAGCACAGAGCCTCTCCCCCCGCCGCCCCCCTGCGCCGTCAGAGCACAGAGCCCCCTCCTGCCACCCCCCAGCGCCATCAGAGCACAGAGCCCCCCTCCCGCCCCCCTGCACCATCAGAGCACAGAGCCTCTCCCCCCACCGCCCCCCTGCGCCATCAGAGCACCGAGCCTCTCCCCCCACCAACCCCCTGCGCCGTCAGAGCACAGAGCCCCCTCCCGCCGCCCCCCTGCGCCATCAGAGCACAGAGCCCCCCCACTCCACCCCCCTGCGCCATCAGAGCACAGAGCCCCCCTCCCGCCCCCCTGCACCATCAGAGCACAGAGCCTCTCCCCCCACCGCCCCCCTGCGCCATCAGAGCACCGAGCCTCTCCCCCCACCACCCCCCTGCGCCGTCAGAGCACAGAGCCCCCTCCCGCCGCCCCCCTGCGCCATCAGAGCACGGAGCCCCCCTCCCGTCCCCCTGCGCCATCAGAGCAAGAGCTGCTTCCTCGTCCTTGACTTTCACTGTCACACATGGCTCTGGTGACCATGCCCAAGGCTTTTCCACTGAAAACCCCCGCAACTGTGCCAGCCCTTCGCTTCTGGCACCCGCGCCCCCTTCATCACTCAAACTCCCAAAAGAGTAACAGGCTGTGTCCACCTCCTCCTCCAGGTACCCGCACCGTCCTCACACGCACCTCATCTACCCCGGGAGCAGGGCTCTGCCTCCACCTCTGACCTCACCCTAGAGGACCTTAGCCAGCAAGTCCAGCGATGCCGCTGTCCCGATCTCCCTCCACCCCCCCACCCCCCACCGTCCGTAAGCTCACACACTCTCCTTGAAATTCTACCCCCCGGTGGTTCTGGAGACAGGGAAAGTTTCTGGCTCTGTCTCTATCTTCCTTGATTTCTCTTTTTTTCTAGGAGGTTCTGCAAGGACCCTAGACCCTGACGGTCCCCTACGTTTGCAAATGCTGCAATATCTGTATAGGCTCCGAACTGTCTCCTAAATCACGATTCAAGCAGGAGTCTCTTTCCTACAGATGGATGAATGTCACCAGTTAAGCTCTTCAATAACTTTTGCTAAAGTTTAACTCTCACTTGATGATCATTTTCCACAAAGAAAGCAAAGAAAAATTTAAATAGCTTAAAAAGAATTATCGCCCCTATAATGACAAGTAAGAAAAAAATCAGGATGCTGAGTCATTTGCTCAACCCACTCACAAGCCAGGTGGTTCCTCCCACGGCAGCCAACGCCAAGTCATGTCTCAATACATTTTAAAATGACTGCAAGTCACTAACCTGCGATTCTTAAGAAACATCAGTGTCACAGTCTGTCAGGTCCCTCAAATGAATACACCCAAATATTAACGAGCCACCACCCTCCTTCCAAACCGCCTCCTGTGGTTTTGAGTCTTGTCAGTAATGTGACTGCCACTCTCCTAGGTACCGAGTTCTAACCTTAGGAATGATATTCTACTCTTTCTTCCCTCTAGCCTGCCACTAAGCTACAGGCTCCTGGAGGCGCGACCACGAGCTATACCCACCCAGTCATACTGTCCACGCAGCCATGACACGCCCTTGTATACACACGACAGTGCTGAGCAGAGCTGTGACCTGGGGAACGTCCTACCTGTGGTGTAGGGGAGCCCCTCTCAGCCCCGTCTGGTCCAGTTCAGCTCTCAAGGCTTCCAGGGTTAGTACGAGCTGATCCTACAAAACAGCAAATGGCATAACACGTGTTGCTTCCAGGATATAAAATGACTTGCATCCAAATGCACTCAAATGCTGAACAAAACCGTAACAGGTTACATTAGCAGTTATACAATCTGAACATCTTAATTCTGAGGAAATGTCCTCCAAGAGTCCTACAGCGAACATAAACGCTCAGACCAGTATTAACTTTATAAGCTGTAGTGCACAAAAAGTTACATCTTGGTTGTAGAAAAGCTCTCAGAAGAGAAACGCCAAGCCATTAACAATAATGAATTCTGAGACAAGCTGTACTTGGGGCAGGGCTGGGGGACACACACGCAGGATTCACTCTCCATCGCACTCGCTCCTCTGCATTGCTTCTAGCTGTCTACACCAAGCACACATCCACTCATGTGCCAGCCCTACTCCCAACGCCACTTCCTCACAGGGCAAAGCGACAAGGCAGACTGCCAGAGTTTCTGAGTCAACGGACAGCCTTCCTGCTCTGCGCTGTGGGCCACAGCTGCCACTCACCTCATGTGGCTACTGAGCGCCTGGGACGGGCCACCCCAAAGCGCCAAGTGCTGTGACCAGAAACCACACCGCAGGTTTCAAAGACTCAGGTGGAGAGAAGAACGTAAAGCAGCTCATTCGTTTTTAGAGCAATTATACGATAAGATAACATTCTGATTACATAGGGTAGAATACAATACAATTAACTTCACCTGTTTCTTTCTACTGTTTTAAATGTGGCTACTAGGAAATGTTAGATTACACATGTGGCTCTTATTATCTTTCTGATGGACGGCACTGTTCCAGATGAAGGGCTCCTGCTTTGTTTCAGCTTTCAGATGAACCCAGAAAGGACTCAGAATTCTGAAGCACACACACCTGCTGGACTCTAAATCCATGTAAAACGCAAACGCCTTCAACACACAAATCCCGGAGCGCTATATATGTTATAGCAGTGGACTAGCCATAAAGAAAATGTAACTCAACTTCTGCTGAACAGCCGTAATAATTATAATAACAATGAACCCAGCTCAATTCAGCTCTTAACAGATTTCTAAACAATCTAGAGATCGAAGCACCTTATCGTGTTGCATTTCTTCTAATTGCTTTTTTGCATTTTCAACTTCTCGTAGGAGGGAATTCTGAAAAAGATATAAATAGCCTTTTAGTGTTAATTCTTAAAAATGTTCCACGTACTATAGGACGGCTGCAGTTCTGCCTGAAACAGTGAAGCACCGCGGGAAGGAATGGGCCACGTGAACATACTAATGGGCAGATCACACTCCCAGGGTGAACTGCGAGCCACGAGGCCAGATGACACCTTTTAATCATAACCTGCACATATAAAATTTCCTTCTTCACCGACTGATTTTCTAGATGTAAGGAGGTCAAGTTCATGGGGTAAGTTAAACTGGTTTATACCGGCTTTCAGCTTTTGCAGTTCAGTGGTCACTCGGGAAACCGGCACAAGTTTCACATGCAAAATTCAAATCTGAGACAAAAATAGTCCTACCTTAAGGCCGGCCCGCAGATCAGGGAGGAAGTGAGGTAACTGCCCTACGTGGTCTCTAGTGATGCATTTCATCGTGGGTTTTGTGTAAAATGAAACGTGCCACATAATTAGTGGCAACCACTGGTCTCCCCCAAACAAGCATCAGCCCAGGTGCCAATCTCAGGGAAGATTCTTGGGCCTCATCTCTAGGGCACTGGTGCAGTCGGGACAGGTTTTTTATCAAACCCGAACCAAAGTGTCGCCCATCAGAGCTTCTCTGACATAGATTCTCGGCTACTCCTTGACTCTGGTTGCAGCTACAGTAGTTCCATGATGAGCAGCAAGAGGCCAGGCTTAGACATTTTCCAAACCAAATGAAAGGAGAGAAGGCTGGAGTTGGAATATGAGAACGCTTGTGTTTAGATGGTTAAATCTTTTATATTACATCACACACAAGAGACAGAAATAAACCTCTAATGCAAGAGCAATGAAGGGGTGAGGGTGGACCTAGAAAATTCTGGCGCAGGGGCTGATAAACTCGGCCCGCCAGTGGCACACAACCACGTCCATTCCTTTACGGATTGCCTGTGGCTGCTTTCTTGCTACTTAACTGATCAGCATGAACTTCTTCTACTCAATTACTCACGACTGGTAAACGCCTAAGATATTTACTACGTGGCTGGCCCGCTATGGAAACAGTTCTCTAACTCTTGTTCTGGAGAGTAAGAATGACAGGCAATTTCCCACACGCACAGCCTGGGCGAGGACGTAGCCCCCGGCGCCCCTTTTGCAAAGGGGCCTTCGGGGACGGTGTGCGAGCGCACCTTGTCTTCCAGAGCTGCCATTCTCTCTTTAAGATGAAGCTGAAGCCGCTCGTTGGATTCTGAAAGCAGCTTGTCAACAGTGTCTGATAAACGTTTATTGTGTTCTTCGTTCATTTTTTCTCTCTGCCTTGCCTAAAATAGGAAAAACAAAAACTTACAAACTTCAAGAACAAGTATGGTCATTATTTTAAAAGCGCCAAGGAGCGATGACGTGACTGGCCTATGCCCTGGCTCCCCAGGCTGCCCCTCCCACTGCCATCTCCGGTGGACTCTGCACCGTCACCGGAACCGACTGGATCACCAGAGCTGACTGCAGGTGCAGAGAAAGGTCCCTCCCACTGCTTCTGTTCCACAAAGCACCCAGGGGGCCTCATTAGTGTCACCAACCATTAACTGTCTGATGGACTCAAGGAGCAGATTTACACGCAGAAAACAAGCACATTTTAAAGGGGATCCGCTTACACACACACTGGAGGGGGAACTTCCCAGCATGTAAACAGAAGCTTGAATCTGGATTAAGGGGGTAAAATGAATTCAACTTATAAAGCAAAAGGTAAAAAATTTCATTTTGGGAAAAAAAACAGTGGAGACAGACTTTCACATGTTTTTCTTTATACTCTTAACATCACCTGAATTCTTTGTAATGATAATTTATACTAAAAAACTAGAAATAATTACCGCAAGTAATTTTTAAATGTAATAAAATTGGTAAGTCTGTGTTCTATAAAACTAGCATCAACTTCATGGTTTCAAAAGCTTATTTTCACCCCACACCCTGAATGAACACAGAAGGAAAGTGGAGGGGACAGAAAGAGCTGACAGGCAGCACACATCAGGGCAGGTCCCCTCGGCGGGTCTCCCTGTTCTCCTAGGTTGTTGGAAGCACTAAATACAAAGCGCTCAGAATCACGCCCAAAACACAGCGACCACCACCATCTAGAAGAGGCCCAGCTCACCGTACGATAAGGCTGTCAGCATCCAAATTAAAAAAAAAAAAAATGTATTTATTTATTTTTAGCTGGGTTGGGTCTGTTGCCGCGCGCGGGCTTTCTCTAGTCGCGGTGAGCGGGGGCTACTCTCGGTTGCGGTGCGCGGGCTTCTCACTGCAGTGGCTCCTCTTGTTGCGGAGCGCGGGCTTCAGTAGTTGTGGCACGTGGGCTCAGTAGTTGTGGCTCGCGGGCTCTAGAGCGCAGGCTCAGTAGTTGTAGCGCAAGGGCTTAGCTGCTCTGCGGCATGTGGGATCTTCCCGGACCAGGGCTCGAACCCACGTCCCCTGCACTAGCAGGTGGGTTCTTAACCACTGTGCCACCAGGGAAGTCCCTCAAATATTTTTAAAGCAAAACCACTTAAAAGTTTGCTTTGAATTGCCTTAGTCATAAACTGCATCCCTATTGCAACGAGTTCTGGAAGTAATGAAGTGCACCCCTCAAGCGGTCAGAGTCCAATTCTCCGCCTAAGAGGGGAGGGCGCATGCCTGTGTCGGGGGCAGGGGCGCCTGGCATGCAGATCTCTTGATGGGAGGCAGACGCTTTCCTTCCTGGAAGCTCACATTTGATGCTCTGCAGTCCAGGCCCAGGAACGCCGCTTTCTGGTGGTGACAATACTGATGTCGCACGCCTGGACCTGGGGCCACCACTCGCTCTATTTCCTGGAGGTTCCATCTCGCCGTGTGACCAGATCTTCCAGGAAAGCTCCCTCAGGACTCAGCTGATGTGAGCCTCCACCACCACGCTTTCCCGAGGCTCCTTTTTACCCCATCTCCGAGCACAGGAGTTTTCCTCCTGCTCAGGAACGGCCATCCCTACGTCTACCTTTGTGTCTGGAACAATACTTTGGGGTTCAGGACAGCGATCAGGCCCGTGACCGGAATCTGGGACTCCAGTGCCACACCCCAGGCAAGCAGACCCAACGCCTAGGACGCTGTGCCTTAAGTGGCATGGGCACCCCGGGCTGGCACCTCAGGCTTGTTTGAGGGAGGCCCGTAAGGTCCCACCTGTACCTGGAGCAGCTCCCGCAATAGGCTGGTCAGAGCGGCAGGCGGCCTCCTCCCCCCTACACACCGCCTGCGGGCAAGCACGTGGTGGGTGCGCCAATCAGCAGACAGCGCGCAGATGAGGCCGCACACTGAGCGCACACGGCGGTGGGGGGGGGGAAGCAGCCCCAGGCACCGGCCCGGCGCTCGGCCTCTCTGCCCGGACACGTACCCGCTGCAGCTCCTGGTGCTTCTCCTCCAACTGGGCCTCCATCTGGCGCAGCCTCTCCTCGATGTTGCCGTGTCTCTCCTCGGCCTGCCAGCAAAGGATGGTGTCAGTTCAGCTCACAGTTGCCCTTTCCTGACAACACGCGGGGTACGACTGCAGCAGCAACAAGCAGGACGTGCTGTGCGTGGACTACGCACCCCGTGCTCAGTGGAAGGCACGCGCTGACGCCTGCTCGCACGTCCTGCGTGGCCCCATGCGTGACCCCGGGAGGCAATTCACCCTCTCGGGCAGGTGACTGAGGCGTGACGGGCGCTGGCGATCGACTTGTGAGAGAAGCTGTGCTCCCCCACCCCAGGTCCCACACCCGGGGGCTGTGTTTCGCCCCAGCCTCAGACTGCTCTGGGTGAGTCAGCACGGGAAGCAGGAAGCGGCAAGCACAGTCAAGAGCGATGTACACGTTCTACCTTCCTAATCTGGGAGGTAAGTTCGAACAGTTTAGCTTCCTTAGTGGCCGAGTTTCCAGCAGACAAAAGGTCAGACTACAAGGCCAACCAGGGACAGGAGAGATGACAGGGGAGAAGAGAAACCGAGACTTTAAATGCAGATCATGAAGGAAAAGGAGCGCTTCTGTTACAGCTGTTAGCAATGAACTTGCTCTAAGGAAGGTCTGCGAGCACCTGACGCCAGCTGCCCACCCCGGGTCTGTCCGGCCCCCTCAGCAGCTCACTAAGCTCCAGGCAGGCAACACAGAACTCCTGACGGATGCACCAGGGCCTCTGGGCCTGGCCAGCGCCTACTGGCAGTGCAGGACCATATGCCTGAAAGACTGGGCCGGTGGCCGGTTGTGCGCTTCCTCCCCGCCGTGTGGACGAGCCGCCCCCAGCGCCGCTGCGTCGCCGGGACACCCCCTCTCACCTGCCGGCTCTCCAGGGACGGTGAGGCTGTGAGGGCAGGGACCGGGCCTGGCACATGCCCCACCGTGATGTGTTGAACCAGTGAATGAATAAAGACTCAAAAACTTGTTTACTACGAAGTTACTTTGGCGGTCTTCGACAGAGAATGGGATCTTCCTACTTCTGAGAAAAACTACCCTGCTCTTCCCCAAAGCTTCTGCCCTAACCTTGGAGCTGCTGACTTGAGTAGCTCCAAGCAGCGGTGACTCTGAGCTGAAGCACCCTGGGGACACACAGAACACATCTGACAAAACTGGAGGGAAAAGAATGTGGGGATGACACGAAAGCAGGGATAATGTCTGACATTCAAACTTGCTCCAGTCTCAGACAGTACAGCACTGAAAACAAGTCTGAGCTGCTTGGTGGATTTAGGGGCGCTGACAAGACCACAACGATAAGGCACGTGAACAAATCACCCTCAACACCCAACTCCGGCGTCTGCCCCACAAGGAGACCCAGGGCAGCACCTTGGAGAGCGCGGCCACCCGCTGGGCCAGCTCCGCCTCCACCTCGGGGAGGGTCTCCGCTCTCCGCAGGGTCTGCTGCAGCTTCTGCTCCGCCAGCTCCAGGCGCTCTTGCAACTGGCGGTTTTTATCCTCAGTCTACAAAATGAGAGCAAAGCGTCAACACGGGCGAATGGTTCAGCCATTTCCGTTTTCAATCGTCTAATAAGTCCGTTCCGAGGGGGGCACAGCTGTTTTGCCAGCTGCCTCACAGTGAAGTTTTTCTTTCTGTGAAGAGCGCGCACCCACTTTCTTGGGCTTGACTTCAACGTGCAAAACACCTCTTGCCAAAAGTATCTGCTCTTCCTAAATACCTCCAAAGAAGTCTTAAAACACACACACACACACACACAAGTTCCTATACATGAAAGCAAACCCGTTTTCGGTAGGAGCTTATTTATTCTTATTGACAAGTTAAGGAAAGAAGGGTTCAGTACTAACCCTTCTTAAAACATCATCAGAATCATCATTTGAAGGGAACCTTACTGACAACAGGCTGCCACGGGCATGTAAGCCAAAATACAGCGTTCATCTCCTTTGAAATCCAGACCTGCTAAGAGTGGGCCTAAGGGAATACTGGTCAAGTTTTAGCTTTGTAAACGTAGGGTCATTCTTTTAGAAAATCCTCTTACTCTGAAAAATTTTCAATGTAGAAAATTTAGACAGATTTTTCTTTCTTTAGAAAAGGGAACATGTTAAATCATCTGTAAGCTCAGCTCCTGAGCGGCTAACGCTTGTTTCTGTGCAGCTCTCTTGTTTTCTGTGTGCACATATCTCTACGCACATATACAAACAACAGGTTATGCTTCAAAACCCTCAGAAAATAACAGCGCATGGTGCGTAGTATTTTCTGATCTGCCTGTTAAAGTCATTATTTTGAACATTTTAATGCTCTTAATTAGCATCCACACCGTAAGTTTTAATGGCTTTCTAGTATTTTATTTTTATTCTGCGGCCAATGATACACTTCATAACACACCAGACAAACTCACTTTGTTTTCCAGAAGCCAGGTTTGGTTTCCCTAGTTAACTCTTGGTTATCTGAGACCACACGGAAACAGGAGCAAGTGAGGCGAACCGAACCACAGGAGGCACAGACCTTACTACTCAGACTGCGTCTCTCAATCTGCCATTTACCACACTGACCCCAGTTACCAACAGGCAGCCAGCTGCCTTGAAGTTCTTTGCCACTCTCTGCTCTTTTGGTAAAAATGCTAACAGGCAACAAGAGTCAGGAGTGCAGCTCCACAAAATGGCTGAACCAAATCCTAAAAAATGAAAACCTGTAAATTGCAGTCACCCACAATTTTTTTTAAAATTTATTTTATTCTAGTACAGTTGATCTACGATGTACACCACACTTCTGAACATAATACTCTAAGATCATAAAAACTTTACCCTGGGACTTGATTTCCAGCATGGAAGTCACAGGAAAAGGTCTTCCCCGTTCATTAGTAAGTAATTAATAAAACCCAGACAAAATTCGATAAAAACCACTACCTGTCGATGCATAGACTCCTTATTTGCAATTTCATTTTCCAGTTTATCGTTGAGGTCGTGCACAGAGGTGGCTTCACGCTGTGCTGCGAGGTAGCGTTTCTCGAGAGTAGTGACTCTCTCTTCCATGTCTTCCTTCTGGGCCATGGCCTATGTCGGGCATTTCAGAGGGAGAGAAGGGAAGTAACCAATACGTAACAGACGGGTGTACTCAGAGAGAGAACAAACTGGGCTCAATCCTAAGTTTCAAATCAAATATAAAATTACTGTCCTCAAAATTAAATTGACAGACATGCCAGTTTTCTCCGATGTGAATGAAAACGCACCTACCTCAAAGATCATAAATATTCCCCAAGTAATTCGCACTCATCTGTCTTTTTATCTATTTTTTAAATATTTATTTATTTTGACTGCACTGGGTTTAAGTTGCGAAACGCAGGATCTTTGTTGCAGCATGTGAATTCTTAGTTGTGGCGTGCGGGAACTACTTCCCCGACCAGGGATCGAACCCTGGACCCCTGCGTTGGGAGCACGGAGTCTTACCCACTGGCCCACCAGGGAAATCCCAGCACTCATCTGTCTTAATGCTATGTCTGGCCACTCAGTTTACCAAGTTTATCCTTTTCTACATAATATTACCAAAAAAAAGAGAAAAAGTATAATAAAATATCCTGTTATTGCAGGAATTCCAGGAGGGGGAAGGTATCTGCCATGAAGACAGGACCTCTGTTTGCCTCACGATACAGGTGGAGATACAACAGTGAGATATGTGTCTCATTTTCTTGGGTAAAAGTTGGATGAAATCTCATCCAATTACCACAGAATTAAAGTAATAATATTAACAAATGGAAACAGAACTCAAAGTTTAATACAACTGGGGACTTCCCTGGTGGCCTGGTGGTTAGGAATATGCCTGCCAGTGCAGGGGACGTGGGTTTGATCCCTGGTCCGGGAAGATCCCACGTGCCGTGGAGCAACTAAACCCATGCGCCACAACTACCGAGGCTGCGCTCTAGAGCCTGCGAGCCACAACTACTGAGCCCGTGCTCCACAACTACGGAGCCTGCGCTCTAGAGCCTGTGAGCCACAGTGCCACAACTACTGAGCCCGCGCTCCGCAACTATGGAGCCTGCGCTCTAGAGCCTGCGAACCACAACTACTGAGCCCGTGCGCCACAACTACTGAAGCCCGCGCGCCTAGAGCCGTGCTCCGCAACAAGAGAAGCCACTGCAATGAGAAGCCCACGCATCGCAACAGGAGTAGCCCCCGCTTGCCGCAACTAGAGAAAGCTCGCGTGCAGCAACGAAGACCCAACGCAGCCAAAAATAAATAAAATTGAAAACAAACAAAAGAAGTTTCATACAACTGGAAGCAGCCTTCTAAAGCCTAATTCTTCTAAAGCAAAATTATATTACACAGTATCAAACGCTGAAACTAGGACCTGAACTTTCTGCTACTGCAATTCCCGTCCCCAGCTAAAAATCCGCTTCAGGTCCCTCCCTGTTCACTAAGTAGCCAATATTAGCAAAGTCTTAATATTAAAAGTGGCAAGTCTTAAAATTTTCGTTTTCAAAATTCTCTGCATATTGAACTCTGCCCCCTCACCTCCTCCTGTTGCCAAAGAATAATGTAGACAGGTTATACAGATACATGCAAAGATCTGTTTTGAATTCTTACATAAAATTACTCACACCAAGCTACTAAACAGAATGTACACCTGTTCTACATACACGTGAAAGGGGTTCTCTCTGCGGTGGTCTCACAAGGTGTGGGGGAGGGGGTAGGAGCTGTCTGTTTGCAAAGGAGAGGTTACGCTAACAGGAGGAGGTGCCAGGGAAGGCACCCAGCGCTCATCTGTTTTTAGTGACAGCGGGCGAGCTCCTCATAAGTCACGCCACAGAAACGCCTGCCAGAGATGCACACGTTTCTACGTATCCTTACAGCATGAGCCTGGCGACCCGAGTGTGAACAAGTGCCACTCTGTCTGACCACCACCATCAATATCGTACATTCCCCTCAAGGCGCGGAACATCGGAAAACTAGAAACACAGCCGACAGTGCCGCCCTGGCAGAGCCCACAGCCCATGCTCGCGTCTCTCCGAGAGAACTACCGCCGCAGAGGCCACCACGCTCGCTCGAAGTGTATCAAAAGGAAATCTGAGCATGATCAGGAATACATTCGACAGCCTAGGACTTATAGGAACGAGGAGTCCACACCCAGGGCAGTACAGCCACAGCAGCACAGCAGGAAGGGCCGGCTTCGTGTCCGTGCCGCTGCCAACGGACCAGCTGGACCAGGCCTCCCCTACCTTTAAAGACCTTGACACAGAAACGGGGAAGCCGCCAGTCAAAGTCTCAGGGCTCTGTTCTGTTTTGCTCTTACTCATACAGTCACCCCAAGGTTGAAGTAACCGGGAGAAAAAGTGACAATCAAACCAAAACAGTCCACACGTTCAACCCCATGACAACACTGACATGGCGACTGTCACTCACTTCACGGACATCCCGTTGCAACTTTGTGTTCACTTCCTCAGATTTGATGAGGTCTTTCCTGGCCGTGTCCAGATCTTCCTCCAGCTCTGTCACGTGACTAGACAGGGCGGCCAGGCGCTCCTTCATCTGGCTCTGCTCCCTTGACTGCTTGTCTATGACTTCCTGGAGCTCAATCACTTTAGCCAGGTCTTCCTCGTGGCTTAGAGAACCATCAGAAGATCTCTAATGGGGGGAAAGAACCCTTAAACAGCCTTGTTTGCTGAGGGAGGAAATAAAGCACTTCTGGGAAGTCGGTAAGGTCAAAGCTGCCTTCTGCACGCTGTGGGTTCACACAACTTTCACGGCCGCTCGGGCCGAAGTGGTGCGTTGGCGACAGGTTCCCAACACGCGTGCACAGACTGGACGGGTGGGACGAGAACCACACAGAGGGGACCAGGGACTTGCCTTTCCGTTCGCGCTCGGCGTGTTCTCTTGCTCGTGGTTTATGTCAAGCACCCCGTCCGTTAGTGTCTTTTTCTGGTTATTCTGTTCTTTAAGAATCATTAGCTAAAAGCAAACAATTGAATGAGAGTAAAGAAATAAGTAAAGACAGCAAAACTCCATTTGGAAAAACACAACTGAAAAGAAAACACATGGTGATGTTATCCATCCTGAATATAAGCAGGTCATTAAAGTCAGAATTTACAGCTTCTACTGGAGACATGGGTACTTAAGAGATTCTGCAACTCCGAAATAAAAGTCTAGTTTACTAATCATTAAAATGACCCAGATGGGCTGGTCCTCAATCAGAAAGGTAAGTAACATCTGATATCGACTACTACCGTCTTCGTACTGTTTTAAAAGGAAGGGATTGAGAATTAGGAGCGCCCAGCTGGGCTGTGGCGAGCCACCCCGCTCACCTCTTTGTGCGCGGCGCCTAATTCTTCTTCTAACAAAGTACACCTTTCAAGTGCTACTCGTAAGCGCTCTCTCACCTGAAAACAAAAGGGATTCAGTTAGAGTGTGTGTAGATGTGTTAATTCAATTCTTATCGCATAGCTATCCTAGTAGACTATTAGTGTAATATAACATAATAGAATACCTTTAATGTCTTTCGTCGATCTTAACGTCGAGAAAACCGGCTTGCTAACAGCTTTAAAATTTCACCCTAAATAAATTCTATTACCCAATTCCTAATAGCCACTTGATACACAGGATATAATAAATCTTGAGACATTTATGCCAACTAATACTTTTTAACCATGTAGAACTCTGGCTTCTTATAGAAAAACCGTGTTTACAAGAATTCAAGAAGCTCAAAAGTCAACTAAAGTTGCACAAACACCTGCGTTGTCCGCCAAATGACGCAGCACGTGTACAAACCCGGAACTGCCGTGTGGCGGCGGTACCTTCTCATCCAGGGCTTTGTGGTGCTCGAATAACGACTTCAGTGCTTTAAGCACTTCCACCTCGCTGGACACGCCTGCCGGGGACTGCGCCTGCCGCTTCACCACCGTCATCCTGAGGGACCGCTCGTGCCGCGAGACCAGGCACTCCAGATGTTCCAGCAGCAGCTGCAGGGCAAGGCCAAGGTGAGCACGGTTTACAGAGCGCTTTCAATCTCATATTTGAATCTGGGGCAATAACTCCTTTCAATCTCACACTAAAGCCAAAACCGTGTGAAGACAGGTCTGAATCCCTCTGGTTCTGTCTAAAGTCAGAGAGAACTTCCCTGGCGGTCCAGGGGTTAGGACTGTGTGCTTCCACTGCAGAGAGCGTGGGTTCGATCCCTGTTCAGGGAACTAACACCCGCCCCCGCTTGCCGTGCGGCGTGGCCAAAAAATAATAAATAAATAAAGTTAGAGAAATTCCCCCTCGAATGTATTAAAATTGCATTAACTCTCATCATAAATTTCAAGCAAGGTATGAGAACCCTGAACTGATCAACCCCAGTCCACTCAGTGGGAAAATGTCGAAAATGTGTTTAAAAACAGACAGAGTGGATCATCTTTTGAGTTTAAAGACAGCAACACGGAGCGCAGTCGTGACCCCGAGGCAAATGTTAACACAGAGAATCCCCTACTAACCCTGGTGTTGTTCCTTTCCGCTTTCAGCTCAGCGATTTCTTCTTCTCTTTCGAGGAGCTGTTCCCTGCATACATTTAGTTCTTTAGTAAGTGCTGCAAACTCCTAGAAAACAGTTAAATAAGTAAATAGATATAAATATAAATACAAAAGAGAGCGAGAGAGTGTCTCTAAAGACCAATTCCCGTCGAGCCTCTGCAGGCTTCACACAAAGACAACTCCCGCCCTGGGATAAGCGGGGCCTCTCTGACCCTCCAGAGAACGAGGGGTCCACCGAGCAGCCCAAGACCACACAGAACACCACAACTCCGACCAACCTTCACCCCTCCACCCCCGAGCCTGGCACGCACACGGCGGGGGAGGGGATCCAAGCCTGCCTTCTCAAGACCCAGGGGAGTCCGAGATACTTTCCTGAACGTAAATCCTAATGCCAAAGTGGATAAAGATTTCTTTAAATGACTCACAGGCGTGTGACCTAGAACCACTGGGGAGAGTAAAGGAAAAAGGTCTAGAAGGCAACAGGCTTTGGAGTGTCCCCCGGGAAAAGGCTAGTGGCGCCCCAAGGCCAGTCTGTTGGCCTGACCCCACCGAAGTCAGCCAGACAGTCAATAAACTGGTTAAAATGGTACATTTACGTTGTATATATTTCACCACAATTTACACAGGTGCGCGCGCGCACGTATACGCGGTGCTGTTTGGAGACAAGGCTGCTCCAGAGAGCATCAATCAGCTACAGAACGTGAACAACTCTTCACTTCAGTACTTCAGCGCAGACCTGCAAACACGAAGACATCCCAGGAACGCTGGACAGAAATAATCCAATGTGTCTTCAAACCTGACCAAGATTCTGAAGATACATCTTCAGAGACCTGGCCGGCAGCATCGGCACTGGGCTTTGTGGCTGGGAAGCAGGAAGGCCGGGGCAGCCACGTGGACAACGTCTCCTCTCCCTGTCCTGGCAGCAAGCTCTTTCCCTTCCTGAGTTTCTGAGATTTCTTTCAGATGTGCCCATGTTAATTACACTGACGAGCTGATTCCTCTGGTAAATAACTAGCTGACTGTCAGATCATCTAATGTCTAACATCAGGGAGAGGTTTCCATCCAATTACTAAGATCCTGTAGGAGAAACACTCTTCCCGCTACAGGTGAGAGAAAGCCTGACTCAGACTAGCCTAGGCTGAGAGGCAGTTACTACTCGTGAGGGTCAAAGGCAGGGCTGGCTCTAAGGTCGTCTGAACTCAGGGCCCTGGATTTTTCTTTGATCACACTGTCCCCCTCTGCACTGCAGTCTGAGTCAGTTTCATGAAGAAAATGCCTGTCACTAAATGTCTTGGATTATGTCCAGCCCAAAGTTCATCGTCCTGACATGTTTCTCACTGACTGGATTTCCAGCTGTTTCTTGGCCAGGCCCTCCTGCTCTCGTTTCATTTTTGTCTCTTCTTGTCCTATGATTTCTAGTTGCTCTTCATGGATGTTAGCTCAGGCCTGAAGCATCTGAAGCACACTTCTCTGACGGTTTTGCCAGGCCTCATCCGCGAATCTCACATGGAGTCAAGGCACGGCTGCATAAGGAGCGGGCTCTGGGAGGGTCTCTCAGCGTGAGATCTTCGTGTTGTGGGATCTGGGTTCCAGCTCCCCTCGAGCAGGAGGTGATGTTGTTGGTGCCGACCTCCCCCCCACCCAGCCTGGGTCCTGTGGTTGCCCCTCTGAGCCTCCCAAGGCCTCAGGCCAGAACTACGTTTCCATGGTGACCGAGGGCCCCTGCTGCCCGCTTCCATTACAGACAGTGCAGATCCTCTTAGAGAACCAACCACCAGAGCCATGCCTTCCAGGTATTGCTTTCTACCCTCCCCGGGCTTCAGAAAGTGAGTCTGAATCTAGTTCTAATTCGCCTCAACGCTTTGGATCCTATCACCGTAACCCACGGGAGCCACGTCTCCTGTGCCACCACCGGCTCAGGGCCTGGAGCACCGCTGGCCGGGGCATCAAGCCAGCTCAAGCTCCCCACACTGGGTACCCCGCTTCTATCCTTAAGGGTATTTTCTTCTTTTGGGGGCCTGGCCATATTTTCTGGTTTATGTTTCTCTGTTTAAATTTATCTTTCCACTGCTGGGTCTGGAGAAGACACATGTCAAAGCATGAGTTTATGCTGCCATCCTAACTGGAAGTCACAATGCATCCGAGAAACGGCTGAACGCCAGGAGGTGAGCCTGGCCGCTCCCCGGGCGCTACGACAGCACAGACAGGCAAGCGAGCAACGACCCCCGTGCTCTGCATGAGAGTCACCCAGGCCACCGTGGGAGCAGAGCGGAAGCCATCTCTGATGGGAGGTTTGCTGCCGGGATGGCCCCTGCACTGAATGGCAAGCAGGACCCAGCTGTCCAGCTGGCAAGAGCCTCGTCACGAAAGTACAGTGCTGAAGTTGGAGAAGGGCATCCGCAGGCAGGAGTAAGGTGAGGCTGGAGGTGGGCAGAGGCTAGACTAAGGTCCCGCGGACCCCGTAAGGAGTCTGTGCTTCATCCTGAAGGCTCTGGGAGCTGTCTTATTTACAGACTTTGGGGGCCCTGAACAGGGAAGGGGCCAAACTGTTCAAAGTTCCAGGCAGTGCCTGACACAAAGGATGTGCTGCTCAAAATGGGTTTGCTGGGTAAACAAAAGTCCCTGGGAGCAGGGCCGAAGCTGGGCTGGAGGAGGTTAAGAGTGAGAAGCCAGCTGAGGCCACAGCAAGAACCCTGGGGAGAAGTGAGGGTCTGACCCGAGACCAAGACTAGAGAGACGCAGAACATAGAAGAATTCTCAGGGCTAAATGCAAGGATCCCATGTGCCCCTGCTGTGGCCATCATCAGCCTTCAAAGGGTCCTCTGGATGCTGTGCTCAGAAGAGCCTGTAAGAGGGTGAGGCCAGATGTGGGGAGGCAGCCTGGCATCGGGAAAGTGCAGGAGAGGCCAGGCGAGTGAGCACACCGCGGGGGGTGGGGGGGCAGGGCGCGCTGGAGAGTAGAGCCAGCAGGATTTGCCGACAGATCCAACAAATCTGAGAGAAATAAGGGTCCAGGACGATTCCAAGGATTCTGGCAGGAGCGAGGGAAGGATGGAGGCTCCATTCTCTGAGAAGGGAATGTCTACGGGAAGAGCAGGCTTTGAAGGGAGGTCTAAAAGTCCAGTTTCGGACAAGCTTAATTGGAGAGGTTCTAAGGCATTCAAGTGGAGCTGCACCTCCCGGTCTGGACTTCTCGGGGATGCTGGCCGAGGTGGGAGAGTGATCTCATGGCACTGAGCGTGGGCGATAAAAGATGAGGCTTGAGCCCTGTGAGAAGCCAACGCTGGACGGCTTGGAAACGAGAGGCGTCAGCAAGGGCGGCCGCGGGGGGCCAGGAGGGAAGAGGAACACCTCGGAGTCCAGTGCTCCAGAAGCAATGGTCACCAGGGTCAACAGCTGCTGGGAGTCATCTGACTGGCCCCTGGTGGGCGGGTCTGCTGAAATGGAGGCCAGCGGTGACCATGACCATAGCACGTCGGGAGCCCTGGCAGGGCCGAGAGCCTGGGTGGACAGACGGCAACAGAGGATGGGAGGAGGACGGCAGTGGGCACACTCTCATTCTTTTGAGGGACTTTGAGTTAAGAGGAGAAGAGAAATAGGGCAGTGGTTAAAGGAGACACAGGGTCAAGAGAGCCCTGCTGCAGGAGGGGACAGGGGCTCGCACGCTGACGGTCAGAGTCCAGGGGAGAGGTGGGAGCCAATGGCCACTACCCGAGCAGCCAAGAGCAGGTCAGTCAGCTGGGTCCGTGCAGAGGGTGCCTTTCCCGGGGGCGCCCAGTTCACCCACAGTCAAGAGAAAGGCACTCAAATACGTAGGCACAGATCCAGACACACAGGGAGATGTGCGGTGGGAATTTCTGGAAGTCCTCTTCTAATTTCTTCCAATCTCCCTGAGAAAACAGATGCCTTTGCACTGAGTGGAAGGGTGCACGCGGTGCACTGGGGAGGGGAGGAGGGGCGGGCACCAAGTAGCCACTGAGCAGAGAGGGGGTCGGACACCAGTGCCACGACCGCGGGCATTCGGGTCCACTGCAGGCTGCCAGCGACACCCACGGACAGGGAACGGACTTAACGGGAGCGGGTTTCCGAGTATGGTGAGGTAGGCTGTGCGGTTGTGTGTGTGTGTGTGTGTGTGTGTGTGCTGAGGTAGGGTGTGTGTGTGTGTGCTGAGGTAGGGGATGTGTGTGCTGAGGTAGGGTGTGTGTGTGTGTGTGTTCAGGTAGGGTGTGTGTGTGCTGAGGTAGGGGGTGTGTGTGTGTGTTCAGGTAGGGTGTGTGTGTGTGTGTGTGTGCTGAGGTAGGGTGTGTGTGTGTGTGTGCTGAGGCAGGGTGTGTGTGTGTGTGCTGAGATAGGGTGTGTGTGTGTGTGTGTGTTGAGGTAGGGTGTGTGTGTGTGTGTTGAGGTAGGGTGTGTGTGTGTGTGTGTGTGTTGAGGTAGGGTGTGTGTGTGTGTGTTCAGGTAGGGTGTGTGTGTGTGTGCTGAGATAGGGTGTGTGTGTGTGTGTGTGCTGAGGTGGGTGTGTGTGTGTTCAGGTAGGGTGTGTGTGTGTGTGTGTGTGTTGAGGTAGGGTGTGTGTGTGTGTGTGTGTGTTGAGGTAGGGTGTGTGTGTGTGTGTTCAGGTAGGGTGTGTGTGTGTGTGCTGAGATAGGGTGTGTGTGTGTGTGTGTGCTGAGGTGGGTGTGTGTGTGTTCAGGTAGGGTGTGTGTGTGTGTGTGTGTGTTGAGGTAGGGGGTGTGTGTGTGTGCTGAGATAGGGTGTGTGTGTGTGTGTTGAGGTAGGGTGTGTGTGTGTGTGTTCAGGTAGGGTGTGTGTGTGTGTGCTGAGATAGGGTGTGTGTGTGTGTTGAGGTAGGGTGTGTGTGTGTGTGTGCTGAGGTGGGGGTGTGTGTGTGTGTGTTCAGGTAGGGTGTGTGTGTGTGTGCTGAGGTAGGGTGTGTGTGTGTGTGTGTGTGTGCTGAGGTAGGGTGTGTGTGTGTGTGTGTGTGTGTGTGTGTGTGATGATGATGGACCACGGAATTTCCGTGGGTAAAGAAGACAAGGGAGACATGGGAAGGGCAAAGGACCACAACAAGGTGGTAGGGTCGCAGCCTGTAGGCCCCAGGAGGGTTGAATTTCGGGGTTTTATTTTCCAAAGTCCTACCATCTATCATGAATACATTTCACTGCCTTTAAGTGAAATATGGAGTCAAAGCATAACAAGTGCACACTGCAAGTTTGTGGGCTGGCGGGGGCGGGAGGAGCTTGAAGACGCCTGTACACGCCGGCTACGCGCAACTAGCGATTCACACATTCACCCCCCTTGGAGCTAGAAGGGACCGCCATCTAGCCCCACTTCCACACGCAAGCCTTTTTCCATAGTCACTTTTCCTTTAACTCTTTCATCACCAGAAGCAAGCCTATGTCTTTTACATACAACGTTTCCTCAAGTTTTTCCTAATAGCTCCAAACTGTCTTCATTCACCTATTAAGAGAATATTTAATTCCCAACATTTTGGCTAAATATAAGTGTTTCTTACAATAAATCCAACAGTTAAAACCGTTCTATGATATACTGCTTTGAATATGGTAGAAAAAAATTTTACAGAACTTCACAATTATTTTTACTCCTTAAAGAAAAGCCTTTCTCTTTGCTCAAAAGAATTCAACCGAAAAAGTATCAAAGCAAATTTAAACTTAGGAGTTTAGATAAACATTAGACAGGAAATTCCAAAGTTTAGGATTCCAAAAGGCATGTTCACATGCACACTGTGTTTGTGTTATCATTGCAGAAAAAAATTGTGGAGGCTGAATAAATCCCAAATACGTGCAATAAACGATCTACTCTATCACCATGACAGGGACCTAACTGTCAGCATCTGAATTTTTTTCTCTTTAGAAAAAAATGTCTGTTTAAAAAGTGCTGTAAGCCAGTTAAAAGTGACATTCTATTTACTGTAATTAAAGTTTGAAGTATTCTTTGAAACTGAACAGATACAACAATCACTGGAGTATTTTCCGTTTAAAGTGTAAGTCTGCACAATACAGATTTGTATTTCCATTTGACATTTTCTAGGACTGAGACGAGGGAAAATAACATTCAACCACTAAAATCAATTTAAGAACTTGATTTCACATAATGCGTGAAAATGCCGATAATTATCATTTCTGGATCTAGATAACTGGATCAGATTACATGAACCAGACATGACTGATCAACGTCCATGATCAAGAGACTTTCCCGGTGGCGCAGTGGTTAAGAATCCGCCTGCCAATGGACATGGGTTCAAGCCCTGCTCCAGGAAGATCCCACATGCCGCAGAGTAACTAAGCCCACGTGCCACCTACTGAGTCTGTGCTCTAGAGCCCTCGAGCCATAACTACTGAGCCCGTGCGCCACAACTACTGAGCCTGCATTCTAGAGCCCGCAAGCCACACCTACTGAGCCCACGTGCCTAAAGCCAGTGCTCCACAACAAGAGAAGCCACCACGATGAGAAGCTCACGCACTGCAATGAAGAGTAGCCCCCGCTCGCCGCAACTAGAGAAAGCCCGCGTGCAGCACCAAGACTCAACACAGCCAAAAATAAGTAAATAAAAATAAATCAATTTATTAAAAAAAAAAAGTAAGTCCTATGGATCAGATGCAACATTTGGTTCTAGAAGCGATGACCATTCTCTCTTCCCAGACACCAAGGGAAGTGGAAGCAGCAGGGTCTGGCCACTTCCTACCCTCACGTGGTCCCGACACCCTTCCCGTGTTCTTTACCTGACCATCCGTGTTACGGTTCTACATCTTCTATTCTCTATAATCTCCACCAATAGCTCTGTTTTATTTTTAAATTACGTTTCATTATTTTTGCTAACCTGCTGAAACAAGACTAAAGCTTCGCTGGAGGCAAAAAGTATATGTCCTCTTACTGTAGGGACACGGAGTATAATAAAGAATGGAAATGGGGTCTAATTTTTAGCAAACTAAAATGAACACCTGAAAAACTGACTTGCAGAACTGACTTAGTTTATCTTCTGACGGAAGCTATTGATATTTGCCACAGTCTTAGGTTTAAAAGCATGTCAAATTTTGAACTGAAAGAAAATTAGAAGTTTATACATTAAAATGAATCAGCAAATCATATTTGAAACTCTAATGTGTTGATTAAAATATGCTTGGAAAGGTTATGTATAACTATCTACTTATTCTGCGACCTAATGACGGGAGAAGAAGGACAGAGAGACACTTGGAAAAAAGACAAACTTTACACCTGTGCAAAATCTGAGTCATGAGCTCACTAGACATATTTAAAGCCGTGAATGCAATAGCACTGGATTTTCAATTACTGATTATTGCAAGCAACAGAGCAAAATGCATAAGCAGTTCAAAAGTCCCAATATATCTGATTTATTTTTTCTCGTTTCTAAGAATAGATACTGACAAAATTTATGCTCATACTTAGCATTTGGCAATTACGCAATTGAGACTGTATACTCTGAACCTAACAAACATGGTGCAGAGCACTACTGCAATGCGATCTCAATTGGGTTAAAAGCAAACACAAACTTGTATTTCTTTTCTCTCTCTTTTTTTTTTTTTGCGGTACGCGGGCCTCTCACTGTTGTGGCCTCTCCCGTTGCAGAGCACAGGCTCCGGACGCTCAGGCGCAGCGGCCATGGCTCACGGGCCCATCCATTCCGCGGCATGTGGGATCTTCCCGGACCGGGGCAGGAACCCGTGTCCCCTGCATCAGCAGGCGGACTCTCAACCACTGCGCCACCAGGGAAGCCCAAACTTGTATTTCTTATTTAAAATATAGATGGACACCCACCAAACTGCTAATGTAGATTATCCACTATGGATGCGAAAGTGGGCCGGAAATGAGTCTTTCTTTTTAACTTATATTCCTGTTTAATTTCAATTAAGTATGTACTCGTTTTTTGTTTTTTTTTTTTTAAAAAAAAGACCAGGGACTTCCCTGACAGTCCAGTGGTTAGGACTCAGTGCTTTCACTGCCGGGACCCGGGTTCAATCCCTGGTCAGGGAACTAAGATCCCACAAGCCGTGCGGTGCAGCCAAAATAATAATAATAATAAATTTTAAAATTAAAACAAAAAGAATGAAATCATTAGCCCAACTTATTAAAAAAAAAAAGGCCAATCTTCACTTCCTTCTTCCTTTCTAAACAAGGTTAAAACTACAGGGCACGAGCAAATACAGGCCGCCTGCGTGGACGTAAGCTGTCTAGATAATTTCCCCCAAAGTCGCCGTATCTCAATCTCTAATTCTTTCTCCTGCTCTCCCACTCATCACTGCAAGGTGGCCTCAGCCTCCAGCCTCACTGAATGAGCTCTGGCTGACACACCAGCACCACCCCTGTCTCCCACTGAACCCAGTCCAGCTTCAGTGCTCACCTACCCCATCCTATGGGGGAGCTTCTGAACCCTCCCCTTCCCTCTTTCTTCCCCCTTGTCCTGGTCCCTAGTTCTCTGCTCATCTCATAACGGCTGGTGCTCCGGGGGCTCTGTCTGAGGTCCCCTGTTCACCCTACACACCATGCCTGTCTGACCTGTGTCAGGCTTCACCCCCCCGTGCTGGGTCACTGTCCAACTGCCCACCGTGCACCTCCACTCGGCTGTCTTCCAGGACCTCATCATCTTCCTCCCGGCCCCCAGAGTAGAGGAGACCACATGGCCTCCCTCCTTTTCCTCCATGTTTGCCAACTGCTGGGCCTGCTAATTTCGACCTCACACTGGCATCTCCTAGACTGGCCGCTGCCGCCGCCTCCTCCGCCTGGGCTGCCGGCCTCTCTGCGGACCCATTAGGGGTCACTCCGAGCTACCCCTTTCCCCCAACCTCCGGCAGCCGCCAGTCTGCTCGCTGTCTCTAGGCACGTGCCTGTTCTGCACATTCCACACATATGGACTTGGACAATACCTGTCCTCTCGTGTCTGGATTCTGTCACTCAGTGTAACGTTTTCAAGGTTCATCCACGTTGGAGTGTGTGTCAGTGCTTCATTCATTTTTGTGCCTCAATAATAATTCCGTTATGCGGATGCAGCACGGTTTGTCTATCCATTCACTGGTTAGTGGGCATTTGGGTTGCTTGTGCTTTCTAACGATCATGAATCATGCTACTATGAACATTCCTGCACAAGTTTTTATGTGGATCTATACTTTGGTTTTTGGGCATACAGAGCAGTAGACATACTTCTTCACAATGTAAGTGAGTGAATTGTTCCATTTCTGTTTCTAAATTCCAATTTAAATATCCAGCTATCTCAGCCATCACTCCTTTCTTCTTTGGAATGTATTTTCTTTTAGGCAAAAATTGGGATTTCCTCACGGACAGTAATTATAAGTTTTGCTTCACATATTTTTATCTTTCTGCTAAAGAGCAAACCAAAATGTTTTTGGTTGTTATTAGCATTTCAGTATTTAAACACACATAGTTTCTTACAATTAGTCAAGATAATCTGAAAAATAAATGCACATGTGTATTTCAAACCACCTGAATATAAGTATGAATGCATATTTCATATGTTTTAGAAACAAGTGTATAATGTCAGTGAAATATCACAGGCGAAAACATTCTAATTAAATTTAAAAAACTGAGCCTGGGGGTTGAGGGAGAATCAAACCAATGAAGTAAAAAAATCAAGGGCAGAAATCCTTCATTCAAATAGGAATGAGTACCTTCTGAGTTCTAAAACACTGGAAAATAACAAAATGAGAACACAATATGAAGTATGTTAACATCCAGTTTGTATTTATATAATGTTTCAAATTTCCCAATAAAGCCGGTTATGTGGTTTTTAGCACTACTCATGCTTACTAGAGTATAAAGCAGTTTTCATCTTCAAATATTTCATTTCATAGATCTATGCGTGTCCCAAGACATTACTGAATCATAAAGAAACTGTCTTCAGAGTATGAGACCAGAAACTGCCTGTCTGACCTTGACTGTCTAAACCACCATTAGCAACAGCGTAAAGTCCATATTTCCACAGAGATGTTTCTTTTCAGCTGTAACAAACTTTTAAAAAACAGTAATAGCAGCAGCAATGGAAGGGGGCTTAGGACAGAGCTTTTTTAACACAAACCTTCAAAAAATATATATATTTTTGAAACAGTAATAAAGGTATACATAAGAAAAGTCTCCCTTGCAGCCCAGTTTGCTCTTCCACACAACAGGTAATTAAAGTCATGGGTTTCTTGCTTATCTAGAATTGTATATATATATATGCCAATAAATACATCCATTTCCCTTTGCTTTTCTTCGCTTAAGGATATAACCTGAAGATGTTTCCATATCAGTTCATGATGTCCTCTTCCTTTTTTATAGCTGCAATGATTGCACATACCAATGAATTCAAAAGCCCTAATTTATTTTTTATTCACTTGCTGATGGACATTTGTTTGTGTTTCCAATCTTCTGCTATTACAAATAACATGGTAACAAATAATCCTGCGCATATATCATTTTGCATGTGTGCCAAATATATCTGTGGGATAATCTGAGAATTTGAGTCAAAGGATGTTGATCATTTTAAAATATACTGTTAAATTATTCCTCACTGGCCAGCAATGTGTGAAAACATGTTTCCTTATAGTCCCACCATCCTGGGTGTTATTAAACCTCGGTGTCGATTTTTCTTTTTTGGATCCATCCTCCTTCCCTCCTGCCTATCACATCAAAGTCTCCAAAACCTTTTCCTATGCTAGACACCAAATGCAAGCCCGGCACCCGGTGTGAGCAAGAGGTAACACGTTCTCTGGAGCATCCTTCGCTCCCCTGACCCTCTCACGGCTGGGGAATTATGCTGACATTTCTCTTACAAAGAAGGCTCAGCTCGTTCGTGAGGTTATTACACGTCCTCATTTTCTCACCTGACAATCTGTAACACAAACGGCACATTTTCCTTATTTCGGTTACTGTTTTTTATTTTTCTTGGATCAAATACAAGTGAGACTGGTCTGTTTTTTACTTACCCTGATACATCCTGACATCCCTATCCTTTCCTATAGAATGGCCTCTGATCATCATCTCTTACACCGAAACATCCGTTAGCAGGAACACAAACACCTGACTTGTGTCTTCTAGTGCAGTCATGCCCAAACATGTACATAACAAAATACTTCACTGTAAACTGATTTTTAAAATTCACTTTATATTACAATTAGGGTATCGTACTGATTTCTTAAAATCGTGTGTTCAGGTACATTTTAAAAGGGATATAATTTTATGATGGCACAGATTATAATTTAAAATATTGTAAAAAGGAGCTAGTGTATTGCTCTAAGGTACACACCTAGAAACAGACCTGCTGGGTCAAAGGGTTATGTAATTTAATTCTCAATGTTTCTAATGTGATAAACTACAGTGTTCTAAAGAAATATTAGTTTCACTGCTTTTGGCATCTCTTTGTATATTTTATAATTTACAGGGTTTTGATGTCCTGACAAAAAGAAGATCACAACAACTATAACTAAGTCCACTGATGAGGAAGACAGCTTGCACAGGTTCAGCCTGCATGGTCACCTTCACAGTCCTGGGCAAGGTGAGGACTGCACTACTACTTTTTAAACATAAAACATTATTTGCAAAAAAAAAATTTTTTAAGCATTTATTTTGTTCAAATATCACCACAATTTCTCCACTTATAATCTTTGCCTTTTCTTTTTTTTTTTTTTTTGCGGTACACGGGTCTCTCACCGTTATGGCCTCTCCCGTTGCGGAGCACAGGCTCCGGACGCGCAGACTCAGTGGCCATGGCTCATGGGCCCAGCCGCTCCGCGGCATGTGGGATCTTCCCGGACTGGGGCACGAACCCGTGTCCCCTGCATCGGCAGGCGGACTCTCAACCACTGCGCCACCAGGGAAGCCCAGAATCTTTGCCTTTTCTAACCTCCCCATGGCAATAAAGGGCAAATTAAAATATTATGCTATTATATAACAGTAAAAATAATCGCAAACCTATGATTATATACCTGAATATCCAAATTATTTATTTAAATATTACATATATAGCATACATGCCCAAATATAAGGCAATTTCAAGTACAATTCAATCCCCCTGGTTTCCCATTAAGACAACTGCCAGAAGTTTTCCGGCCGCTTTAACAGGCGCTTTCAGGAATGCAGATTAAACAGCCGGCTCTGACTCAGGCTCAGCCCTACACAATTATGAAAATAAATAGACAGAACTACTTACTCTAGCTGCACGCTCAGTTACTATACCTAATATGCTTATGTTCTATCTGCAGTCACATCACATGGACTCAGAACACTTCTGAGAGGTCCTTTAACCATGTTTTCTTCTCTTCGCTGGGACAACAGTGGTTCACCTGCTGGTGAGCCATTTGGGAATCATCGACGCCAACCACCATGTGGGCATCCCCGAGCACCTACGTTAAGAAAACAACATGGCGCGCTCCAGCTGCAGGACACCAGGTGGATCACTGCCCCGTCACTCCCACGGCCGAGCTCCAGATCCTGCTGCAGCCTCCTGGCAATGGTGGCACCATCAGAACATGGCACAGAGAAATGTCTGGGAGTGGTGGGAGGCTGCCATCAGGGTTTTAGGCACGCTGAACTTGAGAAGGAAGCCAATGCCATCCTGGGGGAAGGACAGCACGCCTGAGGAGCATCTCCACTCCTCTGGTGAGACGACATCATGCTGCTCTCCCCGGCTCCGCTCGGGAACTGCCGTACGGTTTACAGCTTAGCAAGTCTCCTGAAAAACCTTATGGTGGTGTGCTCCTGGTTTTTCTGATTTAGTCACAATTTTAGAATATTTTAGGCTTGTCATTAGCTCCTAGTAGCACCTCTATTTTGCAAAAAAAAAACCCAAAAAGCCACAATCAACTCTTTTACATGTGATTAAGCACTCTGTGAAATTACTTCATGACCTTTATTAACTTAGAACACCCTAGATGTGTTAAATTAGGTGTAGGAGCCTTCGGACCCCACCTTCCAGGGCCCTCATAGTATCAGCAAACACAACTGCACAGAAAGGGTTATAAGACAGAACCTCCTCTGTTGCCCTGTGAGACTGCACTGTCGACAGGAAGAGAATTTTCCACCAAATTCCCAGCAGGTACTATTGAAGAGCAGCTCTCTGACACGCAACAGGGTCAGCTAACACTGCACCTGACTCTGCTCTAAAGCTACAATGTGACTCTGAAAGAACTCAAAAAACAATTATGGGGAATCATGGCCGCCTTTTAACAGACACGGAGGACCGCGACTGAAAGCTCACGGCTCAGCGCACAGAAGACCAAGGACAACCGAGCGGGCTGCTTTCCTGATACACCAGACGGAAGACAGGTATCTCGGAGTGAATCAAAGGTCTCGGTATAAAACCATAACTGAAAGTACTTTATTAGGGGCTTCCTCTTGCGGCTCCACTCTGCCTAGTCAATAGAAATACAAGTTTAAGAATGAGTAGTCTCAGAGTATCTACGGCTACGTTTATAGCATTTCCTGAAATTCTGCTGACGAGCCAAAGAAACACAAATGCTGCAGTGTTTCAGGCCACAGAGCAAAGGCTGAAAGTAATAAGTACAAATGAACTTGAAAAAGGCTTCTGATTCTCTGTCATGCAGCTTTCATAACAAGAATGACATTGCCTACTAGAAGACCACAAAGCTGATTGGTGGAAATGATACAGATAAAGGGTTGATTGTCGACAAAATGTCTCGGCTGCCTGCAGATCCGCCCCTCCGCCTGTCCAGAGTCTGCCCGTCCATCACCATCCTCCCCCAGAAGCTGTCAGACAAGCAGCTCTGCTCCTGGTCACCACTTCCCCAGGGCCACACTCTCAAGGTCTTTGTCAACCGTTCTCTTCCCACCCCCGTGCTGAGGACCATCCCCACACTGTGTCAGGGCCGCACCCCGATCGCCGTCCCTCCTTCCCCACCTGCTGACCTGCCGGCCCAGCCCCACACCCTCCCGCAGGCTGAACACAGGGTCGCGCGGGCTGGGCTTGACCACCCATCTCCCGCTTAGGCTCCCCCAGGCCTCTGCCACCGCTTCACTGCACGGACCCCAGTCTACTCGGGGGAAAGACGTGCCCCCTCACTACTGAAACCCCAGCCCCCCAAAGGGTCTAGCAACACACCAGTGATCAGGCAATAGCTTTGTACGGAAACAAATCAGTAACATACTACCTCTGACAGCAAATATTACTACTCTGTAACCTTCTTAACCTTTTGTAGGTCTGTGTATTCATGTCTTGCAAACCAGTCTGACAAGAGCCCCCTGTTACAACAGTTTTACCCTCTAATTTAACAAGAAGACACCTGAGAATGAAACAAAGGCCAGCTACAAAACCATGACTGAAGGTACTTTATTAGGGTTCCTCTGTGGCTCTAGTAAGCTTAGTAGGGTAGGAACACAGGCCTAAGGATGAGTAGCCCTGGAAAACACCAGCTGGACAACACCAGCAATTTCTGAGGTGCTATTCTAAGTACACGTAGATGTAAATATTAATGGCAATAGCGCTATTTTTGTTTGCTGCTTTATGGTTTTCAAAGTATTTTCACATATGTTATCACATTTTATTCTCAACCACCCAGTAAGGTGCTCATAATGACCTCATTTTACAAATTATAATACAGGCCCAGGCAGGTTAGTGAAGTGCAAAGGTCACTCAGTTAATAAGTGGCTTGGGACTGAGAACTCAATACAGACAATATGTTATCTTCAGGGGAAGATAACACAGTAAGTATCAACACCAAGGCCACTGTTAGTAAGCAGAGGATTGAAGACTTGAAACAGGTGGGGAGGGGGGTGGAGAGAAGGAAAGACTGGGTGGACAAGAAAAAAATCACTCAGCAGTTAGTGAAAAGGAAGGGACTGTTACAGTCAACCAATAACTTCACCACCATCACCACGTGGAAAGAAAGAGGGCAGCTACACATCCCCCAGGATATCTTTCTGTGATTTCTTTTGCCCCCCTCAAGGATGGCCTTGATATATACCCAAGCCTACTACTTCATCTGTGTTTTTCTTCAAGCTGATGACATTTTTAAGAGCTGAAGAAAAGTAAAAGGAATAAAAAGTAACACCGGCCCCAGGCATCAGACTCCATCTTCTCCTAGAGATGGGACAGACGCTGAATCCCAGTAGGAATTGGAGGTGTGAGAACAGACCTCACAGGGTTGACCTCGGCCTTGAGACACAGGTGGGGTTTTGAAAAAAGGGAGCGGGAAAGGGACTCCACAAGCAGGGAATTGTGTAGGCCAGGATGTGAGGGAAGGGGAGCAAAAAGACTGGTGTGGCTAGAACGAAGGGGTATTTACAGAGGGAAGCGGTGTGGGAAGGTTGAAGAAAGCCAGATCGTGGAGTTGTGAGTGCCAAACAAAGAGTTTAGGTTTTGCCTCTGCTACCAGGGATGGGCGCCTCAGAAACCTGCGCACAGCAAAGGTTCAGGTTAACCTGGGAGCTGTAAGAAGCGTGCTGGAGGGACTGGAAAGGGGAGAGGGTGCATCACGGAGGCTCGAGGCATGGAGGGGCCAAGCAGCGATACCAGAATACAGGAGAAAATAAAAACAACATTAGGAAAGAAAAACCGAAGCAGCGCTGAGTGGTCCTGGAGGGTGAGAAGGGAAGGAAAGGCGAGGCACGGAAAGCTGGGAGGGGAGGTGGGAGGGGAGGCTGAGCAAGGAGGACGCATGGCGCAACCCTGGATATGAGACGCAGCAGGAGAGCCTGGGTCACATCTAAAGGATGTGACAAAGCTTGGGGCTGGGGCGTGAAAGGTGCCTCACACACTTGGGGATGAAGACACAGCCGTGGCAGCCACCTTCAAAAGGGGGATGCCGAGCCCACAGAAGCGAGCGAATCTGCACGACTACAGAAAAGGGGCAGAAGAAGACTAGGATTTTAATGTATTTCCTAGCCACGAGCACATGACTAGGATAAAATGAAAATAATTATCCAACTATCTTTGGGTAGCAAGTGCTTCCTTTCCCTCAATTCTTTCCACGGAGGTTTTCCAAACATGGAAAAAAAAGAACCTAACACCTGCCAGTGAGCACAGGAAATACACAAAGACGAGAACACGAGCTCCCTCTACATTACTGACAATTTTTAAAGTTACTTTAAATTAGGATTATGTGTGTCAGATTGTTTTTCTGTAGTATTACTATAAAACTTCCAGTGAGAGAATCTTAAGATGAAGTTAACTGAAGCAACACCAAAGCACAGGAAACACGCATTCCAAGTCAACACCAAAGACCTTCATTTCTTCGTTGAGTGCAGTGAAGGCGTCTGAGCAGCAGGGTGGGTGCCAGCCTGGAGGTCACTTACTAAACGGGCTATAGCCTGAGCACCTGCAGGCACACCAGAGAACATCTCACTTCCTGGCAGCACCGGCCCTTTTAATAACAGTCATTAATAGTGAAAACACTATTTCAGCGGGGAAACAAAGAGGACAGCACGGGACACTCAAGGGCTTGCACAAAGCGCGCAGAACCTGCCAGCAGCAACGTGCTCCCGAGCAGCCTCTTCAGTCAGCGTTAAACTTTTTCGGGACCAAGTATTTCTCTGGTTTGCACAAGAAAACCACCTTGGAAAGTACATTCTTTCCAACTTAAAGCCTTTGTTCTAACCACCCACCACTCGCCCCCCATGGACCTTTCTACGCTCAGGTCATGTTCAGGCACCCTGCTACGCAAGCCAAAAGGGCAGCGCTTCTAGTCTGTGGAACTTTCTCCTTGAAATGGAGCACAGATAACCAGGAGCAGGAATAAAACAGCACAAGTCTCTGTGATGCCACAGGAGGCCGCCGGGAGGGGCACCCGACTTCAATCCCTATTTACTGTGTTCTTTTCTCTCTCCAGCAGGTCAGGGCGGAGGAGAGATGGACGTGGCGACTGGCCCTGAAAATCCCAGCCGGGCAGTCTTCGCTGTGTGCCACCTAAGCAAACGCCACGCTGCTTTCTGACACTGTCAACGCGCATGGTCATACTGTCGCCACGTGGCATCTATTTTAGCCACGCAGCCTCGGAGCCCCCTTCCCACGGCTGGGAAGTGGTCTGTCCTTGAGGAACGGCTTGTGACCCAGAGGAGGAGGCAGAAGCACCAGCCCCCTGCGCTCCTGGCCTCTCCCACATCTGGGGACAGCGCAGAACAGCCCCAGGCCCACCAATCACAGGCCTGGAGCCCAGACTCCGAACGGGAAGCCACAAGCGGTGCCCAGAGGTGGTCATGCATCCGAGGGTCCGGGCGATGGTGTGGGCAGTGCGGGTGCAGTTTCCGGACAAGCAGCTTCACCAGAGCCTCGCACAGCAGGACACGGCTCGTGGCCTCCAGGCCCGGCGCCCCCACCTTCCCCGAGACGCTGGGGGCTACTCAGAGTGTGCACAGCCATTTATTTTTCTGCATGGATCACCCAGGCAGTCTGCAACTAAGCCCCCCGCGTTGTTTTCCTCAACGCGGAACTTCACGCATTTTCCTCAGTGAGAAGCATGAATGAGCGTGAGAAACGCCACTGCCTTTCTGACGTCACCCCACCCCGCGGGCACGCTGGATGGGGGCAGAGACTGTTACTCTGTGCATCTTACAGCTGACTTGTTTGAACTTCCTTTTTTTCACTTGCCTCCTTTTTTGCCCTAGTAACTTTGGGAACCCAGAAGGAAGGGACCCCTCATCATCGCCGCACTCCCTGACGCTGCTCAGCGGAACACCGGCTAACGCCTCCCGCTCTGCTCGGAGCCCAGGCACTCTTGGGAGGGCTTCTTGGACACGCTCAGGGTGGCGTCACCGCAGCCTGTGAAGCAGCTCTCAGCGCAGGCGGCAAAGTGAGGGCCCAGCCCCAGAGCCCATGCTCTTAGTTAAGCACGGCCTCCAACTCACACAGTAAGAAAAAGCGGCTCCCTCCACACAGGCAAAAACAAACGCGGTGAAGAAAGTCCTTGCAATTTCCCTCCCATCATCTGATTCCTTGCCCTTCTCACAAAACCTCCATTCTTACACTCGCGGTAGGAATCACATCCCATCCAAATGCACCAGGATGTTTCTCGTTGAGTGGCTAAACGACGCGGCCTCGGCCCGGGGAGAGAGACGTCCGGAGGGGCAGAGCGTCTGCTCAGGACCAGCTGTGCCCCCAGCATCACTCCTCACTCTTCGGCCCCAGCTGCGGTGAAAACCACAGCCAAACGTTGACTTTCCTTCCCACGTACAGTAAAGGGCTGTGCAGGAGTTACAGAACACTGACAGTCACAGTGCCCAAAGGGACATGGAGACCATCTAGCTCCCAGGGCTTCCCAACCGTCCTCCCCGGACCCCCATGTGGCCGCAGGTTCTCGGCACATGAGGCTCTAGGTGGCACTGCGCTCCCTGGGGAGCCAGCCCCTCAGAGACCCTCCCGAGACAGGCTCCTTTCCATAAGGCTTTGAACCACAGGGTCGAGTCCCTTTGCCCCTCCCCATTCTATAGAGATGCGACCAGAGGCTCCAAGAGGTGACCCGGTGACGGAACCAGATCAGAAGCTGTCTCAGGGCTCTGCCGTGCTGCCACCCAGCTACCTGCATCACAGACAGTGACAGAAGACGGGCCTTGCACACCCTGACATGCAAACTGCCGGCTGATCTCTTGCGTTCCAAAGCCACAGCTCTTTCCTTCCTCACTGTTGCAGTGATCCACCCAGACGTGGCGCAGTTCGGTGCATGTGAATCTCACCAGGGGCCGAGAGTTGGCTGAGGAACACGCGCGCTCCGGAGCCGCCGTCCACAGCGCACGTAGACCCCTGGGCACACACTGCGGGCAAGAGCTTCTGGGGAAGGTGATGAGGAACAAAAGAGAAACTCTAAACATCCTGGATTCGTCAAGTGAAAGAGCCACAAGAATAGTCAGAAACAGAATTAGACAAGACATCTGAGAGCGGAGGACTTTAAAGATTCTGGGCACTAGAGGAACCAACTGACGGTGTCAGGAAACCATCGTATTCGCCCCACGAGGCTCCGCAGGGCGGCAGGTGCCGTGGGGACCACTGGAGGGCTCCTGTTCTGGGCGCTGCCTGCCGCCCACAGGCAGAGCCGACGGGGACAGAGACCCTTTGCTGAAGAAGCAAACCCTGGCACTCACAGGACCACCCCCACGGGCATTGGGGGCATCCTGCCGGCCCCATCTCCTCCTGCAGGGAGGAGCCCTGGAGTGAGACTGCCTGGGTGCAAACACTGACCACCACCTGTGATCTATGGGGCTCTGGGGAGCTCCCCAACCTCAGTTTCTTCATCTATAAAATGGGGTACATAATAGCATCCTGCTTTCTAGTACTGTTTAAAGTATACTCTATAGGCGACTTCCCTGGTGGCGCAGTGGTTAAGAATCCGCCTGCCAATGCAGGGGACACAGGTTCGAGCCCTGGTCTGGGAAGATCCCACATGCCGCAGAGCAACTAAGCCCATGCGCCACAACTACTGAGCCTGCGCTCTAGAGCCTGCGAGCCACAACTAGGGAGCCCACGTGCCGCAACTACTGAAGCCTGTGCGCCTAGAGCCCGTGCTCTGCAACAAGAAAAGTCACCGCAGTGAGAAGCCCGTGCACTGCGATGAAGAGTAGCCCCTGCTCGCCGCAACTAGAGAAAGTCCACGTGCAGCAATGAAGACCCAACACAGCCAAAAATAAATAAAGTATACTCTATAGTATCATTATGAGGCCTCAGTGAGATAATTCACATAAAGAGGCTTAGAGGCTATCATATATCACTTATATGCGGAATCTAAAAAAAAATGATACAGGAATCTCTTGGCGGTCCAGTGGTGAGGACTCCGTGCTTCCACTGCAGGGGGCATAGGTTCGATCCCTGGTCGGGGATCTAAGATCCCACAGGCTGCTCGGCGCAGCCCAAAAAAGAAACAAATGAACTTATATGCAAAACAGAAATAGACCCACAGACATAGAAAACAAACTTATGGTTACCAAAGGGCAAGATGGGAGAGGGATAAATTAGGAGTTTGGGATTAACATATACACGCTAGTATATATAAAATAGATAACCAACAAGGACCTACAGTATAGCACAGGGAACTATACTAAATATTTTGTAATAACCTACATGGGAAAAGAATACATATATATATATATATGTAAAACTGAATCATTTTGCTGTACATCTGCAACTAACACAACATTGTAAACCAACTATACTTCACTTAAAAAAAAAAAAAAAGGCTTAGAGGCAAAACATGTTGGCTATTACCTCATTTAATCCCCCTAAACATCCATCCATACAGCCCCTGGCCAGTGCCTAACACACGGCCAACACTAAGTATAATACTTGCTAAATAAAAACAAACAGTTACTGTTCCTCACTGACTGATGACAACGCTGAAGACTCACCTCTGAGGAAACTGACAAAAGTAACGAGGGAAGGAAGGCTGGCCCACAAGTCCGCCGACTCTGCCTGAACAGGCTGCTTTCCTCGAAAATGCACCCACCATGACCTGGGGTCCATGGTGGGGCAGGCGTGGGATGGAATCTACCCAGAGAGACAGGCCCGCGAGTGAGAGATGCGGGGCACTCCCGCAGGCCTGCTTTAAGCTCTTCGTTTAAGTCACCGTCGGCTTGAGGAGGGAGCTGCGCTACTGTTTTATAAAATGCCCTCGGACAGCGCAGGGGTGAAACGCCAGTGTGCTGACAGTCCCCCGTCAGCATGTGTCTGCGGTGGAGGGAAAGGAGCTGAGCCACAAAGCAGCAAAGTGCTATACACAACTTCTTTAACCCTTGGCCTCAACTGGATTTCACACTTGGTCACAAATAAAGTCCTTTAGATTTTAATTTGCATGAAAACAAATACCACATCAGACTATTCAAATTAATACTCAGACTATTTGAAATACTCTTCCCCTGCCACATCTGTTTCTGTTTTGGGGTACAGAGGATGCCTGACCTTACCTGGCATTCACGTTCTCCCATGAAAGACTGTCAAGGTGGGGAGAAGAGCGGGCCCTAGCTTCTAACAGCGCCTTCCGATTTCAAGAGAGATCAACGGCTCAGAAATATCGACTAGTCTCAAGTAGAGCTTAAACGTTTACCCCGACATGCCACACGCGAGACCAGTGGCTGTGTTACTGCTGACAAGGGCTTAAAATTACACAGGCAGAAGGGATAATTAGCCTATTTGCAAAGCAGAAAAACTTGGAAATGCAGGATATGCTTTAAGCTCCCAAATTTATTTTCAGAGCAAAATGAAATTTCCCCCTCAGAATAACATTGAGACTCTGCAAGCCAAGCGTAAGAACTCTCTGGGTGGACCTTCCCTGCCAAGGACCTGCTATCCAAGCCTGCAGAACTGGGCCAAGAGCTCACTTCCAGCTACAGGGAAAACCTACGAAGTGGAAACATTTTGTCACTTCTCTAATTAGCATTAGCAAGCAACAAACCTTCAGCTGTGCTTCATTTCTGAGAGTGAAAGGGAACACTTGCTAACTGCTCAGGATAACAGGCAAAACCCAGGACCATCTCAGGCAAACTAGGAGACATGGTCACCCACCTGTGAGGGTTGGGTGGGACAGAGACAGGAGAAGCAAGATTTCTGAGAATGCCTTTTCCTATAGTTCCGATTTTTGAACCATGTAAATGCTTTATGTATTCGAAAAAAATTAACTCCAAAAGAAGAATGCAAACCCTAAAATTAAGAATAAAAAGAGGGCTTCCCTGGTGGCGCAGTGGTTAAGAATCCGCTTGCCAATGCAGGGGATGCGGGTTCAAGCCCTAGTCCGGGAAGATCCCACATGCCGCAGAGCAACTAAGCCCGTTGTGCCACAACTACTAAGTCCACATGCCACAACTACTGGAGCCCGCGTGCCTAGATCCCGTGCTCCGCAACAAGAGAAGCCACTGCAATGAGAAGCCCGCGCACCACAACGAAGAGTAGCCCCCGCTCCCGCAACTAGAGAAAGCCCACACGCAGCAACGAAGACCCAATGCAGCCAAAAATAAATAAATAAAATAAATTTATTAAAAAAAAAAAAACAGAAACAAATGAACTGTATATCAAATTTTATTTGTGCAGCTATGTTACTTCACATTGCTTTAAAACCCATTATTCTAACTATATATTATTTAGATACATTTATTTATTCTAAGACCCCAAAGAATTGCAAAGAAATTATAAAACTTCATACAGTAGGATGATTATAGTAATATGGTATTAAAATGTTGAAAATATTTCATGTATATCATAGGATAAAGAAAATAATGCTAACATCATTAGAAAGCAAAACAGTGTAAGACAAGAATTATAAATAGAAAATAAACTAAGGGGAAAGACTTCATTTTAATTTGTTAAGGAAATACCAATATGAAATCCACGGTTTTTAAAAAATGAATATTTTTGTCTAGCTCTGTTCCCTAGGAGGACCTAAAAGATGCTAACCCCTGTGACATGAGCACACCTGGCCTCCAGATACTGATTTCTAAATACTTCCCCACGAAAAGGAACCAGGGCTCCTCAGAGGAATGATTTCAGATCTGAGGCAGGAAAAACACAAAGTGGGCCTGGGACAAATTTTTGTTCCAGAAAACAAGGAAACATTCAAAGCCTAACAGGGCCTTGGCAAAGGCCACAGGAGCCAATCCAAGGGGGACAATATAAGCATCTAAGGAATAATGATAACTGACTATAATACACCGAATAAATACCAATCCAGTGTCCACAGTGACTGAGAGAGAAAGAGAATAAAAAGGGATGCTCTTGAAAGAGGAGCATCAATTAATAAACAAAGGAGGACCGAGAGTCGGAGAAGTCATCACTCAACTTCCAATGAAAGAAGTGATTTGGCAGGAACGCCAAATGGATGCTAAGGTCCTAGGAAGTCCCCTAGTGACCAGGAAGGTCCCTGGGGAGCAGGAGGAAGTGCAGAGAGAGAGACGAAGAGGGGTCAGAAACCACCGCCTCAGCCCAGTGAGCCCACCTCCCACCACAAGAACGGGACCACCAGAAATCGTTCCCTCTCAAAGTGAGGGCAAAAATGGGGGAAATGAGGTAAGGCTGGGAGGTAAAGTGGGAGACGTTAAACCCCTGTGGGACGCGGACTACACATCATCTATACTTTAAAATGGTTTCTAACTGGTGTATTGCTCTTATAATTTTCTAACCAGTAAAAAATGTAAATCGTATTTAAAGCTGTTATGGTGAATATCATTATGCGTAAGTTTCCTCCAGATAAGAACCATTTCCTTGGGCTTCCCTGGTGGTGCAGTGGATAAGAGTCTGCCTGCCAATGCAGGGGACACAGGTTTGATCCCTGGCCAGGAAGATCCCACATGCCGCGGAGCAACTAAGGCCGTGCGCCACAACTACTGAGCCTGCGCTCTAGAGCCTGCGAGCCACAACTACCGAAGCCCACTAACCTAGAGCCCGTGCTCCACAACAAGAGAAGCCACTGCAATGAGAAGCCCGTGCACCGCAACAAAGAGTAGCCCCAGCTCGCCGCAGCTAGAGAAAGCTCACGCACAGCAATGAAGACCCAATGCAGACAAAAAATAAATAAAAAATAAATTAATTTAATTTAATTTAAAAGAGAAAAGAGCTAAGCCACTGGCCTAACAGCAGGCAGTTACTTTGTAGACAGAAGTAAAATGCAGACCTGTCTAGCTGCAAAATCCATGCTAAAAAATAAATAAATAAATGGAAGAGTAATCTGGAAAAGAAAGAAGAACAGGAGTTTTTTGAGGCTCTTTCTACACAGGGCCAAACTGGCTCTCCAAAAGAGTTAGCTACCAAAGTACTCAGCAGGAGCTAGCGCCAAGAGCTAGCAAGCAGAAGACAGGGTAAGAAGGGCCTTCCTCTCTGACAGAACAGCATATTTACAAAGAAACTGCAGGAAAACAGAACATCTCCTGTGAGGAATGACCTACAACCCAGTATGGCTGGTGCGGGACAGAGAGGTCGCTGGGGCCAACCCCTCCTTGAATCAACCTGGTGGAAGAAGAGGGTCCAGACCTCGCCAGCGGACCTCAGAGGTGGCGTCCGAGAGACAGGAAAGGTGCCTCCTACAGGGCCTGGAGACTGGGAGGGTGAGACGAGTGGTCTCTTGCTTTCTGACCACCTGACTCGGCAGAAAACTGTACCATCTCAGGAGGAGGGACAGACGTGGGGAAGAGCTGGTCTGGGCCCATGCTGAATTCAAGAGGCCCAAAGCCCACCCACATGGAGGTGTGCCAGGCGAGGATGTGTGTGTGCGCTCAAGCAGTAGAGCGGGGAGGACAGAGGGTCGTGGAAGCGTGAGGAAAGCCGCCGGGCCGAGTCCTCCTGTGCAGACACCCAGCACCGGCCGCTGCTTCTGCTGCGGTTCTGTCCACGCGTCAAACTTGGTCAAACTGAACTACACAGAGTCTTTCATTCTATTTCTCTTTGCACAAATAAAGAGATCTTGGGCCACGTGACCCTTCCTACATACTGAGTATTCAGCACCTAGAACAGTGTCTGACACAGAACAGGCGCTCAGTGAATATCAGTGTATACATCATACACATAAGCAGTACGTACACTTCATTAAAATATTACATACATTGTTCTGTGCTTTGTAAGATGGGTGATGTCAAGGGCTTTAAAGCTTTTGCCTAAAGTACTGACTCTACAGCTCAACCCATGTACCCCAATGACTCTCCGCCAGTGGTTTCTTCCCCATCCCTTCTAGCCCCGCCCCACCCATCCTCCACAGCACCAGCATGGCTCTTACAACCTTCAACCAGATGGTGTCAATCCTTCCCCACTGAGGCCAAAACTATCACCACTATCACCACTATGACCACTATCCCACTATGACCACTACGACCACTATCACCCCTATCCCACTCTCACCACTGTGACCACTCTCACCGCTATCTGGAGACGAAATGGCTGCATATAGCTCTGCCTCTGCCGCTGTCTCCCAGGAGCCCAGAACCCGGAACCAACTCAGTCACACGGGGCTCCACGGAGACCGGCGGGCTCTGCTCAACGGTGCAGTGAGTGTGTGCCGAAGAGGGAAGGCGCCCGTGCTCAAGGATACCGTTTCAAAGTAGTACTGAACAGAATTCACTGTCTCAGAAGCCAGAGACACTAGAAATACCCATGGTCTTCGGAGAGGGGTTCTGCCACCTGCACCTGCTGGAAAAGCTCACTGGAAGGGCCCCACCTAAAGTCAAGGGCATCCCTAGACTCCAGCCTGGAAGAGGAGTCACTGAGCTACTTAGACCTCACTCTGATTCTGAGGTCAGTCCTCCCTGCCTGACTCACTCACTTCAGCTCAGCAGCACTGATCCAACCTTGGTAGGGGCACTGACCGTGAACCCCCAGTGGAGTGCTGGACCCCGCTGTGAACTCAGCGGTGCTCGAGACAGGCTGGGGATTCTTCCCACCAGAGCCTCTCAACCTCGGCCCTCGGCTGCCAGGTAACTGGTGCCGTGGAGGGGGCATTGCAGACGTTCAGGGGCATCCCTGCCCGAGCCTTGACGGCCGCAGCCCCTCAGACCCCACTAGGTGTCACCCCTTCCTCCGTCCCGCATCGTCTCCTGTCCCCTCTCACCCTCCTGGCCAGGCTGCGCTTCCACCCTCCTTGCGCTCCGATCCCCCAGCACAGGCTACACTGCTCCCCGCTCAGCCCAAACCTCTGCTGTGACAACCAACACTCCTGACACAGGCAGACTAAGTTGTGATTTTAGGACCTTAGTCCTTAGGGTGTTTGGAGTCCTATATCCACCAGTCTCAGGAATTAGCAGACTCTGGGAGAGATGGCAGCACAGTTTGGGGTTCTGCCCACAATTCAACCTGAACACATTCTCTTTTCTCGGTTCTATGTATTGGAGTTCTCTGAGACGTCTTTTTAAAATCTCAACTGTTGCTTTCAAAAAGACTGTAAAATCGCTACACTCAACTTTAAGAATAAAATCTTCATTTTCAACTTTGAAATGAAATTGAAAGGAAGACTAAAAGCAGTAATTTTTTTAAACACTGAAAAGGAAAACCCACATGTGATCAACTCACAGAACAAAGGTCACATAACCCCTCCCACCTCCTTATCCTCCTCCTCTGCCACCGCCAGCCCGTCATCACCGCCAGGCTGGCACAGGGCAAGGGGAAGAGGGGAGACCAGTGCGGGGCTGGGACAATGGCCGCGAGAGGAGCCAGAGTGCAGGTCCTCTGTCTCCAGGGCGAGTGGGCCGCTTGCTCCATCCTCTTTCCAAGTTCAAGTGGCCGAGCATGGGCAAACTGGGGATTCTGACTAGAAACGGAATAGTGGGGACTAAGCAAGGACCAGTGGTCCCTGTTCTCCTGCATCAAATAGAGATGATCAAATATATTTACTATTACGTGTTGCTTCAGATGGAGAGAACACACCAGTTACTCCCCCACTTCCAGTTATGTACGTGAGCAGTTTGTAGGTCAGCCCGCCAAGAACTAGAAAAGCTAAATAAAACACATTTTTAAAGTCTGTCTGAAGGCATCGAAGAGGTACTGAGGCAGCCAAAACTGGAGGGTACAAGACTCCAAAGAAAAGGGAAACCCAGTGAGGGAGCGGGAGACTGAGAGGAGCGCTCCCCCCTCGGGGCATCTGCCCATGCTGACTCTGGGAAGAAAACGCAGTGAAAAGGCAAGCAGAGGGTACTAGCTGACAGAGCTCTGGACAGTTCCATAAGGCTGGGAAGACAAACATTCTAGTACAGGCCTGACACGTCAGCCAGGACTTTAGGGACTAAGCTCCCCGAGAAAAGGGGGCACAGAAAATGAGCCCAACACTCCGCTCACACTGGCTGAGCAGCTGAGCTGCAGCAGAACCTCACGGTGCTCAGGACCTGCCAAGGAGGGGCCCTGGGAAGCTTCCAGATGGAGACCCTGCAGGGCTCCACCCTGGGGGGGGCGGGAAGGTGGGTGAAGGCAGCTGAGCCTGAGGCTGACAAGGACTCCCAGCCTCCAGTCACTGAGCCCCCGACTGAACCAAGAGCTGTGACCCTACCCTGGGTCTGCGTCACAGGAGACTCTGAAGGAGGACAGCATCACCCAGAACCGCTACAGTTTTTCACACATAATGTCCAACACTCAACTAAAAAGACAAAAACGGGCGTAACAACGAATAGGACCAGGAGAAAAAAAGAACAGAAATAGAAACAGATCCGGAGGGGGCCCATACACTCGAGCTATCAGACGCAAACTTCAACTGTTCAAGAATGTGCCTGACAGAAGGAGAATTTTCCAGAATTCAAAATGGATTCTAGAACCTGAAAGTAACAGTGATTGAATTTAAGAACTCAATCTATGGGCTTAACATCAAATCAGACACAGCTGAAGAGAGGATCAATGAACTGAAGGATGCATTAGTTTTAAAAAGAAAATAGAAGTTAGAGGAAAAAAGTCTATCCAAGGAGCCCAAAAGACACCGCAGGACACTGTTAAAAAGATCTAGTGTACATATAAATGGGGCTCCTCACAGTGGAGGAGAGACAGGAAGGGGAATGAGAAACACCTATAAAGATAATGGTCAACGTTGGTTAAAGAGTCAAGCCATTGACTCAACAAAGAAAACCACACATTGGTTTTCAGCAGTTCTTCTGGTGTCTAAGGCAAAAAGAAAATGTTAGAGTGCCCAGAGGAAAAACGGCACTGCCTTTAATGGCACAACACTGAGAGCTGACTTTTCCAGAAAAAGGAAGTCAGAAGATAAGGGATTGGCATCTATAAAATGCTGAAAAACAAATAACCACCAACCTGGAATTCTATACCCAACAAAAACATTCTTCAAAAGTGAAGGCAAGGGCTTCCCTGGTGGCGCAGCAGTTGAGAGTCCGCCGGCCGATGCAGGGGCGCGGGTTCGTGCCCCGGTCCGGGAAGATCCCACATGCCGCGGAGCGGCTGGGCCCGTGAGCCATGGCCGCTGAGCCTGCGCGTCCGGAGCCTGCGCTCCGCAACGGGAGAGGCCACAACAGTGAGAGGCCCGCGTACGGCAAAAAAAAAAAAAAAAAAAAAAAAAAGTGAAGGCAAAATAGGGGCTTCCCTGGTGGCGCAGTGGTTAAGAATCCGCCTGCCAATGCAGGGGACACGGGTTCGAGCCCTGGTCCGGGAAGATCCCACATGCCGTGGAACAACAAAGCCCATGCGCCACAACTACTGAGTCTGTGAGCCACAACTACTGAAGCCCTCACGCCTAGGGCCCGTGCTCCACAACAGGAGAAGCCACCACAATGAGGAGCCTGTGCACCACGGGGAAGAGTAGCCCCCGCTCGCTGCAACTAGAGAAAGCCTGCGTGCAGCAACAAAGACCCAATACAACCAAAAATAAAAATAAATAAATTTATTTTTTAAAAGTGAAGGCAAAATAAAGCCGTTTCAGGCAAATGAAAATGAGACAACTCATCACCCACAGACATGAACTAAAAAAATATTGAAGTAGTTCTTCGAGAAAAAGAAGTCTCTGACAGAAATATGAAAAAACAAGTGAAAAGCAACCTATGAGAATAAATCACAATATTAACTGTACAAAACAATGATGATAATGCCAAAAATATATCTAAAATTTTAAAGTATCATAGCAGTGACACAGGAGGTGGGAGGGCGTTCAGGGCAGTTTGAGTATCAAAGCAAACAGCAGTGTCGGGGGGCAGTAAAGGCAGGCACGAACCTAGGCTGAACTGTAAAACACGCCCTGTGTCTGCGACTGTATATCCGACAACCGACACAGGAACACAGAGTTAAAAACACTTCATACTTCTCAAAGAAGGTAAGAGAGAAAGGACACAGAATAGGTGGGACAAACAGAACACAAATAGTAACACTGTACCTATAAACTGAAAGACTGCAATTACATTTAAATAGAGCAAATACTCTAATTAAAAGATAAGAACTAAAAAAAAAAAAAAAAGATAAGAACTATCAAACTGATTAAAATAAAAACTACACACTATTCACAGAGGTACATGTTAAGATATAAAATCACAATCAGGCGAAAGGAAAAGATACCCAGGCAAACACGGACAGGAAACTGATGTGCAGATATCACTGTCAAATAGTGTCTGAAGTAAGAAGCGTTACTAGAGATAAAAAGGAAAATTTCATAATGATACAAGTTCAATCTAGCGAGGAGAATTCTAAATTCGAATGTACCTAATAACATAATCTCAAAATATCAACACATAAAAACGGAGAGAAGTAGAAAAGGAGAAACAGCCAAATTCATCATCACAGTGGGAGCCTTTAATGCATCTCTCAGTGGAAGGGGGCTGTCCAGTATGCAGTCACGTGCAGCTATGAGGCAGTGATGCTGGAAGCGTGGCCGCTCCACACTGAGATGTGCTGCAAGCAGGAAACGCACAGCGGATTTTAAAGACTTAGTACAAAAAAAAGAGCGTAAAATATTTCATTCGTTTTCTTATGTTGATTACACACTGAAATGATAATATTTTGGGTATCTGTGCTAAATAAAATATACTAAACTTAATTCCACCTATTTCTACTTTATTTAACGTGGCTACCAGAATCTGAATTCCATGACTAACAAACCTGACCTGACCGATACACACAGAAGACCGCGTTCCCGCGGATATGCATTGCTTTCAAGTGCCCAAGGAACACTTAACAAAATGAATGTGTACTGGGCCATTGGGAAAGCTCAACTCATTTCAAAGGATTGAAATAATGCAGGGTATCTTGAGGGATTGCAGCAGATAGACAGTTTATGCCCCCTCAAAATTCATCCCCCCCAAGGCGATGGTATTAGGAGGCACGGACTCTGCGAGGGATTAGGTCCTAAGTGCAATGAGCTCCCTTGCCCCCGTCCGCCCGGGGAGGACAGTGAGAAGAAGCTGGACATCTAGGGACCAGGAAACAGGACTCACCAAACATGGAATCTGCCGGCACCTTGATCTTGGGACTTCCCAGCCTCCAGTACTATGAGAAATAAATTTCTATTGTTTATAAGTCAGCTAGTCTATGGTATTTTATAACAACAGCCCAAAAAGACTAAGATAGGGATCTTCATGGAATTAAGCTAGAAATCAACAAAAAGATAAGGAGAAAAGCCTCCCCAAACACTGGGAAGTTAAACGACACACTTCTTCAAAATTTTTTTAAATAATAATTTTTAAAAACACAATGAAAATTAGAAAATACTTTTACATAAAAGACAAATGAAAGTTTGGCTTATTCAAATTTGTGGGATGCAGCTAATGGTGTTTAGAGGGTAACTTACAGCCTTAAACACATGTACTGGAAAAGAAAGAAGGCTAAAAATCAATTAAGCATCTATCCCAAGAAACCAGAGAAAAGAATAGCAAACGAAACACAAAGCAAATGGAAGGAAAAGGAGCACAAAATAAGGAAATAGAGAACAAATATGAAATTAAAAAAAAAATCAATAAAGCCAAAAGTTGGTTCTTTGAAAGGACTGATAAAATTGATAAACCCCTAGAGAGACTGATTAAGAAAAAGAGACAAAGCACAAATTACCAGTATCAAGTATTTTTTAAAGGGGATATTATGAACCCCTTTACACTTACTAATTGGAAAGTTTGGGTGGCCTGAATAAATTCCTAGCGGGGGAAAATGCTTTACCTAAA
This sequence comes from Globicephala melas, assembly GCF_963455315.2. Taxonomy (NCBI): domain Eukaryota; kingdom Metazoa; phylum Chordata; class Mammalia; order Artiodactyla; family Delphinidae; genus Globicephala; species Globicephala melas. The sequence continues at coordinate 3,337,516 of NC_083321.1, forward strand.
CAGACACAAGAAGACATATAAAATCAGAAAAATTCTATTTCCATGAAAATAATTAAATCTGAAATTAAAAGCCATCCCTTAATGAAAATCCTACACCAGCTGGTTTTGCCAATCAATTCTTCCAAAAATCTAAGAAAGAAAACACCAATCTCACAGGAACTCTTCTGGGGGTAAAAAAGGAACACTTTCCACCTTGTTTTATGAGACGAGCATAACCTTGATACCAAAACCCAACAAGGACAAGAAGTATAAGAAAGTAAAATTACAGACCTTGAATACAGATGCAATAATCCTAAACAAAATTAACAAATAAAATCCAACCAAAGGAGAATACATCAAGATCAGGTTGGGATTATTCTAGAATCACAAAATTTTTTAAAAAGTTAAATCACCACATAAAAGAAAAATCACTTGGTTGTTTTAAAATTTGCAGAAAATATACTTAAGAAAATTTAATGTAATAATTTTAATTCATGATTTTAAAAAACTCTTAGCAAAGAGGAAATTTTTCATATTTTCATAAAAATATCTACAAAAAAGCCACAGTAGGGCTTCCCTGGTGGCGCAGTGGTTAAGAATCCACCTGCCAATGCAGGGGACATGGGTTCGAGCCCTGGTCTGGGAAGATCCCACGTGCCGCGGAGCAACTAAGCCCATGAACCACAACTACTGAGCCTGTGCTCTAGAGCCCGCAAGCCACAACTACTGAGCCCACGTGCCACAACTAATGAAGCCCGTGTGCCTGGAGCCTGTGCTCCACAACAAGAGAAGCCACTGCAGTGAGGAGCCCGCAGTGAAGAGTAGGCCCTGCTCACCACAGCTAGAGAAAGCCCACACGCAACAACGAAGACCCAAAGTAGCCAAAGAAATAAGTAAAATAAATAAATTTTTTTAAAAAATTAAAGAAAAGTTACAGTAAATATCATATGTAATGGTGAAATAGTGCAAGCTTTTCCTCTGATACTGGGAATGAGACAAGGATATTTATTCTCATTACTTCTGTTCACCACTGTATTGGAGATCCTAGCCAGTACAATAAGGCAAGAAAAAGAAAAAGGGTTACAGCAACTGGAAAGAAAAAAAAAAAGAAACTTATCTGCAGACATAACAGTGTATACATAGAAAATACAAGAATTATTACTAGAAATAAATGGATTTAGCAAGTGAATACAGAAAAATTAATTCTATCTCTACATACTAGTAATTTATAATGGCATCAAAAATATGAGATATCTAATTAAACATGCATAAGACATACAGAAAACTGTAAAATTTTAAGACAAATTAAAGAAGATCTAAATAAATGGAGGACTATATATACTGTGTTCATGGATTCTAAGAACAATATTAAAAAGACGTCATTTCTCCCCGCACTGGTCTACAAATTAAATTCAACCTCAATTAAAATCCCGGCACATTTTCTGGGGAAAGACAGCCTAGTGGATTCTAAAATTTATCTGAAAACGCAAAGGGTCAAGGTTAGCCAAGGCAATACTGAATCATGACTCAGGTGTAGGATTTAAATTACCAGATATGAAGACTGACTAAACCTACAGTAATTTAGATAGCGTTGCATTTGTGCAAAAGAGACAAAAAGATCAATGGAGCAGAGGGGAGTCCAGAAACAGGCCCATACACTTACGGTCACTTGATTTACAACAGAGATGACACTGCAGCACACTGGGGAAAGGATGCTTTTTTTAATAAATTACAACTGGATAGCCATACACTTAAAGGAAAAAAAAAAAAAAATGAAGCCTGGCCCCTATCTCACACAATAAACAAAAATCAGTTTCAGATGGATTACAGATCTAAATGTAAAAGATAAAACAATAAAGCTTTTACAGGATAACATCTTCATGCAACTTCGTGATGATATCTTTCAATGAACACAAAGCTCATTAAATATTACTGAAAAGACTGATCACCTGGGGTACATTAAAATAAAAAATTATGCTTTTTAAAAGACACCACTGAGAAAGTGAAAAGGCAAACACCCCCCCAAAAAAACCTGCCATACATATATGTACTCAGAATATATAAAAAGAACTCCTTCGAATCAGTAAGAAACAAAACAGACAACCCAATCAAAAAATGGGCAAAAGACAATTATTTCACCAAAGAACGTAAGCAAATGGCCAACGAACGCCAGGGATGTTTACTGGCCATCAGGGAGCAAGTCCCCACCCCACTGAGTTCCTACCACTCAACACCACCAGACAGCTACAACCAAAGAACTGCCGATACCAAGGGTCAGAACAACCAACGGCTCACACACTGCGGGAGGTAGGACAACGGTCACGACCACCACCTTGGATAGAGCCTACTAAGGCTGAACATACTCCATCACCTGGCAGTGCTACTCCTTTGAACACACCCAACAGAAACACATACATATCTGTACCAAAAAGCAAGAACATTCAGGGCAGCATTTGTAAAAACTAGAAACAACCCAGATACCCATGAACAACAGAAAGAATAAATTATGGTACATTCATACACTGGGTTATTAAATAGCAGATGAGAACGAACAAAGCTACATGGATAGAGCTCGCAAAGATAATGTTGAATGAAAGAATCAAGAAATAAAATACACACGTTACTTTATTCCATTTACACAAAGTCAAGAACATGCCAAGTTAATCAACGGCAGAAAGTCGAGACCACAGTTAGCTCTGGGAGACAATTACTGGGAGTGGGTGGGAGGGGGCTTCTGGGAAGCCTGGTAATGTTCTATTTCTTGGTCTGGGCAGTGGTTACAAGAGTGTGTTTGCTTAATGAAAAATTCACTGCGATGTACACTTATGATTTGTGAATTTTTCTGACGTATGTTCTGTTACAGTTAAGTTTTTCTTAAGTACACTATTACTTGCCCACATAACCTGGCAGGAGTTTATTCACACGCCTACCTGGTCACACAATTAGCCACCAAACAGAAGACAAATGCCAAGAAAGGGAAGGATCCAAAAAATGTTTACTTAATGGTTCCTGTGTTTCTAAAACGCTGGACTCAGGTGCTCAGGTGGTGAGGTGAGCTGGTGACGTCATCACATTCTCCACTCAACAAGGCATTTCCAGGCTACAACACGGAGCAGCAGCTAGCAACAAATCACTGAGCGACTGTCCCATTGGCTGGTGTGACAACCTCCACTGCATGAGACTGGACTTTACAAAACTCTTGTCCCTTACTTGTCACAAATCCCTTGTGCTCATCCTTTCAAAAAACTACACTTCAGTGTATGTACCTCAAGTTATAAGAAGACAAATACAACTACGAAAGAAACAAAACAAAACAAAAAACCCCAAAGTACTGAAAAGATTTACAAATACTACAATAAAATCCCAGTAAAACATAATTTGGCCAACCCTTCTAAGCTTGTGGTAATAAAATCTGACCCAAACAAACTTGGTAATTTACAAGATTCAAATGAGAAAAAACTTAATGATTCTCAAATTGACAAAGACAGAACATCACAGCACTGACATCAGATTATTGTTGCTAAAAAGGAAATCCAAATGTTGAGCTTACCCATCTTTCAGGAGAATTGACTAAAGGCCAGAAATGCATTAAGCCTAGTAATTATTCATTTACTATTTACCACTGCAGACCCATCCTGAGAGAATAAATGCATGCTTATTCATGTCCACCTGAAAGCACCATAAAGGCACCTATATGAATAGGTAAAATGGCACCTACACAGCTCGTAAACACCCAAGGAACACACACATCTCCCACTGCGCTCTGTGCCACCCAGTGCACACTCTTCTAGCTGACACCCTCTCCCTGCTCCTGTCATTAGATCCTCACTCGGCTCCACAAGAAAAGGCCTTGAAACACTGCTCCAAACACAATATCCTTAGATGAAAAACTTCAGTGTGGCTGTAAGCTTTATAATTCTCATCTGCCACAGAGAGAGCTCCAAAGGAATCCATCTTCCGTCTTCTATCCCCTCAAACAAACCTGATTTACAAAACACCGGTGTTCTGAGAAAGGTGGCTGTAAAAATATTTCTCCTGTGAAATCAATCCTATTTGTCCAGTAAATTTCATTAGGAAATTGGAAATACATAACACAACCCATGGAAATACACATTTAGGCAAGGAATAGCTTAAGACAGCGAAACGGAAGGCACCACAGAGCTTGGCTGCTTCATAGCCCTTTTTCAAAAACCCTGGAGCGCTCTTCCAAATCTAGGCAGTTCCTTCTGCCGCTCTAAAGGGGAACAAGGGCAATAAGGTGTTTTTACAGAACTTTATGGTACACTGGAGTTTGTTCTCACTAAGAAGTTTAATCCTCAGGAATTTTATCTATATGGGACTTACAAATAACAGAACCACCATTTCACGAGTGATTACGCAAAATACACATCGAAAAATTTCAACATCGTAAAAAAGCATTTAGAAAAAACTCAGGTGAAAATCACCCATACCTGTGGAAGCGCGGTATTGAGCTGCCTCTGCAAGGAATCTCTTTCGTGACCAACCTCGTGTAACTTCCCCTGGGTTAAGGCCAGCGTTTCTTGGGTCTCTCTCAGAGTGTCAAGGAGACGGTCCCTCTCTTCCAGCATGGAGACCATCAACTGTTCAAAGTGTGAATCTGCATCTGGCTGTGAAGGGGAGCTGGACCCATGGCTCCCACTTCCTCCTGGGGGGCCTTCTGCTTCACTGATGGTCGGCATCACCTCGCACATCATCTTGAAATGAAAGACCCAGACCACAGTCATCAAGTGCAAAATAAAGGCTTCCACAAAGCTGCAACTTTATAGCTATCTGTAGCTGATAAGTGAAAGGCTGACAGCCTCATTATTCCCAGATCTGACTGCTCTGCTCTGTACAGAAAAAAACTGGGAAAACGTACACATGCATATACAAAGTGCCCAGAACACACAAGATGAAGACATTTAATACTGACAGTAATCCAGTGAAGGGGTAAAGACCAAAGAAGACAACCCTCACATAAAGAACAAACCCTGTGGCATTCTCTCTGCAAAGCTGTACTTTCTAGTTGTTGAAAACAAGTGTGCTTCTGTAACCTTTTTTTTTTTCCTTTCTATTTCCCGGTGGGGGAGAGAAAGTCAAAACACGTGCCATCCAATCATTTTTCAGGAAAAGCACAGAAGGAGCATACAGCCAGTAAAACTGACAAGTACAAAATCCATCAGGCATCTTAGAGGAATGTGTGCAGTCAGCTCCTAGGAAGGACTGACGGCTCCCTGAATTCTTGGGCTGGATTTGGTGAGCGATAAACGGAACTGGACTCGTTAAGGGCGCGAGAGGTGTTTTTCAACGGCTACAATGGTTGGTCAGTCAACCTAATTTACGTAAATTAACAGACCCCCCGCCCCAAAAAAATTCCACAATGGAAATATAGCAGGTCGGGACAGACGTGCACGGCTAGGAAGGAAGGAAAAGTGAAAGGTGAGATTACGAGAGGCTACTAAGTGTCTCAAATATAATGACGGGGCGAGGGGCAGGGGGCCGGTTCCCGAGGCTGCCGCCGGTGCTCCGGGCTCGGCGGACCCCCGGGACGGAGATGCCCAGGACCGCATACCACGCACCTGACAGTGACAACGACTCTACCCCGCTCGCACCCGCACCCGGTGCTGCAACAGCCCGGACGCCAGGGTGGCGAGAACGATTCACCACGGGAACCCAGCCTGGCTCGGGACTTCCCGCGGCTACAGGTCCTCGCCCCCGCGCCCAGCGCTGGGGTCCCCGGGGGCGCGGGTCACCTGGCGCTGGGGTCGGGGAGGGGGGGCGCACGGCCCCGAGAGCCCGTTCGCCGGGGGTCCCGCGGGCAGCGCCCCCTGCCCCAGCGACCCCGGGCCCCGCTGCACACCCTTCCCCCGGGGCTGACACTCACCAGCCGCGCGGCCCCCGCGGGGAGGGCGCCGGCGCCCGGGGCCCCGCTCCGCCCCAACCCTGTTTCAGTCCCCCTATCCCTTACCTTGCTCGCCGGCGGGAGCGGGCGAGGAGGCTCCGCGGCGGCTCGCGGGCGGCTGCTCGCTCCAGGCGAGCTCGGGGCCCGACGAAGGCAGCCCGCGCCCGCCGCCCGCCCCGCGCCCGCCGCCCCGGGCCCGCCGCCCCCAGTCACTAAGGCCGGCCTGCGGCCGGACACTGGCAGAGCACAGGAGGAGCGGGCCCGGCTGCGCGTCGCCGGCGTCAACGTGCCCGACGTCGGGCGCGTCGGCGCAGCGTCAGCGCCGAGCGCCGCCGGCACGCCCCGCCCCGTCCCCCGGGGGAGGAACTCAGGGGGCGGCCGAGTGTGCAAGCACCGCCTCCTCAGGGGGCGGGCTCGCCTCTCGGACGCCGATTGACTGGATACAGTAGAAGCCCCGCCCCCGGCCCCGCCCAGGTGGGTGAGCCTCGGTGGAGTCGCCGCTCCCGATTTCCGGCACCGGGCTCCGGGCTCCGGGCTTTGGTCCTCTTTCCGAGCAGCGTCTTCCAACTCGGGGGCTGCCCCCAACTCTCCGCTTACAGCCGCGGAGGACACCGAAGGCCGTTATCGAGCGTCTACTGGGTGCCAGGTTCTGAGCCCGACACTTCCCGAAGGTCACGGCTACACACCTTACGCCGGAGCGCACCCCAGTGCAAGTCACCTGTTCGCAGCCGGTCGGAGCCTGCGGTGTGGCCTCCGGAGCCTCCTAGGAACCGGTCCTTGCACGATTCGGAAGGACGCGGTTTCGACGCAAGACCCATTACCGAGCTTTACCTGCAGTACCTGGGGAGGCAGAGATGGGCAGCGTTTGATGTTAAGGCCCCTGGGCGCTGTGTCGAGAAGGCAGGCTTTGGAGCTAGGCAGACCTTGTTCAACTTCCAGCAGATACTTCTCCCTGCGGTGTGGGCCTGGGCACCGCGGGGGAACCCACTTGTAAGATGGGAGAGTGAGTGATACAGACCTACCCCAGGGCTGTTATAAGAAACAGAATGTGTAGGGAGCACCTAGTCAAGGACCTGGCTGGGGAGGTACTCAGCGAATGGTGGTCATTTTTATCTTTCTCAACATTGTTATCCTTATTCATATCCATATTTCATCCTTGCGCAAGCTTTCAAAAATCCCTGCTGTGTGCCAAGTCCTGTGCTATATATTGCAGACGCAGAGATTAATAAATACACCTTTAATAAATTAAAGCAGATGCTCCCCACTCAAGGTCTGACTCCTGGATCACAAACTCTTGGCAAAACAAAATGTCCAGGCATTGTTGCCAAGTGACACTGGCTGCTGTCTCGCTAAGTCTAAGTACAGGTTGCATGGTGGGGGAGGGGGGTGAAGCCTTCCTAGGTAGATTCCTTGATTCCCAGTTGTGAACTCACCAAGAACAGGTGCTATGTCTGATTGGCTTTCTTACCTCCCAAGTCCAGGACCACACCTTTCATCCACGTATTTGTTCATTCAATAAATATTTGAATGACTCCACATAAATATGAATTTGCATCCCCGATCCAGGGTCTGTAACAGAGGAAAACATCCAGCTCTCCTCAAGTGTACCAGCTTAATTCATCCAGCCCATATTGGCACCATGCTCAGCAAGTACCTGCCTCCTAAAAAATCAGCACAATACTAAAATTGTGTGCAACAGAGTAGAATGTTCGTTCATTTCATGAACATTTATAGAACACTGTGAGCCAGGCATGGCCTAGGTTTGGGGAACACAGGACTGCGAAAGACATCAATTCACAGCCTGGAGGGGAGAAGAGAAACAGACTATTACAATGTCTGTCCTATAAACTGCGTGTGACTTGGTGCCTTGGGACTGCAGAGGAAGGAGGAACCAACTCTCCATTTGGCATCTCAGGGGCTTCACAGAGGGATAACATCTGAGCTGGGTCTCAGGATGAGCAGTTTTCCAAGCAGAGAAGGGAGAAGCCCATTTGGTATAACGGCAGGAAAATGAGAATCCCAGATTTCACTCATTTTCATGCATTCATTTCACTCCCTCAGATTGCAAAATCAGTTAAGAGGAAAATTGTAAGCAACCTCAAATGGCCAACAAAACAAGACTGGTTAAATCATTGCACTGCAAATGACAGAAAGCTTGATGACATTCAGAGGTATATTTTCGATGACTGGCAAAATTCTTTATCCTGACTGTGGTGGTAGGTACATGACTGCATGCGTTTGTCAAATCTAACAGAACTGTACATTAATTGTAAATTGTGTCCTAACTTTAAAAAATTGAAGTATAGTTGATTTACGATGTTGTGTTAGTTTCAGGTGTATAGCAAAGTGATTCGGTTATGCATACATATATATCTATTTTTTTTCAGATTCTTTTCCCTTATAGGTTATTACAAAATGATTAAGTATAGTTCCCTGTGCTATACAGTAGGTCCTTGTTGGTTATCTATTTTATCAACATATACCTAATTTTTTTAATGGGGAAAAAAACTTCAAAACATACCAAGTTACACACAAGTATATAGAGTGTGAGCCCTAATTCAAAAAAGAAAAGTTTGTGTTTAGTTGAAGTCTGTATTATCGAAAATTTATTAGCTTGTATCTGAAAAATTCTAAATATTATTGATATTAATCAAAGTGATACAATTTTCATAAAATGAGTCTTACATGAAATATTTTTGAAAAGTGAAATTCAATTTTAACTCTCAAATTTGTAAAACAAAAACATGTATGTCTATATGTGAAAACATTGTTACTGAGTTCAGTTAGTTTCTTACATTTCTCTATATATGTATGTACAGAGATACTCCTAGAAAGAGTTAATGTCAGCCTGTTGGCAGGGGTTGTCTTTGAGGGGGACAATGGGTTGTTTTCACTTTCTTCTTTGTGCTAGTTTGTGCTTTCCAGATACTTTATCATGAATGTGCATTCTTTTTATCATTAGAGGAAAAAACCCCACCAGCGTTACTTTCATAAAACCTAGGCAAGAACAAGCCATGGCACACTGCTTTCAGGAAGCTAAGATGACATTTTGGTGTAGTTATCTATATCACTCAACTAAACTCTTTCCCAGAAGTATTCACCTGAAAAATATTTCAGAGGCTTAGTCAGTAAAACAATGAACATGAGAAATGTTTTCCCTCCAATTCTTCTATTAAAGGCTAGATAAAATATGGGAGTACAGGTGGGGGCTAGAGTGTTTTTTACTGTGCTCAGAGTTGTGTTTTCACAAATGTGCCCGCCAGCGTTGACTCTCCAGATGATGTAGCTGTCAACCTTGAGCGTGGCCTGGGCCACCTCCCCTTTCTAGAGAGGTAAGGGGCCCGGGAGGAGAGGTGAGATCAGAATGTGGCCTGGCCGCTATCACAGAGATCCAGGTCTACTGGAATATGTAAAGCAACCTAATGAATGGTGGTGGGACAATACTATTCGGGGTTGGGGTGGGGTGGAGAGGTCTGAGCTGGCTGTGGGTGATGGAGGACGTGGCTCTCCGTTTAAGAGGAGGAAACTGAAGCTCAGAGATGCAAACAGCCTTTGCCCAGCAGCACCCAGCTAATTTGGGAAGAGCTGGGACTGGAGCCTTGAATGAATGGGGGCGGTCCTAATTGCTGATCTCATCACTATGCTTGTGAGCAAGGATGGTCTCTTAAAGGGGCCCCCAAAGAGGAAGCACTTTATCAGTGGGTCTCAGCGCTGGCCCAGTAATCCAGTCCCCTGCAGAGGAGGTGAGGCCCTGGGCTTCATTAGCTTGATGACTTTAGCCATTAGAACCAACCCTGTCTGGGTTTCCCATGCATCCCTGCCGAGGTGAGGAGGGGTTGACAGACACGGAGAAAGGGAAAGAAAGAAGACTATTCGTCTCCTTTCGTTCTTAAGATAATTCCCCACATGGCTGTTCCTGTATCCTTCCCACTATGCACATGAGGAAACTGAGGTCCCAGTGGCCACCAAGCAAGGAAGAACATCAGCCTGCCTGGTCCAGTTTCCACAGCAGTTCTGTTGCCCACAGTTGACCAGTTAGCTGACGTTTTGGCCCATGACCGAGGCTGTCCGGAGCTTGGTTGGTGCGTGTCCATCCCCAGGAGAAGGAAGGAGAAAAAGTATTTACAGAGAACCCCTAACTCGTGTAGCCTCACTCAAGCCTCACAAGTGTACCTTCCATCCTTTTATGGATGCGAACGCTGAGACGCAGAGAGATCAGATCACCTGTCCAAGGCCCACAGTTTATGATTTGGTAGAACCTGGGGGTCTTGAACCCAAGACTGCCTCCAAAGCCAGTTTTCGTGCTGCTACAACAGAACGAGTCCCCAGGCCGCCAAAGCTGGGGACAAATCCCCTAGGCCAGGGCATCAAGGCACTAAACCTGATGCCCATCGAGGGTCTACGTGCCTCTCCACCTCCTGGTCTGAAACACGCCCCACTGTCCCAACACAGCGCTGGGCACAGGGAGTTACCAGCTCCTAGAGGACCTCAGAGCCTCCCACATGGACATGAAGATGTCCACCCCTTTCATCTGTGTAAGTTTATTTATTTATTTATTTATTTATTTATGGCTGCGTTGGGTCTTCGTTGCTGCGCGCAGGCTTTCTCTAGTTGCGGTGAGTGGGGGCTATTCTTCGTTGTGGTGCGCGGGCTTCTCATTGCGGTGCCTTCTTGTTGCAGAGCATGGGCTCTAGGCGCGTGGGCTTCAGTAGCTGTGGCACGCAGTCTCAGTAGTTGTGGCTCGCGGGCTCTAGAGCACAGGCTCGGTAGTTGTGGCACACGGGCTTTGTTGCTCCATGGCATGTGGCATCCTCCCGGACCAGGGCTCGAACCTGTGTCCCCTGCATTGGCAGGCGGATTCTTAACCACTGTGCCACCACGGAAGTCCCCGTGTACTTATATTTAAAAGCAAGTCATAAGCTCCTTGCAACTTGCTTCTCTTGACAACTTCATTATGCTCTTCAGATAGAGCCAATCTAATAAAAACGCCCAGCAATTGGAGGAAGAAGGGCCTGGGCAGGTAGTTCAGACTCTCCAAAGGCTCGGCTGGGGCCCCAGCCCTGACCTTTACCTTGACCTCGAGTGGAGTCCATAGCCATACGAAGCCTTGATCTCTTCATCTGTAGACAGGGATAATAACACCCACACTAACTATCACGCTGGGATGTTGTGAGACTCGTGGCTGGACATGAGAAGTGACCACCCTGGCAGCCCTGCTGGTTCCCTGCTGAGTCTAGTCATCAGGCCCCTCTTTGAAAGGCGCTTTTGCCTAGTTCAAGTCTTGGTCCTGCTTCTTTTGGACATGGCTGTGTATTCTTAGGCAAATCCTCTCCGGGCCTCAGTTTCCTCATTCCTGAAGTGCGGATGATAGAACCGCCTCATGGGGATGGCTCTGAGGGTTTTGCTAGTTGGGAAGGGCGATATAGAAGATCTCTATTATCACCTGAGGGGGTCCGTTTCATCCAGGCCATGCCCATCCACCCTGGAGAGAATCGGGATTGAGCTGAGTCCTCTGGTATCTCATTGTCCTTTGCCCCCGAAAGGCTATGAGAGGGGCTGGACCCTGATCTTGTCAATTCCACATAAGGGACAGTGCAGGGGCTTGTGGGGTTTTCCTCTCTGTCAGAAGAGAGAACAGCATGGGAGAAAGCCTTGTGGTTCTTCTTCCTATTTGCCCCCTGACCTTCAGGACATGCAGCCAGGAGCTGTGGCAGTGCCACAAGGGGAGACACTGCCCATTGGGTTTCGAGGCAGGAATTCTTTCCCACCATTTCTCATGAAAGTTATGTTTTTCCTAATCCCAAATAGAGATATCAGTCAAGACATCGAGACAAAGGGAAAAGCATTAAAATTCTCTTTGGAGAATGAAATAGTCAACATGAAGAGGTTACTGGTTGGAAAGAATCCATTGGTCAGGTCAAAAGCGAAGTCAGGAAGCGCTCTCATGTGGAGTTGAAGGATAAGGTTGAGATTTTGGGAACCAGGACAGAAGCACAGGGGCAAGAACCAGCCACTACGGAACCAGTCTGGCTTGTGGCTGCAGCACATTGTAACTGCCTGCTCCCGGCCTTGCCTGTGCCAGGGGTGAGTCATTCATGTGAATAAAATAAACATGAATGAGCTTATACACACAGGATACTTCACACAAATCCTATGAGTGGCGTTCTGAGGAATAAACAAAGCCCTTAAATTGGTGAGTTTGTGATTCTGTGTAGCGCTATTAAACTTGCTCAGGGATCTCAGCGTCCCATGACTTGAATCCCACTCGGCAATGCTTGCTGGTACTTCTCAGTGTTTGAATATTCACCGTAGTCTATGGTTTTGTGGAGCAGATGAAATAGTTTCACCACTAAAAAAGTGACCTCGTGGGGCTGGAGAACGGTATTCCATGCAAATAGAAATCAAAAGAAAGCTGGAGTAGCAATACTCGTATCAGAAAAATAGGCTTTAAAATTAAGACTGTTACAAGAGACAAAGAAGGACACTGCGTAACAATCGAGGGATCCATCCAAGAAGAAGATGTAACAATTGTAAATCTATATGCACCCAACACAGGAGCACCTAAACATATAAGGCAAATGTTAACAGATATAGAAGGAGACATTGACAGTAACACAATAATAGTCACCCCATTTAACACCCCATTTACGTCAATGGATAGACCTTCCAGAAAGAAAATCAATAAGGAAACACAGGCCTTAAGTGACGCATTAGATCAGGCGGACTTAATTGATATCCCTAGAGTGTTCCATCCAAAAACAGCAAAATACTCATTCTTTTCAAGCGCACATGGAATATTCTCCAGGATAGATCACATGCTGGGCCACAAAGCAAGCCTCTGTAAATTTAAGAAAATTGAAATCATATCAAGCATCTTTTCCGACCACAATGCTATGAGATTAGAAATCAACCACAAGAAAAAACTGCAAAAAAAGTGACCTTGTGGACGAACCTTGAGGACGTGATGCTAAGTGAAACATGCCTGCCACGAAAGGACAGATTCCACATACAGCAGGCCCCTAGAGGAGTCAAGTCCATAAAGACACGAAGTAGGACATGGGGGCCAGGGGGAGGGGGAGGAGGATGAGGAGTGAGAGTTTAATGGGGATAGAATTTCAGTCTAGGAAGACGAAAAAGTTCTGGAGATGGGGAGTGGGGATGGTTGTACAACAACGTGAATGTACTTAATGCCACTGAGCTATACACTTACAACTGGTTAAGATGGTAACTTTTATATTCTATATAAATAGAATATAAAATAGAATATAAATAGAATATAAATTTATATTCTATACATATATATATATATTTTACCATAATAAAAAAAAAAGCAACCTGTACTCTCCTATTGCCCAACTCGAAGAATGCTTTGGACTCCTAAAAATCTGACCAACATCATTGTCAAGTGAAAGAAGTTTTTCTACAACTGGCATATTTGTCATGAAACAAAGGCTCTAGACTATCCAGGGCAATTAATCTTTCTAATATCATATATTTGTGGAATTATCTTTACATTTTTAATAATTTATTTTTTTATCAAAGAATAGTTGATTTACAATGTTGTATTAGTTTCTGGTGTATAGCAAAGTAATTCAGATATATACAGAGAGACAGATAGATAGATACAGATATAGATATAGATTCTTTTTCAGATTCTTTTCCATTATAGGTTATTACAAGATATTGAGTATAGTTCTCTGTGCTATAGAGTAGGTCCTTGTTGTTTATTTATTTTATACAGAGTAGTGTGTATATGTTAATCCCAAACTCCTAATTTATTCCTCCCCTCCTTTCCCCTTTGGTAACCATAAATTTGTTTCCTAAGTCTGTGAGTCTCTTCCTGTTTTGTAAATAAGTTCATTTGTATCAATTTTTTTTTAGATCCACATATAAGTGATATCATATGATATTTGTCTTTCTCTGTCTGACTTACTTCACTTAGCATAATCTCTAGGTCCATCCATGTTAAAATGATTTTTTTTTTTTTTTTTTTTTTTTTGCGGTACGCGGGCCTCTCACTGTTGTGGCCTCTCCCGTTGCGGAGCACAGGCTCCGGATGCACAGGCTCAGCGGCCATGGCTCACGGGCCCAGCCGCTCCGCGGCATGTGGGATCTTCCCGGACCGGGGCATGAACCCGCGTCCCCTGCATCGGCAGGCGGACTCTCAACCACTGCGCCACCAGGGAAGCCCCTAAAATGATTTTTAATTGGCATTTGTCTTTTGCTAATAGTCCCTTCTTTTTACGTTTTCTGTTATCCAATATCTACATCAGATAAAGATCCTTCCCACATGTTATTAAAATATGTAATATTTTCAGAATATATTAGTTTATAATAATAAGAAGCCACGAGTGTATGATTTTTTTTTTTTACAGAAAACCTCTGAACTTGCTTACTAGGGTCCATCATTATTGAAATCATATAAATACAGTGTTTTGAAACATAATTAGGGTTTGGGGAATTCTGATACCTCATTCCCAAGTCTCAAAGATGACTGTTGGGAATTTGGAAACCACGATTGCTGACTTACTGAGGAAGGAGGGTCACACCGAGAGGCTGTGCCACCCAGCACCCGTGCCCAGGGCCCTGGGAGTCAGAACAAGAAACGAGCGTGTTGTTTGAGCTCTTTCCTTGAATGAATGAATGATCTCACTGCAGCCGGCAAAGCCTTTTCTTTCTTCCTGACACTTCCTTAAAATCACTTTAACTTTGATAGATGACATGACAACTGTGGGGCGTGGCCATTTTTATCCATTTCATTCATTTATTCAACAGACGTGATCATGTCGAGCCACTTGAAATCAGACAGTAAATCAGGACGGCAGAGCTGTGTCCAGCGTCGAAACAGACAAGCAAACAAAAACTGCATCTGGTTTGAAAGTCATACGTGTTGCAGCCATGAATGGCTCTGGAGACGGGCTCGCAGCAGTTGGATCCCCTACATCGAGAAGTAGCGTTGAGGTTGCCCCGTGGCTGAGAGCTCCTCTCTGCCCTTCTGCTCCCCACCGTTACCGTTACATGGGACGGGAAATGAGTTTCCCCAGGGAGAAGCCAGAGAGAGGTGGACAGACATGAACTCAGCGTCGATTAACGGATGAGTCCGTGTGTCAAGCTCAGAGCTCTTAGGTGCATTTTGGATCTTTGCCTTGGAGGGTCTGGTTGTCCATCTTCACTGCTAACACCAAGTTAATCTGGAATCAAAGGCTTAGCATTTCATGCAAAAAAACCCCAAAAAACAAAAAAAAAAGCTGAAAAACTTTTTCTTTGAGATTGGCATGTGTTTTAGTTTGCTAGAGCTGCTGTAACAAAGTTCCACAGCCTGGGGGGCTTAAACAGCAGACATTCATTGTCTCCAGTCCTGGAGGCTGGCATCCCGGATCCAGGTGTGGGCAGGGCTGGGTCCTCCTGAGGCCTCTCTCCTCGGCCTGTAGACGGCCATCTTCTCCCTGTGTCCTCACGGGGTCGTCCCTCTGTGTGTGTCTGTGTCCTTTTCTCCTCTTCTCATAAGGACATCAGTCCTATGGGATTGGGACGTGCCCTAGTGACCTCATTTTTCTTTAATCACTTCTTGAAAGACCCCAACTCCAAATACAGTCACATTCTGAAATGCTGGGGGTCAGGACTCCGACACATGAATTTGGGGAACACAGATCTGCCCACGACAGCCTGCCTCAGCAGCGTCCTTGGTTATGAGGTAGATACACCAGTAATCTCCCCCCACCTTCAGTGTTAACTTCCTGCCTATCACATTTCCATTTACAAGGTCTGACCATTGACTAGTCCAAGCTGGAACGGCCAGGGTGGACTCAAGGACTGCAGCATACATTTTACCCCATTGAGAAACTTGTTTTAAAAAGGAATCTGGTAATACCCGAGCTGGGGGCGGGTTCTCAAATCCCCATTTTTTAATGATATTTTTTACTACTATGCCTGAAGAACACCTACAGTCGTTTCTTTACCCCACATTGGTGAGTCTGTAAACGGTTAATGACAATTTGCCTTTACGTGTACCTTCTGGAAGATTTCTTCAACCTGGCTTCTGACGTTGTCTAATTGTGTGTGTGTGGTTTTTGTTGTTGTTTTGGGGGTTTTTTTGGCTGCGCTGCGTTGCTTCTGGGATCTTAGTTCCCCGACCAGGGGTCGAACCCGAGGTCCCAGCAGTGGAAGCACCGAGTCCTAACCGCTGGACCACCAGGGAATTCCCATCATCCTGTGTGTTTATACCATGTTTAGGGAGGCACCTGTGATTTTCTTGTGCTGTATAGATTTTCACACATCTGATGTTCATTACAGGCCGCTTCTCTAGATAGCATGTAAGTTTAGGTCAAAATAGCAGGTTTTAGCAGGTGAGTCAGATCCAGTGTGAAAGGAAAAGCATCCCCACATATGAGGCAAACTTACTTCCCACAAATGGAGCCTTGACCGCCTGCTCCGACCCCACGGTGCTCCTGCCCCACCCCACCCTCCTCACCCGACCCTGCCTCAGCTCCTCCGCTGCCCGCTGCCCAGGCAACCCCCTGGCCGTACCTTCTCCTGGCCCGGATGAGAAGGTGCTGTTGGCAGGGGTGGCTCCCAGCTTGGCAGGGACTGACGGGGCGCACGGTCACCGTCTTCTCCGGCCCAGCGTCCTCAGGACCTGCTGGCTGCGGTTCAGGACGAAGAAAGGGAAACGAGGCCCATTTCTTGGGCAGTGGGTGTGGGGATTTTTTTTTTTGGATCAAAATATTTAGACCTGAGTAATGCCTTCCTTGACCCAGGCAGCAGCAGAGTGTGTGAACACCCATGAAGGCTCCAGGCAGGGTGTGAGGGGCAGGGCTGTGAAAAGGAGTTTGCCAATTCCCGGAAGAAGCCGGACAACTGGAACACAAATCCGCCCACGCTGTGCTGGGAGGTGCTGCCCCCAGGGATTTCTAAGAGCTGAGCGCCAAAGAAAAGCCGGGCAGGCTCACAGCCGGAGTTCTGGGAAGTGCCCATCCCAGGGCCTGTCCGTCCGCGGTAATTCACAGCGCTGGCTGGTCTGGGCTTTCACACAGGGCAGGATGGGAACACGTGGGCTCTCTTTACCGGGCTTCCCAGCGTGGGAGTTGTAGGCAGAGGCTTTGCACAGGGAGGATGGAGGAGGCATGGGGGAGGGCCCAGGGCAGGGTCTGCTCTTGGTCGGGAGGCGGGGCCTGGCAGCACTCTGCCCCTCTGCCTGGCTCTCTACCTTGATCTCCAGCACCGAGCAGGTGGGCAGTCATCACCTGTGGAACAGCTGCTGTCCCCGGAAGGGTCCCAGGGAGCCCATGTGGAGCAGTTCCTTCCCCCTGGACGGGTCGGGTGCCTCACTGCGACGCAGCCCACCCTGCAGGCTCCCTCGGACCAGGGCGGGAAGGGTTCGGATCACCCACACCTGACCTCATTCATTCAGGGCACAGTGATCTCTCGAGGGCCTACAGGGGAGGAAGGAACCGGACAGGCAGGATCCTGGGGAGGAGATAAGCCTTAAAGAAGTAATTACCCCAGCATTTCTTCAATCACATGGTGAGACATGCCCCGCTGGAAAGGATGGGAGCAAGGAGGGCTGACAGCACTGGCAGCGCTGCTCTAACCTAGTCTGATGGGGGAGGGTGGTGGGCAAGATGGCGGTGCTGTGGCCGCCAGGTGCGGGCGGGAAGACCTGGCTGCGCCTCTGTGCTTGGCCCATCCTAATAAGCCTGAGAGGGCTCCTGAGTGAGCCTCCAGCAGCCCCGACCAGACCCCATCTCCTCCATCCCATTGAGCAGCTGGGGGACCTCAAGGCGTAAGATGTGGTCCCGCCCTGAAAGGAGAGGCCATGCCAGAAACACTCCCACTCTACGGGGTACCCTAGGCTTTTGCATCAACACCTCCATCGCTAAGTAAATATCAAGCACCTTCCTCTATGTAACGGTGGGCGGGTAGATGTGTCCTGGTCCCTGTGAATGCAATCTTACTTAGAATAAGGGTCTTTGCAGATGTAATCAAATTAAGGATGTCAAGATGAGACCATCCTGCATTTAGGGTGGGCCCCACATAGAATGACTGTGTCCTTATAGAAAGAGGAGAGGACGCAGACACACAGGGGAGAAGGCGTGTGAAGACGGGGGCAGAGATTGGAGGGATGCGGCTGTAGGCCCTGGAGGGCCAAGGGGTTTTGGCCACCCCAGGGAGCTAGAGGAGCGGCACGGGGCAGATTCTCCCTCTGAGCCTCGAGAAGGAGCCAACCCTGCCCACACCTTCATTTCGGATTTCTGGCCTCATTTCTGGTCTTCGTTTTGGATTTCTGGTGTTGGAGGTGCTTGATCAAAAAGTCTAGGGCTGGGACTTCCCTGGTGGCGCAGTGGTTGAGAGTCCGCCTGTCGATGCAGGGGACATGGGTTCGTGCCCTGGTCTGGGAAGATCCCACATGCCACGGAGCAGCTAAGCCCGTGCGCCACAACTACTGAGCCTGCGCTCTAGAGCCCGCGTGCCACGACTACTGAGCCTGCGCTCTAGAGCCCGCATGCCACAACTACTGAAGCCTGCGCGCCTAGAGCCCATGCTCCGCAACAAGAGAAGCCACCGCAAGGAGAAGCCCGCATACAGCAACGAAGAGTGGCCCCTGCTCGCCACAACTAGAGAAAGCCCGCGCGCAGCAACAAAGGCCCAACGCAGCCAAAAATAAAAAAAGAAATTAAAAAAAAAAAGAAGTCTAGGGCCCCCAGGATGGGAGAGAATACATTTCTGTTGTCATAAGCAGTCCAGTTTACTACAGGAAACAAATACATTAAACATTCCCTACCAACGTCCTACGTGCGCTCTAAGACCACAGAGCAGCTGGCACGAGGCAGGAGGAACCCAGGAAGAGGGGAAGATAAAAGTGAAATCCAGGGTCTTGGTTACCTGTGGGGTGGGGTGCTGGGGAGCCGGGCATGAGGTGCACTAGAAGGCGTGAGTGGTCCTGGCTTGTTTTATTTCTTAAGTGGTCGGTGGTACGTGGGCGTCCATGTTATCTCGTTATTTTCACCTCTGTTCTTCTGTATAAATGAACTATTTCATAATAGACGTTTTTTCAGAGGGCGAAGGATTCGGAGTCAGGTGCTGAGTTCATCTTCTGCACATTCCAGCCTGCGGTTCAGGATGCTCACTTGGGGGTAAGTGGTGGTGGGGAGACCGGAGTGCTTGGCTCAGGTGGGCACACCTTATTGGACGCCCCAGGGGCCAGGGTGGGACCCCAGCTCCAGTCACACAGCTGGTCCCTATGGCAGTGCAGGGTCTTTCCAATAAGAGAGGAAAAGATGGGTCCTTTTTGTCAAATAATTTAACACCTGTTTACATTTAACTTAGACCTTTGTGCAAATATCTTAAACCCAGATGGGGTTTAAGACAAAAGACATGCTGTCCTTGTTTAAAGGCTTGTGTGCCTGGGAATTCCCTGGCGGTCCAGTGGTTAAGACTCCGTGCTTCCACTGCAGGGGGCACGGGTTCCATCCCTGGTCGGAGAACTGAGATCCCACTCAGTGCTCTTTGCGCCCCAGTCTCCATCCCTGTGGGTGGCAGAAAAACAGGTTCTCTCGCCCCTGACCTATTTCTCACTGTGTAAGATTAATATTTCCTCTGGGAGCCGGAAGCTGAGCTGTGCTTCTGCTCCCCACGTGGATGCTTTCCTCCTTGCAGTGCCTTCCAGGAATACCTCCAAGTACTGGCCAGCGTCTGCAGGATGGGGGCAGGAGTGGGGACCACTGTGAATCCCCCTCGAGCCCTGTCCCTCAGCCTCAACCCAACAGGCCACCCTGGCTCAGGAAAGCCCGCCCGCAGCAGCCCAGGCTGAGTCAGATCGTGTTCCTCCCTGGTTTCTGACACACTTGGAATGAAATCCACAACTCACCCAGCAGCAGTCACACTGGCTGCCTTAGTGGCTCTCAAACCTGCCAGGCTGGTTCCTGCCCCAGGGCATTTGCACTGGCTGTTCCTCTTTTCCCAGAACTCTCTGACCTGACCTCTCACACAGCTGACGTCTCCCAGTCTCTGAGTTGTCGTGCCATAGAGTCACCTCTTCCAGGAGGTCACCCCGCCAAGGAGCCCCTCTCACCCTGCTTGCCTCTCCTGCCCCGTCCCTCACACAGCTCTTCGTGCAGCTCCTGGCTGTGGTCCCAGTGGGGAAGGGGGAAGCCGGGAGCCTCAGTCAGTGAGGCGATGAGCTTGGTCCTGGGAGAGGAGGGAGAGAGAGGTCACCAGGCCAACTCCCGTCCCAGCTACAGCAAGTCTATGAGGTTCCGTGGGCCCAGGTGCCGAGGACACAGGGAGGGCAAGAGGACATGGCCTCGGCCCTCGAGGAACCTAAATCCCCTGTGGGTGTAGACAGAGTGCAGGGGAAAGGAGGTGGTGGGGTCTGGGAGCCTGGGGGAAGGCACCACCTCTGGCCCAGGAAAAGCAGGGCAGTCTTCCTGGAAGAAGCAACATCAAAGGCAGGACAGAAAGGACAAGTAAGAGTTAGTCATGTGAGGAGAGTGGGGGAAGAAGGTCCATGCAGAGGCACCAGCAGCGCAAAGGCTGGGAGGAGGGTGTTCGCTGAGGCTGGGGCGTCTACTGGACACTTCACCCCCTCTTCCCAAAGATGGGGGGTACTCAGATTTGCTCTGCCTGAGGGAAGGGAAATTCCGCAAAAGGGAGAGGTGGGGGACTTGCCTGGTAGTCCGGTGGTTAAGATTCCGTGCTCCCAATTCAGGGGGCACGGGTTCCGTCCCCGGTTGGGGAACTAAGATCCCGCATTCCGCACAGCGCGGCCAAAAAAATTAAAAATAGATAGATAAATAAATAAATAAAATTGAATTCCCAGATGACAGCCCCAAAGATGCACTTATATATGGAAAAAAAAGAGGGAGAGGGGGCTTCCTCCCTCCCAGCCCCTTTCCTGGGGCCCCCTGGGACAGTGAGGCGGGCCCCCAGCCGGCCGCCAGGAGGAGCGGGGGCAGGGCGGGGTGGCTCTGCCCCTTTCCCACGCCTGCAGGCTCCTCCCGCTGCAGCTGTGCCAGCTAGGGCTCCAGAGGGGTGTGGGAGCAGAGCCGCAGGTTCCCACCCACTGGCCAAGCGGCAACCTGCCTGGGGATGACAAGTTACAGTCTCTTGTGAGAAAGAGATTAAGGACTCCGAGTAAAAACTGAAGAGACCAAACCCATCCAGAGCAGCAAACCTCACTGGTGCGGCGTGGCGAGCCAGGCCGAGCCAGGAGTGGCTCCTCTGGGCTTTGGGCTGAGCTAAGGCCGTCTGGGGCAGGCGGTGGAGAAGGAAGGGCAGGCTGACCGGCGGGGCCAATGCACCGGGCCTGGGGGACGCTTGCTGGGCAGACACAAGGACCGTGGCAGCCACACGGAGGTCTGGATTCCCAGCCCGCCCGTGCAGGTCCACTGTGATTATTATTATTACGACGTAGGCTCCCTCATTCCTTCCACACTCAGGGAGTCGGGGGTAGGGGAAGGGACGGGTTTCCCCCTCAGTGGCTCCACGTGTTGCCTCATCCTGCGTGGGGAGCGTGAAGGTGGTGAGTATTGGGGTGAACAGCAACAGGGGTGCCCCTTCTCCGACACTGGGGACCTCGGCCAGATCAAAGGCCCAGCGGTAGCCAGGAGGCTGGCCCCAGTCACCGGCTCACTTCACAGGTACTCCGAATGCCTGTTACATGCTGGCACTGCCCTGGGGGCTCTGAGTGTCACGGTGAACAAGAGCAGGTATGGGTCCCTAATTTGGAGGGGCTTCCGGTCCTACAGGAAGCACTGACAGCATCAGAGAAGCAATACATCAGAAGAGCCATGACTACTCCACTGGCCTCAAAGATTGCTCCAAGGCCAGTGTGCGAAAGTTAAAACCAAAATCCTGTGTGGTCTGGGTTTTCCCCAAGCAGTCCCCAGAAACTGCTCTCTTCCTGGAATCCAGAGCCCCGGCTCAGCGCATCTCTTACTTGGTACCCACGGCACTCTGCCCTGTTCACCCCACACCCTCCTCCCCCTCCCAGCTGTGGCCAAACCCCCTGGTCGCTTTTTAGGGCTCCTCACCCTACGGCGACCCCCTTAAACATGGGGATCCCATAAGGCTCCATCCCGAGCCCTCCTCTCCATCTGTACTCCCCGGGGAATCACATCCTTTCCTGAGGTTTCAATGACCATCTAGACAGTTATATGGTCCCTGTAGTGGGTTGAATCGTGTCCCCCCTAAAATTCACGTTTACCTGGAACTTCAGCATGTGAGCTTATTTGGAAATAGGGTCTTTGCAGATGCAGTTAGTTAAGATGGGGTCACACTAGAATAGGGTGGACCCTAAATCCAGTGACATCCTTGCAAGAGGACCGTGTGAAGACACAAAGGGGAGAAGGTCAAGTACCAGAAGGGGGCAGAGGTCGGAGGGATGCCGCTGTAACTCAAGGTACACCAAGGATCGCCGGAAACCACCAGAGGCTGGAAGACGCAAGGAAGGATCCTTCCCTGAGTCTATGGAGGGAGCACGGCCATGCTGATACCGTGATTTCAGATATCTGGCCTCCTGAACCACGAGCGAATAAATTTCTGTTGTTTTAAAGCACCCAGTTTGTGGTCACTTGTTATGGCAGCTCCAATCTGTCTCCCACCATGACCCTGAATGTCACCCCTGCATTTCCACCTGCCTACCAGACGCTCCTCTCTCGACATCTGTTCCTATTCCGGAACTCCTCGTCTGGGGAACCGCATCCGTGCTGCCCAAGCCAGAGCCCCAGCCGTCCCCCGGACTCGTCCCTGCCCTCTACCCCGACATACAATGACTCACCAAGCCCTGCACGTTCCACCTCCCTAATCTTCCTTAAAAGCCAAAGAGATGCAATCCTGGAAACTTGACGGGTCCCTGGATTTCAAAACAAACAAAACCCAACTAGGAAAGACATTCTTGGAATACCTGGGGAAATCTGAACTCGGACTGGACACCAGATGCCATCCTGTCGAACTTCCAGTGTGATACTGGTCTTGTGGTTAAGGAGGAAAATGACCTTACGCGGGGAGATGCAGCTGAAGGGCCCTGGGACAAAGCACTGTCATGACTGCAATTTCAAGTGGTTCAGAAAAAGGAAATCTACCTGTCTCGCTATCTATCTACTGAGCGAAGGCAAAAGAGGAACACGGTAATAACTGTTGAATCCAAGTGGAGACCGTGGTCGCCAACTGTTCTTCCAACTTTCCTGCAGGATGAAGAGCTTCATGATAAAGAGTTGGGGGCAATCTTCTGATCTCATCCTGTTCTCTCGACCCCGCTGCCCGTGCCCTGCTCGGCCCCCATCACCTTCTCCTGCCCCAGGCGTCTCTGCTTCAGCTTTCCAGCGGGCTCCCTTGCACCACTTCTGCTCACCCCTGCCTCCCATCCCTCCAGCCCACTGTCCACAGTGCCGCCAGACTCAGGGCTCCCGACTCAGACCCTTATCATGCCCTTCCTTGCTTGACACCCTCCAAGCCTGCTCTTGGGACAAAGTTCAAATTCCTCATGTGACTACGAGGTCCCTTGTCACCTCTCCAGGCCTGTGTTTCTCTCACCTTCAAGCTCAACGCTCCATCGTGTTCTCTGCACTGACCTTACCTCCCACCCTTCGCAGGGAACACGCCTCCTGTCTTTACCTGCCTGTGCCACCTTCAGGTCTCGCCTTAGATGCTGCCTTTCTGCAAGTCATGCGCCACCTCTGTGTGCTCCATGGCGCGCACTTACTCTACATAATCTAGCAAAGCTCGAATGCTGTACAGTAAATATTTTCTGGTGGGGTCTCTCCCCCGCCTGACAGTTGTCCCCATGAGGGGAAGGACTGGGACTGTTTTGTCATTATCTCCTGCCCTCCTGGCAGAGGCCCTGGCACATTGTAAGTATGCAATAAATAATTGATGAGTGGATGGCTGGATGGGTGGATGGATGGATGGATGGATGGATGAAATAGGACAAGCAAAGGTGTCACGAGACCCTGGAGGAGGTGGGGATCAGGTTTAACTGAAGAAGTCTTATTAGAGGAGCTGAGAGGGCAGCATTTTGATGAAGCTGTGATTTGGTGAGCACTTCTTTGCTGGACACTAGACCGGGTACTTTACGTAAAATTTCCCTTCATCCTCGTGGCAGCCTTTGGAGTGAGATATCTTTCCCTTTTCTAAGTCTTATTTCATTAGGAATTATTATTTTAATAAAAATTTTATTGGGAGTCACATAGACACACTATATAAAATAGATAAACAATAATATATAAAGTAGATATACTGTACAGCAGAGGGAACTCTACTCGATATTTTGTAATAACCTATATGGGAAAAGAACTTGAAAAAGAATATACATATATTCCTATACACACACACACACACACACGTGTATGTATATATAACGGAATCACTCGCGGTACACCTGAAACTAACACACATTGTAAATCAACTATACTTCAATTAAGAAAAACTATAAAAAATTATCAAAAAATCTTTAAAAAATTAAAAAAAAATTAATTAATGAACACTTGCATATAACACAGCATTGAAAAGGTACAAAAGGATAGACAGTGAAAAAGAAGATTTCCAAGCTGCTGAGTTCCCAGACTGCTGTGGACACAGCAGGATTTCAATCAATATGCATTGAATCGAATGACATTTTACACCTGAAGAAACTGAAGCTCACAGAGGTACGGGAATTTGCCCGATGTCTCACAGCTTGATACGAAGGCAAAGTCAGGATCATAATCAGGTTCCTCTACCTCCAAACCTGCCCTCTCAGCCTAGGAGGAGAAATGGAGGGAGGAGGGCGGACATGGGGGGAATCACAGACAAAGGCTCAGAGGCAGGAAAGCTGGGGCACGTTTTGGGGACGGGAGGAATTTGGCCAGAGGAGAGCGCTTGTGTCAGGAAACGGGATGAAGCTGGAGTTGGCACGAGGCCTTGAATGCCAGGCTCGGGAGCAGGCACAGCGCTGGAAGCAGTGGCAGAACCAGGCGGGGGACAAGGGCAAAGGTGGTGTTTTTGGAGTAGGGGCGGCAGCAGGCTGGGCAAGGCAGGAAAGCTGATTTTCCGGAGCGAAGTGAAAACAGCTGCAGAGAAACCAGCCAGACAGAGAAACTCGCCTCAGCTGGGATGCCTGCGCCTGGTCCTACCTGCTCATCCTCCCTGCGAGGTCATTAATCACCTCCTGGCCCAGGGAAGACACATGCCACCCTGCCCATGGGGCCACGGCAGTGCCTGGCAGAGACCGGGTGGCACCAGGGCGGCTGCTCCCTCTGAGCGCTGACTCACAGGGTCAGGGTGCACAGCCTGGTTTTGGAGGCTCACAGGGATCCCGCGGCCACTGTGGGAGAGGCGAGGGGTGTCTGAGCCCCTCTGTCCTTCCTCACGGAGGTGGGAGGGTGTATTGACTTAGAATTAGGAGTCCTAGCTCCTGGTTCTGGCTTTGCCACCAAACAGCTTTGGTGACGTGACCCAGAACAAAGTTCCTTGCCTCTCTGAGCCTCGGTCTTCCCTTCTGTGAAATGGGATGATGTCTCTCTCAGGGATGCCGAGAGCAGCAAGGACACACTGCACGTGGCACCTGGGAGGCATGCAGTGAGCGTTAGTCCCAGTCTCTCCTCCTCCCTGGGCCTCAATCTCCACCTCTTTGAAATGAGGGTGACGGCTGAGGATGGTGGTATAGCTGTGGGGCGCTGCCAGCTGAGCCTGCGCAGAGGCGGAGTGCGCGCCGGTTCCGCCCTCCGCAGCCTTTTGCCTGTGTGATTTGCTTACGGGGATGAAATCTGCAAGGAGGAAACTTCATAGGGGTGTCAGGGGCTCGAGACTTGGGGAGGGGATGAGGAACAAGGAGCCCTGGGCTCCCCAGGGGCCAGCGTCATCTGAGACAGCAGTGTTCAGGGTGGTTGTGGGGGGACCGTCCCTAGGGAGTGTCTGGGACATGCAGGGTGGCGGGTTGCTTGTTATGGTGATTGTGGGTTCTACTGGGCATTTGGTGGGGACAGGGGCAAGGTGCTAGATTGTTCTAGACACTGCATTTCCGGAGAGTGAAAAGGGCTTTACGGGTTGCTTGTTATAAAAGGCTGGCACTGGAATTCTGACACAGGCTACCATATGGATGAGCCAGGAGGACATGGTACTGAGAGAAACAAGCCAGGCATAAAAGGACAAATCCTGCAGGATTCCACTCATATGAGGTTCCTGGAGCCATCAGATCCACAGAGACAGACAGGAGGGTGGTGGGGCCCGGGGCTGGGGCAGGGGAGGGGGAGCGAGTGTTTCATGGGGACAGAGCTTCAGTCTGGGAAGATGGAAAGTTCTGGAGGCGGATGGTGGAGATGGTTCGCAGCAATGTGAATCTACTTAATGCCACTGAACTGTGCGTGTAACGTGGCTGAGATGGGAAATTCTATGTTACGTGTATTTTATCACAATTAAAAACGTGTGGGCATGAGGTGCGGAACCGCTGATTCCGATGCTAAAGGTCGAGCCGGCAGGGGACCATGGGACGATTTTACAGTTCGGGGTGACAGGACTGTAGTCAGTGTCCGGGGGAGTCAAGGCCCACCCTGTCCTGATGGCCGGGGGTGCGGTGGGGTGGGTGGGAGAGAGAGAGGGGCCCAGAGGTCTTGCCCACCTCTCCCTCCACCACCCACTCAAGGAGAGAGGCTTCCTCCTGATCCTTTCTCCCTGATGTGACACAGAGCAAATGCAGCTGGGACCTGCACAGATTACAAAGTGGGGGGAGAAGTCACACCTGTGACATACCTGGTCTTAAATGAGCCTTTAATTTTTTTAAATTGAATTATTTTAAACATTTATTGTGGTAGAGTTGATTTACAATGTTGTGTTAATTTCTGCTGTACAGCAAAGTGGTTCAGTTATACATATATAGACACATTCTTTTTCATATTCTTTTCCATTATGGTTTATCACAGGATATAGAATACAGTTCCCCATGCTATACAGTAGGACCTCGTTTTTCATCCGTTTTATATAAAACAGTTTGCATCTGCTAGTCCCAAACTCCCAATCCTTCCTTCCCCCACTCCTCCTCCCCCTTGGCAACCACAAGTCTGTTCTCTATGTCTGTAAGTCTGTTTCTGTTTTGTAGATAAAGTTCATTTGTGTCATATTATAGATTCCACGTATAAGTGATATCATATGGTATTTTGTCTCAGTCTGACTTACTTCACTTACTATGATAATCTCTAGGTCCACCCATGTTGCTGCAAATGACATTATTTCATTCTTTTTTATGGATGAGTAATAGTCCATTGTCTATATGTACCACATCTTCTTTATCCATTCCTCTGTGTGGCATGTGGGATCTTAGTTCCCCAACCAGGGATCAAACCCATGCCCCCTGCATTGGGAGCACGGAATCTTAACCACTGGACCTCCAGGGAAGTCTTACATGCACCTTTTTTTTTTTTTTTTTTTTTTTGCAGTACGCGGGCCTCTCACTGTTGCGGCTTCTCCCGTTGCGGAGCACAGGCTCCGGACGCGCAGGCTCAGCGGCCATGGCTCACGGGCCCAGCCACTCCGTGGCATGTGGGATCTTCCCGGACCGGGGCACGAACCCGTGTCCCCTGCATCGGCAGGCAGACTCTCAACCACTGTGCCACCAGGGAAGCCCCTACATGCACTTTTTAAAGAGTAAAATCTTTTCTTTTTTCTGCCATGGTTGGTAAGTCAGAGAGAGGAGCTGAATGGGCCGCCTGAACAAGGGGGGTGTGGGCAGAACTAGGGGGGATGCTAGGGTGGGTGTAGCTAGGAGTGGTGGTGGTGTGTATGTGTGTGACCTGCAGCTGCTGTAACAAATGACCCCACAAACTGAGTGTCTTAAAGCAACAGAAACATATTCTCACACAATCTGGAGGTGAGAAGTCCTAAAATTAAAGTGCTGGCAGGGCTGGTTCCTTCTGGAGGTTCTGGGGGAGAATCTGTCCCACGCCCCTCTGTAGCTTCTAGAGGTTGTGGAAAATCCCTGGCATTCCTGGGCTTGTAGCTGCATCCCTCCAACCTCTGCCTCTGTCCTCACACAGTGTTCTCCCCATGTGTCTCTCTGTCCAAATTTCCTCTTCTTAGAAGGATACAAGTCATTGGACTTGGGGTCCACCCTACTGCAATATGACCTTGTCCTAACCTAGCTACATCTGCAAAGACCCTATTTCCAAATAAGGTCCCATTTGGAGGTCGCAGGTGGACGTGAATTTTTTCGGAACACTATTCAACCCAGTAGAGGGTGGATCATGGAAGATACCCCAGGCCAGGGTCCACTGCCTCTGTGGCCTTTCATGCTCTCTGTGATCAGGGGTCAGGCTGTCACTGAGCAGGAGGGCCCTATGGGGTCTCCCCGGAACAGACAGCACCCCTGTCCTCCACCTGCCTCTCGTCTGTAGAAAAACTTTAGCCTCTGAGGCCTTTTCTGAGTTCCAAAGAATAAATTTAATTTAATCAGGGAAATGAGAATATGCAGAAACAAAGGAAAATAGTCAAGCAAGACAAAATAATAATAGTTTAGCCATTAGACAGAGCCAAGGACCTTTACTTCCTCCTCAAGGGCTAGAGATCATATTCTGAGCCACATCCTTTGAGCTGTTTTGCAGAGACTGAAACCCCAGCAGGTGGAAGAAGTTACCTGCGTGCTGACCACCAGCGTGGAGACCCTGACTGGCTGGAACCAGAAGGCTGATGACACTGACTCTTGGTTAGCTCACCACCAGCCAATCAGAAGAGCGTGCACGAGCTGATACACACCCCACAACCCCTTCCCAGCACATAACCCCTTCCTCTTTTCCCTATAAAATCTCTGAGCAAAACCTGGGGAGGGAGGAGCTGGTTCTTTGGGACATGAGTCCACCTTCTCCCCAGGATTGCCAGCTTCCTCAGTAAAGCTGTCTTTCCTTCTACCCAGCACTTGTCTCTCAGTGTTGGATTAGCCGAACCTGAGTCTGGCAACAAAGAGGGCTGCCAAGATGGATCCGGGAAGGCCGTCCAATAAGGACATACTCTGGCCCCTACCGTTGACAGTTTTCCTTCAGCAGAAATTCTTAATTCAGTGCTGCTGTGTCAGAGGGGAGATGAAATCAAGCCACAAGGCTCTCCAGGACCTGGAAGGGACTGTTTACGGAGAGGCTGTCACACCGATGGTGGAGGCTGAGCCCTCCAGGTGGGGCAGTGTGGCCACCACGTGCTCACCCGGTGTAACGGAAATGCCCCTCGTGAATGCCCAGCTCCCATGTGGTGTCGCTGAAGCTCACCTGGCCTGGGCTAAGTGCCCTGGAACTCCTTCCGCCGGGCGTAGGGCCACTCCAAGTGAACTAACAGATCCTTACTTCTTCCAGCTGTCTCATGGGAGTTGACGCCTGTGGATTTTGAACAGGATGTAAGCTGACCAAGGAAGGGTAGGAAGGGAGCCAATCAATCATCGCTGTAATCACCACAGAGGTTACTTTTTAGGCACCTATGCTGTTTCAGGTGTTTTCCACCTAGAAACCCTCCTGGGCCCCCCTGAGGCCAGCATGAGTGTTATCATCTGTGGCAACTGTATTTTCCAAAAGAGGGTTGCAACAACATCTCCTGTCCCACAGGCTCTTCTAGAACCTTCCCACTGTCCCACCAAGGAGTGGGGTCTAATTCCCCTGCCCTTGAACCTGCATGGGCTGCGGATTCACACTGGCCATGAGCCCCGAGACACTCGTAGGTGATTCAGCCACCCTCATGCCGCCATATTGGGAGGAAGCCCAAACCGGAGGCCTGGAACCAGAACCAGTCCACTGAGCCCTCCTGAGTGTCTGACCCACAGGAACCCTGGCAGACAGGACATAACTGGTAGTTTAAGCTGCTAAGTGTTGGGGTCGTTTGTTACACAGGAATAGATCACGGCATCAAAGCCAGTTCCTCAGTGAGGAAGATGAGGCTCAGAGAGCTCGGGTAAACTTGCCCAGGGCCACACAGCAAATGCACAGGAGAGTTTGAATTCAAACCTAGTTTGATGACTTCAAGGCCTGAGCTCTACACAGCTAACATTTTCTCCACCTGCACATATGCACACATGTGTCAGTGAGGTCACCTGTACCAGGAAGAAAGCCACTCAAAGCCTTTTGCTGCGGCTGCAGAAGGAACGGTGCTGGGCTGGGGGTGGAGACCTGGGCTGGAAGGAGCACCTGGGCCACCTTGCCCTCAGCCTCGCTGTCTTTGCCCATCTTGTATCTCACACACTCATTCCTCTGTTGATACCGTTTCCTGAAACACCTGCTGTGTGTAGGCTCCCGCTAGGCTAGGTGCTCGGAAGTCAAATGTCAGTTGAGTTCCCTATTGTCACGGGCCCCTGTCTAGTGAGGAAGACAGGCCCCTAACGGTCCATCACCATCCAACCCCCATCACAGCGGGACGTGCTCAACGCAGAGGGTGTCATGCTGCTGGCAGGGCTGAAGCTGTGTCTTCCGAGCCTCTAGAAGGTTACCCTGCCTCCCCAGGAGAGCAGAATCCTCACCTGCCTGGCTCGCCGCTGTAGCCCCCTCGCTTGACATGTAACAACAGCAGCTAATTTGTGGGGGGTGGGCAGGCTTCGTGGGTTCTGGGCTCTTTTCCAAGCACATGATATGTACTGACGGATGTAACCCTTTATGCCCATTTCACAGATGAGCAGGACTGAGGTGGGGAGAAGCTACATAACTTGCCCAGGTCACCCACCCAGCAGGGAGCAAGGCGTGGTTGTCTGGCTCTGGACCGGTCGCTCAGAACCACAAACGGTGGGTGCTTGAGAAACATCTACTAAAGGAAGACCCAGGGGAACGTTTGGGCGGAGGCTGGAAGCTGGGCTGCTGCTTACGGCGGAGCCCTGGGGGAGGGCATGGAAGGGTGGTTCCAGGCTAGGAGCAGGGGTGTCAATAGGCGGCTGTGCAGGCTTCATCCTATCGTGCTGTGCTTTCAGCCTGTGGGGTGTGATCAGCTGGATGATTTTAGGGAGCAGTGAGGTAAGGGACCTGGCACTAAATAGCACCGAGTCACATGGCGAGAAAGACATTCCATTTTCAATTACCCATCAGTCCTGAACAAACAGATTCAGTCTCAGCCTAACGATGACTAATGCCTTTTTTTTTTTTTTAAACAGAAAGAGCAGCTCTTGGGTTCAGAGCCACAGTTTTAGAATATTATTTTTCACTGCATTCATTGTCACCTTCTGCTTACTCCAAGTGACATGGTGTTTCAATCAGTATTGGGTTTATGGCAAACGTCTGAAATCCCCAAATCACAGTGGCCTCCGTAAGAGAAGTTTATTTCTCTCATACAAATGCAGTCCTGAGGTAAACCTTCCAAGGTCAGTAGGGAGGTTCCATGACCATCAGGAAACCAGCCTCTTTCTATCTTGTTGCTATACTCCCTCATGGTCTAATGTAGCTGCCCATGCTCCAGCTATCATGTTTGCATTCCAGCTAGAAGGATGGAAGAAGGGGATGCTGAAGTGCACATCCTCCTCCTTTTAAAAATACTTCTAGGAAGTTCCAACCACCGCTTCTGCTCATGTGCAGAACTTCGGTTGAATGGCCGTAACCTGCTACGAGTGGGGTTGGGAAACATAGCCGGGATCTGGGCAGCTAAAAGTCAGGGCTCTAATGTAAAGTGAGAGGTGCGAACGGACAGTGGGGACACCAGCCGCGTCTGCCACAGATTGTTTTCCTTTTGTGATGAAGACATCCTATTCCCTTTGCATTTAAAATTCAGTGAGGAAAGAGAGTCACTTCGAAGGAAAAGGTAAGTAAATAAAAGAACAGGTGGCACGTGGCTAAGGCAAAAATTGCCAAGCTGGCTCTGGGATCACTGAGATTTGGGAAACACACTGTGAAGACAGGAACACGAAGTGAGTGTGTGAGCTGAGAATCAGGCTGGCTCTCAGGCCCGGGTGTGGACAGGGGCCTGCGGCTGGAGAGATCCCAGGAGAGGCGGGGAGGAAGCAAGTGCTTGTTCCAGAAGAGAGGCTGAGAGGGTCTGAGCCAGGCCGCGGAGCTGGAGGCCAGAAGCGTGGGGTGAGGGCAGCCACCTGCCTGCTGAGAAGCGCCAGGAAGGCTTTCAGGCTCCCGCTGGCCTGTTTGCTTTGGAGGTAGGCGCTGAGGTCAGGGGCCCCTGATGGGGTTTCAGAAGAAAGGGAAAGGTTTGGAGCCAAGGTGGTGAAGTTAAAGTCAGTAGCTCAGAGGCTGCTGGGAGGAACCCACGAGGTCAGCTAGGCTAAGCCCACAGGGGGTCCTGAATAAGTGAACGAACAATGCACTGACGCGGGCAGGACTCATGACCTTGTCTGCATCTTCTCACTGCGTCCTCACAGCACGATGAACCCGCCCTGATCTGCTCCCCGCCCCTTCCTGCACCTTGGTTGGCCGTGCTCCCTGCTGTGCCCTGATGCCAGGAGCAGGGCCTGGCACAGCAAGGCCACCGCGGGGACGTGCTGGTGAACGGTGAGTGGGTGACCGACCTCTCCTGCGTCTGTG
Organism: Globicephala melas; assembly: GCF_963455315.2. Taxonomy (NCBI): domain Eukaryota; kingdom Metazoa; phylum Chordata; class Mammalia; order Artiodactyla; family Delphinidae; genus Globicephala; species Globicephala melas. The sequence continues at coordinate 3,369,847 of NC_083321.1, forward strand.
CCCAGACTCCCTCCAGCAAGCGTTGCATGGATCGAGGCAGCTCCGGTGGCAGTGGTGAGGGCTTGATCTCCCCAAATAAACGGCGTGGGGACGGAAGTGTGGCTTTCGTGCTCCACCCTGATTCCCCAGGCGGGAAGCCAGCAGACGGGCCCATTTCCAGGACCGCAGTGCTTTCAGCAGAGTATTTTTGGAGCACATGAGCCTTATTTTAGCTTTTGGGGTTGCTCCCACCCTGGTGCTGCCTGTGGTGAGACGGGACAGCCTTCCCCGGGGGTCCTGGCTTCGCCCCCACCCCCACCCCAAGCTGGGCCACTTTTGGGGCCTGTCTGGGGACTAGAGAGTTCTGCAGGGCAGGCTGGCTCTCTTAGTCTGGCAGAGTGACTGGAGACATCACTCCTCCCCTTCCTGCTGTGAGACCCCGTGCTAATCACTGAAGTCCTCCGCATCCCCATTTCCTTACCTGTCAAAAGGGGAAAACACCTCCCTTAATACAATTCAGGGTTTCCGTGAGACTAAAACAAGAGGCAAAGCCCCAAAGCACTTTAAAAACCCCAAAGCTGCTATACAGCTTTAACCAGCGCCACTTTCTTCCTCGGGGTGATATGCGTGTGCTGCCACATTTTTTTCCGTGTAACTCTCCTGAACCTGCCTGGAACCAACCCCACTACTCTACTCGCTGCCTCCTGAACAAACCCTCCAATTTCATGCCTCTTGGCCTTTGCACTTGCTGTTTCCTGTGCCTAAACTGCTCGCCATCTGGCAAACTCCTATTTATCCTATGAAACCCAGCTCAGAAGGCCCCTTCTCTGAAACACAGTTAGATGTCCTAGATATTGCATGGGCCTTGGAGTCAGGAGGCCTGGGTTCTAGTCCTATTTCTGCCTGTTACTTGACAAATCACTGCAGCTCTCAGGACTTCAGTTTCTCCACTTATAATTGTTTCTGTTTGTCTCCACGTCAGCACCATGTTTTATTTGTCCCAAGTCCTTTTCTTCCTCCCCAACGCCTAAGGCAGTTACTATCCCAGGATAATAACAAATCAGCACCAAGTTCACTGGGCTCTGCATTGGCCTCGTCCCCTGGAAGCCCCAGGGGAAGGCAGAGTACCCCCAAATTGACTCACGGGAAATGCAGGTTGTGAGTTCTACACCGGTGGGCAGTAAGTGCCTGGAGGCAAAGCGGCGATCCCTTCCTCAGCGGGGCCTCGTCCCCCACGTGGGTCCTGACACTGGATGCTCAGTCCTGAGGACCCAGAGCCCAGCTACGGGGACCCAGTGGGTGTCACAGGAAGCCCAGTGTTGCCCTCCTGAGGGGGCTGCGAGCACCGGGCCTCTCCCACTGGATTGGAAGCTCCGTGAAGGTAGCTCCCGGATGCAGCTGCCGTCCTGGCGACGTCTACCCCGTACGCAGTAGGTGCTCACCAAGCACTAGCTGACAGGTGACTGAGTGGGTGACTTTGGGCAGGCTCTTCACCCTAAACTTCATTTCCTTCAGCTACAACCATTTCACGAGGGGTCTTGTCTTTAAACTGGTTTATAATATTTTCTGACAGGTAGACATTTTTAGTTTTTATGTAGTTGAACTGATCAGTCTTTTATTTTATGGCCCTCTCCTTCCTCTCCAAGATGAGAAATTCTCCCAGGGTTGCTTCATATTGAAAAAAAAATCCAAATCTCGTGCGCATCTGGGATTTATTTTGGTAGAAGGAGGAAGGTAAGGATGCAACGATCTTTCCCAGTTGTCCTAACCCCAATTATTGAATTTTTTTCCTCACTGATTTGAAACACCATCTTTATGTTCTAAATTCCCTTTTGACCACTATGATGCCTTTCAGTGCATCAAATATCAGAAAATCCAACCAAAGTGTCTTCAAGAATTGTGAAAAGAAGTGTTAGCAAGTGATGGAGCCCAGAGGCAGAGTGAGTCAATTCAGCAACTCAGTGACACATCGCTTGGCTCTGCTGTCTGCTACACAAATGTCATCACGGTTCCGACACAGCACCCGGAACAGAGGCTGCAGGCGTCCTTGTACCCACCCTGTGCTTTAGAAGCAAGTCATAGAATGCCCCCAGCATCCCATTCCTTCGCGGTAGGTCCTATAATAATCCATTCTGTAGGTGGGTTCATTTGCCCAGCGCCACGCAGCCGCTAAACAGAGCCAGGGTTTGAACCCGGGCAGTTGGCTGCAGGGGATGCCATGCCTCTCACGGCACTGCTCACTGTGTCCCTATTACATCTACCTTATTAATTCTGTTCTCCTTTGCCTCTACAGGGTCCCCCACTGTGTGAGGAAGAAGAGTTGGTCTCTTAGTCTTGTCCGTCTACTTACGTTCACTTGAACTTCCACAGTCCTTGCTTTATGGTCTGGGCTGCAGACAACATCAGCGGGACCAGATGACAGAGGACTCCCCTTTCTCACAGTAGGATGGGTGGCTGGGCCTGGGTCAGGTGCTCCTCGGTGACAGGCACTGGGGCAGCTCCCCCAGGTATCATCTGGTGCCTCCAGAGACCTCAGGGAATGAACGTATGATCGAAGAGTTTCATAACCAGTCAAGCTGGCGTAGAGGCGAGTCATTTAAAACACGTGCCGTCACTCCGGAATAGTCACAGTAATGACATCGCGGTCTTTACCATGTGAAAGCGACTCCCAGCCACCCACCGTCACTCATCTTCTTGGAGTCTGCAGCAGCTGGGGGAGGGCTGGTCCTGCCAGGTGAGAAAGGGAGGTGGGGCCCCACTGTGCGGTCACCAGCTAGAGGGAGGCGAAGGGCCCCTCCCCACCGCCCCACCTGAGCCTCTGGCCCTTAGCTGAGAACCTACTGAATGAAGGTGTGGATGCGTGAACGGACCACACGTTTCAGAGCTCCCAGAGCCAAGAGGTGTGTGTTCTTGTGCACGTGGCATCAACCCTGCCCGGGGAGGGGACTCTTGGGGTGGCCGGTGGCGATTCAGGGGGTGGGGGAGCCACCCTAGGGTCCGTGGTGGACCTCTTGCTGGGCCTAGGCGGTGTGAAGGGCAAATCCTGGGTCTCGGTCACGGCTGGGCACGATGGGCGGAGAGGCAGCCTGGTCTCTGCCCTGGGGCCCCTGGACCTGGGCTTTTATCATGGCAGTTCACTCACCTACTCAGCGGGCACAGTGAGCCTCTGCCCTTAGAGTTGTCGGGCAGCTCTGGAAGCCACGGTGATGAGGAAGCCGCGCCTGGTGGGGCACGACCAGGGCCGGGGGGGGGCTCCTCTTCGGGAGGCGGGGGTCAGGCGAGGCCTCATCACACGGGGTGTCTGAGCCGGTCCTCAGCCCCCCAGGAGGTCAAGTTGCATGGGGCCCGGCGCCCCTCCTGTTCCTCATGATGCTGGGCCCCAGGACTTGCCCAGAGCGGCCTGGGCACCCTGCACACGGGTGTCTCCAGCTGGAAACCCCGCTGGAAGGAGTAACAGGGACTCAGACTCCCAGGGATGGACAAGGTTTTATCTGTAATAATGTCACTTCAACACACACATAGGCCGGAGACACGCTTATGCTCCTATAGCCCTCGTAACTTATAAAACACCAATAAAATTCAAATTAGACAGAGGGAAGCCCATGAAACGAATACAGTTTAGATTAATAATATAATTAAAGGGTTAATTTAATGTGAAGGATGATTCTAAAACTTGTGGTAAAATAATACACAACATAAAGTTCGCCCTCTTCACTCACAGTGCTGTCAGCCGTCACCCCAACCATCTCGAGAACTCTGTCGTCTCCCCAGACAGAAGGTCTGTCCCGTGAGGCAACACACGCTGAGACAAAGTCGCTGCTTGTGTCGAGACTGTCACCGAGCAGGTGTGGGGGAGGGGAGCTTAGACCTGCCCGGTGCCGGGGTGACCAAGCGGCCCACGTGCTTCGGCTTCCAGCTTTTACAACACCGCTCACGCACTGACTCGGCCTCTGTTGCCTGGTGACAATTAATGTGGTTGGTACCCACGTGGGACTCTTGCTACAGTGTATTAACGTAGTCACTGACTTAAGAAACTGAGGGCTTCTCTGACGAAAACGGGTTTCAATTGCACATTTTCCTTGTAAAAGAGAAGTTTTGCCTGTTCCGGCCGATGTAGGGTGCCTGGACATTTTCGAATAAGCACATGCTACCCTGCGTCACGCTTGCCTGTCTCGTTCCAAAACTCGATGCACACAGGAATCCTGTGGCTAGAAAGCAGTCAGCAAGATGACTCAGAATACGTATCATGGGAAGACAAACACAAAACTGAAAAACGTGTGCAGAGAGCTTGCGGTTTCTAGGAATACAGTCAGGAGTCTGCAGCATGACTATTTCTGGCGGCTGATGGGGCGGGGCAGAAGGGGCAGAGGCCGGGCTGTCCTGAGAAGGGTGGAGCCCCGCTGGGGGGCGGGAACGAGAGAGGCTTGCGAGGTAGCGTCCAGAGGAGCCGGTGCTGTGGCGCACGGGAGCGCGAGCCCCAGGGAGGGGCCCGCGGAACACCTGCCCCCACGACGCCCACGTCCGAATCCCAGAAATCTGTGATCCGCTCCCTTGCATGGCAAGCGTTGCCCCCAGCTATCTGACAGAGAGAGAAGGGGAGAGAGAGAGAGAGAGAGAGAGAGGGAGAGAGATAGAGAGAGAGAGATAGAGAGAGAGAGAGAGAGAGAGAGAGAGAGAGAGAGAGAGATGGGAGGCACCAGGGACCTGGGAGAGACGAGGCCAAGGTCCTCCCATGGGTGGGGGTCTGGTGCCGGGACAGGTTAAAGAGGCCGAGCGGAGCGGCCAGAACAGGTGCCCTAGAGGCCACACAAACCAGGAGAGCGCACCGTGGGACCGGCAGCCTCCACTCTGCAGTGCACTTTGGGGGTGGCCGTGGGGTCGCCTGGGAGGAAGAGGAGCGGACGGGAGGCAAGCCAGCCGGCGGGGAGAGCAGGGGGGAGGGGAGCTGCCAGCCCCCGCCCCAACGGAAGAGTCTGGAGGGGGCGGGGGCCCAGGAGCAGGGCTGGCCTGGCGAGGTGGCAGGGGGAGGCTGTGAAGCCGGGAAACCTGTGGGCCGGGAGAGGGAGCGACCCTTGTCAAGGAAACACTCGTTCAAATCCTCCTTCGTCGGCCGGGAAATCTCCCGCGAAGCGCGTACACTTGGACCCTTCTTTCCCTTCTTCTCAGGGGAAAAAGGATTGAGAGCAGAACGTGGATCTTAACTTTCACTTCCAAGTAAACCACATGACTTGTGTGCAGCTTTATCAGAAAAAATTAATTTTATGTGACTGAAAAAAAAAGGGATGGGTTGTTTTTGGAAAGTTGCTGTGAGAAATCTTTGTCCAAAAACTGCAGCAGCTCCCTGCCTACGTGGGGTGTAGCTGACCTGTCCCCGGGGTCACAGTTCTGGTTAGATGTCAACCACGTCTGTCCCAGGAGGGGTTATGAGAAGACCTGGAACGGGAATTCCCTGGCGGTCCAGTGCTCAGGACTCTGCGAGTCCACTGCAGGGGGCACGGGTTCAATCCCTGATCAGGGAGCTAAGATCCCGCAAGCCGCACAAAGGCCGGGCTCGATGTTCTGAGACCACACAGAGCAGAACAGCCTTTGGCAGACCTCTGGGGCTCTGGGTGACGTGTGTTTGTTTTTAAGGGAAAAACAGTGCCACAGACTTGCCCAAGCACTTCCTATTTATCTAATGGCCCCTTTTCAGGGAGGTGGAGCCCCAAGGGACAGAGCCCCCGGTTCACACTCAGGTCAGGCTCGAGAGCCCACGCGGCGCCCTGCTCTCCAGGACACCCCCCATGACGGTCCACGTTACACCTGGGACTGGTATTTGGCGGACAACTGAAACTGTTACAGAAACGGGGAAAATTTGGATAGCATACAGAAAAACTATCATTCAGAGAATTGTTCTCCAAAATTTGCTGTGTACCTTTCCACTTTTAGGGCCCGTATAGCATTTGTGCTTTTTCTATACACCTTTTTTTTTTTTTTATTTTTGATGTGGACCATTTTTAAAGTCTTTATTGAATTTGTTACAATATTGCTTGTTTTGGTTTTTTGGCTGCGAGGCACGTGGGGTCTTAGCTCTCCTACGCACCCCCTGCATCGGAAGGTGAAGTCTTAACCACTGGACCACCAGGGAAGTCACTCTATACACCTTTATTGTGCCTTTTCCTTTTGTGTCACAAAAGTGGGGGAATCCTGCGCTTTCTGAGGGCAGGCTGCCTGCTTGCTCGGTCTCACCTCAATGCGTGGCAGCGCAGCTACAGTGGAAGCCCCCTGGCCACTGAGGACTGAACAAACGGAGGATTCTAGCTGGCCTTGAGCTCCCACCTTCCGGGGCCAGTTTCTTGGGCGAGTTCACCCACTACCAGGCTCTGCAGCTTTGCCCCAGCGGCCCAGAGCCACCACGGCTGGCCCATCTCCAGGGCCTGGGAGGCGGACAGCAATGCTGGAAGGAGGTGCCTTCTCATCCATCACCTCTTCTGTCCTGGAACTCAGATCTGTGCCTTGGGTGGTGAGATTAGGCCACATGACCGGTCTACTGAGGCTGCTCCAACATCCTCATCCTCACCACGTGGACCAGAGCAGCTCCCTGAGGGAAGCCTTGGGATGTCAGTGCCCAGGGGGACCAGTGCCTCACCTCAAGTGGCACGGAGTCGGTCCAGTGCCAGGTCCCAGGCATTGGAAAATCCTGAGTGCTGTAAGCACGTGCTGTCAAAGCCTCCATGAGAACACCTGGTGTGACAGAGGGCAGACATTCCTTCCAGGTGTGGGAACCGTGTTGGGGGATGCAGGCCAGAGGCCAGGGTGCCCAGCACCTCACATTTCAGTAGCATATGCCATAAACCATAAGAAGATTAGCACCACCTCTGAAATCTGCCTCTGTTCAAGAAACGTGGACACATTTTCCAGATCACCTATGTCCCAAAGCGACCCATTAGCCAAGCCACTCTCATTTACTGACGATGATGATGATGTGTGTATGTGTTATCCACAGAACTAGCCCTGACCCGAGGTCCTGAACAGGCAGATGCTCCTCGCAGGCGGGGGAATATTCAGGGCATAAACGGGCCAGGCCACGCCACTCTGGGGCTGAAGTGGTTCAACTCCCAAACTTGCGATGAATTGGTTAACACCCGTGTTCCCGGCCAGGCTTTCGGGGTCAACAGAGTAGGGCCACTTCTGTCTTGTCTGCTGCATGACCCCAGCTCCTAGCAGTGCCTGGCACTAAGTATGTGCTGAAGGCTGGGTCCACAGCCTGGTGGTGAGCGTTGCTACGGTCTCAGCAACCCAAGGTCAAGGCGGCATGGCATGACATCACAAGTAGCTTTCCCAAGGTCACAGCAGGAAGGCGCAAGGCAAGAACGCTGGGCTCTCTGCCACTTTATACAATACACAGTAGTGTGTGTATGTCAATCCCAATCTCCTAGTTCATCCCACCCCCATAAACACTCCCCTTGTTAGTGGTCCCCGGAGCTGTTATGAAATGCAGCTACCCTGCTCCCAGGTTGGGCCTGTAACAACCTTCCAGGGACGCTGAAACCGACTACAATGGGAATTCTGAGAGCATGCAAAATGAAACCATCATCAATGGGAAGAAAAGAATCTTTGTAATGTGGAGATTTCCTCTGTAAAGGCCCTTGCTTCAATAGGGTTACCTGAGAAGCAGGAAGAAAGATTACTTCTTAAAATCACAACCTCCAGCTCCCTTGCCAACTCTGTTATCAGAAAGATAGTGGTTTTGACACAAAATAGTAACACACTGGGGAATCACAGGAATCATAATATTTCTCTGAACTAGCGTCTGCCCAGCCCTGTGTCCACATCTTCTAAGCACCTCACAGGCATCGCCTCACCCCCATGCCACCTGCCCTGGGAGACGGGTCTACACTGCCAGCCTCCAAGCCTTTGGCAACCGTGGCAACCACTGGCAGAAGGAGCCAGTGGTTCCAAGCGCGGGCTCCAGAGCTGGACAGCGTTGGCTACCAGCCCAACTCCCCCATCACTACTGACTTGCCTCCAGTTCCACTCTGCACTTCCTCACTTGGACAACGACCAGGTTTCTAACCCTAACTAGTATCTAGGTCCCTCCTACGTGTCAGATGTGGCTCGCAATGTCCTCCGGTAGGAACTCGTTTAATGGGGATGAAAGCATCTCCCTGAGGCTGATCACCGTGCCCAGAGCCCACGTGGGCCCTCACCCGGCTCCCTGCCGGGTCTGCACACGCTGGCACGGATGGGACGTGGTTAACTGCGGTGGAGGGAACCGAAGTTCAGAGTGGGTAGATGCCTTTGGTCCTGGAGAAGAGCAGCTGGGTCATCGGGAGGCCCCTGAGGCAGGCGAGTCTGAGTCCCAGGACTCAGAGAGCGACACAGGGTCCCCACTGTCGCTCTGGAGGGCCCGGGCCCGCTGACCCTCCTCGATGAGGTCTGCCACCAGGTTCAGCCGGCAGGCCCTGAGCGCCCTCACCAGGTGGGACACGGCCGCATCATCCCTCCTGCTGTTCTTCCAGACTCTCAGCGACTCCCTCACCTGTTCTGCCAGGTTCCGGGGATACTTCTCCTCAATGGCTTCAATCTTGGCGTCAGACACTCCGAGGTGACGAGCCAGTTTCCTCCAGTCCTTCCCCACGTTATCACAGATGATGTCAAACGCTGCCTGCAGGTCTGGGGAGGGAAAGAACACAATGACTGAGCAGAGAGTACGGGAGCTCTTTAGGAGACAGGTTACCCCACACTCCCTGATGGGCTCCTCGGTGCTGACCCAAGGGCTGGGTACCAAGAGGTCCTCCTGCAGAGGCCAATCCTGCCCCAGCTAACCACACCCTGAAACACTACCCAAGAGGCGTGGCCTGCTCTGAAGACTTAACGGTTGGGGTGTGTTGTTACGGAGATACCTACTCAGGACAGGGAGATGGAGTTGCTCCCCCATCTCACCCTACAGTGGGTTGAATGGTGGCCCCTAAAACGTATGTCCACGTCAAACCCTTGGAACCGTGAATGTTAACTTATTTGGAAAAGGGCCTTTGTAGATGAGATTCAGTTGACGATCTTGAGACGAGGGGATCATCCTGGATTATCCAGGTGAGCCCTAAATCCAGTGACAAGACCACGTGCCACGGAGGCAGAGACTGGAGCGATGTGGGCACAAGCCAACGCCTGGAGTCCCCAGAAACCAGAGGAGGCATGAAGGCTCCTCCCCGAGAGCTTCCAGAGGGAGCACGGCCTAGTGACACCCTGACTTGACTACTGGACCGAGAACTGTAAGAGCATCAAATTCTGTTGCTTTAGGCCACCAAGATACGGTAATTTGTACGCCAGCCCTGAACACCCCGATTCTTACTCTGGAAGATGTCCTGACTGACACCAGTCCTCAGTCTCTGGCTACTATGTCCTCATCTGCTGAAAGGTCACTACTGAGATCAGCATGACAGACTACAAAAGGCTGTTTCTGGACGGGGGCAGGGAGAAGAGGAAGGACAAAATGCTTCTTGGAAGGTTCCTGCAAAGTTGCATCTTCAAATGCAAATCCCTGATATGCTGCCAGCCTGTGTGCCAACTCCTCCAGTTCTGTGAGGTCGGCACCTGCGTTACTGATCACTTGTACAGAAGAGGAAATGGAGACACGGAAGGTAAGTGTAAGTTATTTCTTGAGATCACACAGCTAGACAACGGCAGAGCCAGGACCACGCCTTGATGGCCCATTGTGCAAAAACTGTCCCTTATCAACCAACCCGTACCTGCTGTGACGCTTCTGGTGTACTTCCACTCCACCCAGGAGGTTAGCAATGTCCTTTCCTTTCGAGTAATCTCTAACTCACCCGGAGGGAGGGGGGAGGTGGAGAAAATACTGAGGCTGGGGGATGGGTGTCCATGCTCTGCAACTTAGGCTGTTAACTTCTGTGCACTATGGTTCTCCCATTTGCAAAGTGGGTATATTACCCGTCTGTCTCCCAGGGCTGTTTAGAGAAAACCCACGCAAACCGAACCCGGAAAAGGTTAGGCACCCGGGAGATCGAAACTATTGCTGGTCCAGCTGACCCTGCCTCCCCCGGCGCCCCCCAGTCCTCAGGCCCCCGCCCCCGCCTGGCTCCTCCGGCGCGGCCCCGCCCGCCCCCCGACCTCAGACCCCCGCCCCCACCTGGCTCCTCCGGCGCGGCCCCGCCCCCACCTGGCTCCTCGGGCGCGGCCTCGCACGCCCCGCCAATCCTCAGGCCCGCGCCCCCGCCTGGCTCCTCCGGCGCGGCCCCACCTGACCCCGAGACCTCAGGCCCCCGCCCCCACCTCGCTCCTCCGGCGCGGCCCCGCCCTCCGCGCCCGCCTCGAAATCGTCCAGGCGTCGCAGGAGGTCCTGGCGCCGCAGGGAGACGAGCAGCTTGCGGAGCAGCACGGTGTTCTCGCGGCTCATCTCGGTCTGCTCCAGCAGCACGTTGAAGAGGTCCACGCCACTCTGCACGAGCTCCAGCTTTCTCTTGCCCACGCGGCTTTGACACAGGAACTTGAGCTCAGTCAGCTCGCTGCTCGACAGGCTGACCGACACCGAGTGCAGCAGCACCAGGAACGGGTCCATGGCGGCGGGCGCGGCGGGGCCCGGCCCTCCTCTGGCTTCCCCCGGACCGGCCCGCCGCCCGCTCTCTGGCCCGCCTCCTCTAGCGCCCTGCGCCCCTCGGCCTAGCGGCGGAGGTTCCCACTTCCAGCCTCTGATGCCCCCTCACCGGAAGTCTCCCTTGGGGCCGCTTTCTCTCGCGAGAACTCCAGGAACTCGCGCATGCTCCCCGAGTCCAACAGTAGCCATTTCCGCCCGGGGGTGGGGGCGTGGCTTGCGGCCGCCGCCAGGAGGCGCACCAGACATGCTGACGGCGGTGGGACCCCGACCTCTGCGCCTGCGCCCTGACGTCCTTCTCTCTGGGTGGGGGCGTGCGGCCTTGGGTGTCCCGACGCTCCGGGCGCGGGCTGTGTTTTCTGTGGAAAGTTGCACTGCGGATGCCGATAATAAATGCATTTATTTATTAACATTTGTGAAAATGCATGTCCTTTAGTGTCCCCTGGAAATCAGTGTGCAGAAAAGACTATTCAGAGTTTTATTTAGTTTTAAAAGTTTAATAACTACTTGATTTTTTAAAGTTATCCTCATTATTTTTCTGAATGCTTATTAGCGTTTACTGACGCCTACTGTGTACCACGCAGTAGGTTCTGGTGACAAATCGGGAACAAAGTGCCGAAGGCCCGGCCTGCCCGGAGCTTATACAGCATCAGGACACAAGATTACCTAACACTGATAAGAAAGTGCAGGAAAGCCAGAAGTTAATGCGAGTCGCGGCCAAGAGGATAGGGGAATGGGGAGTGTGGAGGTGGGGCGGCGCACGTTGCGAGGGCGGGGTCCCAAGGTGCAGGTGCACGTGCCGGGTGTGAGGGGCCAGGTGTGTAGGCTTGAGGGGAAGAGGGCGGAGCCACAGCAAGAGCAGAAGCAGAGGAGGGCGGAGGTTGCAGGAGCAGAGCCGGGGAGAAATGGGGTGGCCAGCGAGTGGAGGGGGTGAATTAGGAGGAGCCAGCTAAGAACGCGGCTTTACTGTCCCTGAGACCCTGCAGAGGGTGAGTGGAAGAGTGAAGCCATCTGAGTTACCTAGAGGAAAAAAAAAGTATATATATATATATAAAATTGAGATGTAATTCACATTCTCTACAACTCACCCTTTCAAAGTGTACAACTCAGTGTTTTTAGTATATTCATAAGGTTGTGCAATCCCCACCATCTGCTAGTTTTAGTTTCGTCTCGCCCATGTAGAAACCTGGTACTCATTATTAATCACTTGCTTTCCCTCGCTCTTTCTCCAGCCCCTGGCAACCACTAATTTACTTCTGTCTCTCTGGATTTGACAGTTCTGGACATTTCATGTAAGTGGAACCATACACTTTTGTGTGGCCTTTTGTGCCTGGCTTCTTTAACTGAGCGTAACATCTTCAAGGTTCGTCCTTGTAGCCTGTGACAGTGCTTCTTTCCTTTTTATGGGTCAGTAGTATTCCATTGTACGGATGGACCACATTTGTGTATGCCGTCATCAGTGGATGGATCTTTCAGTTTTCTCTGCTTTTTGGCCATTATGAATATAATAAATCCCCTACGTAGGAACCTTCAAGTTGCGAACTTTCAAAGATGCGAACGTGGAACTTCCTAATGAAGACCTGATGGAATTGGAGGCCCAGAGAAAGGACAAAGAGAGACAAGAGGAAGAACAAGTAACTGGACAACCAAAGAGGTTCATGATGCAGGAAATGGCTAGGGGATTTTCTTTTTGTTTTTCTTTTGCGGTACGTGGGCCTCTCACTGTTGTGGCCTCTCCCGTTGCGGAGCACAGGCTCCGGACGCGCAGGCTCAGCGGCCATGGCTCACGGGCCCAGCCGCTCCGCCGCATGTGGGGTCTTCCCGGACCGGGGCATGAACCCGTGTCCCCTGCATCGGCAGGCGGACTCTCAACCACTGCGCCACCAGGGAAGCCCAAGGGGATTTTCTTTATTTGAGAAGGCACTGTTAGTTTTTGAGGCACAGGACCTGAACGTACATGAAGTACATGAAGGTTGCAGCAACCATTCAGAATGCAATCCAGTGCTACCGTGTCGTCTATGATGGGCAAAAAAGAGCTACTACCCAGACATCACTGGATCATTTTTTCAAGAGGGTAGATAGAATTGAATCCAGCAAAGAACTAGAACCTGTGCCATCAGCGTCAGGGATGAGTGAAATTGCAGCTTGCCCTCCATCTCCTACTGCTGAAGATCCTTCAGCTCTACCATCTCCAACTTCCTCTCTTCCAGTCAGTAACTCTTCCTGCCTGTTCACTCGATGCCAGCCCCTGGATGCCAGCTGTTGTACTACTGTACTTTTCAAGGTACTGTACTGTAAGATTTAAAATGTTTTCTTTGTTTTTTATGTATTATTTGTGTGAAAAGTATTATAAACCTATTACAGTACAGTAGCATATAGCCGATTGTGTTAGTTGGGTACCTAGGCTGACTTTGTTGGACTTACAAACAAATTGGACTTACGAACACGCTCTCGGAACAGAACTGGTTTGCATGTAGGGGACTTACTGTAAGGCTACCGTGAGCTCTGAGTTACATTTTTTTTTTTTTTGCGGTACGCAGACCTCTCACTGGTGTGGCCTCTCCCGTTGTGGAGCACAGCCTCCGGACGCGCAGACTCAGCGGCCATGGCTCACGGGCCCAGCCGCTCCGCGGCATGTGGGACCCTCCCAGGCGCGAACCCGTGTCCCCTGCATCGGCAGGCGGACTCTCAACCACTGCGCCACCAGGGAAGCCCTCTGAGTTACATTTTTATAGAATCACTGGGTAGAACCCAGGAGACTCCACAGTAATCCAGATGAGAGGCGCAGCCTTCTTTTGATTTGGGGCTGTGTGTAAACGAGAGGCACTGAGGATGCTTGTAAGGTCTGAAAGTTGGAGTGTCCATTGGCTGACCTGGGGAGGGTGTGGGTGGGGTTGAGGCAGGAGATAGACGGGCCCCAGTTTAGACATTTACAACTAACCTCCTGTTTATGCTTTAAAAATAAAGATAATAACAGGAACAGGATAAGCAGCTGGACTTTGTCTCCTGTGGACGCTTCAAGGGAACGGAACGGCAGAAACAGAGAGGGGCTGAGCCCTGCTGGCATAAAAGACAAAGAGACCACATAGTTCTCATTCTCGGGGCCAAGGAGACTCCCTCCCAGACTATGCATGTGCAGAAAGGTTAAAGGGAGGGGGCGCCAGACCATAATATGTTCTGTTAACCTCTCAGAGACCCTTGCGCTGGAATCCATCTTGGCTAAAAGATGCATGTGCACACAGGGGAGGGCCCTGAGTCAGACCAGATATGGACTCAGAGCCAGACAAAGCAAGCTGATTGGCCAGAGGAAACCTAGAAGAACTTCCCCCATATGGTTTAAACCACCCCCAAAAGCACACGCCTCTCTCTCTGTCTCTCAGCCTGCCTGTGCTTTCTATTCTTCTCTCCTAATAAACACTTTACTTGCCTCAATACTTTTCATCTCTTTGCTGATTCTTTCTTCAAAGCAGATGAGAGCCAGGGCCCTGCTCCTAGCCAATAGTCCCTGGTGGTCTAGTGGTTAGAATTCGGTGCTTTCACTGCTGTGGTCCGGGTTCAATTCCCAGGGAACTGAGATCCCACTTCAAGCTGCCGCTCACTGTGGTCACTCACAGCCACCTGAGATCAGGGTGAGTCTGGGGGAGGAGCTAGTAGAGATGTTGACTGGATAGTGGGATGTGTGGACCAGGGTTCGGAACAGAGACCTGGGCGGGAAATGTGAAGTTGGGAGTATCCTGCAGGTAGATGGTGTTTGTGATGGTTAATCTTACGTGTCAGCCTGACTAGGCTAAGGGGTGGCTGGATAGCTGGTAAAACATTATTTCTGGGTGTGTCTGTGGGGTGTTTCTGGCAGAGATTAGCGTTTGAATTGACTAACAGAAGCAGATGGCCTTCCCCAATTTGGGTGGCATCATCTAAACAGAACGAAAAGGCAGAGGAAGGGAGAATTCGCTCTCTCTGCTTGAACACCGTCGCCCCCCTCCACTCCCCCCCCCCCCCCCAGTTTTCAGGCCTTTAGACTCAGACTGAATCACACACCAGCTTTCCTGGTTCCCAGCTTGCAGATGGCAGACTATGGGACTTCTTGGCTTCCGTCACTGTAAGTGAACCAATCTTACAATAAACCTTCTCATTTACCTCTATATATCCTATTGGTTCTGTTTCTCTTGAGAATCTTGACTAATACAGTATTTAGATCACCCACAGAATGAGGTCACCAATGGAGGGAGAGGAGAATGAAAAGAGAACCAAGGTCCGAGGCCAGAGGGCGGCTACTGTAAGGGGGACACGGAGGGGCCAGGGAGGAGGCTGGCATGGGAGGGTTAAACCACGTCCCCATCCGCTGGATCCCCAGCCCTGCTGCCGCATTTCTCGGTCCCCTGCATGTGGCATCTCCTGACGTTACTACACGTTTTGCTTCCTGCTCTGTTTCTTGCCCGCGTCTCCCCTGCAGAAGCGCCCAGAACACTGGCTGGCACTCCACAGGAGCTCACAAAATATTTCTGACTGAATGAATCTTGTACAAGGCTTGGTTAATCTGAATCTCCATTAGCACAATTATCCCTGCGTCTGACCCACTACCTCGCAGTTTGTAGCTTATCTTTTCATCCTCTTTACATGATCTTTCACAGAGCAAAAAATTTAACTCTTGATGAGGTCCAGTTCATCAAATTTTCCTTTTATGGGGGGCTTCCCTGGTGGCACAGCGGTTGAGAGTCCACTTGCGGATGCGGGGGACACGGGTTCGTGCCCCGGTCCGGGAGGATCCCACATGCCACGGAGCGGCTGGGCCCATGAGCCATGCCCACTGGGCCTGCACGTCCGGAGCCTGTGCTCCGCAATGGGAGAGGTCACAACAGTGAGAGCCCACGTACCGCAAAAAAAAAAAAAAAAAATTATAAATTTTCCTTTTATGGATTTGATGGTTATAAGGCTATTCAAGTTGTCTATTTCATCTTAATTGAGTTTTGGTAGTTTGTGCAGTTTTGAGGAATTTGTCCATTTTTCTAAGCCTTAGACTTTATGAGCATGGTGATTTGTAGTATTCCCTTATTTTGTGTCTCAGTCCATTTTGTGCTGCTCTAGAAAAGTACCATAGACTGGGTGGCTTATACACAACAGAAATTTATTTCTCATGGTTCTGGAGCCTGGACGTCTGTGATCAGGGTGCTAGCAGGGTCGCATTCTGGTGAGGGCCTGTTCCAGAGTGCAGACTCTGAGTTCTCATTGTAGCCTCACATGGAGAAGAACAGAGAGGGAAGCAAGCTCTCTCCAGACTCTTTTAAGGGCACTAATTCCATCATGGGGGCCCCACCTTTGAACACTATCACAAGGGGGGAGGGTAGAGTTTCAACATATGAATTTTGGGGGAACATGTTCAGTCTGTAACATTATCCTTTTAATGGCTATGAGACCTATAATGAACCCTCAATGTCATTCCTGAAATTCGTGATTTGTGTCTTCTCTCTTTAAGTTTCTCTGTCTTGCTAGAGGTTTATTAATTTTATTTATTTGTAAGGAACCAGCTTTTTGTTTCAATGATTTTTCTCTATCCCTCCCAAATTTTAATTTTTTTTATTTTTTTTATTATTATTATTTTTTTTGTGTTACGCGGGCCTCTCACTGTTGTGGCCTCTCCCATTGCAGAGCACAGGCTCCGGATGCACAGGCTCAGCGGCCATGGCCCACGGGCCCAGCCACTCCGCGGCACGTGAGATCTTCCCAGACCAGGGCATGAACCCATGTCCCCTGCATCGGCAGGCAGACTCTCAACAACTGCGCCACCAGGGGAGCCCTTTATTTCATTTTTTTTTGCTTGTGTTGGATATTTTATTTCCCTCTCCTTGCTTTGGATTTATTTTGCTCTTTTTTTGTTCTAGTTTGTTGAGGTGGGCACATAGGCTATTTATTTCTAAGGTAAGCATTTAGTTTTATGGATTTTCCTTTCAACATTACTTTAGCTTTGTCTCACAAATTTTGATATGCTGTGTTTTCATTTTCATTCATTTCTATGTATTGTTATTTCCTCTTGGACTTTCTCTTTGACCCATAGATTATTTGGAAGTATGCTGTGTAACGTACGTGTGTTTAGAGATTTTCCTGTTGTCTTTCTGTCATTGATTCCTACTTTGATTCCCTTATGGCAGAGAACACACTCTGGATGGTTTCAATTCTTTTAAACTTGTTGAGCTTGTTTTAGGGCCTAGTATGTGGTCTGTCTTGGTAAGTGTTCCCTGGGTTCTTGAGAGAAAAAAAGGGTGCTCTGTTGTCATTGGGTGGCATGTCTATTGATGTCAAATAAGTCCTGGAACACCACCCCCCCCCCAGCCCGCCCCAGGCTCCTTCTCATGCCTTCAAGTATTCTGATAGAAGTTCTGCCCACCTAAAGGATTTCTCTTCACTGCTGTCCCTCAGGGATGCCTCAGAGAGAGGCTGTAGTGCTGCAACCATCCACTTTCAGGGGGTGCCTGTGTATCATGTAGAACCCCCCATAAACCAGGCCTGAGTGTTCTCTTCCTCTATCAACTGATCATAGGAAACTCCCCGTGAAGCCACAGGTGAACATGAGTGTACAACTGTCTGTTTGAGTCCCTGCTTTAAATTCTTTTGTTTATATATCCGGAAGTGGAATTGCTGGATCATACGGTCATTCTATGTTTAATGTTTTTGAAAAACCGTCGAAGTGTTTCCCGTAGCAGCTGCACCATTTTACATTCCTAACAGCAATGCACAAGGTTCCAATTTCTCCGCAGCCTCACCAACTCTTATTATTTTGTGTTTGTTGGATAATAGGCTTCCTAATGGGTGTGCAGTGGTGTCTCGTGGGTTTGATTTGCGTTTCCCTGATGACCATCTTGAGCATCTTGAGTATCTTTTCACGTGCTCATTGACCATTTGTATGTCTCCTCTGGAGAAATGCCTATTCAAGGCCTCTGCGCACTTTTAACTGGGTTGCTTGTCTTTTTCTTGCTCAGTTGAAGGGGATCCTTATATATTCCAAATATAAACCCCTAATCAGAAACATGGTTTGCAAATATTTTCTCCCATTTTGTGAATTGCTGTTTCACTGTTGATTGGGTATCCTTTGATGCAAAAAATTCTTAAATTTTGACGAAGTCCAGTTTATGTGTTTTCCTTTCACTTGACATTGTTTCTTTAAAAAAAGAAATGAGAAGCCCACGCGCCACAACGAAGAGTAGCCCCGGCTTGCTGCAACTAGAGAAAACCCACGCACAGCGACGAAGACCCAGTGCAGCCAAAAATAAATAAAATTTTTTAAAAAAAGAAAGAAAATGCATCTATTGCCTGTTTCATGGATGAACATTGGTCTTTATTCATGAAGACGGTGAACAGAGTTACTTTCCTTTCTTTTTCTCCTGTGTCGTCTCGGTGTGCTCCGGGATCTTTCTTTTTGTTTGTTTTGATCTTTCTCATTCCTTTTGAAGTCTCTGCTTAGATATTTGGGTATTCTGGGCTTTGCTTGGGGGTAGTTAGTTTTTTCCAAAAAAACCCTCCTTCCTGGGGGCAGGGGTACATGGTGGATGGGACAATGGCCCCCAAGGTGTCCAATCCCAATTCCCAGACCTTGTGAACGAGTTAGTTTACATGGCAGGAGTGACTTTGCAGGTGTGATGAAGATGAAGGACTTTGAGATGGGGCGATCATCCTGGGTTATCCCAAGGACACAACCCATCATGGTCCTCATGAGCGGAGAGCTGGAGAGACAGCTGCGGGAGAAGGACTGGCCACCATGGCTGGCCTGGAGATGGCGGGAGGGGCCCAGCCCTGCCCACACCTTCCTCTTAGCCCAGTGAGACTTGTGTCAGACATCTGGCCCACGGAACTGTAAGGTAGTACGTTGGTGTTTTAAGCCACTGGGTTCGTGGTCATCTGCCCCGCCCACAAACAGAAAACCTATACAGGCCGCACATGCTGGGTCTCTTTCTTCCCTAAGGGCAGTTCCCACAGACAGCCAGCAGGAGGCGGCAGCCACCCACAAGCGAAACCAGACAAACACTCCTGCTGAGGTCAGGATAGCCATCAGGACGGTGACAGCTGGGTGAGGAGGGGTGACCAGAGGGGAGCGCCAAGGGAGGCTTCCTGGGTGCTGTAACATTCTGAGTCCTGACTGCAGAGGTGTGTGATTTCTGGGGAAATTGTATACTCAAGATCTGTGTAGTTTTCTGTATGTTATACTTCAATAAAAAATGTTGGGGGGGGGGCTTCCCTGGTGGCGCAGTGGTTGAGAGTCCGCCTGCCAATGCAGGGGACACGGGTTCGTGCCCCGGTCCGGGAAGATCCCACATGCCACGGAACGGCTGGGCCCGTGAGCCATGGCCGCTGAGCCTGCGTGTCCGGAGCCTGTGCTCCGCAACGGGAGAGGCCACAGAGGTGAGAGGCCTGCGTACCGCAAAAAAAAAAAAAAAAAAAAAAAAAATGTTGGGGGAGAGAGAGATGAAGGGGAGGGGGAGGGGGTGGGGGCTGCGGAGAGGGGACAGCAGGAATGGACACACCAAATAAATTACGGGGTGCAGAGAGGGGACAGCAGAAATGGACACACTAAATAAATTACCTGGCAGAGCTCAGGAGCTCAGGAAATCAGACCTTAGTACATACAAGGTTGCCTTTTTCCCAGGGGTGCATCCTGACAGGCTCTCGGCAGGGGCAATGTCCATCAGCCCTTCTGAGCAAACCAGGCTTAACATGCTTGTGCTGAGCCAAGTCGGTGTCTCTGGGCAACAGATGTATCTTTGCTACAGGCTTCTCTGACAAAGGCTGTGAGTGAGCAGGGGGTGGGCTGCTTGCTGTGGGCATATCTGTGGTCCAGAGGGCACCACACCTTCCCTCCCATGGGCCCCTCACCTCCTCCGCCACCATCCCTGTCAGCTTGACTCAGAGGTCCACTTGGCTCAAAGACAGAAAGGCCTAGTCATCAGGCTTTTTGCCATCCATCCATCCATTCAAATGTCTATCCATCCATCCATCCAAATGTCCATCCACCCATCCATCTAACTACCCAACCATCCAACCATTCACCCATCCACCCATCCACTCATCCATCTATCCTTCCATCCATTCAAATGTCCATCCATCCATCCATCCATCCATCCATCCATCCATCCATCTACCCATTCAAATGTCCATCCATCCATCCATCCATCCATTCACCCATCCACTCATCCACTCATCCATCCATGCAAATGTCCATCCATCCATCCACCTTTCATTTCTCCCTCCCTCCCTCCCTCCCTCCCATATCCATCCACCCATCCACCCATCCACCCATCCACCCATCCATCCATCCATCCCTCACACTCACTTATTCATTCATTCAGCACTTTCTGGTGCCTCCTCCATGCCTGGCACTATGTCAGTGCTGCTTCCTGGCCTCTTTTCTGGCGAGTGTTAGCATTTCTCTACTTTGCTGTGGCTCTTACAAAACAGGGATGGGTGAATGAGTGTTGCCGAAGTGTGGGGCACACACCACCTGTGGTGGGGGGACCTGCAGGTGAAAGTGTGTGTGTGCTGGGGATGTGGGTGCCAGGGCCAGGGGCTCTGATTGCAGCCTTGGGGCAGGGACAGCCCTGTCTCAGGCACACACCTTGGCCAAGCTCAGTTCCAGGGAAGCCCACAGCTGGTCCTGGATCCCAGGAAAGGGACCGGGCCTGCGGCTTGTCTCGAAGGGCCAGTGACTCCAGGAGCTGCAGTCTCAGCCGCCCCCTCAGCCAGGGGGAGAGTGGGGAGAGGGGCCGTGATTGTCAGAAAGGACACGCACCTTCTAAAGAAGGGCCACCACCGGTCTCCAGTCGAGTGCAAGAATGTGACATGGTGAAAAATACAGCTGTGTCATCAGATGGCATGATTTTTCAAGAGAACATACAAATCTGGATTTCTATGTGTATATACTGGGTTTTTATATATTAAATTAACTAAAAAAATTTAACAAGCACTGAACCTAACAAACAGAGGTCTCTTGGGCTGATTGCAGCTCACAGCAGCCTCCACCTTCAGGAGAGCTGCTGAGTCCCCATAAAAGATGCTGGCATGAGTGCCCCCCGCCCCAGACCTCAGGCCCCCTGCAGGCCCTGGTCCTTCACTGTCTGTGCTTGGGGGCCCAGCCTTGCCCAGCTCCTGCCACACCACTCCAGGGACCAGAAGCAGAAACTGTTCAGTGCTGGGTGCCAGGGGCCTGGGTCCGAGGGATGGCTGTGTAGCCAGCTTGCTGTGTGACTGGAGCAGAGCCCTGACCCTCTCTGGGCTTCACTGTGTCCATCTGTGAAATAATGGCACCCTCTGACCAGCTCATCTCTGGGGGTCCTTTCACTGCCAGATCCCAGGTCTTTGTGATGTTAATCTGTTGGCTTTCTTCCACCCACCTCTACCACCCTCGTCCAAATCCAATTATTGCTCATCTGAATTTCTGCAACTCTCCTCTGTGGCTCCCCACCCCACTGCAGTGTCCATCCAAAGCCACCAAGACCTCAAAATGTGAATCAGGTCCATCACTGTGCTGGTTAAGACCGCTGGTTAAGACCGCCAGACCCTGCCGTGGACTTACCACCAAGCTTGAGGTCCTCACTAAGCCGGGGGCTGGTGCAAGTTGGTCCCCGATTCCTGCCCCATCTCCTGCCCCTCCCCCCCGTGCCTCCCCTCCAGACGTGATGAACTTCTTGATGCTCCTCCAACTCACCCAGCACACTGATGCCTCAGGGCCTTTGCACGTGCACTCTGCTGCCTGAACCATCCTGCCTTCCTCCAGGGTTTTACATTCTGGCTCCTCCTTGTTCAGACTCCAGGGACCTGCCTGCCCAGCTTGGTCACTCTCAGTCACACCCCTGTTTCATCTTCATTAGCCCCCTTCCTTCCTCTGAGATGATCTGGTGCTGGGTTCATTTTCTTGTTCAGCCTCTGATGCCCACTGCAAGAGGTCATCCCCTGAGGGAAGGGGCCGTGTCTGCCTTGCTCGCGGCTTCATCTGGAACGTTGCCTGGATGGATCTCTCTAAGGGGTGCCAAGGAGCCCCGTGATCTTGGGCAAGTCACCTCCCCACTCTGAGACTGTTCGCTCATGTACTCACTGGGGCCAAAGATCCTTCCCCTGGGAGGACCCATAAAAGGGGAGGGCTTCCGGCCATGCTGGCCCTGGGAGCCACCCTCATCAGGACTAAGGAAGAGGTTCCAAAGCTTTAGAAGGAACTTTTATTTTTTAATTTATTTTTGGGCCGCCTTGCACGGCATATGGGATCTTAGTTCCCCGACCAGGGATTGAACCCTCACCCCCTGCAGTGGAAGCGCGGAGTCTTAACCGCTGGACCGCCAGCAGATTCCCCAGAAGGACATTCTTGACCGAGCCCAGCCAGGGCCTCGTGAGCTTGGATTTGCTGAGGTTTCCCTGGGGACACAGCAGCACAAGGGGCGCCCGAGGCCCTCCCTGGCCCTGCGGGTGTGCGGGTCGAGGTCTTGCTGACGTTTGAGTGCGAAAGATAGTCTCTCTTTCATGAAATGATGGTGATTATAGGTAATGAATTAAAGAAATAGTGCCCCCACTGGCCCAAATGAAAGCACTGGCAACCCTGGGATGGTCCCAAAAAGGCTTGGGGGAAATTTTAGGTCCACAAAATCCAAAATACTAAAAACTCTGTCGGGTTGCAGGCACCAGGGGTTGGGATCTGGGTATTGTGGAAGAGGCTGCTGGGAAGGTGTGACCACAATTCCCCCCTCCCCGGCGCACATACGGGTACAGGCATGCACACACGCAGACAAAACAACACAGAAACGCACATGCACGCAAACCACACACGTGTGCACACACACACCCATGCACGTACTCGCGGACAGACAACGTCCCGGGAACATCCTGAAGAGCCATGTGTCTGGGGCTGAGGGTGTGGAGGTTTATGGGTCCCTCCACATGTGCAGGTCCAACCACGGGGCTCTGGGCTTGGCCCCTCGAGTTTCCGGGGGCAGAAGTCACGTGGACAGGCTTTGAGAGGAAGGTGTCATGTATGCAAATTTATTCAGATGAGCGTTCAGCCACGGTCCTCTGTGGATTTGTGTACACTCACTTTTTTTAAAAAAAGAATGGTTTCCATAAAAGGTTTTTTGGTAATCACCTCATTTTTAATACAATGTTTATATACAAAAAACCCCATTTCAAACCACTTACTGTACAAGAGAAAGTAGAAGCATCAGATTGCATGACTTTAGCAAATAACAAAAATCTGCTACGCCTACGGACGTCCCCCCTAGTTGACAGCTCACAGGAATGTCAGCGTCTCACCGACCACACGTTCAAGACAGACGCGTTTATCTTTTCGTCCCTCCCTTTGGTGAAACATTTCTATTATGTTTCTCTGGGTGCTTGAGAAATTTCAGATCATCGGTTAGTATAATGGCTGCAAATTGAGATCATTCTTATCGGCTATGAGATTCGTTTTCACAAGCTTTTAAAATGATAATAGTCCAACAGTAACATTCCTGTAAGTAAAAATATAGAGAAGTGTTACCAAAATAGAAGCCTTTATTAATAAAAATCTTTGGTATTAACAGTATTTTAAATTCCTCTCAATGATATTTGGTTAGCTAATAAAATAAAAGCCTTCCGCCTTTGAGCTACAGAGAAAAAACCCTTACATCCACTGTAGAATTGATTTTAAAAAAAGCCCAATAAATATTCTGAAGCTGCAAAAGTACCCCCAGAAGCCTTAAGACTTCTTGCAACCCTGAAGCCGTCTGCAGAAATGCCTCCGAGGTCATAATCCCTCACCGCCAGTTTTTCTATCACCCTGAGGTGGGGGAAGCATGTGGCTGCTGGTGGGGACCCCAGAGGTGCCGGTCACCGCTCATTCAGGACACCTGCACCCCGCTACTTCTCCAAGAGTAAATTCAGAGTTTCCTGGCCCTCTGAGTGGACAGAGCCAGGGCACCTCTCTTTCTGACCAGTGTCTCGGTTTCTGAATCCAGGGAAAGAAAAGGTGATGAAAAATCTCACTTTTTCAACCTAGAGACAGGTGATGTCTTTTGGAACTGGTGTCAGCATCGTTTATTCCTCATCCACTTCTCTGTTTGCCCTCAAATCTCACACCAGCTTTTGTCTAATGCCTTGGAATACCACCTCGCCTCTCTCTTAAGGCATCAGGAGGATTAAAGAAGATGTCTTCTGGGAGCTGCTTCTCACGCTAACGGCCAAGGAGACCCCAGACTCCAAGCATCGCTTCCGCAACGCGCCTGCATCCGCTGTGTATCACCCTGTCCCCAGCAATCATTCTGATTAACCTTGAATCCTAAAGATAACAGAATTCCCTGCCTAATGGTTTTGTGCAAAAACAAGAAAACAAACAAACAAACAAACAGAAAAAGACGGGGAAATGTTGTCCTATCAGAAGAAAGTGGTCTTCCAGGCCTGCCACAAACCCAGGAGCCACTGGGCCAGGGAGCTGTGAGAAGTCGCCTGCCCCGGGAGAGGGCGCGCGTCGTCGATGGGGATGCCCGGCAGCTACGGGGCGCCCCCGGGGAAGTCGGGGCTGTCCGGCGGGGCAGGAGGGGTGGGGCTGTGGTTGTTGAAGGGCTCCGCCTTCTTCCGGTCCTTCTCCATCCACGTGTCCAGCAGCTGCTGTTTGCCCTGCTCCTCCCTCATGAATAGCTCCACCATGAGCACCTTCTCCTTGTGCATCTGCTGGCTGATGTCCTTGGGGATGTCAGGGATGACCCAGTCCACAAAGTCGCTCATGAACATGACCAGGTTCTGGAAGGAGAGTCACCGTCAGGCGGTGGGAAGGAGGACCTGGGAGGCACTGCCACTTCCACCTGCACCCCAGCTGGCAGTGCCTCGCCCCGTCACACCCCGGCCCTGGGACCTCAGACACACCTGGACTTCCCAGGCCTCGGTTTCCCGGAAGGTATAAATGAAACAGGAAACCAGCCAGGGGGGACCTCTGGTGGCTGACTTTCTTGAAAGAATCTGAGCTCAGTAAACAGGAAACGTCTCTGAGTGATTCTGAATCTCTTGCCTGGGAGGCTTGAGAAATGATCTGATTGGTTACCCATCACCAAATATAACAAGTGTTAAGGCTTTAAGGGAGAATAGTCAAAATACAAGGAGACCAGAAACGCAGGGAGCGTAAACTGTCTCTGATGATTCCGCAGGCCCTTCTGCCATTTGTCAGGTCTCCCGGGATCACCCTGAACGGCTGCCGCCTCCCTGGATGCATTTCTGGTCCATAGGGTGCAAATGAGTTGGCTTTCGTGGAAAAACGGAGATCTCTGGTTTTTAAACTTCCGTCTGACCGGCACTTGTTAGTACGTATGGCTGAGTTAGTCACCTTGTCACGGAAGGTGCTGGTGCCCCCCCATCCGCCATCACCTTGCTGGGTCCACGCTCCCCAGCTGTGGTGGGTGCTGGCCGCTAAGGCTCACAGAGGCTCGTCTCCAGGGAACCGTCCCCCCAGTCTCCCTGTTCCCAGCCTGGATGGTTGCAGCCAATGACTGGCCAGGTGGGCAGACTAAAGGCCCTCTTTTGCGTCAAGGTGGGCCCACGTGTGTGGTGGGATTCATGCTCCAGCCCAGACACCCTCCCCGCCGAGCTCCGTGCCCCCAGCCCCTTGCAGGGCCTTCCCTCAATGACCGGCTTGCACCAGAATCCTTGACTCAGGCTCTGCTTCTGTGGAACTGGGCCCCAGACGCTAGTTCTGGCTCCAGAGGGTTATGGAAAGCTTGCGGACAAGGCAGTGGGGCCTCGGGGGCCGGAAGCCCTGCCAGGGGCCACACTGTGTAGAAGGGGCAGGGCTGGGGCTTGAACCCAGTTCCTGGATTCCAGGTTCTGGGGGCCACACAGGAGGGCAACCCCAGCATGGCCTCCCCGGCTGGGACCTCAGGGCTGCATGCATCAGCCACTCCCCAGTCTGGGGTCCTGTCCACTGGGAATCGCTCAGGCCTCAGAGTTAGCCCCACTCCCCAGAGACTGGGCCAGGCGGGGCCAGGTCCCCTGCCTGCTGCGGGGGGGCAGGGGAGCGCTGATGTCAGCTGGGAGCCCACTGCCCTCCTGTCCCTCCCTGCCAGCCCTGTCCACTGGGGCACGTCTCCTGCTGCACAGTGACAGGGGAGACTGAGGTCTCCTTCAATAAAGATGCCTTGCATTTAACTAAACGACCCCAGTCCTTCCGGAACCCCGCTCCCGCCTTCCTTTAACTGAGGAGGGGCTGGGACCTGTCCTTGCCCAGGGCCTGGGGTCACCAGCACTCCCCACCCTTGGGTGCCCAGGGCAAGTCCTCCAGCCTCCGAGCCCCCGACGCCAGCCAGCTCCTGTCCTCCTGACCCTGTTCTGGGCACAGAGCACCTCCTCGGTGCCTCGATTCCCAAACCTTCTGGAAGCAGACAGGACCCTCGCACCTGGAAGACGATGACAAAGGCCAGCCGGGCGGCCAGGACGGCCCAGAAGTCCTTGGAGACGTCGTACTTGTGTTCCGACCATGGTGGTTCCCGGTAGTCTTTGTACCTGCAAGATGGAGTTGGGTCTCTGAGAGGAACTGGGGTCTGGCTGCACCGAGGGGCTTGTGAGTGTCAGGAAAGCCTGAGTCGGACCCTGGGCCAACTGTAGGACAGCACCCTCCCTGGAGGAAGAGGCCCCCCTCCAGCCCACTCACACGCCCAGGGAGTCTCCCCATGTTGGACGGGGTGCCGGCACCCACGTGGGCTGGGCAGGCCAGAGGGGCGTCCCCGTAAGTCCAGCTGTGGGCCCACAGAAAGAGGCTCCGGGACCATCTGGTCCAGGGGTTCCAAACTTTTGAAGGCAGTGGAGCCCATTTTCTAAAAAGAAATCCCACCTGAGACTCTGGTAGGTCACACAAAGCAAGTGGGGCCTCCCTGGTTGAAGAGGGGTGGGGTCCCTAAGCCTAGAGACTCAACCCACCCCCCATCACCCACAAAACTCCAGGCAGGGCTCCCTGAAATCCAGGTCTCCAGTCTCGACCTTCTCTGTAGGGGAAACTATTGGAAAAAATGAAACGTTTTCTTCAAGTAGCCCTTGTACGACGTTAACCATACAGTTATTGTGGTCAGGGCACCAGGGAACTGTCCCCAGGCCCGCCCTGCCCCACGGGGCCCAGCGCCGAGGGGCATGTCTCTCCCTCTCCCAACTGTTAGCTCCTTATCTCCGTGTAATAAATACCAGCCCGGCCCTCTTATCACTTCCGGACATTGCCCATGAGCGCCTGCTGGGAGACAAGGTTGCTTACTTCCCTGGCCCCCAAGGTTCCACCTCTGTCCCTTGTGCAGCGGGAGTGGTGGGTGCCTCCTGGGCTTTAGGTCTGCCTTTTTCTCAGAGGCCCAGAGATGCCTGATGTGGGGCTGAGTGAGGATGAGAACCCGGGTTCTGTCCCCACCAACCACCCCAAAATTTGGGAGGTGCTTGGTTTTAACGGGGCTGACCCCCTCTGTGTGGGAAAAGCTTCCCTAAAGCCGTGTGAGGAAGCCATGGCCGGGGCGGTTTCTAGGTGCTGGGCTGCAGCTGTGCCCTGCTGGTTACTGAAAAGCTGAGGCCCAGGTGGGGAGACCAGGAGAGGAGGCACCTAGCTCTGTGGGCACAGGCCTCGCATAGACCCAGAGCCGGCTCCCGCCTTGCTGTGCATCCCTGCGCCATCGCTTGGCCTCTCTGGGCCTCGGTCTGGCATTCCCTCACTTAGTCATGTCGCAAGTATTTATTGAGCAGCTACTGCATGCCCCTGCATTCCAGGGGCAGAGCTTGCGGGGGGCACAGACAGGGCCCCTCACCCACAGAGCTTTGTGTCTGAGGGAGCTGGATGGGAGCCTCGGAGGGCCTGTTCAGAGCTAAGCTGCCAACCCCAGAGACAGGATTGGGCTGGGAACACACCCTCTGGTGCCAGGTGCTGAGCCACGCAGAAGATGCACCACCTGATCTCCGATGGGAACAGGCATCCCCTGTTCTCCCAGCGTCAGAAGCCACACACATTTTCTCTTCCCTCTTCTTTCTGTTCTCAAGGCCAGTTGCACCAGGATGCTGGGAAATGTGTTTGGGTCACCTGGCAAACTCCTATGCATCCCTCAAAGCCCACTTACATAAGAACCGTCCAGATGCCAACCCCCACCACCTGCACTGACCTCTATCAGAGATGATCTTACAGTTTTCCTTGCTTTGCTCTTGTGCTAAGCCTGCCACCTCTCCCTGGGGAGAATAATAATGCCCTCTCTGGGGTTGCTGTGAGCATTCAATGAGACCACGTCTGTTTCAGTGCAGGAATAAATGGTAGCCAGCAGGGGTCACAGCGCTCAGCTCTGCTAAGCTGCCTCTCCCATTCCTGCTGCCCCAGGCTGGGCTGGGTGCTGCTCCTTTGGGAGGCAGCTTGACAGGGGAGCGGCCGGCAGCACGGAGCTCACGGCACCTACAGCACTTAATAGTGGGCAACGGTTGGGTGGGCCTGGCTAAAGCCTGAATCCCAGGGAGCAGAGTGGACTGGCCCATGGCCTTCCTTCTCTGTGGGGGTAAAAGTAACAAGGTTCTCACTTAAAAACCAGGTCTCTGCTCTGCCTCCTTGGCCTCCCGCTGCGTGGCCAGGACTCCTGACCGATGCATGGATGGGGAGGTGCTTCCGGGGGCTGGATGCCCGATGCCCGATTCTTACCCAGGAAACACCAACACTGACATTTCTGAGGGAATTTATAATAAAATGACCACCTATATCCCTGCCTTCTTTGTTCTAAATCATTCTTCCTCTAAAATTCATTTTGAGTTAAATAGGTCAGCCTGAGTGTGTTCTTGGTGTGGGATGTTCAAACAAAGCGAGAGAAGTGCAGCGCTGGCTGAGAAGCGGCAGGGGTCCTGGACCGGAAGCTCGGGGGTCTCTGGGGCCCGTGCCTGCGGAGGATGGCGAGGAAGGGACCTTGAGTCCCTGCCCTTGACCCCCAGCTCTCCAGGCAGACCCTGCCCGAGGCGACCACGCAGGGGGTTGAAGCAGATCACCTGGGCCTTTCCTGTGATGTACGTGCTCACGTACATGTGCCTTGAAACATGCGGTGGGTGGGATTCTGAAAAGCGGGAAGCATGTCGTGTTGCCTGTTTGTGTGTCACCTGCCCTTTCTCGTTGGCAGGCCTGGCTGTACCGGGTCCCAGAGTAGGTGTGGTCCCTGCCCTGACACAGAACACACGGCACGTCGTGTAATTTCTCTTTAAGCACTCGGGGTCAGCCGGGCACATCTGCTGTTGCAAAGCCCTCAGTAGCACCTGTGCTGGACAGGTCTGCCTGCCTGTTCCAATGACCGCACGCGGTGCTGGTTTTCCATTTCTTGGGCCAGTTTTTTTTTTTTTTTGCAAGCAGCCTCATGCCACCGCTAGTTGCTGTCAGCACCCTGGACCCTGGCAGTCTCCTCCGCTTCCTGCTACTAGGGCAAGGGTGTGAAGACAGACAGGTAAGCTTGCTAGAGCTATGGGCAAAGTAAGAGTAAACAGCCTTGGGGTAGATCATCCGCCCTATGCAGAAAGGGCTGCGCGTCATCGCGTGGGTTTGTGACACGTGCTCTGGCCCTTGCAGTCTTTCGTGTTCTGAATCTCAGCTGGGCTGGAGGCGGTGCGGACTGCCCACAGATGCTGAGTGTGCCCCACTCTGCCTCCCCGGTCTCAGCCTCATGGCAAAGCCCGTGGCCAGTCGCTCCACAGTCCTCTGTTTCTTGACCCGGGATGCCGTGCCCCTGCCCGCACCTTCAGCCCTACCGTCCACGTTTCCCTTTACGCTTCACGCTCCAGAACAGGCTGCAGTTTCCCACCCACAGACGCCCCTGCTCACCACTCTTCTTTTACCCGCTTTGCCCCTCCCCTTGGAGTGACCCCTACTGCCTCCACCCTCTACCCGGGCTTCCGGCTACTATCACCCCTTTAACTCGATCTGTTTATGCTTCTGTTGTCCCTGCACAAAGTCCCTGGGCAGCAGGGATCATGTGGCCCACGCCCGAGCCCCAGCCCTGAGCCCCCAGCCCCTAACCCGGCCAGGCTGGCACCTGGAAGATGCACAGCGAATAGCCAGGCCTGGCTCTGCCCCTTACTCGTGCCCCCACCCTCTTCCCCGCCTCCGTCTTTCCTGGGGTGCTACCTGCCTGCCCTGAGTGTCTGGCCAGCTGATGGGGCCCCGCAGGTTGGACCCTCTCAGACGTCTGTTGCTTTTGCCTGCCCAGCACCCAGCACCCCAGTTTTCCTTGGGGTGCCCCAAATCTATGGCTATGACTCCATACCCTGGCACACGACCCAGACCTAGCCAACAAGATCCCCGCACACTCTGGCAACAGTGATTGGTTCAGGAATGGGCCTCTGACCCGAGACAGGTCATTGAAACTCAATCCTAGGACTTCTGCTGATGGGTGGGAAAGAAAGCCCCCCTAGTGGGACTGCTGAGCAGAGAGGACTGCTGGGGGACGCTTACTGCCTGTCAGGAAATGACGCCCACATGCAGGAATGTATAAAATCGGGGAGGCAGTGTCAGGATGGGGCCGGATGACAAGGCAGCCCCTGGATCCCGCCACGCCGGAAGCCTATCACGGACTTCTTAGTTAAAGAACTAATAAATCACATCCTACCCCCACCCCAGGGATATTTTTTTTTCCCCCTTGAAGCAAGATTAAGCTGTTCTGTGATTTGCCCTGAAAGAATCCTGGCTTGAACTGGGGTTTTCGCAGAAGCCCACCAAATGGGGCTCTTTAAAGAGAGCTGCCTGGGCGGTACCTGCAGATCTGCACCTCGTAGCCCAGGTCTAGGGGGTCGTTGGGGGCCGTGCCATTCTGGAAGTCGCTGACGTTGAAGGAGGAGAGGGTGTGGTTGACGAAGCCGTGCATGGTCCCGTTCTCACTATACATGTAGAGGTACACCAGGCGAGGGATGAAGTCCGACGTGAAGGAGATCACGAACGCCTGGGGCGGGAACAGAGCCGTGAGTGCGGACGCCCGCTGGGAGGGGGAGGGGATGTACCCCACCAGAGCCAGGGCAGCGCTGGCCCTGGGGCCCGGCCACGTGACCCAAGTTGGCAAACATGACCCCATGGCCTCGGCTTGTCGAGTGACAAACGAAGGGTTGGGGGCATTCCTGTCGGCCCCTCCAGCACCTTGAGGAGAGGGCCCGGGGGCTGGGAACAGGGCGCCCCTGAACGAGAAGGCTTGGGGACCATGCTGGCTGCCTCTCACTGGCTGTGTGGCCCTGGACAAATCGCCTGACCTCTCTGTGCCTCCATTTTCTCTTGTCAAACAGGGCTAACAGCGCCCGCTCTAGGTGCTTCTCCTTCCTGGCTTGTTTGAAAGAGAGCGAGGCAGGGAGGGAAAGTGCTTTGTGGATTGTGAAGTTCAGACCCAGCCCACCCTATTCTAGAGCAGTCCCCGGGGCAGCGCAGTGTAAGGCCAGTATCAGAGCATGGACCCGACGGCCTGGGGTAAAGTCCAGCTCTGCCTCTTGTTGGCTGTGTGACCTCGGGCAAGTCGCCTGACCTCTCTGTGCCTCGGCTGTATCACCTGCAAGATGGGGCAATAACCCTCTGCCTCCATGGGCCGTGTGTGCACTCGTGGGTGGGTGCACTGAATGGGCTTAGAAGGGCCTGGAGCATTCTAGATGCTCAATAAATGTTAGCTGCTATTATTATTATTGCTGCTGCTGGCTGCTCTCACGAGACGTCCAGCTTGTTCCTAGCTGCTCTGCTCTCAGCGCCCCATGCTCATGCCCCAGAGGGGCTGTACCTTGGTGTTTCCAGCCTCTCCCCATCAAAATGTGCCCCCAGCTCAGCCCGGGTCGGGGTGCGGAGCTGTCGCTGTCCAGTGTGCAAGCTCAGCCCACGGCCTCCCTTTATAAGTGGAGTTTCAAAGCCTTAACCCAGCGGGACTGGGTGGCTGACAGGGAGCTGTCAGCCAGCAGGGAAAGCAGGTCCAGGGCTCTGAGGGTCCCTTCTCCCGGGCCGAGCATCCCTTCCTGTGCCGTGGGGACTGAGTGTCAGGGCCTCACTGTGACCCTGACCCAGCACTGTGACCATCTGCTCCAGGGAGCTGCCCGCCCGCCCCCCGCTCCATCCCCGACCCTACAAGGCGCAGGGTGGCAGCTTCTGGGGGGCTCAGGCTTGGCCGGCTGGTGGAGGGGTTGGGGTCACAGGGCTGAGGCGTTGCAGACCCCCCTGGGGTTCTCGTGTCAGGAAGGCGTGGACCAGATGCTGGGGCAGGGCCGTGGAGCGCGGGGCACTGTCCTCAGCGAGCTCGTGTGTCTGTGCGTGCCTGTGTGCGTGTGTGGGCGACTGGCAGGTTCCTCTTCTCTCCGTGTTTCAGGATTTCTCAAACTTTCTTTGAAGAGCGGGCATGAGTTTCACATAAAGGGGGAAAGTTAACTTTTTTTTTTGGCCGTGCCGCATGGCCTGCGGGATCTTAGTTCCCCGACCAGGGATCGAACCCGTGTCCCCTGCAGTGGAAGCACGGAGTCTTAACCACTGGACCTCCAGGGACGTCCCAAAATTAACTTTTTTTAAAAAGAGCAGAAGAGTTGCTAATGAGGAATCTCCGTGTCTCTCTCTGTCTCTGTGTCTCTGTGTGTCTCTCTCTCCCGCCCTCCCTGTCTCTGTCTCTCTCCCTCCCTGTCTGCCTCTATCTCCTTCTCTTGTTTGTTCTCAGGACTTGGGAGAGAGGGGACTTAGGGGCCAAGGTGGGCACAGTGGAGGGTTTTGCCCCCGGTTGCAGAGAAAGGTCGAGGAGATTTTGTCATTCCCACCAGAGCCCGCCCCACCCCTCAACAGGACCAAGGGATGCTTCTGAAGAGGAGATGCTCCTGCCAGCTGGGAACCGCTCCGAGGCTGGAGGTACGCACCAGCTCTCTGGAAGGGGAAGGGGTGCCCGGCCGCAGGGCAGCTCGGCCGGGCTTCCTGGCCGAGGTCCTGAAGTCACCGGTCACTTACGTTGATTATGACGGCAAGCTTCCCGATGCCTCTGAGGATATCGTACCAGATGCCTGGGGGAAAGGGAAGCACAGGTTTAAAGACCCCCTTGCCCTGGCTCTCAGTAACTCGGGCTAGCAGGCAGCAGCCGGGCCTTCGCAGGGGCCGGTCTGGTCCTCTTCTGGGGCAGGTCAGACACGTGGTAACAGGGAATAGTTTGGGGAGGACCTGGGGGAGCCTGGCTGACAACGGAGCCCATGGCTTGTACTGGCTCGTCAGCTGTTTGTAAGCAAACTGTGTAGCTTCTCAAAGAGATGCTTAGAAACACCTGGTCCCTGGTTCTGAACAATCTCCCGTGAAGCTGCGTAAACTACTGATCGGCGTGGATGGAGTAGACAGAGAGAGACAAAGATTCAGTTTGGACGCAGCTCCTGCCCCAAAGAGCCCACGCAGCAGTAACTGGAGACTGAAACCACGAAGTTTGATGTCCTATGAATTTTCCGTAGCTCTAGTGCCAGGAAAACTGAATTTAGGGACAGGCCAGATGCAGGGCGAGTGTCAGGGAGCAAAGCCAGGGCCCCCGGCTGGTGAGGCTGGGACCATGGCCTGGGTATAATGACTGGACAGCAGTGCGGTACAAACCATTTCCCGTCTGGATGCCCCCTTGTTCCCATCACCCCAAGGTGCAGCACTGTAGCTCATCGCAGGTGAACAGAAGGATGGTCCTTTCTGAACCAGAAAGCCCAGGACAGAAGCACTTTATCCAGGGCTAGCCCCACTCCTTAGGGCCTCAATGCTGCGACTCCTGGAAGGGCGCCCAGTGCCCCTGCCCCCAACCTGACCGCGTTCCTATGAGGCTAGCACACATCACGGAAAAGCTGGGGCTGGAATCCTGTCCCAGGCACTCTCTCTCCCTGCCTGGAGCCAGACCTGAGTGGTGACAACGGCACTCCTCAGGAAGGGCTGGAGGGGACAGTGGCCGGTGGTGGGGGGCTCTACCAGGGCACACAGAGCTGCTCATGGGCGTTCCTGCCCTCGCAGTGAGCGCCCGTCTCGGGAGTGTATGCTTGGGGGTCTGCAGAGACCGCAGGAGTTCAGGCCCATGTAGCCCAGAAGCTGGAAGCCGCAGGCTGGGACCCAGCACCCGAGGTCTGCCGTGAGGGGGCTCCCCAGCCGCCGCCGGGTACCACTCCACGAAGCAAGCATTCACGCTGCCCGCTGTAGACCCTTCTGCGGGGCCTCGTGGGAGTGACGTTCACCTCCCTGCCCATCAGCCGCCCGTGCAGGCTATCACCGAACCCGAGATGTGAAGTTCGTCCCGGTTCTGTTGGGTCTTCCCACGAGGGCAGCGGTGTTTGATTCACTTTCGCGCTGGAGCAGTGGCAGGGCGGTCCCGGGGCCTGCACGCCTCGGGGCGCTAGGTCCACCACCCTTCCCGTCTCTCCCGAAGGAAGCACTCGAGGTGCAAATGAGCAAGAGGCAGCTCCTCGGACGACGCATCTGTACAAAGTCAGCGCTGTGCAGGGCCCACCCTCACGGCTGGCCGCCTCGGGGGCTGGGAGCCCTTCTGGAGACGCCACGCTCCCGGGGAGCACATCCTTCATCCCTCCTGGGTCTAGTACGCAGCCTGGCACGTGGGGCTGGGTGCTGTTGGCTAAGTGTTGGCTGAGTGACTGTATGAACGCAGAAAGCCCTTCCAACTAGGCTTCACGCCCGAGCAGAGGTGGCCACATCCAGGTGCGTGGGTGTTTCCTCGAGCTTGTCCGCTACTTAAAAAATGCTGGTGGGAATGTAAATTGATACAGCCACTATGGAGAACAGTATGGAGGTTCCTTAAAAAACTAAAAATAGGGCTTCCCTGGTGGCGCAGCGGTTGAGAGTCCGACTGCCGATGCAGGGGACACGGGTTCGTGCCCCGGTCCGGGAAGATCCCACATGCCGCGGAGCAGCTGGGCCCATGAGCCACGGCCGCTGAGCCTGCGCGTCCGGAGCCTGTGCTCCACAACGGGAGAGGCCACAACAGTGAGAGGCCTGCGTACCGCAAAACAAAACAAAACAAAACAAACTAAAAAATAGAACTACCATACGACCCAGCAATCCCACTACTGGGCATATACCCTGAGAAAACAATAATTCAAAAAGAGACATGTACCACAGTGTTCACTGCAGCACTATTTACAATAGCCAGGACATGGAAGCCAGGATATGGAAGTGTCCATCCTCGGATGAATGGATAAAGATGTGACACATATATACAATGGAATATTACTCAGCCATAAAAAGAAACGAAATTGAGTTATTTGTAGTTAGGTGGATACACCTAGAGTCTGTCATACAGAGTGAAGTAAGTCAGAAAGAGAAAAACAAATACCGTATGCTAACATATATATGGAATCCACGGGAAAAAAAAAAAAGGGTCATGAAGAACCTAGGGGTAAGACGGGAATAAAGACACAGACCTACTAGAGAATGGACTTGAGGATATGGGGAGGGGGGAGGGTGAGCTGTGACAAAGAGAGCGGCATGGACATATACACACTACCAAATGTAAGGTAGATAGCTAGTGGGAAGCAGCCGCACAGCACAGGGAGATCAGCTCGGTGCTTTGTGACCACCTGGAGGGGTGGGATAGGGAGGGTGGGAGGGAGGGAGACGCAAGAGGGAAGAGATATGGGGACATGTGTATATGTATAACTGATTCACTTTGTTATAAAGCAGAAACTAACACACCACTGTAAGGCAATTATACTCCAATAAAGATGTTAAAAAGAAAGATACAATGCAAATAGAAAACAAATGTTGACGGATGTTCCCAGACCAGGATGACGTGTTTTTAAAAAGCGAAACTTGCTGCTTCTAAAGGGGCCTCAGCTCTGGGTCAGCAGCGGGCTGGCAGCTCCAGGACGACAGTTGGCCGTGGCTGGCAGCGGCGCCCCCTTCAGGCCACACAATGCACTGCAGGTCTCTCTGTACCAAGGCAACTCCTTTATCACCACCAGTTGCTTAGAGAAACATTTATCCAAACCCAGACCTGACTAAAGTGGGGAGACAAAAAAAACCCGAGGGTAGGGTGTTTCATGGGAACAAGCACGCCTGCTGTGTCTGTTTCGTCCACTCCTTCTTGCGGCCCCGCCTGGCCCCGAGGGCTCTGAGCTTGAGGACTCCGAGTGGGGGGCCAGGGTGCCGGTGAGCCTGGCAAGTTGAGGTTTCCGGGCAGGGGGCTGCCTCGGGGGGCGGCTCCTGAGCACAGCAGGAGGAAATGAGTCTGCGGCCGGCCCAGGCCGCGGCCCAACGGGCTGAGACAGGTGACAACAGAAAACGGGGCTGCTGAGGTGGGAGATGGATGGGCCAGCGAGGGCTTTCCACGGCCCGGGGCTGAGCCGGGCTTCCAGGTCCCGCAGTGCCTTTATGTCCGGGCCGAGGGTCCTCTGTGCGATCCCCACTCCAGAACCGTGGGCTCCTGTTGCAAAAGTGCAGAACCCGGACGCCGCTCCGGCCCGCAGGATCACCTCTTCTGGAGCCTTGACCCTCCAAGCTATTCAGACACACACTGCACTCCAGGATAAGAATCATTGCTCTGACGACCTCGAGGTACAAGGGGCTGATGCTGTTTGGGACAAATCTTGGCTTCGCTTATGAAAATCTCGCGGGGGGAGATGCCTCATTTCCATCGGCCTTCTTCAAGGCATCACTGCTGTCCCAGGAGACGCTAAGCCCCGTTTCCAAGCACACGTCAGGGAGGTGTTTAGACGCGCCTGTCAACTCTCAGCACCCGGGAGCCGAGCTCAGGCAGAGTTCCTCACTCGGAAGCCTCTGAAGAATGAGCATGAGGGCAGGAAGCATGCTGGTCTGGAGTCAAAGGTCCAGGACTGCGACGCTGGAGCCGGTTCCCACGTGCGCACGCGGCTGGGTCACTGCAGCCGCTCACCACGCCCCCCCTCTCCAGGGCCAAGCAGGGCAGTCGCGGCGCCTGTGCTTTGTGGCAGAGCTTCCTCCAGACACCCCTGGCGCCGTGGGTGCAGGTCATGGGGGCCACTGGGGCCCTCTGTCCCCTCAGGGCCCTGCACGGATCACAGGAGGAATACAAAAGCCTCTTCAAGGAAAGGTTACCGTGGAGGAGGCCATAAACAAACCCAGATTATGCTCCAGCTGACCAGGCAGGAACCAGGAAGGGAGCAGCCAGTCCGTAAGGACTGGGAATGATCGAGGAGCCGCGATCAGAAACCCTGAGGATACGATCCAAGCCCTGCTCGTGGTGGGAACGACAACGCCCACCAGGGCCGCGGAGGGCCGGTGGCAGCGTGGCGCCCTGGTGCTCCCTTCCACCCTGGGGGGCTGCAGGCTCTGGGTGCTGCTACAGGACACGGCCACGGCTCTGCCAGGCACAGATGCCAAAGCAAACTCTGGCCGCCGTGGACACGCCTGGGGCCTCCGGGCGCCTGAGAATCGGGCCTTTGTAAGCAACAAGTGGCGGGAGGCGACGCTCTTTTCTTCACGGCCGCTGGGCACGGGCTCAGGATTCCCAAGGACTGTCCAGGGAGCGCCGGGCGGGATGACCGTCTGCCCCATGCAGGCCTCAGGCGTGCACCTCACGGAGGTGTGCCGGGAGGGGCCGAGGGCTTGAGCGCTCCACTTCCAGCTCAGCTCCGCTAACCACCTGGCCTCAGTCTCCCCATCTGGAAAATGGGACCGAGGATTTGCCCCAGCTTCCCCACGAGGCTCCTGGGGGGACTCGACAGCTGAAAGCCCCAGAGAAAGTTCAATGCCAGGCACAGCTCTCTGGGGTCGTCCTCAGAGCAGGGCGGGGTACGCTTCCGAGAGCCCTGGGTTCCGCGTCTCCTTGATCTCGAGGCGGGGATTTGCAAACATGGCCTGTGGCCCAAATCAGTGCATGGCTGGTGTTATTGGATGACCCACGAGCAAAGAACAGCTCTTGCATTTTCAAGTGTGAGTGAAAAAAGCATGAGAAACTTAGCCTTTCGGTGAGAATTCTGCACATCACCTCAGTCCACAGAGACAAAAACGTTTACTCTCCGGCCATTCATGGAAACGTGAGCCGGGCTCTGACTCAGTGCAGCAGCAAACCCACTGCTTTGGACCTCTGTCCCCCCCGGCCCTGTGGCCACGGCCCTCCCGGCTACGTAGGGGTGTGGTGTGAGGGGCGAAGGCTCGCTCCAAGGCCACAGATGAGGCAGAATCAGGGAGCCAGAAGGGACTTCACAGGGCCAGTGAGTTCTGGGGCCTTAAAATCTTTTAAAATCATAAACGAAGTCTAGGACGGAGGACATCTGTTTGCCGGGTCTTTGCTGACTGTCTGGGTCGTCCAGATAGGAAGGAGAGACTAAAGTGGCAAAACACAGGGCGACGACCTCTGTACTGCAGCTGGGCTTAGACGTCCCTCCTGGTGGAACAGCGAGCGTGCCTGGACCCTCTCTAAGCCTGGGGCCGGCAGGTCACATCACGGAGCCCAGAGCACAAACGTGAACCAGGGGAAATCACCGATATCTGAGCGCATCTGAATCGTGAGAACGGCGATTTCATCCGGTTCAACCCGAGAGGCTGCACCGTGTAAAGCCGGACTCCAGGCTTCTCGGGGGGCGGGGGTGGATGGTGGAGAATCAGTGGGCCTGGCATCATCAGCGGGTGGGGGCCGCACCATGGGGCCCCGCACGGGCCAAGGAGCCCCTGGCTGGGGATGCAATGGCCTCAGGGGCGTTTTCAACGAGGGCGACCCAATGCCAAGGGCGAGAGAAGGTTTTGGAAGGAGTGACGAAGCCCCTGCATTTTTGCAAGATTATATTTGGGCTACAAAAGCCCAACCCAGACTTCTCTGGTGGCGCAGTGGTTAAGAATCCGCCTGCCAATGCAGGGCACACGGGTTCGAGCCCTGGTCCGGGAAGATCCCACGTGCCGCGGAGCAACTAACCCTGTGTGCCACAACTACAGAGCCTGTGCTCTGGAGCCCGCGAGCCACAACTACTGAGCCTGCGCACCTAGAGCCTGTGCTCTGCAACAAGAAAAGCCACCACGATGAGAAACCCGTGCACCGCAACGAAGAGTAGCCCCCGCTCGCCACACCTAGAGAAAGCCCGTGCGCAGCAACGAAGACCCAACGTAGCAAAAAATAAATAAAAATAAATAAATTTATTAAAAAAAAAAAGCCCAACCCAAAGATCTATCTCGCTGGTGTGCAAACCTTATTTTGGTAAAATGACAGATAACATCCCTAACACACAATTCAATCTTGTTTGTTCTAGGAACCAGCACAGAACTAGCACAGGTGCTGTTGTAACTAAAATTGTGTTCAATAGGAGATAAAACAAATATATTTTGTAATTTTCCATCTCATTTCAAGATAAAATCCCAATAAAGACTTTTTTGTTTTCACCCTGAAAATTGGGTTCTGGATTAAGTTGATTCCCTTTAAGATACGATGAGAATCGTCCTTGCTGGTGGGGGCTAGCTGTGGCAAAGGCGTGCATGGGGCTCTGAGCCCTGCCTACTAGATCCCTCCACTCCTGGACAGACGGGCACCCACATATGCTTAAATGCCTCTGGTGACGGGGAGCTCACCACTCCACAAGGATGTCGGTTCCACTTTTGACACCTTTGACTATTCGAAAGTCCTTATGCTGGTGTTAAACGTCCCCCAACCCCAAGCCCCTCTTCCACGTGGATGAGGAGCGCCTTAGTGACTCGGGGTTAAAAAGCCCAGGCTGCTCTCGGCCCTGACCCAACAGGCAGGTGACACGATGCTCTTCCTTCATTGCTGGGAGGGGGCTCCCTCCTTCCTTTACTCTTCTGTGAACGTTAAATGACTAAACGATACCCTCTGTAGGAAGGCACTGCTGAGCAGCTACTATGAGCTGGTCTGGCTCTGTGCTCTGGGGCCACGCAGACAGCCGGGGAGGGGCAGGGGTGCTGAGGGCCATCAGAGGCAATGTACCTTGTGGGCCTCCTGGAGCAGCACACCGGGGAGCAGCTCTGATATCCGAGCCACGAGCTCCTTCCCAAGTGTTCTCCGCAGCCCACACATCTCAGGAGTTGGCAGTTCGGGGTGGGGTGGAGAGGGGCCTGGAGGCCCTGCATCCTCACCCCCCGCCCCATCTCTGACCCTGTCCCCAGGGCAGGTGCAGTGAGGAGCCCGGGACCCCACTTTGCTAGCTCTGCCTCTGGCTTCCGGGGAGCTTCCCAAAGCCCAGTATGTCCTCCAACCCCAGCGCCCAGGGCACTCACCGATGTCCTTGGCTCTGACGGCCACCGGCCTTCGGAGCTCGGTGATGAACTTCTTGGCGTCCAGGCGTATCTCAATGATGTTGTTCAGCAGCGCAAAGAGCGGGGCCAGCGGGAAGGACGCAACGAACAGGGTGACAAAGCCGAACTGGATGACTGCAGAGAGGAGGGGACGGCGGTCAGCATGCACTGTCCCTGTCCCGGGATGGCAGGACCCCCGCCCCACGCCCCCGGGTCGGATGGGCCCTGCCTCCCGTGTGTAAGAGGGGATCTCGGACACGCCCAGGCCGGGAGGGAGCTGTGGGCAAGGTTCCAAGTTTTGCTCTGGACCTGAGTCTTGTCTCTTGAATAAAGGCCGTGTACTCACTTATCATATGTCTGATCTTAAAAATCACCAGTTAACGGGAAAAAGGTGCCCGTGAGCACAAAGGCCCAGCCTCGGTCACCCTGTGTGCGGGCCGGGACGGTGCCCTCGTGCTTCCTAGGACCTGGCGGGCCCGCGAGCATCACTGCGTCTCCAACAGCCCCCAGCGCCCCCCTCCGTCGGGCCCCGGGGAGCCGGTCGGGGACCGCCACCCACTGTCTGGACAATCTCGCCCCTCTGCCTCCCTCCCTCACTGTCCCTCCTTCTGCTCATCATGGGCCGGCGGGGCAGGTCGGGGAGAGGGTGCTGAATGGAAGTGAGTGGAGGAAGCTGGCTCAGGAACTGCACAGCCGGACCTCGCCCAAGGGCGCTCGGTGCCAGGCGGGAAACAGGGAAGCCGGCAGAATGTGGCTCCGGGCCCAGCGGGCTGAGCGTGACCACTGTTAGCGCGGTGGGGTGCCTGGAGGCTCTGTGTGATCCCTCGTCCCAGAGCCACGTCCCTGGCCCCTCACGTGCCCCACGGCGGCT
Source organism: Globicephala melas (assembly GCF_963455315.2). Classification (NCBI taxonomy): domain Eukaryota; kingdom Metazoa; phylum Chordata; class Mammalia; order Artiodactyla; family Delphinidae; genus Globicephala; species Globicephala melas. The sequence goes on from NC_083321.1 coordinate 3,410,437, forward strand.
CCGCGGAATGTTTCTGCGGATGCTGGCCTCGCCTGAAGGCTCTGGAGATGATGGACGGGATGGAGGCCACTGGATAAGCTCGGCGTTGGGGCCAGGGGGCTGCTGAGCCCCGAGGCTGCGGGTTCTCCGACTCCCGAGTGACACTGCCTCCCCTTGCCGGGACAGCAGCGGGGAGAGCAGCAGGAGGTGCGGGTGGGTCCTGCCCACTGGGCCTTTTCTTCCACCTACCCCATCCCAGCCCGAGTCGGCCTGGAGGAGACGGCCAGGCACAGGGTGGCTGCTCCGTGGGGGGGCAGGAGGGGCCTCCCCCGGGAATTTCATTTCACTAAACCCCAGAGGATCCAGGACTCTCCAGCCACCATAAAAATTAAAATCTGGGGACTTCCCTGGTGGCACAGCGGTTAAGAATCGCCTGCCAATGCAGGGGACATGGGTTCGAGCCCTGGTCCGGGAAGATCCCACATGCCGTGGAGCGGCTAAGCCCGTGCGCCACAACTACTAAGCCCACGCGCTGCAACTACTGAAGCCCGCACGTCTAGAGCCGGTGTTCCACAACAAGAGAAGCACCCGCTCGCCGCAACTAGAGAAAGCCTGCGCGCAGCAACGAAGACCCAACGCAGCCAAAAAAAATAATAATAAACTTAAAAAAAAATTAAAATCTGGGGAAACGACCGACTGCAGTCTCTCAGCGGATCATAGGCTGCTGTTCTCGGTGTCCATCCGCCCACGGGGTCAGGCAGTGGAGACCCTCCTCCCAGGCCCCACGATGAGCATAAACAGCTGGGCAGAGGGCAGGCCTGGGGAGGCGGCACCCGCAGGGCGGGGAGCTGCCCGTCTGCCTCCGGTTCAGCCTGGATTTGATTCCGGGACGATGTCCGGGAGGATGTCACCCAGACGCCACACCATCTCCTTGTCTTAAGTCTCAGAGTGTTACGGCACTGGCGTCCGGGAAGCTGGGAGTGACTTACTGGGACCAACTCTGCCAACAGGGAGGGACACACCCGTGGTACAATTAAACAGAACCGCTCCTGAAACCCAAGGCCACCCCACCCCTGACCAGCCCACCCTGCAGACCAGTCCCTGGCTGGTTTGCCCAGGTGCCTGTTAAAACGCAGAGTCCTGGGTCCCACTCCGTGCAGACCAGGATTGGGCCCGGGAACCAGCATTAAAATTTTTTGTTTTTGCTGCACTGCGAGGCTTGAGGAATCTTAGTTCCCCGGCCAGGGATCAAACCCGGGGCCCCGGCTGTGGAAGCCCGGAGTCTTAACCACTGGACCGCCAGGGAAGTCCCCCAGCATTTAAGATAAGCTGTCCATGGTGGTTAGGGGGCACGACACTGGGACCCCGTGCGCGAGTGTCAGCCTTCACTCATCCGTTCATTCAGGGAGCACACGTTGGGCACCCACTGTATACCTGGACCTGTGCTGGGGCAGGGGGTACAGCAGTGAAGAAAAAAGACCTGCTTTCATGGGGCTTTGATTCTACAGGAGAGGCAGACGGTGGAGGAGTGAGAAAGGGTTGGGGACTAAAGATATCAGCTGTGGTGAGAACCAGAAAGCAGGGGGAGAGCCTGCCCCTTTTAAACCCTGCGGTGGGGAAGACCCCTCTGGTGGGGGACATTCTGAGCAGAGCCCTGCAGGAAGGGAGAGAGGGAGTGACGCTCATACCAGGGGAAAGCGTTACGGGCAGGGCACAGCCAGCGCAAAGGCCCCTTGGCAGGAGTGACCTCTGTGAGTTTGGGTAACAGCAAGGAGGCCAGCGTGGCCCAAGTGGAGGGAGAGGTAGGAGGTGGGGTCAGGGAGGCTCCAGGTGGCTGCCACGCAGGCCACACCTGGCCTGTCCCCTCTCTCTCTCGCCCCACTCCTGGGAGTCATGTGCCGCCTCTGGGCATCCTCCCATCCAGCGGCACAGCTGCAGGTGACACGGCTGAGTCCTGGGTGTGTCCCGCTCCGTGCAGGGACCGCAGCGAGCCCCCGGCGGCCAGCTGGCCCTTTTCCGTCCTGCCCCGTCTCCCAGGACAGGGTTCTCCCGTCACTCACTCATCTCCATGTACTCCGGGGTGAGGCCCGCGAAGGGCTCCAGCGTGTAATCCACCTCGTACCGCTGCTTCTTCTTCACGTACTCGTCGTGGTCAGAGGGGCTCTGGTGCCTCAGCCTCAGGTAACGGATGAACTTCTTCATTTTCCTGAAAGACACACGACGTCACCTCGGTTGGGTTTCCAGGGAGGTGGGCTCGGGGGTCTGGCACCTCCAAGCTGTTTTGCCAATTCTCTGAGCCCTCGCGCGTTCTCAATCCTGAACTAACATCTTGGCGATGACCCCTCTGTTGATGATTTCCTTTGCCGTTTTCCCCAGGGGCAGGGGGCAAGCATCACTGCTCTGTTTGTGACATGAGGAAACGGAGGCCAGGGAGGGTCCCTCAGGTGTCAGGGGTCTGGCCGGCCCCAAGCAGACTTGGCTGCCTTGGACCATGGAGGCTGGCACGTGGGTTTGGGGCCACCTGTGGGTACCCTGCATCCTCAGCCAGTTGGGAGCAGGGGTCGTCCTGGCCTCGTCCACTAGGGGTGGCTACTGCCCATCTTCCTCCCGTGTCCTCACCACCTCCCTGTTTCCGGTGCCCCCACCCTGGTCCAGGCCCCGCATCACCTGTCACCCAGACTACTGCAAGGGCCTCCCGAGCGCCCCAGGGCCCCGATCTCCCCCTTGCTCCGCCGTGACCTGAAGCGGATGCTACTCACGGGATGCCGATCTCAAACAGGTTGTTCTGGATCAGCTGCTTCCCCAGCATGATGATGCTCAGCTGGATACACAGCTCCATCAGGCAGCCCCCCGGGGCGCACTGCGGCAGAGAACGGGCGTCAGCCCCCGCCCCCGCCCCGCCTACCGGGAGAGACCACCCCAGCTCCCAGCGAGGGGAGGTCGGCCCTCGTGTCCTCCACATCGAACCCCCGGAACCTTGGAATGGAAACTTATTTGGAAATAGGGTCTTTGCAGATGTGACCGAGTTAAGATGAGGTCGCGCTGGCATAGGGCGGACCCTGCTCCGATTGCCGGTGTCCTGATAAGAGGAGGAAACACACAGGCACACTGAGGGGAGGAGGCCCCGTGAAGACCAGGCAGAGGTTGGAGAGGCCCATCGATGAGCAGGGCGAGGCCAAGGATCGCCCGCGGCCGCCAGAGCTGGGAGAGAGGCCTGGAGGAACCCTCCCTGGAACCTTCGGAGCGAGCGTAGCCCTGCGGACACCTTGAGTTCGGACTTCTGGCCTCTGGACCCATAAGAGAATAAATCGCTGCTGTTTTAAGCGACCCGGTCTGTGGTATCTTGTTACAGCAGCTCCGGGAAGCGAGTACAACCCGGCCAACAGGCTCTCGGGGCTGCAGCAAGGCTCAGAGCGGAGCACACTGCCACGGAGTAGGCAGCGGCGGGGCTGGGTCTCAGGGCTGCTCCTGCCCCAGGGCCATGCAGGCTAGGGCCGTGCAGCTGGGCAGCCGCGGGGTGAGGGAGCCGGCCACTCCTCGGAGGCCTAATGCCCTGTGGGTTTGTACCGGGGGCCGGGCAGGCCGTCAGAAGCTTAACTTGTCCAAGTGAAGGGAACTCAAGGGACACTGGGTGACACTCTGGGGCACAGCTCACTCCTCTCTGAGTCCTGAGCAAAACTTTATATACCATTACCAAAGAATTTATCTGGGACAGCCATCAATCTCATTAAAAAAAACCAAAGACGTCCCCCACTTTATTCTACTCCACAAAGGCATTTCCCCAACTTCTCCAACCATTAAAGAGCTTAACAGGGTGTCATCTATGTAAATGATGTGTTGTATAGTGGGGAAGCACGTCGTGGGCTTCTTGCAAACATCCCTTACTGCGGATGAGGCCTATGTCTTGGGATGTCCAGGGGTCGGCATTTAGGTGGTTGACCTTCTAGACTGTGCCCCAGGCAGCCAGATGACCCTGTACCTGAAGCCCACCCCAATCCTCCCCACCCTGTTTCACGGAATCTTTATCAAGAAGACCCTGATAAAAAAGAGCCTCCTTTTCCGATATGCTGAATTATTCTGCAAGTTGGAAATTTGGGCTGGTCTCCCTGAGACCTGAGCCTGGCTGGGTCTGACGGAGCTGACGGAGCAGGTCTGGGGGCCAGGACTCAGCGGCAGAAGGCAGCTGGACAACTCACCAGACCTGGAGTGGCCGGAATCGCCGAGCAGAAGCCCAAGGTCACCAGCATGCCGCTTGGCGGGGAGAGAGGTGGGCATTTCAATGTTAAAGAAAAAGAAGCGTAGCTGAGTCCTGTTTTTGCCTCACTAATTCATCTTAACCAAAGAGAAAAACATTCAAGGTCTTACAGAAAAAGAAAAAAAAAAAAAAAAAGCGGGTGTAACTTTTTGGCTTCCATGACCCTGAAGAGACGTTCTCCTTTTAGGGTAATCCTACATGGACAGGCCAAAGGAGATCGAAGCCCCATCCCTGCAGCTGGAGAACAGAGCAGGGGTCTCTCAGGGCAGGGAACCGTCAGGTTTGCCATGAGGACGGAACCAAGAAAGCGGAGCAGCGCGTACGATCTCGTTACCTCTTCCATCCGGAAAGAACGGAAAATGTACACGTAGTCGCCTGGGCGTCCGACAAACCTGCAACAATTGGGGGTCATTCAGAGAGGGGAGAGCGGGCTCGGGGAGACCCCCAGGTGGGGACTGGGCCGTGTCATGATTCCCCAGGTCAGAGCCTCCGGTGTCTCACAGGCTCTTCCCTCCACCCGTGTCACCGACTAAGAATCACCCACAGGGGTTTTCTGTTGGTCGAACGTTTGTGATTCCCAAACCAACAGGTGGGTAAGAAAACACAGCTTCAACAGGAAACCAAGAGGCTGAAGGGCAGATAGAGGGGAGGAGCCCAGGAAGGGAAGAAGGTACAGCAGCCTAAGGGCAGAGGGCGCTACCCGCCATGGCAGGGTCACGGAACCACGCTGGGGACTGTGGACCGGCTGGGGTGCGGGCGGTCCCTGCGGCCGCCTCTCAGCCTCCTGTGGGATGAGGGAGTAGGGGGCCTCTGAGAGCCTGCTCCGATGTGGGTGCTCTCAGCAGGGCCTGGGCACCTCGGCCCAGCTGCAGGACCCCAGGGTGGAGTGGTACTTATAAATCACATCATGCCAAGGAAGGTGACTTCCGAAGGGGTTCTGGGATCAGCCCTGCCAGCCTCTAGGCGGAGGGGTGGTGGGGAGTCTTGATGGGTGGGCCACAGGCCCCGATAAACCCAGGACGGCTCCAGAGGGTCAGGGCATGGGGTTCACCCCCCCACCAGCCTGGAACACCAGCGGCTGCCCTTCCCATATCTTCTCCTGCATCCCTCATCCCCCGCGCTGTGGGAACCCCTGGAACACCAGTGGCTGTCCTTCCTATATCTTCCCCTGCAGCCCTCATCCCCCTCACTGGGGGAACCCTGGAGCTCCTGCAGCCCTCATCCCCCACACTGGGGGAACCCCTGGAGCACCAGCGGCTGCCCTTCCCATATCTTCCCCTGCAGCCCTCATCCCCCGCGCTGGGGGAACCCCTGGAACACCAGCGGCTGCCCTTCCCATATCTTCCCCTGCAGCCCTCATCCCCCGCACTGGGGGAACCCCTGGAGCACCAGCGGCTGCCCTTCCTATATCTTCCCCTGCAGCCCTCATCCCCCGCACTGGGGGAACCCTAGAGCTCCTGCAGCCCTCATCCCCCGCGCTGGGGGAACCCCTGGAGCACCAGCGGCTGCCCTTCCTATATCTTCCCCTGCAGCCCTCATCCCCCGCACTGGGGGAACCCTGGAGCTTGCCGCCCGGCATCCCTGCTTCCCAGGGTTCTGTTTCCTGAGCTCCTCAATGTCTAGGGTCCCTGCTTCCCGGGTCCCTGCTGCTTGGGGTCCCTGTTCCCTGGGGTCCCTGCTTTCCAGGGTCCTTATTCCCTGGGCTCCCCGATGTCTAGGGTTCCTGCTTCCCAGGGTCCCTGCTGCCTGGCGTCCCCAACGTCTAGGGTCCCTGCTTCCCAGGGGACCCTGCTCCCTGGGGGCCCAGTGGGAGCCAGGCCTCTCCCCAAACTCGGCGGCAGTGGGAGCCACACTGACTGCTCTGCCCTGGGCCCAGGTGCCTCCCACCTGAAGAGAGATGAGGGAGGGGAGCCTTCTACTGGACTGCGGAAAAGCAGTGTGTTTCAGTCACTGAAGAAGCCCCTACCGGCCTTTGAAGAATGCCACGTAAAAGATGGGGGTGTAGGAATTCACGAACTTCAGCAGGAAAGCCTTGAAGATCAGCCTCTCCTCGAAGCTCTTCTCCGTCTTTGGAACCTCTAGAAGGAGTGAGACACGCGCTGCTGAGCCACTGCTCCGGGCCAGGCTGACCACTTCCCTCAGCTGTCACAGCAGTGAGGCTCAGAGAGGGTGAGTGACCAGCCCAAGGCCCCACAGCCGGAGGGAGGCGACCTAGGGCCGCCTGGCTCCAGGGCTTGGCCGGGGCACTCACCGATCTTGGTGAGCCACCTGGCTATGCAGCCGTACACCTCGTCCAGGAGGATGATGACCACCAAGTTGATGATGACCGCCGTGGCCGTGACAGTGACCCGGATGTTGGACCGCACGGAGGGGGAGGAGTTCATGGCTAAGGCGGCGGCCGTAGAGATTCTGTAGATGATGACGCCGAGGACGATGGCGAAGGTCACTGCGATCTGCGGAGGGAGGAGGGGATGCTCTTGGCTGGGTCCCCTTGGGCCCATCGGAACCTCCCCCGGCTCCCTGGGCCCAGCTGTCCCCCCACCCAGGAGCACTTCCGCTGCAAAACCAAGATGGGTGTTTCTTGTCACCCACCAAGTGCCATGGCTTTATGGGTGCTCACTTCACAGATTAATGAGTGGCTAGGTTCTGTTTTATAGAAGAGGAGACATGTTCAGAGAGGTTGCGCCACCAGGCCAGGTCAGCCAGCGCGTGAACTGGGATTTCCCAGGTGTGCCGACCGAGCTTGGAGGGCAAGGTTCTGCCACTTGCTATGGGGCATCGTGATGTCTTGCCCACTGTCCCCGACACGACTTAGGGTCGCAACCCCAGAAGCTGCCTGGCTTGTGTGATGGCAGGCTGACTACAGGGGGGGCTTCCTCCCAGCCTGGATGACCCTGAGTGGAAGCAGTGACGTTCTCCATGCTATTGCAAGAGGTGGGTGGGGCGTGGGATGGTCTGGTCCCACCGGCAACGCTGCAGGCCTGGCTGGGACAGATGGATGGGGTCCCTTCTCCCAACCTCGCCAGGAGCCACCCACACCCTTCGGCTTGTCCCTGGGAACGAGACCCTCATCTTGCCCAAACCACTGTGGGACCAGAACATTCCCTGAAACTTGGACTGGCGGTCGCTTGAGAGGCCGGGCTAGGCTAGGATGACAAGTCTGTTCTGTGTGGAGCCGTGTGTCTGCCTGGGCTCGTCTTCCTTACCCTCCAAGGCCCTGACTCGCCCTGGAAGACCTTGTCCTCACTCTGTCCTGTCCTAACAGTGAGGATGCCTGCAAATCCCAGTGCCGAGGGGACACTGAATGGAGGGCAGTTGTGCAGGGCTGTCACCCGAGCCCGACTACACGGCACCCTCTGTGTGTCCAGGGTCCTGGGCATGTCACTCCCGCTGAGGCTGTGCAGGGCGGCCCAGCCCTGCCAGAACGGCCCCTCGAGGCTCCCAGGATAGCCCTGGAGGGGCACTGAGCCATGCTGTGCGCCTCTGATTGCAGCTTGGAAGGGCTGTGGCTGCTTCACCCCAGAGGGAGGCCACAGCGACGGGCATCTCCCAGGAAGCTCTTACTGTAAATTTCGGGCCAGTAACTCTGTAGCTGTCCATATCTGCGGGCGACTGAACGGTGACCACACATGCCCGGGGAACGTCCCGATGAAGTGGGGGGGCCCTGTGGTGAGGTGTGGGTACCTCTCCCCGCCAGCTGCCAGCTCCCAGCTCCTGGAATGCAGGCTTTCCTGGGAAAATCTCTCGCTCCTGCCAAGAGGCCCCTCCCAGGGGAAGGCACCGCCCTGGGCTCTGGAACGTCCCTCCTGCCTGCGTGTGGAGGTGCGGACGGGCGCCAGGCCTGCAGGGTGACTCAGCAAGGTGTCATGGGGGTGCACCGGCCTTTCCCTGTCAGAGGGCCGGTGTACCCCCATGACAAGCTCTATAGCTGTGTCCCCTCCTGGGTGCAATGCCCCCTCTGGAAGGAAAGGGCTGTGAGGGCCAGGGTTTGGCCACTGTGTTCATACGAGCATCTCCAGGGTTGGAGCACGGGGGCACCTTGTAGGTGCTCGACTGCTATTTGTTCGGAGAACGAAGCTCCCGAGTGCAGGACAAAACCGGTTCATCGGTGATGGGGTCCCCAGGACCTCAAGGGCCAGCCAGTTCCCTAACCCGCTGTCCCACCTTTGCGGCAGTGACAATGTGCCCATTTCCCCGCCTCTCTGCAGACAGGGGGGGCCAGGTGCAAGCAGAGGAGTGGGCGGGCCTTCTGGGAAAGCACATTCAAAGAGGGGCTGCCTCCGCTGGCCTCTGTCTCCTTCCCCTTCCTCCTGCCTGGAAAGTGGAGGTGATATTGGAGGTGGGGCAGCCATGTTGTGACCAAGAGGGACACAGGCACAGGACAGGTGTGCAGAAGGCCAGAGAAACCTGACGGAGGTGCCGGACCAGCCCTCCACTGCCCACCATCTTGATCCTTATTACGAGAGAAACTCAAAACCCCCTGAAGACTGTTCAAGGAAGTGACCCGTACCACGAGGGCTCTTGCCCGAACTTGCCGTGGCGCAGAAGGGCCCACAGCCTCCCACCTCCTGTCACGCCCTCGCTGGACCTTTTGTGCTGACATCGCTTCTTCTCTGCCAGGAGGGGCTGAGCCTTGGTGTCTCAGTCTTCCATTTCCCGCACCCCGTCCCCCGTCGGGTGAGCCCCGTGGATGCTCCAGGCAGGGACCACGTCATCCTACATCACCCCGCCAGCACCCCTGTGCTATTTGGGGAGTGTGCTCCAGGACCCTCAAAACGCGGCTGGGCCCACTGCCACCCAGTCATCCTGACAGCCCAACGGCCCTCCCCCCACCCCCAGTGGCTCCCAATCTGTGGTCTTGGGGGTCCCCACCACACATTTCTTTACCTCAGAGGCGTCCTTCTTGCCGTATGAGAGAGTGTTAGGGGGAACGGAGTCCTCCCTCTGCTTCCAGCTATTCAGGTTAGGGGGCCTCAGATGCCACCGCCAGTGGAAGACCAAGGCAAGCCCACCCGTGTGTCTCCAAGTTCATACGGAAGGGCGGGGGGTGTCTCAGGGCAGACTGTCTGCCTGGCCTCTGGCCTGGGGAGGGGGTGAGACCTCTGGCCTCCATTTCCTCAGCAGCAGGAGGGGGACAGGCAGGTGTGAGGCCCTCAGGCCACTGGGCACAGCCCAGCCCTTGGTACACAGCGGCCATGCGGATGACCTTGATAGCAAGGTCATCGCTACAGTGACCACAGGTGGCCCTGACCCATTGTGGGGGGAATGAAAGCACGGCTAGCATGGGCCTGAGGCCTTCCAGGGATGCAGCCCAATTAACTGGGGATTAAAAGCCCCTAATAGAGCCGGTCACAGTGTTGGCAATTCATTCAAATCAGCAGTGTCCGGATGAACCTGGCGTCACCGGCCCTCCGTCACCTGAGTGGCATCGTCCTGATTTTTGTCCTGTGTGTTCTTCACTTACTGGTTTTCTTCAAAAGCCCTCCGTTTTGTCTTAAATAATACCTGCGAACTCCTAGGTTTGAATGACTAGTTACTTATATGCGTCACTCTCAGAACGAAAGATGTGTGTCAGGGACCAAAGGGAACCACCGCACGGGCCCCAGGGCTTGGGAAGCCCCCTGGGGGTCACTGCAGAACCCTGGCCCCTCCCCAGTTTAGGGGGCTGGTGGAATCCCCCCACCACCCTGCCTAGCCTGGGATGAACACAGCTGCCACGAGGATGGCTGGCCCCATCCAGGTGAGCACCGCACACCTTGGTACACCTCCCTCCTTTACCTCCCAGAGCTCACCATGAAGATGATGGAGACCAAATTGGTGAAGTAGGCTGGGAACCGGTCTTTCCAGGTCAGCTTCACCTTGTCTGTCTGCAACACGAACAGGGCTGGGTCAGCGGTGGGGACCATCCCAGCGGAAAGATGTGTGTGTGCACATATATATGGGCGTGAACAACTTGGACAACAGAAACACGGTTAAAAAAAATGATGATGAGCGAATGCAAACGTCTGGCATCCGGGGCCTTATTCCCGATGAAATGATGCTACGAAATGATAGAAATAATAGTTGTCTAAAAAAGTGAGTCCTCTGTGTACGGGGTGTGATGGTGCCAGAGGCTTTTCTAAATTGGATGATCAGACCCCCGTCTGGGAGAAGCCTGGGCTCCTTTTCGTGGCTGAAGGTCTCATTTCCAAGGCCAGAAGATCTAAGCTGTTTTCCTTCGCCACCCAGACCATAATAGTAATTTTCCTTTGCAGAGCAAGTTGAAACAAGCCACCAGCACTCTAAGTTCAAACGCTGCCCGCCACGTAGCAACGGCGGAGAGCGGGGACACGGGGTCCGAAGGCTCTGGCACAGGGACAGCAGGGTCTGGAGGGACCTGAAGTGGACGCTTGTTGCTAACCTGGGATGTTTCAAGAATGGGGTGGATTTTGAACGGGAAAAATGCATGGACGAAGTCAAAGAATGCTGGCAGGCATGACACCCGAGGCCACGCATTCCAGGGCAGGTGGCATGCGTGTTAATGAGACCAGGGACCACTGGCAGGCAGCTGTGACAGGCACGTTTCACAAGCTCCAGAGACAGCCGAGCTCCCCCCACAAACCCACCACAGCCATGCAGAGACACCTCAACACACGTCACAGCCCGTGGGTACCGAAGGAAGGCAAAGCAACGTGGGTGTGAATGTTAAAAGGATAATACAGCAGTCAGAGTCGGTTGAGGAAAACACAGTGGACTTCGGTCATCTGCAAACACTCAAGCCTCGCGACGGCCCGACGTGACATGTACCAGTTTCACCCCCGCCATGGCTGTCTTAACCCTCTGCCTCCATTTGTTCGCTGGCTCCTCTGGAAGGTGCCGGCGCTTCTGGGGCGGGTGGAGGAAACAAGAGAGCACCGTGGGGTGAGACCGCCACCCAGGCTCCCGTCGGCCCCCTGGGCAGCCAGCACACCCCTGGCTGTGCCGGTGGCTGGGGCTGATTCAGGCTCTGGGCATCTTAAACCCATCAGAGATGGCAGAGACCCACATTCTAAAAGAAAGGCTGCCACAAAGGTAATGGAAATGAAAGCTCCAGCCTGGAAGCTCGGTGGGCTCCACGGGGCCCCTCTCACCAGACGGTGGCCGTAATTCAGACGGTGCATCTTATGCAAAGGCGAGGATGACCCTGAGCATTTTACGCCAACGTGAAGGAAGCCACACTCGGAATCCTAACACGGCAACGAAGGGGTGGATCTTTTCTTTCCTAAACAAATTCGGTACCATAGCTGGGGGAAAAATTAAAACCACAAAGTTGGGAGCCAGGGAAATGGAGGGGAAAATCAAGAGAGGGTGTGGCCCCACGGAGGCATTCAGGGCCTGGCGTCACCATCAGAGGCTGGCAGAAGTGAACCCCGACCTTTGTTGCTCTTGTGATCAAAGAGCTCGGGTCAGTGACCGGGAATCTGACATGGCTGCCCAGGCCCGGCACTCGGGCTTGGTCGAGCCCCTGACTTAAGTGGATGTGACACGGGCCACTGAGCCCTTTTTTCCTTAGGAAGGAATGAAATCCCATCCACGTTCACGCTACGAGGGGCCACCGTAAAGCCGTGGGGCGGACTGTCGGGGGGCGAGGATGCTGCACTGCACGCGGGTCGTGGTGGCTCACCATGGGGGCCTGGGGGCTTCAGAGCAGCGGCGACCACGCCTCTCCCTTTAGGAGAGGGGACGCAGCCCATGGGGGGCTGTTGGAGCCCTTGGTTCAAGGCCACAGGGCGGCCACGCGGAAGGCAACGTGCTCGGGACATGCGTTCTGATGTGTTAAGTTAAAAGGCCAGTCTCCTCATTTGGGGTGAGGACTCACGCTTTTGTGGTTATTTTCTCTGCACCCTCGGTCCCTCTCAGGCTCTGAGTTCAGGGAAGTGCACCCGCTTTCTGGCTGCGGGAGGACTGAGCTGGGCTTTTTGCTCTGTTACGGGAACTGGGGCCCGAGAGGGGGTTTCGCTGCACCCACTTTGCCCCCCCAGAGGGGACTTTTGATAATTAGGACCCCCAGCCACTCTGTACCAGCAAACTCTGTCCATGGGACACAATGACAAGAGAAGATCGATGCAGGGGTTTGCTCTGGTCACTCCCAGAGGCCGAGGGTGCAGATGTGACGCAGAACACCGGGATCTGGGAAGAGTGTCCTGCAATCGTTCCCCATCCCTTCAAGACCTGACTTTCCAGCCTCAGTGAGAGGTGGACAAGGGCCCGGGGGCTCTGTGCTTGTCCCATGTCATATAAAAAACCTCCGTTAAAAAAATAACCAAGCACCCCCAGAGGTTTGTGAGAATTCAGGCTGGAAACACGACTGCCAATTTGAATGAGAGGTTTTGAGGAAAAAGAAAGGCATTTGTTATAAAAAAAAAAAAAAAAGGTGACGGCTTCAGGAACATCACAAAAGCACTTCTCTCTCTCATTCTCACGGTCTGTGAGTGAGACAAGGAACTGGCCAGCAGCTCAGGGACCCTGTTGGGCAACCATCATTCAATGTAGAACTGGAGGGCTGGACATAATGACCACCCAGAGCAAAAAAGCTGCAAAGCTACTTGGTTCTTGATGTTGAAATGTTGGCTGAAGTTTGAGATCACCCTCAGGATAGATCAAAAAGGTAGGTCTCTACTCTAGCAAGTTTGACAAATCGGCCCCTTGCTTGCTTTATAAATAAAGTTTTATTGGAACACAGCCAGACCCATTTGTTTACCTGTTGTCTATGGCTGTTTTTATCCTACAATGGCAGAGTTGAGTTGCTATGACAGAGGCCTGCAGGGTCTAAAATATTTACTATCTGGCCCTGTCTGGGGGCCGGCCCCCCAACTACACAGTGCTTGCCGATCCCTGGTCTGAAATGTTGATGCATGTAGAATGTTTTACTGCTGGGAAAGCCAACTGGCAGCGGCCACCATACCTCTTTGCTTTTGGATTCTTTCCTAAGAGACTTCTCCAAAACTCTGGCCTCATATTCGGCTCTGGGATGATCCTGCGAAAGAAACCAAGTCAGCGGGGAGCCTTTGTTAATTTTGTGAGTTTGAGACCCTGAACAGGAGCACGCATGGCAAAATCAGCCCAGACATTCCCTTGGACACCCTTTGGGGCCAGTTCCTAGCTGGCTGTTTGTACCATTTCCAATTTAGAACTCATTGTATGCAGTTCACCCAGGATTCTCCACCTTGTGGGGAACCCTAGCCCACTGGGAAGGCCACAGAATCGGGCTCTGTGTCCTGCAGGCAGGTCAGTCTGCACCAGGCTGCAGCCCATCCTGCAGGAAACTCACTCTGAACACCCAGCCGTGAACTGACCCCTGAGAATATCCTATCTGGAGCCGTGGGGGTCAGAAGAGATGGCAGGAAGTGTCAGCAAAGCGGGGAGCAGACCAGAGGCACCAGACCTCGGGAGAGCCCAGAGCAGATCAGCGAAGGGCACTGGAACAGAAGAACAGGGGTTAAGAGAGACCCAGAGGTGGGGGAGGAAACGGAGACCCCTGCCCGCCATGGAAGAGCTGCAGGGAACCATTCAGCAGAAACAGATGGATCAGGTGTGTGAGAAGGTCCCTCTCCCAGGGAGACAGGCTACCGGAAGACAGAGGAGTGACAAAAAATTCCAAACCTTGACAGCCTCCTTCCGGGAACCAGAAACGTAAAACAAAAACAAAAAGATTTCATTACTTGCGTTGTTTTTTTAAGAAACAGGCTACGTCTGCTAAAGATGATATACTTAAGAACCTGGATGAAGGTAGTTAGACGTGGGTGCATGAGGAGGACCCACTAAAGGCTGACACTACTTTAGGGGGACCGTGTGTTGCTGCTTCTGCAGGTCACATGGTCTAGGTAATTCCCGAGGGAGTGCTGGGCTGAACTGTCTTAGACTCAGGGAAGGAACACACAGGCCAGAGGACTGGGTACGGGCTTCCTTCTGCTCCGAGAGCGGACACCTGGGGTCATGTCGTGGAGAGGGGGCCCCTTCGTGTCGGGTGATTAACCCCAGAAGAGGCCCTGGCCAGCCGTGGGAGGCTTGCTTTCGGGGACCCATTCAGGGTCACTGGGGACCCGTGCCCAGTGGCTCTGATCGCCACCCCACCATCTAGGGTCTGACCCCTCAGGTTGAAGAGTTCACGGGACGGGTCCCCAAGGGATCGAACTGCCCCAACCCCAGGGACATCATGAAAAGGGATGTTCTAAATCTACTTCCAAAATAACAAGACAACGCTCTGCTTTTTATTCTATTTGAATCTTTAGAACACGCTCTGGCAGACAGGCGACCCAGGGCCTGTCATGGGGGATGCAGTTCCACGCCTGTCTCTGCCCCTAAGGAGCCGCGTGTCTCTCTTTGCATCAGCCTCGGTCCCGCCATTTGTGAAACAGGACGATGAGACCCACTGGGGAAGAGGGTGAACCCGGAGGTGGGAGATGGGTTAAGGGACACCTGCTGGTGCCAGGCCCTGCTTGAAGTGCTTTATATCTGCTGACCCAGGGAGACCCCCTCAAACCCTACTCCTCCACCCCTGTTTGAGAGGTGAGGACACTGAGGCACAGAAAGGTTAAGCAACTTGCCCCAGGTCACACAGCGAGGGTGGTGCAAGGACAGCCTGGTCCCAGAGGCCGTCTCGTCTCCACTAAGCTGGTGCCTCTTCCAGCAAACTAGCACCTTGTCTGTTGACAATACAGAGCCTGCACAGGGCATTCTCAGCTACACATTTGACTGAAAAGTGATCCAGTCTTCGAGGGAGTGCGTGTGTGGGGAAATATAATAATAGGGATGTTTAAAAAGATGATGGAAGAGATTTTCACATCACAGTGAAAATGGATGAGCAGTTTCTCTTTCAAAAAACTAAGCGAAAGATTTCATAACATGAAGCCGTGGTCATTGTGGCCACACCTAATGGCTCTGCTATTTGGGAGGTCTTGTTCCTTTTTATTCCCACTCATATCACGGGGATTCTGGCTGGAGCTGGTAATTCGGGATGGGGCAGTGGCAAAGTTTCTCCTGAGCAACCCCGGGGAGGGGTGTCCACCCGCCATCGCGGTGCCCATTCGATCCCGAATGCCCCTCTCTTTGGTGCACGCAGATGCCCAGTACGTGGCTGCCCTCTATTAGCGAAGGATCTGCCCCACTTCTCAGCCATGTCCGACTGCAGGCCAAGAGCTGGCTCTGAGGATCGTGGGTTTGGCACCCGGGGCAAAGCCTCACGGCTGCCTCTGGGGACTCAGCCTCATGGGTGGCGGTGATCGCCTCCCCAGACCCGCGGTGCTGCCCCCAGACAGGATGAGGTCAGCATGGTGAGCCTTGGCCTGAGTCCCCAGCCATGCTGCTGGGTGGTGCGTCCATGTGAGCATGGAGACCAAAAACACTAGAACAGACATCATACGGTTGCCCCGGCAACTGCGGGGGATTCAAACAGCAGGGATGGGAACTGAGAGGCAGGCAGGGAGCAGCCTCGCCTGGGCTTTAGGACCAGGGCTTCCGCGTGAGCCTCCCAGAAGCAACAGGGTGGGGGCCGGGGGGGACACGCGGGGGGGGGGGTG
The DNA here is from genome assembly GCF_963455315.2 of Globicephala melas. Classification (NCBI taxonomy): domain Eukaryota; kingdom Metazoa; phylum Chordata; class Mammalia; order Artiodactyla; family Delphinidae; genus Globicephala; species Globicephala melas. Next base: position 3,426,208 of record NC_083321.1, read on the forward strand.
CCGGGGCGCAGGCGCCAAGCCCACTCACCTCCTCCTCCTCGAAGCCTGTGAGGTCCCAGCGGTAATTGAGCCGCATCTGTTTCCGCTTCCAGTGCTCCATGAAGGTGGCGGCTGCGGGTAGGGAGGAAAGCCAGGAAGTTAGGGGCTCAGAGGCCCCACGACCTCAGATGCCATGAAAGCATTCTCCCCTTCCGCACCATCCGGTAAGTGAGGGCGACAAGTGCTGGACCAAGAACTTCACATGAATTAAACTGTTCAGCTCTCCCACTGACCCCCGAGGCAGGGATCATCTACTGCTCATTTAAAAAAAAAAACTTATTTATTTGGTTTATTTATTTATCTGGGTCTTAGTTGCAGCAGGCGGACTCCTTAGTTACAGCACGTGGGCTCCTTAGTTGCGGCTCGCTGGCTCCTTAGTTGTGGCATACAAACTCTTAGTTGCAGCTTGCCTGTGGGATCTAGTTCCCTGGGCAGGGATCGAACCCGGGCCCCCTACACTGGGAGCACAGAGTCTTATCCACTGCACCACCAGGGAAGTCCCTATTGCTTACTTTACAGTTGAAGAAACTGAGGCACAGGGAAACCGAGTCCCAGACAAGGTTGTTCTGCCAGCCGGTGAGGGGCTGGGCAGGCTGGTCCCAGAGCTCTTGCTCTTAACCATCCTGCTCCATCGATCTTGGGGACCCCAAGTCACAGGTGGGGTCAGAAAGAGTGAAAGGGGAGCCAAGGTCACTCACTCAAGTTTCAAACCCCTGCAGGTGGCCTGACTTTATAGCTGCACTCTTAGCTGCTACATCCTGCTTTGTGTTCCCAACAGACTAAGCATATTTCAAATGCCACCTCCTCCAGGAAGCCTCCAATCATCCCCCTCAGTGTCAGGAAAGAAACCAACTCCTCTTGGGACCTCTCCTGCTCATGCTGTTCATGCCACCTTCCATTGTGATCCCTGTCCCATGTCTCGTGGCCCTTCTGGGGTGTGGGGCAGGGATGGGGCCTTGTCATCTGGGTCCCCCATGGAGAGCCCAGTGTCAGGCACAAACAGGTGCCTCAAGAGAGCTCACTGAATGAATGAATGGCTTTTATGAGTAGACACTTGCAAATGGAGATACCACTGACTGAAACATTTATCATTAATTCTTCCCACCCACAAGGGAAAATCAGCAGAGGCTGAAGGTTGGAGTGGTGATAAGGGTGGCCATAAAGCTAACCAGAGCTCCGGATTCTTGAGCTGCTATGTGCCAGGCACTGTTGAAAGAGCTATCACGTGAAGTATTAATCTCATTTAAACCTCATAGTAATCATAGGAGGGAGCTGCTATAATTTTCCTCATTTTACAGGTGAGAAAACTGAGGCTCGGCGGAATTAGATGGCTTATCTGATAAGTGGCAGTGTCAAGATGGACATTCAATGAGGACTTTAGTGCAAATTCTCCAATGTCATCCTTCACCAGGAAAGAATACAGGCGTTGGACCTGGCAAGAGATGGGTCTGAATCTGACTCCCCTCCTGGTTCAGAGAACATGCCCAGCTCCCCATTAAGGCGAGGTGAGAACAGGGCCTCCGAGCTTGCACAGATCTGCGCATAACGGGTATCTGCCCATCAAGTATTAGCTACGGTACCAACCAGGTCCAGCCAGGAAACGGGGACCTCTTAGGTCTTTCGGACTGGGGTAATTTAATCCTGGGACTTGGCCACATAGACAATGGAAGAGCTGAGAAGACAAGCAGCGGATGGTGAGACCCCCCAGAGATTAGCGATAGCAGGAAGCTGCTGCCTATCGAGGGGTGGCGGGACCATGGGAGGTGGTGTCCCCAGAGCCAGAAACTGGAGCTGCCCAGAAAAAGCTAGGATCATGGAGGAAGGGCTTTCTGGAGGGAGGTAGAGCCAGGGAGAAGGCAAAACCGTTGCCAGAGGTGCCCCAGGAAGCAGAGGAAGAAGAGGAGAAATACCCTGACTTCTCTCCCGCCTTCTGAGTCCCCCATCAGGGCTTCTCATTGGCTGAGCCTTCCAGGAACTGGAACAGCAAGGGAGCCTGGGAAATGTAGTTCCCTGTGATACAAATGTACTCTCAGCAGACACATATGGCTGGTGGGGCAGGCCCATCGGCAGCCTGCACCGCTTCCTAAGAAGGAAGGTGTGAGGATGCTTCCTCCTGTCTCTTTCAACGTGTCCCTGGGTCACTGTAGTGGAGGCCCTTGGCTGGGGCCCATTCCCACACCGCCACCAGTTCTGGAAGGCCTGTCTCTCCTTCACTGTGTTCTGACAGCTGTCTCTCTCCGGCCTCCTCTGCCTGCCCATGGCAAGGCCTCCTTTGAGACCTTGGGCTGAGTGGGGGAGGAGGGCTGGCTCCATGCACAGCAGGGAAGCTGGCCTGTTAACCTTCCCTGTCTCAGCCTCCCCATGTCTCCCCATTCCTAGGCTCACCGACCCACACCTCTACCTCCTGGACCTCCCCCTCCCTCCACTCACCAGCCTGCAGTGTGATAACTGTTACCTTTTAATGAGGACTCAGCCTGCACCAGGCTCTGTGCTAGTGATTTAGTGACACCAGTTACACAAAACCTCAAAACAACGCCATGCAGTAGGAGTGATTTCCACTCACTCTTGCAAATGAGGACAGAGACTCAGAGGATTAAATGCTCTGCCCAAGGTCAACTTCAGGTTAGCAGCAGGAGTGGGATTTGAACCGAATTCTATTTGACCCCAGAGTCGACACTTAACCACCGTACTTGACCGACGTTCTGCACAGATATTTGATTTTCTTTACGGGAATGACAACTATAGTCGTAATAAGTCTGATGATTACAGCAAAACTTGTATTGCCATGTTATGGATGAGGAAATGGAGGCACAGAGAGGTTAAGTAATTTGTCCAAGGTCACACAGCTAGGCAGCTGGTATTTAAACCCAGGCATCCTTGCTCTAGAATTTTACTGTTAAATGTCTTAAGATAGATACAAGGGCCCTCTCCCAGGGGTATCTGTAGGTTGACCAGGACCGAGACTGGACCTGAGGTCACACCCTGGAGGCCAAGGAGTGGAGATAGTACATAGACAAGGCTTGTTGTGCTCGGCTATGTTTAAGAAATGCAGGCATTTTATATAAAATCATGAGTTTCCTGCTTCTCCTTTAAAAATCAGAAACTGTGGCACCAGGAGGCTGGAGCTGAGGAGTGTCAATCCATTTGTCAAGGTTTGGGCGTGCCTTCTCTGCTGGGCCACAGACCCCACCATGCCCTATTGCCTGGGCTCTCGGGCTCCGAGTTTGCCACGCCTTTGCTCTGCAGCAAAGGGGCGGAGCTGTGACGTTCAGGCTTAGCCAGTAGGACAGGCGATGGGAAGGCTCATGCTGAGCTGGGGGCAGTCCTGAGGTCTCAGCTCAGAATCAGGCATCTTGAGCAGCGTGAAAACTCACCTGCTACTGGACTGGGCAGAGGCAGGAAGAAAACCGAGGGCCCCTCCTTTGCAGCTGTGCTCCTGCAGCCCTCCCTCTCTATACCAGCCATGTGGACAGCAGTGGGTCCTGCCAGGTTCCCATCCCTTCCCTTCAAGGTACCCAATAAGAGTTCTCCTGGCTGACGTGCCAACTACATCACACAGACGTAACGCGGTGTCTACCTGGTGTCAGGTGCTGGGTATGCTTGGGGCATCTCCTTTCATCCCACCCGCAAACCCTCAGCGCAGAGATAACGCACTCCTTCACACCGATGGGTAAACTGAGACCCTGCGGAGTCAGGTGACTGGTTAATATACAGCAAAAACCTCGATCCAGGACTTCTGACCCCAAGATCGACTGGGGTTAGGGGTGTGGCTTCCCACCCACATGAGGACAAGCTGTGGGCCAAACCTGGTCCAGGGTACAAAAGACATGAAGAGATGGCCTTGACCCCAGCAGCCATACGAGGGGGCCAAGGAGACAAGACCATCCCCCCAAAATTCAGAGCCCAGAGGGCAGTGCAGCAGAAATCGCAGGTAGTGAAGGGGGAACCCAGGCCAGGGCGCAAGCAGGTGTTTGAGCTTCTCCCTTCAAACACTTGTTTTAATGACACAGTGTTAGACAAACACATTCCTGTAGAGGAGCCCAGAGGCAGCAGGTGAGCGATGGACCCTGGATCTACCATGGCTCGAAGCAGGTATGAGCTTGGGCATGGGCCCGCGCCCCCCCCCCCACCTGCCTGCCAGACTCAGTCTCCACGTGTGTACAATGGGCTTGATAACAGTGCCCGCTGTGGGGCGTACGGTGAGGCGTCCATAAGCTGATGCGCCGTGGAGCCCAGGGCAGGGCCCCCCCGTGGCAAGGGGCTCGACGGAGGAGCGGTCCCACGACCTGGCTCACCTGAAGGATCTCCACCGTTTCTCATTAAGTGGCTGACGATAGAACAAAACATATGGTTGGTTCCATTTATACAAAGCACCCAGAATACCTACAGATAAATCCATCATAGAGGCCGAAAGCAGACTGGTGGTTGCCAGGGGTGGGCACAGGGGGAAAGGGACAGACTGTTAAATGGGCACCAGGTTGCCACCTGGGAGGATGGTGGTAATGATGGCAGGACACGGTGAGTGCCACCGAACTGTGCACTTAAGACAGTTAATTTATGTAAATTTCACGTGAGTTAACAAAAAAAGAATCACAGAACAATGGGTACAGATTGTGCTTATGGGCTTCAGTGCCCCTGCTGTAGGCTGGAGCTGCAGAGAAAATGGACCAGGACACACCCGCGTGGTGACGGTGGGGAAGGGGCAGTCTGTCCATCTCCCCCCACCCCGGATTTCTTAGAGTGTGGGCTGTATCGGAAGCCCCACCGCAGGGGGCTTGCTGAAATACAGATTCCTGGGCACCACGCTGAGCTGGAATCTCCGTTCTGGACAAGCTCTGCGCGTGGCACAGTCCACACAGGCGCCGTCCACACAGGCGTCTGGACGCACTGACCTACTCACTGTCTGCCCTTTCCTTCCGTCCATCTCTCTATCCATCAGATGAGCTGCTGGTCTACCCCCCACAGGACCCCGGGCCTCTGCTTCGGCTCTCCTCCCAGGCTGCATCCCACCCTCCCTCCCTCGGGCCCAAACTGCTTTCACTCCCAGGCCTAACCCCAATTTCCCTAATTCCGGTTGCTTCCTGGGCTGGCTGCTGCCCCCCCCCCAACCTTTCTGAGCTTTCACCCTCCCCTGAAACGCTGTTGCTGACCCTGTGGCACGATCTTGGACGTGTCATTAGACGCTCCCGGTTCGGCCGTCCCGTGGTCTTTTGTGCCCGTTGGAACCTCACAGGCTCTCAGGCCTGCCATGGGAATCTCACAGGTCACGGAGGGAAGGCTCTGATGGATGCTGGGGCGCTTCTGCGGCTGCCCGGAGAACAGCCCCGTCTCCCTGGTGAGGTCCAAGCTCCTTATGGGCCGGGGTCTTGTCTCCCAAACCTGTACCAAGCACTCTTGAGCCGCGGAGGCCCCGGGGGGCAGGCAGGGCCGCACCCTCCTTAAAACAAGACCCCTGAGAGCAGAGACCAGCTTCTCAAACCTCTGGCTCTTGACAGTCCGACATCTGCTCAGCACAGACTCCTTTCTCTGAATGTGGAGATCGGAGATGCATGGCCTCGGGCTGCAGGAACCGGACAAGAGAGTGACCTGAAACTGAGCGGGGCCCTGTGGGGCTTCCCGGCATGGAGGTCCTTTTTGTCCCCCATTTCTTATAGGCAAGACTGCAGCCCCCATGGCCATCCCTGAATTCCGAAGGGTGGATTCAAACAGCTGCTAATCAATGGAGAAGAAGCCAAGCAACCGCCCGAAGCAAGATTAAAGGGACCAGAGAAACTCATCGAGATCAGGAGACGACCGCTGGCCTTCCCTGGTGGTCCAGAGGTTGAGAATCCGCCTGCCAATGCAGGGGACGCGTGTTCGAGCCCTGGTCGGGGAACTAAGATCCCACACGCAGTGGGGCAACTAAGCCCGCGCGTGGCAACTACTGAGCTCCGCGCCTCAACTAGAGAGAAGACGGCGCACCGCCATGAGGATCCCGCATGCCGCAACTAACGCCGGACGCAGCCAAAACTAAAATAAATGAAAACATCGGGAGACGACCACCTGAGATGAGATTAAGGGACGGCAGGCCCTGCTCGCCACACCCTAATCTTGTCAGAGAACCCCCCCGCCCCCGCCCTTTGAACCGCCCTTCATCAAATCCTCTGCGGGGGGACACACACAGTTTTTCAAGGCAGAACCGGTGTGTCCCCCTTTGCCTGGCAAAGCAATAAAGCTCTCCTTTTCTACTTCACCCAAAACTCTGTCTCCGAGATTTGATTCGGCACTGGGCCACAGAGAGGCCGAGCTTTCGGTCACAGACCCACCTGTCGGCCCACAGGGGAGACAGGGCTCCCGCACAAAGGCCCCCCGCCCTTCATTTTCTCACTGATTCTATTTATTTATCCCCTGAACAAGTGTTCGCGCACAAACCCGCTGCTGGCCTTTGAATTCCAGCAGAGACTCAGTCTCTCTCCCTCCGTCCGTACTGGGTGACTCAGCCGGTGACCTGCGCACTCCACTCAGAGTCTCGGGGGCAGCGAGGAGGGGTTTCAATCACACCTGTCACTCCACTAATGCCGGGACCATCTTTCTCCAGCTCCTTGCAGGCAGGCTTAAATCAAATAGCCCCCTTTGTTCTGCCTGGAACTGACAAGGCTTTAAAACCCCATTATTATGCTATAATTTCAGAAAATCGATCCCGGCGGGAACAGCTAAATGGAGCTCAAAGTTTCTTCGTGTGACACCTTCCTGAATGAAGGCTTTGAGTTGTCATAAATCCCAGGCAGGGGAGAGCTCAGCCAGAGCTCACAGCTCCAGGACCAGCGGGTCAGCCTCTGGGCAAACCAGACCCCACAGTGGAGCTGAAGCAACATGAAAACAGCGGCCAGAGGTGACTCCTGGGGCGGCAGAGCCCCGCTACTGTCAGTGTCAGGTTTGGGGTTGCTCTCTGTCACCATGCGAGCAGAAGCCTTAACAGCTGGAGGACAGGAAAAGAAAGAACACAGTGGGATAAGAAACACCAGTGGGAAAATGATCCTTTAGAGGGTAATGAACAAGTAATTGAATAAGGGACTAAAAAAACCCCCTCAACAATGGCAAGCTCGCTGCTAATAACGGCTGACAGAGTAAAGTGTGAAAGAGCCGGGGGGGTGGATGGAGGGACTGAGGCTCCCTCCACCCTGGGGGCAGGGACGGATTGTCAACAGGCCCCTCTCAGCCCAGCAGGCCCTTTCCTGTTGCTTCTGTCTTGATTTATAATAAGCTCCTCTTTCCCTAAGTGCTTCATGAGAGTGGTTTGGCTTTTTTGTTGTTGTTTTTTTCTCCCCCAAATGGGGGTGTGTAGACTGAACTTGCCCTTGACAGACGGGCACCTCTGTTGTCGCCTACGGTGGAAGTGGAGCTGGAGGACGTGGGGACACACAGCGGAAACACAGATTTGCCCGTTTCGCTGCGTCTTGGGTAGGGGAAGGATGGGACCATCTGTTTTTCTCCCAAGGATGGGGCTGCTGGTAAGGGCTGGCCAACACCTTTGAGGCTGTGAAGTGGTACCCCTCTGCACACAGTAGGTGCTCAATAAAGAAGCATGATGTGACCAAGCTGGCTTCATTGAGGGCGTGCGCAGAATTCAACCAACTCCCTGCCTCCTGGCGGGTTGAGTGGCATTGCTGCCTGTGTGCCCCTCACCGCCTGCTCATGGTGAATCTCTGCTCCCCCAGGAGGGCACAGAAGGGGGGTGGAGGATGTTTGGATGGAGAGGTGAGACCAGGGCACTAGCCTGGACCGCGAAGGCCGATGGGCCAGGCACGGATCTATCATGTCTGCTACAAATCTGCTAGCTGTGTGATCTTGGGCAAGTCACTTAACCTCTCTGTGCTTCCCTGTCCACATCAGAGAATAACAGGGTTTCTCTCCAGGGTTGTTGTGGGGACCAGTGAGGTAGCCTGTGCAGAACTCTGTGCAGAACTCTGGAGGGTGAAAGGGAGCCTGTTTGTTTGGAGGGAGCTGGGGAAAGTATTCCAGGTGAGAGAATGAATTTAAGGTAAGCCTGCCAGGAATAAGCACACACATGAGCTAGACCTGATTAGTAACAGAGGGAGTAAAGCCCAGGGGTCAAGTATTTGGGGCTGGGGAGCCAGAACGCTGGGGTTCAAGTCTTGCCTCTGCCTCTTGTTAGCTTGTGTAACCCTGGGAAAGTTGCCTCAATTTTTTCATCTGCTAAATGGGGTAGTAAAGCCTGTTTCCCTCCTATAGTTACTGGGAGAATTAATGAGTCGCTCACATAAGATGCTCAGGACAGTGCCTGGCACACACTAGGAACCAGCCAACCAAAGCTAGCGTTCTTTTCTGAAGGAGATGAAGTGATGTAATTCACAGAGGCCCCCAGGCACAAGGTGACAGGTTAGATCTGAGCTCCAGCCTCCAAGGGTCTAGGCTGTTTTCACGTTTTCAAGAAGCAAGGGCTCACTGATCCGACGCGACAGCTAGCACGACATGACAGCTAGCACCAGGTACAGCCCTAAGACATCACAAGACGTGACTCGTTCGACATTCCCGACCACTGTCTCCATTTTACAAACGGGGAACCCAGGGCCCAGAGAGTTGAAGCAACTTTCCTGAAGTTGCACAGCTGGCAGGTGACAGAGCTGAGAGTTGAACCTGAGTCTGGCCCAGGGACTGGCACTATTACCTGCTGACTAGCCATCCTGGCTCACAGCCAACGCAGCTGGGTGTTGAAGTGGACCAAACCGTCAAGCCGGCAGCTGTGCAGCTGGGCTCCACCGTGGACGTGAATGCTGCCGGGTGAGCCTCCCCCGCTCGGAGCAGGGGAACCGGGAGGCTGGGTGCCCAGCCAGGAGGTGTTCCAGCCTCAGCTTGGAGCTTCCTGGGCCCCGATCAGAGAGGAAGGAAGGGAGCCAACCAGAGATCTTGAGGAAGGCCAGGGAGGCTGGCAGTGAGAGCAGAGGGTGGTGGGGGGCAGGGGCGTGGTTCTGATAGACGCCGGGTCCAAAGAGACAGGGGTGGGCAGGGGAGGCGGAACAGGCTCAGGGCAGCGTGGGCTCCAGTCCTGGCCCTGCCAGTGGAGACCCACTTTCCTCATCTGTGACATGGGGACAATGTCTCAGCTGTGGGATAAGGTGGGATGAAGCGCAGGTAGCATCCAGCCCAATGTCAGACGCGTACACGGCAGCTCCGTGAAGACGGCCACTGAGCCCAAATCTATAGGCAGGCTGATCCCAGAATTAATCATCCGAGCAGCGTGTGGTGCGGGGCACCTTCTCATAAGCCGCCACGAACCACACACAGCCAGCACCTCCCCACGCTCTGTGGTAGCCCCGGCCAGGACTCCTCCAACCTCAGCTTGAATGCCTCCTGAAACAGGGTGCTCACCACCTGCTGGGCCAGCCCAGCCCAGCACTCACTGCTGGAAATCTCTCCCTTACGCTGAGCTGGTGGCCTGTGACTCTCATTCTCAGCCTCGTTAGGAGGGCCATCACGTGCCCATGACGACTGCGCTGATTGTGAAGCTGTGCTTCCAGCTCCCGGAGCTTGGGTGTATGGACAGCCCTGGGTGTCCCTATTACCCGGGTGTCTGTGGGCTTACGGGCCGCTGCTGAGCCGGGGGGGAAGGATGTGGAGGGGTGATGTTCATGAGTGGGGCGGGGGCTGTCATTTGTACCCCTGTGCTCCAGGCGACACGGGCTTCGCCAAGCCTGAGGCATCTCCTTAGCTCACAGGAGGGGTGGGCACGAGAGCCCTCTGGAATGAACAGAGTCTCCTCCATCGCAGGCCCTCAGTTTGGCACAGCTGTTACTGGGCGTCTAGGCAGGACAGTGGGAACAGACGGAACACAGTCGGGGAGCCCAGGGCCAGGGAGGGAGGGCGCGAGAGGCCCGCTAACCGCCGCTCTCACACTTTCTCACTGGCCTTCTTCCCCCACGGTGCCGCCCTCAGGAGAAAGAGCTTCTCGCTCTCACGTGCAGGTGGTTGAGCATCTGCCCCGGAGCTCGCGTGGGTCTTGAGCGAAAGCCCCGCCGCTGTCCCCAGTCCCAGCTGGGTCAGCCTCCCTCTATCACCTCCCCAGCCGCTTCTCACGTAAGTTGCCGTCTCTGACTCAAGTTTAAGACGAGAAAACTTCTGATAACAGGAGGCCGACTGCACCGGCTTCTGAGTCCTACCAGTGAGAACACAAAGCCCTCTGCGGCCCTTGCTGGCCTCCAGGGTCCTCCTGTTCCCACTCCCACTTGCTCCCTGCACCCGCACCACAGGGCCTTTGCACATGCTGCGCCCTCCTGAATCTTGGGCTAAGTCGGTGGATGCAGTGGTTTTCCCTCCCATGGTTTCCCCTGTGCCCAGCACAGGCACTTAGTAAGTACTGGTTGGTACGCATGCTACACGCAAGGCACATCACCTTACTCAGTCTCAAACCCCCGCCGTGTGTCAGGCAGCCCTGCCTGTGGTCTGTGGTCACAGGGGCAGGACCGTTTACTGAGAGTCAGCCATGTACGCGCTAAGCATTGGCTGAGATTTTGTGCCCGCTGTCTCTGATCCTTATCACACCCTCATTTTACAGGCGAGGAAGCTGAGGGTTGAGTTATGTGGGGAAGGGCAGAGCTGACTTCCCTCCCCCAGGGCTCCTGTGTGCAGCTCCATCTCCTACTAGCTGGGAGCCCCTGAGGGCAAAGACTGGGGCTCTGGTGCCCAGGGGACGGCTCTGCACACGGTTGCCCGAATCCTGAATGCCCTGCTGGCAAAGGTTGTGTCACGGGGCCACAGAGGAGGAAACAGGCTTATCTGCTGCTAATCCAGAAACGTCTGCGGAAATGCATCCAGCCACCACTTACCCACCTCCCATGCCCCCCAAGCCTGAGATGGGTACCAGGTAGGACCTGGATTCAGGAAGAATACTGGAGGAGGAGCCGTCTGCCCTGGACTCCAGGTAGCAGTGGAGTCCAGCAGTTAAGGGCACAGGCTCTGGAATCGTACGTTCACTCCTCACCTTGGCCGCCTAGGAGCTGGGTGATCCTGGGCCAGTCACATCAACTCTCCCTGGGCCTTGGTGTCCTTACTTGTAAAATGGGCATGTGACACCTGCAGGGGTGCTGGGGGATAATGAGAGCTGTGCCCCAGGGCCTGGGCCTGGTCGGGAGGAAGGCAGAACCCTCGGCACTCCTTGTTCTAAAGCAGCAACCAATCCCGGCCCCAGGAAAGAGGTCCCGGTTCCGGGAGCGAAGCACCCTCCTAGGCTTTTCGTGAGGGGCTCTTGGCCGGGTCAGATGCATCTGTGGGTCGTGACCCAGTACAGACCCCAGTAACCTGCAGACAGAACGGGGGATTCTTTCTGCTGACCGTTCCTCCTGTGTGCATTCCTGGCAAACGGTCCTGAGGGTAGCCTCAAGGAGAGGGAGGGAATGTGGGGACCCACCCTCTGACCCACAGACGGGGTGGCGGCGCTCGGCTTACCCCAGAGGGCCATGAAGATGGAGAAGAAGACAGTGGCGGGGTTGTCGAAGAGGTGGCTGGCGCGGGCCGTGGCGCACGCAGAGCTCATCTTCCAGTAGCTGCAGGTCTTGTCACACAGCGGGCACATGGTGATGTTGTGTCTCTGGTCACACATCTCCATGCTGGAAGAAAGGGAGCAGCCCAGAGTCCCCTGGCCGATGGGCAGCGTCCCTGCCGGCCCACGTGGACCGGAGCCTCCCGGAGCCACGTCGGGTGGGAGAAAGTGCTGGGGGTCCCCGCCGTTGTGGACATGGTCTGGCTCACCAGCCAGCTTCCGCCGGCGCCCACATGCCTCTTCTCCATCCCAGGTGGGCTTCAGGGATGTGTGACAGGTGCTGCCACACAGGGGCCCCAGCTCGGTTTCACACTCTCTCCCCCCTTAAAGCCTTAATGATTTTTGAACAGGGCCCTGCATTTTAATTTTGTACCCAGCCTGCAACTGGGTGTAGACCCATCGGACTTGGCTGTGTGGCCGGTGAGCGTTCATCTCTGAAGCCGAGGTCCCAGCCAGCCTCCCTCTGATAACCAGGCACCGTCAAGGTTGTGCTAAGAGTGAATGCTGTCCAGGTCCTGACTTGACAAGGCCCCGGAGACCCGAAGGAGGAATGGGATCGAGGCACGAGAACGCCACGCCTCTCCTGAGCCCTGGCCGTGAGCCTGGCACCTGCTAAGCGCCGTTCCTGCGGGCTTCAGTCCATCCCTGTGGGGACGCCGTGGGACAGCTGGCCCCTGGGTACCAGCCTGTGGACATCGCTGGGCACTCTGGGCCCCTAAGAGGATGGAGAAATGGTTCTCCCGGACCTCCTCCCGGGAGACGCGTGGTTGGGTAGGAAGGAACACACCCACAAGCTGCCTGGGGTTGGGGACCCACCACGCCGGGCTCACCCTGAAAGTGAGGGGCAGTTCCTGCTCAGGATACTAGTCCGGCTCAGGGCAGGCTTTTATTCTGCTGAGTCTGGGGCTTGAGCCCAGGGGGCGTGGCTGGACAGGATGGGGAGCTGCGCGATGCCCAGTGGCCTGCCTCCTCCGCCCCGCCCAGCACGCAGGCTGTCTCCTGCTAATACTGAAAAATGCAATAATGACCATTAGCTGTGTGAGCAGAAGCTTGCACCGAGCGTCTACCTGGCCCGGACCAGCTCCGGGGCCATTACAATCCCATCTTCATAGATGAGGAAGTGAGCCCAGAGAGGGCAAGTCACTTGCTCAGGGCCACACAGCAGAGTGGGGATTGAGCCCTGGGCTCTGTCTGTCAAGCCTGTGCCCTGCACTGCTCTCAGCTGATGCCCAGAGGCCACAGGAGGGCTCCCTGCTGAGACCAGGGGGCGTGGCCCAGGTCCTTGATGCCCTCTGTGCCCCCGACCCTGTCCTTCAGCCTCAGACTCAGTTTCTCCTTCTGGAAGATGAGAAGGGAGGCCAGAATTAGGCCCTGCCACCTCTGCCCTGCCCTGCCCTGCCCTTCTCCCTGCTAACTTGGACAAGATACTGAGCTATTATTAGACACCGGGCAGGAGTCTGATTCCCAAGGGTTAGGTGGCTATCGAGGAGGGGGCCGAATTGGGTGGTCGTTTTTGACTTTTAAAAAAAATTTCTGGTTGCACAGAATCGTGGCTGGGCCACAGCCATCGGTGTTGGAGAAGCATTTGCTGAGAGGCTGTGGGGGACCCTCCTCTGCTAGCACTGTGGGCATTCAGCTCAATTCTCTTCCACAGTTACTCTTACCAAAGACTCATTAAAAGATTGTGTACATGCTGTATGTGCCAGGCACGGTGTCAGGCGTGGGAGAGGGAAAGATGGACCAGCTGGTGCCTCGAAGCATCTGGGGGAGTGCGTGTGTGAGCATGCGTGTGTGTGCCTACGTGCACGTGTATGTGGGGCGGGGACGGGCACACAGAGGCCATAGGGCACCGTGGACTCAGGAGCCAGCCAGCTCTGGATTTGAATCTGAGCTCTACCGCTTGTGAGCTGTGTGGCCTTGGGCAGGTTGCTCCAACTCCTTGGGCCTCAGTTTCCCCGTCTATAGAATGGGGATGCCGAGAATAGAGAACCCATTTTTTTTAAAGGTCGTGGCATTTTATTCACATATCCTGGGTCTTTTTGTTGTTGGTTTTTTTTTTTTGGCTGCGCTGCACAGCACATGGGATCTTAGTTCCCTGACCAGGGATTGAATCCAGGCTCTCGGCAGTGAAGGAGCACAGCCCTAACCACTGGACCACCAGGGAATTCCCTGAGAACCTGTGTTACTGGGTTGTTAGGAGGATTAAACAGGGGAACGCACGTGAAGCCCTCGGAAGGGCCCTGGGACTCATCCTCCCGTTCACCATCATTATTGTGGGAATAATGGAGCCTCGTCCCTCCCTGAGCTTCCTCTCTTCTGGGGGCCTCTCCTGAAAGGCAGAGGGGCAGGACGTCGCAGCCCCTCTAAGGGAACCTGTAGATGGAAGGCCCCCTCCACCATTGCCACGGTGCCGCCTGCGTTCCCGAGGATGGGAGGGGCCGGGGGGGCCAGAGCCCATGTCTCTGCCTGCCTGTGAGCCCCATGGCTGCCCAGCCCTCCTCCCTGCCAGTTTAAACAATATCAGCCAGTCAAAAAGCCTGTTTCTGCTGGTTTTAAACCCTTAGCCTCTCCCTTCACTGCCTTCGGCCAAAACAAAGACAAGCCATGGGTGCTCCTGCTCTCGGGGGCAAATAGAGGGGCCGGGGCGGCAGGGCAGCATCGTGCGGGGCGCAGGGCGGGCGGGGGCACTGGCTATCCTACAAACTGGCTTGGGCCACAGTCCAGGGGGAATGCACACTTCCTGCTTTGTTCACGGCACCAAGTGAGCAGAGGCCGAGGTCAGACGGGGCTCCAGGATTCCCAGTAAATGCTGTTTGCCTCCCTGGCTGTGTGACAGCGCTGGCCTGGCCTGGCCTGGGGATGTCGGCGTCCTTGTCAGGGAGCCCGCGCCTGCCGGGGCAGAGCACCCTGGACGAGGCCACCAGCCCAGCTTCCCCTCCAGGACCGGCAGGAAGGCGGACGGAGAAGTGTCCGTGGGGGGCCCCTCACCCTCCACTCGGTCCCCTCTGCGTCTGGGCTACTTTGATCTCTGCGTTCCTCGAACCCAAGCACAGTGAGCTCGTGTCATTAGCAAACAAAAGGGACAAGCTTTCTCCTGCCTGTGCCCAAAATAACCCTGGAGGGACATAAGCCGGATTCCTTTAACGTTCTGATTCTGGGTGGGTGGAATAGTTTAGGTGTTTTTCATGTATTCACAAATCGCTCGCACAGAATCACTGAATGTGGCCTTTCTGCACCGCTGAGTCCTAAGGAGTCAGTTTCTCCACCAAGTAAGACTCCTTCACCGGCTCTTTCCTGATCAGAACCACGGATGGATTGTCTAAACCACAGCTCTGCTTCAGAGACACTGGGCTGAGCCGTAAGAAACGTAAACTGCGCTGATGTACCGGGACTGTCCCCGACAGACCGCCAGCCCCCAAGAGACAGGGCCAGGGGCGTCCACTTTTCTATCCGGTGTTTTGCCCATCGGCACACTGTTCCTGATGGAAGTTAGGCCTGAAATCCTGAACTCATAACACAATCAGTTATCCCTGGGTCGGTATTAGCAAGTCTAGGAAACCACTAGAAAAGAGGGGAGACGGTGTCCTCAAGCTCCCGCTGCTTGACTAACGTCTGGCTGCCATTCTGGGAGAACCACACCCGGCACGACGCCGGGCTGTCTCTGGGGTCCTGGCCTCCTTCCAAGAGCCCCCCACGCCTGGCCTACCCCTTGGTGAACAGTAGCAGTGCTATCAGCCCTGCGTTCAGAGACCGGGGCCTGTTGCACCCGGTCAGCTCTCATGACGGTGCTGTTGCAACATCTCCCAAAGCCATGTGGCCAGGGGATGCGGCACGGACACAGGGCCTGGCTGGCTGAGTGCGCTGCCCCGAGGTCTCCAAATGGTCACATCCGTCTCATTTCCTGACCACACAGGGAAGCGGTCAATTTTCTTGTCACATAATGACCAAGAACTAAATGGGAAAAAAAGCTTCAAAGAATGAAAAGGAGTTGGATGTTTATTTTACGTCTGCCTCTTGACAATAAAGCGTCTCCGGGGGCGATCGTGTCTGCAAAGGCCGCCCACACGCTCCGATGGCTATTACATCCTTTGGACTGGGCGGCCTTCTTTCTGACACCGCCTGGCCTGGCCTGTGACTTTCCGGGGGCACTGAGCGGGTGCATGGCGGGGCAGGGGTTGGGGTGAGGGGCCCGCGTCCCAGGGAGTTCTGTTCCTGCAGCAATAGGAATGCGGCTCCTTAGTAAGATGAGGATGTGTTCGGAGAGAGGGGCTGCCCGCCTACCTGGGGATGTTCTCATCGACGGTGGCCCATCCGTAGAGGAACACGATGATCCCGACCATGGAGGCGGGGATGAGCATCTGGGTGTAGACGCCCAGCCAGGCGAAGTACAGGCCAATCTTCTCCCCAAAATACTTCCTGCACCGCAGGGCAAAGCCAAACAGAGACACGCTCTCAATCCACATCAGGGGGAATAAATTACACCGTACCCCCTCCCCCCGAGCGAGGAGCAGCTCATCGGGGGGCCCCTGATTCTCTCAACCAAAGAAGCAGAGACTGGGGGCCCCCGAGCCAGGTCAGGTTTGGGGTGCTCTCTGCTTTCCCTATGCCAGCACTTCTCTACTGTGCCCCGAAGGTGGGCACATTTCCACCTGTGATGCCCACGCTGAAGGACACGATGTCGCCCGGAGGCTGTCAGCTCTGTTCCAGCCCCGTTCAGCCCAAGAACAGGAAAAAACTCCAGCCCCGAGGCACCAAGAGAACCAGTCACGCTGTGTGTTAAGCGTCTCTGGCTCCTTGATGGGCTGAGCGCTGGTCTACGTGGCCCAATTGCCTGATCTGTTCGCGCCTTCCTGCCCCGGGATGGAGGTCCCCTCAGGAGAGGACGCATTGCCCAGAGGGGCAATTCTTACACATTCCCAGGCAGCTCTTTCCTTCCTTTCAACACAGAAAGAAATCACACCAGATGCCTGGCTGGGTCAAGCTGGACGGTGAATTTAGGGGGAGACAGTGAATATGACAGATAAGAGCCCGTCCTGCAGTGAATTTGAATAAACTGCTATGTAAGGCTCAGCCAGGCTCCCATCCTGCTGGGAGACCTTGGCTTTCCTACACAAACTCTTCAAGTTCAAACAGGCCCCCGTGCACTGCACACTCAGCACAGTCGAAATGCACAGGGACATCTATCCCATCAGGCCTGCTCCCAGCGTCCCCTCTCACCTGACCAGGTCGATGGGCTGGTACTTGTAGAAGACCCCGTAACTCGCCCACTCTTCGTACAGGAGCTGGGAGAGAGGAAGTGGTGAAGGGCTGGGGAAAATGTAGCGCTCCCAGGTTGCTCCCCAGAACACAGAGCTGCTGGGCCCCCGCTGGACTGAGGGGTCTGCTCACAGCTACGTCATTCATTCATTCAACAAACATGTACAGAGGGTCAGCCCTGTGCTGGGTACCGTGGTGGATGCTGAGTTCTGAGCTGAGCACGGCAGACACGGCCCTGAGCCCTGGAGTTCCCGTTCTGGTCAGGGAGACGGACACGAGAAAACGGGTCAAAACTTTCAGCTCTGGTAAGGGCCTTGAAGAAGCCATGGGTGGTGGCGGGCTCTCCAAGGAGGAATAGGCTTATTTTTTTTTTTTTTGCGGTACGCGGGCCTCTCACTGTTGTGGCCCCTCCCGCTGCGGAGCACAGGCTCCGGACGCGCAGGCTCAGCGGCCATGGCTCACGGGCCCAGCCGCTCCGCGGCATGTGGGATCCTCCCGGACCGGGGCACGAACCCGTGTCCCCTGCATCGGCAGGCGGACCCTCAACCACTGCACCACCAGGGAAGCCCTAGACTTATGTTTTTAGGTGACAGTGGGGATGGGAAAGAAACTTCTGGCATCATTATAGAGTCCTCACTGCTCACGATTTGATCTGGAATTGATCTCAAATGGCTGTCAGACACCTCACTTTCTTTGTAAAAAGACAGACCCACCAGGCTTTGCAGCAGAGAAATACCAGTGGTGCGATTTTTAAAAGTCTCACGGGACGCAAAGAGAGCCCGATGTGTGTCTCCTGAGATGGGCTGTCTGGTGAACACAGCTTAGTGAAATAAATGAAATCTACACACTCCATCATGCCCCAGGCTCTGGGCAGGATGGCAACGGGCTTGGCGATTGGAAGCCTTGTATGCACGCATGGGTATACGGTGTCCTCGGGAAGACGCTGGGTTAGGACTGCTGGTTTTGATAAAGAAATCCCATGCATGTGGGTAATTAATGCTTTACCAACCTTAACTCAAAGCCTACGGTGACACTGCTGGCTGGAGGGGAGCTGGGCCCCAGCTGGGAACCCAGGGCCTCGGCTGCCCATCTCTGCTGGCAGGAAGCAGGGGTGGGGGACGCCTGTGAGAACTCACCATGGGCCCCAGGTCTCTCCTGTACACCGAAGCTTGGCTTGCATCCTGTTTCCTTTTCTTAATATTTGGACTTAAAAACTTGGGGGTCTCCTATATACAGATTCTGCTGTGGCCCCTGAACACAGCCTTTTATATCATCGCCCAAAATACTCTAGACTATGGACTGAATGTGTCCCCCCAGGTTCACAGGTTGAAGCCTTAGCCCCCAACATGACTGTATTTGGAGGCTGCGTCTTTCCAGAAATAATTAAGGTTAAATGAGGTCATGAGAGCAGGGTTTTGACCTGACAGGACTGGTGTCCTTAGAAGAAGAGGAAGAGACATCAGAGCTTTCTTTTCTCACATGCACACACGGAGGAAAGGCCGTGTGAGGACACAGTGAGAAGACGGCTGTCCGCAAGCCAGGAAGAGAGCCTGCACCAGAACCCAACCCTGCCGGCACCTTGATCTGGGGCTTCCAGCCTCCAGAACTGTGAGACATAAATGTCTTCTGTTTAAGTCTGGTGTTTTGTCATAGCAGCCTAAGCTAATATTACATTCTCCCCACTGACTTGGAAGATCCAGAGCTGATGGGATGGATTTCTATGCACAAAGATGCCTTCAACCGAGTCTCTGAAAATTAAAAATGTCTAAGAGGCTCACGGGGACGGGGTCAGCTTCCACAGACCAGAGAGTCAGGGGTCCCTAGAAATGACCTTCTAGCAAACGTTTCCATTTCTTCTCTCCTTCTGCAGCTCTGAAAATAATACTCAGGAGAACAGAGGTGCTGTGTTTCATCAAAAGTCAGCACACAGGGACAAAGTAAGTAGGGAGGAAAAAACAGGGAGGAAAATAACATAGAGAAGCTAAAGGCCTTCTTAATAAATGATGAGCGAACCTTGCTGTCAAAATCCTGGGTTTTGCCTGTTCTGATCCTTATAAGAGGAGCTTTCTTTAGATTTTAAGTCTCTCTGTAAGTGGCACAAGCGGGATGTGTTCAGCATGATTCCGAGTTCTGAAAGACTTAATGGCAAGTCTGGCTGCTGGTGGGGGAGCCTCTGTAGCTTCTGGGTAAGGAACTGGGATGCCCAGGGCCTCCCCCCATCTCAGAGGAGAAGGGGTCCAGGAATTGGAGCCGTGCTGCCCTGCTAGGACGGTGGCTCTGCTGGGTCTGGAGTCGGTGTCCCGGGCAGCGTCCCGAGTGGGTGATCTGAGCCCCGCTGGGCATCCAGGGCAGACTCCCTCCCCTCTGAGCTCCATCACCTCCTTGATACTGAAGGAGTCTGTCCTTCCTCCCAGGTCACGGAGTGGACGCAGATGGGCTCATGCTTTGTGAAGCGAAGTGCTGGGGGCTTGTTATGTGCCATGTGTCTGATTACGCAGAAAAGGAGGAAAATCCTCTACAGTTTCACTCTCTAAAGGAGAGGCCTGGGCCAGCAAACTCTGATGAGATTGTGC
The DNA here is from genome assembly GCF_963455315.2 of Globicephala melas. Lineage (NCBI taxonomy): Eukaryota > Metazoa > Chordata > Mammalia > Artiodactyla > Delphinidae > Globicephala > Globicephala melas. The sequence goes on from NC_083321.1 coordinate 3,445,612, forward strand.
AGCACCTCTGGAAAAGCAAAGCGCCGTCACCAGTCACCAACCGGGCAGCTTCCTCCCCTCAGCTGAATGGATAAAGAAGACGTGGCACATGTATACAATGGAACACTACTCGGCCATGAAAAGAAACGAAATTGAGCTATTTGTAACGAGGTGGATGGACCTAGAGTCTGTCATACAGAGTGAAGTCGGAAAGAGAAAGACAAATACCATATGCTAACACATATATATGGAATTTAAGAAAAAAAAATGTCACGAAGAACCTAGGGGTAAGACAGGAATAAAGACACAGACCTACTGGAGAACGGACTTGAGGATGTGGGGAGGGGGAAGGGTGAGCTGTGACAAAGCGAGAGAGCGGCATGGACATATATACACTACCAAACGTAAGGTAGATAGCTAGTGGGAAGCAGCCGCATAGCACAGGGAGATCAGCTTGGTGCTTTGTGACCACCTAGAGGGGTGGGATAGGGAGGGTGGGAGGGAGGGAGACGCAAGAGAGAGGAGATATGGGGATATATATATAACTGATTCACTTTGTTATAAAGCAGAAACTAACACACCATTGTAAAGCAATTATACTCCAATAAAGATTAAAAAAAAGAAAAAAGAAAGTCAGCTGAAATTTACACCATAGACCAGCTGGGGGAGCATCAGAGCAGCGAGATGGGAGGCAGGGAGGGAGTGGGGAGGAATGAGGGCAGAGACCCTGGGATGGAAAGGGAGGGAGTGGAGATTGCCGCGGGGGAGGGGAGGCACGGACAGACGCTCTGGAAGGCTTGTCCTCGTCATGCTGGTCACCCTGTTCCCGGGCCTCCCCGCTGGGACTGGCCACAGCAGGCAAAAGCCACCATCCCCTGAGAGATGTGGCAGATGGGGCACACTCCAGCTTTCTACATAAACCACTTTACCTCGGTGGGCTTTTCTTCCTGCCAGGAAGAGAACGTCAATCACCCTGTAGCTGTCAGCGTAAGGAAACGAAGCATCAGATTTCCCGGCTACGGTTGGCAGAACTCTGGGGGCCCCTCAGTCTGTGAGCAGGTGGGAGGTGTCGGGGGCCCTGGGGCAGGTCAGCTGGGCACCGGTGGCTCTGGTCACTGTGACCCTGGGAGCCTTCCAGCACCTGGACCTCAGAGGGATCCTGGTTCCCTCCACCAGCATCTCTCCTGCCCAGATCTCCCACCTGGGCCCATGTGGCTGGGCAGGTCCATCACAGCGCTGACGCTGTCCTTAATTACTGTGTATGTACTCAACCCTTGCTGTCTCCCCCTAGGACGGAGGCCAGGTTTGTCTGGTCTGTGTCTTCCCCAGCTTCTCAAACAGGCCAGATAACAGGTTTCCAGTAAGTAATTGTTGAATGAATGAATGAATGAATGAATGCTGGGCCAGGGTCCCGTGGCTCTCAGTGCAGTATAGGAATGAGGCCACCTCAATCCACACCTGGAGTAACCCTCCCGCCCCCCAATCCTGGAGGAAGGAGCGCTTGGCCCCAAGGCCCCGAGCGTTTGTGGCCCGAAGATCAGGCCAATAGCTGTGGCCTTGCTCAGCCCTGGCCCAGGCCTGCCTCTGCTGAAATATCTCTACCGTGCTCCTGCTCTGCCAGCTCAGCACAGGACCAGGGCCTTGCTTGGCTACGTCCCCCCTTCTGTCCTCGGGCACTTGGGGCTCCTGCCACTGACGGGATGCCACAGATATTGTCATTGTGAAAGCAAAATACTCAGAACCAGATCACTTTAGATGCAGCGACCACGGGAGAAAGAGTTCTCTGAGTTAGGACACAAACACGTATCTGGGGCATTTCCCCTTCCTCCCTTCCTTCTTTCCTTCCTTCCATCCACCCACCACTACTCATCATCCAGCCATCCCTCCCTCCATCCATCCATCCACCCGTCCATCTATCTGTCAGTCCATCTGTCCACCCATCCACCCACCCATCCGTCCATCCACTCGTCCAATTCTCCCTGATCATGGACCAGTCTTTGTATTCATGGCTGGGACATAACGTTAAGTGAGGAGAGCGGGATGGAAAGTGGGCCGCATTCCAGGCACAGAGCTTTTGGGTCTGGATAAACCTGGAGCTGTCTGCTGGGCCGGCACACTATGGTGCCCAGTAAATCGTTCCTGAGTAATAACTGAATGAGACAGTCTTGGCACTGACGCGACCATCGGCCAAGTTGTCTTTAGATTAGAAAGGCGGCAGTGCGGCTGCAGCATGGGGAAGAGGGTGGGAGATTAGGGCGGAGGGGCCTGGGCCCTGGAGGCTGAACGGCCAGAAGAGGGTCTCTGTGGAGGAAGGGCATCAGGCAGTGGCAGAGGGCTGCAGAGGGACGAAGGGGGCTGGGCTCTGAGGCCGGGCTTGGTGCAGGGCAGGCCCGTGGACGGGATGGAGGAGATCTGCAAGTCACGGGCTCTCAGACGAATGCCAGATGTTACACTAAAAATAACCAAATATGTAATTTTTGTGCTAAATCAGATAGCATCTTCAGCTGGATTCCCGGGCGGGCGGGCGGGCGAGTTGTATCAAGTACCGGAGGCTTAAAAACACATATGGGGGGCTGGAGGGAGGTGGGAACAGAGCATTCCACACGCAGAGTCTCCCGGGCCTTGCAATTTGGGACAAGGCCTCCATTGTGAGGTTCTCAGGGAAACGTCCCTACCCGGCACCTGGGAAGGATCCGTTCTTGGGGAGCAAGAGATGGGACAAAGGGGGCTGAAAGGAACGCAGAGCCCAGGGAGGGCGGCTCCCTGAGGTGAGGGAGGGCAGGGCTTGTTGGGGAGCTGGGATAGGCTCATGTGGAGGCAGGGAGGCTGGGATCCGGGTGTGGGCACGCGAGGGAAGGAGAACTGGCTGTGGTGGCGCGGATGTGGGGTGGGTGCAGGACCAGAGCTTCCTGAGAGCCTGGGTGGGTGGAATTAGGGAGAACCATTGAAGAATAAAGGATCAGTAGACATTTCCCACAGTGTGTCTCATGGGACACCAGCTCCATAACTTTCCCATTAAAAAGGGTTCCAGGTCAAGTGAGTTTGAGAAACTAGCTTGACCACCATGCATCGTGTTCCCGCGTGCTGCTGGGGGCTGGTGCACTCCAGGTGCTGGCCCCGTGGCTCCCAGAGTTATTCTCCCGGAAGCCAGGCAGGATTAGGCCAAAGGTCGGCAAAGAGCCCTGGAGGTTCTGACCGATCCAGTGAGACATGGGTTTGAAGCTGCCCAGGTCAGTGCAGGAAGGAAGGGCAGGCGGGGGGCACGTCCCTTCCCTTCACACGCTCAACCTGCCAAGGATGCTTTTGAGAATCAGAGGGGAAAACAGTCCAACGAGGTGAGTTCACCAACCTTCTCGCTCAGATGTGGGGCTGCAGTGCCGTGACCACCGACCCCTGTCCCCTGCTGGCCCCCAGACCCCCAGACCCCAAGGAGCGGTCTCCCGGCTCTGTAGCACATACCTTCCTGTCGTTGAACTCCACGTTCTCCCCTTCGTAGTCTCCCTGTAAAGAGAGAAAGGTGTCTTACTGTCCTGTAACCTTTCCAGACATGCACTCCAGCTGCCCCCACTACGCAGGTGAGCTAGTCCCAGGACAGAACTTCACACAGTGCGGAAGGGCGCCCAGGCTCCCTCCTCCTAGGATAAAAAGTGTCCCGGGAAAGCCCGAAGCGCCTTCCCCTCGACACAGAGACGACGTCCAGGATGGGAATGCGGTCAGGTCCTTGGAACTGGTGACACAGAGGAAAGGGGGCTTCAGGGGCTGGAGGGATTGTCAACAGGGTGAACGTGCATCCCACTCTGCCAGGAGGGTCCTGGAGTCTCATCCCAGGCCCCACTAGGGTGGTGCCCCCTTTCCTCTCATGTGTCCCAGGAGGGACCATGAGTTAGATGATCCCAGTGCATACAGATCGGTGAGTCCAATGCTTCCATTCTACAGATGGGAACACCGAGGCTCAGAGGAGCAAACTGACATTCCTGGGAGAGACAGAAAAATCCGGTCAGACCTGGGACTTGGATCCAGGCCTCCAAATCCAATGGAAGAGAAGGAGTGTCTAAAGGTCGAAAGCTAGCCCAGTATTCCAACGGGTGACACTGATGACTAGAAGCCTGGCCAACCGGTCCTGAGGACTGCCGGGCAGATAAAGCTCTGAGGGCTCTGGGAGGTCTGCCTGGTGCCCGCTCCTCTCACCAGCTCCTTCCGTGACCCCCTTTCCAGCCCCGCCAGCCCCCTCCAGGCAGGGAGAACTTGACCACCAGGTGGGCAACCGATTCCTGTGGTCTTTGCATGAAGATGCTCTGGGAGCAGTTTAACCAAATTCCCCCCCGGGTCTTCAGGGGCCCTCTCCACCCAACCCAACCTATCCCCTTCCCAGAGTTTTCCCTCTTGTCTAAGATGGGCCCACGATTCCAGCAGCACCTCATCTCTGTAGAGGTCAGCTAGCCGGTGACCTTGAAGGAGTCAGATGCCAACCAGGAAGGAAGCCAAACAGCCACCCAGCAGTGGCTGAAACGCCAAGTCCTTCTCTGGATTCGAATGCTGGTTATGGAGTAGAAGGCTCTTCCCCTATGTGCCGTCCTAACAGGCTGCTGTCTGCTTGGCAATGACCCCGGCCCCTGGCCTGGTAGACGCTCTCGTTGAATGAATGAATGAGTGAGTGAACGCAGCAAGCAAGGCCCTGGAGAGGGTGGGATGCTCTGGGCCACGCACTGAGATGTGACCAGGACAGCTCAGGGGTGAGAGGCAGATGGTGAGAAGCGTACACGCGCGGAAGGGGCCTGCTGCCTGCCAGAGGCCAGGTGCAGCCTCGCAACAGCCGGCCTCCTCTGTTTAAGGCGTGGGGTCCACAGGGCCAGCTTCAGAGGATTTATCTCCCCAGATATTTGAACAGCAGCTTTGGTACTTAACGGGGTGTGTGTCCATCAGCTGTGCGGAAAATTCATGGATGTAAGATCTCATATTCCCTCGAGATGACCGAGATAGATCCATCATCCCGCTGGAAAGAGCCGTGGAAGCAGAGCCAGAGGATCTGGGCTCCGCTCCTCGGCTGTGTACGCGTGGGCAAGTTGCTTGCGCAGCCGCAGCCTCAGTTTCCCCGTCTGTAAAGTGGGAACAAACCCCACGCGGCGGGCTTCCCTACTGCTGTGTAAGGGACAAAGACGATGGTGTGCAAGGAGTTTCTAACATGAGGACCTTGGAGGTGCTTTTTGGGCGCTCAGGGGAAGTCTTGGACTCATCGGTTTAAACTGCTGCTAGAATTGATTCCTGAGACAAAGGTGGCAGCGAAGCCTGAGAAAAGGGGTGTGTCGGCCTCCGGGGGAGGACGCAGGGGTGGTGCGGCCAGGGCTGGCTTCTGGCCCCAGCTCCTCCACAGGGGCTGTGTGAACTTGGGCGAGTCACTAAAGCTCTCTGAGCCTCCGTGTTTGCCCCGGATTAAAGGAGATAAAGCTCCTGCTAGACACAGTTCTTTGCATACAGTAGGTGCTCAGAAATGTGGACCTTTCCCCTTTCCCTTTCAAGACTTAAAGGGCTGAATCCAACAGGCAGGGAGGCCCTGAAACGTTTCGGCTTCTGTCCCTGACATCTTGGCAGGAGTGACAGCTCAAAGGCCAAGTAGGGCTGAGCAAACCTGAGCGGCACAGATGGGACGGAGGAGCGAGGCGCCTTCCAGGGAGAAGCCGGAAGCGCCCGCCGGGACCTGCGGGGTCTGAGTCCTCCCTCGAAGCATTCATCCCGCAACAGGCCAATCACCAAGACACCTGGACTTAACCCCGCGCTGCATTTATTGAGCGCCTACTAGATGCAGAGGCTTCCACGAGATGCAGTGTAATGAACGGCGGCCCAACAGTGTTGTCTTTGTGGGACAGGGAGCATGGAGGTCCAGAGGGGAAGACTCAACCGTGCCGGGGAGGCGGGGAAAGGAAGGCTCCATGGGGGTGCTTTGTTGGCCCTGGGGAGGGGTCGTCCAGGCAGAGGAGGAGGGAAGAGCACTGCAGACAGAAGGAACAGCATGAACGGAGGCACAGAGGTGGGAAAACGGGACCAGTCGAGCCCACATCCTTACAGTGAGTGACGGGGGACTGCGGCAGGTCGTCTGAGCATCCTTCCCTCTGAGGCTACGGTCCGGGTGGACAGCCCTTTGCTGTCCGGCCCCACCCCCCGTTCGTCCAGCGTCTTACTGAAAGCCCTTCTGTTTCTGAATTCCTGCTAACACCCTCTGCAGCCCTGGCAACTGGACAGGGCAGGTATTATTTCTAACTTGCAGATGGGGGCACTGGGGCTCAGAGAGGACAGGGGCTGCCTCTGCTCGAGGTCACAGAGGCGTGAGCGGCCAGGACTAGAATCTGGGTCCCCGGGCCCCCATGCCTGTCCTCTCTCTCTCCTAGCCTTTGCAGTAACGCACATTTGGAAAGTTCCAGAGATCCTCTGTCCGGAGTTCCCACACTGCTCAGGCCCCATGGCCCATCCCCAGTGCCCTGTTGAACTCTAGTCCTTGTTTCCATAGAGACAATAAGAAGAGAATCTTCTCTCTCTCTATCCCAAGCCAAGACAACGCGGCCGTGGCCACAGGCTATATTTGTCAGGGGGATACCAGTGGGATTTGGAGATTCGGCTCAGGAAACTGGCCACTTGCTCTGCAGAAATAGATACAAAACAGAGCTCTCTGGTCATTCTGCCAGAGCCCGGGTGGGGTGGGGTGGGGTAGGGGAGACGGAGCCAGGGAAACTTCTTGTGGACCAGCTGGCCGTGAAGTTCAGATATGGCCGTGCAGAGTTTCTGCCACAAGTGCCCCTGTCTTGGTGGAATGATTCAGTAAGCATAGATGGCCTGTGTGTGACTCTGGTCCCCACCTGGGGAACCAGGAAAGGCCGGGAGCGGCTGACATTCACAGGAGCGCCAAAGCAGGAAGCCTCGACCACAGGATAACGAGAGCTCCCTCGGGGTTTGGAGAATCAAATGACGCGCAGAGATGAACTATGTTTGTCAAGGTTACTTACATCGTGCAGTGGGTAGGCTGCCGAGTAAACGCCATTGGCCAGCAGGCTCGTGATGCCTTGAAAACAAAGGCAGAGAGAGGATTACGGACCAGGCCGGTCTCCAACGGCTCCGTGTTCAATCAGAGCGGTCCCAGGGCTGTCTCAATCACCGAGAATTTTCTCAAAGCGAGCCACACCTGGTTGCACAGAGCCCGACCACCTTTCTGGGGTTTCCTCCCCGGGTTCGACTAGGAGATGATAAAAACATGCTCTATTGGCAGAATTAGGAAGACACAGAGGAAACCCCGAGAGGAAGTTACATCTGGGAGGAAGGAGGTACCCCCAAACCTGCGATTCACCAGCTACCCCCGCCTGCTGGAGGGCAAACCTGCAGGTGAGGAAGGGGGATTGTAAGTGGTTAGAAAAGCTGAATCATGAGAAAAATATGGATGGAAAAATTGATGGTGTCAGAAAACACACATACAATTTGGAATTAGATTTTAGGTTGATTGGAAAAGCCAGAGAGGAGGCCTGCGTGCCCCACGCGGGGGCAGAGGCACTTACCGTATTTACCACATTTTCGCCTTTTACTTAAAAGGGCAGAGTCCTTCTTTCTTCCCTCTCCTTGCCCTGTTTACACATCCGGCTATTAGTTACATGCAAAAGGGCCTGAAAGGATCAAAGCTGCATTTGGGGGCAAAGCGCTCACTCACAGTCCGGCACTCCTGGGGGCAGGGGAACGATGGCCGGGCCCCTTGTTTGCTGCCTGAAGCCCCGCGCTGGGAGCAGGATAAAAATAACCACACCTGCACCTCCTAGAATCCAGAGGTGTGGGCTCGGGCACCCAGCCCCAGAAGACAGCGTCGTGAGGGGGTAAGGCAGAGCCCGGCCACGCATGGGTCTGGGGCTTCCCAGAGATCTGACCTTGCTTCACACACATCCTTGGGGGCCAGGGCTGCCCAGGAGCTGCCACGAAGCCCTTTGCTGGTCACAGAACCCTCTGCCTGGATGAAGAGGCTTTCTAGGTGGTAAGGGGGTCAGATTTTTCAGTGGCCTGGCCAGCCCACTCTTGACTACTCTGCTGTGACACTGGTGGGAAAGGCACTCCCTGAAATCCACTTAAAAATAGACCATCTCCCCAGCTAGTGATCTGGAATGGTCAGGGCACCTAGGAACACTTAGAAATCCAAACCGGAACCAGGTGGGAGCTCGTGGCCAAAGCCCCATGAGTGGAAAGTTCAGCTGCAGTAAAAAATGAACAAGGGGCCGGACTCAGGTTCACTGGGCCCCCCCACTGCCCCTCGAATGCTCTCAACACCGTGCTGCCACAGGTGCGCCCTCTACCCGGAAGCCTCACCCCTCCAATGTCATCTCATCAGAAGGACCTCTGATCACTGGTTCTACATCCCCCATCACTCCCCATCTCCCTCAGCCTGCAAGACTGTCTTCTGGTTTACCTTGTCAGCTCTCATCTGTTTCCATCCTCCGGAATGGAAGCTCCCTGAGGGTAGGGACCTTCCTGGCACAGAGGCTGGTGGGGGACCGAACCCATCTATGAATCTGGAGGTCAGGAGGGCTCTCAGACAAGGCCAGTGTGAAATGGGGTGCAGAGAAGGCCCCCCCATCTCTCTGTTTCATCACTGGCTCTGGGAACCAGCGCTGCCAGGGAACTGGCCACAGCATGGCCCGGGGCGGGGATCAGCTCAGCTGAGAAGGGCCAGACCCTGGACTCTCTGCAAACCTTCACAGCGACCGCACGAGTCTCCACCAGAAGGGACCCCACAGGGGCGCTAAAGGGAGACTGACTTCTGAGATGCATCGCTGGGACTAGACCCATGCTTCTCCCCACTTCTGGTGGCTGGGGCCCCCCTGGAGGACCTTGCTCCATCGGGGACAGTTTTCCTGGCCTCCTCTCGACTCCTGAGAGTGTGTCCCCCGCCACGACTTAGTACACGGGCTTAGAAATTTCAGGCCCAGAGGGTGGGCCCGTGACTGACCACTGGGCAGCCTGGCTGAGCATGGAGGTGTCATCCCCCCCCCCCCCCCCCCCCCCGCTGCATCCTGGGCCTGCCCCAGACTTCAGCTGCGAGCATCTGAGTCCTCCTGTACTTCGCTTCCTTCCCTCCCGGGAAGCCCATAGGCGGGGCATCTCTCCTGAACCACAGGCTCGGAGCTTCAGATGCTTCCAGAGCACGAAGGATTGTGCCGTGAGCTCCGCTCTCAGCGGGGCATAAAGCGGCTCAACAGGAAGGGGGGAAAGACCGGGAAAAGGCATCGCTTTGCCCTGAAACGTTTTGCAAACGTTTAGCAAACTCAGCCTGCAGCGGTGGGCAAGGGACCTACATGGCGGGGCGCGGGGCGGGGGGGATGGTTCCCTCTGCACGCTTTAATCGAGAAGGTTTTGCACCTGTGGTTGAGGTGGTCTGTAAACCGGTACCCGAGGAGCCCAGCGGGGCCAGTTTTGCGGCAGGTTCCGCCTAAGGGCACACGTCGAGGGGCACCCCTTCCAGCAAGGCCACGGCCCGGGTGGGGCACCTTCTAGACTGTGCGTGTGTCTGGCTGCTGCCCCGGCTGGAACCCTAACTACCTCCCCCTGGACTGTGAAGGTCAAGAGAGGGTCAGAACCCCTTGGTCACCCTCCAGTTTCCAGCAGCCAGGATTTACCGCCTCTGCGCTGAGAGGCTCCACAGGCCGCCACAGATGCCTCAAGCCAGAGAGGAGGATCCTTTCGTGCTTAAAAGGGTCGTAAAACCGCCCCTTGGTCCTGGAACGGCCCTCCTGCCTGAGACTGTTACACCAGCCTTAAATCAAAGCCCTCTAAAAATCCCCAGGCCGCCACCCGCCTCCCACGGAGAAGATGGAGCGGCAAGATTACGCCGCGAGCGGAGCGCTGAGCTCGAGCCCCAGGCACGCCCTTACCCATGCTGTACTTGGCTTTGGTACACGTCGTTCTCTTCAGGATTTCGTAGACCTGTTGTGGAGACAAGGGGGGGACCAGAGCGACACCATCACGGGTCACCGGGAAGGGAGGTGGTGACCGTCACCAGCGCCAGCCTCCTGCGTGCCCCAAGGATGCGGTCGGGATGGGCGTTCTTGGGGACAAGGTCACCTCAGAGGGCCCACGCTGCGCTTGGGCGCAGGAGTACGGGGGTCCTGTGCCCTCTGCTGGTGGGTTTCCGCCCCTTTTGGCTGAGAGGTGAGCTGGAATGCAGAGGCATGAGGACTCCGCTGATACGACCACTCTCGGGTGTGGCCCTGAATGTTCTAGAACCCTGTGCCCCTTTTACGAACAAAACACTTCACTTCTCCGCCTCAGGAGCCCCGGCTTGGGGGTCTGCCTACCTGGGTCTGCGTCCTTGTAGCCGTGTGGTCTTGCGCTAACTACCTCGTGCCCCGTGCCTCAGTTTCTCCACCCACAAAATGGGGTGAAAAGAATTGGCCCTGTGCCATAGACACGTGGGTCAGGGCACTCTAACCCCTCGAGACTCCCCCGAGGTCCCACCCTCCGGTTCCCCCCAGGCCCTGGGCCATCTGACCTTCTCTCCTCCCCTCCGTCCGCCCAGCCCTGTCCCAGCAGCCTGGCCTCCTGGCTGCCCCCCTCACTCGCCAACCCTCTCCTGAGGCCACAGGGCCTTCACCACGGCTGTTTCTTTTGCCAGAAGTGCTTCTCCCCTGAGAGCTAAATGGCTACAGAGCCACCTTAACAAACAGGTCACTGGGCAGCCACCGTCCCTGTTGCTCTGCCTTCTAACTTTGCTCTCTCTCTCTTTATTTTTTTGGCCGCCCCACTCGGCTTGAAGGATCTCAGTTCCCTGACCAGGGATGAACATGGGCCCTGGCGGTGAAAGCGCCCAGTCCTATAACCACTGGACCTCCAGGCAGTTCCCTAACTCTGCTCTCTTGTCCCGGATTACTCCACCCCTGCCATGTGCCTGTTGCCTCCCTCACCTCCTGCCCATCTTGGGCAGACACCACGTGCTCAGTAACTGACTGATGAATGAGTGAATGGATGGATGACCCAGTTAGCTGGCTCTCTCCCTGGCATCTCTTGCATCTAATCAGTGGCCTCATCCTGACCTTGCTGATTCTCCCATAACCACCTCCTCCCTTCCACGTGCAGCCACAGCCCCCCTTCACAACCACTCCTGTGATCCCACACCCACCCTCCATCTGCCCTTCCACGACTGGCCACTGGCAGTGATCTTTCTAGGACCTTGCTCCACAACCATCTATGGCTCCCTAGTGCCTACAGGCTGAAAATCCAAGTCCTAAGACCCGCACCTCAGGTCCTTCCCCACTGTTCCTTGCTGATCCTGACTCCTACCCGCCTGCACACTGGGCTGCCCCGATATGCTAGCAGCACAGGGAAGGAGACAGGAGGGACTGTTATATCTTTGTCTAGAAGGATGTTGGGTCTCAAGACCACAGGGTCCAACTAACTAAGGGCAAAGTTTTGAGTCACCAAAGAGTTTCTCTGGAGCATTGGTGTTTTACAAACAGGCCTTCAGGGTCTCTGGGAGAGAGCGCCCCCCACCCCAGAGGTAATCGGAGTCATGGCTCGTTCAGTAACACTTACTGGCTCGGATAGAATTGCCTTCTGTGACTTGGGGATCATGGTCTGAGCTCAATTTTAAAGTGGATTCTCCACGAGAGGGGGCCTAGAGCTTCCATTCACATATGACCCCAACCCCAGGCCACCACCCCGACAGCAAGAGTGAATTTATGGGGACTTCCCTGGCAGTCCAGTGGTTAGGACTCCGCACTTCCACTGCCAGGGGCCCGGGTTCGATCCCTGGTCGGGGAACTAAGATCCCGCAAGCCACATGGTGTGGCCAAAAAAGTAAAATAAAATAAAACAATAAAGTAAAAAAAGTAAAAAAAAAAAAAGAGAATGAATTTACGAATCTGCACCCAGCCCTGTGCTTCCAGGGGCGTCCCGGTGGCTCCAGATCGTGTAAAAACTGGGGCGCACATACATGTGGAAACGCAGCGCGTGCCTCGGTTTCCCCAGCTGGCCATTCCAATTCTCTCCCACCCCAAAATGACAGAGAAAAAGAGAAACCGTCCAGGTTCAACTGCGTCTGGTTCTCCTGAGCGGTCGGTTTCCAAGAGGGAGAACTTACCTCTCCTGGACCACACGTCAGCCTCGAGCTACATCGGCTGCTGACGTTTTTGCATAAACGAGTTCCTCATTGTTTATTATAAATTATGAGACTTAATTGCTAGTTTCATCAGTAACGTGGTCAATAATAAAAACCACAGCAGCGGCTACGTTCCCGGCGCTGCACCCAGGTTACCCTTGGTGTGGGCGCACGGCTGCCCTTTGGGCAGGACACCACCTCGTCCCGTGTGCGAGTCGCGAGGCTGGGAGGGGACACAGGGTTGATGGGACCGGGCTCTGTCTGTCCAGGCAGTGGCCTGAGCCCCCCAGGCCAAGGCAGCCTACACCACTCGCTGTCCTGTGCCTGGGTGCCCGCCCGTCTTGGGATGTGGCTGTGAGGGGCAGTTATCTGCTCAAGGTCAAGCCGCCGCCTCCTGCCAGCCCCGCCCCTCTGCTCGCCAGGCTGGGCTTTCTGGGCCAGGAAGAGAGAGAAGCGGCAGCTTGGCTGAGAGGTTAATACTTGTTCAGACAGAAGTTGGGTCCTGAGCCGTGCACAGCCCAGCTTGGCTGGTGGACAACGTGGCGGCCGATGGATAAACGTTAAACCAATACCTGGAGTAGGGCAGGGCGGCCTGGTCAGATTTCAAGCCACAGTTTGCTCGTCTGGCGAGGCTCTGGAAGTCTACCCAAACCCTCGTCCCTTTGCCTGCACCACCCCATCCCTCCTGCCAGGCCTGCCTGCTCACAAACCCCCAGAGAGGTGGGGACGTACAGATTCCACCGAGGGCAAGTGGCAAGGAGGCTGGAGAGGCGAGCTGGGAACCGCAAAGATGCGGGAACATTTTGAAATAACCCAGCGGGTCTGGAATCCCTCTGCTTCTTCCCTGCTGCTCCACCCCCGCCATCCCCTGGGCCCCTCGCAGCCCGCTGGTTTTATTATTCTAATTATTTCTGTCACAGACAATTAGAGCCCCTTCCACCCAGAGGAGCTCTGCTGAAATGAAATTATCATCCCGTTTCCCGGGGCTACCTTGCTGGGGAGCTATGGATTCCCACGAGGGAGCGATACTTACTATCGTGCTCCGGGTTTTGCTGTCGAAAAAGGAATCCTTGTCAGACAGGTCAAATCTGTTGAAATTTTGGGAACAAAAAGAGACACAGCTCACTGGAGTCAGCGCTCCCGGTTTCCGAGGCCTTGGGGGACCACACTACCCCCGTGAGCGGTGACCGTGAAATCGACGAAGCTCTGTCCGCACGCATTTGGAAGAGTCTGTACATCCTCTCACCCCTCGGGGAGGCTGGGAGACCCCCGTGGGTGGGAAGTGACCCCAGGGGCAACTGTGGTCAGACCTCCCTCGCCAAGGATCCCTCTTCCTTCCAATGACACCCTCGGGGGCAGTTTTAGTCTCTGCTGCAGCACTCCTGGGGTGATCCCACCATCGGACACTTTACTATTTAAGACAGTCTCCCTATATTTTCCAAATGGTTTCCGTCCTGAGGTCCTGGGCCACACAGAGATTTCCTAAGGCTTCCTGAGGGCAGAGGGATGTCTCTGGAACACGTTATTCGATTCCCAACACACTCAGCGTACAGCCGGGGAGGGCGACTCGGGGTTGGGGGTGGCCCAGAGCCTGGAGGTGAGCCAAGCCTGGCAAGGCAGGGGGTGCCAAGGGAGGTGGCCAGGGCCCTGGGGGTCACGGAAAGAGGGCGTCTCCCTCTAATGTGCGGGGGCCCGGGTCCTGGCCCTGGTGGGAGGAGTTGGGCCAGAGCCACTCCCTTCTCTCTTATGTCTTATCCCCTGGAGGATCGGGAAACAGCGAGTAAGGCATGTGGCCCCGGCCCTGTGACTAATGCCCTGGCCAGGGCGGAAGCCCCAGTTCTGAGCAGAGGCTCTTCATGTCTTGTGGGACCAGGGGTGTCCAGGAGCCTCCCATCCCCTAGAGCTCGTCATCCTATCCCCACAGGATTCCCAGACTCCAAGCTTTCTATTCCCACCCCTGCCCTCGCTCCAGCTCTGCCCAGTGAGACCCCACGGAGGCCTGGCAGCTGCCGCTGACCCAGGTGGCTACGCCTCACTGCCCCTCAGTAGCAGGGGAGGAGGGAAGGTTCCAGAATGGGTGCAGCCCTGCCAGGCAGCCGCGCTGGCTGCGAGTCCGGGGCCTCAGGACTCCAGCTGGGGCTGCTTCTCGGTTCCTGGCGCCCAGAGCTCGGCAGCCTTCCGGAGGTGCAGCTAACCAGACCCGACTCCTCGGGACACATCCCAAGAGGGACAGAGCGGGGCGGGGGGAGGGTACCCAGGCCACTGCTTTGGGGCTTTGATCCCAGGCCCAGGCCTTCCCTCACATGGGCTCAAGCTAGTTTTCCCAAGTGTCACCCAGCCGGACAAGACTTGTTGTCCCCTTAACTCCTCAGTTAATAATGACCTTGGAAATTATTTCCAGGGCCTCTTCTGTGCTCAGGAAGCACAAGCTCTTATGCGAATACGCTCCAGGGGCTGAAATCCCCCTTCACTGGGGGTTGGAGAACTCCCTCTGGCCTCAGAGGACCAAGTCCAACACGGGGTGGAATCACCGCACAGTGGGTGGCCCTCGGGAAGGGCAAGCGGGAGGGGGTCCCCACTCACAGGTGCTTCTTCTCCCGGGAGAAGGGATAGGAGAGCCTCTTCGTGGTCTGGGGTCTGTGCTCCGCCACCTTGGGCTGGATGGGGTCCGTCATCTTCTGGAGCACAGAGTTGATCTTTTTCAGGAGGCCACGGGTCTCATTAATGTGATACAGCTGCGGGCGAGGCAGGGAAGGGGGACGCCTGTCATCTGCTGAACCATGACTCTGGGAATCTATTCTGAGACGGGCAGGGAACTAGCCCCCTGCCACAGAGACGGCCCGGCCTGGGAACAGGGGGCGGGGATGGGCCACGATGCCCCCTCCACGTCCGCGTTTCTAGATGAGCCTGAAAGCTCAGAGTTTCGGGAGATCCCAGCCAAAAGGGCAATTCTAGGACATTCCAGAGAACTTCCCCCAGCTTCATTTTTGTTTAAAAAGAGGTAATCCAAAGGATTCTGGAGGCTTTGAGAAGCTGGGAGCTGACTCACTCCCGAGAACAGCTTCGTCCCCCCTGCTTTCCTCCCCAAGGACAAAAGTAAACCCGACGCCTCGCTAAGCTCCTTGGACGCGCTGGCAGACCGCTTCCCAGCCTGAAGCTGTCAGACATTAAGAAGAAAAGCCCCAGCAAGCGAGGAAATGGGATTAAAATGAGTCTGATAAATCAGCTGAAATACTGAAAGTACGAACGGTCAGAGCGGGAAGTTTCACTGTGTTTGTATCTATGAGAAGTTCCCGGGCTCCTGCGGCATCTCTGGGGGAGCGGGTTATACTCTCCGCCCGCAGGACACGGGAGGCCTCCTGCCCTCCCGGGGGTGGGGGGGCTGAAGCTCCCTTGGGCTTTCGTAACAACTCAGACCCTCCTGATGACGTGCTCCTGCCGGGCAGCCCTGAAACGACCCCTGTGGAGTAGGGACGTCACCACTCACCTTCTTCGTCGGCATCTTCAGTTTCAAAAACTCAGCCTCTCTGCACAGCACGTTCCAGGGCGCGTGGATTTTTACAAATCCAACCCCGTGAATTTTCGTCTAGAGAGAGGGGAGAGGTCCTTGGTCAGCGTGGGCAGATGTTTGGGGCTGAAAACCATTTTCACCTTCGGGGACCACAACAGTTTACGGGGCAGCTGCTTCTGCCTGTCACCTCATGGCTCCTCTGACGATGCTTTGAGGCACTGCTAGAATCCCCTCCTCCCAGATGATCGAAGCAAGCTGCGGGGCCGAGAGGGCTCCCCCAGGTCCCAAGGGAATGATAAACGGCCGGGAGGGTGCCTGGAGGGAGGTCCCCGATCCCACAACACCTGGGAAGTTCTCAGAGGGGTAGCCGGGGGGCCTCAGAGACCTTGCACAACTGAGAGCCCAGGCCCTTCGACGGAGTGGGCGTACTCGGTGTCCCTGGGGTGCCCAAGCAGAGATGAGGAGGTGATGGTGAAGACGGTCCCCTCTGGGCATCTCTGTGGGGTCAGGACACACCTCTGTCTGGACCCGGCCACCCTCCGGGTTCCCTGGGTCAGCACTGCCTTTATCCTAATGTGAGAGGACTCGACGTAACGCTGCATTCGAGTCCAGCCCCCCGCCCCCACTAAGCTGCTGTGAACTTGGACAAGTCATTTCTGGTCCAGCGTGTCTGAATGACAGGACTGGGCAGCTGAGGGCCCCTGAGTGCTGCCCCACCAGGAACTGCACAAGCTAAGAGCTTCGAGAACTGACTCCAACGAGCTCTATGGGAAAGGCAGGACCACTGCCCCCCTTTCACGGAGGGGAACACTGAGGCTTGAGAGATTAAGTCACCGCCTAGGTTCCTCAGAAAATTAAACCTAGAGCCACCGAATGATCCAGGCATCCCAGCTCTGGGTAGTTATCCCCAGGAAATGACATCAGCACGTCCACATCAGCACCCCCACGTTCACTCAGCATTACTCACGACAGCCAAGACACAGAAACAACCTAAGCGTCCTTGGACGGATGAATAGATCAAGAGAGTGTAGACATATACAGCGCAGTATTATTCACCCATAAAAAAGAAGGAAATCCTGTCATTTGTGACAACATGGATGAACCTGGAGGACATTCTGCTACGTGAAATGGGTCAGAGAGACAAGCATTGCATGGTATCACTTATATGTAGAATTAAAAAAATGCTGATTTCATAGAAACG
This sequence comes from Globicephala melas, assembly GCF_963455315.2. Taxonomy (NCBI): domain Eukaryota; kingdom Metazoa; phylum Chordata; class Mammalia; order Artiodactyla; family Delphinidae; genus Globicephala; species Globicephala melas. Next base: position 3,462,418 of record NC_083321.1, read on the forward strand.
GTGTGGAGTAGAACGGTGTTTGCCAGGGGCTGGGTGGGGGGATGAGAATGGGCAGACAGGTCAGAGGGTACCAGCTTTCAGTTATAAGATTAAGTTTCGAGGACCTAATGAACAGCAGGGTGACTCTAGTTACTAATATGGTATCGTATACTTGAAAGGTGTTGAGAGATCAAAGTGTTCTCAGCGCGTGCACGCGTGCGCGTGCGCGCGCACACACACACACACACACACACACACAGAGTTAACTGTGTGAGGTGACGGGTCAGTTAATTACCTCGATCTGGGTAACCATTCCACGGTGTCTATGTAGATCAAGTCATCACAGTGCAGACTTTAAATACACACAATTATATTTGTCAATTACTCCTCAGTAAGGTTGGGGGTGGAAAGTCAGGGCCTGGCATCTTGCAGCTGGCGGGTGTGGGAACCCGGGTTCACATGCGGGCCATACACACTCTTAATCGTGGGTGAGACCACACACATCCCAACAACTCTCTAGTTTTCTGGTTTTCTGTGTTCCCCTTACCTTTCGTGTTTAAGAGATTCCCTTTACTGAGCAAATAGCATCAATGTGGCGATAACACGTTTCCCCACCTAAGACGCAGGTAACACCAGCAGACTTCCCAATCACCCGAGATAACTGGGGTTCCCCATTGCAACAAAAAGCACAGAAACACAATATTCCCCTCAGACAGAGCCGCCCTACGGCAGTGGGGTCCTCAGTCCACCAGCCGTCTCAAGGGGACCCCCGGGGGCTTGGAGCCCACGCTGGGCCCCCAGGTTGAGGTCCCACTTCACCTTTCCACAATTCCGGGGGTCCTGGCAGAAGGGAGCCAGGCCACGGCAGGGGGTGTGTGTGGCCGGCACTCGGGACTCGGTATGGGGCTGACTCGGGTCTGCGCTGGGCCCTGAGCCCCAGGTCCCGTCACCAGCCTCAGAGTGTACACAGCTCATGGGATCACTGCAGGGTTTTGGCAAAAGGCAACGGAGTCAAAGTCACTTGGGACTGATTATTAGGAAAAAATCCTCCGTGGTCCAAACGCACTCGACCAGCGCCAGCCTCGGTCCCCAGTGAGACGTGGGGCTCCTGCCTCACCTCGAGAGAAGGGCCACACCTGCTGGGAGAACTCCAGCTCATCTCTCCATCTCTGATGAAGAGGCGCCCATGCCCCCCACAACCAGAAGAGCGAGCCTCTCCCCGGGGCCTCAGTGTCACCGCACAGGCCTTGTCTATGTGGCCCCAGCAGGCAGGCGAGTCCTGTCCGGAGCCTCCCAGCTCACTGGCCCTGCTGCCCACGTCGGGGCAGCATAGACGCTGCGCATGTCCACTGAACGAGCGGATGAAGTCCCCTAACAATGATGACGACGGGGTGGGGGGAGAGGAGGCTGGGCCCCCCCGGGCGCTCGCTACGTGCCAGGCCCTGCTTCAGGCATCTGCGCGTATCAACTCACTTAACCCCACGACAGGCCCGTGAGGGTGATCCTGCCACTGTCCTCACCTTGGAGCCCAGAGGTTCACACTCTGCACGTTCACTGTGAGTGTCCAGGGCAGGCTGCAGCCAACGGCCACAGACTGGGCAGCTTTAACAACACAGATTCATTCCCTTCCAGTTCTGGAGCCAGAAGTCTGTGATCAAGGTGTGGGCAGGGCCGCGCTCTCTCCAGAGGCTCCGGGGGAGGGGCCGCCGGGGACCCCAGGCCTTCCTGGGCTGGTGGCCATATCACCCCAGCCTCTGCGCCCATCTGCACAAGCCTCCTCCCCTGTGTGGCTCTGTGTGTCAAGTCTCCCTCTCTTTTCTCTTCCAAAGACACCTGTCATTGGATTTAGCGTCCACACGCATCCAGGATGCTCTGGTGCAGAGATCGGTAACTGACGTACATCTGCCGAGACACTTCTTCCGAATAAGGTCCCATTTGCAGATTCCAGGAGGACGGCTTTTGGAGCTGCCGCTTGGCCCACGATACTCACATGAAGCAGCAGGTCAGAGCCCCACGGGGCTTGGTGCAGGGAGCTTATCAAAGTGGCTGGAAGCTTTGAAGAAGCAGGTCCAGGAGCTGGGTCCTGAGGCTGCTTCCAGGACCAGGGTGCTCGGGCACTGGGACCAGACGCGCAAGGCTCGAGGTGTGCTGGCTGGCGTGAGGCACACCTGCAGGGAGCCTGGAGCCTGACACCACGGCCCAGGGCTGGGGACTCAGCGGCGCGTGGACTAGCGTGGACCAGAGGAGGCAGCCCGGGGGCTCGGGCAAGGGGAACCCAGATCTTCCTGCTGCCCTCAAGGGGCAGGTCGGGTGGGCACCGGGGGCGGCCATGGATTGGGTGGCCTGGGTCCGAGTCCTGGCGGGCTGCTGTGTTGTCTCCAGCAAGTGACTCCACCTCTCTGAACCCCCCTTTGCTCATTTGCAAATCTTTGCAGTACAAGACTTGCTTCACAGCTGGGGGAGTCCCTGGTGCTCCTAACACTTCCCTCCAGCCCCGTGGCTGGGGCTACGGCTTCTCTCCGTGGCCCTGAGGCTGGTGAGACCACGCCTGCGTGGACTCCTCTGGCCAAGAAGCTTGAAGCCGCCTCCCCAGCTCCAGGAAGCCCCGGGGGCACCATGAAATGACCGAGAAGTGAGCATGGACGGCCCCGTGAGGCAGACCCCCTCTTTCCCGTTACAGCCCAAGTTTATTTCTGTGCCCAGTGCTCAGCCGCATGCAAAGACCCAAAATATATTCTTCCAAGGCCGTGGCGAGCTCTCTCGATGGTGGTCAAGGACCAGTGCCCGGCCTGGCCTCCCTGGGAAAACACGCTCCGCTGTGTGCGTGAGCAGTGGGGTCCCTCCCAGGGAAATATGTAGCAGGATTGGGGAAAGGGGTCGCGGGCCGGTTGGACAAGAACACATACAGGATGTTTGAAACCTTGGTGCCCGGCCTGGCAGCAACCCGCCCCTGCAGGAAGAAATCGTGAGATGCCGGGTCCCCTCCCTGAGCCAGATGCCCCGGAGCCGTGGCTTCTGTCCTGACTCTGGCCCCTCTGGTGTGAGGAGGTTGGAGGCCACAGAACTGCCGGGGCCACGCACCATGGCGTGGGCATGGGGAGGGCCAGGGGTCAGGATCCCGCAACGGCCTGCCACCAAAAGCTGGACAAAATAAATAAATAAATGTCCATGCCAAGACCATGCCATCCAAGGGGTTTCTACCGATGCAGACACTTGGGCGGGAGGGGGGAGGGAGGTTTCTGCCCCAGGCCTGCCCAAGATGGGGAGTCTAACAGAAGACCCTCCCCCATGGAGCCGGACCCCCATGAGATGACACTTTCAGGTGACCCAGAAAGGGCTCCCTCCTCCAACCCTGGGAATTACAAGGAAGGCAGTCCTGGTGCTGAGCAGGAAAGGAAGGGAATGAGGACCTCCCCGAGAAGTCCTGGTCCGAAAGGCCACGGCCCCAGTGGGTCTGGGGACCTCAGCCTGTGACCTTGGCTCAAGGTGGTTCTGTCTATAATGCCCTCAGATGTGACGAATGCAAGCCTTTCTGGACAAGGGCATCTTCCTCCTGGGCTTGGGGAACTCCCCCCACCGATCATGGGCTCCATAAGGGTGGTGGTCAGTGGGCAAGGGCGCCAGGCCCACCAGAAACGAAGACGGCCGGAGGAGAACCAGCAGAAGTGACGCCTTCAGCCTCGGGATTCTGCGAGGATTAGATGGATAATAAATCCACTGTGCTCACCTTGTTTAAAGAAATAAACCTCAGGACGGAAAGGTTCTGCAAAGGACAGGAAGCTATTAAAGAATGACACAGCCAACTGGGAAAAGAACCAAACAGAGCTCGCAGAAATAAAAAAGTGTCATAATGAGAAGTGAAAATTCAACAGACACGTTCGAAGGTACTTGACCTCTCCAAGGAAAGGGAGACACATGGGCGTACGGCAGGGAGTTGCCAGTAAGGAGATGCCAGTGAGGTATGCAACCCTCCACAACTCCCCTGCTCTCAGGAAGAAAAAACCAGCCTGATCTGTAGCTGCAGCATTTGCCAATTTCCACAGTGTAAATACTCCCGCCATGGCCTATCTCAAGCTACCAAAGTGTTAACACCCGGCTGGCAGAACTCCTGATGAGCCAGAAAGAGCTGACTCCGGCACACCACGGGCCTAGAGACACAGGAGGACGACAGAACTGCAGCCAGAGTGGCACAGCTTTTAGCCCGCCTACTTGGGACCCGGGCAGAGCTGCCCTTGGGGAACTTTAAAGACATGACTTTTAAAAAGTGTCCAGAATATACTTTATAGCAAGTATGCTTCCGCAAAACCAAGACAGACCCAAAGGAAGTCAGGTGGGGTGTGTAAAAGCCTCAGCACTTAAGACTCAAGAGACATAAAATCTTTAGGGCCAAAGAAATGAATGCGTAATGGTGGAATTGTGGAGAAATGAGAGCTTCAGGACTAGACAATGGCCCCTAACATCCCACTGTAGGAGAGGCTCATGGCAGAGGCACTAAGCCTGGGGATGGGAATGGGGGGCTGAAGACCACATGGCTCAGGGCAAAGAGCGTGACACTGGGAGCCACGACCCAGGTTCAAGTGCTGGCCCTGCCCCTGTTGGGCCTGGTGGCCTTGGTCTCCTTGCCCCGCCTCTCAGAGCCTCAGTTCCTTCCCTCTGTAAAGGGATCTGATCCCTGTGCCACATGGCAGGTTAGGGCACCCATACCAGGCGGGATGGGGTTTGCTTCCAAACTGACAAGTCCCTGAGAATGTCTGTTGCGCCTTTGTCCCTTATACATGCGGATGTCGGGATTAGACCTCAGGTTCCTCAGAGTCAAGGACCCCCACCCCAACGCCCAGCCTGCGAGGAGGGGCCGCTCCTCTGTGCCCATCATCATCTTATCCAAGCCCCAGAGACACCTCAGAAACCACTCACGCCTGCAAAAACTCAGCTGGAAACTGCAAAAAACATGTCCCCCTGCCTGTGCCATGACCACCCCTCCGGGAGGAAGGACGGGCCATCACCTCCATTCTACAGATGGGAAAACTGAGGTCCAGAGGGAGAAGCCACTTGCCTGAGGCTGCTCCGCCAGGAAGCGGCTGAGCAGGGTCTGGACCTACACACGTGGCCCCGACAGGGGCCAGGCGGGGTCTGAGCCTCATTGGGAGCTCAGATATACTCACCACCTGACGCTGCATCCCAAAGTTTGGCGTGGAAGCAGCACCCATCCTCCCTCAGTCAGTTCCTCACTTGCTTTTCAAAAGCAACATCCACAAAGTTGGGAAACAGATGTCATGACGGCCCACACCAGCTTCGGGTAGGAACACGGAGAAACGACAGCCCACCACAGCCCCGGGGTGAGGAGAGGAGCCCCGAAGAGCAGCATGAAAGCAAACTGATTTTACAGGGTCCGCGTCTCCGCGGCCTTAACAATTCTGCCAAAGCCGGGGTCAAGTTCACCTTCAGGGCAGTGCGGGCCTCGGTCACCCCCAGCACACAGCCGGCATTTTAGTGTGTGGCCTTCTTGGCAATCGCCAGTGGACATAAATAATGTCCCAGCTTTGAGGCTGGACTTGAAAAATGCTGATGGATTTCAGTTGCAAGGAAACGTGTTGGCCACAAGCTGCTCTTGTCCGTTTACTGGGAACACTGGATGCTGACCCCACTGCCGCTGGGGGGTAGGGTGGGAGGAGGGGCTCCTTGAGAAGGAAGGCCTGGGGCGCCTGTCTCCACGACCTTTTCCTCCCTCGTTTCCTATCATGTGTGCTGTCCCAGGGGGTCTCTGACATGACACCCCTCTTGGACCCTCATGTGTGAAACCTACTTAGGGGGCCGTCCTCTGGATCAGGCGCCAGACCCTACCTTGACACCCAGGGCCCCTCTCCTGCAGGGAAGCAGCGTTCACACTGGGTTCCTCTGAGCTTGCGGTGCCTGGGGGAGGGTGGGAGCAGTGGGGAACCTATGGTTAGAGCCTGTTGGCCAGGCTCAATCTCTATCCATCCTATAATCAGGGTTATGAGCACGTTTCTTCCAGACCCATCACTTCCCTCTCCACGGTTCTTGGCCCAGTGGACCCAGTACGGGGGTCTCTGCCTGGGGCTACCTCTGGGGCACTGAATAGCGGATCAGGGGCTTGCGTGGATGTTGGGGGCCCCTTTCCTGGGATGTTTCTGATGGCTCATGGGGAACAGGCTTGCACGGTCCTCACGCCTCCAAGTATGGTCCAGGGCCGGCCGCTTCCTATGCCCTGGGAGCAGGTTAGAAGTGCAACGTGAAAGCACGCAGACCTGCTGAGTCAGAGCCCGCATCTTAGCAGGACCCCACGGGGTTCCCGTGCACCGAGGCAGCCAGGCCAAGGCTCTGTCCCCCCCAGACCACCTGCCCCGCTCTGCCCTCCAACCATGAGCCATGCCTCCCCAACCAATGCTGTACCTCTAGGGGTCCTGCATGAGCCACCCAACTCCTGGGATAACACCCCTGTGCAGAGTCTCAGCTCTGTAGCGCGGTGAATGGTACCCCCCAAAAGAGACGTCCACATCCTAACTCCCCGTATCTGTGAATGGGACCTTATTCGGAAATGGGGTCTTTGCAGATGTAATCAAGTGAAGATAAGGTTATACTGGATTAGGACGCGCCTTAAGCAGAATGACTGGTGTCCTTATGAGAAGAGGAGAGACGTACAGAGGAGGCCATGTGAAGACGAGGTGCAGGTTGGAGGGACGCGGCCACAAGCCCAGGAACACCCGGATCCCCCAGAAGCTGGAAGAGGTGAGAGGAATGCCCCCCTAGAGCCTTGGGAGGGAGCAGGGCCCTGCTGACACCTTGACTTTGGACTTCTGGCCTCCAGAACTGGGAGGGAATCAACTTGTGTTGTTTTAAGCCCCCCCAAGTTTGTGGTCATTGGTTCCGGCAGCCCCAGGACACTCACTGTTCTGTGTCCCTAAGAACCGCCCCCCACTGTGCCCTGAGCCAGGCCGGTCTTCCACTGGTCATCACGGGATGTCTTCACAACAATAAACCTCCTGACTTGGGAGGAAGGCTCGCACGGCACACAGGGGCCCATCCGTGTGTGGCTCGTGGCCCACGCTGCCCAGGAGCGGCTCAGTCTCACACACCCGCTGGCCCCTGGGGGAGCAAAGGCGGGTCACACACCTCTGCGCTGCTGGTGACCTCCATGTGCTGCCTGGTCACAGCCGGGCCAGCAGAGAGTTGAGGGGGGTTCCCAGGTGTTCAGGAGGCCTTATTTAACCGCCCCCCCATTTCTCTCGCTCTCACTTCCCTTTTGCCGCCTCCACGCCCACCCCTCCCCCCCCATCCGGCCTTTAGAGCAGGCTCTCGATATTGGCTCCCCGGGGATATTGGCAACGTCTGGGGACATTTTTGGTTGCGTTTAGGGATGTTGCAAAATACTGGACGCCAGCGGTGCCGAGGCTGAGAAATCCCGCCTTAAAGCAACGATGCTTCATCTTTTGGGCGTCATTGTTTGAGTATCTGATGGATTCCACGGATTGTTTTCTCCCCAGGAAAGTGCACAGAAGTCCCTAAATTTTGCTTCAAAGTGGGTAAGATTGTGCGATTGGGCTCTCTCTCCGAGGCTATCTTGTTCCCCAAACTGCAAACCCTTTCACTCCTTGTAATCAGAGCACACCCCGGGAATGAGTCATGAGCCGGGCATCTCTCTGCTAATCTCACTGGCAGGGGACCGTATACGCCCGCAGGCTGCACGCACCCGGCCGGCGGCCGGCCCCTGAGTAGATTCTGGTCTCAGGTGAAAGCAACAGGCTGCAGTGAACGAAGGTCCTTTCAGCAGCCTCAGGGCCTCGTTCACCTCAGAGGGAAGCTCGGATTGCAGGGGCCTGTGGGAAACGCGGTCATGATCTGAAAGACTACAGCAGGAGGATGGCTCACACTCAACTCCAGCTGCTTTGAAACCTTGAACTGTCTAGTTTATGCCACAGTAATATTTTCATTTAAAAAAGACCCAATCTGCATGAAGAACCTAGGGGCAAGACGGGAATAAAGACACAGACCTACTAGAGAATGCACTTGAGGATATGGGGAGGGGGAAGGGTGAGCTGTGACAAAGTGAGAGAGTGGCATGGACATATATACACTACCAAACGTAAGATAGATAGCTAGTGGGAAGCAGCCGCATAGCACAGGGAGATCAGCTTGGTGCTTTGTGACCACCTAGAGGGGTGGGATAGGGAGGGTGGGAGGGAGGGAGATGCAAGAGGGAAGAGATATGGGAACATATGTATATGTATAGCTGATTCACTTTGTTATAAAGCGGAAACTAACACACCATTGTAAAGCAATTATACTCCAATAAAGATGTTAAAAAAAAAAAAAAAAAAGAAAGACCCAACTGAAAAACTGAAACTACTTCCTCTAAGATCAGTAACAAGACAAGGTTGCCCACTCTCACCACTATTATTCAATATAGTTTTGGAAGTTTTAGCCACAGCAATCAGAGAAGAAAAAGAAATAAAAGGAATCCAAATCAGAAAAGAAGTAAAACTGTCACTGTTTGCAGATGACATGATACTATACATAGAGAATCCTAAAGACGCCACCAGAAAACTACTAGAGCTAATCAATGAATTTGGTAGAGTAGCAGGATACAAAATTAATGCACAGAAATCTCTTGCATTCCTATACACTAATGATGAAAAATCTGAAAGAGAAATTAAGGAAACACTCCCATTTACCATTGCAACAAAAAGAATAAAATACCTAGGAATAAACCTATCTAAGGAGACAAAAGACCTGTATGCAGAAAACTATAAGAAACTGATGAAAGAAATTAAAGATGATACAAACAGATGGAGAGATATACTGTGTTCTTGGATTGGAAGAACCAACATTGTGAAAATGACTATGCTACCCAAAGCAATCTACAGATTCAATACAATCTCGATCAAACTACCAATGGCATTTTTCACAGAACTAGAACAAAAAATTGCACAATTTGTATGGAAACACAAAAGACCCTGAATAGCCAAAGCAATCTTGAGAAAGAAAAACGGAGCTGGAGGAATCAGGCTCCCGGACTTCAGACTATACTACAAAGCTACAGTAATCAGGACAGTATGGTACTGGCACAAAAACAGAAATATAGATCAATGGAATAGGACAGAAAGCCCAGAGATAAACCCACACACATATGGTCACTTTACCTTTGATAAAGGAGACAAGAGTATACAATGGAGAAAAGACGGCCTCTTCAATAAGTGGTGCTGGGAAAACTGGACAGCTACGTGTAAAAGAATGAAATTAGAACACTTCCTAACACTGTACACAAAAATAAACTCAAAATGGACTAAAGACCTAAATGTAAGACCAGACACTATGAAACTCTTAGAGGAAAACAGGCAGAATACTCTGACATAAATCACAGCAAGTTCCTTTTTGACCCACTTCCTAGAGAAATGGAAATAAAACCAAAAATAAACAAATGGGACCTAATGAAACTTAAAAGCTTTTGCACAGTAAAGGAAACCATAAAAAAGACAAAAAGACAGCCCTCAGAATTGGAGAAAATATTTGCAAATGAAGCAACTGACAAAGGATTAACCTCCAAAATATACAAGCAGCTCATGCAGCTAAATATCAAAAAAACAAACAATCCAATCCAAAAATGGGCAGAAGACCTAAATAGACATTTCTCCAAAGAAGATATACAGACTGCCAACAAACACATGAAAGGATGCTCAACATCACTAATCATTAGAGAAATGCAAATCAAAACTGCCTCACACCGGTCAGAATGGCCATCATCAAAAAATTTACAAACAATAAATGCTGGAGAGGGTGTGGAGAAAAGGGAACCCTCTTGCACTGTTTGTGGGAATGTAAATTGATACAGCCACTATGGAGAACAGTATGGATGTTCCTTACAAAACTAAAAATAGAACTACCATACGACCCAGCAATCCCACTACTGGGCATATACCCTGAGAAAATTATAATTCAAAAAGAGTCACGTACCACAATGTTCATTACAGCTCTATTTACAATAACCAGGACATGGAAGTGACCCAAGTGTCCACTGACAGTTGAATGGATAAAGAAGATGTGGCACATATATACAATGGAATGTTTCTCAGCCATAAAAAGAAACAAAATTGAGTTATTTGTAGTGAGGTGGATGGACCTAGAGTCTGTCATACAGAGTGAAGTAATTCAGAAAGAGAAAAACAAATACCAAAATACCATATGCTGACACATATATATGGAATCTAAAAAAAAAAAAAAAAAAGGTTCTAATGAACCTAAGGGCAGGACAGGAATAAAGACACAGACGTAGAGAATGGACTTGAGGACACGGGGAGGGGGAAGGGTAAGCTGGGACAAAGTGAGAGAGTGGCATGGACATATATACACTACCAAATGTAAAATGGATAGCTAGTGGGAAGCAGCTGCATAGCACAGGGAGATCAGCTTGGTGCTTTGTGACCACCTAGAGGGGTGGGATAGGGAGGGTGGGAGGGAGACACAAGAGGGAGGAGATACGGGGATATATGTATATGTATAGCTGATTCACTTTGTTACACAGCAGAAACTAACACAACACTGTAGAGCAATTATACTCCAATAAAGATGTTAAAAAATAAAAAAGACCCAATCAACTGCTGGAAACGCTTCCTAAGCTCTCGAGCTAAGTTATCAATGAAATTGTGGGTCACTGTGATCTTGTGATTTGTAATAAGAAATAGATTTTCAGTCTTTGTCTCCCAGTCCTGGCACAGAGTTCCTGAAACTCTAGGAATTTCCTAAGTGGGGAGAGCAATAATGGTGTCTCTTGTTAGGTGAATGAGGTGACTTTTTGGAAAGAACCTCCTTTCCAAAGGATGGGGGCTGGTTGCCAGGGGAACCAACCATGTAGTTAGAAGGTTGGAACTTCTGGTCCCTCCCCGGATGTCTGGGCTGGTGAGAAGGGCTGCAGGTTGAATCAATCGCCGATGGCCGGTGATCTAATCAGTCGTGCCTGTGTAATGAATCCTCTATAAAGACTCGAAAGGTCAGGGTCTGGAGAGCTTCCGGGTTGGTGAACACACGCAGATCTGGGGAGAACGGTGCTCGGAAATCATGGGAGCTCCACGCCCTTCCCTCACACCTTGCCCTGTGCCTCTCTTCCATCTGGCTGTTCCTGAGTTATTTCCTTTTATAATAAACCAGTGATCTAGTAAGTAACATGCTTCTCTGAGTTCTGTGTGTTGCTCTAGCAAACTAATAGAACCCCAAGTCCTTAGAACCTCTGAACTGTAGCCAGTGGGTCAGAGCACAGGTGACAACTTGGGCTTGCAAATGACGGCTGGTGGGGGGTGGGTGGCCTTGTAGAGCCCTTAACCTTGGGGTCTGATGCTACCTCCAGATGGGTAGTGTCCAAACTGAGTTAAGTTGTAGGACATCCAGCTGGTGTCGGAGAAGTGCTGAGTGGCGTGGGGAAAACAACCTGTACGTGTTGGAATTGGGGGCAGAATCCTCATCACTTATTGGGACAATTCAATCTTTTTTGGGGGGTCGTAATCAATGTCTTTACGTTTGCTATTTATTTCAGAGTCATGGAGTTTTTAAAAAGATATGTGTGGTGTAGTATTCAATTGGACTTGGAAAGATTCTTCTCTCCTTCGTGAGCACGGCCATTCCATTTCCATATGAGCAAAAAGATATGATTGAATATTCACGTCAGCCAATGAGAATTCCCTGACTGCCAGACTGAGTTAAGTACTTTATGACAATCCAGTGATATAAACACGATTGCTATCTCTGTTTGACAGATGGGGAAGCTTAAAAAGTCTTGCAAAGGACAGGTAGAGGGTCTGGGACCTGGCCCGGAGAGGGAGAGTGAATTACCAGACCCAGGGGGTGGGGATGTCCTTTCAAACATGAGATTTCAGCGCTGTAGTCAGGAAAGTGAGAGAGAGTAAATCTCTCGGTCGTGTAACACTGCGCCCAAGGTCACAGCTCCCAGGAGAGGCCTCTGCCACCAGCCTCCCTCCGGCCTCCCCTGCCTCCAATGGAGGCTGTTTGTTCCTCCAATTATAAAGGACACTCTGAATTCAAGCCTGTATCGTAGCAGTATTGTTTTGACAAAAGGCCGCGTGGCTGGCCGGGCGGGACTGGGAAAAGTCCACGTGAATGACTGTTCTCTCTCCCGAGCGGCCTCAGCTCAGGTCTAAGACAAAGTGAGACAGAAACCTCCAAAGGACCAGCACAGGCCTGTCTGCAGCTGCGGCCCTCAAAGTCAGGGAGACAGGCTCTCCGCCACCCGGTCAGGATCCAACCTTTGCTTCCTGACCATCAAAGCGTCTTAAGGCCCCTCGCGCCCTCGCAACTCCAGTGGGAACCAACCCTACAGCCAGAGCTCACCCACACCTGCCGGCAGCCAAAGCGTCACCCAGAGGGGTGGTCCCCGTTGAGAGCAAGATGCCTCTACCACTAGCCTGGCCGAGGTAGAATGAGTCCCGCTGAGCATACCTGGCTGCTTTCGGGGGAAGTAACGTCATCTTGCGAAACAGCGTTCACACCGGCTCCGCTGTCGTAGATTTCTATTCTAGGTACCCCAAAAGCCTCCTTATCAGCAGACCAAAGCGTTCACTATTTAAGGACGCGGTGGTTCTCACTGATGGAAATAGCAAAACTAATACCAACTTCTATTTTAAACATTCACGATGGACCCGTGGGTCCCTAAGTCAACCTGCTGACTACTTTTTCGGCTCCTAATGTGTTGTAGAGACTTTGGCTGACTCTTGGGTAATCTGCACAGCCACAGCTCCTGTGGGCTAGAGGTCTGCCCCCACTGTTCACGGAAGAGATGCTCCCCGCCGCACCGGGCACAGAGAGGTTAAGGAGTTGTCAGGGGAGCATCAGCAAACCTGCTGAGAAGTTGAGGGGGCCGCCCCGCTGTCCCCAGGCCGCCAAGGTCAACTCTCTCTGCACTGCCATGCCTTCTGCCACCAGGGCAGCCAGCCGGCCAGGCGGCCGACCTTTCGCTCTCCCCAGAAAACTTCCCTTAGAAAGACTCTCAGGCTTTGCCAAGGAGAGAAGCTCTGGAAACCAGTGTTATGGTCACAGATTTCAGTGCGCCGGGGCCCCCGGCCATCAGCCAGGCCAACCTCCCCCTTTGACAGATTGAGAAACCGAGGCCCGAGAAGCCAAGGTCAAGCGCCAGGGAGACTCCTAGGAGACCTTCATCCTCCGCCCGTGAAACGGTCATCCGCCCATCTTCCCAGGGGAGGAACTGACCAGAGCAGGAAATGCCTTGACCCCGGAGGTCATTGCCGAGAAGGCCAGCCCCTCCCCGGGGCAGATGTGGGGAGGGCGTTGGTTTGGGCTCCCCACACTCGACCAGAAGGGCGTTGGCCTTGGCCCTTTTCTAAGAACAGGTGACGGTAGAAGGACCTTCCTGCCCGCCCGGCTGCCCGCCCGGGAGAAGGGGATAGTTACGTCCTCGTCCCGCTCCAGCTCCAGGCCGGCCTCCATCAGGTTGCCCTCGTACTCCTCCCGGCGGAAGCGCTTGTCATCCTCGTGGTAGTCCAGCGGGGGCTCGGGCTCGCCCGCACCCACGGGGCCTGCCTTCCCGGGCAGGGGCTGGTCCTGCCGGGCACTGCGGGCGGCCAGGCCGGCGTCGCTGTGCTGGACCCGCCTGGCCAGGGTCCTGCTGCCCGAGGCCCTCTTGTGATGGTACACCAGGACGTAATCCACCTTGCGCTTGCCGTCCCTGAAGTACAGGCCATACTTGCACTCGGCATCGGGGTCCACGGACAAGGAATTCAGCAGCTGCGGGGGGAGAAGAAAGCCACTCGCCGTCAAGGGCTCAGGGACGGGCCCTCGGAGGGGAGCGTGCTTCCAAGACAACTGGCCACCCACCTGCCCTCCCCAACTCTTTCCACTCATGCCCTCTGATCACTAGGGGCCCAGACGGCTGAGAACACTGCAGAAAGCCCTGCCTTCCAGGAGCTGCCATTCAAGAGACGTCGCCGCTCACGGCACTTGAAGTTGCCAGGCTGGGTGCTCACACGCGAAGGCCTCCCGCCTCTCCCCAGCAAGCTCACGTTGCCCGGGAGGGACCAGGCGACCGGAATGGGCTGTGAGGTCTGCGCGGCCGACCCCCGGGGGTGCTCTTCGCACAGGCCCACAGGGTCCCAGGCAGAGCAGAGCTGAGCTCAGGCTCTGCACAGCGCGACCTCTGATGGCCAGCAGGCGTGGCAATGTCGTGTCAAGGTGGCTGTGGGACCGTACCGGCCCTCGCCTGGCCCGGCTCTGCCACTGATTAGCTGTGTGGTCGGGGCCAGGCAACCACTGTGTCAGTCTCGACTCTCCCAAGTCAACTCCCAGACCGCGAGTCGAGTACTCAGCAGTTTGCCTGGGGGGTGGTCTCAGGGGCCAGAGCGAGGTGGGGGAGGGAGGGCGGTGGCCGGTCGTGGTGGGACTCAGGGTGGGTCGCTGCACATACAGTCCTGCCTCAGTTTCCTTATCTGCCTGAAGGACTCCAGGGGGCCAAGGGGACGGGAGCCCGCCTGGGGTGGGGGATTCAAAGTCCAGGTGCCACGTGCGCGGCTTCTGCTGAAGCCGCACCCCCATCTCCAGCATCCCCGCCGGATTCGGCTGGTTATTGAGGGTAGTAGGTTCTGCTGCAAGCTGGTCTTCGGAAATAAGAGAAAGTAAATAAAATCATGCTGGAAAGAGGTGATACGAGCAACTCTGCACCACTCAGAATCTTCGGAGCTGCACCAGGGCTAAGGAGCCAGGCCCACACCCAGGTGGGCAGCTGGTACTGGGAGAGCTGGGGGCCTGGGTGGGAGGAGGGAGGCCCAGCCCAGGACAGAGACCATGGACCACCCCAGCGCCTTTGGTGGGTCATGTTGCAGGAGAGGCGGGAAAGAGTTGTTTATCTCAATTTGTCAGGGGAAACTGAGGCCCGGTGGGGTGACAGCGCAGGCAGGCTGAGCCCAGCCTGGAATCCTGTCTGCACACCAGGGCGCCCCTCCTCAACAGTAACAGGGACTTGGGGTGACACTATTTCTCAGCATGGGGCACAACCTTTCACGGAGTCCCCGCGTGAAGGCCCCTATAATTAGGGCTGCTTGACCGGGAAGAAGTTGGGGCTCACGCGGGCGAAGCGATCGGGCCCTTGCTCCCCGGCGCATCCCCGGCGGCCTGCTCCACTGGACACTGTTAGGCTGGGTGTAGCCGCTCAGCTGAGCTGCAGCTCCACCCTCACTGCTCCTGGAACCACAGGTCGGGTGAGGGTGGAGGGGAGCTTTGGGCAGCGAGAGGCCTCAGGTAAGTCCAGGCTTGGTCCCTCTCCAGCTACGAGTCCTGAGGGGATACTCTACCCTCTCTGGGCCTCGGTTTCCGCCTCTGTAAAGTGGGTGGATGACAGAAGCCGCCCCCGCTGGCAGCCAGGAGGACTGAGTAAAAGAACGTCTAGGCTGGGTGGACTCTCCCTGTAACTCCTGGGACAGGAATCCCGGGTCCACCCCCGGGGTGAAGACAGTTGCTCATTCTCCTGGGTTAGATCAGGAAGGGCAGAGAAAGGCAGCGTCACGGGAAGCTGGCCGCTAAAGGTGGCTCCTCTCCTCGCGGGAGAGTGGGCAGCAAAGCCAGGCCCGAAGGCTGCCTGGGGGGAACGTGGAAGACGCTGGCTGACGCTGGGGAATAACGCTGCTGCTGACGGGCAGGGCAAGAGCCTGGGAGGTGGGCAGAGCCAGGTGGACACGTGGGCTCTGGGCGGGCAGGGCACACCGCCCGCCGCCAGCATCCTGGGCACTCCAGACTCTCAGCGTCTCTACAAGGGGTTCATCCCTATTTTCCAAATGGGGAACGCGGATCTTCTGGGCTGAACCAGGGGCCGTGTGCCGCTCTCGAGGGCTGGAGCCGTCATCCTTGTCTCCTGCCTGCAACACCTCTCAGCAGCTTCCTCTCCCACCCCGCACCCCGGCGTACACCGGAGCCAGGACATCTCATCTCCTCCTCCCTGCCTTTGCTGTGTTCCCCACCTGCACGCCTTCCTTTCCTCCTCTGTCCTTCGTAGCTCTCCCCAGCTTCCCCAGCACTGACGAACCCCCTGTCCTCTGGGATCTGAGGTCCCTGACCTCTCCAGATCTCATGTCCCGGGACTGCCTCGGAGCCATCTATACATAAGCTCTTAACTCATGGGGGCCCCTCAGCAGGCTGGCAGGACGCCGGGGGGCTGGGCCAGGAACTGCTCTTAACGCACTTCCCTTCAGAACCTGCTGCACACAGCGGGCTCAGCACCTGGTGCGGGTCCCAGAAACGCTCCTGCTTGGCTGGAATAATGGCCGGTACTGAGCAAAGTGGACCAATGAGTCCTTAGTGAATGGGAAGGAAATTCAGAGTGACCCCCCTCAAGTCAGAGAGCAGGGACATTAATGCAAGGAGAGAATTCCCCACCCACACAAGACAAGAAAATGTTACCAGGTTCAAAACTGAACGCCCAACCATCCGCTGGGGCCTGATCGAGGACCCTCCGGGTCTGACAGCCTGCGGAGCACATAAACATCCCCTAAACATCTCCTGCCGTTGGGGGGGTGGGAGCATGGAGGCCAGACAAGAATGGGTGTCTTTTGCTTTCATCCAAAGACCAGCTCTGCCACTTCTAGCTGTGCTACCCTTAGGCACGTAGCTTAATATCTTCGTCCCTCTGATCTCTTCTTTGTAAAATGAGGGCCAGAGGGAATAAACAGACCTCCCTCAACTAATATGACTTCCCTCAAAGGGTTGTGGGAAGGATTAAACACGTTAATATATGTAAAGGGTTTACAACAGGTCCTGGGATATGGTGAACACTCAACAGAAATTTGCTCTAATTGGGAACTGAGACACGGCACAAGTGAAGGACTAGGGGAGGACGGGAAAAGATAATCTCATGGTCGAAGCGGACCACAAGCTAAAGATGGCGGCAGTGGAAAACGGAGCTGGTTCCACTGCCAGGTCCAGCAAGAGGCAGAACCGAGCACGGCTGTGAGAGTCCCAGATCCTCCCCCAAGGCCTGGCCCTGTCACTAATTCGTTGTGTCATCCTGGGCAAGTTGCTTTGTCTGTTTGCATCTTGGTTTTAAAAACTGGGGATGATCCTACCTGAATAAGTGTAAGGGGCATGCAGTCTTCAAACAGAAAGTATGGGCTCTCTTCCTAGTACATTCCACACAGGCTGGTAGGCCTGCAGGGTTTGGAGAGCAATTCTGGGCTGGGCTCAGAGGGAGCTGGGGAGGTAGGTGCACAGCGAGGACCACAGAGACTGTCGGGGTGGCCATGTGACTTTTGGGGGCCCTTCCATGGAGCCAGAGTGGCTGCTTTTCTCGTGCAGGACAGGACAAGAAGGCAAAGATCTAACTTGCAGCGGGAGCGATATGCGTTAGACTGAACGCCTAACTTGCCAATTCAAAGGCTTGGGAAAGCTTCAGAACGTCCTTTCCGTATCCTTAGGGAAGGGACAGTGACCTCTTGCTGCACTTTTGCCAAGGGCGAGGGATTTCTCATTCATCTTTTTAATGCTCGGCACTGAACGCACGGCTCTGGAATGAACGCACGCATGGGGGAATGAATGACAGAGGTGTGGGGTTTGCACACTGCTACTGGTAGGGGCCACCAGATCAAGGACACCGAAGCTGAGACCCAGCCAGACCAGAGCTTAAACACCACACCCCCCAGCTCCGAGCCTCAGTTTTTGCATCTGCGAGATGGGGACAAAAACATCTCCTCGACTCAGGTCACAGGATTCTTGTGAGGACCAAGTGTGATGGGAGAACTGAACGTATTTTGAAGATGAACCCCTGAGCTGTCCCAAGGAAGGCAGAAAGACGGCTGTCTGAGGTTACGTGGGAAGAGGTCAGGGGCCAAAAGTCCCCTTCACAGCAGGTGTGCCCTGACCCAAGTACCACAAACAGCGCGAGGGCAGTCTAGCTGTCTCTGCAAACTTCCTCCCCAGACTCTTAGAAAAGGGCAGAAGAGGAGAACGGAGCCCTGCATCCACACCTTGGTCGCTGGACTGCGACCCAGTGCATTCTTTCTTTATATTTATTTATTTTTTATTGACGTATAGTTGACTTACAATGTTGTGTTAATTTCTGCTGTACAGCAAAGTGATTCAGATACATATATTTGATTCAGATATATCTGATTCAGATATATATATATATATATATACATCTGTGCCTGCACAGAGCCACCTTCGTTGGGTGACTCAAAGTAATGACTGAGCAACACTTACTGGCTTGAGCTGTGCTGGGGATGCCCTCAGAGGCTCTCCCCGGCACACTGCCTGCCCTGCACAGACAGGCCCCCAGCTCCTAGAGCACTGCTTCCAGCCTGTCTGTGGCCATTTCTCTGGTGGCACGCTGCTCAGCCCTCCTTCCTGCGGCCACGTGCTCCTGGTTCACAGCCCTCCAAGCCCGTCATACCTGAAGCCTCCCCACCGTAAGACTTCGTGCAAAATAAGTCACTAGTCTCCTCTGGGCTGTGAGAAGCTTGAAAGAAGAGCCTCTCTGCCTCTCTGCAGACTTTGGGGCCCTCACCAGAGTTTGGGGGAGCCGAGAATTTCTGGATTGCGAGAGACAACGGGTCCCTGAACTAAAATTCCAGAGTCCAGGGGCCATTTATTAAGGGCTCCATTTTTTTTTTTTTTTTTTTTTGTGGTACGCGGGCCTCTCACCGCTGTGGCCTCTCCCGTTGCGGAGCACAGGCTCTGGACGCGCAGGCTCAGCGGCCATGGCTCACGGGCCCAGCCGCTCTGCGGCATGTGGGATCTTCCCGGACCAGGGCACGAACCCGTGTCCCCTGCATCGGCAGGCGGACTCTCAACCACTGCACCACCAGGGAACCCAAGGGCTCCATTTTTAATTTCACAGCCCGTTCATTCTCAAGTTGAATCTGGTGTACCTTGGAATGTCTGTTTCTCTCCATTTCCTTAGCTGCCACCTCTACCTCATGCCTCCTAACCGGTGTCCCCCTCATTCCCACCTCTAGGTCTTCAAATATGTGATTTCCTAGTGTGAAAGGCCCCACCCCACCCCATTATGGGTATAACTGGCCCCTTCTCCTCCAGAATGCTCATCCCTCCTACAGGCTGTCCGTGGTCACCTGCCTCTGTGTCTTCGCCCTTCCTAGCTCTCCTCCCAGCTGGTGGGTGACATGGGACAGTCATCTGCCCCCTCCTGGCCTCAGTTTCTTCATCTGCGGTAACAGCACCTACCCCACACGGTTACTGAGAGAGTGAAATGAGTTAACACACAGCGGCGGGCCCATCGCTCTGGAAGCGTCCCTTGTCGCTGTCTTGGGTAACTTCCACCACTGCTCCTTAAGCCCCAGCTGGGCGGGGCTCCCCGGCCCGTTCGCTCTGGTGGTGTCCGGGATCCCACAGGGCCTGGTACGCAGCAGGCACACAGTGTGCGCTTGAAATGATGATCCTAAACTTTCAAGGTCACCCCCAACACTGGTCCCTAACATTGCCAGCCTTTCTGCCCAAGCCCAGCTGTAGAGGACACCCCCATAGCCCACAGGAGCCCAGGCATGACCCCAGGGGGTGCAAGGCCGGAGGGTCTCTGCCTTTCCGGGACCGCACCCCACAGGCACCTCCCTGGATGCCCGGCCGGACTCCGGCTGAGGCCAGAGAGGCAGTCTAGGGCAATCCTGGGCTTGGTCAGAGGGAAACACGGGGCTGGGGCCTCCGCATCTCCTGGGGAGGGGCTTTGGCAGTGGCTGTGTGGGCACCAGGGAGAAAGGGGAGTCTGTTCTCTGGACCCAGAACGAGCGGCAGCGGGGCTCCCCGGCTGAAGGCGCTGGTCTCAGCCCTTCCCCCTTCAGGCAAACTTTGTTCCAGCGTTAAGCCGAAACCCACATGGGCAAATTCTGACCTCCGGGGATCCTTGCGACCGCTGGGTCCCGCCCCAGAGAGAGTGGTAGGGGTACCGGGGACCCCAGACAGGGGACCCAACCACGTGGTCGGCCAGGCGCTGGCCCACGCGGCCCGGCTACCACCCAGGCCAGGCGCGAGCGCCGGGCTGGGGACCGGGACGAGCGCGGAAAGTCAGTCTCGAGCGACCGGCGCCCGCCTGCTGCCCGGGGTGTGCGGAACTCCCGTGCCGAACCCCGCGCCGCTCCGGGGACTCCGCGTCGGTCCCCGGAGGGTGGCGGCGGGGTGGGGCCTGGAGGCTGCCACCCTCCCGGGGCGAGGCGGCTATCCCACCGGGGGCCCCAGCGGCCCGCTCGGGCGAAGCGGCTGCGGGCTGGGACGCGGTGCCGGGGCGGGCGCGGGCGCGCGGGTGGCCGCCCCCCACGCGCCCCGAGCCCCGCGGACCTGGCGCGCCCCGCCCCCCACCAGTCGCGCCCGTCCGGGGCGCGGCGCAGGTGCGCGGCCCTCCCGCCGGATCGCGGCCGCCCGCACTCACCGTGCCCTCGGACGGCAGGTAGCCGATGTCCTCGATGGCGCAGATGTTGATGATGTGGACGCTGCGGTCCGCGGCCGGGAGCGTCGAGTACTTCTCGTTGACCCTCATCGCGGCCGCCTGTGCGCCAGGACCGCCGGGCGACGCGCCCTCCCCATCCACGGCCCCGGCGGCCTCTGCAAGCGGACAGGCAGCGTTCGCGGCGCGCTGGCTCGCGGGGGGCAGGGCCTCCCGCTCCGCCCGCCGCCCGCGCCGCCCGGCCCCGGCCCCGGCCTCGCGCGCTGCGGTGCGGGAGCGCCCACCCTGCCGGTCCCGCGGGGCCCACACGCCGGCCGGCTTCCTTTGCCTCCAAGAAAGATGATCCGCGCTGTGCGCCCGCTTATGGCCGGGGCGGCGGCCACGCGGGTCAGATTTTTCGTAGAAATTAAAACACAGGAAGAAAGTACTCCATTCCTGCGGGCCCCTCCAAGGTTTATTTTTATCCGGGGAAAGCGCCCCTTGGTGGCCCGGTTCTCACGTCAGGGAGGAAAGGTCCAGTCGCCCCTACCTTACAGTTCAGTTGCGGGTCACCTTGCAGGGGAGACACGCTTCTGAGCTAGAAGTCAGGAATGCTCTCCCTGCCCCTTCCCGCTCCACCCGCTGGCTGACTCCAGCCGGCTGTCACTCAGCTCTCACCTCCTCCGGGGAGCCTCCCCTGCTTTCTGCGTGCCCGCCCTGTCCAGCTCCCCGGAGCCCCCTCAGGTTGCCCGCAGTCCCCATTTATGGAATGTTTAGTACTCTGTGCCCAGGCACGAGCAGAGTCTGGGACACAGTACATCTCATTTAACCCCACACCCTGGTCCTCCTTTTGCAGAGGGGGCTGGGGACTTCGGAGGCCAAGGAGGTGTGGGCCGGGGGAGCGCGTGCAGAGTCGCCTGCACTCCTTCATGATGCTCTGCTGCCTCCCTGAGGGAGGGACGGTGACTTGGATGGTTTCATCCCAGGACTAGCAGGGCTCGGGCACACAGTTGGCACTCCTCAGGACATTTTTAATCCTCCATCCCCGCAGGAGGGGGACGCAGGTCTCTGGGGGCAACCATGCTGAGGTTTAGCCCTCGGGGGCCACGCTGGCAGCCCTGCCCAGTGGGAATGAAGTCTCCCGTTTTTCTGCCCTTCTGTATGCCGTTAGTTCCTCAAGGTGTGTGTGCCAAATGCCACCTCCTCCAAGAAGTCATCCTGGACTGCCCCTCACCCAATCAGTGAGGCCCAAGAACCTGCCTGTACCTTGACTACAGCACTTTCTTTATTCCACCTCATTTTACAGTGGATTCATACAGTTGATACTCAATAACTGCTTGTCAAATGGCCACTGAGGAACATTCAGGGCCTACAGAAATGATTCTAAAGAATGATTATAAAGCTGCCTTCTAAGGCCATGATGTCGTCAGCCTGCTGTGGTTCCAAGAATGCATTCTGGGATCAGACAGGATGGGGTTGGGTTCCCGCTCTGGCACTTTCCAGCCCTGTGGCCCTGGACGAGGCTCCTTAAGGCTCACAGGGACTCCGTCTTCTCCCGTGAGCATCTAGCGTGTGTGAAGCTGCAGCTCAGTGCCGGGCACAGGGGAGGCTGGGCAGTGGCCACCGCTGTTACTGCAAACTATCATCTTGTCATTGTCGTGACCTTCTTCCCTCTCCCATTGGAGAGGCTCAGCGGAGAAATGCAAGAAGGTTACTCCATCCTTGGCCCGGCCTTGCCAATGGGAGCTGAGCGGCCCTAAAGGACTCTTTGTCTGCACCTTGGACAGCTAGAGTAGGTTTGGAGAAGTGCGCTAGGCTGCCGAAGGCCGGAAACAGCCCTCCACAGTTTCTGCCACGCCAGGGAGACCTTGCTCTTAAAAGTTCAAGTTTTCAGGGCTGGGAAGAATGACACAGACACACACACACACACACACACACACACAGAAGATTATGTAACTTCATTCTCTTATCCGTGTTGGTGAACAACCAAGATTGTGCAACCCTAATGTACCATCTTTCTAAATTTATTTTCAAGTGGCAAAGGGCCTTGCCGAAGCCTACGAGATATAATTTATGAAGAAAATAGGAAAAATGGAATCCCTCAATTCTGGGTACGTTGGCCTTTCCAAACGTTTGGGGGGTGACACTTGACCGCTGTTCCCGGGAGGCCTGGGGGCTCTGTGCCTGAGCCCTTCTGGGGGCTGCAGGGTGGGGGACAGTCTTTGAGGCTTGGCAGCTCCCCACCTCCTCCGGAGACAGCGCCCCCTCTGGCTTTGCCCCCAAAGCTGTGTTTCTGCACTTGTTTCTGTGATTCACGCCTTAGCCAGGTTCAAGACATCTGCTTGCTTGTAAAGCGTCACTTTCTTTGCCACATACAGTCGAGTTCCTTGCTTTGCCCTGCTCCCTGCATCTGCTTCCTCTCGCCCCCTCCCCTAAGCTTCTGAGGTGGACGGTGTAGAAATGCTTCATCAAGGGGAGGGGAGATGCAGGGTGGCCTCTGCGCAGAGCAGGTGCAAGGATGGGCCAGCTGGGATCAATTCCATCCCTGGGCCGCTTATGGCCTGGGCCAGGCGTGGGGTGGGGTTCCTGGGTCTTGGGATTCCAGGGACCAACAAGTAGTAAAAACATTCCCACCAAATGAGGAAGGAGGAATGGGACGCTTCTAGTTGAGATATCTCTGAAGTTAGAAGGACTTTAAAGGGTCCCTTCTGTTCTGGTGATGATTTCACCTGCTGGGTTCCCTGCCTTACCCTGTCTCACGGGCCATCATGCTGGGATTCCGTCTCTACTCTGAATCGCTAACTGCTTATAAACAGACCCTCTAGATAAACTGTTGCATTACTTTTGTATTTCCTTCTTTTTGACTCAGTGATTCTCACCGTTAAAAATCCAAAGGGACTGATTTCACCAGAAGGATTAATTCCCCGCTCATGAATTAGTAAAAATCGGTCTCATTAGTTTAAGTGGTACCCTTTATTATGGGAAGTTCTGGGCCTCACGGCTCACCCTTTTCTGCCACCGTGTTGCCTTTTCGTGTTATTGTGATGTCACCCAGCATTAGGCACTTTCGTCTCCGCTGACATTTTAATAGTCACCAGGAGTGCAAGCACAGGGTGACAAGGGGCGCAGGAGAGGAGGCCAGGCATGCTCCCGGGTGAATGCCTCCTTTGTAGGTGGCAGGAGGGGGCCCTTTCCAGTGGTGTTTTCTTTGCAACATCAGTTTCATCTCCTTGGCATTGTGCACGAGAAAGAAAGAACGTCTCGCACTGTTCCTGCTTAGTGGCACCGTTCTGAGCCTCCCCAGGAGAGCAGGCTTCACACAGCGAGCAGAATGAGGCCGTAGTGAGCCCGGGGCAGGGATTATTCCCGCAAGGGTGTCTCTGATATGGCGCTGTCCGGCGGGGCTTCTCACCTTGGCTCTGTCGACATCTGGCGCTGCATCGTAATTTGTCCTGGGGCCATACTGTGCCCATCCCGTGCCCTGTGAGCTGCTCAGCGGCATCCCTGACTTCCTCCCACTAGATGCCAGTAGCACCATCTCCCTCCCAGTGTGACAACCAAGCACATCACCAGAC
Source organism: Globicephala melas (assembly GCF_963455315.2). Lineage (NCBI taxonomy): Eukaryota > Metazoa > Chordata > Mammalia > Artiodactyla > Delphinidae > Globicephala > Globicephala melas. The sequence continues at coordinate 3,486,361 of NC_083321.1, forward strand.
ACTGTGAGGTGTCCCCTGGGGGCAAAACCCCTCCCTGCTGAGAACCCTGTTCCCAGGCTGCAAGGAAGACCCAGGAGGCTGATCTTACCACCCCCATTTCTCTGATGGGAATGGAGGCCTGGAGAGGTACCTGGCTTTTTATCAGAGATACACGAGGTGGGAGTTATGATTTGTTTTTACAAAATACAGAGATGCCCCCCCCAGGGCTGCTCACAGTGGGTGGAGGGGCCGGCACAGCCCAGGACACACCAGGCTGCTCTGTCCCTCGTTCTGGCCACCCCTGCATGGGGCAGCCTTCTCCCCAGGACAGACCTCTGCACTCAGAGGTGCTAAACAAACGCCGCTGACTCACGGGCAGCCTGGGTGGGGAGAGGAGCGCGGAAGAAGTGAGCGGCTCGTGACTCAGGGCTATTGTGAGCGCCGACGGCCACCCATCCCCCGCTGGCTCTGAGCCCCCTTCGAGTATCTGGTGGGCAGTCCCTGTAGGAAAGAAACGAACACCCCACAGGTATATGACCTAACATGCTAAAAGCGACTCAGGGTGTAATTATCCCCAGGGAAGATGTGCCTGGAGAATTTATAACTGAGATACGGTGGGTGGGAGACTGGCCCCTGTCATTTCCTTCCTTCAAATGATAGCAGAGCTCTGAGCAGAAGCTGGCAAGCTGCAGCTGGATGGGGGACTCCTTGGGCGTGGAGACTGCCAGCCCAGAGTTCTGGAAAGCAGCCCAAGCATGAAGCTCTGTCTGGGGGACGCCCCCCACCCCCACAGCAGCCAGGGGTGTTGTTTCCATCAGAGGGTTTTCAGATGATTTATGTGTTTTGTTAACCCAAGGCCCACCTTCTGAGAATTCCTAGGAACTCTAAAAACATGCCCAGGGTAAGTTAGAACCCAGCCCGTCACCTCCTCCTGGAAGCCTTTCTGGCCTGAGTCAGTTGGCCTGACTCATCTCTGTTCTGCTGGCTCCAACCAGGCACTCAGGCCCATTTCTGCTCCATCTTCCTCACGTCTCCTCCTACTTTATTTCTCCCCTCTTAACCCCCCCTCCCTCCCATCTTTGGCACAATATAGATTTCCCAGTTTATGTTTATTTATTTAACAAGCAGTGGGGCAGTGTTTACTACAGTCCAGCACTGTGCTAAGCTCCCTACAAACAGTAACTTGAGTTCTTATAGTGATTACAGCCATTTGCAAGGGGATTCACACAGATGTCACCCCTCCACCCCCGGCCAAGGTCCTTTCTTTGGAGGTTTGGGGAGAAGTCCAGACTGAGTCTCCAATGGCTGCTCCCTCCTCCCCAGCGACCCTACAGGCATCATGATATTAATTCCCATGACGACAGACACTTGGGCACCAGAAATCCTGCCCACTGGGGACGGGATGCAGGATGCAGCCGAGACAGCCTCTGGACCACCCTGCCCAGCAGAGGGTGGGGAGTCCGATCGCAGCGTGCTGGCTGCCCGCTTCTCAAAATGAAAGCCCCGCCCAGGGGTCTAACGCTTCTTCTTGGGTCTTGAAAGAATAGCAGAGCTTCATCCTGCCTTGCTTTCATCAGCCCTCCCCAAGAGAACAAAGGATTTCCAAGTCCCACGCACAGATCGCCTTCATCCGGGCTCACACCCCACCAGGCAGAGCCTTCCAGATCATGGAGCTGCTGAGAGATAAGAGCCAGGTGCTCCAGGCTGAAGGTGGCGTGAGGCCCCCAGGCTGCGGAGCTGGGATGGAGCTGCCCCGTGCCGTTGAAATGTGTGAACAGGAGCAACGCTCTCACCCGCACAGCCCAACCGCCTGCATCCTGCCCGTGCACGCATGCGTGTGTTTTGGAGCGCATCCCATGTGCATTATTGCTGTCCTGGGGTCAGTGGCCACACACAACCCTTAATTTCCCTAAAGACCCATCTCGCGGGAGGCTGGACCCTGACGTCACAGCCTAGGTCGGTGACCTGGGTCTCGCTCCGGAGCTGATCCTCTTGGACCACTCTGTGTGACCTCACACAGCTCCCCCAAAGATCAAGCAAACCCAGAAATCCTTGGACAGAGGACCAGGCTTTGGTATCTTTATGGGAAGACCCTGATGCTTTCCTGTGAGACCCCAGGGCTGGAATCAAAGACCTTCTGGGTTTGGTGAGGCCACGGATGGCCTTTCCCTGGAAACCTTGCTGTTCATGCGGTTGTACCTTCATGTGTGTACGATTCAGCGCAGAGCTTCTGTTTTGCGTCAGGCCTCTGCTAGGTCCTGGGTCTGCGTCCTGCAGCCAAGCTGCTGGGCTACAAGCTCCTCTCGGGTACAAGCTCACTGCATCCTGTGTTCTGGGGCCTGGCTGGCTGGACACCCAGCCCAAAGCAATGAGCCAACGTTTTTGGGAGGCGTGAATGAGCTGATGAACCAGAAGCCTCACGAACAAGGCACTGGCTCTCCCTGCCCCGGTGCTGGGAGTCAGAGCTACGAAGCTCCTCCAGGTTTGGGACCTCGGACCTCATCCTCCAGCGGAGCTTCCTGGCGTACTAAAGGAGTGGGTTCTCGGGCCCTACACACAGCACGGTCCAATAGGAACGTGATTGAGCCGCTGGTAATTTGCGATGCTGAAATAGCCACATAACAAGAATAAAACTCATCAAGGGAAATTGATAAAGTATCTTATGTAACTTATTCTATAAAATGTTATCTTTTCAACACGTGATCAATAAAAAAATTATCGATGAGCTAGTGGACATTCTTTTACCCTATGACAATTTGAAATCTAATGTGTATTTTATACGTACACAGCACATCTTAATTCAGACAAGCCCTATTTCAAGGATCAGAGCTGCCTGTGGTCAGGGGCAAGGTACTGAACAGGTTAGCTACAAAGCCGTCTCTTATTATGTAGGAAAACTCTATTGGATGGCCTTTCTTTTCTGCTTTACACTTCTCTGTGTCTTCTAAGATTTCTGCAGTGAACACAAATTAGTTTTATCACCAGGAAAAGGGAAACTATTATTAAAAACTCTGACATACCATGTAACCTGCAGGGTTACATGGTACCCTTTTTACTGTTTGAGGGAAAATGGCCAGTTGATCGGATTTTTATCTGTACAGCACCAATTTAGAGAAAACCACCTTTGCTTAGGGCCAATTGGAGACACGTTCCTAAAATATTTTGACAAAGTTTAGTCTTTAATTACAAAGCTTATATGATTACACAGCTGGTCACAGAGGCTTTTGAGTGGAGGAGGTGAGAGAGCTCTCTATTTGGAGACCTGGTCCACCTGAGGGCATCCTCCAAGGGTCCCTGTGCTAAGTGTTAGGTTCAGCAAACGTGGGCTGTCTGCCCCACCATGGAGCACGGGAGTGGGTGCTGCCTGAGATGCCAGCCGAGTGCATGGGGTGGGGCACCTTACCCAGCTGCCTGCTTGGAGGACTCTTAGCCCCTGGCTCTTCTGATAGTACTGCCTGGACTGGTGGGGAGGTCATTCATTCACTCACCCATGATTTACCCACTCAGTCATTCACTCATTCATTCACTCACACATTCATTCATTCATTTACTCACCCATCATTCATTCATTCACCCATGATTTACCCACTCAGTCATTCATTCATTCATTCACTCACCCATCATTCATTCACTCACCCATGATTTACCCACTCAATCATTCACTCATTCATTCATTCATTTACTTATTCATTCACTCACACATTCATTCATTCATTCGCTCATCCACTCACTCTTTTGTTACCTCCCCCCACACCTTGTCCATCCATCTCTGTTTTTCTGTGCAGATGTCACCCCACCCCTCATCCACTGCATAATTCCCTTCATTGTCTCGTTTCTTGTCTGTCCCACCCCCTCCCTTGGCTAGACTGTCAGCTCCAGGCTATTTTGTCATGATTCATTCAGTGACTCCAGATTTCCGTGCCTGAAAATGACACCAGAAGTAAGCCACCGAGCCGAGGACAAAGGTACAGAATTGAGCCGATGATTCAGTGAGTTTGGGCCCCAAAGCATTTTCTCTTAAGAGGTAAAATGTGGGGAGGAGGGGAGAGGGTGAGAGAGAGAGGAGTCTCTGCAAGCCAGGACGGCGTCTGACCTTGGGAATGCGTTAGTAACCCACAAGGAATTAACTCAGCCCCTTCCATCCCTCTGCTTATGGAGACGAAACCCCAAAGTGCATGTCCTGTAGAGTTAGTAAGTACACACACACACACACACACGCACACACACAGACCGCCTGATCCCTAAATGGTTAAAAATGGGCCCAAAGTATGTGACCTCCTCCTTCACGCTTATACAATTTGTGGTCCTGGAATCCCCCCAGAAGCCCACCCCGACCACGGCCCAGATCCTCCACAATCTGTGATCCTGCAGATGCTGGAGGGCCCAGGGCCGCCCCCTGTGTGGTGCCCGCGCCCCTGCACCGAACGCCATCCCTTCCAAAAGCAGTGCCTGAGAGCCACCTTCCCTGCTTCTTGTGTGAGAATTATTACATCTGAAATCAGGCTTTCTGGAAAACCAAATGTCTTTTTTTTTTTTTTCCTGCCCCTTCTATCCACCCCTACGTGGCAAGAGAATCCCTTGGAGGAGAAATTTTCAGTTAATTCATGTTTTATTCTACAACTCGATTCTCAGGGCAAGCGCCTTGAGATCTTCGTAACCATCCCCCCTTCCTTCCTGCTTTCTGCCCCATTTGGCAAGAGGCTGACCTCTGACCTCAGCCCCAGACTCCTCACCTCCCTGTAGAACTCACACCCGGCTCCTTCCAGCCCCTTTTGGAAGAGAATGCGCATCCTGTCCTTTGTCAGGGAGGATGTCGGTGCCCCCAGTTCCTTCCAAAAGGAAAACAAGGGAGAAACATGGTGCCCTGAGGTGGATCCCGGCCTGTGTGAGCAGATGCATGTCAATCGTTTCGTAAGGCAAAGTGTGTTGAGGAGGTGCTCTGCTATCCAGGGGGGACCGAACCAGCCTGGCCCTCCAGCCTGAGAAAGCACACGGGCACATCGCTGTTGGCTGCGGCCCCGGCATGGATCTAGCGGGCCTCTGCGGCGCCAATGACATTTGGGAACAGCTGGCGAGGGAGGGGCCAGGTGGCAGGGACCCTTCCTCCCCCTGTCATGGCCTGTTGACTTTGGGGACCCCAGCAGGGGACTGTTTTCCCTTGAATGAGGGCCGGGATCCCCTCTCCATGGCCAGACACTAGTTAATGGCTTCACAGGAGTTAACTTTCTCCCTGGGGTTCCTGCTCAGGCATCGCCTAGGCCTTCCCTGTTCCCCCCCCACTGCCCCACGCCCCGGCTTTGCTTCCAAGCAGCACTTGTTACCCGACTGTTTACTTTCTCTCTGTGCCAGGAAAGCAGGGCCCTTGTCTGTCTCTCTCGGCTGTATTCTCAGCACCTAGCAAAGCACACAGCAGGTGGCAAAAAAATATTAGACTGGCCAAAAAGTTCATTCGCGTTTTTCCATATGTTTCGGAAAAACCCGAATGGACTTTTTGGCCACCCAATATTTAACGAAAGCACGAATGAGTGAACAACGCGTGCCTCGCCAGTGTCCGCGGACTCCAGCGCCGTGCAGAGCAAGCACTGTTACGAGGGGGCAATTTTAATCTGACTCAACCAACCCCTGAGCTGCCTCTTGGCCAAAGGAGGTGTGGGATCTTCACCGAGGGGTTCTCCCCAGGACCCTGGAGGGTGGAGCTAACGTCTTAACATTTTCAGGCTGCCGGGGCCGAGAGTCCTGGGGCCACTGGTCCAGCCGCCACAGGAGCCCAGTGACCAGCCCTCATCAGACCTCTGAGCTGCAGGAGGGAAATGCAGGACTGGGCTCGCCAGACATCTGGGTGCCTCCCCTTCCCCTGGGCAATCAGCGAGTTTACTAAGGTCCTACTGTGTACAGCCACAGAGCTGTGAGCCCCAGACACAAACGGAAAGACAGACCTGCCCGCCCGGCGCTTACATTGCCGGGGAAAGTCAGAAAACCCAGGGAGAGGCCTGAGAAAGAAAGATCACGGTAGGTCCTGGAAGGTTCTCCAGAGCGAGTGGCTTTCAGCCGAGCCCTCAAGGGTGACCGGGAGCCAGGAGGATGAAGAAGAGAGGACAGCCGCTCCAGGCAGGGGAAAGGCCTGCGGGCGAGGGCGCCAGGGCTCTGGTAGGGGACATGGTAGGGTCTGGAGGGGAGGACACTGGCGAAGGGCGAGGGACTGCCGATTCATCCGTCAGTTTCCCCCGTAGCGCTGCTGCCCTGTCCCTGTGAAGTTACAAGGTTGCCGGCGCAGCGTAGAGGGGAGGGGGACGCCCCCAGAGAGTGGGCTGGCTGATTTTTCATGGGCGGCCACGGCGGCCTCTCCGTGAAAGGGGCTTTCACAGCCATTCAGGAGACAGAGACCTTGGGAAGACTTTGACAACCAGACTCTGTGTCTATGCAAATAGAAGGATTTCTAAGGATGTGCACTGGTGCTTCCTTGTCAAGAGCAAGGGCTCCCCTGCAGGGGGGAGTTGAGGGGGGTAGGAGAAGGGACCAAGCCGGGCTGAGCTGGTCTGGGGGTGCTGGCGCCTTCTCCCTCTGGACCGTAGTGAGGCTGTGCCTCGGGGGCCCCTTCATCCAGCGTCCACGGCGGAGTGGAACGTCACGATGACGGGCTGGCTGCATCCCCGCACCTGGAAGTAATTAAAATTCCACGGGACAGCAGACGCGTCTGCTGTGCCGTTACCAGGTGAAGGCCGAAGTCAGGCTGCCTCCGCACATCCACCCACACCGAATCCCAATGAGAGGAAGGTGTCACGTGCTTCGGCCCCGACACACAGTACGTGCTCACAAAGGCTCGCGGAAGGGATTGTCCCAGAGGACACATGGCATAGGCTTCTTCCCTCCAGGGACCTGCGTGCCTGCCGGGTGACCTTGGACAAGTTAGGGAGGCAGCCCAGGGAGGAACATTCCAGATGGAGGCTGCAGCCAGGCAGGGCCCTGAGCTGGGATGAGCGTTGAGTGAGGGGCAGAGCGTGGAGGCTGCCGAGGCTGGTGGCGGACCTGGTCAGAGCAGAGGCGGGGCGGTTGGGCTGCAGGGCCTCGGGCCCTCTGGGTGGGGGAGGGGCGCAGGAGTAGAGGGGTGCGGTCCGAGCTCTTAGGCTTAGCAGATGGAAGGGTGGTGCCAGGGTTGGGCCGAGTGTGGGGACCCAGGATGTGCATTTTAGCCGAGGACCCCGGAGCCTCTGATCCGGTGCCGCCCCTTGACAATGTGCAAGGCCTCCTCTGATGACGGCTGGACCCAGGAGATCTCAAGCCCTGGGATGGAGGCTTCACTGCCTCTGAGGGCAGCTGACTGCCCCTGGGGCAGCTCTGAGGGAACCTGCTCCGAAAAGCCAGCCCTGCTTCCAGGCTTGGGCCACCTGCAGAATTACCCCATCATGAGAACAACATCTAAAACTCAGAGTCAGCCGTGCCACAAAGCTCCCTGTGTGTCCTCCTTGCTCGGACGAGCAACCACAGTTTGCTCTACTCCCTGTCCCCGGGAACGCCACGCATCACTCTCAACCGTGTCTTTTCAAAATCCTTTGCTCTGGAACATGGACTCATGCAAGCTATGTGAGGACTCAGCGTTGGCAGCTCAGTGTGTGAGTGCAGGGCTCTGCAGAGGCCCTCCTGGGTCACATCCCCCTCCGTCCTTAACTCCTGTTCTCCTGGAACTGCCCCAAATGTCTCTATTGCGGCCCTAAGCTCTTCATTGACTGAGACAGCGAATCTCATGAGAACAGGCAAACTACTGATCTAATTCATACTAAGGTGTAAATGACTGTTTTCTCCCACGTACTTTTAATAGGTGAACAGGGCAACAAGCATCAAGTCCACGGACATCTGGGGATGGGGGACGTGGAGAGAGGGAAAAAACTCCCCAGGCAAAGGGAAAGGGGAGAAGGAAGAGGTTTGGGAGAAGGGGGGCAGGGAACGCCTTTACTTCCTGTTGGTCTGGCCTGGACTGACCCAGCCCTTCACTGCCTGCTGACTTGACTTTGGAGGCCAGCACAACCAGGGAGGGGCCAGCATCTGTCTGATCCCTGAGGGCAATTTTAAAGCTCACTTCAGTCCCAGGCTTCCGTCTGAAAAATCTCCCCAGAGCAGAAGCAGAGCCAAGAACAAAGGAGAAAAAGTTGTGAAGCCACAGCAAAGGGCGCGTGGGGGACTGAACCTGTTTCTCAGATATTCGTCTGGCCTTGGGGAAGTGCTCCTTCTTGTCTGCGAGGCTGAGGCCAGAGAACCAGCCCTGGGGGGCGGGGGTGAAGGAGACACGTGGTGCTCTTCTCGACAGATGGACAGACAGATGGACGGATGGTGCCCGAGAGGTGGCCATGCTTCTGCCCCTCGGGCACAGGCTGTGAGACCCTAACCCTGGCCCCGATCTACCCTGCAGGCTGGGGGTCCAGCCACCCCAGCATGATCTCGGGAGCAGGAAGGGCTCTGCCTGGCAGTTCATAAGCCTCCTTCCCTCAACAAGCCATAAAGCTGCCACGTACCCATTGTGGGAACAGCCTCTGTGCGCTGGGAAAGGGGCCCCGCCTGTACGTGCCCATCCACTTCCAAAGCGCGAAGACTTCTAGTACAGAAGAAAGAGGAACGAAGAAAAGAGGGGAAGAAAAAAGAACTAAACAGGAGAATGAGGGAAGTAAAGAGAGAGCAAGATGCCCTGGAAACGTAAAGACCTGTATCTCAGAGAAGAGGGATGGGGAAGCCCCGAGGTCAGCGTCAGGACCTCCCCCCACCCGTGTCCTGTTGAATATAGTTATTGGTGGTGGTTTGACTTTGACTCATCAAAACTTTACCCAGATATCATATAATATTGCTTATATGTGGAATCTAGAAAAATGATACAGATGAATTTATTTGCAGAGCAGAAGTAGAGACACAGACGTAGAGAACAGCTGTATAGGTATCGGCGGGAAAGGGGGAATGGGATGAATTGGGAGATGGGGATTGACATATATACACTATTGATACTATGCATAAAATAAATAACGAATGAGAACCTACTGTATAGCACAGGGAACTCCACTCAGTGCTCTGTGGTGACCTCAATGGGAAGGAAATCCAAAAAAGAGGGGATATATGTATACGTATAGCTGATTCACTTTGCTGTACAGCAGAAACTAACACTACATTGTAAAGCAACTGTACTCCAATAAAAATTAATTAAAAAAAATAACCTCTGTCTCTAAAAAAAAAAGTTACCAAAAGAAGGGGGGGAGAAAAAGACTTGCTATGACCAGGTCATGTTTCTCCAGAACCAAGGGGGTTGTGAAGCCCAGAGTGGGTGGGGTACGGAAGGTCCAATTTTCATCATCACATGTAATGAGACACCAAAAAAACAGTGGGCGAGACACTTGGGGACGGCTTGGCTTCCCAGGAAAGGGTACTAATGCCAGGTGGTGTGGTGAGACTTGCATTAGCATAAATTTAATCTTATCTTTAAGAAGACGGGGGGCTTCCCTGGCAGTGCAGTGGTTAAGAATCCGCCTGCCAATGCAGGGGACACGGGTTCGAGCCCTGGTCCGGGAAGATCCCACATGCCGCGGAGCAACTAAGCCCATGCACCACAACTACTGAGCCTGTGCTCTACAGCCCGCGAGCCACAACTACGGAGCCCGCGTGCCACAACTACTGAAGCCTGAGTGCCTAGAGCCCACACTCCACAAGAGAAGCCACCGCAATGAGAAGACCACGCACCACAACCAAGAGTAGCCTCCGCTCGCTTCAACTAAAGAAGGTCTGCGTGCAGCAGCAAAGACCCAATGCAGCCAAAACTAAATAAATAAAATAAATAAAGTTATTAAAAAAAAAAAAAAAAGAAAGGCGGGAATCACTCAGCTAAAATGCCTGCTCACGCTGCCAGGTCACTGGTCAGCAGACCAGGGTGGAACTTGCTGGGATTCGAGGGGCTGAATGCTCCTGCCGCCTCCCTACCTGCTCTCCACCTTCCCCTCCCAGCCCCCCACCCCCAGCAAACATATAGTACCAGGCACGCTTGGGCCCATGGCAGTTTCTACCGCAGAGAAGTTCAGTGTCTGGACTAATGTTTGTGTCGGGCTTCACAACCTGAGATGTTCAGCTGCTCCCAGGGGCTCAGAGGGCAGCTAAGTTTGGGACCCACCTAGTCTCAGGGGGACAGACACGCACACTGGTGACCGTGGTGCCGTGGGACCAGTAACCCTTTATGGAGACAGGCATGGAGTCCACGGAAGCCCCGTGGAGGGAATGCTGAACAAAGCTCCGGAGGGAGGGCGGCTCTGGACCCTCTGCCCACCTCGCTCCAGCCTGATCCCTTCAGAACCCGCAGCACCAGTGCACTTTTGTTCCCAGGGCTCTGCCTTTGCTTACAAGATTCAGCTCACTGGGCAAGTGTCTTTAGGGTCTTCTGGAAGATGGGTCCCCTGGGGAAGGCTTCCTGGAGCACATACCCATCCTTTGCAGATGTTTGTAAACATCTATCGGGGTGTGGCACCTCCACACAGCAGAAGGCTCCGGTCCCGATTCTGCCCCTGTATTCAGGGCTCACAGCATCTTCTTAATTAAAAAAAAAAGTCACAGCTCTCTTCTCAAAGTACCCTTGGCTGCATTCCCTAAGACTCATCCTCACACAAGGCCTATGAAATGCACAGCACAGGTGTCATTAGACCCATTCTGCAGATGAGGAAACTAAGGCCTCAGCAGATCCAGTGGCTTACCCAGGATCACGCATTTGGAAGCAACAGAGGCAGAGAACCCTCCCCTGACCACCTGAGCCCAAGAGCATGCCTTTCCGCTGTCGTCTGAGAAGTTCCAACTCTCGAGGCGACGCTCTGTGTGTACACATAAAAGGGTCTGCAGGAGGTAGCAGCTGGTAAGATGCATAACGGGAGCTCTGCTTCTGGTCACAAGAGTGTCAGAGTAATCTTTCTGCCAAGGACAGCTGTAGAAGCTGGATAAAAACAAAATCCCCCAAAAAACACCCCTAGGTATTGGAAGAAATTGGAGGACAACTGAGGCAGACAGGACTCAAAGGCTAAGACCCCAGAGAGGAGGGAACCATGGAGAAACGGGCTCAACATTCTGTTCACTTTATTCCCAAACTGCTCATGTACAAGGCTGAGCAGCTGAGAAGTAAGGCGGAAAGTGACAGCTAAGAGGACACAAAGGCAATCAGAGATTTGGGCAGAGTCTCTTGATTCTGGGGAAGCAACAGCTGGAGTTCAGGGCCCGCCAAGAAAGGGGTGGGTCCTGCTAAACGGTCCAGCTTTCAGATGAGAACCCTGAAAGGCTATATTCCCGAAGGAGACCTTCCTTCCCCAAATCTTGAAGTACAGCCTCAAATCACATCCAACCCTGATAGAAACAAGCTGACCTGTCTGTATTCTGTCCACCAAAGAACCTAAGACCCTCTCTCTCGAAGCAAACATCAAGGTCCAAGATTCAATGAAACGCTACCACAAGTGCCAGGACGCAGACTCAAGTCATTAAAAACCAAGCAATACGAATAAACAAAGGAGTCAGAAGCATACTCGAAAAGAGTTCGACCCAGAATTCCCCACAACTGCTGACAGACACCAGGCCACATTTAATTATGGATGTGGGAAAGCTCTATCAACGTCAAGAGGGGACACAAAGAGAACCACATGTAGCTACAAGTGTACCTTGTTTTACTGTGCTTCACTTTATCACGCTTTGCATACATTGCATGTTTTACAAATTGAAGGTCTGGGGCAATGCTGCATTGGGCAAGTCTCTCAGCCCCATTTCCCGACAGCCTTTGCTCACTCTGTGTCTCTGTGTCACATTTCGGTAACAACATTTCAAGCTCTTTCATTATTCTGACATTTGGTCTGGTGATCTGTGATCAGTGACTTTGATGGTACTGCTGCAAAAAGGTTATGACTTGCTGAAGGCTCAGAGAATGATTAACTTCTTCTTTTTTTTTTGCGGTATGTGGGCCTCTCACTGTTGTGGCCTCTCCCGTTGCGGAGCACAGGCTCCGGACGCGCCCAGCCGCTCCGCGGCATGTGGGATCCTCCCAGACCGGGGCACGAACCCGTGTCCCCTGCATCGGCAGGCGGACTCTCAACCACTGCACCACCAGGAAAGCCCATGATTAGCATTTTTTAGCAGTAAAGTATTTTAAAATTATGTACATTGGTTTTTTTTTTTTTAGACATATTACTCTTTCACACTAAAAGACTACAGTATAGCATAAACACAATTTTTATATGCACTGGGAAACCAAAAAATTCATGTGACTCATTTTATTGTGATATTTACTTTATCGCAGTGGTTTGGAATCAAACCTGTAACACCTCTGAGGTATGCCTGCACATAATAGTGCCACTGGTGAGAACAAAGGACAAGGAAAAAAGATCTTAAAAGCAGACAGAGAAAAAAAGACACCGTTTTCAAAAGATCAATAATAAGGTTAATGGCTAACACTTCCACAGAAACAATGGAAGCCAAAGACAATAGAATGGCACATTTAAATCGCTGAAAGAAAACAACAACCAACTTAGGATTCTATATTCTAAGTATTTTTCAAGAATGAAGGTGGACTGTAAATATATGAAAGATTTAAATGGAAAAGTTAAACTTGCTCACGATGCCATGGAAACTCAAAGAAAAAAGTATTCTTAAAATGTGACTATGGGTATTTTCTTTCTATGAATACAGACTGGATTTAATGTTGCTCTGGGGGTCTTAAAAGCTGAACTAAATAACGATTTGTGAAATAAGTTTAAAAAAAAACAATGAAGGTGGAATAAAGATGTCTTCTGATGAACGAAAACTAAAAGAACTCATTGCTGACAGGTCTGCTTGGAAAGAAATACTAAAGGGAGCTTTTCAGACAGAAGGGAAATAATCCCTAATGCAGGTAGAAAGGAATGAATATCACGGGAAAGGGAAAATCTGATGACTACTGATTGTTTAAAATGGCAATAATAGTGTCTTATGGGGATTGAAGTATAGATAGAATTAACACCTGACAAAAATAAGACAAAAGGTAAGGGGGTGAATGAAGTGAAAGGCATTTAAGGTTCTACATAGTCCAAAAGTGAACGGTAAAACACTATTATAAGACAGACTCAGAAAGCTAGGATGTGTTTGATAAATACATTGTAACCACCAGCGGAAGAATAAAAGGATGTATAACCAGACAATAGAATAGAAATCAGAATTTTAAAACGATTTGATTAATCGAAAAGAAGGAGGTAAAAATGTACCCCCCAAAACCCAAATGGGACAAATGTGAAAGAGTAGATGGTGGGTGTAAGCCCAGATATATGTCAACAATTACATTAAGTATAGATGGGCTAAATCCTCCAATTAAGCGGCAGTTATCAGACTAGATTTTTTTAAAACTTCAACTCTATACTATTTACAGAAGATGCACTTTAATATAAAGAACCAGAATGATTAGATGTTGAAGGGTGGAAGAAATATATACCATGCACACACAATCAGAAGGAAAGCTGGTGTAGCTATACTAATATCAAATAAGGTAGATTTCAAGGTAAGAAATTTTCCTAGAGATAAAAAGCGATGTCTTAGATCAATTCAGCAGAAAGACATAACAATTCTAAAACATGTTTACCTCAAAGTACATAAAACAAAAACTGACAGAATTAAAATAAGAAATAAATCCTCAATCATAATTGTATGTTTAACTGTGAAAATTTAACTTTCAGAGAATGGTAGGATTGTAGACAAAAATATCAACTAAAACTACAGAATACAGATTTTTTTCAAGCACGTGCAAACTATTTGCCGCAATGGCCCATGTCGGGCCATAAAGCCAATCTTGACATATTTTGAAGGACTGAACTGTCATTTTCTGATGACAGGGGAAATAAACAGAAACCAGTAACAAAATGACGATCCCCAAATGTTTGGAAATTAAGTGATACTCTTCTGAATAATCTGTAGACCAAAGAAGAAATCACTTTGACACTGTGAAGATAGTTTGAGCTGGATACAATGAAGATATGAGATCCCATACCATATTATCATACGTAGCTAAACCTGTGCTTGAAGATTGTATAGCCCTAAAAGCACGTGTAATCAAAAAGAAGAAAGGCTGATATCAATGATCTAAGTGTGCATATCAAGAAGCTAGGAAAAACCAGCACATTAACCTCAAAGCAGAAGGAAGCAAATAATAAAGATGAGAGTAGACATCACTGGTTTAGAAAACAAATGCATCACGGAGAAATTAGCGAAACTAAAAGTTAGTTCTTTGAAAGGACTGCTGATCTCGATAAACCTCTATCAAGACTCAGGCCTGCCCCTAACAAGAGAAGACTGTATGCCATCTATCTAATATTTAAGTTATAAATCAAGCTAACAAACTATTCAATAAAATATTTTCTCTCCTCCTACTTTGAGAAATATACCTTTGCACAACAGAGAAGGTAAGGCCCACATCTAGAAGTGGCAAAGTCCTCAGAGATCTGTGCTGGAAGATGGGGTGATGGGGAGATGATGCCTTCCCCCGAGTCTTGTCACCCCGGCACCGTGTCATACCACGAGGAACCTGCACATCCACGCTCTGATCACAACTCCGCAGACAGCTGCCCTCAGCCACCCAAGGGGCCTGCACAGCAAGCCCACCTCTGCCTTTGAGAGGGCAGTCTAGGGAAGGGGCCCATGCAGGCTCTGGAAGTGGGCTGGGGGCCACGTGGGTAGGATCTCTGGAGCCTGAGTGTCCGAGCATGGTATCAGAAACAGGTGTGGGCTCAGGGTGGGCAGTGATTTCACCCCATGGGGAGGGGTGAAAAGGAGGAGATACAGAGCAAGGTACATGCAGAAGTGGGTTCTGAGCAGGGCCCTTCTTGGCAGGGATAAAGAGAAGGAAGTCCATGATCACTAACAGAAACAAGAAGGCAGATATCACTACAGCTCCCACGGACATAGAGAGATAGCATGAGGGCATCGTGAATAACTTTACACAAATACATTGGAAAAGTTACACGAAATTGACAGTATTCCAGAAAAACCCAACTTCTTAAAGTTTTCCTATGAAGAGATACCCCCAATAGTCCTATATCTATAAAACAGATTTGATTTAAATCCTTTTCACAAAGAGAATTCTAGGTCCATGTGGCTCCACTGGTGAAATTTTCTAAATATTTCAGGAAAAAATAACGCCAAGGTCTCACAAACTCTTCCAGGAATAACGAGGGACTACTTCTCAATTCACTTTAACCAAGAAAGGACATTATAAGGCACAGTATCTCTCCTAAACATATATGCAAAAACCCTAAACAAAGAGATTCCATTAACAAGGGTAATATATTATGACCAAATTGAATTTATTTCAGAAATGTAAGGTTGTTGTAATATTTAAGAATTAACAAAGTAAAGAAAAAGACAAGTGATCATCTTCCTAGGTGCTGAAAAAGCATTTGGTAAAAGTTAACACCCGTTTGTGATAAACACTCCTAGCAAACTAAGGATAAATGTCTAAACCTGCAACAAATAGCAACTAAATAGTGAAATATTGAAAGCTTCGACCCAAGGTTGGAAAGGTTGGAATTGAAACACGTCTGCCATCTCCACTTCTATTCAATGTTGCCCTGGAGGTCCTAGGAGTGCAATAAGGCAAGAAAAATAAATACGAAGCTATGGACTGGAAAGGAAGAAACAAAACTGACGTTATCCACAGACAACCTAATTCTGAATGGAGAAACCCAGGAGTACCTACAGATAAATCATTAGAATTAATAAATGAATTAGGCAAGGTCATTGAACATAAGATTAACATTTAAAAGTTAATTATTCTTCTGTATTCTAGGAACCAACAAAATCTGAAAAACTTATGCCTTTTAAAATATCATCTGGGGGCTTCTGGTGGCGCAGTGGTTAAGAATCCGCCTGCCAATGCAGGGGACACGGGTTCAAGCCCTGGTCTGGGAAGATCCCACATGCTGTGGAGCAGCTAAGCCCGTGAGCCATGGCCGCTGAGCCTGCACTCTAGAGCCCGCGAGCCACAACTACTGAGCCCAAGTGCCACAACTACTGAAGCCCGTGTGCTTAGAGCCCGTGCTCTGCAACAAGAGAAGCCACGACAATGAGAGGCCCGCACACCGCAACAAAGAGTAGCCCCTGCTCGCTGCAACTAGAGAAAGACTGCGTGCAGCAACAGAGACCCAACACAGCCAAAAATAAATAAATTTATATTAAAAAATAGCATTAAAAATGTGAAGTAGCTGAGAACAAACAAAAAATATGCATGACTTCAACAAAGCAAACCAGGAAATCCATTCTGTGTTTATGGATTGGAAGACTCAATATAGTATTATATGTTGTCAATTCTCCCCAAGGTGATCTATAGATTCAATGTGATCCCAGTCAAAATGCCAGAAGGGGTGTGTGTGTGTGTGTGTGAGAGAGAGAGAGAGGGAGACAGAGAGAGAGAAGACTGACAGATTGACAAGCTGATACTGACATTTATACGGAAATGCAAAAGGCCAACAATGGTAGAGAAAATTTTAGTTCAGGGTAGAGGACTTACCCTATCTGACGTGAAGCCTTTTCAAGCTACAATATTTAACAGTGTTGTGCTGTGCAAGGATAGAGAAAGGGATAGAGAAATAGATAAATGGAACAAACAGAGTCCAGAGACAGACCTACACACACACTGTTGTTTGACTTACTGCAAAATTGCCACGGGGGGGAAGGGAGCATCCTTCCACCAAATGGTGTGAAACCAATGAATGGCGTGGACGGCCCTAGGGAGAAAGATGAACCCTGACCTCCTACCTCACACCATACACAAAGCCAATTTCAGGTACAGGAATAGTACAACAAAGCTTCTGGGGCTACTACAGGGGACTATCTTCACGACCCTGAGATGGAGGAACATTTCTGAAACAGGACACAGAGGACAGTAACCACAAAGGAGAAGATTAATACATTGGACTTAAAATGAAGAGCTTCTGTTATCAAAAGATACCATTGAGTCAAAAGACGAGTCATAAAACAGGAGAAGGTATTTGCAACACATGTATACCTCAAAGGACTTGTATCCAAAATATATAAACAAATCTTATGAAGGAATCAAAAAAGACAAACAACCCAATTCAAAACCAAACCAAAACAACAACAAACACAGACCTGTACAAGCTCTTCCTCAAAAGAGGCTTTCCAAATGCCTATATGCATGTGAAGTGGTGAATCGCCACTATTGGTCACTTCCTGGATTACTACCACTACCTTTTAGCATTTGTCTAGTGAGCTAGATTTAAGATAAGACTAAGATTTATAGAATCCATCCTTAGTGCCCATAACGGTGCCCATAACATAGGAAGTACTCAAAGCACCACCTGCTGAATGAGCGAACAAACTACCATTTATTCAAACAGCTACGTGGCGGCATTGACTGCAGTTTACACCTGTTGCTTTGGTCATCTTTGGGAAAATCTCTAGGCAGGGACTAGTGTTCCCATTTGACAGATGAGGAAACTGAGGCTTAGAGAGGCAAAGGAACCTCGTCAAGGTCAGGGCTTGGAACTGCAAAGCCAGAGTGGTGGGCACTGAGGCCCCCAGGATGCTGCAGTCTTGGCTGGGTGATTGGGAAGTTGCAGGCAGCAGGAGCTGACGTCCCTGCCAAGCCATAGCTTACTCTGCTGAGCTGGATTTCGACACCTTTTTGGATGTTGGATTTTCACCTTCCAGGGGCTGCAGCCAACTCCCAACATAAGCCACCAGAATCAAGCAGGGGCTGTCGCCGGTGGCAACTCCTGTAAAAAACAGTCGTCGTTCAGGAAGAAAATATATCCTGCTCATCCGGGAACCGTATGCCCATGTGTTCACAGGACACACCAACCCGAAGAAACTAGGCATAGCCCTTGACATTCAAGAAGAACCTGTTTCCGCTGGCAAACACAGCACCTCAAATCCTGTCTATCCACTTTCTGGTGCGGTGGTGAGGCCCCCAGGTATGTCATTTCCTGATAAGCAGAGACTACTGCCAGTTTGGCTGCCTCCAGCGTGTGCTACACAGCTCCTAGTGGCTGGCAAGGTGACTGCCACCTGTGTGCCACTCTGGGCAAGGGGAGAGAGCGGAGAGGAGGGGAGGCGGGGAGAGGGAGGGGAAGGGAGGGAGGAAGGGAGGGAATGAAAACCAAGGATAAAGTTTATTTCAAGTTTTGGAGTTCCTGACGTTCAATCTTACATCTAATCAATAAGTCACTCCTCACTCACTGCCTAACCTCAAAAACTTGATCAAACACAAGCAGAGATGGCCTCCATAACCATTTTTGAAGCAAGATGGGGAAGAATATAAACTCATCTTAAAAAAAATATGCTGGGTGAACCTTAAACTTTATTCAACCTTCAAAGAAGCTAAAACATCTAATAAATTGATACAGTTTATAGAAACTAGATAGATTATTAAATAGGAAAATGTTTACTATGTTTCAAAAATTCAAATCCACCAGTTCATCCATTGGGTAAATGTTTATCTAAAAGTTCAGGGGCAAAGTTAAACAGTTGAAATAAAATGGAATTAAGCCTTAATATTTTGTTTTACTTTGAGTACAGAGGGGAGACAAAAATAATATCTCATAAAATGGAAAGTTTCTATTTTCACCAAAATATTTGGAAAAGTTATTTTATTTTTAATTTGAATTACCTAGATTCCATGTAACTTCTGCAAGGGAGGTTTCAGCATAATACTGGGAGCTGGAGCCTAGCGGGGAAACTGACTTTGGTTATTATTTAAAACATTCATTCCACAAAGATACAATTTGTTTCAAAAAGTGTCAAACCAGCCAGAAACTGCCTGTAAATGTGGTGCTTGTAAAATCCTGATGACTCCAGGGGAATTTCCATTCTCCCTTCCTTTCATCTGACTGTATCTCAGGTAAAAAGGCTCGTCCTGCATCTTCATCCTTAGGTACTGCCCTACTAGATGCTCAGTTCTTCATTTCTGAGGTTTTTTTGTTGTTGTTTTGTTTTTCTGGGTCTTTCGTTTATGATGATGATTCTATACGCAATCATCAGAATTATTTTAAAGAGTGGCACGGAAATGTGGTATTACAAGAAAAGGTGGTTCTAATTCAAACAATGGTACTGAAAATGTTATCTTTTCTCCTTGTTTTCAGTTGAGAAGAAGGTCTTCAGAGACCCAAAAGTAAACGAAGTTATTCTTCATAGAAAGCCCTTCTTTGGCCTTTTTTTTCCTCCATCCCCAGCTGCAGAGAAAGAATGAGTTTCAGCCTATCTTTCTGTCGTCTTCATACTGTATCAAGTCTTGGCCGCACACATGTAAGCTTTCAGAGTCATATACATTTAATGTCTTTCAATCTATTGTGGTCATTATTCTTATTTTTCCATACATTTTTGGTTTGCTTTAAAATAGCTTCAGATTTACAGAAAAATTGAGGCGATAGTACAGAGAGTTTCCATATGCCCCGCCCCCCATTACTAACAGCTTATATTAGTATGCTGTATTTGTTACACTTAAAGAACCAATATTGATACATAGTTATTAAATAAAGCCAGACTTCATTGAGATTTCCTTAGTTTTTACTTACTATCCTTTTTCTGTTCCAGGATTCCATCCAGGACACCACGTGATGTCGTTATTTTATTATTATTATTTTTTGCGGTACGCGGGCCTCTCACTGTTGTGGCCTCTCCCGTTGCGGAGCACAGGCTCCGGACGCGCAGGCTCAGCGGCCATGGCTCACGGGCCCAGCCGCTCCGCGGCATGTGGGATCCTCCCGGACCGGGGCACGAACCCGTACTCCCTGCATCGGTAGGCGGACTCTCAACCACTGCGCCACCAGGGATGCCCATGAGGTCGTTATTCTTTTTGATGCTCTTTCTGACTCACTCATTCAGCGTTGAACATTTCTTTGCTGCCTGGTACAATCAGAAGCTCCAGGCTCATTCTGGTCCTTTCTTACCCTGGGATCTGGAATCATCCAGTTCTCACAGGATCCCGGGTGGTCTCATTTGTCATATTCCTGGAAGAGCTGGAAATCACAATAAACCAGGTCGTGTTTGTATCTCCCAAATGCTAGAGCCGCTTTTGCAATATTCGTAGCCATTTTTTTTTTTTTTTTTGGTGCTCTTTGCCCAGGTAAGTTTTGCTAAGCTCTCTGGACTAGAGGCTCCCAAGCCTCGCACATTGTTCAAGGGCTCCTGGAGATGGAGTCTTGGGTGGATGTCAGGTGACAACCAGCTAGTGTGTGTGTCACCCTTACCCTTTGCATCCCAAAGCTTGGATAAATTAAAAGAAACTGCTCCACAGGGCACCGTGTGTGCTTTTATGGCATTTAAAGGGCAGAAAGTTGCCACTGCAACACAGGTGGGCACTGGGCATTTTCTGCCGAAACAGTTCTTTCTCATGGTCATCCATCAGAGCTTTCTTGTGCATTCAGAGTTTTTTGCTCTTCCCTGGGAGGCCCATGCTGGCTTGTGCGATGCCCAGACCGACTCAAAGATCGGATCTCAGTGATCTGGGGACTGAACTCCCTGCTCCTGTCTTGCACCCAGTTTCTGAACAGTCATCTAAGTTGACGTCACATATTCCAGAGCAAGAAAAGACTGGACTGGGGGGAAGGGAAGAGGAACGCTTTTTCTCCCAAGGCCAGTTCCAAACGAACAAAACCCTCACCACCTTGTATCCCTATCTGTCCAGATTCTGTATCACACACACAGTCCTCCTCCTTTCCATCTGAAGCTAGTCAGTTTGCTGTTTGATCCTCAGATGCGGGGGTACTTATCCAGAAGCGCTTTTTCCCAGGGATGGGAGTGGGAGGGGAGAGAGCTCTGGAAAGCAAAGCTCTTCCCTAAAACATCTCATTCATAAGATATTGAAAACAATCTGTTGTGCAAATCACGCTCAGCTCCACATCCGGATGAATTAGAAGCTCCATTAATTCATTAGCGACTGAACCTTGGCCCTGGTGGCCTGGCCTGGAATGTTTGTTGATTCTTTCGCTGGTGCCTTCCGTGTCTCAGTTATGAAATTTTAGGGCCAAGTGGAGGACGATAGAACCTTTTGCTCTCAAATAGCCTTATTCTTCAGATTTGTTTTCTTTCTACATGAACACAGCTTCTTAACATCCAGCCAGTTCCAGAAAGTCTGCTTTCAGAACACGTTTGGGATGAACCATTACTTACAAAAAAGGAACAGTCAGTTCCAAAGTACTGAATTTTTAAAAAATCTTTTTTATTTTGGAAAGAAATTTAATATTGAATAATTTCCAACACGTAGAGAGGTTTCAAGGATGGTACAGGAATTACCTGCGTGCCTTCTACAAAGATTCACTGGTCATTTCTCTCTGCCCCGTTTGCTTTCTCATTCTCTCTTTAGCTACTTCCGTTTCTATTTTATTTTATTTCTATTTTTATTTCCGTCTGTATGTACCTACAGAGTATTTCTTTCCGGAACCATCTGAAAGGAAGTTGGTAACTAAATACTTCCACATGTATTTCCTAAGAATAAAGACATTCTCTTACATAACCACAGTACGATGATAAAAATCAGGACGTTTTACATGGATACAATGTTATCTAATCCACAGAGTATACTCAAATTTTGTCACTGTTCCAAACATGTCTTTAATAGCATCCCACAGCCCCACTCCAGATCCAGAATTCAATCAAAGACCAAGCGCTTGCGTTTCACTGTCACATCTCTTTAGTCTCTTTTGATCTGGAAGAGTTCTCCAGCCTTTCTTTGTCATTCTGGATCTTAACAGTTTTTAAGAATACAGGCCAGTCAGTATTTTTTCCTTTGTAATCAGGAAGAAATTTGTTGAGAGATAACCTTATGACTATGTAAATGTTGTGTTCTTTATCAAGCATTCACTGTCAGCAGTAGCTTTAGCTACTTCTATATTTATAATTTAGTATTCAATTGTAAGGAAGGTCTTCCTTTTCTCTCTCTCTCTCTCTTTCCCTACGGACTCATACCTTTCTGTTTATTTAATGAATTACAATCTGTTACTATAGTATTTATTTTGATGGTCCAACTGTTCTGGACTTGGCCAGAGAGAGTCCTTTCAAGCCGATTCCTTTTGTTAAAAACAAACAATTAAGTCTTATTTTTTTGATCCAAAATTGATAATCTCTGCCTCTTAAATGGAAAGTGTAGACCTTTTATATTTAATGTAATTATCAATAAAGTGTGGTATAAATCTACCATCATTATATATATAACAAGCATATATACATACATGCTTTCTTCTGAATTAATTGAGCATTTTTTATAATTCCATTTATCTCCACTCTTGGATTACTAGTTATATAATTTTGTTTTACTTTACTTTTTAAGTGGTTGCCCTTAGGTTTACAATAGACATTTTCAACTATAATAGTCTACCTTCGAATAATATTTCACCACTTCGCATACAGTTTAAAGACCCCACAACAATGTACTTCCATTTCTCTCTCTCATCCTTTGGGCTAATGTCATCATACATTTTACTCCTATGTGTATTCTAAACCCAGTAATACATTTTTTTGTTTTTTGCTATAACAGTCAATTATCTTTCAAAGAGATAAAAAATAAGAAAAAAATTTATGCTAATCCACATATTTGTTATTATTTGTTAATTATGGTGCTTTTCACCCCTGTGTGTAGATCCAATCTTCATTCATTATCACCTTTCTTTTGCCTAAAGAACTTCCTTTATCATTTCTTGTTCTTCTGGTAATGATTCTCTCAGCTTTTGTTTTTCTGAAAAAGTCTTTATTTCATTTTTAATTTGAAATATATTTTTGCTGAGTGTACGTTGTAGGTTGCCAATTTGTTTCTTTCAGTACTTTAAAGATGCTGCTGCACTGTCTTCTGACTAGCCTTATGTTTTGAGGAGAATTCTGTTAATTCTTAACTTTGTTCCTTTTTAGATGACATGTCCTTTTTCTCTGGCTTCTCTTAAGATTTTCTCTTTGTTACCTGTTTTCAGCAGTTTTGACTAGGATGTGCCTTCATGTGTTTTCTTTACGTTTTTTCTGCTTGGGGTTTGCTAAACTTTTTACATATGTGGGCTTGTGGTTTTCATTCATGATGGAAAATTCTTGGTCATTATTCCTTCAAATACTTTTTCTGTACGCACACCCCCCCCCATTTCCTGGACTTTGATGTTGCCCCACAAGTCACTGCTGCTCTGTGTATTTTTTCCTTGTCTTTTCCCCTCCGGGCTGTATTGTGAAGTGTCTCTGTTGCTGCATCTTAGCCTCACTGATCTTTTCTTCTGCAGCACATTATCTGCTGTTCACCCCATTCTCTGTATTCTTCAGATCTAGAAGTTCTATTGGGATCTTTTTCACATCTTTCATTGTTTTCCTCATTTGCTAATGATTCCTTCTACTTTTTTAAATATATGAAGCATATTTTTAATCGCTGTTTTCACATTCTTATGCTCTAATTCCGTCATTTGTATCAATTCTGGGTCTTTTTCGTGAATTGACTTTTCTCCTAGTTATGGGTCATATTTTCCTCCTTCTTCACTTGTCTGGTACTTTTTAAATTGGATGCCAGACATTGTGATTTTATGCTGTCGGGTGCTGGATTTTGCTGCTTATTCCTTTAATTAGTGTTAGACTCTGTTCTAACACTAAGTGAGGTTGCTTAGGATCAGCTGAATTCTTTCAGGGTTTGTTCCTATGCTTTGACAGTGCAGGTCCAGAGCAGACTTGAATCCGGCTAATGCCCTGCTGTGTGATGCCCCATGTATTATGGGATTCCCCCACTTCAGCTGGTGGGAACACAAGCCATTCCCAGACATCCATGAGTCCTCAGAAGTGTCTGATTTACTGCTTTCTGCTGGTTCTTTCCCCAGCCTCAGGTGGTTTCTTCTCATGCCTGGGAAGATCAGTCCTTGCCAAAGACGCAAGGGCACTCTCTGTCTCTCTGCTGCATCCTCCTCTCCATTCTCTGCTTCACAAATTTTAACTGCCTCCCCCCCCTTCACCTCCGATCTTTGTATCCTTGACTCAGTGAGACTGCTGGGCTGTTTGGGCTCCTCTCCCTGCACTGCAGCCTGAACACTGCCTCTAGGAAGGGAGATGGGGCAATTATCATGGGTTCACCTCGTTTGCTTCCCTTTTACGAGGAATCATAGTCCTGAGACGCCTGTCGTCCAAAATTTGAAAGCCACCGCTTCATAGATTAAAAAAAAAATAATTTTATTTTATATTGGAATATAGTTGATGTACAATGTTGTGTTAGTTTCAGGTGTACAGCAAAGTGATTTAGTTATATGCTTCATAGATTTTGTTTCGATTTCTAGTTGTTTAAGGCAGGGTGGGGACTGCTACGTCTGATCCCTCTCTCTCCATCACGTTCAGCATCGTGAGTCCTGCCCTGTGTCTTTTAAATGCTCTCCTCACCTCCGAGCACATCCTTGCCCTGGTCTCATTGTGGACTTTCCTGGCCCCAGCCCTGGAATCAGCCATCTCTCTGAGAAGCCTTGGTTCCTTTTATTGGGGAAGGATATTTAGAAGCCAAGATCTAGGTAACCAAGTGTACGCATCACTTCTGGTTTGTTGGCAAGTTTTTAAAAATAGAAATGAAACACTTATGCAGGAAAACAAGCAGGAACCTCAGGGGGAGCTCCATGTCCCTTTGTCTTGAAAATGAAACGTTGCAGAATAAAAAAAATTCCTTTCACGTTCTCCACTAATAGAAAAAGGAGGAACAGGGAAACTGCTCTTTCAACAAATCTGTGTTGAGAACTCCTGAATGCCAGGCTCTGCTCTAGACGCTGAGGATACAGCAGGTACCAAACCAGACAAAGACCCCTGCCTTCATGGTGCTTGCACAAATGACCGCTGCTATTGTGTTGCTGTCGTAGTGTCTCCTGCGGTCACACCTTTTTTATGACAGTAAATGTGGACATTTCTACATAGTTCCAACATCTGCTCAAATCTCAGCCGTGTTAACAATCACTGAGATGTGTGCTTTGAAAAATAGCTGGGTGTGTGTGAACTTAAATTTCAGATCTCAGGGTTGTATTTGTAAATGCCCTCCTGAAAAATCAATGACATAAACCCAAATGTGAAAAGAATGAAAAGAACACATGCTGTCGTGAGGAACAGCCCCTTGCTTTCTTAGGAGGGTCGAGGTTCTTCTAAAGCGTTAATTTTCTTGCCCTGTCACGTTTGCCACTGCAGCAAGGCACTCACAAAAATTCACAGCTTTTACAGAGAACTTGAAATGTGATGTGAATGCAAATGTTGCTTGTGATTTAAGGGGTCAGCGTCCTGTCCTCCCAAATGCCATACATGGGATCAGGCGCTCAGAGCACACGGCTCCATGGGGTCTCTGGGCTGTAAGGGGATTGAGACCCCACCTACTTCAGAACTTTATTCAATGCTTGAACCCGCAAGCTCCTGGGATGTCTCCACTGACAGAGCCCCTTGAGCTGAGATGCTTAGAGAGCTCTTTCTCTCTCTGGTCATTTAAACACTAGTCAGCTGTTTCTTTTTTCTTTTTTTTTTTTTTTGCGGTACGCGGGCCTCTCACTGTTGTGGCCTCTCCCGTTGCGGAGCACAGGCTCCGGACGCGCAGGCTCAGTGGCCATGGCTCACGGGCCCAGCCGCTCCGCGGCATGTGGGATCTTCCCGGACCGGGGCACGAACCCGTATTCCCTGCATCGGCAGGCGGACTCTCAACCACTGCGCCACCAGGGAAGCCCCTCAACTGTTTCTTTATAATTTTTGCGCACTCCTCTATGTTCTGCCTTCTGAGCCCACATGAACACATACAAGCCTTTCCCAGTCCTGCCTTTCAGAGGCAGCCCTGTCCCCCGACACCGGCCAGCCTTTGCAGGACCTGGTTCTGAATCCTCTCACATCTGGCCACACCCCGCTGTCACGTTTCCATCCTCACGCTCACTTGCCTCTTCTTTTACAGCATGAGGACAATTTCCTGCTTCCTCCTTGGGTTGGAACCCAAGACCCTGCTACAGAACGAGCTCGTGATCCTAGACGAGCTTCTTGACCACCTCAGTTTCCCCATTTGCAGATGGACGTAACCGTGTGCAGCCCAGGGTTGGTGAGTGTCCAGTGGTGATGCAGCCGTCTGCCTACACAGAGCCCAGGCCCAGCAAGCCCTCAGCAAACACCAGCTAGTGATGCTGTTCTATCTGGCGGCTGTTCTACTACATGCTTTGGGTCTATTATTTCAAGTCTTCAAACAACCTTTTCAGGAGTCGAAAAGGAGGCTCAGAGAGGCTAGGTAACTTTCCTGAGGCCCCACAGCCAACATACACCCTTGCTTGCTTGACCCTGAAAGACATGCTCTTCCCTCCAGGCCTCCTGGGTCAAACTAGCACGGCCCCTGATCTCCTGTCTGTTTTCCAAATGGGGGTGTTCCCAGGGTTGGCCCTCCTGCCCCCCAAGTTTGTGCATTCTTTCTGGGTCATCATATCTCAGCCATTGTCCGCATCACCCACATGTTAATTAACCCCAAATCCAAGCGCTCTTTCAGCTTTTACCCTTCTCCACAGCTCCAGACCCCTATTTCCCAAGACCACCCCCACGGCTCCACCTGAGTATCCCAGAGGCATCTCCCCCATCTCTCCTCCTCCCGTGGATCACGCCCCTTGGTGTGCTGCCTCCAGGTTAGCAAACTGCTTTCACAGGCATCATTATTTAACATGACCATTCAACGGATTTACCCAACAGGGCACTGGTGAGCCCCTTCTGCAGCCCACACACTGCGTGCCTGAGTGCTGGAGGGCCAGTGACACTGGAGTGCAGACGCACTGGAGGCTATGCCCAGGCACGTAGCCGGAAGTCTGAGGGCAGAATTCTGAGAGCCATCCTCGTGAAGGGGATGCTTATTAGGTAGGATGGTGGGATACAGGGTGATGCAGGAGGGGGAAGGAGTCTTCCATATCGTTCGTTTGCTCATGCACGTACTCATTGAGTAGGTGTGTACTGAGTACCAGCAAAGCACCAATCCCTGCCTTAGACGCTGGGAGGCAAACGTGCCTGAGATGGGGCTCCCGGGCTTCGGGAGAGAAAACAGGTCAAAGACTAGGTGTAGTCGAATGTCAGAGCTGGTGGGGTGGGGGGGACGGGGGGGAAGGGTCCTCAGCCCTTTCTGTCTTCATCCCCAAGAGGAAGAGTCGCCAGTCGTGCCTCAGTTACCAGTGGGCAGGTGCAGTGGACCGAACGGTGGCCCCCAAAAGGTGTGTCTACGTCCTAACTCCTGGGACCTGTGAGTATAACCTTATCTGGAATAAGGGTCTTTGAGGATATAATTAAGGATCTTGAGATGAGGTCATCCTAGATTATCCAATGCAGGTGTCCTTATAAGAGGCACACAGGGGACAGACACAGGAGAAGAAGACAAGGCAACATGATGACAGAGGCAGAGGCTGGAGAGACACAGCCACGAGCTCTGGGATACCTGGAGCCCCCAGAAGCTGGAAGAGGCAGGAAGGACGCTCCCCTGGAGACTCTGGAGGGAGCACGGCCCTGTCAACACCTTGATTACGGCCTCCAGAACCCCGAGACAATACATTCCTGTTGTTTTGCGCCCCCGTTTGTGGTTATTTATTCTGGTGGTGGCCCCAGGACATGCACACAGCAGTCATGATAAGTGAAAACATCCCAAGTGGTAGGAGGACTTGCCTCCTCGCCTGCCCTTCGCACACTTAGCCCTCGGCTGTTCTCCTAACCTGGCAATGCAATATACAACCTGGACACAAGCCTCGTGCAGATCTGGACCGAAGACTCGTGCTTCTGTCCAGCTGCCAGGCAGCTCTGTGGGGGGCACAGCCCTTGGCTGGCTGGAAAGGGGGACCCCATTTCCCCTCTGCTGCTGTCCCTCTGTGCACAGCACACTCGGGAACTCACAGGGAGAGGGGAGGCTCACCCAGTGGGGTCCCGCCCCGCTCTGGCCATCAAAGTGTCTAAGAGCACTGGGTGCCACGAGGGCCCAGCGTTAGGCCACTTGGGTGCAGAGAGGAAGGTGTGGCCACTAGATCCTGTTGTCCTGCCCCTTCCTGGTCTGGGATGCGTTCAGAGCAATACATTTGTCAGTTCAGCAAATATTGACCAAGAAGCCCATTCCCTGCTGGGCCTGGGCCACTGCCCACGGCTTGGGCTTTTCTAGCTCTGGTTTCACTTCTTTAAATTTATATCCCATTAGATGCAAAAGCCCTAATACTGAAAACAATGGCTTGTGCGGAAACTCTAACTTTTCCGCATGTAGTTTGGAACGTCTTTGCTCCCTGCCCATCTCCTCGAGTTTTTTTTCTCTTCTGAGGCAGAATCTTTGCCCAGATCTGTCCATCTGCCAGTGCCCGGACAGCCCCCCTTTCCTGCGGCAGCGACCACCCAGCTTGCGGCCACGATGGCAAAATAAACGCCAGGGGAAGTGGGCAGAAATCAGGGTGTTATTGTTCTTGTATGATGAATAATTTATGTTGGTTTTGGACACCGCATTGATCAGGGAAGAAGAAAGGCTGACTTTCCCTCTTGGTACAGCCGCGCACGAGCTGACCTTGTACTCTGTGCACGTTTGCCTTCCCACCCACACTCTGATGCCGCAGGCACCAAAAGCCCGTGGAGCTTTCTGGGTCCCTCAGCTAGGAGGGACTTCTCTGCCCTCTGAGCTCCCGACACACCGTGCCTGCCCTCCCAGACGGCACGCAACACTTTCTACCTTGAATCTGTCGTGAGTCGGGTGCCTGTCTTATTTTCCAGACCAGGATTGGCCAACTTTTTCTGTAAAGGACCAGATGGTAAATATTTTAGGCATCGTGGGTCATACAGACAGGACTGGCTGCATAATTGGTGGGCCTCAGTGCAAAATGAAAGTGCAGAGCCTTTTGTTTAAAAAGTTTTAGGAATTTCAAGATTGTGACACAGATGATCAAGGTGGTGGCGTGGAGCCCTTCTAAGTGCAGGGCCTCATGAGACGGTACAGGTCACATTCTATGAAGTTGTCCTGCATATGGTCTCTGGAGCCATGACTCAACTCTGCCATTGTAGCGCAGAAGCAGCCAGAGACAATATGTAAATGAATGTGGGTGGCTATGTTCCAATAAAACTTTATTTACAAAATCAGGAGGGGTTGGGAGAAGATCTGGCCCCCAGATAAGAGTTTGCCAACCCCCGTTCTATACAACTGTAAGTTCCTTGTAGGCAGGGAATCTCCAACCCATACACTCAACCACCCATCCATCCATCCATCCATCACCCACCCAACCAACTATCCAAACATTTACCCATCCGTCCATTTGTCATTCATCCATCCACCCACATCCATCACCCATACATCCACCCATCCACCTCTCCGTCCCGTATTCATCCAACAAAGCATTACTGATCACCTACTATGCGTCAGGCACTGCACTAAGTGGGAGGCTACAGAGAGAAGAAGCTGTTGCCTGCCTCAGGGACATCTCAGACTCTAGAAGGCACATAATCCTCTTGGCGCGATATGGTGTCAGAGACTCATGGTAGAGTTCGAATTGCACTAAGGAAGGATTTATTTTCACATCCTCCCAGGTCCTCATAGGCAGGAGAGGAATAAACATCAGTGAATGACTGAATGAAAGCCTGTTTTGATGATCTAGACTCTTGGTCTTGGAGGATTTGTTGGAACCCCAGAGAAAAGCTGGGTGTGACACCATCTGCACCTTCTATGACTTTGGGCAAATGACTTAATCTCCCCGCCTTAGTTTTCTTGTCAGTAAAATGGGGGCAAGCTGGTCTCCGGACAGGGATGAAGGGAAGATGGAGTGGGATAACCCAATTTGGAGCACAGAGCCTGACACCTGAATGTACATCGACTGAGTCTCCCTCCTTCCCCTGGCTCAGCACCCAGCAGGCCCAGAGGAAAACATGCTGAGCTGAAGCGTTGGAGATACAGGAAGATGCTGTTAAAGGGAACTGCTTATGTTTGTACAGACACAGAGAAAAGCCTGGAAGAGAGCCGTGCACGCTGTGTGCCGTAGTCGCCACCCGGGCAGACAGTCACTTATTTCTTCGGTAACATTTCAATTTCTCTTCCCTCCCTCCTTCCCTCTCTCCCTCCCTCCCTCCATCCTTCATCCTTCCATCCTTTCTTTTATTTCTTCCTTCCTCCCTCCCTCCCTTCTTTCCTTTTTTTTTTTTTTAAACAATGAACTTGCATCAGTTTCTAATCTGAAAAAACAAAAGGCAGCCCTCTTCCATTCCCAAATGAACTGACTGGATTAAAACACAGGCACAAGGATCCTGGATCCGTTCTTTCTTTTTCCAGGTGAAGGGAAGCTGCAGAGTTTCTGACCTCGTCTCAGTAAACGAGACTGGAAACTTGGAAACCACCACAGATGCCTCCCTCCCCTGCACCCACCTGGGAGGTTCTGTAGATTAGACTCTTCAGGTTCCCCCCGAATCCACCCACCCCTCTCCACGTCCACTGGCCTCGCCCTGGGCAGGGCCATCGCCACCTCCCCTGTCCCCACTGGTCCTCCCGGCTCCTTGCTCCCTCCCCACTTCGTCCCTTTTTCCTACCCAGAATGGCTTCTCAAGACACAACCAGATTGGGCCCCTCTGCTTCTTTCAAAGCAGCCCTGGTTCCCCATTGCCTTAGACATAGGTCCCCAGCTTCTCACAAGGTCCACGCCCGCCTCATCCCCCGTCTCCGCCCTTTCTGATAATTGCTCTCCTGTCACGGGGGCCCCTTTTCTGGCCCTCAAACCAGCCAAGCCATTCAACAGCCCATGTTGCTCTGGCTGGCCTCTCTCCCCATCTATCTCTGGGGTAACTCTTGGGTCCCCCCTGTCAGCCCCATGTTTACATCCTTCACCACGCAGAACACAGTCGGAGCTGTCTAGCCGTCTGGTCCTTTCCTGCCACCTCCCTCACTAGACTGCAGGCTCCAGTGGGCAGGGCTCACATCTGTCCTGCTCTTCTCTGGGCTTCCGGAGCCCCAGAGAGCACCCGTCCTGTGGCGGAGCCTCAAGAAATACCGTCGGGTGAACGAAAGCGAACGAGTGGACAGTGGGTGAGGGGGTGGGTCGGAGTGGGGGTTTGTGGTCAGGGTGCTGCTCAGATTGCCCTGGCATCGAAGTTGCCTCCACAGGCAGAAAAAAAGCTTCTGGGCCCCTAAGGATCCTTCAGGCAGCGGGGGCGTGAGACTGCGGCATCCTGAGTCGTGCTCAGGGCACTGCTGTTCCCGCGGGCGGCTGCGGCAGCCTGGCCAGTACCAGGCATGAGAAGCTCCTCTATCAATACCTGTGACGGTGGCCCTTGCGACCCAGGGTGTGGCTGGGGTCTTCGGAGAGTCCCCTGCCCACCTCTTCACCCCTGGGCTTTCTTTGTTCCCCCACCTTAAACACGAGAGCCCACCCACCCTCGTCCAGTGTCTTGGTCTCCCGGACACCCCCCTCTGGTTCTCAATGGCTCCCCTCAAAAGGGGCCCTTCCTCTTCTCCTCCCTCCTCTCCCCAGCGGGACTCCCTCCAGCTGGTGTCGTGGCCTTGGTCCGCTGGATGACGGCCCCTACAGATGTCTAGGTCCTACGTCCTAAGCGCTGGGACTTATGACCATGTCACCTTCTATGGCAAAAGGCACTTTGCAGGTGTCATGAAGGCTCTTGAAATGGGAAACTATTTTGGATTATCTGGATGGGTCCTAAATGCCATCACATGTGTCCTTGTAGGAGGGACATTTGACTACAGACGGAGACAGAGGCTGGGGGAATGTGGCCACAAGCCCAGGGACGCCTGGAACCCCCAGAAGCTGCAAGAGGCAGGGAAGACCCTTCCCCAGAGCCTTTGGAAGGCGTGCAGCTCTGCCCACACCTTGATTTCGAATTTCTGGCCTCCGGACTGCGAGAGACTAAACTTCTGTTGTCTTAAGCCATCAGTTTGTGGTCATTAGTTCTGTGGTCACAGGAAGCCAACGGAAGCTTCCAGCAGGAGCCCCAGGATGCTTTCAGGGGCCTGTGTACTACCTGTGACCCTCACGGCTTTGACCCTTATTGGCCGAGACACGAGTCACAGTCACGGACATGGGTGGGGCTGTTTGCTGGAAGCGATGATGGAAGCCCCCCACCCGACGCCGCAGCAGCTCCAGGGGGCTCTTGGCTCTCAGAAGCCCTGAAGGAGGGTGCGGGGCTGTGAGCTCGGAAGGCTGCTGAGGGCTGTGAATGTGCAAGTCTCCTCACCCCCTCCCCCTGAGAGCAGGCGGTTCTCCCCCCACACCCTCTACCAAGTGGAGGCCGATCTCCCCACCGCAGCCCAGCCTCGGGCAGGGGGAGGAAAGTCCACACTGTGAACTTGAAGGAGGAAGGGGTATCCCATCCTCAGGTGCTCCATTTTCTCACCCTGCCCACCGGCACAGAAGTGGAAGGATGCTTCTGGGTTCCAGCTGCCCTGGGACACGAGCCTCTCCACACACATGTGCAAGGTGCATGCACACACTCACACACCTGCCCTTAACCTTAGCTCAGCATTTTGGAAATGAGAAAAGAGAACGATAACGGCTGGAGTGCAGGGAGAAGGGACCCGACAGACGTTTGTAAACCCCAGGCCCAGCCTGGCAGCAACCACAAGTTATTAGGGCTTCGACGAGACAGACCTGTCTTTAAAGACACTTCATTTTTACACCCAACAGGTCTGAAAACGTATCAGTCTCTCTTTGGTAAACCTGGAAAAGTCTCTCTTTGGTTTGGCAATACCTTAACTTTTAATGAAATGATCTACTTGTTAAGAAAACAGAAATACTTTCTACCCTTAAAAAAACCCATGGGTATATTTAACTTAATTGTTTTAAATACAAAAGAAAACCACAGAAGTTCAAAAGCCAGACGCCTTAAAATAACACGAATGCCAGAATGACGTTAGACAGAGACTAGGATGTTCATGGCGTGCTTTCAACGGCGCTTTAAAAAGGTGCAGAAATGGTGGGAGTTTAACTCCTTTCAGCTAAAGGTGAGTACTATTGCACACCTTCACACCAACGACAAGTTCACCTGCATCCCAAGCGTCCCTGGGCATCGTCCTTCCCCTCCAGGTAGGACCACAACAGAGCATCCTGCCCAGATCTGCCTTGATCGTTATTTCCACGTTACAGAAATGGCAAATTTTGCTGATTCAACCACAAACAGTGGGCCTACTGTGTGTGAGGCACTGTTCCATGGGCCGAGGAAACAGAGTCCCCACCTCCTGTGGCTTACAAGTGAGTAGGGGAGATGGACAACAAACCACTCACTACATGGTTCGTCTGGGAGCGCTGAGTGCTGCGGAGAAAAGTAAATCAGGAAAAGCACATAGAAGGGGTCTGATGGGATGGAATTGGGGGTGTTGCTGTCACACTTAGAGGCGTAGGGGGACACCTCTCTGAGCATCTGAGACTTTTGAATAGAGACCTGAATGAGGGGAGGGTATGAAACTTGGGGATAACTGGAGGAAAAATGTTCCAGGCAGAGGGAACAGCAACTGCAAAGGTCCTGAGGTAGAAACGCGATGGGTGTATCTGAGGAGTGGCAAGGTGGCCAGTGTGGCTGGGTGGGGTGGGGGAGGGGGAGGGTCCTGGGGCATGAGGTCAGCAGTGTGGGCAGGGCCAGACCCGGTAAGGTCCTGCAGGCCATGCACAGCGGACGGCCACTGGAGGGCTGAGAGCCAGGGAAGAGCAGGTTCTGCAGTGCAGAAAGGCTCAGCAGCCTGGAGGAGATGGGAGCTCAGGGCTGATCCACTGTTTGCTCATTGCCGTCTCCTGATTACAGCACGGTTTCCTGGTTTGAGAAAGTGAGCCCAGCCTCTTGAGTAACAGTAGCAGGGATAATAATAGTCACCATCACCACCACCATCATCACCACCATCAGCGTCCCCTTCATTGTCACCGCCCTTATTGTCACCACCGTCACCACCACTGTCATAGCAGATACCAAGTGTGTCCTACATGTCAAAAAGACTGACTACTGTTTCCCCCTCACAGTCCCCTTACGGGCTGGGTATTCTGTCCCACGCCCTCGTTCGGATGAGACACAGAGAGAGGAAGTGACTTGTTCAAGGTCAGCCAGCGGCTGAGTGGAGCTGGGCGTGGAGCTTGGATCTGGGGCCAAAGCTGGGCTCGGAAGCTGCACTCGTGTCTGTCTGGTGTCCTGAACGGCCATGGACAGGACTTTGTTCTTTTTCTGTTGTTTCCCGTCTAACTTAGACCCTCAGATGCTCTTCCACTGTCAGGGGAGCCCAGCATTTCATCACCGAGTCCTTGCAGCTGTCTGTCCCCTCCCTGCTGCCCACAGAATACCTGCGTGGGTCACTGGTGCCCCCCCGCCGGTGTTCTCTGCCTCCGTATGTGACTCAAGAGACCAATGTGTGGGCCAGGTCCTCCCCTCCAGTGGACACAGCTCTGGCCACAGAATGCACCCAGTCCTGACCCAGCTGTCAGCTGAGCCTGGGTGTCTGTGCACAGAGACCACTCTGAGCACGTGCAGCTCGGACAAGACACTGGTCATGGCAGCGGTTAAGAACCTGGGGTCCTGGGTCAGAACGGATGTCTCTGAACCTCAGTTTCCTCCTCCGTGAACTGGGTGGAGGACCGTGAACCCCGACCTCCCACAGTTGTTGCAAGAATGAAAGCAGACTGTGCTCGTGGAGCCCCGGCACAGTGCCAATCTGTCAGACATGAGAAAGCTGGGCTGTTATAGTTCTTTTGGCCATTGTCCGAGGGACCCCTTGAAGAGAAGTTATTCTCTATGGGGTGGACCCAACCCCCCGCATGAGAGTCCTTTGCCAGCTTCTATTCCCTGCCTTTGACACTCTGGTTTTCCTTGAGGAACAACTACCGTTCTCTCTCAGCCTACATGGTTCGGGGCAGAGGACCCCCCCCACCCCCACCCCCACCAGGGCTCCAGGAGTGGCCACAGGGCCTGCATCCGGCCAGTTACAGCTTAGCATCCCCCAGGTCCTAGTGACTCATTTAGGAATGATCACAGACCTGACCCAAGTGAGTACAATCAGAGCTAACCTTGGGACTCCAGTGGGAGGGCACAGGGGACAAATGTTCTCGGTTCCCTGGAGTTGCACAGGGGGGAGGCCAGGAGGTGTGCTTATCATTTGGTTACCGAGAGAATCTTCCTGTGGGTGGACCCAATCCAAAGAACAGCAGAGCCAAGAGATGGAGAAAGATAAAGTTTGGAGACATTGAGCCCCTGGATCCAGCTATGCCTGAAGCTTGCTTTCTTTCACTTACAATCCAAACAGACCTGAAGAGGACAGAGGGGTTATACTGACCCACCTGTGTTCTCTTGTTCAGTCTCTATCTGGTGAACAACCCCACATGTAAAGCACAAACTAACGGCAGCCCTGGTTTCTTCCTCATCTCCCTCTCAGCGGCCATCTTCTTTCTTTGACTCTCAGCTCACAGATGGCCTGGGGCAGAGACACACACTCTTACAAAGATTCTGGGAAGAAAGTTCTACATGAATTTATTAACAGAACCTTTATTATTTTAAGCCATCTAGCCGTGGTTTAAATATTTGGCATTTCTTAAAATAAACAGATCTTCCCATTTGGGTCGTCTTGCGGTCTGGGCATGAGGCTGTGACTCTGTAACCAGAAAGAACAAAAGCCAGCCTCCCCAAGCCCTGACTCTGCCAGAGACCCGGACATCTCAGTGCTGGTCCGACCTTACCCTGGAGGAAAACCATGTGACCTTGTCCCCATTCAAAGCGTTCCGTGGTCACCTAAATTTGGGGAAGTCCGCACTGCACTTTTCTTGTGGGCATTCATCATGTATGTTAGCATCAGAAAAGACATGCTATCCAGAAATGGACTCAGCTTGGTTTAATGCAGGTGCCCCCAGGCTGGTCAGCTCCTGAGGACGGGGGCTGTCTGTCCTGGTGCACGCACTCAGCACTGAGGCCTCAGAACACCTCTCCCCTTAAGTCCTAACGCAGCCAGAGTTTCCCGGAGCTGCTGTAACGAATCACCATAAAACAAAACACGTCTACTATCTTACAGCGCTGGGAGTCAGGAGTCTGAAACCGGTCTTGCTGGGCTAAGAGCAAGGCGTCGACACAAATCTCTAGGGAAGAATTTGTTTCCTGGTCTTCGCCAGCTTCCGGAGGCTGCCAGCATCCTTGTCTCATGGCCCCTGCTTCCATCCTCAAAGTCAGTCACTGCCACCCTGACCCACTGTCACATCCCCTCTGGCTCTGACTCCCCTGCCTCCTTCTTTAAGGACCCTGGGATTCCACGGGCCCCAATCGCATCGTGCAGAGTAATCTCCCCACCCCAAGATCAGCTGATCAGAGGGCTTCTTCCTAGAGATTTGCGCCAATGCCTTGCTTTTAGCCCAGCCCATTTCAGACTCCTGACTTCCGGAACTGTAAGCTCTTCAATGTGTGTTGTTTTATGGTGAGTTGTTACAACGGCTCTGGGATCTTTTTTTTTTTTTTTAATGATATTTTAAGTGCTTTACTCAATAACCTGGGCGCGGCGCAGGTGAGGTGGGAACTGCACCGTCATAGTGCAGTACCTGGACGTTTGTGGGGACTGATGCTAGAGTCTCCTCTCACCCTTGGCTGCATTTGGGGGGCACCCTAGGGTCAGGGCTCCCGGGGTCATTCGGTTGAGCGGTGCCGAGGCCTCAGACCCCGGGGGGGCGTCTTGGAGCCTTGCTTTACCTTCGGTTCCTTGACACTTGTATAGACAACTGTGCCCCCGAAACGTTTTCCCTGCGCCGGACTGGTTCCACATCCGGTACCAGCTGACCATAGCGGGTTGGGTGCAGGGCCTGCCGCACGCATGGCTGTGCTCTCAATATCCCCGTTGCGCGTCGGATACTCTCTGCACACGAGGTCTGAAAGTCGGATCTGAGCGGTCGGTCCGTCTCTGCCGCAACCTCTTTCCAGCGGCCACCTGCATTCTGCCTTTACACGTGATGAAAGATATTCACAGGTTCCGGGGATCGGGGCGTGGACATTCAGGAGGCTGCTATTCTGCCCACCCCACCTGCTAAGTGTGGACACATCCAAATGTGGATAAAGAAGAAACCGGAGTTGACGGTCTCTAGGGCCATTCCTGCATTCGCTCATTCAGTAAATGTTTATTGAGTATCTACTGCGTTCCAGGCCGATATGGGTACTGGGGACACAGCAGCCAAGGGGCGAGACCAAGTCCTACCCTCTAGGGCTTTTCAACATAAAGAGGGTAAAGCAGAGGATGACCCCGACCTCAATAGGTCGCAAAGGGAAGCTGGTGTCTTGCCCACCCTGAGGCCGTCTGCGGTCCAGTCTCAGAAAACCTTGTTTTTCTCCGGAGTTCTGCCTCAAAGTGACATGAAATGTCTAAGGGCCAGGATGGCATACCTGTGCTCCATCCCATTCCCTTGCTTCTTCTGACATCCAGGCTTTCGGGGGAAACAAGCTCTCACGTGACGGCAGCTTGGGTTTTCAAATGCTCTGAGCAGCCTCGGTTCACACGCTCCTGGCTTTCAATGTCAATGCCACCCGGGGACACAGGGGAACGGGACGGCGTGCAGGGGTCATGGGTTCTCACTTCACGTCTCTGGAGCCTCCCTGGGCAAGAGCTGTGGCTCCTGGGGCCTCGCCCAGCCACTGGCCGGCGTTGGCTAAATCTCACCACTGGGATTTCTCAGACGATTAACATGGGAAAACAGAGGGGGTGAGCAGGCCGAGGAAGTGGACGCATTAAAAATAATGAGGCTAAAAAAAAATAAATAAATAAAAAAATAAAAAAATAATGAGGCAGCTCGAAATGGATGCAGGTTCCGGGGGAGAATGTGAACTAAGTTGTTGGTTTATTTTAAAATATACTTCATTTTCCATTCGGTCTCTGTTTAATCTCTTCTGATAGAGCTAAAAAAAACCCGAAAAACAAAAAACAAAACACTCCCTATTCTAAAAACTGAAATGTATATATAGTTGAAAAAAGAAAAAGTGGGGCTAAAATACAGGTCGAAAGAACACTCTGTGAAGATGGTGCTTCCTTGTGTCCAGCGGGGCTGGGAGACATCTACGATGAAGTGGAGGGTCTCAGCTTAAGTGGGACGACAGAAAGGTCCATCACTTTCCTTGACCTTGGTGACATGGTGAGGGAACACTAACAGGGGAGTCAGGAAGATGAGGGCTCGAATCTTGCTCTCCCTTAGCAGCTGGGTGAGCCTGGGCAAGCCGTTTGACTTCTCTGACAAGTAAGTACTGGGCTTCCCTGGTGGCGCAGTGGTTGAGCGTCCGCCTGCCGATGCAGGGAACGCGGGTTCGTGCCCCGGTCCGGGAGGATCCCACATGCCGCGGAGCGGCTGGGCCCGTGAGCCATGGCCGCTGAGCCTGCGCGTCCGGAGCCTGTGCTCCGCAACGGGAGAGGCCACAACAGAGAGAGGCCCGCGTACCGCAAAAAAAAAAAAGTAAGTACCAATTTTCACAGGAGGTGTCCCGGTGCCAGGGCTGACGTGTGTAAAGGAAGCAGCCGGCGCCACGCCTCGCTCAAAGTACCCACTCAATAAACAGACCGGTAGTAAGGAAGGAGCAGCCGTTACGCCAGCAGCGTATCACAGCCTCCTTGCCTGTGAAGGTAGCCCCTGGTTTCTTCGAATCATCGAGTCTTTTAATGTGCCTCGTTCTGATTTAAGCTAATGACTCCTGCTTGAATATCACTCAGCAAGGAGGTGGCCAGCACCCCTCTGGGGACCCTCAGCTGGACACCGTCCTCCAGGGTGGAAGAGGGCTGGAGTTACAGTGGGCAGGGAGAGAAGGTGTCTTGGGAGAAATCTGTCTCGAGTGAAGAGCTGCCCCCCTGCCCGAAGCTGGGGGGACACAACGAGAAGACCCCTTGGGGGCTTGGTCAGGTCCCTGGACTCGCAGGGAGGGTAGACCAGACTCTGCCCTTGTGCTTCAAAGCGTCTCTGGCAGAAGGCTGGCTGGGGGATCCTGGGCAGCAGTGACTGTCCCCACGGACAGCGTGGGTGCGAGGGGCGTGAGGATGTTAGAGAGTGTCCTGTGGACTGGACGTGGGCCC
Source organism: Globicephala melas (assembly GCF_963455315.2). Taxonomy (NCBI): domain Eukaryota; kingdom Metazoa; phylum Chordata; class Mammalia; order Artiodactyla; family Delphinidae; genus Globicephala; species Globicephala melas. The sequence goes on from NC_083321.1 coordinate 3,525,299, forward strand.
TTGGGAGGGAGCCAGCCAGGAGTGAAGAGACCCTGTGTGTTACTATCAGCTACAGATGCTCAGCGGGGTCTGAGTGGGATGTTTTCATTACACCAGGGCCCCCAAACCCACGAAAGCAGCTCAAGAGAGTCAGCTTCAGATACAAGCCCAGCTGGGAGCCCCCATGCCCACTCCGGCCACTTTCCCCTCCCCCAGCCCTGGAGGGTCCAACGGCCTAGAGACGGGTGGGCAGAGGGAGGGGAGGAACCCAGGAAATGAGAGAAGGCAGAGGCAGGGGTTAGGGTTAGGGAAATCTCACAGGGGACCGGACGCTTTAATTATCCTCATGAGACCATGCTTTAGTGACTCAGCAGGGCTGGGAAAGCTTTTCTTCTGACAGTGACCAGAAAGTCGTGGGGCCTCTGGCCTAGAATTCCCCGGGGGGCTGGGAAGAGCCAGTCCCAGACATTGGTGGGTGGTAAACGGGCTCCTGGAACCAAACAAATCAGACCTGATTTACAGCGTTTGCTGACGGCTGAGGTGTAAATTCTTCCACCCCTGCCAAGTTCAAGGTCCCAGTGCGACGTCACCGAACGCAGACCTGGGAAGAGACACAGACGGTTGGCTCTTGTGAGTTGGTGTGAGCAGGTGTGAGCCAGCTCCAGCACGTCCAGGTTTGAAGGGGCGGTGGGGAAAAAACGGGACCTTTCCTGCTGTCCCCTCTGGACTCCTGTTCCTTTAATGTAATGGTTTCCCTGCTTTATTTTCCTTTGGAACACCCCTCCCGGCCTTACGTTTTCTGCTTCCACGTGCATATGGGGGTAGGAAGGTCTTCCTTCTCTCCCCTGCACCCCAAGATACGTGAGAACAGGCGTGCTGTTTTGATCACGGCTAAATCCCCGCCCCACAAGCCTGCACAGATCTGGCTCTGCACAGGTTCTCAGTGTTTACTGAAGGAATGAATAAATTAGTGAATGGGGACCCTCCTCCAGGAAGCCCTCCCTGGCCCCCAGGCAAGGACAGGTCTCCCTGCCGCACGCCTGCACTGCGCCATGGACTTCGCAGCACTTAATGTGACCGCATTTGGCAATTCCCTGGGCTCCAGGTGTGCATGTCCTGCCGGAAGAGGAACCGCTTCACGGCCGATTCCAAAGCGGCCTTATTTACGGCCACATCCCCAGCCCTGGCTCCGAGCCCGGCACTTAGCAGACCCTCAATAAATACTCCCGAACAGATGGCCAAATGGATAATTGGCGTGTGGCCTAAACACAACAGGGGTGGGCTTCGGGGGAGCCCCAGACTGCTCCCCACTCTTCCGAGCACGCTGGGGCTTCATCAGATAGGCAGGTTCCACCCAGCAACGAACAGCCGGTCCTCAAGCCATCGGATGGCCCTTGATTCAACCCAGGTGGTCATGCCGCATCCGGGCAAGGGGGCAGTCACCACCCCAAACGGTGCCGGGCACCGGCCGGCGTGGAGTCTAGAAACAGTCAGAAATGCTCCCTTCCAGAAGGGACCATGTCCTCTCCACTCACTACATGAGAGCCGGATGAGTCCACGGCCCACCGCTCACGAGGGGCCAGGAAGGCCCACCCATCCTCGTCCCGGGGAGGAGGGGGACCTGCTAGTGAGCACTGCCAAAGGCCACCTGACTTGTTCCTGAAACACAGGCGGGATCGGCAAGGGCGGGCACAGTCCAGAGCAGAAAGTACCGGGGAGCACGGAGCAGCAAACAGCCCGGCCCGGCGCTGCCTGCGAGCGGCTGTCGGGTGGAACCCGCCATGGGTCCTGTGGATTTCATCCCGGCGGTACGTCCCGCACAGGCCCCCAGGACCCTGGCTTTAATTCTCTGCTGCTGCCATCTTGAAATTCTTCATAATTTGTGAACAGAACCTGGCATTTTCACTCTGGCATGGACCCCAGTAATTATGAAGCTGGTCCTAATTGTAAGAGTTGGCGTTTCACAAAGGGGTAAAGGAGGGTGTCTCGCAAGCATGTGGGCCGGGGGTTACCACCCTTGGCAATGGCAGGAAATGCCCAGAGCCACCAGGGCCCTGCCCGGAGACACCAGGGGCACAGAGACAAGTTTTACATGCAAACAGCTTCATTCAAACAGGAAATAGGCTCGGGGCTTAAAAACAATTTCTTTTGGCTCCTAAAGAGTTAGCTTTTATGGTTCAGTGTAGGGTGCGGTGCTGTCTCCTGGGGTCTTGTGGTGCTTAGATTTGCAAGGAAACACATCTGGGTTTCCACCTTTATATAGTGGCCACACCCCTCGCCCCGCATCAGGACCCAAGATGCACCTGGCCCGTGTGTTAATTCAGTTGTTGGACAAGGACTTGTTGCCAGGCATCTTTCTAGGGAAATATGCAGTGAACAAAACAGACAAAAATCCTTGCTCCGGTGGCTTGCGTTCTAGTGGGGAAGAAAGAGCAGGAAAAGAAAGTCAGACGGACAGTGTGAAAGGCAGGGGTGTAGCAGGCAGTGTGTTTAGGGGGCAGAGAGTTGCCATCTGGAAGTGGCCCAATCACTAACAGAACACGGTAGAGACCCCACATCACAGGCCCCGTCCGCTTCTCCTTTGCCCACAATGTCCAGGGTGCAGCCAGCCTGGCCTGGGCCTTGACCCCCTTTAATTCGTCCGCTGACCTGACAGCCGGGCAGAAAATCGTTCAGGAAGACAAATGAAGCTGCCGCTGAAAGGCACCCCCGGCTCTCCCAGGAGCTCCCAGGCGTGGAAGGAGCAGAGCCAGTCCCTAATGCTGTCCTGGTTTTGCTCTCTCGTGCCATTTTCTGTCCTCAGCATCCCTGACCTGCCTCCATCCTTCCGCTGAAATCAGATGACTGAAGTGAGGCTGAGGGACGCAGGCTCGGACCACCTCTTCTCTCTGACACCAGATCCAGGGTCAAAGGCACAGACAAGCAGTCACAATTTTCTATGGCTCTTTTTGCTTCCCAGAGCCGTCTCCTCAACTTCATCTTATTTTCGCTAAAATGCAAATTGGGAAAGCAGTGAAACCTAGCAGTGCATCCTCTGTGTTGATGTCATGTGAGCAGATGCTTGGAGGTGACTTTCCGTCACCCTCCTGCTGCCCCACAAAAAGGGGCGGTGGGGGGGGGGAATGTGTCCTTGGAAAGTCTCTGCAGCTGTGCGGCCGTGGGCGTGTCTCCTGACCTCTGTGGGGTCACGTGCCCCCTGCCTTGTTTCCTCTCTCCTTCCCTTTCTCTGCTCCTCCCCTTTCTCTGCTCCTCAAAGGGCTACAGGGCGAGCAGACCCCAGGCGCCACGAGCCGGTGCTGCCTTGTGGTGGCGTCATCTTCCCCGTGATGAGCGGGACGAGAAGGACGGAGCCTGAGTGACAGAAGCTTGCTGGGTGGCTGAGTTAGCAGCGGTGTGGGAAGCCGGGACCAGGTGTCACCAGGAGTGACGTCATCACAGTGAGCTCAGCAAAAGCGGCAAAGGAAAGCTTCCATCCTTGGAAGCGCCAAGACCACGGTCTTCTTGACCTCCCGTGGGGGTCCCGCTCCCTCCCCATAGTGACAGAGCAGCACAGAGATGGGGCTCAATGTCTGCTGGGCCACATGTTGGCCTCGGCCTGGAGCCCCTCTAGATGGTACCCCCCTGAGGCCAGGTGCACATGTAAGTCCCCTGGATTATCCAAAAGGGCCCTGCACACAGTAGGTCCTCAACATCTAGGAACTGGGCCAAGAGGAGATGGGGGAAAATTCCCCAAAAGTGAACTCACTGGTATTTCACCTGCTTTTCTCCTTCACTTGAGGATTTTAAGACTTTTTAGAAAACGATTACGGCCAGGAACACCCAACCATGGGTCCAAGAGTGAAACAATGAAAAGACAGGAGAGACAGAGTGTAGCCCCAAAACCTTATAAATAAAAGGGGCTGCGGGCCTTTCATGAAATAAGGATGGTCTGCAGAGCCCTGGGCGCAAGGCTTACAAATTGTCACCGGTCCACACGTCTGGATCTCCTCGGCCACCGCCCTCTCTCCTCTGGATTCTGGGAGCAGCCCTACGCTGCCTCCCCACCCCGGCTGCCGTAGCCAATGCTGGTGGGAGCATCACTTGTAGAGCGATTTTGGAAAGTGTTGAGGCATAATCTACTAGAGCCCCATCCGAGCACACCTTTGACTCAGCAATTCCACTCCCAACAGAGATGCTTTCACGTGTTCACCAAAAGCCCTGCACGGAACGCCCAGAGGAAGCAGCCCTGCTCTCCATAGCCCTCAGTTCAGCCCGCCGCCTGCAGCAGGACCATCAGGAACACGTGGAATGAAATGAATGAGCTGCACGGCACATGGGCTACAAGGACAGGGCTCACAGCACATGCTGAGCCAAAGAAGCCAGGTGCTGGAGTGTTTGCTGCCCGCTTCCACTGGTAACGATTCAAAACCAGGCAAAATGTTCCCTGGTGGTGGAAGGCACAGGAACGGCTGGGGGTGGGGCGGACTGGAAGGGGCTATGGAGAGGATATGGAGGTCACATTCTTTTTCCTTCCTGAGTACCAGTTACCTGAGTGCATTCCCTTTATGAAAATCCATTGACTTGTACTGCTGTGGGCGGAATTGTGTTGTTCTCAAATGTGGGCACGTGTGGAAGGGCACATGTGGAAGCCCTAACCCCAGTGTGACTGTATTTGGAGACAGAGTCTGTTTTTAAATTTATTTTAGCTGCACTGGGTCTTAGTTGCGGCACGCAGGATCTTTGTTGAGGCATACGGGATCTTTAGTTGTGGCATGCGGGCTTCTTAGCTGCAGCACGCATGTGGGATCTAGTTCCCCGACCAGGGATCGAACCCGGGCCCCCTGCATTGGGAGTATGGAGTCTTACCCACTGGACCACCAGGGAAGTCCCAGAGATAGATTCTTTAAGGGGGGAATTAAAGTTAAATGAGATCATTAACCTCAAGGGTGGTGCTCTAGTCCTGTAGGGACACCAGAGAGACACAGAAGAAAGGCCATGTGAGGACACAGCAAGAAGGTGACTGTCTGCAAGCCAGGGAGGGAGCTCTCACCAGAACCCAGCCTTGCTGGACTTTGATCTTGGACTTCCAACCTCCAGAACTGTGAGAAATACATTTCTACTGCTTAAGTCCCCCGGTCTATGGTGTTTTGTTATGGGAGCCTGAGCTGACTAATTAGCATATGCTTAGGACGTGTGCACTTTTCTCTAAATATGGTATATTCAATGAAAACTTGACTTAAAAGGCAAATCTGGTCCTAGCCCTCCTCTATTTGCAATTCTTCCCTGGCTTCTCATGTGCTCTTAAGAGCAAGTCCAAATTCATAATGTGGTCGTGAAGACAGCATGATTGAGCCCCTCTTGGCCTCTCTAGCCTTGGACCACTCTGCCACAGCTTCTCTGACTTTGTTTCAGTTGCTTGAACATGCCAAACACTTACCTGCCTCAGGGCCTTTGTGCCTGCTCTTCCCACCACCTAAAACACTTTCTCTACCTTTTTGCAGAGCAAACTCCTCATCCTTCAGGTTCCAGCTTAAGTTTGTTTTTTCCTTGGGAAAGGTTTTCCTGATCCCAAGCTGGGTCAGATTCCTCTAGTATAAACTCTCAAAGCACCTTCCTTTTTCTTCATTACACCCCTTCCAGTTGGAAATATATGTAATATTGCTGCCTGTTTTCTGTCTTCCCCACTAGATTGTGAACTCTTTGAGGCCAGGGGACAGTCTTGTTCTCTGGTGGGACCACAATACCCAGTGTGAATGAAAGGCTGGGTGGATGGATGGAGGGTTGGATAGATGGATGGTTGGATGGAAGGATGGAGGGTTGGATAGATGGATGGATGGATGGATGAATACATGGACAAATGGATGGATGGATGGTTGGATGGACAGATGGTTGGATAAATTTATGGACAAATGGATGGACGAGTAGATACCAATCCCAATAAAAATATCTCCGGCAGGCAACAATTCTGTTTACAACAGAAGCATCTGTTGAAACTTTGAGGTGCACAAATGAGTCAGCACTCTGTGCTCTGCTAATTTTTAGGAAGTGATCTAAGAATACATCTCTCAGCCTTTCATCGATGAGGCAAATGGTGAACCTCTTTAAATATTTACATTTTTAAAGTGCTAAAGTTTGGAAACACCTAAAAAATACCCCTGTGATGTACTGTCTACCTTAGGCCTTCCAGCTATATGGAAAGGGGAAAAGAAATTTTTTCTTTGGAGAATGGATGAAGGACATTTCCCCAGCACCAGAGTGGGGGAAGTGAGAAGATTCTGGTTCCTGCACCCTAGGTGTGTGGGCAGTTGGCACGTGCCGGGGCGGTGGCTGCAGTGGGTGTCAGAAGCCCATCAGTGCTCGTCTATGAGCTGCAGGGTTAGACATAGGTGGGGGTGTATGGTGAGGTGCTGGGTGTCCCAAGGCCTGCGTAACTCTTCCAGGTCACCCCCTCGCCCACCCCCGGCTGAGCCCTGTGTCTTCCAGTTCTTCCATCCCGCTCTCTCCCCTCCAGGTCTTTGCATATGCTGTTCCCTCCACCTGGAACACCCTTCCTGAGCCTTTCCACCTGAGTAACGCCTGCTCTTCTGGAGGTTGTCACTTCCTCCAGGATGCCTTCCTGGGATTCCCCCCAACACACTCCATCAGACTCTCCTCCCCCTGCTCACCCCGAGTATCCCTGTCCCGGTACCTTCAACCCACATTCACAGAGCAGACAGGTGTCACTATTTGCAGACGGGTGTCGAGGCACTGGGAGTGGGTAGTGAGCAGGACAGCCCCCACCCCCAGGAGCTTACATCCCAGTGGAGGGAATACTAATACCCGCCAAGAACGCAGAGTGTAGCGAACCACAGCCAGACCAGCTGTGGGCCCAGGAGGAGGGGAGGGGCCTCGCGCGGGTGGGTGGTGGTGGAGGTGGCTGAGGACGTGCAGCGGCACGTGGGCAGGAGGGACAGCGAGGACCAGGGCCCGAGGTGGGAGCGAGAGGCCTGTGCTGGAGGGACAGGCAAGGGGCCCATGGGCCCCTCCTGATCTGTCCTGTTGTTGCTTGAGTGTCCGTCTGTCTGTCTCATGACGGTTTCCTTGAGGCCCACAGAGCAGCTTCTGGAAGGCGACTGGGGCTCAGCCAGGCACCGGCAGGGTCTTTGTGGGCCGTGCTGGCTGCCCGCCCTCACCTACAGATGGAAGCCAGAGGGCCTTCTCCCCAGCTTGTCTGATTCCCTTTCCCTTTCCCTCCCACGACCCTGCAGTGCAGACGGTCCCCTGTGATGACGGAGAAACTCAGACCTAGAGACGGATACCGCTAGCTTGGTCAGACGTATCGGCGGCCCCCGCAGGAGGACCCGGGCAAAGCCTGCAGAGACCGCAAACCTGCAGGCACCAAGAAGCAATCTGGGCAAGTGGGCAGGAAGGGGGAGCAGTCGGGGTCCCTGGCTGTGTGGCTGAGACCAAAGCTCCGTGTTACGGGCTGAATCGTGTCCCCTCAAAATTCCTGCCTTGGAGTCCTGACCCCCGGCACCTCAGGGAGTGGCTGTGTCTGGAGCTGGGCTTTTAGAGAGGCGATTAAGGTAAGACGAGGTCACTAGGGTGGGGCCCTAGTCCAATGTGACTGGTGTCCTTATAAGAAGAGGAGTGCAGGACACAGACACACACAGAGGGACGGCCATGTGAGGACACAGGGAGAAGTCGGCCATCTACACGCCGAGGAGAGAGGCCTCAGGAGGAACCAGCCCTGCCCACACCTGGACCTCGGATTCCAGCCTCCAGGACTGGGGACAGTCAATCTGGCTGTTTACGCTTTCCAGACTCTGGGACTTTGTCATGGTGACCCTGGCTGACTAATGCATTTTCCTTTAAGGGGAAAAACAGACCTGACATGCAATCCTCCCTAACTTCTGTGACATCCAAGGAAAATCCGAAGGCTCAAATCTTTGGACAGGAGCTGCAGACGTTATTCCCGGATCTCCTTCTGGAAGGCCTGTGAGTGAGCAGGGGCTTTCTAACGTTCCGGGGAAGATAATAATAAAAGCAGGATTTATGCAGTTTGCTTATCTGCACTCACTTCGCCACCAACCCCCTCGAGGGGCGCCCTCCGACCCCACCTCACACCTGGGGACACTGGAGCACCGGGAGGGGTAACTGTCAGTCCCACTGCAGGAAGCAGACCCTGCCCCTTCCTTGGGTGCAGCCCATGTCCCTTTGAAGCCTCACTGGCGTCGGTGGAGACTTCTAGCGACTCTCCTGGCAGAGCTGTGACTCTCCTGAGAAAGAGCTGCGTCCAGGGATGCTCAGAAATCCCTCGGACAAAGTCCCTGCCCTGAGCGAGACCCTCCCCATCAGCGGATCCTGGCTTGTTGAGACTCATGCTGGCTGTTCCGTAGGCCTTTGGTCCTTTGGTCCCCAATTGGCGTGAATTCTTCTGGGTGTTAAGAGAAGGAAATAATGAAACCTGCCAGGGCCACATCATCATTTCCAGACGTCTGGGTTGCGCGTGGGAAACGCCTGTGGCGTTTGGATCCAAGAGGGCTGTCTGGGCGCCAGGGGCCCATGGCTCACTGCCTGTGGAACGCGACCTCGTCTTGCTGGAGACTCTGTGGCTGGGCCACGCTCTCCCTCAATGGCTTGATCTTCCCTCACTGAGATGTGCAGGACGTGGGATGCTGAGTGCTGCATTCACGTGGGCTTCCTGGAGGTGGAGTCTCGGCTCCTGGGCAGGGGAGACTGGGGGAGGTTCCACTACGGACAGTGACCTGACAGCGCTCAGGAGAGCACTTGGCACAGTCTCCCTTTGTAAGGTCTCTGTGGTCACCACCTGCCACCAAATCTGAAGGGCACTTGCTTCATTCAAAGTTGGAGGAGAAGTGGGAGCAGCTTAAGGCGCATATCACTAAAGACGAAGGCAAATGCCACACCCTTTAAAAAGAGCTAATGGCTCACAAACAGGGTGATGGTGGCAGAAAGACAGACACACAGACCCATGGGACGGAATAGAGAATCCAGAAATAACCCTTGCATATACGGTCAAACCATCCTCGACAAGACCATGTGGTTGAACCACTGAATGCAATGGAGCAAAGGACAATCCTTTCAACAAATGGGCTGGGAAAGCTGGATCTCCACATGCCAAAGAGTGAACCTGGACCCCGACTTTCCACCATCTACAAAAATTAACTCAAAATGGATCAAGGAGCTGAACGAAAGACTTGAAACTATAAAATTCCTAGAAGAAAACATAGGGGGAAATCTTCATGACGTAGGGTTTGGCAATGATTTCTTGCAAATGACACCAAAAGCACAGGCTACAAAAGCATATATAAACAAGTGGGATTACATTAAACTTGAAACTTCTATGCCACCACAGAAACCATCCATAGGGTGAAAGGTAACCTACACAAGGGAGAAAATATCTGCAAACCATGTATCTGATGGGGGCTCACATCCAGACGACAGAAAGAGCTCCTCAATTCAATATCCAAAACCAAAAGAATCTGATTAAAATTGGCAAAGGACTTGAATAGACGCTTCTTCAAATAAGATATACAAATGGCCAGTAAGCATGTGAAATGATGCTCAACAACATTAATCGTCAAGGAAATGCGAATCAAAAGCACAAGATATCACTTCACACCCATTACGGTAGCTACTGTCAAAAACCAGGAAATAACACGTCGTTGAGGATGTAGAGAAATTGTACCTCTTGTCCACTCTTTTTATGTTTTTTTTTTTTTTTTTTTGCGGTACGCGGGCCTCTCACTGCTGTGGCCTCTCCCGTTGCGGAGCACAGGCTCCGGACGCGCAGGCTCAGCGGCCGTGGCTTACGGGCCCAGCCGCTCCGCGGCATGTGGGATCCTCCCGGACCGGGGCACGAACCCGTTCCCCTGCATCGGCAGGCGGACTCTCAACCACTGCGCCGCCAGGGAAGCCCTCTTGTGCACTCTTGATGGGAACGTAAAACGGTGCAGCCACTGTGGAAGACAGTATGGAGGTTCCTCAAAAAATTAAAAATAGAGCTACCGTGTGATCCAGCAATCCTGCTTGCAGGTATATCTCCCAAAGAAGTGAAAGCAGGGTCTCAAAGAGATATTTGCACCCCCGTGTTCATTGCAGCACTGTTCATAGTAGCCAAGAGTTGGAAGCAACCCAAGTGCCCACTGACGGACAAATGGATAAAGAATATCTGGTCCGTCCACACGATGGGAGGTAATTCAGCCTTAAAAGTGAAGGACATTCTGACACGTGCAACAGTGAGGATGAACCTCGAAAACCTTATGCTCAGTGAAATAAACCAGTCACAAAAAGAAAACTACTGCGTGATGCTACCTTGATGAAGCAACCAAAATAGATACACTCTTAGGAACAGAGAGTAGGATGGTGAGTGCCTGGGGCTGGGGGGAAGGGGAAAAGGAGAGCCGTCCAATTAGCGCAGGAGTTCCAGGTCTGCAAGATGAAAAGTTCGAGAGATTTGCTGTACGACAGTGTGTATCCAGTTAACACTGCTGCGCTGTCCGTTTAAAGATGGGCTGCAGGGGAAATTTTATGTATTTTTTGCAATAATAATAATAACAGAGCTAAAGGCTCTTCAAAGGATCAGAATTTGTAGGAAAGGGTAGGTGCACTGGAGTCAGGGCAGAGAGCAGAACTGAGGAGCGAGGTAGGCAGGCAAGACGCATGCTGGGCTAACTTCCGAGGTAGGTGCGGACACCGGCCCCTACCTGTGCCGTCCTTGGACTTGGCAAGTTCATTTAAGGGAGCTGGGGCCACACAAGGGTTGAGTTAATACAGGGAAATCACAGGCAGGCAGGAAGAAGCCTGTGGGGCTAAAATGTGATGGCGGAGGGAGAGAGCAAGGCTGGCAATTGGGACGCATGCTCGTGTAGGAGAGAGTTTGGGTACCAAATTGGATGCAAACTCCCGGAGCATCTGCGATGTGCTAGGCTGTGTGCAGGTGAGGAGCTGCCCTGCAGGTAGAGATGAGGTGGCTCAGGGGATGCGTAGGCAGGATTAGGGACTCGGGCTTGTCTCCATGTGAGTAAGAACTGAAAATGCCAAGTGTAAGTAGTCTCCAAAGAGTTGCACCAAACATCATCCTTGGTTTCTTAATCGATGGCAGTGCCAGGCAAGAGCTCCTGCAAAAGCCTCCCGTAACGTCTGTTGAGGGTTTGCGCGGGGTCTTCCGTGGCCGTGGTTTCAAGGGCGCTCGGGTGCCTTGTACTGGGAGGGCCCTCCCTTGTGGGCCCGGATCCTTGGAAACCAGATCTCAGAGCAGCCCAAATCTTGGGGGCTACGGGTGCTTCCGGATCCCACGTTGGCACGAACAGTTTTACAGATTGAAAAACGGAAATGGATTTATCACTTGGTCTACTCTGCTTTCCAATTCAAAAAGCGGGTTGCTTTCAGTTCAAAGAGAAACAGTCCTTACTTGGTAGCCTCATCATATAATTATCATTAAAGTTATCAAACTGCACTCCCGGACAGACTGACGCTCGCTCTTAACAAGGCGTGGAAAACCACCTCGTGGTGCTCCAGATGGAGAAGCTCTTTAAAGACCGATACCGTCCCTTCTCTGTCACTCATGGGAACTTTCCATTTCGAGTTCTTTGGGGTTGGTAACCTCATCTGATTGGTCAACTCACTTCTGAATCGTGCACAGGAAGTAAAATGAGAAGGGTGGGGGGAAAGCTATGGCTTTATTTATAGAAATCTCATTTTTGCTATCCATCAAAAAAATAAACACAACCCACCTCACACTAAAAATACGCTTCTGAAGATCAACAATGAGGCCATGTTTGGCTGACTCCCTAAGAAGTGGAGATTTCAAACGGTAGGAATTTCTCACAGACGTTCCTAGAATAATCTAGGACAGTGTGCCAACAAGCCTTATTTTTTTTTTTCATTGACATTTTAAGCAACATGTCACCTCCTCCTTGACTCTGAAACTGGCAAAGAGAAGCCTCATGCTCTGAGAGACTGGTACAAGCTGTGTGACCTTTGCCAGTTTACTTAACCTCCCTGAACCACGTTTCCAGTGTAGAATGATATCTACCTTTCAGGGATGCTGTGAGGAGTAAACCAGATAATAAACCCATAATAAAGTTCTGAACACAAAAGAAATGCTCGAGAACCAGCAGCGATGTCATAATACACTCATGGTGAGAATTTTTTGCCACCAATTCTGATTCCACAAGTCAAGGGCTGCTCACAGACCTGTTGGTGAACGTTGGCCTTCCTTGGGACCATATGTTAAACCTCTCCCAGCAGCACTGAAAGATTATTTTTTAGGTTTAAAAGAAACCAGGGAAGTCACAAAAAGGATAGGTCTGTTGCTCCGTGATATATTTTAAAGACAGAACGATGGAGAAGCCCTTGTTACAAGCCCTAAGTCCCAGAGGATGCCACATAACGTCTCAACAGGTTTTATTCCTAGCGCATCCAGTGGAGAGGTGGCCTGGAACACTGCAAAGTGCATGGAACCTGACCCCACCACTTCCTAACTGTGTGACTGTCACTGTCCTCTCCTCTGTAAATGAGGAGGTAGTAGCACCTGCTCGGTAAGGCACACACACAGCATCTGGTGTATAATCATGAACCACACATCTTAGCCATTATAATTATTCATAGCGATAGCATTTTATAATCTGCTCCTTTTTCTCTCTTGTCACTTAACTGTGTTCTATGTTGGTTTTACTCATCACTGTAAACCCCACACCCGGCACAAAACAGACGCTCAACAAATTTCTGGCTGACGAGGCAGGAAAATACCTTGTCCTGAAGGAGATGAAGCTGAGTAGATGGGAGGGTGATGATAATACCATGTGATGCGGAGCCCATGGGAGGACCTGCAGGGCTGCGGGGTGGGGGTGGCATGGGCGGAACCCTTGATGAGCTCTTGGGGTGGGGGAAGGTTTCGGGAGGGAGGAGGAGGTTTTCCTCGTGGGGCGTCCACAGGTTGTACCTCACCCCTCACTGATGAGCATTTAGGCTGTTTCCAAACACTTTTCACCGTTCTGCACAAAACAGTCGTTGCCCAACTCCTAGTCAATCAGTTCCTTAGGATATGTTTCTAGAATTGGAGTACAAACATCTATCTTATTCGCTCCATCCTCCACCCACCCATCCATCCATCCATCCATCCAACATCCATCCATCCATCCATCCATCTATACAGCATCCATCTGTACAAACTTCCTTCCTTCCTTCCATCCATCAGTCCATCTATCGAACCATCTATCCACCCATCCTCCATCCATTCATGTGCCCATCCATCCATCTATCCTTCCTTCCGTCCTTTGTCCCTCAGTAGAACTTACTTTTTTGTTCATATTGGTATTTTATTCCTTTTAAATTTATTCCTAGAGTATTTCTATTTCACACCCCTCACCTTGCTCTTTTGTATTGGCTTCTTTCTCCACTGTAATTTCCAGCAGTTGCACCTGATTTGGCCACACATCGACTCTGGAGAGCTGTTAGCATCTGACGCCCTGGCTGAGCTGTCCTGTTAGTTCTAACCATGTTTGAGCTGATACTTCTGGGTTTTTCAGGTAGGCCATCATATCACCTTCAGTCAGTGACCATTTTATATCCCTCTTTCAATACCTATAATTATTATTGAATTTTCTTGCCTAATAGCACATTCTAGAACTTTCAGGACATTGATAATTAACAGAGCTGATCACAGCATCCTTGACTTGTTCCCAACTTTCATGAGACCACTTTTAACATGTCACCATTCAATGTGATGTTGGCTCCTGGCTTGAAATAGATATTTCTCACCCTGTTATGAAGGTGTCCTTTTTGTTCGTTTAAGAGTTTGGGGCAGGCAGAGGTGTTGCGTTCTAGCCAACGTCTTCTTCAGCATCAAGTTGAGAAGATCACAAATGAAGCGGATTGCAGGCGGCCACGATTCTCCCACCCTGGCCTGTAGCTACACCCGTTGCCAGGCCACTTTGCAGTGCATCCCGTCGAGAGGAAGAGGGTGTTTCTGTAGCTTGAGCCTGGCCTGGCCTCGTGACTTGGTTTGGCCAATAGAATGAGACAACGTGACGGACCTCACCGGGCCTCCGTGTGCCCTCACTCTATCCTGGACCTGGCTACCGCCTGTGAACAAGCCTGGGCCAGTCTTCTGGAGGATGAGGGACTGATGTTTACTGCAGTGTCCTGGCAATCATGGAATGAGCCTGTGTGTGTGATTGGGCCCAATTTTTTTATATCCTGCCCCATTGCCAAAACCTTAGCAAATGTGACCAGGCACTCGTGATCAGAATTGGCTACCTGAAAGACATGGAAGCAACCTAAATATTCATCGACAGAGGACTGGATAAAGAAGATGTGATACATATATACAATGGAATATTACTCAGCCATAAAAAAGAATGAAATGATACCATTTGCAGCAACATGGATGGACCTAGAGATTGTCATACTGAGTGAAGTAAGTCAGACAGAGAAAGACAAATATAATACGATATCGCTTATATGCGGAATCTAAAAAGAAATGATACAAAACAGAAACGGACTCACAGACTTAAGAGAATGAAATTATGGTAACTGGCAGGGGGGGAAGGGTGGAGGGAAGGGGTAGTTAGGGAGTTTGGGATCGACGTGTACACACTGCTATATTCAAAAAGGATAACCAACAAGGACCCACTGTATAGCACAGGGAACTCTGCTCCATGTTACGTGGCAGCCTGGATGGGAGGGAGTCTGGGGGAGAATGGATACAGGTATATGTATGACTGAGTCGCTTTGCTGTGCACCTGAAACTCTCACAGCATTGTTAATCGGCTATAGTCCAATATAAAATAAAAAGTTAAAAAAGAAAAGAATTGGCTACTTGAGACTTTATAAAATTGAAGGCTCACGTTTGAACGTCATATTGCTTCAAAAAATGATGCTACCATCAACTCATGGGAGAGGATGGGTGTGGTCTCTGGGAGTGCCCAGGAGCCTAGGTGTGCGATGCTTAGAGGAGAATGAGCATGATATCCAGAGTGAGGACATGGCGGCCGACACCCGGGAGGTCTTAGGCCCCAGAGGTACAGCCAGCTGAGGCCACTTTCTAAGTGGGTGGGCCTAGGGAGCGTTGATGCCATCCCGCAGTGGGTCACAGAGTCTAAGCTGAATAAAGCCCCCAGAACACTGCTGTCCCTTTAAAATATGTCATCGAATCCTTTGAGATTCCTCTACTCAGAAGGGAGCCTAATCTCCCTTCACTTGAGTGTGGACTGAGCTTAGTGACTCACTTCTAACCAACAGAATAAGGTAGAAATGACAGCATGTAACTATTGAAACTAGGTCACCAGAGGCATTTCAGCCTCTTCCTCACTCTCTCTTGGACCACCTGCTCTGGGGAAGCCGGCCGCCATGTTGTGAGGCCGCCCAAGCAGCCTGTGGAGAGGTTCCTGTGGGGAGGAGCCGAGGCTCTTGCCAACAGCCCTGTGAGCGTGCCAGCTTGGAGGTCAACCCCCCCGCCCCAGACAAACTCCAGATGCCTGTAAACCTGGGCGACATCTTGACCACAGCCTCATGAGAGATCCCCAAGCCAGCATCACCCAGCTAAGCTCTTCCTGAATTTCTGAGACACGGAAAGGACCTGAGATAATAACTATGCCTTACGACACGAGGTTCTGAGGTCGTTTGTTATGCAGCGCAAGATAAATAACATACTTCTTATGGTGGCTCTGTGCGGCGAGCCGCCTCCAACCAGCAGAATGACGAGTCGCCACACGCAAGATTCTTCTCGTATCACACTTTATTGGAGCACAGCTTGGTTAAAGAAAAGATGGAAGGAAGACCCCGCAATCCTATAGCAGTCTGCTTATATAGGGATTAAGAACATGTGTCGCTCTGTGATTGGCTTTCGCTGATGGTGCGACTTGTGAGCCAGCATCGGATAGGTCGCTACTTTAAAACCTCATTAGTATACTTAGCGCAAGCGCAGTGGCCACAGGAAGGATGATTCAGCTTGCTTCAGCTTCCTGCTGCGTGGCAGTCAGCTGACCGCGCCCTACAGCTCTGAGTGGTGACTTCATCATTGCCAACTTGTTCTCTTTCATGAACTCAAGGACCTGGCAGTTTTCTCATCTCTAACCTCCCACTAGTACAGACCTCTTAGTTTACTGGACACACCACTTAAAATGTATGTGCCAACTTGTGGCTTGAGAAGGAGCGAGCCTGGGTTTCTCAGACTGGTGTTGTACAAGAGAAGCAGGTCTCTGAACAAAGCCCTTCTACAGACCACTGTAGGAGAAGCCCCCAGAAGCTGCCTGACATTGGTTCTAACTGCCCTGGCATTGGTCTCTCACCCTTGTGGGGGGATTGGCAGCAGGCTAAGCTCAACTCAGGGTACCCCTTGAAGACAGAAGCCAGGTCATAATTCCATGGTGGAATTACATGGTCAGTGAGAATGCTTTCCTGCAGAACTGCTTTAGGTGGCTTGAAGCAGGGGTGAGTTCTGCCACTGCCCTCTCCTGATGTCTTAAAAACATCTCACAGGAGCTACACACACACACACACACACACACACACACACACACACACACACACACACAGACATGCACACATGATAACGTTTTTGGTAACAAAACTTGCATGTGGCCAGCACCAAGAAGCTCCCTTCCTGACCCCCGAAGGGAAACTGCTATCCTGATTCCTGTCTTCACAGATGCATTTTGCTGTTGTGTGTCCTATAAACGGGGCTGGATGGAGTTCTGTTCATTCTATAAGTGGGAGCCTACAGTGTGCGCTCTTTAGTGTCTGGCCTCCTATGTTCATTGCAACCTTGGTGATTCCTCCCCGTATTGGGAGCAGCTGTGGGTGGTTCACCCCAGGGATGTGGAGGGCTCCATGGTGGGAAAGGACCACGGGTGTGTATCTGTCGCAGGGCTGGTGGGCATCTGGGGGGTCCTGATTTGGGGCCATCATGAAGAGTACAGTGAGGAACCCTCATCTGTGTCTCTGGACAACCAAGGGCGGCGTGCGTCTCAGTTGAGTCCCGCGGGGAGAGATCTGCTGGGCACCAAGTCTGCTGGGCACCAAGTCTGCTGGGCACCAAGTCTGCTTGGTTCAGCAGCAGTGACTCCCAGCTATTTAGTTTCCAGTATCAACTCCCACTCCCGCCAGCAGCCTGTGAGAGCACCTTGGCCCCGCGCTCTGGCCCGAGGTTGGCATCATCTGCGTTTTGCATTTTAGCCCCTCTGATGGGTATATGATGGCATTGAGCTGTGGTTTCACTTTGCATTTCCTGATGACTAATGAACTTGAGGGCCTTTTCATGTGCTTACTAGGCCCTTTCTTTGAAGATGCTTGTTAATCACCTGATGTGATTTTCGGGTTCCTGGGAAGCAGGCCTACCTCTTGAGAACACACTGATAAGCTTTCTCCCAGGAGCAGTGACACATTTCATTTTCTTCCTCCAAGACTAGCCCAAACACACAGACGAGACTTCGAGCTGCTTGTGCCGATCCATTTTCTCCCCAAGGGCTCATTTTGCGTCGCTCTGACCCCATTTTAATATCTGCATCCAGCAGGTAATCTGGCTGAGTTACAGTTACAAAGGTTTTGTCATGGAGAGCCCGCCGGGAGTTCTCTGTAAGTGCCTTCCTGAGATTTCACTTTGGCAGAGGTGAGCATCTGGTTACACCTTTTCAGAACACAACAATTGTGGCTGGGCTGTATGGAGGACACTTGGGACTCCCCTGCCCTCTGTCCTTGAGGAAACCCTTCACACTGTTATCAGACACCCCCCAGGTGTCTCCAAGTGGACGTGGGAGAGCCCTCACTCAGACTCTCACTATCTCCACTTTCACAAAAGGGTGGGGACTCGGGCCCACTTGATCCTCAGCAAGACACACAGGTCCTTGGACAATTAGCATCAGAAAAGAGCTGTAGAAGGGGGACTTCATTCATTTGGCAAATGTTTACTGAGCACCTACTATGTGCCTGGCACTGTGGGCATGCTGAGGATTCAGGACACACAAGAGATGCTCTCCTGGGCTACCTGGTCTTTACATCAGTGGAGGAGGAGGGGCAGATAGTCAATAAGTCCAGTAAATCAGACCCAATTATGATTCTCAGACCCTACTTGGGGGGATGGAAAATGGGGAGCACTTTGGCCAATGGTTTGTCAGTTTCTTAAATAGTTAAACACACTTTTCCTCATATGACCCCTGTATTCCAGCTGGAGGCATTTATTGGAGAAATGAAAACATGCTCATAAAAAGCATTGCTCCTTGCAGCTCCATTCATAAAGGCTTCAAACTGGAAACAACCAATCCTTCCAGGAGGATGGATACGCAGGCTGTGGTCCATCCACGTGATGGGATGTACCCAGCATCAAACCCACTACTGCTCTGCATGACTGAACACCAGAAGCTGGACGTGGGGGAGTCCTCACCCTACGCTTTCTTTTATAGGAAGTTTAGAACAGGAAGAATTAGTCCTTGGTGGTGGGGGTGGGGGGCTGATGGGGGACAGGTGTGAGGCCATTTTCTGGGGGCGATAGGACTATTTCATATCTTAACGGGATATAGGTTATACAAGCATAGGAAGTTGTGTTAAAACTGATGGCACTGTGCACTTGAGATCTGGGCCTTTTACTCTATGTGGATTACACCTCAGTTTACAACATCTAATTAAGACATGTGCTCGGAGCTACAAAGGAGAGGGGCTGGTGTTAGGAGTGGGGGCAACGGGCACCCCCAGTGGGATGGAGAAGGCTAAAAAGGTCTCCGTCAGATGACATCGAAGGCCGGAGATGAGAAGGAGATAGAAAAAGAGGGCTCCAGGGGAGGAGGCTGCTTGTGCAAAGGCCTGGGGCTGCCATCTGGGGTGGCTGGGGGACAGCCTTTCCTGAGCCACCAGTAGACTTTCATTTTGTGGCTCTGTGGCTGGTAAGACTAGCAGGTCCAGAGCCTGAGGCGAACTCCACCTGGTCTCAGTCCTCACTCTTCTCTGGCTCCACCTTTGGCTTCCTTCATTTGTTTCCCTTTCATCTTGATGTTAATTTATGCTATTTTCTTATATTTTATCCACAGGTATAAACTGGCTATAATCTTTTATTTGAGGGATGGGAGGACAAAGGAGAATTAAGGGTGGAATGTGAACCAGCCCAGGTAAGGCTTTGGGGGCCATCCACGTTCTCCTCGTGGGCGTGGCAAGTTCATAAAGATTCAAATACAATGGCTAGTCCTCTCCTCCCCGCCCAAAAGAACAGTGATAGGAGCAGACATTTAAACATTGCAGGTGGTTCCACCCACCACCCGCCTCCCAAGGAGCCTGAGGTCTCATGTTCAGGTCTCATGCCCTCGTGCCTTTCAGCATGTGGGCGTCATCCACCCCCCAGGACCCCAGCCCTCGAGGAGCTGCATGCATTCTCTAGACTCACTGTCCTTTAGAGGTTGAACTTCATCTGGCACCAGCCAAAGACACAAGACACAGGTGTCTCTTCTAAGGCAGCAGGAAACACAGTTGGTGCTGGACCTGTCAAAGATTGGCCTCCAATGTGGCCTCCTCAAGGGACTTTCATAGTTAATCATCCTTTGACTCTAACCTCCTCCTTAGATTTGAGAAGAGGGGAGAGAGCACCAGACTTGGAGTAAGCAAACAAGAGCTCTGGTCCCATCTCTGTCACCAAAGTGCTGTGTGACGTTAGGAATATCACTCAACCTCTCTGAGCCCCAGTTTCCTTCTGTCACCAGGAAAATGAGGGGGTTGGACCTGGATTTCTCATTCTGGGTTCTCTGGAAGGGATCCAGGACATTCATTAGCCTCTTTAAGGGCAGAAAAACACCTGTTCTAATGTCTATTTATTAAAATCAGTGATATAATTGTTTAAAGATTTCCCCCTTGCGATGGAAGTTGGAGGCCTCTGTATGGAAGTGAGGTGGTCAGTTGAGGTCAAGACTCGATTTATGGCTCAGCTGGACACTTCTAGCAACTCTTGGAGCTTTGGCCAAGCGAGAGTTTTAAATTGTTTGTATTCTTAGTCACATACTGTTTAATATATAACCCCAACTGTCGGTGGTGGAAGGACCGCTGATGTTAAAATACTAATTAAGAAAGAGCTCACGTATGATAAAAATTTAGTAAATTCAGCTTAAGATGGTTTCATAAGTTGACGGCTATCATCTAAAATCGACAGCTCATTAAGAAATCTCTAGAACCTCAACCACCAATGTGAAAAAAAAGAAACGAGTAACTTCACACAGGAGAAGCCTGACACCTCACCTCAGCCAGGTGAGCAGGCAGCATCCCAGGGACCAGCCGTGTGGAGGGCGTATGCCCTCGTGCGATGGGATGAGAAGGCATTTCCCCTCTGTGGTCCTCCCCCCAGACCCACAATCCCAGTCTCATCATGACAGAAAGTTCCAGCTGAAGCACATCCACAAAACAATTCATTAGTCGTCCCCAAACTGCCGAGGTCATCGAAAACAAAGAGTCACGGCCAAGAGGAGCCTAGGGAGAAATGACAACTAAATGGATGGGATCCTGGGACAGAAAAGGACGTCAGGTGAAAGGACCGAGGAGTCTCCATAAAGCGTGAACTTCAGTTCATAATAACATATCAATATTGGTTGGTGCGTGTGAGGATGTACCGTGATAATGCAAGATGTTAACAACGGGGGAGACAGGTGTGGGTTATATGGGAATGCTGTACTATCTTTGCAATAATTCTGTGCATCTAAAACTGCTGTAAAAGAAAAAATTATTTAAACAGAGACGGAGTAAGAGTGGTGACAATTACCCAACTGTAGCCGGCTGGGCAGGAGCCTTGCTCACGTCTGCCATGTGTTTCTGGTGGGGAAGAGCCGGTGAAGAGTGAACGCAACGCTGAGTCGTCATATGCAGACACAGGTCACGAACATACAAAATCAGCTGGCTGATTTTTCTTTTAACATCTTTATTGGAGTATGATTGCTTTACAATGGTGTGTTCGTTTCTGCTGTATAACAAAGTGAATCAGCTATACGTAAACATATATCCCCGTATCTCCTCCCTCTTGCGTCTCCCTCCCACCCTCCCTATCCCACCCCTCTAGGTGGTCACAAAGCACCGAGCTGATCTCCCTGTGCTATGCGGCTGCTTCCCACTAGCTATCCGTTTTACATTTGGTTGTGTATATATGTAAATGCTACTCTCTCACTTTGTCCCAGCTTACCCTTCCCCCTCCCTGTGTCAACTGGTTGATTTTTAAAATGCATCATGCAAGATAATGATGATAGTTCAGACAAGATAACCCCAGACCAGTCATACTGATGACAGTTTTATTTATTTAATTTTTATAAATTTATTTATTTTTGGCTGTGTTGGGTCTTCGTTGCTGCGGGGGGGGGGCTTTCTCTAGTTGCAGTGAGCGGGAGCTACTCTTTGTTGCGGTTGGTGTACAGGCTTCTCATTGCAGTGGCTTCTCTTGTTGCAGAGCATGGGATCTGGGTGTGCAGGCTTCCGTAGTTGTGGCATGTGGGCTCAGTAGTTGTGGTGCACGGGCTTAGTTGCTCTGCAGCATATGGGATCTTCCTGGACCAGGGCTCGAACCCGTGTCCCCTGCATTGGCAGGAGGATTCTTAACCACTGCGCCACCAGGGAATTCCTGATGACAATTTAAAATTCATATATATATGGGACTTCCCTGGTGGTCTGGTAGTTAAGAATCTGCCTTCCAGTGCAGGGGATGTGGGTTCGATCCTCGGTCAGGGAACTAAGATCCCACATGCCGCAGGGCAAGTAAGACTGTGAGCTGCAACTACTGAGCCCGCGCACTCCAGAGCCCGCACGCACCTCAGCTAGAGAGCCCACGCACTCTGGAGCCCGAGTGCCACAACCTGAGAAGCCTGTGCGCCACAACGAAGAGGCCACACCCTGCAAAGTAGACCCAGTGCAGCCAAAAAAAGAAATTTCATATTTATATATTTATCTACCTCTATATAGAGAGATTATATATATTATACAAAACACATTATGTTGAGCTATCTATCATCTACCTACCTATATGCATCTATCTATCTATCTATCATCTATCTATCAATCAAGGGGAAAACTTTCCATGCTATACCAATATCCAAAGTGAAGTATTTTTCACTTAAAATCACTCCTTTTTCATATAGCACACAAATGAAATACCATGGCATGCTTAACTCCCAGGAGTTCGCCTGAGACATGAATACTGTGCATGGGTGTCCTGAGCCCCAGTGGGCGACGCTGATCGGGCCCAGGCAACCCCCAGGTCTTCTCCAGCTCTGATCTTGGGGGTTTAAGGACAAACGGGTGGTGTAAAATCAAATTGGAAAAGCAAACCTAAGTCCTGTCCTTCTGGAACTTTGTGGAGTGCAGGGAGAGTGACACTGATAGAATACTGTTAGCAGCAGATATGGGGGCAGCTGTGTAAGTGCTCAGGGGAGAGGAGCCTGCTGCCGAGATGCCACCGGGGTCAGGAAGGGCCTCCTGAAGGAGGCGACGGAGCTTGGAAGAAGAAACGGCCAAGAGCCCAGGGAGCAGGAAAGAGAGGACGAAGGACCACAGGAAGGTCAGTGAGGCTGAGGGCAAGCGCTGGAGGTGAGAAGGAATTGGAGAGGCAGGTGAGCCCCACCTGTGGGCCAGGGCTGGGTGAGGGCTGGCGGGGGTCCACTACAGGGGGCAGGAGGGGGCCAAGGTGGACACAGGCCAGTGCGGAGGCAACAGTGGAACTGAAGAGAGGGCAGCACAGACACGGGGAGCCGTAGGCAGCTTTGAGACACGCACAGGAACTGGCATCAGATGGACCAGGTAGAGGGCGGAATGTGGGCCTGAGTGGAGGGCTGCCAGCACCGCGCACAGCTGTGTGACTCGCTTAAGCCCTGGAGGTGGGAGGGATCTGAGCCCCCTTGGCCTGAGGACAGGACTGGAAGGAGGAAGGAATGCTCCATGGGCTTCCGCTCCAGCCCGGAGCCCAGAGTCCTCAAGAGCAGAGTCTGCAGTAGGAACACGAGCGCGGCCTGGAGCTGCTCTGCACCCGCCTTACCCCTGCACCCCCAAACCCCGGCCGTTCTCCGTCCAGGAAACACAATGCAATAAAAATTATGCCCAATTATGCCTTCTTTCTAACAGCTCACATCAACAGCTCCATTTCCACCCCCAATGGCGTGTTCAGACTTTTGCAGTGAAGGTGCCGTGTAAATGCATTAAAACATCATTCTACACCCGAGGCCGTACGTGGGCAGAAATCATTCCAGCTGGGTGTGAAGGGAAAGGATGAAATCTTGGGTGTCACCGGGAATGTTTGTACACCACCCCCAGAGGCAAATGGGGGTGCAGCTGGAGGGAGGAGCTTTCGGCTGACTGGAGGGGGTGGGGCCTGGTGGGTTTGGCTGTGTGTGTGGGAACTCAGAGCCCAGCTGGACTGCATCACAGTGCAAGGCCCAGAGGGGAGCAAGGTGACCCCCGGGTTGCAAAAAGAAAGCAGGCTGGATTACCCGGCAAGACATCTATGCGCACGCAGGCCCTCTGAGGGCTGAATGCAAGGAACCAGGCGTTTGTCTACCCAAAGGCCACGTGACCATCGTCAGATGGATTTCTGAGGGTCGGCAGGCTTTTGATACTTCATTGCACAGCATGAGAACGCCGCCACAGGTGCCTGGCGCTGGAAGCCGGGGGCGTGACCGCTGCTGGGGGTGCCCACGCCAGGCAAGGGCAGGCTCTGGAGAGGAAGATCTTAGCGGTCAGCAGCAGCAGAACCTCCCCCCCACCAGCCCCCTCAGAGGCCTGCCTTCTCTTTGGAGAGCTGGGGAGGTGGTAGATGAGTCGAGGAGGACCCCAAGTCTGGAGCTGGGGACCCAGTTCTGGCCCTAGGCCAGCTGTCACAACTCTGGTCTGAATCTAGGGTCCCCCCATCTACCCTGACTGATTCACAGGGTACCCTTGGCTGTGTGAGCATGGACATGTTGCTTGGTGTCTCTGTGCCTTGGTTTCCTCATCTGTCAAAAGGGGCTCATAATATTACTAACAATATTACCAACTTAACAAGTGAATATTAAAGGAGGTGACGTATGCAAAGGGCTCACAACAGTGCCTGAAACAGAATGAGTTGACAAAAACTGTCAGCTATCATCCTTCCCTCCATCCCTCCACCAAGCCCCACCGTGCCAGGCCCTGTGCTGGGGCTAGAGAATGAATCCATCCAGGGAGGCAGACATTACGGAGGCAGTTACCTGAGACCTGACCTGCTGTGTGTCTGAAGGAAGTGACAGCTGCGGTGAAGCAGGCAGGGCTGTAGGATGAATGTGCCCTCGGGATACAGAGCTTACTTAGCCAGAATCAGGGCCTTTCCACAATGTACACCACAGTGTAAAGCAAGACAGGCTGTAAACTCCATGAGAGCAAGGACGGCGGCTACCCCGTACCTCCAGCTCCTGGCCCTGTAACTGGCCCAAAGACAGAGTCATCCACCTCTAAGTTGAATTGAATTATGCATCAAACTGCAGGGGTACAGGACAGGTTTCTCAATCAGCCACATGACAGCACAGAAGAGAAGCTCACTGTATGTACAAGGGCATCAGAGGACGTGATCAAGAGAGTGAAAAGACAACCTACAGGATGAGTGGAAATATTTGCATGTCTTATAATTGGTAAGGGTTTAATATCCAGAATATATAAAGAGCTCCTACAATTCAATAACAAAAAGACAAACAACCCATCAAAAAATGGGCAAAGAAATTGAGTAGATTACAAAGACTATATACAAGTAGCCAATAAACACATGAAAAGATGCTGAACATCATTAGTCATTAGGCAAAGGCAAATCAAAACCACAATGAGATGCCATTTCACAACTACTACGATGGCTGTCACACACACAAAAAAGCGAAACTGACAAGTGTTAGTGAGGATTGAAGAAATAGAAACCCTCCTACACTGCTGGAGGGAATATACAAAGGGCCACGGCTGTGGAAAACAGTTTGGTGGTTCTTCAAAAAGTTAAAGATAGGATCCAGCTATTCTGCTTCTACATATATACCCCAAATAATTGAAAACAGGACAAACAGACACTGCATGCAAATTTTCATTGCAGCTTTAATCACAACAGCCAAAAGGGGGAAATAGCTCAAGTGTCCATTGAATGAATGGATAAAGAAAATGTGGTCTCACGTTCAATGGAATGTTATTCAGCCGTAAAAAGGAATGGAGTTCTGATACCTTGAACCCTGAAAACATGTAAAGTGAAATATGCCAGACACAAAAGGACAAATATTGTGTGATTTCGCTCCTGTGAAGTAATCTAGAATAGTCAGATTCATAGAAACAGAAAGTAGAACAGAGGTTACCCCGGGCTGGCATTGGGGGAGGGAAATGGAGAGTTATTGCCTAATCAGTACACAGTTTCTGTTTCCGGATGATAAAAAAGAGTTTTAGGAGTAGATAGTGGGGCCTTCCTGGTGGCGCAGTGGTTAAGAATCGCCTGCCAATGCAGAGGACATGGGTTCGAGCCCTGGTCCGGCAAGATCCCATGTGCTGCGGAGCAACAAAGCCCGTGCGCCACAACTACTGAGCCCGTGTGCCACAACTACTGAAGCCTGCACGTCTAGAGCCCGTGCTCCGCAGCAAGAGAAGCTCCCGCAATGAGAAGCCCGCGCACCACAATGAAGAGTAGCCCCCGCTCGCTGCAGCTAGAGAAAAGCCTGCGCGCAGCAACGAAGACCCAACGCAGCCCAAAATAAATAAATACAATAAAAAAAAAATAGTAGTGATGGTTGCCCAACATTCGGGATGGACTTTAATGCCACTGATTTGTATGCTTAAAAATGATTAAAACGTTATGTCTATTTAACCTCAACTAAAGAAACAAAAACCAAGAAGGTGAACTCCTCACCTACCCCGACCCATACCTGTTTCTCCAAACAGGTCAATCCAAAAATCTTGGAGCAGTCTTTGATTTTTCTTTTACTCTCAGACCCTCCATCTGATGTGTGGGCAATTCCTGTCGGCTCTACTTTCAAAATATACCCAGAGGCTGACCTCCACGGGTCCCGGCACAAGGTCACCAGCATCTCAAGCCTGGATTACTGCAAGAGTCCCCGGACCGGCTTCTGTCCTTCCCCCCTCAGCCTGTTCTCCAAAGCAGCCAGAGGGATCCTGCCCAAACCTTGGTCAGCTCCAGACCCTTCCAGCAGCTCCCGTGTCGCCCAGCCCAGTGGCCAGGGGCACATCACAATCTGGACTGCCTCTCCCACTCCCTCCAGACTACGTGAGCCCACTGGCATGTTTCGGGCACTTCAGGTGTGAGGCTTTGCACTGGCTGTTCCCTCTGCCCCGAGTGCTCTTCCTTCAGGTGTGCGTTCCCAGGCTGCCCATCAGTGAAGGCTTCCCTGGTACACCCTATCTAAAATCGCCCCCTATTCTGTTCAGCTTTTCTTTATGGGACACATCACCAGCCAACATATGACGTATTGAATTCTCCGACGTGGTCAAAAATGTTTCATGAGGGCCGGGCCCGTGTCTGCTTTGTTCCCTGCTGTGTCCCAAGCCCCGAGGACGCAGTGCCAGGCTACCTGTAGCTGTTTGTTGAAGAGGCTAGTGAAAGTTTCGGGAGGGACAGCTCTCCCGTCCTCTCTGAGTGGGTAGCATAGCGTGGTGACGACGCACAGCCAGACCGCCTGGGATTCAGATCCTGCATCTGTCATTTATCAGCTGTTTGACCTTGAGTAATCTCTCCATGCCTTAGTTTTCTCATCCATAAATGGGGAGATAGTAGTGTGCATCTCATAAGGTAGGTGAGGCTCACATGTGACGACGCCCAGCACACAGTGAACTGCTCAACCAACAGCCCCCCTCCCTCTCTCCACGCCCAGGGTGCCATCAGTGCAGAGAGGCACCTGGGCTAGTTTCCAAGAGCAGGGGACTTCCCGGCAGGGTTTTGGGGGATGAACAGGAGTGAGCCGGGCAGACATGTCCTGGGGGAGGGGTGCCCACCCCCACCTCGTCCTGATCCTACCTGCCCTTGCGGGAGGTGCTGACCACAGGCTTATGAATAAATAGCTTATTAATAAATAACGAGGGAGCTTCTAAAGAAGGCACAGAGGGAGGCGGCATCTGTAACAATCGATTGCTCCGGGGAAGCAAGAATGAGCTGGTCCTGGGATAAGTCTCAGAACATCCGGTAGGACTTCACATCTGGGTCTGTGAACTGAAGCTGGTAGCGATGAAGATGGAGAGGGGGAGGGGGGCATTAACAGGGGATGACAGCAGTGGGGGCGGTACTCATGCACAGAGCGGAGCCCCTCCAGCAGAAAGGCTATACACTCAAGTCATCTTCACAAACCCTCTGGGTTGACAGCTAAGGCACAGAGTGGTTGAGTAAGTTGGGCAATGTCACACAGAGCTGCAGGCAGCAAAGCTGGGATTTAGAATTGGGTTCTCCACAGCTGAACCCCCCTGCGAGGACGTCCCCTCTCAGGGCCTCAGTGCCTGGCATGGAGACAAAGCAGAGGACTAAGGTCCCTTTCTATCCTCCACCTCCCCGGCTTTATTACTTCCTATTTACCTGCGAGCGCCAATGCAGCCTCTGGGTCTTAATTACACCGAATGAGCTAGACAGCAGTGTGATGCTGTCAGAGTTTGCCCACATTTCTTGCATGCCAGCTGTGGTGGAACAGTATGCCCAGCGGCAAACCCAGGAATGGAGGCTGGGGCACTGGTCCTGGGGTCTTAGACCTGTCACTGCTAAAGCCCAGAGCAGGAGAAAGGGGGCGAGACCCCTGCCCACCACACAGAGTGGAGATGCAGGTGAAGGGAGCAGCAGGTCTGCTCTAGGAGTGGAGTCTGTCCATCATTACGGCTCAGACCTGATGGATCAGACCCTCCATTAGGGAAAGCCTCCCCAATCCTCGCATCGGAGATATGCCCCCCCCCCCCCAATTTAGAGGCTCTCAGAACCAAAGAGCAAGTCCCCAGCTAGTACACTCTTGTGTGCAGGAATCAGTTTCAGCTGCATCACTGGGTGATTCTGCTTGGGGTGGGGTAAGGGAGAGCCAGAAGCCTCCTGGGAGCTGGACCCAGACATCCTGGGCTCCACTTTTGGTAGCCCCATGTACTAACTGTGTGGTCTCAGTTTCTTTGTCTGCACAATGGGGACGATTCCGCTCCCAGCTTACAGGGTTGGACTGAGGATGAAACGAGTGAAGTGCTTAATTCCGTGCCAGCGGGAGGCAAGGGCTTGGTTAGATGCTCACAGATGCTGAGTTTGGGGCTCCTGTGCCCAGCTGGTTCCCGAACTCATCCTGTCCACACGGGAGCTGGAAGAAGCCACTCGTGCAAGCAGGCCAGTGTGCCCAGAACCGTCCTGGCTGACTTCTCAAGCCTGTCCCTTCCTTCCTGTTCCTAGGTCTGGCCTCCCCCCTCTGGCTGGCAGTGCCCCCTCTCTCTTCCTCCTGGGAAGAATCTGATGAGTATACAGTGTCATTTCTAGAAAGAAGCCAAACTGGGGCTCTTTAAGAAGCAGACATCAGGATAAGTTGCTCCATGGGAATCCAGCCCACCCTCACCAAAAGAGATGGGGGCATGGGGGGGAGGAGGGAGGAGCAAGGGACAAGAAGCAGTGCTCCGTGCTATAGTTAGCAGCTCCTGGTTCCAGGTGGCTCTGATTGCAGGGCACAGCATCCTAACCAGGGCGCTCCCGGCTGGAACTCAGCTGTATAATTAAATAAGGCCGAGCGCCCGCTCTAGCCCCTCGTCACTGTCCCGCTCTGAGGTTTTATTTAATAACCTCTGAACTGGGAGGGGAAAAATCATTCAGGAAACATTGCTTGGGTCATTTATTTTAAAATTATTGGTATAAAAATAGCCAGGGTCGTGATTTATGTGCAGGGAGGGGCCAAGGAAGCCAGGGACTCCCCCTCCCAACTCCTGTCCAAGCCTCGTGTGTCCCCCCCAAGTTCCACCGCAGTTTCCATTATGACTTCAAGTCAGAGTAGTCACTTTACATCACAAATTAATCTCTAGAATAGCACGGAAATATTATGTGTATTCATAGCGCCTGTGAAAACATCCGAAAACCTTCCGTGTCTGCCGAGGGCCTCGGACGCGCACAGCTGGAGATGCTCTCCCAGGAATTGAAAACCGCACGGCAGGCCTGGCATTTGCCTGCCAGGGGGCCACTGCCTCCCCCAGCCCCGCCCGGCCCGCGGTCCAGCTGTCCGCCGTCAGTTTGTCTATGAGTGCCCCCAGTGACCTGCGGCCGACAAAGTCAGCCCCCCCCCCAAACCTCGCCGGGGACGGTCCCCGCCACCGGAGACGCGGGTCCTTGTCGCCTGCCCCTCGCGTGCCCCTTGGTCCCGGGGAAGCCGCTGTCCCGGAACGTCCCCGACGCCGCTGCCGCCACGCCCGGGGCCCTCGCCCCCCTGCGCCGCCCCTGGATACTCACCAGCTGCGGGGGCTTCCTTAGGGGGCAGCCCCTCGAGGCCGATGTCGCCCTCCAGCATGGCGTGGCTCGCTGCCCGGCTCCGGTGCGCCCCGGACGCACGGGGTCCAGGAAAGGGGGTGATGAAGTCACCCCCAGAGGTCTGCAGTGACTCTGAGGGCCGGGGTCCGAGCCCAACTCGGGAGGGGACGGTCCCCCTTCGCCTCCCCAGACGCAGCACGCGAAGCCGCAAGTGCAGGAGCCAAACTTGACCGCCCACGCGCACCGCCGCGCCGCTCCGCCCCCTCGGCTTTTTGGGCTGGGGGTCCTGGCCGGCTCCCCGCCACCGCCCCCCCGGGGCTACCTGCGGACACCGCCCTTGCCCCGCCCCGTGCGCAGCGCGACTCCCCCGCGGCCACCCGGACACCGAGCGATGGTGCGGGACGCTGGAGGCCAGCCGCAGCGATCGGCCCGCGGGTCCCGCCCGCCCCCGGCCTCCCGCTCTGCGCTCTGCGGGGCGAGTCTCCACCAGCTGCCGGACCGTCTTATCAGTCGGGGTGAACAGTGGGGCCCTGAGCGTCTGTGCTTGACGGGTCCCCAGCCAGGGCCCCAGGGAAGGGGTGCTGACTGGGGGGAGGGGGCAGCGATCCAGCCCCAAGAGGCTGGCACAGCATAGGGCGTCAGTGGAGAGTGCACGGCCCCCTCCCCCGGGCGGGACCCCAATTCATCACTCTGAATTTGTCAGAAGAGGGAGGAAGTGAAGCCCAGGGATGGGAAGGAGATCTGGAGGTTACAGGGCAAGTGCCTGGCCTGAACTTGAACACCAACCTATGCAGAACTTGGGAATCTGGATAAAGTGAGAACTGCCCCCAAATGGGAGAAAACTGTGTTATTTGAGGATTCTAATTAAGCGAGGCTAAGAGAACTCAGCCAGGGGTGCTGGCAGGGACTTCCCACCCACATCCTGCAGCCTGGCTCAGGGCTGGGAGCTGGGAGGTACCACTCTGCAGCCCTATCCCTGTTTAGAAGGCAAGGTCTGGACAATTCAGCACCCTCCCGGGCAGCGGAGATGTGGGCATCAGGAGAGTGCGGAGAGCCTTAGGCAAGGCGCCTCCTGTCTCCCCAAACCTCACACCCGGGACACCTCCAGGTAAATAACTATAAATTCTGAGGCAGAACTGCCATAAACAGAACGTTAATTTAAGCTGCTCCCTGATCACTGCACGGGCAGTGGCAGGACGGGGCAGCCTGCCTGACCTTTTGAAAGGCCATCTCCCACTTTCCACAGCCCGAGGAAGAGCCAGGCTAGTGCCGGGAGCCCACCTGGTCCGGGGACCCTTGGATCACCTGCCAAGTAAATACCCCACGAGCCCCCGGCTTTGCCTGGCTCCGGGTGGAGACACATCCAGCCACCCTGGGGAGACAGACCACATCCACGGGAAAGGAATCTATGCGTCCTTGAGGATGGATGACCAGTCCTCCCTGACCCCTGCCAAGCCTGCTGGCATTGGTACCCACGCATACTCTTCTGGGCGGAAACGCTTGCAGTAGCAGCAAAACCACAAAGAAATGTCTCCAGCTGGGACGTTCTTCCCTGCCCTCCACCCAAAGTGCTGTGTACAGAGAGGAGATTCAAGCCTCCTTCTTCCCAAAGGGTCAGGGAGAGAGGTGACCTGCAATTGTCCTTTGTATTTATCTCGTTTCAGTCTGGACTAAAAAATTGGTGGGGTGCTGTGGGTGGATGAAGTCTCATCCTGTGAAGAGGCTGCCAGGCAGCCCCAAGTTGTGTGCTGCGCACCCCACGTGTATACCTAGGATGGCCGAGGGGTCTGGATGGAGAGAAAGCGCTGTAGGGGCCCTTGCTGGGGCCATGTGCATTTCACAGAGCCTAGTCATCTGACCCAGACCATGGGTGTGCGGGAGTCCAGATACAAAGTCATTTTTCTTGGAAGAGTCTGATAGCCAACGTGATACACAGCAATAGCTCAGTTGTGTAAATACACAGAGAAAATTTTAGAATTCTAACCTCTGGAATGATGAACTATAAACCAAAAACGCTCAGGAGGAAAAAAATGTAAATAGGTCTCGGGGCTATTTTTAACCATCCTTGTTTACCTTTTGGGGGCAGAGATGGGCTATTGTCTAGTTAGCCGGCTTCTAAAGGCAGACTATTTAATGTATTATTATTAGCAGAAATACTTTAAACCGCCGTTAATAGATGTTGATTCGTTCCGATTGAAGCCATTTTTCTTCTTTTCATTTCTTGGCTCCAATTAAGCTGCATTCTGCTGAAACCCTTCAGCTGTGTCCAACATATGCAGAAGAGCCGGTCAGAGATCCAGACCCTTTTACAAAGATATTTCATCCTATCAAGTTTTAAAAGATGTTTGAGTAAATACCCGAACTGGCACCTTTTTACCAAGATTGCTTTCGGGCGCTGCTGTTTTGGTAAATGCTGCCAGGCTGGGGCGAAACCGGGCTCCCGTGTGGCGTGAAAGGGGAGCGAGTGCCCTAGAAGCACGGGTGCCTGGGG
Organism: Globicephala melas; assembly: GCF_963455315.2. Classification (NCBI taxonomy): domain Eukaryota; kingdom Metazoa; phylum Chordata; class Mammalia; order Artiodactyla; family Delphinidae; genus Globicephala; species Globicephala melas. The sequence goes on from NC_083321.1 coordinate 3,557,149, forward strand.
CCCCAACTCGTTTGCCAGGGAGCCCCCTGTGCAGTCAGGAAGACGTTTCTGTCAAAAGCAGAGTGGGGCAAGTGGACTGTCCTGGGGAGGGGCACGCCTGCCGCCGCCAGAGCCGTCGTTACCGGATACGGGAATCATGCCGCACAATGCTTATAATTATGGAAAATGGTTTCCCTTTTCGGCAAAGCGGGGAGGGAGGGAGGGAGAAAAGGCAGTTCGCAGCAGAGCTGGGGCCAGCACTCAGGCCCTAGGGTTGGTTTAAAATAGGCTTTGCAGGGTGAGGCCAGGGCCCTGCTGGGACAGGCTCAGCCCTCCCCAGGCCTTATCAGACAGGACTCAAGGCCACCAAGTAACGGCATTTGGGTCTCCGCTGCCCCCAAATGCCGCTCAGGAGTCGGTCAGAGGCCAGAGCTGACTTGACAAGCGGTGTCACAGGGCCTAAGGCCACCCGCCTCTGCAGACCCCTCCGTGTATCACCTGCAGTCACTCAGGCCCCTCAGAGAGACCGGGAGATGCCCAAATTGTCACATACACCCTGCCCCCACTGTCACTCATTCTCGGAACACGTCCGGGGTCACGGGTCACTTGAATACTCACTTCTGGTAGTCTCGGGAAGTGTGTTTTGATTTCGATCTGGTTCTCTGAGCATCCCTCGCCATGGGTAGGGCCCCTTCTCAGGCCTGGCAGGGGGTGAACCCCCCGCCCCCCAGAGCCGGTGTACAGCCGGAGGAGATAAGCAAGGTGGCGGAGGAGTTAAGCCCGGGGCCTCCCGGGGGAAACGGAAAGGGTCCGGCACCCAGTGTGGACAAGTTGCCTCTAGGCACCTCAGTTTGTGCATCTGTAAAAAGGGCCTCGGCAGTAGCTACCTCTGGAGGTTTGGGGAAGCTGGAAAGAGAATCCAACTTCCAGCCCAGAACCTGGCGCGTTGTAAGCCCTGAGGGTCTTGTTATTTGTGTCATCCTCAGATGAGGCGGGCGGGGACATGTGGCGGACCCTGAAAGGCAGGGGAGGACGCCCCTGACTGGGCAGCTCAGAGCCGGCAGTGGCCCCTGACCTGGGGACCACGGTGGGGGGTGTGGGGCAGTTGGAACAGGCCAGCTTGGCAGTGATGGGTCGGGAGTGATGAATGTGAAGGCAGGGCCGGGCACACAGTGGGTCCCAGGCAGCTGCACTGAGCAGGACCGAGCAGGTGTTTTTGCAAAAAAAAAAAAGAAAAAATAGTATCAGGGTGAATTTCACATAATATAAAGTTAACCATTTGAAAGTAACAATTCAGTGGCATTTGGTACATTCCTGGTGTTGTACAACCATCGTCACTGTGTACTTCGAGAACAGTTCCATCACTCTGGGTAAAACCTAGGACCCTGTAGCTGTCACTCCCTGTCCCCCACCGCCAGCCCCTGGTAACCACCCATCTGCTTTCTGTCTCTTGTGGATTTCTCTCTTATAGTTCATATAAATAGAATCATACAAAATGTGGTCTTTTGTGTCCCGTTCCTTTCACAGTGGTTTTCTTTTTTCATAATTTTCTTTTGTCATAATTCATAACGTGTTTGGGGCTCGTCCACGGTATAGCACGTTTCAGAGCTTCATTTCTTTTTTGTGATTGAATGATATTCCGTGGTCTGGCTGTGCCACGTTTCTTTATCCATTCATCCATTGATGGACCTTTGGACTGTTTCCAAGGTGTCTTTGGAAAGGACCTAAGGGGTCTCACTAAGGTGCCTGCAGGAGCTGGGGAGGGTCCCACTATGACACAGGGCCCCGGGCAAGGCTGGGCAGAGAGCTCAGTGGCTATGAGAAGGGGGGTGGAGGGGGAGGGGGGAGGGGGGAGGGGGACTAGAGAGCAGGCGGTGAGCTGGGGAGAGACCAGTCAAGCCTTCCCTGCAGCTGGAGACTGGAGACAGCTGCTTGCAGCTGATACCAGGGGCTCCTGACGGGGGCACGCAGTTGCCAGAGTGAGCCTGGGCCCCGGCACTGATGCAGGGGAACTACAGCTTAAGCGGGTCTATCTCTGAGAGCTTAACCTGCAGAGGGGCCTGCTGCAGAGGCAGCCGCTGGGTGCCTCCCCTCGGGAGTCTATTTCACAAGCACTTACCGTGTGCCAGGCCCTGTTCCAGGCACTCCATAAATATCAGCTCTATGCCATCCATTCTATTATCGTTCCCACTTTCCAGATGAGGAAACCGAGACTCAGAGAGGGGCAGTCACTTGTCCGAGGTCACACAGCGGTAAGTATAGCGCTGGGACTCGAGCTCAGGCAGCCTGACTCCAGAGTCTGTGCCGGAACTGATGTGCTCTAAGGTAGAGATCCAGTGTTTCCTAAACACCGGTCGTCCAGAGTCCCACATCCTGGTTTGAGCCTGAGCAGTGATCCCCTGGGCTATGGTTTGCTTCACATTTTCCTTTAATCCAGCTCACTTTTTCAAACTTTTGGGGACTGTTTTTATTGTTTAATTGTGGTAAAATATACATAACATAAAATTTACCATTTTAGCCATTTTTAGGTGTACAGTTCTTTGGCATTCAGTACATTCATAATGTTGTGCGACCGTCATCCATCCACAGAATTCTTTTCATCTTCCCCAACTGAATTCTGTCCCCATTAAACACTCACTCCCCATCCCCCTCCCGCAGTCCCTGGCGCCCACCGTCCTGCTTTCGGTCTCTATGGATCTGACTCCTCTGGGGACGTCACACGAGTGGGATCATATAGTATCTGTCCCTTTGTGTCTGGCTTATTTCACTTAGTATGATGCCCTCAAGGTTCCTCCATGTCGTAACGTGTATCAGGATGTCCTTCCTTTATAGGGCTTATCAAATTTTATTTTTTTTTAATTTTTTTTTTTTTGCGGTACACGGGCCTCTCACTGTTGTGGCCTTTCCCCTTGCAGAGCACAGGCTCCGGACGCGCAGGCTCAACGGCCATGGCTCACGGGCCCAGCCGCTCCGCGGCATGTGGGATCTTCCCGGACCGGGGCACGAACCCGCGTCCCCTGCATCGGCAGGCGGACTCTCAACCACTGCGCCACCAGGGAAGCCCTCAAACTTTATTTTAAAAGTACCCAATATCACTATTGGAAATGGAGATTCAGAATCACTGGCCATAAACAGAAGGTGATAGTTTAATAAAGGACAATAAAAATACAACAATGTTCGGGTCTACCTGGATGCTCCGCCCCCGGAGACCGTGAACCTGAGATGGTACCATCGCCCGGGAGACCACCTGGTAAAGAGTGCATGGACCTCCTGGCAGCAGGCTGAGACTTTCTCCTTGACATGCTGCAAATATCTGCAAGGGAAGTGAAAACCCGCACTGCGTTCTCACTACGTCTGTGACCCCCCATCGCCCTAGATTGGTTCCCTTTGCACCCGAGCAGGTCTGCAGAGCACTTGTGGCCCGGGGGGCTGCATTAGGGGAAATACCGAAAATAATAATGATCGCTTCGGCGCATTGCACAGCTTTTGTGATCCGACACTGTGACCCTCCCCCCACTGGCCATCTTCCCCCTTAGACGCAGGAGGGCAGCCTCAGCCTCAGAGATCTCGGGCAACACAACGTCGCCAGAATTCAATATTTGCCTTGTTGTCTTTACCTGGGTGACCTGAACCAAGTGAGGTCTGAGTTATGCTTCCCACGGCTTGCCCAAGTCCACACAGCTAGCATGTGGCAGAACTGGGAGTCGAATCCAGGTCCAATTGATTCTAGAAATTTCTAGTTAACTCCAGAATTCTTTCCAATGCACTGTACAAAACTTCCATTTGTTTCTCTAGAATTTGGAATTCTCACGGGCAGACCCAACACACCCATTGCAACACATTATTATGGAACAAGAAGGCTATGGAAACAATAGAAAAAAACCATAATTAGTCCCTTTTATTTTCTCCGTCCAAAATCCAGGCTCGGGGCTCCTTGACCTCTCCTCAACCTTCCTCCGCTTGTTTGTTTGCAGGATGAAGTGGGCGAGGGGCCCAAGGGAAGACACTCAGCCCACAGTCTTCCAGGTATGACTAACATCTTGTGGTCTGTTTACCCTTAAAGGCTGCCCATATTGTTTGAGTTTGGGGAACTAAACGGATTCTAATTAATGGTGCAAACATTCACCCTCAATGCCCCGTCAAAGATAACAGCCTGGTTTTTTTTCAGAGTAAATAACATCAATGCCAAGGTTCTTGGCTATAAACCAGAGGGGAGATGACAGTCTCCAGATGGTCTCTAAGTTATCTGAGGATGGTAGATGTATCTGTAATTCAACACACCTGGTGCTTTTTCAGCCCCAACGGCCCAAAGAACATTCAATGGGTCCTCAGCAGAGATATCAAGCTTTTACTCAGGAGTTGATGGTAAAACGGTCTCTAGAGAAGGATCGCTTCCCATGGAGTTTAGTTTAAAAATACCGCAATCAAGAAGGCGTCTGTCATCACCCAGGGAATCTGTTTCTTAAGACTCAGCCTTTCTCAGGTTCTTGGCCTACAAAAGCTTAGACAGCGCCATCTGATCGCAGGTACTTGCCGGGCAAGATGGCCCATCCAGTGGCTGGAGGGCCAGCCCCAGCTAGATCCGCGGGGCAAGCCTCAGTGTCACGCGGGGTCTTTTGCACAAGGCGGCAGTTGTGCCCCAAATGCCAACCCCTTCTTCAGGGTTGGTTGGGGGATGTTGATTCCCAAAGAAAACGTCAGCAGCACAGCCCGTGGGATACCCGGCTGCCTCTTCCCTGAAGGCCCCGAGCAGGGCTCCTTGAGGCCCCTTGGGGGGTTTCCTTCCCCCTTTCTGCCACTCAGAGACAGAACTGTTCACAGACCCTCGAGATAACGCTTTCCCAGACATTTGAAGGGAATCTGAGAAGGAAAAGTGAAACTCTGACCTAGGCTATCAGCAGAGGGCTCAGAGCCGCGACACAGTCCGCCCACGATGCACTGGCGACGGGTGTACAGGGCCAGTCATCTGGGGGACAGCCCGACGGACTGGGAGTCGGCTTCCTTTGTCCTTGAAAAGCAGAGGGTAAGTCATGTCCCCAGGCCACCCTTATGCTCTCGCTTACAAAACATTTGATTTAAAAACCTCACGCTCAGAGAATCAGCCAACGTCAGCCCTCAAGACTCAGGGCCGCTCTGGCGGGCGGGCGAGCATCAGATGCTGGTCGGGCCCACCCTGCAGGCTGCTGTGCTGTGCTGTGTCCCGTTTTGGAAGGGCAACACTGCTGCCCACGCCACTCCCACTGCAGCTGTCAGCGTGTTCCTGCCCAAAGCACAGGCGGCCTTGCTGGCGAGTGGCAGGCCTGGCCCTCAGCGCCCGGCTCCGTGAGGGGGTCCTCGGGGCAGGACTTGCCCTTCCATGGCCACGTCGCAGGGTCTGGACCAATATCCAACTGTTTGCAGCACGTTGGCCGTTTCCGTGGTCTTTGATCATGGCGGCCGGAGTTGTTCTGGGATTGAAGGACCTCCTCCGGCCGCTTCCCTGCACACGGGCAGGACCCCCGTGTCATCACCTGGGCCAGGGCTGGTGTAACAGGTCAGGAAGCACCCAGAGCTGTGTTCCGGCCCCACTTTTAATTTCAGTCTAAAGAATTTAGGGCCATTTTGGGCGAGCGGGGTGGTTGTTTTCACTCTGGACAGCGAGAACTCTCTCGGTCAGAGAAGCTGCGGAGACGGGGGTGTGGGTGGGGCTGCCCGGGGACCAGTCCTGGCTCTGCACCCTTTGACGCCTTCTCAAACTCGGCCTTAGTTTCTGCTCCGTGGTCTGGGGTAACAGGGGCACCAGAGCGCCCATCTTCAAGGGTGGGGCCGAGTATGAAGGGAACCCATGCAGGGAGCACCTGGCCTAGCACCTTCCAGCCCCTGATACGAAATTGCTGTGATATGTACCAGTCAGGGCCTGGCAGCAAACAGACGACTCCCTCCAGAGGGGTTTTGTATGAATCGGTTCAGGCCCCCGTAACAAATGTGACAGATGGGCGGCTTAAACAACAGGGTCCACTGTCTCCAGTCCTGGAGGCTGGAATCCCAGATCCAGGTGTGGGCAGGGCTGGGACCTCCTGAGGCCTCTCTCCTCGGCGTGTAGACGGCCGTCTTCTCCCTGTGTCCTCACGGGGTCGTCCCTCTGTGTGTGTCTGTGTCCTGACCTCCTCTTCTTATAAGGACACCAGTCCTATGGGATTAGGGCCCCACCCCAGTGACCTCAGTTTACGTTATCCATCTCTTTAAAGGCCCCAGGTCTAAACGTAGTCACATTCTGTGGCGCCGGGGGTTAGGGCATCGGTATACGAATTGGGGGGGGGCATAATTCAGCCCATGACAAGTTTAATGAAAGAATAGTTTACAGAGGTGTGGTCAGGTGAGAGGAAATCAGTAAGGGGTGAAGAGGCAGCGAGATGCTGGCAACAGTGGGAAGCTGATGCCCAGAGACAAGGGAGGGGGCTGGGCTGGAGGAAAGGGCTGCCTGGTGCGGGTGTGGCAGACCCTTCAGCAGAGGGGCCCAGCCTGGCGGGAGTGGCCAGAAGAATAGATGTCCAGTGTCTCTCTCCTGTCCTCTGGTCCCGATGGCCAACCGTGTCCAGAATCCAGAAGGTAGCAGGGACAAATGGACACAGTCCATAACAGCTGGCCCCTGTCCTCTTCTCTGAGCACAGAGCAGAGCAGGGCCGCGCGGGGGCGGGGCACACAGAGGCTCCACAAAGCACAGCGTGTGCGTGCTTTGACCCCAACCACGTGGACAGCTTAATAAACCAAACAAAGAAAACAAACTAAAACAAACAAACCGCTCGGCTGCTCTGTCCCTGCCAGCCAGGAAGTTTGGAACACACTGTCTAAAATGCAAGTCACCCCACCTGGTAGACGACCCCAGCTTCTCAGTGGCTTATGGGGATGACATTGGTTCTGGGACCAGAGAGGCTGTTTGGGGCAGCTGGTCCTGGAGAGCAGGGGTGCCCAGAGCTGCCACGTTCATGATAAGGATGATTTGCAAGTTGCCGAGGACCACAGGATCCCCAGGCAGCCATGAGTCTCTGTGTCAAAGGGGCCCAAATGGCCCCTGAAGGGGGATCATGGTCCTACCCTTGGGTCTGCCCAGCTCCCCACACCCCCCGCTTCACTCAGTGGCTTCACTTACACAGAAAGGCACCAGCCCCTCACTCCCTGCTTTTCAGGCAGTTAGAGCTTGTGGTTCTCAGTGGACCCCATGAGAGGCTGTCCTGGGGGACTCCTCAGAGAGGATGTGGTGGGTTTCGGTCATTTGGGGGAGGGGCTGCCCAGCACCTAACCTCCCTTCCTATTGGGACATCTTCTGTGTGTGATGTTGATGGATAAGAGCCCACTCCTGTGGAAGAGGGTGGGAAGTCCTCCAGGTCTGTCTCCTTAGCAACTGGGCCATGGACATGTCACCCAGGCTTGGCTAATCAGACGTGCCCATGAGAGGCTCGGCTTCTGGACCAGAAAGGGCAGCGTTGGGATTCTCCTGGAATGCTGTGGCACTGTCCCATTGCTACGGCAGCCATGTGCAGTGGCAGGGTGTCCTGCGGCAGCGTTGGGGGCAGGACACTTGCCCGGCCCACTCGTGGCCTCCCAGGCTGTCTTTACTCCTGCCTCTTACAGGGCCTTCCATCATGTTCTTTTCCAGATGGAGAACCAGATTCAGCTTCTGTTGCTTGCAGCCGGGAATCCTGGCCCACGGAAGGTGAAACTTGCACTCATGCTCAGAAGCAGCTGGTCTTGGGCGTCTTCCCTCTGAGCAACTGGTCTTATTTTGTGGACACTGACTTGTGTAACGGCTCTTGTTTCGCTCTTCGGGTTGGTTGCTGGGAGGCTCAGGGGAGGTGCCCTGAGCAGGCGTTTAGGACCCTGTGCCACCCGCAGGTGGTCCCACATTCCTCGATACAGGCGTCAGGGCCAGTAGCACTAGGGGGAGGGTCCCATTTGCTAAGAGACTGCTGACTCATACCCATCTGCCTTTTGCCAGCTTGGCGATCTCGGGCAAGGGCCTTCTTCCTTCTGGGCCTCAGTTTTCTTGTCTGTGAAATGGGATCCATCACAGTGCCTGCCCCCAGCCTCGTTGTGGAGAACGAGTGAGCCAGAGCCGGGAAGACACCCCATATCTTGCTCACAGCCGCCATTCAGTAAGTGCTGAATATTATTTTTAATCGTCTCATTTCCAGAACCTTATTTTCCCTGTGCCTCACTTTCCTTGCAAACTTCCAAATCATTTTATTTCTTAAGGAAATTTAAAGGTCTTGGTAAGCCACCTTAAAGTCTTCAGCTGGGATCTAAAACGCTTCTGCTCGAGTAGAACACGTGCTCTGACATCTTATACCACCTGAGAAGGATAACCCCCACCATGGCCAGACCAGGGAGTTAAAAGTACTTCCATCTTAAAGATGCTCAACGTCGCTAATCATTAGAGAAATGCAAATCAAAACTACAAGGAGGTACCACCTCACACCGGTCAGGATGGCCATAATTAAAAAGTCTACAAATAACGATTCCTGGAGAGGGTGTGGAGAAAAGGGAACCCTCCTACACTGTTGGTGGGAATGTAAATTGGTGCAGCCACTGTGGAAAACGGTATGGAGGGTCCTTAAAAAACTAAAAATAGAGTTGTCATATGATCCAGCAATGCCACTTCTGGGCATGTATCTGGAAGAAACTGTAATTCGAAAAGATACATGCACCCCAGTGTCCACAGCAGTCTTATTTACAATAGCCAAGTCACGGAAGCAACCTAAGTGTCCATCAACAGATGAATGGATAAAGAAGATGTGGCACATATATACAATGGGATATTACTCAGCCATAGAAAAGAATGAAATAATGCCATTTGCAGCAACATGGATGGACCTAGAGATGATCATACTAAGTGAAGTAAGTCAGACAGAGAAAGACAAATACCATATGACATCACTTACATGTGGAGTCTAAAATACAAGACAAATGAACGTATCTATGAAACAGAAACAGACTCACAGTCATAGAGAACAGACTTGTGGTTGCCAAGAGATAGGGGGGTAGAGGGATGGATTGGGAGTTTGGGGTTAGCAGAGGCAAACCATTTTATATAGGATGGATAAACAAGAAGGTCCTACTGTAGAGCAGAGGGAACTATATTCACTATCCTGTGATAAACCATCATGGAAAAGAATCTGAAAAAGAATGTCTATATAGGTATAACTGAATCACTTTGTTGTACAGCAGAAATTAGCACAACCTTGTAAATGAACTCTACTTCCATCAGATAAATTTTAAAAAATAGATACATAAAAAAAAGTATGTTCATTTTTAATAGAGTCTCTAAGCACCAATAGAAAATATTTAGAAAAGTGGATGACTTCAGGCGATAAATAGTCATCGAGCACCTATATTGCCCTGGCACCGGTCCAGATGCTGGGGGTAGAGGGCTTTGAAAAGTCCTTGCTGCTAGGGACCCACATCCTTATGCAGGAGAGAGAGAATAAGCAAATGGTGTTGTTCTGGAGAATGAGGGGGCTTTGAAGAAAAGTTAAGCAAAGGGAGGGGAGAGAGAATGAAAAGGTGCCAGAGACAGGGGACAGGGAAGGGGTGTTTGCCCAAGGCCTGAGTGAAGGGAGGTGGGGAGTTGTGCAGGCATTTGGGGAAGAACATTCTGGGCCCAGGGAGCGGCTGTGCAAAGGCCCTGTGGGCAGCTGGCTTTAGTCTCACAACTGGCCTGACTGTCTCAGGAATTCTGGCATAGAGTAAGGACATGGAATCTTCCCGGATTTATGAACCACATCTTCAGGCATGATCACAGGTAAATGTTGATACGGCGTATGTACACGGAAATATCTTATCACGATACAGTGTGAACTGGAGAGGAAAACCCAAAGGGTCTCAGATTGTTCTACAGCTCCAGGAATATGGCACACAGGATGTTAATGGCAGCATTTTACAGTTTCCAAAGTGGGGAGACACACTGTGTGTGCGTAAAACCTACCCAGGAAATGAGGTTCTTCAATTGTCTGTGAGGCTTGTCTCGTAATTGATTCAGTGCCCGCTGCTCGTGCATTTGGAATGACCCTCATATTTTGCCAGGACTGGAAAATATGTATCCAAATGTCTATGGACTCACTTAAAAGAAAAAAAAAAGTCGACGCACCCACGCTCGCTCTACTTTGGAGACTGAGGTAAGCTAGCATTTCCAATCACAGCCTGTTAGGCAAATACTCCAGCATTTCTCTGAATTCACCTTCACTTTTCTGTTAAATGGAGTCGTTTATCTGAAGAAGAGACCCTGGGGGGACCCACTGTCCCATTTTGCAGGTGAGTGACCAAGGCGCAGAGTGAGGAGAGGACACCCAGGTCCTTTGCCAGCTGAAGGCCGGCTAGCACCAGGACTAGGGATTCATCCTGAACATGTGCCACAGACTCCCAGTTGCCTCCCAGTACTTATTCTTTGCCTTTTTCTTAGTAAAAGAACTCCTAGTTTCTCAGCTGACATGTGACTACCCAGAAAAACGATGACACGCCTTGGCTTCCCTTGCAGCTTGGTATGGCCAGTGGGAATGAGTCAAAGTGTGTGGGCAACTTCCAGGGAGGGAGAGTACCCTTCTTTGCCATTTCTCTTTCCTGCACTGGAATGCAGATTTGATGGCTTGAGCTCAAGCAGCCATCTTGGGCCATGAGGAGGATGTCTTTGCTGAACACGGCAGAGCAGCCTGAGAGATGGACCCTGGGTCTCTGATGAGTTCATGAAGCCCCCTACCAGCCCTAGAATCCCGAAATGCCCACTTCTGGGCTTCTCTTATATGAGAGAGAATTACTTTTTAAAGATAGCTTTTTTGTCCCTTGCTGTTGAACCAACAGAGACCTTCCCTGGGTCTCTTCTCCCTGCCATGTGGCTATTTCTGCAACCCTCTCATCATGATAGAGGTAAAGAACAGCCCCAGAGAGGGGGCGTGAACTGTCTGTCTGAGGTCACAGAGCCTCTCTTATATAAACAGCCACTTCAGACCTGCGCAGAGTAATTGCTAAAACAAATAGGGCCTACCTCCAGCGTGCTGGTCAAGACCGTGGCCTAGAGAGCATTTCCCAACAGGCTGTTCACATGACCACTAATCCACGAGGATGGTGACATTTTGAAGGCCTTTGCCACTGCGGCTGCTGTCAGCCCAACTCTGCCTCGCCCTCCTCAGGGACACGCTGCAGGGCCTGGTGGGTGACCCCTGTGGCTCTGAGCAAACAATTCCCTGGAAGGTCAGCCTCTGGGACAGTTGGGGACATTGATCCACCAGGCCCTGATCAGGCTTCTGATGTGAAGCATCGTCCCTCCTGGGTTCCGCCCAGGAGCAAGAAGGTCCTTCAAGATCTTCCCTCCCTCCCTCCCTTCCCATTTGTCTGCATTTCCTGTTGGCAAAGATTTTCTTTGAGACCCTAAGGATACTGCAGTGCACCCCCCTCCCTGTAATTGCCTCTGACCTTCGGCGACTCCTCCCTCCTCACAGGCACCCCCTCCTCTGATTGATGGGGAGTGACGTAATTCATCCCAGCCACGCTTCTGCCACTGGGGTCTCGCAGAGCTCCCCAGCTGCCTCTTTCTCCTTACCGTACGAGCCCACAGTGGCATTTCACGACTTCTCCGCTTAGTGAAAAGAGAGACACAATTTCTCAGTAGAGTCAGATACTTAGGGCCTCACTCTGAAGAGGACATAGAGGCAGTGGCCACAGAGGGGTCCCTTCCCGGCTCCAATATCAGACGAAAAGCACTGGCAGGGAAGACGCTGCCACAGCCGTCCTGTCCTCCTTAGGAGTCCTCTGAGGTGGGACGTGCCCAATCTACAGAAGGGCAAGCTGAGAGCTGAGAGCTGGATTTGCCCCAGGTCACACCAGCTAGGCAGTCCCGGCACCGCGATCCAGCCCTGCCTCAGACCGGATCCTGTGGTCTCCCTACTGCCCTTCCCAGCCTCCACCCTGGGAGGAGGTCACCACACGTGGCCTTGAAAGGTAAATCTTGTGTCTTTGGTGACAGCTGGAGAAGGAGAATTTCTTACTGCTAGCCACGCACCCCCATCCCTTGCCAGGGACCCTCCCCATATCCCCTACACCCCTTGCTGTCCCTCGGCTGTCTAAGATCCTGCAGTGGTGCCCATTTCCATTCAGTCAGCAGTCCCTAAGAAAGGCTGGTACTAACCTTGTTTATACTAGGGTGTGACTGACTGATACATGTCTAACTGCTCTTCTTTGGAGGTGCTGACTTTATAATTGAGGGCTCTGAGGACCTAGGGCTTAGTGACAAAGGAATGGAGACTGAAGGATGCAGCTTCCAGCAGCACGACAAGGGGTCTTCCCAGGGGACCCTTCAAGTTACAACCCTGTGCTGCCAGCAGGAAGGTACTTAAGGCCAGGTTGCAAGTCCGTGGGCATTGTAGTTAGCATAGGAGTATCACTCACTCCTGGAGAGAAATCCTGCCCAAGAAGTACTCCTGGGAGAGGTGGAGGCACCCCCAGGGAACCTGGAGAGCTGTATGCTCATCCCGTCTAGAAGGAGATGGCGCAGATGTAGATCCCAGCCCTTCCCTGAAAGGACCCCAGGGGCAGCCCCTCGTTCCTGACCTCAGTTGCCCCCTCTCTTCCTGTAGTTGCTCTGAGATTCAGCATTTCCCACAGTTCCCGGAGTGGAAGCCCCGTCCTCCTCTGTGTGCATCAGGCTGGCCCCTCCCACCCTCCCTCCTCAGGATGGCAGAGCGATGCCGCTGCCTGGGGGTCACCGAGGAGGCGACGGGGCCCAGGACAACCTCATGAAGGGACGTCCCAGCTCTGGTGGCACCTGGCAGGTGTTTGAAGGCCCCTCTGAACGTTCCATTGCTCCACTCACGCTTCTCCCTCCTCTGGCTTGACTCTCAGACGCTTTGAGAACAAACCAAAAATAAAAATTAATCCTTTTCCAGCTGATTCGCTCATTTTTTGCAAATCCTCACTCTGTCCCCTCCGCCCTTGGGACTTGTCTCCCAAAGGAGGCCGGAGGGTCATTCCTGGGGGGAGTTCTGGCTTTGGCTGAGCACGTCTCTGGGAGTGCAGCTGCCCTGTAGACTTGACCTCTGACCTCTGGGGGGAAGCACAGACTGGGGGCCACCGAGAACCACCTCCCACCCCCTCTGTCCTACAGGAGAGGACACCCCGGCTCGGCTCCTGGAATTCCCTGTGGGGACCAGGGGTGGTAAGTCCGCCGCCTCGTTCATTCTCCCATTCATTCACTCATAGACGGAGTGATGTCATTCATTCATTCACTAATCCAAGGACGGAGGGTGGGGCCGGTCAGACGGATCCAAGTACTGGACTTGGTGACCGAATCCTTATGAGGCAAGAGGAGGACCCTATCTTCAGAAATACCTTCTGCTCGCCCCAGAGCGATCCGCCGGGTCCCTGATGCCGGGAAGGCCCTCAGGGCTGCTGCCCGCGGCAAGCAGGCCCCGTCCCTAAGGGCCACAGGCAGGACGCCAACGGCCTGGGAGAGTGAGGTGAGCCGTCCTTCGTCCTTTTGCCCATCTGGCGGGGCCTTGCTAGGCAGACGGAACCCCTCAGAGCACAAGAGGCCTCGTCCCAAGACAGAGGGAGCTGCCCGGCCACTGTGTGGAAGAGCGCAGGGCTGGGACCAGGCCCCCATATCTGTCCCCTCTTCCTGCGCACAGGGCAGCCTGGTGGCTACAAGAGGAGGCCCTGGAGAGGGTCACTCACAGCCCTGAGGCCACGAACTGTGTGAGCCACGGGCACGTGACTTCACCCCTCTGGGCCCCAGCTTTACCCCCTCATGGAAAATGGGATCAAAACAGCACGTGGCAAGGACCAAGCCCTGTGCTTAGCGCCCTTGACGTGTTTCAACTCAAGGGCTTCCCACCCCAGGGTGCTGCAGGGCGGACGCTATTCTTAGCCCCAGTTAACTGATGAGCAGACAAAGGCATGGAGGGTCAGGCAACTTGCATCGGGGCCAACCTCGTGAGGTCCCGCGAAGCTCAGCGGCGTCACGGCCCAAGTGCTCAGTGGAATGCCGCGCGCTCGGCTAGTGCTCCGTACAGGCGGCGCGGGAGCTCTCAGAGGGGACGCTGGGCAACATCTGGGGACACTTTGGGGTTGTCGCTGCAGAGGAGGGCGCTGCTGGCCTCTAGTGGGTGGAGGCCAGGGATGCTGCTAAACGCCCTACAGGGCCCGGAGCGACTCAGCCCCAAATTCAACAGCACCCAGGCTGAGAGGCCCTGGGCTGTGATTACTGTTCTCAGGAAGGGGCTTCCCTCCTAGGAAGGGTCTTGCATGTACATACCCACTGTTGGACTGCCCACCCCGGAGGTGCTTCCCCAGCCAGGCTGGGCTGGACACCATGAAAAACTGCTCCCTGGGTCCTCCCTGGACCCATCCGGGGTCCCAGAGGGCAGGTGGGATGTCCAGCTGGGGCTGCGCTGGCAGGGAGCAGCGTGCCCCAGGCCCCCACCCCACGGATGCCCGCTCCCTGCTCGTCAGCAGAGGGTTCAGCGCCATCTCCTCCATCTGAGTGTGCCCTGCACACTGGCCTCAGGTGGGCACTGGCTCCCAGCAGCTGGTCGGGACACCTCTGCACCGGTGTCTCAGGCAAGCGGGTAGAGGCCGCTCTGGTGGGCCAGCAGAGTTTGCAAAATGAGTCAGCTGGCAAGAGGGCTCAGAGCACGTGGGTTAATCATTAACGCACAGCTCAGACACTTCCCCGGGATCCCAAAGGACCTGGGCCTGCATGGCATCTGCCAGCCTTGACCATGGTCCTGCGTGACCCACCCCATCAGGGCCAGCTTAGTCTGACTATGTGCCGAAGGGGAGCTTCAGTGCCCAGGGACCCTGTCTCCGTTTATCCCTACATTTTCAGCTCTGAAAAGTCAGAGCTGTTTGTTGAAGGAGAGTGGTCCCATCTCACAGCTCACACTAACCCCCTGACCAGTAACAGCCCCTTCAGATCACCCTGCTGCGCTTCTCTAAGAGTCTGCTCTGTTCCCCATGCTGTGCCAGGCACTCAATGTACACTCCTTCTTTGAATGTTCTCACCAGCCCTGCAGATGAAGGGTTGTGTGTCTCTATTTCGTGGGTGAGGGGGTGAGGTCCATACAGGTGGCTGTCCAGCGACAGGTCTGGTTGAGAGCAAGGGAGAAAAAGAGTAAATCATTTCTTCCCTTGGGGCCTCTGTTTCCTCAAGCCGTCCCTGCAGTGCAGGGCGTGGCGAGGGTTAAGTGGGGCAAAGCAGGAAAAATTCTGAGCACCATCCCTGAGCACACCGTAAGAGCTCAATAAATATTGGCTGCCTCTCATGTCACCGGGCTGTGTCTCAGAGCCAAGGATCCTTGCCTGGTTTGCTCGCTGGTGTCGTCAGCACGCGGCAGGTGTTGCAGGAAAACTTATGTCAGGTGACTTGGCCAAAGCCACAGGGCAGGCCACAAGTCTTAGCCCAGGTGGGTCTGACTTTTAGTGATGCGCTCTTTAAAAAGGCTGCATTCGGTCCCCGAGATATTACTCATCACTTGGGAAAGTGAATTACGCTTCCTTTAGGCAGGCGGGTTTGAAAGCAGCGGTACCTGGGTGTGGCCACGGAGCTCCCCTTCACGGGCCCCAGGCCAGCTGCCCATTGTTCCAGCTCACCGTCGGTGCAGACCCCGCGCAGAGCCCGAGCCTGGTGACGGTCACTCTCCTGACTGGAGGAGGGGCGTGAGGGGGTGGACAGGTGGCGGAGGCGGGGAGGCAATGTGGGGAGACCTCTCCCTGGGGGAAGGAGAAACTGGGACCACAGGGGGACTCTTGGGGGTGTTAGGGCATGAAAACAAGGACTGATGGCTGTGGGTCTCCCCAGAAATCAACTCTGGGCTCGAGGATTTTATCCCAAAGCTGGTCCCGGCTCGTTTGGCCACTGCAAACCCCTGCTGCACGAGATTCAAGGGTGATACATCAGAGGCTGCCACTGGCGAGAGATACAATAATAAACTTCATTCATTCATTCATCATCCACTCACTCACTCATTCATTCATTCACTCACTCATTCTCCCTTCCAGGAAACATTTCCTGACCACCTGCTTTGTCCAGAAAGGCTGCTGTGGGGTAGAGCCGAGATGAAAGTGCCTGCGTTCCTGACAGCAAGCAGTGCCTGGGGGCAGCGCAAGGGGTCTTGCGGGGAGAAGGTCAGGTTCAAAAATTGCATTTTGAAGGTGAGATTGATGCTCTCCTATTGTCCCCGTTTGCAAGAGCCACGTCCCCATCCTGGGCTCTAAACGTGTTCCACGCAGGCAGCACCGGGTTGCGGCGACGCTGCAGAACCCCCCTGGGGTTCAATTTTCTCAGCTGTAGGTTAGACTGGTCCACGCTCAGGGCGCAAATGCCAGCGAGTTGAAGCTTCGCTTAGCGCTTAAAGCCTCCTAATGGGCTCACAACACTTACCCGTGTCTTATTATTAATACCAATTACTAAGGCTCGGCCCTGCCAATCATGCGTCTCGTTTTATAAATACTGTCGGGACAAGAAGGTCACCCGCAGCTCTTTGCTGCAGCCATGGTCTTATTTGCAAAAGAAAGTTTGAAATAAATTCTCAGGGCAGAAAAAGGCACCTCACGAATGAAGCCCTGAAGTTGGCTCTCGTAGAAGAATCTGTTTTTGCTCAGGCCCTGGGATACAATTTTTAGAGGACCCTTAAATCATGCGTGTGGAGGTTCAAAGCCGGGTTCCACCACCCGGCTGCCTGGAGGCGAGACTGGGTCACCTCTGGGGTTTGTTAGTGTATTTAAAAAGTGACAAATGGTTGTTTCTATAAGGAACTTATAACTGGCTTTGGACAGAGTTATTGGATGCTGGGGATGGGGAGACGGCATGGACGGCATTTCTCCCCGTGCCCTTTGAGCCACCGCTTCGTGCCGCTGTAAACAGTGAAATGTAATATTGCCTTATTTGGTCACAGAGCCAAGTGATCGCTTGCAGAGGCCTCTTTGCCTTTGACTGTGTGAGAAACAATTAGGTCCACGTCCTCGTTCGCCTGGGCTGTGGATGTGGGGGCCACCTCCGTCGACCTGCTGGGGCTTCAGGGCCCCCTTTGGATGGGGCCCCCTGGGGTCTGGCGCCGATGCGCTTCTGGTGCAGCTTTCACAGATGCTGCCCAGGGTGCTGCCCAAGGCAGGGGAGCGTGCTCCCCAGATCCAAAGCTGGGCCCCGCGGGCTTGCAGTAGGCTAGGTGTCCAGGTGCAGGAGACCAGGCGTCGGAAGAACCTCCCATTTCTTTGAAGTCTGTGTGGATACACAGATTTGAAACAACAACGTTCACCGTCGCAGAGCTGGATTCCAGAAGGTCGGGTGTCCCTGGATTTCTGGGGTGTCCAGGGAGTGCTCCAAACCTGGACAGGGAAACTAGGAGCAGGATATCAGCTGTGGCTGGTGCCACTGGGATGCCAGGCTCGGGCTCAGCACTGCCACGCGTCCTGGACACTGAAGTTGGGGTGGCCCTTTCACTCACAGAGAAGGGGCTGGACCACAGGCTGGTGTGTTGGAGGGGCAGCTAACTGGGGTCCCAGGCCTTGAACCAGGAGCCCAGCAACAGCCATGCAGCGGGTGCTCCTGCCCCCAGGAGCAGCCTGGAGGAAGTCCCCCTGCAGAGCCAGCTGCCTCCTTGTCCCCTGGTGGACAGGAGAGGCCCTCATGCTCCCTCCGTGAAAGTCTAGCCTCCATGGAAAATGCGGCTGTCCCCAGAGGTCATCTGCTCAGTCACCACTCTCCATACCCGGGTGTTCCCTCCAAGGGGTGATGTGGAGTGGATCGGACAGTGGGAATCACAAGGATACGAAGAGGAAACACAAAGGGTCCGTGACTCCCAGGGTGGCCCAGAGTGCGAAGGAAGCTCTGGTGCCTGAAGTGATGGCGTGGCGGAGCCGGGCCTGGCATCAGAGGGCCCTGGGCTCTGGCTCCAGACTTGCTGTGTCCTTTGGGTGGGGCTGCAGGCAAGTCAGTTCTCTCTGAGCCTCAGTTTTCCCATCTGTGAAATAGGCTTACTGGGACCTGCCTTAGAGGGCTGTTGCGAGAAATACATAGATAGATATATGTAGAGATGCCAGTGGTACATGGTAGGTGCTAAAATGATGTTGGTGGGATTAAATAAATAATCGAATGAGAAAATGTCACTCAAGTTTTCCAGAATGTTATTATTTCACCTGCCATTTGTTATGATGACACACAAGAATGCAACTTCTGGGAAGTATCCTAAAGAGAGGATGCCCTTCCCCTTTCCTCTCCCTCTCTTACTGGCTGGGATAGACCTGTGATGGCTGGAGTAGGAGCAGCCATTTTAGACTATGAAGTGGCTTGGGGAACGGAGGTTTCACAAAGCAGGGTAGCAAAAGGTAAGAAGCCTGCGTCTCTGAAACCAGGGAGCATGTTTCCTTATCCACATACCCCGGGATTTTTACACGGAGAATAAACAAACTTCCATTTTGCTTAAGACAGTGCATGAAAGTATTCGTGAACTGTGAAGATCCTCACAACAGTAAGGTAACGACCCTATCTCCGATATCCAGAGTGAAGGACAAGTTCGTTAACTTTCTGCTGCCTTTGTTTTTCACCTTTAAAATGGGTCCAACTTTTATTTTTATTTTGATGAGTGGCCTTCGTTTTGCCCTTACCCTGCCATAACTCCTTTGAGTTGACTGTCATCATTCAATGTCCTCACTCTATACGTCTGGGTGCCCAGCCCTCCCCACCCCCTGGCCTGCACTGTGCCCTTTCCACCCAGGCTGACTGTATTCTGCGTGCAGAATGGACCTCTTACAGAATCCTGGGACTCAGGGGATGTTAGACAGTGTTGATTGCAGCTCTCACCCAGTATAGGCTGGCCTCACAGCACCCCCCCCCAGCCTCTCTGCTTAAATGCTTCCAGGGATGAGGTGCTCACCACCTCCCATGCAGCCTGATCATTGCTGGCAACCTCTTCATGCCAAGGAGCATTGCCCAGAGCTGAGCACCAGCTGTGTGCCCTGGGACTTGCCTACCTACCTTGGACCTGCTTTGCCTGGGACTGTCCTGGCTTCGGCACTGCAAGTCTCACACCTCAGGGAACCCCTCCACTCTGGGCACACTGGACAGGCTTTCCAAGTGTCTTAATTTCCTGGGGCTGCGGTAACAAATTACAACAAACTGGGTGCGTTAAAACAACAGAAACTGATTCTTTACCAGTCTGGAGGCTCTGAGTGAGAAGCTCTTCCAGCCTCTCTCTCAGTTTCTGGGGGCCGCCAGCACTCCTTGGTGCTCCTGGGCTTGTGGCTGCATCCATCTGCTCTCTCCTCAATCTTTGCGTGGCCTTCCTCTCTGTGTCTTCTCCCTTTCTGTCTCTTAAAAAGACACTTGTCATTGGATTTAGGGCCCAATCCATCCTGAATCCAGAATGAGCTCATCTTCTGATCCTTAACCTGATTCCAACTGCAAAAACCCAAATGCCAGATAAGGTCACATTCACAGGTACTGAAGTTAGGACTTGGACATATCTTGTGGGGGACACCATTCAACCCCTTACAGCAAGGAATGAAGTTGACGCTTGTACTGGAAGGTCAAACAGGACTTAACTAGGTGAAGAGGTAACGACAAGAGGAATTCCAGCCAGCAGAAATAGCACGTGTCAAGGCCCTGTGGCCGGGAGGAGCTGACACATGTAGGAAATGTGTCTGAAAGAAGCCCAGCATGACTGGAGTGGGAGGGAGAGGAAGCAGCACAGGACACTCAGGCAGGGCCGTGCAGGCCATGAGAAGGACCCTGGCATTTTCTTTGCAGGTGGTAAGGGAAGTCTCAGCGAATGATAAGCCTTGAATAGCCCTCCATGCACGCGACGGCTGCTTCAGTGCCCAAGGCTTGACGACTTTCCCAGGCTCCCGATCCCTGGGCCACAATGGACGAGTGCAGGTAAGCAGACAAAAGTGCCTGGACCACCTGCTTCTTGTCCAGGCTTTTGCTTCTCGGGCAGGTGGGGCCTGTGCTCTAGATATTCATCAGAGAGCAACCCTGCTGCTGGGGCGCCCCCGTAGCCCAAGGGGGCTGTCCCTCGGGCAAGGTTTACCTCCCTGGGCCCTAGTTTCCTCGTATGTCAAACCAAGTGATGTAATGGTCCTTACTCCTAGGGACTGGGTCATGACAAAATGAGTGAAAAGCCACAGGACACGGTTGGGTGCAGGCCCGGGGGCCAGGTGGAGAGTGGAAGAGGACGGAGAGGCCTGGAGACAGCCCTCCAAGCGGTCCAGGCTGGCCGTGTGAGCTTAACATGGAACATCTGCTCCCTCGGCCTCTACATGTGTGAAAGCAGCAAGGTGGCCTGGGTGACGGCAAAGACGTGGACGACAGTTTTCCACGAGCTTTCCAACGTAGCCGGCACTTTTAGGAACCTCGTTTTCTCATTCGGTGTTGAAGCCCACTTGCACCAGTTTGGCTGGTGAAGAAGCTGACACCTGAAGAGATTAAGCGATTTGGCAGAAGTCACCCTACAAGGTAAGGGGTGGGGCAGAGACCTGGAGTCAGGCCATCCGGGCCTGTCCCAGCGCTGAGATGTAGTGGGGAGTCAGAGGTGGGAAGGCCGAGGCCACCCGTCCTGGCCCTGCTGGGCTCCTTCCAGGGGGAGGTGAGGATGCTGGGTCTCCAGAAACATCTCTTTGGAAACTTTAAAAAAACCCCTGTTATTAAAAGATGAAGTGGAGAGGCAGGCACGTTGCAAACATCAGATCTGAGAGCAGTTCCTTCTCCAAAAACCCTTCCAATAACTAAGAATAGTGGGTTTCCTTCTGCCCATTAAACTTGAACCCCGCTCATCATTTTCCGACACGTTATGCAGTTAATTTGAATTGTCGGCAACGGGGTCCGGAGCTGCAGGGGTTTGGCGGGCGTCCCACTAAGCGCCTTTGTTTGGGCCTCGAGATACGATCTCTGCTGTCTTATAAAGAGAGACCCAAGGAAAGGGGAAGAGCGGCGCTTTTTTCCCCTTCTAAGATATGTCTCAAGTTCTGCCTTCTGGGCTGGGATCCTGGAGAAATGCACAGGAGACCTTATTTGGGATAATTGAGTTCCTTGGAGTTTACGGGAGTTAGACATTTGCTCTCAGCACTGTGTCTGGGTGATGGGGGAGGTTGGCGCCACGTGGGGGGCTGCGTGTGATGGGGAGAAGCTGGCAGGCCCGGCCACCGTCGGGGGCTGCTGTGTGGCTGGGCGAGCTCCTTGACCTCTCTGGGCCGTCTCCCCTCCTGCTGAGATGAGACGTGTGTGCTGAGAACAGACAGCAGAGGTTTGTCGAGCACTCGCTGTGCACCCAGGGCAGACCCAGATGCTGCAACATCCCTTTAGCCCTCACAACAGCCCCATTGGACGGATGAGGAAAGTGAAGCTCAGAGACATTTAGTAAGTCTCTCAAGGGCACACAGCCCGCAAATGGTCACACCAGAATTTGAATCTAGGTCATCATCTGCATAGGTTGTACTTCCGACCACCACCCTTTCACCCTCCACTGTCCAGCAGATGCTTACAAGCGCCAGGGACTTGTAATTTTGCAGGCCAGCTTTTCAAAGACCCCTTTCCTGACTATAAAATGATGCGGCCACTACAGAAAACAGTTTGCTTCCTGAAGAAGTTAAACAGAGAATTACCACATGAACCAGGAATTCCACTTTTAGGGTTTAAAGAAGTGAAAACGTGTTCAAACAAAAGCTCTTATGTTAATGTCCACAGCGGCCTTCCTTACAATAGCCAAAAGGTGGAAACAACCCAAATGTCCACCAACAGAGGAACGCATGAACAAACTGTGGTCTCTCCCTGCCGTGGAAGATTATTCATCCATGAAAAGGAATGACATTCTGACACGTGCTACACCACGGATGAACGTTGAGGACATGACATTCAGGGAAAGAAGCTGATCGCAAAAGGCTGCAAATTGTATCATTTCATTTCTACGTCGTTCCAGAATGGTCAGGGCTGTAGAGACAGAAAGCAGATTGGTGACTGCCAGGGCCTGGGAGGAGGGGGTTGGGGGGTGACTGCCATGGGTAGTAGGGTGATGACGACGTTCCGGAACGAGATGGCGGCGATAGTTGAACAATGTCGTGAATTCATTAAATGCCACTGAACTGTGCAAACTGAGACGCTGAATTTTATGTTACGTGGATTTTACGACAATTTAGAAAATCTCTTTGAGGTTTGGGGAGGCTGAGGCTCGGTCCCACACGAGCGGCGGTTTTGCGGGGGAGGGGGGAAGGCTGGCAAGGAGGACCCCGCGGTGGGCTGCGGACAGGAAGACTGGGATGCAGACGCGCACCTTCTCGGGATTTGGCAGGAAACGCTCCTGGCTGTGAGATGTAAACACCTGCTCTGGACCACCCAAGAAACCTACAGCAAAAGGTTTTCTTCGCAGATTCTCTGGTGTGAGTGGTCTTCGTTGTGAGGGGGAAGCCGCCGGGGTCTTGAGGTCAGGGCTGGCACGGAGGTTAAGCAGGTGAAGTCTCCAGGAGCTGCTCAGGGGCCTCATCCGTTCTGTATCTGTGTCCAGTGAGAGCCTCGGTTAACAGCCTGCTGTGAATGGCTGCGTGGCTCTGCGGGCACGGGTCACTCATGGCCCCTCCACATCCGCCCGTGCCCACAGTGGGCGGAGACCGCGCCCGGGGTTTCTGGGATGTGTGGCTTTTGCTCCCTGGGCCCCCGGGGGCCACCCTCCCCACTCCAGTCATGAGACCCAGGTGGAGCCCCCTCCCCCTTCAGCTTTGGGGTGACTGGCGCCCCAGGTGGACCTTGAGCCCCGGCATCCTTGGGCTACAGTGACAGGTCCGGGGATGGCCCCGTGGCCCGAGCTGGTCCGGTGGCTGGGAGCCTGGGTGAGACACAGCCTGGAGATGCTGGTGTATCTTTGCCAGCCCCTGGGGACAGTACAGGGGATGGCCGAGCTGAAGGAGGCAGCTGTGTATGGGGTTAGTGGACACCTTGACCTCCCCAGCAACGTGACCTGCCTCCCCTCTCCTCTAAGATTTCGTTAGGTTTCTGCCACTTGCAGCAGAAGCACAGGGGACCGCAGGAGCTGTGGACATTTTAGCTTCCTCAGGGGCTGGGGTGAGAGCTGTGTGAGCTATTGCAGCAGCTGACTGGCCAGACACAGGAAGGAAGGGGGCTCGGGGTCTGCCCGCTAAGAGAAAGCAGAGCAAGTAGGGGGCCCTGAGAGGGGAGCACGGGGTCGCTCTTCTCCTCACTGTGACCATGGGGTCCAGCCTCCTCGGAGGGCCAGCCTTCTGCACTGTCCAGTTGAGAGGAAGGAGTCCTGCCTGGGCTCGGCCAGACGTGGGTGTGGCTCCAGCTGTGTGACCTTGGGCCTCCTTGAGTGTCCTCACCTGTAAGTCAGAGGCCATGATGTCCAACACCAGGCACGTGGTCCTGAGTGCCACCTGGGTCCTGGGCAGCCTGGCTCAGATTCTGGCTCCGATACTTACTGGCCACTTAAGCCCCACCTGCCTCAGTTTCCCCATCTATAAACTGGGGTAATAAGGGTGCCTCCTCCCCAGGGCGACTGTGCAACAGATGAGTTTGTGAGTGTAAGTGCTCAAAACGGTGGCCAGGCGAGCATCAGCTGTCACCGGTCCCTGGCAGGGCTGTGGTGAGGACAAAGTGCGGTAAGGACACAGAGGTGTCTTCCAGTGGGGTCCCCTTCTGTGCCCCCCTCCCAAGCCACTCCAGGAGTCAGAGGTGGCTGACGCTGGCCTCCCTCTAGAATAGACCCATTTGTCGCCTAGTGACAGCCATGCCTGAAGCCCTTGCCTGGTCCTTAGCGGGGATGCCAGCAACCAGCGATGCCCGGACCTTCAGTCTCTTCTCCGGGAGCTCATGCATTACGGCTGAAAAGATAAATAAATGCCGCTAGCCTCGCTCCCCGATGATACAGACATCTACAAACATGAGGGGCCACCAACACATGCTCCTCCTTAAAAATGGGCTGTGAGGGAGGCCCAGCAGGGGGTCTTGCAGCTCCCTCATCTGTCCTGCTGGGAGCGGGCACTGGCCTGACCTGGCCTGACCCAGCCTGGGTGAGTGGGGGGCTCCTGCACACCCTCAATCAGGTGGTCCCTCTGCCCTGTGCCTCCCCCTCGACCCCCTGCCTAGCCCCTCTCCCGCCTCTCCGCCTCTCCCTCCCCTCTCCGCCCACCCTCGGTTACACCCAAGCTCCCCGCAGACACAGCCCCTTATCTTTGCCGAGGTGGCTTATGGAGGGAGCACAGAAAACTCAAGGAAGCTGAAAACTCTCCTGCTGGTGGTCTTTGGGGATTTGGATCAAGGCAGATTTGAATTAAAATAAGACCTGGCTAGGTCGAGAAATCTTGATGTTAAAAAGGAAAAAAAAAAAAAAAAAACAGAAGATGTGCCCCTAATTTTACCCCATTGGGAAGGAACTGTTCTCATTAACCAGGGAATGTATCATTTATAGGATTTTTGACCTAGATAGAATCCAGAGACCTCCTATTTCGAGCACTGAGCACAGGCCAAGGGTTCCAAGAGACGGTGGGGAGAAGACCTGGCGGCAGAGCCAGCTTCGGGGCGTGGGGCCCCACCGTCACAAGAGCCCCGAGCTCAGAGGGCCCGAGCTTGGTTTAACGCTCTGCTGTCTCTATCTTCAAACTCTTATTCTTTGACCGAATTTGGGTTTTTAGGTCAAGTCTGATGGAGTGTGTGCTCTGGCCCAGGAGCCAGGCACCAGATGCAGGCTCACCCTCCCCTGCGAGCTGTGAGGCGTCACGACGGGGAGTCCAGTGAAATCCCGGGGAGCACAGGGTCACCACGTTCTGAGAAGCTGGGACCCTCACAGCCCCGGGAGGGCAGCTTCCGTTCAGTCACGGGGAGGCGGTGCTGGTGGTCTAGGAACCACACACAGCCCAGGTGCCCATCACCCCCTTCTTACCCCTGTCACCTCTCTGTATCAAAGTTCTTGCTCCAATACTCATGATGCAGGAGGAAGGGGAGAGACGGGGAATGAAACAGTGGAGACAGTGTGTGCCGTGTCTCCACTGCTCTGGTGAGAACAAAAATGCCCACGTGTGTATGAGCTACGAAACGCAAACTGTGTAATTTCCGTGATTCCACGCACACGTTAACATGCTCTATTTTCCTCCCAGTATACATTTTTATGGAAGGACAGTTGATTTACAATATTTCAGGGGTACAGCAAAGTGATTCATACACACATATATATATATGTATCTCTTTTTTAGATTCTTTTCCATTATAAGTTATTACAGGATATTGGCTATAGTTCCCTGTGCTCTGCAGTCAGTAGTTCTTGGTTGTTCCAATATATACATATTTAAAATTTTTTTATTTTGTATTGGAGTATAGTTGATTTACAATGTTGTGTTAGTTTCAGGTGTACAGCAGAGTGACTCAGTTATGCATATACATACATCTATTCTTTTAAAAATTCTTTTCCCGTTTAGGTTGTTACAGAACATCGAGTAGAGTTCCCTGTGCTGTACAGGACCTTGTTTAACATGCTCTTATATTTGAATTCAAAAAACATGACAAGCCGAGAAAGACACTGCAGAGGAAAGACAAAGGCTTTGCGGTTTGGCACCTCCGTGGGCATTTTTCCACTGCTTTTTGGACCAGGACCTCACAGATCACACAGCCGCCCTCCTGGTTTCATTTCCGTTTCTCCAGTAGCTCTGCAGTGAACGCGTGAAATCACTCCCGCCACGATGCTGAGACCGCTTTGCTGCTGGGGGCCCCTTGTGCAGGCAGGGACTCCGAGACCTCTGCTCCCGCAGCCCCTCCTGCACCCTGGAGAACGGTGGGCTCGTGGGTTTTCCCCCCAGGACTCGGCCCTCCTCCTCCCACGGCAGCCGGTTCCTGCCGCATCTCTGGCCCCAGCGGTCACTGTGGTCTGTAGGACCTGTTTGGCTGCAGGACCCCTGCTCCCAGCTGTGGCCTGGTCCATCCAAAAGGCTCCCCTGGCTCACAGCTTCAGGGACTTCCCACTGTCCACAGGGCTGAACCTGCCCTCCTGGACAGGCTCCAGGCCCCTCGGCCCCTCAACCCCCTCAGCTCCAGCCTCATCTGTGTCTTTCCCTCCTCGGCGCTAACCACTTCTCTCTCCTACCGGGAGCCCCTTGCCACTGGAACACACTCTCTGGGCTTTCTGCATGCTGTTCGCTTGGCCCAGAAGACCTCCCTGCTTCCTGCACAGGCCTGGTTCCTCTGCAGCCGGGAATTCTCAGCGGGGAAGGCACCTTCCCTCCCGCCCCCCGCCCCCCCAATCTAGGAAGATGCTCTGGGCTTCCACAGCTCACCAGCTCTCTCTGTCTCTCTCTTGCTGTCTCTCTACCTCTGTCTCTCTCTCTCTCCTCTTACCTCTCCGTGTTGTCACAACTGTCTGTGAGCAGCTGCTTCACTGTGCGAACAGGGATGAAGCCAGGACCGAGCTCAGGGTCTCAGACGATCACGGCATCTACTGAGCAGCCCCTCTGCCTGGCTCCCATCGGCTCATTTCTCCTGACTCTGCCCTGCAGGGAGGCGCGCTTGCCACCCTAGTCTTCAGGTGCAGAAATCGGGCTCAGAGCCCTGAGGTACCTCGTTCCCGGCCCCCACCCTGTGCCCGACCATGGAGGGTGGACACGGGGACCCGCACTCTGTAGGTGCTTTGCAATCTTGTCCAGCCTGCACACCTGGACTGACCCTGAGTTAGGGGAGCCTGGGACTCGGGGCTGAGCTGGCGTCAGACAACCCGCCCTTCATCCCAGCCGACCGAGGACCAGGGGTAGGGGCTGGTGACCACATCCTCCCTGATGCCAGGAGGTAGGGTCCTGCCAGGAGGTGCTCCTGCCCATCAGGGAGCCCTTCACAGGGGCTGCCGCAGAGGAGTCGTGGGGCGTTCACAAACGGGGCTAATCCCGTGCCATTTGAGCGCCCCCAGGCTCCGAGGTCTGTGTGTGCCCCAGGGAGGGCAGGAAGGGACACTCTGGCTTCCTGGCCTCTGGGAGGTGGAGCCCTGGGGGCTTTCCTCTGTGGGAAAAGGCAAGCTCTGTCCACGAATGTAAATAGATCGACAGATGCTGGTCCTTGGCAGCTCGACTCGGGCCAAGGTCACTTCAGTGAAGCCAGAAGATCCTCTGGGGGCGGCGAGGGCCTCAGGATGGCACTGGGGGGAGTTCAGGGTCCACAGAGGGCAATCCTGTTAGGGTCTCTGCTATGGGGCTGGCGTCCCCCTCGACTTACCCAGAGCTCAGTCCCATGGGTCACCTTCCCTGCTGCTCCCACCTGGGTTCCCCAACCCCGCAGGGGCCAGGACAGAAACATTGGGTCCAGAGAGCCAGAGAAGGTGGAGGAGAGGCATGGAGTATGTGGCTCTAGGGGACCCTGTTCTAAGCGCCTATCCTCAGGAATCCCCAGGACACCTCCGCATCGCTTTTGATTTGGCACAGGTGTGAAGCCCGCTAGTCAGGGAGTAATTAGGCTCAGGGACTACCTTTTTAGAAAATACTAAGAGCTCTTAGATGGTCCGCTATCTATCGGTCATTGTCACTATAGTATAAATTAGTTTGTTTAGTAGGTTTTCCTTCTAACACCCAAAAGTAGATGAGCAGCACGGAGAGGATAGGGCCTCTCGGGGATCCCACCCAGAGCACCGCGGGAGGTGTGCTGCCCGGGGGAGGGTGGAGCCAGGGGGCACTGGGACACGTGAGGCACCCAAGGAACCCTTCCCCCGCCCGCTTACCCCGCTCCTCCCCGACCCACCCCCAAGACCCGGGATTCAAGCAATTACGGTCCGCACCGGAGTTCAGGGTGTCAGATGGGGTGAAATGCCACTTTTTATTGCTGTTAAGTGCCACTTGATTTCCCGACCATGTAGATAAGGTGGGCACCGGTGTAGACGAGGGTTCTGTGAGTGGGGTCTGGAGGGGATGGAATGGTTTGGCCTTTCCCCTCCAGCGCCCCTGAGCAATGGTGCCGAGGAAGAGGTGGGCAGACGCGTCCAGGGTGCAGGAGCCTCTTGGGGGATGGAATGGAAGCCATGGCGCCCTGGTGATGCTCTCAGATGGATGGGAATGGTTCCAGACAGGTGAGGTCACAGATGAGAGAGGGACCAAGGGCCCACAGGTGTCAAAGGGATCCCACACCCGCAGGCCCCCAGCTGAGCCAAAGTTTTAGGGGTCTGGTCCTACCAAGGTGGGGCTCCAGCTGGGGAGGAGTGGAAAGCCCTTGACTCCATAGGCTCTTTGTAGCCTGAGCGTGGGGTGCCACAAGGACCTGAGCAGGGGGACCCCCGGGCCAGCAGCAAGGAGGCTCTGGACCAGTGTTTAACAGCGACACCGTGTGGCAACAGCAGAAACAACGTGGGTCCGACGTGGGCCCTGGAGGCCGATTCAATCCTTTGAGCTCCCGAGGTTCTTGGACCGTTCACATTGGTGGAGGGTTCAAAAGGAAGATTCTAGACTTCTGGCTAAGATGGGGGATGATGGAACAAAGAATGGGAAACTACAAAGGAAGTGAGTTTCTGTATCTAGGTGGGGGCTGGTCACATCGTCACGGGGGACACTGCATGGGGCCAGCCTGGCAGGTTGCTAACAGTTTAGCACAGAAACAGGGATGGGCTTTCCTGCTGGAAGCAAACAGCCCTCTCCCAGTGGAGCTCAGCCAGCCCCCTCCGGGGCTCGTGACCTTCCAAAGCATCCTCCGTCTCTCACCTGCCTCACTGAGCTGAACTGTGGGCTGATACCATGCCTCCCCCAGCTCTCCCGGGGACCACAGCGGGTGCCCCCCGACCCCCTTCTCTGCAGCAGCCAGACTGGAGTCCATGGATGGCGGAGGCAAGGACTTGACTCGCCTCGCGCTTGGAGGGGGAATCCATCCATTCTCAAAAATGCCAGCCCCCAGTGCCTGGTCGCTCCTGCCCTGGTTTGTCCTCCACAGACCTGCTGTCCCAATCCAGGAGAGGGTTGGTCTGTCTGAGTCGCCGGTGGGGTGCCTGATGTTCGGCCGTAGGGGTGACTCTCACGTGACAAGTCTGACCCGACCGGCAAGCAAATTCGCCAATGGCACCAATGTGTTTTCACCCACAGGGGCAGGACTCAGCTTGCCCCCGGTTCCTCCACTGGCGGCTATGGCAGGTCACCGAGACCAACACCCTCCTGGGGGGCAGGGATCTTGGTCCTGTATCCCAGGTCAGCGCGGGTCAGACCCCCCGGGGTCCCTCATGCCTCCTTGCGCCCTTCTCAGCCCTGTGTCCGAGGGACTGGCCTGCACAGGAGGCGTGTGGACAGCTGGCCTTGCCCTCTGGCTTCCGGTCGGGCTGGCCGCGGCGAGAGCCTGGCAGAAGCAGGTGAAGGAGAGGCTGAGGAATTAGTCCCGGCTCCTCCCTGGCGGCAGTCAAGCTCCTCTACCCAAGTGGGCTGTCCTACAGCTGCAGCTCTATCCTGTTCTGGCAACCCCTCCCCTGCCACTTTGGTCTGGGGACGCAGGGCTCCCCACCCACTGCTGCCAGCCGTGGGGGTCCTGGGCAGGCCCCCCCCACCCCGTCTCTGGTTTCTCTTCTCTGTTCACACCTGTAACAACAGTTCCCTTCAATAAACGTGCTCAGGTCCCCCCTTCTGCGTGGGCTGTCATCTCTCGCCATAGGGACACTTCTAGGAGGGGCCTCAGTCCTTGGAGAGGTGGCTGGGCAGCGCAGGTATGAAACGGCCGTTTCTCTAACTGTTTAAAATCTGTCCCTTATCACAGCCACTCCTTATCCTGCGGAAAGACCAGCCTCCCCCTGCTCTCTGCTGTGAGTCAGCCCTGAAGATGTCAGGAGATAGCTGTGCGGCTCCCTGTGTCTCCTTCCCTCCAGCCTAAGACTCCTGGAAGTTCCGGCCCCTCCCTGTCCCGGTCTTTGTTCTCCGAGCACACCCAGTGACTCAGGGTCCCCTTGACGAGCAGGTCCAGGCGTGAACTTGTGTCCACTCTCCGATGCTCTGATGACGGGGCTCAGATCTGCAGAGAGATCCCAGGGCTGGGGCCAGGCCAGGCCAGGGCAGGGCTGTGGATGGGTCCTCCCCTTCATTTGTTCGCAGGCGGGGATGGGAGCAAGTCCGGAAGCCTTTCCACCGCGACCCTCCAAAGGGCAGTGGGGAGGGTGGCTTGCTGAGGTTGTGTTTGTCGACTCAGAATTCCCTGCTCAGCCATGACGCACAGCCCACCATGTGGGGAGGAGGCTGGCCTGGCAGCCAGGAGAAACTGCAGCCCCACCTGGGGAGCCAGCCTGGCTGTGAATTGGAATCATCTGGAGAGATTTTAAAAGTACAGGTGCCCAGGGTCAGCTCAGGGAGGATGGTTGGATGGGGTGAGGCAGGGCTGCCTCTCTGTGCCAAGAACACCTGGGTCAGCTGGGATCATCGTTACTCAGAAGCACAAGCTGAAGCCTGGGGATATTTCCAGGTACCGTAGTGATGGGAGCAGCCGGAACTGGGGTTTCTGGAACATTCTGGAATGTTCCAGAATGTTCGACGTGCCTGGCGGGGACCACGAACCACGTTGGATTTTCATCTCTTTTTGTAATCGTAGAATATGGAGATGCTGGAGTCTGGATTTGTGGGTGTCCCCTTGACCAGTGCAGGGTGCTCTCGTGGGGGGCCTCCAGGCCACATGGCAACGTTATGCAAATCAGGTAAAGGTGCCCCTTCCACCCGACAGAGCTGAGCAAGATGCAGACCTACAAGGTCTGACCCGTGAGCGACGCCCTGAGCTGGGCCCTCGTGCAGCACGCACAGTGCGTGCGACACGGGCGTGTGGTTTCTGGGGGAGTCCGGAGGTCTCTAAACTTGGCGGGTTTATTTCTAGGCTGTTTGGGCAACTTCACAAGGGAACACAGGAGAGACGCTGTCGTGTCCTCCCAGATTCACAGGTTGGAGCCTAACCCCCCATGGGGTGGTGCTGGGGCCTCTGGGATGCGATCAGCATTAGAGGAGGTGGTGAGGGAGGGGCCTCACTCACCCACGGCAAACAGCCCCCAACCTCCCTTTAGACACTTGCTACCTCTGTCAGACCCTCTTGTCCAGCTGCCCACCTTGGGGCCATGAGCGACCTCCTCTTTGTCTTCCCTGGGGCCTCTTCTCTCCCCCTCAGTAAAGACAAAGTCCTCCTGCCTGGCAGGCAGTGAGCAGCTGTGCCGATGCTCCATCATGCTCCCGCGGTCCCATCTTTTTTTTTTTTTTTTTGCGGTACGCGGGCCTCTCACTGCTGTGGCCTCTGCCGTTGCAGAGCACAGGCTCCAGATGCGTTGCAGAGCACAGGCTTAGCGGCCATGGCTCACGGGCCCAGCCACTCCGCGGCATGTGGGATCTTCCCGGACCGGGGCACGAACCCGTGTTCCCTGCATCGGCAGGCGGACTCTCAACCACTGCGCCACCAGGGAAGCCCCCGGGGTCCCATCTTGTTACACACAGAAGAGCACAAAGAGGAAAGTCAAAACCACACGCAATCTTGCTACCTGGAGGCAAATTTTATTGGTCTTGTGTCCAGCATGATTGTGAAACATCTTTCTACAGTATTGGGGTTTTCCTCTCTGGAGCCTCTCTGAAGCATGGAACCTGATTACTCACCTACCCACCCCCATCCATCCATCCATCCATCCAGCTATCCATTCATCTACCCACATACCCATTCATCAATTCATCCATCCATCCTTCCCTCCCTCTTCCCTCCCTCCCTCCATCCATCTAGCTACCCATCTACAATCCAACTTCCCTCCCCTCCTACTCCCTTCCTTCCGTCCTCCTCTCCTTCGTCCCTTCTCTCCTTCTTTCCTCTCATCCAGTAAATAGTCACTGAGCACGTGCCATCTCTCCTATCCCTGATTAGGTTCCTCTAGGAAATGAGTGTTTCCTGATTGAGGTCCCTTGAGGCTAAGGGTCCACATCCCAGGGACCAGCCTCAGAGAAATGGCAGACAACAGGCGCGTGCCCCAGTCCTGTGGATTCTGATTTGGAATTGCTTTCTTGCCACTTTCTTTTGTTGATTTGCTTCACACTGTCAGGTTCTGGGGGGCAGGAGCCCCGCGTCACTGGGACCCTTAGCTGTCGAAGCGGTGGTTAGTTGAGGTTTGATTTGCTTCTTGGCTTCCACCAAGTGAGACCTGTAAGCAGGTGAGTGGAGCCAGCCTGATCCCGGGCAGGAGGTGACGCCTGAAGCAGGTGGGAGGAGGTGTCCCAGGAGAAGGTGCCGGTGGGCACCAAGGAAGACCCCTGCATTATGCCTCCTGGCTCAGGAGCAGAAGAGCCCCAGAGAGAGCAGGCAGGGGTCCTGAGAGCGGATTCCTCCACGGTCTGGGGGACACGATCCTCTCCCAGCCCCAGGGCCCTCTGACCAGAGGAGGCCAGACCTAGAGCCCTGGCCGCGGAGGGTGGTGGCGTGCTCCGTGCTGCCTCGAATTAGCACAACGAGAACCTCGGCCGCTCCAGCCCCGGAGAACGGCAGCCTTTCCCGAACTCCCCCTGGGTGGCCCCTTCTGCCTCAGTTTCCCCCTGTGCTCCAGCCCCTCCTCCCACCTGGGCTGGGAGCCTTTCCTTGAACGCTGACCAGCTGAGCAGGGACCTTGGGTCCTATTGCCAGCGCTTTTTCCATCCCAGGCACCGCCCGGTCCACCCACCTCAGGACCCTGAGGCAAATTAAAAAGAGGGACTGTGTTTTCTCAGAAGGTGCCGCCGGCCTTTCCCAGGAAAAGGCTTGCTGGTCAGGGGGTGGAAGCATTCCAAGTGATGTTTACCAAGAATCTGCCTAACAGGGCAAGATTAGATTCCTTTCTACCAGGATGGGGGTTAATCTGCCCCCCCACCCCCACCCCCCACCCCGCGCCTGCGAGGAGACCAGCACATTTCTACATGGTCCCTCACCCCTTCGCTGATGCTGGAAGAATCCAGGCCTCGCACCTGGATCCCACCTTCAAACACTGAAGCCCGGGGTGGTGGGGAAAGAACCTCCGAAGGGTTTTCGTGACAAGCCCGAAGGTATGAAATCAGGAAGGGCTGTCCAGGGTCCATGCTCTGCGTGGCTCACCCAGGGCGGGGTCTCCGCCCCTCCCCGCCAGGCTGGGGTCCACGGCTCAAGACTCTCAGCGGGAAGCTTCTGCTGCTCCTCTCTCAGGGCCGGTCCTGGAGAGACTCCCAGCACTGGCTTCCGGGTTTGGCCTGGGTCAGTCCCTGGAATAGCCTCCCCCTGGGACCCAGTGTCTCTACTGCACGAGGCAGCGTGGGAAACGGCCGAGGCTCTGATACAGACCCCCACCTCCCTGCAGTCTGGCCCCCGGGGGAGGTGGGAGGGGCGCCGACGCAGAGAAAGCGTTCTGCCCTCCACATCCATCACTTGCCCAGCGGGACCGTCCACTGCCTGTGGCCATGTCCCTGGGCCACTCAGGTTCAGTAGGAATTCCACACGCAAAGTTCTCCTCTTTCGGGATTCCTTTAAGGACCTGCACCCAGCCTACGAGACCAGCGTCATCCACCTTCCACCTTCCACCTTCCACCTTCCACCTTCCAGTCTTAGCGGTGACTGGACTCATGCAGTGTCCTGGTGGCCAGCAGCGGCCTGCCCTTCTCTGGGGCGGGTCCTGTGTGTCCTCAGCATCTCCCTAAGGCCTCTAGATCCTGCCGGCCCGCCTATTGGTCCCCGTCCGCCAGCACCAGCCTTTGGAGGTCACCATGTGTCACTGGCAAATCTGTCTTCACCATCTAGAATAGAGGCTGCTTGGGGGGTCAATGGCTGGGCTAGGCAGTGCCTCGATAGTCACCACAGTCTGGAATCTGGCCCTCTGCCCCTAGAAGAGAGACAGCCCTCGTCCGTATCAGTTTCATTCATTCATCTCTCCAATAGGCGCTAGAAATGCACGCGGGGACCAAAGCACCACATTCCTGGCCTCCTGGGGATTCAGCTCTGATGGGGGAGATGGACATTGTTCCGAAAAAGCACACAGACCAGTGAACGTCGTCATCGGGGACGTGTGGCGATGGCGAGGCCCCCGGAGCCAGGAGGGTATACGCCACAGGGGCGCTGGTCCTTGCCAGGGAGGCCAAGGAACTCCTCCCAGAGGGGACCACACGAGTTGCAAAGCAAAAGCCACCAAAGGCTTCAGCCCCAGGTCACGGCTAGTTTGCTCTCTGGGTGGAGCAGATTGGAGGGGGTCCCAGCAGAGGCAGGTAGGAAACCAGGGCAGCTGTCCAAACAGGAAGTGATGGTCCCCGGGGCAGTGTGGGTGCAGAGGGGAGGAAAGGACACATCTGCGATGTTTGGAGAACACTGCCCTTCTAAGATAAACCAGGTCATAGCAGGTCACCGTGGAGTCCTGGTCTCCAGCATGAGAGCAGCCTGGGCCTGGCCCCTAGCTTCCCTAACCCTAATTGCCCTGACCTTTGCTCTGCTGGCTTCTCCAGGGTCCTTGCCCATGTTGATTTGGGCCTGGGAGAAGATCGCTGTTTTTCTGCCACAGGCCCACTGGCGCTGCCCGCTTGGTGGGCCCGGGGAGCCTGGCACCCGCCGTGGCTTTATTTGATGAGCCGGTCCTCCTGCATCTGGCCTCTGTGGGCCTCTTTGCAGTAAAGCTCCTTTGTTCTCTGAATGACGTTGTCTGAGTTATATCCCTTCACAGGCCCACGGAGGGAGGCCCGAGGTCACAGCTGGATGGGGTCAAGGCCGGCACAGCATACCTGGCCCCGCCCTGCCCCACCCACCCCCGGGAGCTTCCTTCCTTGTTGAGAGGAGTGGAGAGGAAAGCAAACTGGACATCAGGATGGACCCTCATTCTCCGCCTTCCTCTTTCCTGTGGGCCTCCCTGGGGCGGCGGTTCTCAACGGGGCTGGGGCTGGGATGGGGAGCCCCGCTGTTTTGTCCCCCGGGGACACATAGGGGTGTCTGGAGGCATTTTTGGCTGTCTGGAGTCGGGGTGAGACTGGCGTCTAGTGGGTCGAGGCCATGATGCCTCTTATCATCCTTCCAGGCACAGGACAGGCCCCACAACGAAGAATGTTCCAGCCCCAAATCTCGACAGTGCTGAGGGCGAGGACCCCGTCCTGGGGGAAGCCCAGCCCAGCCTCACTGGTTCATGGATCTGGGGCTCCGGTGGTCCCAGCACTGACTTTAGCCCCTCTGCGGCTCAGAGTACTAGCTCACTGTTTTTACATCTTTAATAAAAATTTGCTGTGGGTGCCGGGCTGCGGTTTTGGAAAGAAGGGAGAGTAAGAATTGAAACACGGGCAGGGGACTTCCCTGGCGGTCCAGTGCTTGAGACTCTGCGCTTCCGCTGCAGGGGGTGTGGGTTCGAGCCCGAGTTAGGGAACTAAGATCCCTCATGCCACGGCCGAAGGAAAAAAAAAAAAGAAACAAAAAAAAAGGAATGCAGGCAGGAACGGCCCATGTCACTGGGGACAGAGCCAAGCACAGGGCAGTTACAGCCTGATGTGGTCCCTGCTGTCACGGGGTAACAGAAGGCAGCCTCCTGACCTGGATCTGCCCTGGGGACATGGCTTTGACTTCGGGCCAGGACAACCAGGCCAAAGGGCACAGCATGTGCAAAGGCCCTGAGGAGTCACCACCGGATGGATTAACGCCCGTCTGTCTGAGTTGAGAAGATGGAAGAGGGAAAACTCCCCACGGGGACTCAGGATCAACTGGGAGCCGGTGACTGGTCTGCTGGGCACCCTTGTCCCTCCCTGGGCACCCTGACTCCTCGGCACACAGCTGCCTTTTCACTCCATGGTCTCTGGGGGACGGATGCTGACGGCAGCCAGGCCATCCACCCAGGCTTTGAGAAATGGCAAATCCTGGGACCACTGCCCCAAAACACGGGAGAGGACGACCCCCATCCTCACACTGTGGCCGGAAACACAGCCTGGGATGGCTGCGCTCACGAGTCTTGGAATCCGCCCAGTGCCCTGGCCTCGGCCATACCGCGGTCTCTCCCAGGACTGAGTGACCCATTCTCACTGCACGGCACAGGACGGGGAGAGGGCAGCGCAAGGGGACAGCCTGGGGGCGTTTGCCCGGGAAGCCACATCCAAGCCCACCCTGGTGTTCAGGAAAGCTGTGCCCTGCCGTGTCCTCCTGTGGGTACCCAGAAGGGCTGGACACCGCGGAGGGCTGGCTGGGAGGATGGGACTTTTGTTCTGCGCAGATCCGTCCACTTTCTCTGCTGTGAAGCCACGCCATGGGTCTTCAAACTTGGCTGGATAGACTTCCCGGCCAAGATAATATCCTAGCAACCTCTCAGGGTGACCGGGACACCGTGGTCAGAGTTGCAAAGTTGTTTATATTGAATTTTATGGCATTTGAGGGAACTTGGCGGTTTCAGGCTGGGAGGATGGGTGTTCAGAACTTCCAAAAGTCAGTCCTGGGGCGGCGGGGCCTGAAAGCAGATGGGCTGACTTTTCAGGAACCTGAATCTCTAAACTTTCCACTCACCCCTGGGAGTTTGGAGGATGCTGGGAGCGGGGAGTCTGTGTCTTCTCTGTGGAGCTGCGTCTCCTGAGAGAGGCCGTGGACACGCACCTCCCTGGCTCTGCCTCCCCGAGCTGTAGGTGCCGGGCTCGTGGCTTCTGGGGCCTCGCTAGGAAATGTATATGTGTGTGTGAGTGTGTGTGTGTGTGTGTGTGTGTGTCTGTGTGTGTGTGTGTGTGTGTGTGTGTCTGTGTGGCGGGGACGGGGGGATGCCTGGGGTTGGATCAGACAAAGAAGCCAAAAGTTCGGAAAATTTTGTGTTATTGTCTGTTTATTTTATATTGAGGTATAGTTAATGTACAATGTTACATATGTTTCAGATGTACAACATAGTGATTCATAATGTTTATTTTTTTAATTTAATTTAATTAATTTATTTTTTATACAGCAGGTTCTTGT
This sequence comes from Globicephala melas, assembly GCF_963455315.2. Taxonomy (NCBI): domain Eukaryota; kingdom Metazoa; phylum Chordata; class Mammalia; order Artiodactyla; family Delphinidae; genus Globicephala; species Globicephala melas. The sequence goes on from NC_083321.1 coordinate 3,593,984, forward strand.
TAGTTATCTACTTTATACATATTAGTGTATATATGTCAATCCCAATCTCCCAAGTCATCCCACCACCATCCTGACCCTGCGTTCCCTCCTTTGTGTCCATACATTTGTTCTCTACATCTGTGTCTCTATTTCTGCTTTGCAAACCGGTTCATCTGTATCATTTTTCTAGATTCCACATATATGCATTAATATACGATTTTTTTTTTTTTTTTTTTTTTTTTTGCGGTACGCGGGCCTCTCACTGTTGTGGCCTCTCCCGTTGCGGAGCACAGGCTCTGGACGCGCAGGCTCAGCAGCCATGGCTCACGGGCCCAGCCGCTCCGTGGCATGTGGGATCCTCCCGGACCAGGGCACGAACCCGTGTCCCCAGGATCGGCAGGCGGACTCCCAACCACTGTGCCAGCAGGGAAGCCCACGATATTTGTTTTACTTTTTCTGACTTACTTCACTCTGTGTGACAGTCTCTAGATGCATCCACATCTCTACAAATGGCCAAATTTCGTTCCTTTTTATGGCTGAGTAATATTCCATTGCATATATGTGCCACAGCTTCTCTATCCATTCGTCTGTCGATGGGCATTTAGGTTGCTTCCATGACCTGGCTATTGTAACCAGAGCTGCAATGAACATTGAGGTGCATGGTGTCTTTTTGAATTATGGTTTTCTCAGGGTATATGCCCAGTAGTGGGATTGCTGTGTCATATGATAATTCTATTTTTAGTTTTTTAAGGAACCCCCATACTGTTCTCCATAGTGGCTGTATTGATTTACAGTCACACCAACAGTGCAAGAAGGTTCCCTTTTCTCCATGCCCTCTCCAGCATTTGTAGATTTTCTGATGCTGCCCATTCTAACTGCTGTAAGGTGATACCTCATTGTAGTTTTGATTTGCATTTCTCTAATAATTAGTGATGTTGAGCAGCTTTTCATGTACCTCTTGGCCATCTGTATGTCTTCTTTGGAGAAATGTCTATTTAGGTCTTCTGCCCATTTTTGGATTGGGTTGTTTGTTCTTTTAATATTAAGCTGAATGAGCTGTTTATATATTTTGGAGATTAATCCTTTGTCTGTTGATTCGTTTGCAAATATTTTCTCCCCTTCTGAGGGTTGTCTTTTCGTCTTGTTTATAATTTCCTTTGCTGTGCAAAATGTTTTAAGTTTCATTAGGTCCCATTTGTTTATTTTGGTTTTTATTTCCATTACTCTAGGAGGTGGGTCAAAAAAGATCTTGCCATGACTTATGTCAAAGAGTGTTCTTCCTATGTTTTCCTCTAAGAGTTTTATAGTGTCCGGTCTTACATTTAGGTCTCTAATCCATTTTGAGTTTATTTTTGTGTATGGTGTTAGGGAGTGCTCTAATTTCATTCTTTTACATGTAGCTGTCCAGTTCTCCCAGCACCACTTATTGAAGAGGCTGTCTTTTCTCCATTGTATATCCTTGCCTCCTTTGTCATAGATTAGTTGACCATAGGTGTGTGGGTTTATCTCTGGGCTTTTGATCCTGTTCCACTGATTTATATTTCTGTTTTTGTGCCAGTACCATATTGTCTTGATAACTGTATCTTTATAGTATAGTCTGAAGTCCAGGAGTCTGATTCCTCCAGCTCCGTTTTTTTCCCCTCAAGATTGCTTTGGCAGTGATTCGTGGTTTTTAAAAGTTATATTCAATTTATAGTTTTTAAAAAATATTGGCTCTATTCCCTGTGCTGTACGGTATATCCTTGTAGCTTATTTATTTTATACAAAGTAGTTTGTATCTCTCAATCCCCTACCCATCTCTTTCCCCTCCCCTTTTCCCTCTCCTCACTGGTAACCACTAGTTTGTCCTCTGTATCTATGAGTCTGTTTCTTTTTTTCTTATATTCACTTGTTTGTGGTATGCTTTAGATTCCATATATAAGTAATATCATACAGTATTTGTTTTTCTCTGTCTGACTTATTTCACTTAGCATAACACCCTCCAAGTCCATCCATGTTGTTGCAGATGGTAAGATTTCATTCTTTTTTATGGTTGAGTAGTATTCCATTATATATATATATTATATATATATATAATTACCTTTTTTTTTAAAATTTGAGCCATCCTTGTGAGTGAGAAGTTGTTTTTCATTGTGATTTTGATTAACATTTCTCTAATCACTCATGATATTAAGCATCTTTTCATGTGCTTATTGACCATTTATATGTCTTCTTCAGAGGGATATCTATTCAAATACCTGTCTTTCTCAATTGGATTGTCTTGTTATTGTTGAGTTATATGAGTTTTTAATGTATTCTAGAAACAAGTTCCGTATCAGATATATGATTTACAAATCTTTTTCTCCTGTTCTGTATGTTATGTTTCCATTTTCTTGATGATATTGCTTGCAACACAAAATTTTTGATTTTGATGAAGTCCAATTTATCTATATTTTCTTTTGTGGCTTGTGTTTTTGGTGTTGTATCCAAGGAGGCTTTGCCTAACCCAAGGTCATGAAGATCTAGTCCTATATTTTCTTCTAGGAGTTTTATAATTTTAGCTTTTACATTCAGGTCTATGATCCATGTTTAATTAATTTTTGTGTATGGTGTGAGGAAAGGGTTCAACTGAATTCTTTTGCACATGGATATCCAGTTGTTCCAGTGCCATTTGTTGAAAATATTATTCTTTCCCCATCAAATGGTCTTGGTACCCTTGCCAAAAATCAAGTGGCTATAAATGTGAGGGTTCCTTCTGGACTCTCTATTCTGTCCCACCAGTCTATCCTCATGCTAGTGCCACACTATGTTATTACTGTACCTTTGTAGCAAGTTTGAAATCAGGAAGTGTGAGTCTTCCAACTTTGTTCTTCCTTCTCAAGACTGTTTTGGTTATCCTGGGTCCATATGAAAATTAGGATCAGCTTGTCAATTTCTGAAAAAATAAAAAAACAAAACCCAGGTTTGATTTTGAGAGGCATTGCATCGAGTTTGTAGATTAATTGGGGGAATATTGCCATCTTAATGCTAAATCTTCTGATGGATGAACATGAAATGTCTTTCCGTTTATTTAGAACTTCAACTTCTTACATTTCAACACTTTTTATAGCTTTCAGTGTACAAGTCTTGCACTTCTTTCATTAAATTTCTTCCTAAGTATTTTAGTCTTCTTGCTGCTATTACAAATAGTGTTGTTTTCCTAATTTTTTTCATATTGTTCATTTCTAGTATGTAAAAATACAATTGACTTTTTATATATTGACCTTGTCTCCTGACACACTGATGAACTTTATTATGAGTTCAAATAGTGTTTTTAGTGGATTCCTTCCTAATTTCTATACACAAGATCATATCCACTGTGAGTAGAGAGAGTTTCACTTCTTTATAATCTGGATGGCTTTTGTTTCTTTTTCTTGCCTAATTGCTCTGGCTAGAACGTCTAGTACAATGTTGAATCAAAGTCTTTGGTTTTCTCGTGATCTTAAGAGAAGAGCAACCACTCTTTCATGATTAAGTTGATGTTAGATGTGAGTTTTTCACAGATGCCCTTATTGTGTTGAGGAAATTCCATTCTATTCATAGTTTGTTGAGTATTTTCATCATGAAAGAGTATTTTGTTAAATGCTTTTCCCACATCTATGAAGATGAACTTGTGGTTTTATCTTTTATTCTAACAATGTGGTGTATTACTTTGATTGATTTTCATGTCAAACCAACCCGGAATTCCTGGGATAAATGTCATGTGATCACACTGTATAATTGTTTTATATGTTTCTGGTTTTGATTTGCCAGCATTTCATTGAGGGTTTTTGCATCTATATTCATTAAGATTTGTAGTGTTCAGTAATATTCTATTTCAGATTCTTGCATGGTCTATGGTTTTCAAAATTTTGTCCTATCTTTATTGAATTTAGTATCAGTGTTACACTAGCTTTTTCTAAACATTTTTGAAACTTTTCTACTTTTTCCATGCCCTGGAACAATTTAAACGGTATTGGAATGATCTGTTCCCTAAAACTGTGTTAGAATTCCCATCTGAAATAACACAGCCTGGTGCTGTCTTGGCACGAGCTAGAGCTATCTATTTAAGAATGTCATTTTTTTTTTATGGTAATAGGGTCATCGTCTCTTTTCTGTCTCATCTGGGCTTAAGTCTTATAATTTATATTTTCTTAGAAAGGATCTGTTTCATCCAAGTCTACAAATTTATTTGCATAGAGTTGATCAAAGCATTCTTTTGTGGTTCTTTCCAGTTTCTCTGTCAGTGTTTCTCTATTTGTATTGTCTTATTCTGTATGTGTATATGTTCTCCCTTTCTCTTGATTAATTTCTCTGGTTTAACTATCTTTTTCCCTCCAAAGAGTCAGCTTGGCAGAAACTCTCTTGGGATGATGCTGCAGTTGGAGACCCACCCTTCATGGTCCTCTGGTCCTCCCTCTTTCCTTCTGGAGGTGTCAGCCCTGCATAGTGGTCTGAAGGCTCTTTGCTCCTTCGCCCTCTGCGTCCCTCAATAAACCTCTTCTAGGTCAACTCTTAGCTTTGCATCTGGCTCTTGGCAGACCCAAACAGGCCCCTATCGTCTCCTGGCTGCTGTGTGGACAATGGACTAGAAGGGGTGGGAAGGGAGGTAAGGCCGTCTGCTTGGCTGTTGCAGTGGTCGGGGAGCACAGGGACCCTGGCCTGATCCTAGAAAGTGGGGAGCAGGAGGGGGCATATAGTAAGGGAGGGTCTAAGAGCTGTTTAGGATCAACGGGACTTGGGCACATAACTGCATGGCTTCCATTTTACCATTTCTTGCTTTCGACGTTCCTTCTCAGGACCACAGGAATCGGGCAGAACTACACATCTGAAGGCAGAGTTGGAATGCTTATTCACAATCTCTCGACTTGCCCTTAGTTCCCTTCCCTGCAGGAGGGTCTGACTAGCTCTGTTGAGGTCTGGACAAAACGTCCGACCCAGGATGTCAGCTGCGTGGCCAGCAGCTCACCCTCCCCCCAAAGATGCTAAAAGAAGGAAAAATCAAGCAAAACCTGACACTTTTCAGGTGGGTTTTGTGCTGTTTGTCTCGGGTTGGTTTTTGTTTGTTTGTGTTTTGGCCGCCCTGTACATTTTCTCTTTTAGGAAATAAAATGTTCTGGTGAGAGGGAACCTCAGAGATCATCTTAGCAGAGAAGGGAAAGGGGGAGGCCAGGTGGAGAGTGTTCCTGCTGCCCAGGACCCTCTGTCTGGCAACTCTAGGTTAATCTACATTAGACCCTCTCCCCAGATTGTGCTTGGACCAAGAGCTCCGGGTCTACACGCTGTTTTCACACCCTGTGGCACGCTGATAAGGAAACCGAGGGGCTATCTGAGATCTGGAAGCAAGTGCAAGGCTGAGCTGGGAACCCTGGTGTCCCGCCTCCCCCCTTCACCTTCCCCCAGCCGAGGTGAGCAGGCTCAGGTGTGCAGGCTCAGGTGTACAGGCTCAGGTATGTGGGCTCAGATGTGCGGGCTCAAGAGTGGTTCCTGCACGGGGCGCACATGCACTGAAAGCAGATGCAACATGTCAAGCAGATGTACACCTGTCCAAGGTGTTAAGGTTCACCAGGTGTGCCCTGCTCCTGGCATTAAGGTTCACCAGCTGAAGTTAGGCCACAGAAGTTGAGCTCATTGCAGGCAAATGCGGTGTGCGTGACTCTGAGCCCCTCTCAGGGCTGAGGGAGGAGCAGGTAGGTGGGTCCTAACCCAGAGGACCAGAGGCCTTACAGGACGCCTGACCTGAGGGCTCATCCCTGTGGTTTCTGACCCGCCCCTCCTCTCCCTCCCGCCCCTCCCTTTTTTCTTTGTCTTGCATTCGCTCTACAGGTCGCACAGTCAGGCCTGAGCTGGCTCCTGGGTGTCTGGGTGAACGTGCTCACAGAATAGGGCCAGCCAGACCTGAAAACTGAGTACACATCAGAGCAGTGGGTCCCCCCAAATGCCAGGGCACCCGGGGGTGCACTCACACACACAGTAGGCACCTCCTGGGCTCTTTCCACGGGCCGGGTCCTGGGGACCACCAGGGGGACGGTCACAGGAACCAGCTTATCGAACACACTGGCCTCCTGAGGTCCTGGGAAAGGATTTTGTTTTGCCCAACTTTTCAAACAGTCCTGTCAGGAGTCCCCTCCCTGACCGGCGGTCAGGTGTGGATTTTTCCTGAAGCTAATGCAACTTCAATCTCAGGTCATCTTACTTGCCAGGGGCTTCCAAGGGCCCAGGAGGGAATCGGGCGTTGTGTTTACAAGGTCATGTGTTTTTGTAAAGTTTGCAAAAATAAGCGATTTCTATGTGGTGGACATACTCTAGGGTGACGGGGGTGGTCCCAGTGTGTCACACCCTTGCATAATTCCCTTCCTTCAAGCATGGGCAGATCCTGTGACCTATTTCTGCTGGATAGAACACGGCAAAGTTGATGGACTACCGTGTCCGTGAGTACGGTGAGTTATAGGGCCAAGGCGAAGGGATTTTGCAAAAGTCATTAAAATTCCAGACCACTTAACTTTGAGTTCTTCGAAAGATGGGCTTGGGTGGGCATGACCTAGTCTGGCAAGCCTTTGAGAGGGCCCAGGCCTCTGGTGAAGTCAGAGGCTGTCTCTTGCTGGCTTTGAGAAAACCCGCTGCCCTGAATCCTGGAGCAGCAAGGAAAGGAAGCTGCTGATAACCTGAGCGAGCTTGGGGCTCCTCTCCCTGAGGCAGCCCCCAGATGAGAACGCAGCCTGGCCAACACCTCGACTCCAGCCTAAGACCCAGGCAGGGGACCTGGCTAAGCTGCTCCTAGATTCCTGACCCAGGGAAATTGTCAGATTATACACGGGTTTTTTTCTAAATGGCTAAAGTTGCAGCAGTGTGTTAGGTAGCAATAGACAACAAATTCCTTATATATTCTTTTTTTAATTAATTAATTAATTTATTTGGCTGTGCTGGGTCTTAGCTGTGGCACTCGGGATCTTCGTTGCAGCAGGTGGAATCTAGTTCCCTGACCAGGGAACGAACCCAGGCCCCTGCATTGGGAGCACGGAGTCTTGACCACTGGGCCACCAGGGGAGTCCCAACAGATTCCTTCTAGTGATATATCCTTTTTCTTCGAGTGTTCCTCCGCCAACTGTATAAGCTTCGGGTCCCATAAAATCCCTGATGCTGAGGCTTTCTGGTGCCTTTCGGCCGTAGGAATAGTCTTACTTCACCCACGACGACTGCCTTTCAGAGATGAAAATGTCCCGTCTGGTCCACGGAAAAAGTCCAGTCTCTCAACCAGGTTAAGTCTTCTCTCCCCAGACTCAGGGCCGCCCTGGCTCAGGCCCCTGCAGGGAGGAAGGGCTGTGGCCAAAATGTTGAAAGGGGCAGGTGAAGCTCTCTGTGAGTGTCCTGGGGCTGCTGTCACAAACAACCACAGTCTGGGAGCGCTTGTGAAAGCAGAAGGGATTCCCTCCCGGCTCTGGAGCCAGAGTCTGTGATCAAGGCGTCGGCAGGGCTGCGTCCTCACACGAGGCTCTACGGGAGGGTCCTTCCTGCCTCTTCCAGCTTCTGAGGGCCCCAGGTGATCCCTGGCTTGTGGCCGGGTCCCTCCAGTCTCTGCCTTATTGACACCCGGCCTTCTCCCCTTGTGTGTCTGTGTCTCAAACTTCCCTCTCCTTTCTCTTATAAGGACCCCAGTCCTAAATCCACCATGATCTCAAGATCCTTAACTTAGTGATATCTGCACAGACCCTTTTCCCAAATAAAGTCACCTTCACAGGTTCTGGGGGTTAGGCTGTGAACGGAGCTTTTGGGGGGCCGCTGTTCAGCCCCCTACTGTCGCTTTCAGCATCCTTTCCGCAAGTGAATGAGGAACCAAGTGTGGGGCAAGGTGGGATGTGAAGTGAAAGGTAGAGATGGAGAGGGCAGGGAGGTGCCTGGTGGAGAGGGTGCTGGGAAGGCACCTGCAAGGGTGACATTTAAACCCGGACTGGACGGCTGAGAAGGGACCACCCCGTGAAGAAGAGGCAGGGAGACTGTGGGCAGAGGGGCCCCCACCGCTGAAGGCCTGGGGCTTGAGGGCTGAGGGCCCAGTGTGTCCGGAGGATGGCAGGTGCAGAGGATGGCGGGGAAAACTGTGGCCTGGCCAGTTTGGACTGTCCTGCAGAGGAAGCAGCCGTTCACCAGTAGCTGGGAGGCGCGGAGGGGCGTGTCCAGGGACGAGGTCCTGTGCTGGGGTGGTCCGGCAGCCTCCTGTGACCCTGGATATGCCACCTCGCCTGTATTTCACCACCAGACCTTGTTCCTGCTGGATGGGGGGACCAGCGTTGCAGGGGTCCTGGGAGGGTCAGGGTCCCCCTTCATCCGCCTGGAGCCCTGATGAGAGTTGCGTAAAGCAAGGTATGAAGCCAGGCAGCTCTATGGGGTGTTTGATGAAGACGTTAGGGCATCAGAAATCATTATTGGAGGCGCGGCCGCCTGCTCTGTGTGGCTCAAGACACAGCCTCGTGCGGGCCTCTGCTGGACCGCAGGCCGCACCCGGGGAGCCTGGAGCCTGGCCAGAGTGTTCCCTTTTCCCGTGGCCCCTAACCGTTGGGCCATCCTACCAGGCGTGGCCCGGAGCCCGAGCCCTCCGTGTACGGGGCTGTGTCCAGAGCCTTGCTCCCCAGGCCTGGCACCACAGAGCGACACAGTAACAGGGTATCAAACATCGTGGCGATTTTAACGGGTTTTTCTTTTAGACGGTGGATGCCAGGCTTCCGCTCCTTCGTGCCAGGGTCTTGACTGGGTCTTGTGGTCACATCAAAGTGACAGGTGCATGAAGTCCTGGCATCTCAGGGCTCACCTAAGGGGGGGATGGGGAACAGTAGACAAATGAATGGATAATCCGCTGGGAGAGGGAGGGCATGGGGGGGAAGCAGACCTGGGTGTATCCCTGGGCGGGGTGGGGGGGGGCAGGAGGCCTCTCGGAGGTGACAGAGCAGGGCTCTGTGGCATCTGGGGCACTGGAAGGACATTCCAGGCAGGGGTGCTGTGAGGTTGGGTGGGGTGCCCACTTGGAGGGAGGTAAGGTGGGGCTACATGCAGGAGAAGCAGAGAGACGCGCCTGGGGGCCTGGGCCTGAGCCCCTGAGAGGGGGTCCCGAGGAAGCTGGGCTTCCATCCAACAAATGTCCCTTTCACTTAAGGTGGCCCCAGCTGCTGTCTGAGATGATGAGCCCAACTGGGGCAGTGGGGGCAGGGGCGGCTGCGCCCCCCCAGGAGTTTGCAGCCCCGATGGACCGGCGTGAGTCCCACTTCACCTGGCCGTGCCGTGGGCTCAGGAGGGAGCTGGCTGAGCCCTTAACGTGTGTCTCTGTGGGGAGACGGAGGGCGCAGGACCCCAGGCCTGGAGGGCGGGACCCTGAACCCAGGCTGCCGGTGGAGCTGGGGCTGCCGTGGGAAGGGGCCTGGCTCTCTGGGACCCGGGCCCCCACTGGAAGTGGGATCATCCCCAGAGAGACCCTTGGCTGGCCATGGCAAGGTGGAGGCTGGCTCCCCGACTCTGAGACCCCTCCCCAGGTTGCACAGCAGTGGGGATGGGGCTCATGGCCGCCTCAGGACACAGCTCCCACCTCCCTCACCAGAACAGCAAGGCGTCAGGGCCGTGGGCTCTGGAGCCAGTGACGGCGGTTCAAATCCCTGTTCCCGGAGAACGACCAGCTGGCACCCTGGGGTGAGCGCCTTCTATCCTGCTGAATCTTGCTTTTCTCCTCTAATGGGGGAGCTGAGGGGTCAAAGGCTAGCCCCCCGGGTCCTGGCTGTGTGACCTTGGGCCATTTACACCACCCCCGTCTCTCCCCCACCCCCAGGGCTTTATTTTCTTGAGTATTAAATGTGTCAATATACCAAGAGTGCCGACCCCTATGTTCACAGCTGCGCTGTTACAATAGCCAAGACGTGGGAGCAACCTAAGTGTCCACAGATAGATGAGTGGATGGAGAAGATGCGGTACATAGATACAATAGAATACTACTCAGCCGGAAAAAGGAAAGAAATGATACCACTTGCAGCAACATGGATGGACATAGAGATGGTCATACTAAGTGAGGTAAGTCAGAAAGAGAAAGGCAAATACCATATGATATAGCTTATATGTGGAATCTAGAATATGACACAAATGAACTTATCTATGAAAGAGAAGCAGACGTAGAGAACAGACTTGCGGTTCTTGTGTGTGTATATATATATACGCCAAAGGTGCTTAGAACCCTGTTTGGTGACAAGAGTTTGGCTACTTGTAACTATGAGCGTCAGTGCACAGGGTGAGCCAGCCACTGCCCTTAACGACCCAAATGTGGAGGGCTTAACACCGTGAAGATTACTTCTCTCTCACATCACAATCCAGTGCAGGAAGGTGAAGGACAGAGGGTCTGATCCACGAAGTCATTTGGGGATCCAGGCTCCTTCCAGCTTGTGGCCCTCTTAGGGCTTCAGAATCCTCCTCTTGGGTCCTCTGCAGATGGGGGATTCCAGGGACGCTCCTCTGGGCCGGAAACTCCACCCACAGGCTGAGGCCACGCTAAGTGCAGGGAGGCTGGGACTCGTGGGCCGGCCCTGTGTCCAGGAGGAAAGAGGCCAGTCTGTGTTAGCCTTTACTGCTCTTACACCCTGCAGCAGCTGGATCGCCAGGCAAGGTGAGCGGCTGGAAGGGCCTGCGAGGGCCTGGCAGGCGAGCGTGTCAATCATCCTCCCGGTTACATCCGAGTCGACTTTGCCATCCCCGAGCGAGGCTACAAGGGGAAGCTCAGCCCTCACAGGGCTCCCCGGCGGCCCCCCCCACCAGGAGCATGTACAGTATATGTCACCAGCCACCTCTTTTAAATTCCTTAATCTTATTATTCCTTGGTGGGAAGCCTTGAACATTCTTTTCGTATTAAAAAAAAATAATAATAAAGCCTGACAAGTTTCTTAAATAGCATTCTTTTTTTTTACCCTTGGTCTCCGGGAGGACCATTTCCTGCTGGGGCCAAAGATGGGGTCCCGCTGGGTGTCAAGGGAGTGGAAGCATTGCTCAAACAGAGTCTCCTGGCGGCCTCTTCTGGCCCACTTGCTGCCAGCCCAGGGGACAGAGCACAGGCTGTCTGCACAACTGAAGGCCCAGGAAACGCCTTGCCCCCTCCAATCCCCCTTCCCACCTACTGTAGAAGGTTCCTGGCTGTGCAGAGGCACTTTCTAAAATGCAGATCTCCAGGCCCCACCCCAGTTGCCCTGATGCAGATAGCCAAGCAGGAGAGGAATCTGAATTTTTAGCAGGTGCCCGGGAGATGCCAACGCGATCTGTCCGCGGCCTGGAATCTGGGAAGCCGGGCTGTGGAGGACAGCGGGATGAGTCTGACACAGCCCGGCTTCTGGGACCATGACTGTCTGGCAGGAAAGGTAAGACAGGACCCCTATCGGCTGAAAAAAAAAAAAAGTACAACCGAAAAGTTGTTTATGTTTTATTCGGTGGACTTGCTGAGAACTCAAGCCCCAGAGGCAGCCTCTCGGACAGCCCTGAGGAACTGCCCCAGAGAGGCAGGGGCGAAACCAGGATGTACAGGGGGTTCTGAAACAAAAACCAGGTAGTCGGTACATCAAGAGATTACTGTTAATTAAAGAAAACCCAGACATCTCAAGTTAACGAATTCAGCACTTTTTTATGTCTGGGAAGATGCAAGAGTCTGGCTTGATTGAAATCATCGCTTTGATAAGCACCTCAGCTATCTAGGGCCAGCATCCCGCTTTGCTCCATCCTGAGTCCTTTCAGGGTGCACACTGGGGTGTCGCGGCTGCAGCGCCTGCTGTCTTGACGGCTGCAGCATCCTTTGTTTCCCAATACGGGGGCGACATTCTTCGTCCACACCCCAGTCAGAAGCACCACGTGGGAGCACGGCTACGGGCAATGGCCCGTGAGCAGAACCCGGCTTCCAGCTGCATCCGGGGCCCCGTGCATTCTGGTGTTGTGTCTTTGTGGATTCCATTTTACAGATGTGAAGACAGGATTCTTGAAGGCCAGTCACCCGGTCCAGTCACCCATAAGCAGTGGAACGGGGCTCGAGTCCCCAGATACCACCATCTCTTGGGCCTAGAACTCAGACTGTCCAATGCATGAGCAACTACCATTGAAGGTGGTGGTGTGTGGGCCTCTCTCCTCTGGGGGCTGCACGCGGGGCCACCTGTCTGAGCCGAGGAGCCAGCCGGCGCCGCGCAGGTCCCTCCAGAGGCCACACGGATCCCCACCTGCATTTTTAAAAAATTTTGAGGTCAAATTCACATAACATAAAATTAATCATTGTCAGGTCAACAGTGCAGCGGCCTTGTGTGGTATGACCACCATCTCTATCAGGTTCAAAACATTTTCATTACCCCCAAAGGAAACCCCCACACCTGTTACGTAATCACTCCCCGTTTTCCCTAACCCCAAGCTCTGGCAGCAGCCCTCAATCTGCGTCTGTCCCTGTGGATTTGCCAATTCTGAATGTTTCATATAAATGGGATTGTGCGACGTGTGGCCTTTTGAGTCCGGCTACTTTCACTGAGCAGAACGGTTTCCAGGGTCATCCCTGCCGTAACGGTGCCCATGTTTCCTTCCTTCCCATGCGCACTCTTGCTTCCTACCCCTGGAGAGCAAGGAGCTGCCCTGGGGAAGACGGCTCGGCAGGCGGGATGCTGCCCCCCGGGGGGCGGGGAGGGCGTTTTCTTTAGACCCAGGCCTCTGTCCTGGCTTCTTCTGCCCACCCCCAGGTGAGCCCAGGGAACAGGAAAGCACAGATGCATCTCTGATGTAGAGGGCATGGGGCAGCGAATGGATCACTGCAAGCCTCGAGCTGGGATCTGACTCCTTCCTTTCCTCCAGCCCCGGGAGGTGGTGCATCTGTCAGCAATTTGGCCTTTTATAAAGAACCTGACTGGATTTTGTTTGAAAGCACATTTGTGTGTGTGGCGGGGGGGGGGGGCGAGTTGCTCCAGGCTCTGCTTATCCTTCAAACCAATTTCCTCCTGAAACAGTCTCAGCCTGGGCAGCGAAGCTTGTCTGCTGTAGGGCGACTGCCTTCCCACCAGACCTGGCGCTCAGACTCCAACCAAAGCCGGTCCCTGGTCCTAGGGAGACAGAGCTGGATCCTCACTTCCCAGATGAGGGCCCACGGCATCCTCCTGTCCCGTGGAGCAGGGAAGTTGCCTCCCTGCCCCTGCTCCTTTCCTTCTAGAATCTTGTCCAGGGCGGCCCTTCAATCCCACAGTCCCGGCCCCGGGCAGGATGTCAGAGCTGCACCCACCCCCTGCACCCAATCCCTCTGCATCTTCCCGTGTTTTGAGAACTGTGATGGGTCTGGAGTGAGATAAGCTCATCGCGGTGCCTGAAGACAGGCGGGGCTGGTGGGAATTCTTATGCAGGAGCACCTTCCTGTCGCTGCCCTTTCCGGGGCCCCTGATGGACCACAGGTTCTGGCCAGTCGTGAGGCGTGACCCCCCGCACTGATGACAGGAGGAAACCATTTATCGTCACGGAAGGATCTGGCTCCTGGCGTGTTTATCCAGAGGAAGGAAATAAGCTCTTTTCATCTCCTCGGAGCGGTGTCTGGCCCACTCGGCCGTCTGATCTGTCAGTGGGGGAATTTTAAATAACGTGTCCTGTGTTTGTCGGTACCTGTTTCGTGTCTGCCTCGGAGCTCTCAGCTCATCACTTCCTGGGTGTTGCACTTCACTGCCGCTTCCTCCTTTAAATAAACTCCGTCATAAATTCAATGCTTGTCAGAGCCGAGTTTAGAAATCTGGGCCAGCCACATGCGCCGGCGAGGCAGGGCTCTCTCCTCAGGCCGGCGTCCAGTGTGGCCGACGCGGGACACCTGGGGGAGTGCGGGCTGCGGGCTGCGATGCCGGCTGCGGTCGGGGAGGCTTGCAGGCTTGGGGAGGATGTGGTTTGTTTTTCCATATTTCGAAGCCAGGGAACTAGTGAAAAATCTCACCTGGCAACTGGCACGGAAATTGCTGGAGGGCAGTCGCACAAACCCAACAGCCTGTGTCAGTCTGCATCTCATGGCCAACAAGATTGTTGTGCTAAGAGTGCCTCCCATGGTGTTCATACCCAGGCAAAGTGACAGAGGAGTGAGGCCATAAGACTAGCAGCTTCCCATCCAAACATCCATCTATCAAACATCCATCCATCCATCTAGCAAACCTCCATCCATCCATCCATCCATCCATCTATCTACCCAACATCCAGCTACCTAACCATCCATCCACTGAGGCGCTGTCATCTCACATGTCCCTATGGACTGGACACCTTGCAGCCCCAAGAGACAATGCCCCAGGGAACCCCTTGTCTGTGGGTAGAGGGGACTTTGGTCTTGGGGGTGATGGGGGATCTTGCGGAGTTAGGGGGCAGCTTCCAGGAGGAAAGAGATGTCCCATGCTACTGCAGCTCTTGAAGAGGGTGGGGTTCAAAGAATGAATCCCTTTCTGCCCCCACCCACCACCTGCTATCTCACAGGTCCGGGGTAACCAGAGTTAACGGCGGGTTCTCCGTATCTGCTGCATTAGTGTCCTGGGACTCTCAAAACGAAGTACCACGAATGGAGTGGCTTAAGCAACAGAAATTTCTTCTTTCATGGTTCTGGAGGCTTGAAGCCTGAGGTCGAGGTGTGGGCAGGCTGGTGCTTCCCCTAAGCTGTTCGGGATGGCCCATCCAGGCCTCCCTCCTGGATCCTCTGGCTCCTGTCCTCGTGGCTGTGTCATGCCAGTCTTCACATGGGCTCTCCCTGTGTGAGTGTCTGTCTCCGTTTCCCCTCGTTATAAGGACACCACTCATATTGGCTTAGGGGCCACCATGCCCCAGTACCACCTCATCTTAGCTAATTACATCTGCAACGACCCTATTTCCAAATAAGGTCATATTCTGAGGTAATGGGGGTTGTGGGGTTGTGGGTTGTGGGGACACATTTCAACCATAACATCTGCAGACGCTAAAATCCCCCTTAGCGTGAAAAGGGGCCGCTGGGAACCCTGACCCTCTGTTGCCCTCCAACGCCCCCTCACACGGGCCCCTAGAGGAGCAGGTTCTGGCCACCAGGAACTACGCAACCCCACTCAGGGTCAGGGTCAGGGTCAAGTCAGGGTAAGTGCGCTCACATCCCTGTGGGACCTCAGTTCAGGTGCCCTGCTCAGTCCAGAGGCCTCTTGCAGGGAAGGCGTCAGGACATGATCAGGGCACCCAGCTCCACCTTCCACCTCCCCCAGGCCATGCCCAGCAGCCTCGGGTCCCCTGGGCCTTCTGGAGTGGCAAGTTCCCAGAACCAACCCGAGAATGCTGTTCCTAGAGCAGGTGTTTGGGGACACGCTCTGTCTGTTCTCAGGTCCCAGGCCTCCACCTGCTTCTACCTGGAGGCCGTGCAGCTCTGGGCGCCCTGAGAGTCCAGGAGCTGTGCCCAGAGCCAGCGGCTGGCTTGAGGCCACCTCGGCCTCTTAGAGAAGCAGGATGGGGGATGGTGACAGCTGATGAGGCCACGCGGAGGAGACATCGGGGCAGGGGACAGTTAGAGGTGCTGCTGGAGTATTACCGTCCGTCTCCCTGGAGGGCACCGTGCCCAAACCGAGGCTGCGGAAATAAGGAGCCGGCTTTCCACACACCCGTCATCTGGAGAGGATTGCTCAAACCCTAGTCCGGCTCTCAGGAGGGCACAGCGATGCAGACACCTGCTTCTGGCCCCGTCCCCTGTTCCTTAACCCCTGGGCACACCAGGGACTTTCCAGCCTCTGGGCCTTCGTCCCCGCGGTGCCCTGCACTCCCTGGGCGTGTGCCGTGCCACCCCTTCCGGCAGCTGAATCCACCCATCAGGAAGCCACGCCCACCCTCTTGTTCAGTCACATCTCTCAGCCGGACTGTGGAGCCACCGCGGGCCAGGGGCCTGGCTCTCCCAGCCCCGCCGCCCCCAGGGTCCCTGGCTGGCGGCACACAGCCGAGAGCGCTGGTCAAGGGCTCAGCGCTCCTGTGGTCTTGGAGGCCTGCCGTGGGTGGGCAGCAAGGCCAAGGCCACAGACGGGGCCCCGCAGGCCGAGAGTCCCCAGCCTGCAGCCCGCTCTCAGCGCGCCCTCTGCCCCCCTGGCCACTCCCCCTCCCAGTCTAAGCCTGGCCTCCTTCCCCTTCCTGTCGGGGTCACCGGCTATATCTTTTGAAGGGAAATACGTTTATCTTCTGACAAATGGTGGTGGTGAGTCTGGGGTCCTGAGAAACCAGGAAGCTGTGAGTGACCCAGGAACCCAGTGCCCCTTCCCCACCTGTCGGAATTGGGGAGGGGGTCAACGTCTCAGTAGCGGATCCCACAGGACAAGCATCTCATGACTGGAGGTGAGCTGTGAGCTAGAACCTCAGAGGCTGCCCCGGACTCCTCGGGCCCCTGGGGAGGCAGCTCTGCCCCGTCTCCTGGGGAGGGGGATGGAGCTCAGATATGCCTGGGGCTGCAGGACCTACCCTTGGCCAGGGACCCAGCACGGGGCCTGGACCGAGCCTTGCCTTACCTCTCCCCAGCCATGCGCTGCGGGTGCAACGTAGAGACGGTCCTTCCCAGAGAGCGTGAGGACACTCCCCACCACTCCCACTGATGGCACAGGGCTTGGGAGGCTCACGGGCTGCAAGCTCTTTGCAGACACACTTTGTGGGGCAGGATGCACGCGTCAAGTTTCCGGGAGGTGGAGGGGGCACCGCTGCTCCCCGCGCCCCTGCTGCACCCCCGCTGCACCCCTGCTGCGGCTGAGGAAACAGACGAAAAGAAGGAAAAGGGCCCAAGCTGGTCCTCCTGGGGGGCCCGGCACACGCCGGCTTGCTGGGAGCTCTGGAGAGGCTCCAAGGCTGGAGGGGGGAGGGGGACCCCGAGGGAGGACTCACCCCAGAAGGGGACCTCACCCCAGGAGGAGCTCAGGACACAGGGAGCCTCCGGGTGTCCCTGGGGAGGAAGAACCCCGGGGGTGACGACACAGAGAGGATCCTAGAACGCTGGGGTGCCGTGTGTGTGCATGTGAGTGGGTGTGTGCACGTGTGTGAGTGTGCCGTGTGTCTGGGCATGTGTGCACGTGTGAGTGCCGGTATGTGCACGTGTGTGCCCACGTGTGAGTGTGCACGTGTGAGTGTGCCATGTGTCTGGGCATGTGTGCACGTGTGAGTGCCAGTATGTGCACGTGTGTGTGTGAGTGTGCCGTGTGTCTGGGCATGTGTGCACGTGTGTGTGTGCACGTGTGTTGTGTGTCTGGGCATGTGTGCACGTGTGAGTGCTGGTATGTGTACTGTGTGCCCACATGTGTGTGTGCACGTGTGTGAGTGTGCCGTGTGTCTGGGCATGTGTGCACGTGTGTGAGTGTGCCGTGTGTCTGGGCATGTGTGCACATCTGTGTGTGCACGTGTGTGTGTGCCGTGTGTCTGGGCATGTGTGCACGTGTGTGTGTGTGTGCACGTGTGTGGGAGCACCAGGGAGCCGGGCCAGCTGGAGTGAAGGGCTGTGAGCGGAGCATAGCTGAGGAGGGCCATCACCCTTGGAGGCTCCACCATCCGGGCGCTAGGGCCCCCCAGTCCGCTCTGGGCGAGGCCTGGTGTGAACCAGGGGGACAGCAGCCTGGGGGAGGGGGGAAGCCAGGACGGGGTCAAGGAAGGGGGGCTCGGGAAGGGGGTTGGGGAGCATAAAGGCTGAGCATTTCACAGCAGGGACCCAAGCCAGGAGGACGGCCCACCAGGGCCTTTCAAGGTTCTAGTCAATCTTGGGAGCCACTCCTTAGGTGGGAACAGGGACGTAGTATCTGGAAAGGGCCAGGCAGGCTTTCAGAGCCCACACGCCGCGAACCCAGAGGCCTCTGCCCTTGGCGGGTGGGGTGGGTGCAGCTGGGTCCCCCGAGGAAGGCTCAGCAGTGAGGGGCAATGCTGCCCCCTGGTGGTGGAAAGAACCTCTGTCAATCGGCCTGTAACATTAAATTTTCCATCGCACAACTTCGCCTCAAGGCCCTCGGAGGCTGAGGAAGAAAGCGTGTTCACACGAGACCTCCCGAGTGAGGCCGAGTGACCCAGCGGCCTTGTGTTGAGGGGCGGGGGGACATTATTACACGTCATCCTCCAACGCCCTCGAAGGCAAGGCTGCTGGCCTGTTTACAGACGCCTGGCCTGGGCGCTCCGCCTGAAGCTAACAGAATCCAGACTTAACCCCAGTCTCCCACGTGACCCCCAGCCCCACCCTTCCCATTTACAAACGGGGAAACTGAGGCTCAGGGGGTGGAATGACCGTCCCAGACACCTGCATCGGAGGGTCACCCTTCCCCGAAGATTTCACCCCAATGGTCCGGGGCCCTAAGCAGATGCCTCGTGGGGAAGTCTTGTGGGGTGAAGGGCATGCTGCAGCGGGCCCCCAGGAGAGCCTGGAGAAAGTCCTGGCTAGCTGAGTGTTTGTGTTCTGGTGGCCAGTGCCCTGGGATCTGGAATAATACTACCTGCCTCAAAAAACCGCTGTCAGAATAGAAATCCTCAGGAGGGCAGTACCCACGGCATGCAGTTGCTGCCTATTATTATAATTCCCTTGGGCACCAACGGTGCACAGGGTCTGTGGTAGGCTGAAAAAAGGACACCCCCAAAGATATCCACATCTTAATTCCCGGAACCCAGGTCACATATGTGACCTTATGTGGCAAAAGAGACTTTTTGGGTGTGATGAACTTGAAGAGTGGAGAGGTGAGCTTTTCTTGGATCCCCCAGGTCATCACAAGGGTCCTTACAAGAGGGAGGCAGGAGGGTCAGAGTCAGAGAAAAGATGTGATGCTGAAGCAGAGGCTGGAGGGAGGGAGAGAGATTCGGAGATGCTGCACTGCTGCCTTTGAAGAGGGAGGAGGGGGCCACACACCAAGGAACGTGGGCGACTCCAGAAGCTGGAGAAGGCAAGGAATGGGTTCTCCCCGGAGCCTCCCGAGGGAACCAGCCTTGCTGATGCCTCGATTTTAGCCCAGGGAGACGTCTGATTTCTAGAAGCGCAAGAGAATAAATCAGCGTCGTTTCAAGTCGGTAAGACTGTGGTCATTTGTGACAGCGGCGTGGGGCACGAAGGCAGGTCCCGTTCTAGGAAGTGGGTTACCGTCCTCTAAATGAAGGGGGTCACGAGCCCCCCTCTGCCCAGACCCCAAAGCCAGCCCGAGGCAGTCTTGTGGGGACACTGAAGCAGCCTCAGTTCTCCCTGGCTGTCCAAGGAGGGGGCAAAGGCCGGGGGCCAGGGGCTTAGGACCCAGAGCCCCCAGAGAGCTCTTGATAGCGAGATGGGCTTGCCGTGGCCTGTCCCTGCTCCTCCCAGCCAGAGCCTGCCAAGAGAGACCCAGTGGGAAATGATAGAACGTTCTTTTGGACATGTGTCCTCCTATTTTTAAACTGTTGCTTTTTTCCCCTGTAACGTTTTGCATGTTGGAAAAGGCCTGGGAGCCATGGTCCCCAGTCTGTCTGGAATTATCTCGCGTGGCACAGGGTCCTGGCCTTTCACGCCCTGTCTCCACGGCCAGCAAGCGCCTCTGCCTGGCACGGAAGAGTCCTAGCCCCACTTTGTGGAGGGAAACTCCGAGGCTCGGAGCAGAAGTGGCTGGGCCAGCGTCACCAGGCTCATGAAGGGGCAGGGGTCCAGACCCAGGTCCCCTGAAGCTTCCGGCTTTTTCCCACGACACCATGCTGCCCCCCAGCGGTAGGTCTAGTTTTTCGGAGAGTGCTGAGCTAGCCACAGCCCCCAGGGTCAGATCCAGACCTGGAGACAGGAGTCAATCAGGGAATATTGTTTGTGTTGCTCGGAGCACAACGTAGGCTGGCTGGGAGCTGGCATCCCCTGGGTCGGGGAAGCGGGGCTGGAGCATGAGAAAGCCCAGGAGTCTAGGAACCGGGTTGCAATTGATTTCCATTTGCGGCCTTAAAAGTAAAACAATGAGTGTTTCGTGTCTTTGCTCAATGCAAGACTCAAGTAGGTATTGAGTCCTATTATGTGCTGGGGTCTGGACACGGAGCAGAGAATGGTCTTGCCGTTGAGGAAAGGCACTCCAGAGGCAGCGTTATGGAGGTTGAGAGGCAGGAGGGTGACTTTCTGGGGGAAAGCCATTCCGGGCAGACAGAACAGCAAGTGCAAAGGTCCTGAGGCCAGAACTAGCCCGCCAGGCTTGAGGAACAGCGAGAAAGCCAGAGTGGCTGGTGCAGGGTGAGGGGCACATCGAGGGGGTATGAGGTAATGGAGAGGTGGGCAGGGACTAGTCGGGGGGCGTGGAGGCCGTAGTGAGGAGTTGGGAGCAAGTACTGCGGGGGTTGTTTTAAAGGGTGTGTCCTTGCAGTCTGGAAGGCCGGTGGAGTCACAGGCTGTTTAGATTTGGGTAGGGAAGCTCTGGTGAATGCAGTCCTTTCCTCTGGCCTTGCAAAAGTAGGTTTACTGCTGCAAAACCCACCTGCAATATTGAAATTGCCACAGAAGGATGCAATTTGCTTTTCAAATCTGACCTTCTCCCGTTGCTTGCCTCCTTTTCCCCCACTGAAACCAGGTTTTCGCATGAGGCGTCATTGGATAACACGGGATTCCGTGAAAATGCAGTTTTGCTCTCGCAGAACTGGTGCTGGTGATTCTTGACAGTTTCTGATGTCGCCCCTCCCCCGCCCCAGCCATGGAGCGTGGCCAGAGCCCCTCCACCTGAGGGATGTCTCGTAGGCATCCCCCGGGCGTGGAGCAGAGCCCTGTTACTCACAAGACAGCCCCGCCCCACACAGCTCCCTTTTCATCCTCCAAACTATGCTGACCCAGGGCTGTGAGCCTGCATTGGGCCGGAAGTTTCGGGGAGAACAGAGCAGGAGAAACTTCACATTCAACGTCAGAGTCCCCAGAAACAGCCTCAGCTCCTGCTTTCTGTGCACGCGGCACGGCCCAGACACCAAACTCAACACCTTGTCTGTATTGACTACAGAATCCCCATACCAGCTCTTCTTACAGACAAGGAAACTGAGGCATAGAGCGATTGAAGGCTGGGCAGGGGTCCTGCAGACAGCGGTGCCTGCAATCTGCAGGGAGAGCAGCGTTTGCCATCCCTTCTGCCTCTTGGGTGCGGGGCACGGCACGCCGCTGCCCTGGCCACACGTCTCCGGGGCCCCAGCCCCTCGCCCTCTCCTCCCCTCCCTTCAGCCCTGGTCTCCAGGCGCTCACTCTCCCATCTCTGTTGCAGTCCCAACGGCTTAATCCTTCTTCACTTTGTCCCCTTGTTCATATGTGCCGGGACCTCAGCTCCTCCAGGTCCAAGGAGGAGGCATCAAATGCTTGATGACATGGAATTGGTTTCCTTTGCGTTATTTGTTTACTGTCATCTTCCTCTGAGCTGATGAGGTCTTGAGGGTAGGGGACCCCGTCCCCAAGGGTGGAGACCACGCCTGTCTTGCTGACCACCATCTCCCCGGCACCTAGCACAGGCCTGGACATAGTAGGTGCCCAGTGAGTGTTTGCTGGAGGAAAGGACGTGAACAGACACGCAAGAGTGTGCACGCATGCCCTGTCGTGGAATGTGACGTTTGCACTGTCTCGCTCTTTTCAAAGAAGTTTCATGTCAGGGAAGGCTGAGGGCAGAAAGGATTTAATGAAACAACATCTAGGGAATGGTCTAGGCTCTGTGCCTGAGACCAGTCTCCTATTCTGATTCCACCTTCCTTCAACTTCTTTCCCTTTTGCCTTGGCTGCTAGGAAGCTCAGAGCCAGTTTGTGTAACCCAGGGCTGAAACAGCTCCCTGGGGCCCTGGAAAGCCTACCCCTCCTCTTCCCCGCCCCGTCCCCTCTCTGCTCAACTCCTGCTTGTTCTGACTTGCTTTCTATCTCCCTTTTATTGCCTGACACCTCCAGTGCTGTGGAGGGTGGGCAGGTGAGCAAGAGGGAGAGGCCTCGGAGGGAAGCGGTGCTGGGGGGAGGGGACGGAGGCGGGAGGCCCCACCCCTCTGGGCCGATCCTTGGTGCCCTGGGTTGCCCGCTGGGGCTTCCTGTACCTCCAGGAGCCAGCTCCAGAATCCAGCAAGGACATGCAGATAAGATCTCGCCAGATAAGGGATCCCTTGACCTTGGGCATGGAAGGAGACAGCAGGGCTTTAACCACATTCTCCTGGCATCAGACTTACACGGGAATAAAAATACCAGGTGTGCTGGGTGTGGAGCTTCCAGAGAGACTTCCCAGCCTGGCACCGCCTGGCCGCCGACACCACTCAAAGGTGAAGAGCAACAGGAAGTTCCAAACCTGACCTCACCCCACGTGCAGGAGAGGCCTCGGAGGCGCCCCAACTCCCCCACCCCACCCCGGCCCCCACCTAACAGCTGCCCGGTCGCCCCGCGTCTCGGTTTCCGCATCTGAAAAATGGAGCCACAACCAGAGCCCCCGCCCCAGGTGGGGACGACAGAGCCTTGGAACAGACTCGGGCCAGCGGCGGAAGAAGATGTGCTGACTCAGGGTGGCTCCTGGGCTCCGCTGATGCGCCCGGCTGTTCTCGGTCTGAGACCACTCTGCTCCCCGTGAGGAGACTCGTGGGGCCCGGCTGCACAGCAGGCTCCACCCCTCGATGCACTTCTGCAGCCGAGCTGGAGGCTGGGGCTGGTGGCCACAGTGCCGTGGGCTCGGGCTGCTGTCCGGCTGCCTCCCTCTCGGAGTGTGGGTGGTTCCTCACCCCTTCTGTCCTCACAACAGGTGCTCGGAAGGGCTTTCTCCATCGACTGGACTCTCCCAGCGCCCAGGCCCAGGTGGGAGAAGGGCAGACCGGGGGACCTCGGCCTGGGTCTGAGCCACAGCTGCGCCACCTGTTCCCACGGAGTCTAGCCCCCATTCCCACATCTGAGCGGGGCCCCGGGAGCAGCCCCACAGAGTCGCATTCAGGGCTGTAGGGACAGGGGCTTCAGGAAGGGGGCTGCTTCTGCCCGCCCCCAGCCTGGCCCAGCGCTGGGTACCTGGGGCAGCTGAGCAGACACTGTTCGCCTGTGAATGCAGGGTGCTGTCGGTGCCCCCAGTGACCCTGCCCCAGAGAGGGGGCTCTTGGAGTCCTTCGAGGCCCCCTGGCAGGTGCCCACCTGGGAGTCTCTTGGGCAGGAGTTGACATCCTCCACCCCCCAGGAGACAGATACCAGCAGGGGCCCTGCTTGGACAGGAGCCCCCCGGGAGATGTTCTGTCGGAACGAGGGACTCCTGGCCTGAGACAAACTGGAGAGGCCCACACCGCGGTTCCAGAGACTGCCCACCAGGGGGCAGCACCTGCCTGGGGACTGGAGTCCCGAGAGGGCAGCGCTACCCCCGCCCCCTCACTCATAGACGCTGCTGGAATCTCTTGCGCGGTTGGCCCCCAGGAAGCTGGCCTTCGCCGCCAGCACAGCAGGGTTGGGGGATTGCCCCCTCCCACTCATCCCCCAACCCTGGGGCTCAGAGGGTGGTGCCCCCCTTCCCGGCTCCCAGGCTTGGGGGCAGCTCTGAGGGCGAGGGGCTTCCTTCCTGCTAAGCCTCCCACGGCCCTGGACTGCCACCAGCCCCTGGCCCCTCCGGGTTCGGGAGAAGGGCGGGAGGCCTGCCCCATACTAGGCTGGGCCACAGGTGGACCTCGGAACGCCAGGAGCCGCTCTAGAGCAGAGATCAAGGCAGGTGGACGGCAGAAACGGCCTCTGGGGACCTGCTGGCAGCCTTGCCCTGGGCGGCAGGGTTGGCATGATGGGGGGCACTGGGAAGGGCCCTGGAATGGGGCTCAGAGACCTGGATTCGAGCCCAGCCTCCTGCGGGTTCCACCCAGGTCTGGACCCTCTCTGACCCTCAGGCTCCTCATGTCTACGATGGGGCCAGGACAGCCTGCTCTGCGTGCCCCCTGGCAGGACACAAGAGGTGGGGCCGGGTCCCAGAGGCGCTGGGGGCATCCTGGGTCAGTTAGAGGTGTCCCTTCCTAGCTGGACCTGGTTCTCACTCCAAAGGGTTGTTTGGAAAGCTGCAGCTTGGGGCCTGAGTGGTGGCAGAAGCAGGGCCCAGCCGGGAGCAAGGTGGTCGACATTGTGCTGGGCCCACCATTGGGAGGCGTCACCCGGCAGGGGCCCTTCTCAGCTCCCTGGCGGTTGTCGTCACTAACAGAGGCCAGATTCTCCTAAGGGCGGCAGTCACCTCCTCCCTGGGGCCAAATTCAAAGAGCTGGTCAGCCCAGGAGGTGCTGCAGATGTGTGCTGCGTGTGGGAGTGAGCTCCCCGTCCGAGAGGGCAGCTCGCCTCCGCTCACGGACGTTCCTCACCCCCGTCTCACTCACTCCTCACCCAGCCCTGCCAGGGCTCGGGGAGAGGCATGGGGGTTTCTCACCCCAGATGTCTGTAATGCCGCAGCCGCCGGTCCTGGGATGCTTGAGCTGCCCTCCAGCAAGACCTCCCTCTCCAGGGCGGTACTCCCGTGCTCCAGAGTCCACACAGGCTCCCATGCCCCTCGGAGCCCCCCCGTGGGTCCCTCATAACACACCGCGTTTAGATGTGGCGCCCGGCCCTCCTCCTGCCCCTGGGCGAGCTTGTACCTCCGTCCTGGGTCCAGCACGGAGATGGTGACCCCACCCCTTTCCCCTGCCCCAGCCTCACAGCACCTGGCAAATAGGAGGTGCTCCTTGAAGAGAGCCAGGCTGGATTTTAGGGTCTTGGGGGCAGTGACCCTGGAAAAAGGAATAGCAGTTGCTTTGGGTTCTGGGTTAGGCCAGAGGAGTGAGGGAAAGGACACCAGGCCAATCCATATGGCCAGAAGGCTGCCCGGGAGCGTGCGGCGTCCCCTGGATCTCTGTGGCGAGACTCTCCTTCATTAGACATGTATTGAGCGCCAACTGTATGCCCAGCATCCCTGAGAACAACCAACGTGCAGGCTCTGTGATCAGCCCCCCACGAGGTCCCAGCGGGGCTGCTGGCACGGGGCTGGGAGGACAGGGTCAAAGCGCCTGGGAAGACCAGTCGGAGGTGGAGACCTAGCAGAAGGGACGGCAGACACACAGGCCTCCCCTGGCTCTGGGCCCACTTACCTAACTTCCCACTGGCAGCCCCACAGGGGTGTCTGCCCCAAAGCCAGCTGGGCATGATCAAAGTGGATCCCAGCATCCCACCTCCAAACCTGCTTCTTCTGAGCCCCCTCCCAGCAGAAGACGCCCCATCCACCTCTTCTCTCCAGCCATGCAGCTGTGGCCCCTGCCCCACCCACCTCACCGACATTCACGGATCCCCTGTCCCCGGCGCCCAACCTCCTCGATCTTAAAAATGTCCCCTACTCACGGTCCCCACCGCCAGCCCAGGCCAGGCACCAGCATCTCCCTGCTTTCACAGTGGCCTTCCCACCCCCTCGTGGGCTCTAAGGCGTCCTCCTGGCACAGGGCGGCAGGAGGGAGGGCCATGGGGTGGGGTGGGGGGAAGGGAGAGAAAGAGGAGTGCAGGGACCCCAGCAGAGGGGGCTGTCTGCAGTGGGCGCTGCATCCCCAGGCCGGTGGCCCCGGGGACCGAGGAGAAGCACTCTTTGGTCTACCCTCCAGCCGGGGCTGAGATGAGGACACGCTGGGCTGCATGCCCTTCTGTGCTCGTGGGCGGGAGCCTGGACTGCTTGGACACGGAGGGACAGAGGGTCGCCGCAGCAGCGGCCCGGGGCCAGCCAATCAGGGTACTGACTCTCCCTAAACCCTGTCTGGGTCCACCCAGGTTCGCAGATGGCCCTGGCCTGACCCAGGAGAGGCCCAGATGTGGGACCCCGACCCCGGCTCACAGCTGGCCCTGCATGTTCCTCAAAGTGTCTGCTCCCTCCCGGCCACGGCAGGCAGACCAGGCCCATCTGGGCCGGAGGGGTTGCAGAGCTGGGCATCTGACTTCTTCCCCAAAACTCCGGAGCTAGTTGTATTTTTTTCATGAAGAAGAGGTAGCAGCTCAGAGAGCTTAAGGGACTGGGTGGGTCACACAGCATGTTGGGGGCAGACCCGGGACCTGCCCAAGCTGGGAATCTGAAGTCCAGGCCACCTGCTGCCCATCCGGCCTGCTGAGCGATGGAGCCCCGTGGCCCTTCCGGTTACCCTGCAAGGTCGATTCTGTAGGCCTCTGTTCCCCACGCCTGCACGCACCTGGCCCCGCACCCAAAGTGAAGATTATGGTGCACGACCCTTGTGTGAGTGTCCTGGGGCTGCCGTAGCAAGTGACCACATACCAGGAGATTAAAAGCCTCAGAAACGTATCCTCTCCCGGTTCTGGAGGCCTGAAGTCTGAAATTGAGGTGTGGGCAGGGCCCCGCTCCCCCTGGGCTCTCGGAGAAGCTCCTGCCTCTTCCGGATTCTGGGGGCTCCAGGCGCTCCATTGCCCCAGCTTCTGCTTCCGTCTTCACGGGGCCTCATCATCTGTGTCTGCGTGTATTTTCTCCTTTTCTGTCTCCCATAAGGACACTCGTTGCTGGATTTCAGACCCTCCCTAAGCCAGCAAGATCTCACCTGGAGATCCTTCCCTTCGTTACATCTGCGGAGACCCTTTTGCCGAATAAAGTCGTATTCATTCTGGGGATAAAGGCATGGGCATATCTTGGTGGTGAGGGTAGGAGCGGTGTCGAGGATAGAAATCAACCCACTACACCCCCTGATATGAAGTCCACGATAAAGGTAAAGTTACACGATAAAATCTGTTCCAGGAACATCTGTGCTCGTGCGTGTGTTGTGTTTTTTAAAAACGTTTTTGCAAAACCTTCTCTTCTCATTTTTCTTTCTCATTTGGTCCCCGCCCTTGTGGACACAGTCTGTTGAACACGCGTGCTCCAGGTGGGCCAGTCACAGAGGGCGGGTGAGGACGAAATGAGGAAGGGCTGGCGGGACACAGCACACAGTACCCGGCACGTGGTACCCGGTGCGTGCATGGTAAGGGATCAGTGATGTTTTACAAGAAACTGACGACCCCAGGAGGTCATTGTCAGGTTTGGGAGCAATGAGGGGCTGAGGGCGTCTGGGGGGCAGGGACTGGACCTGACCTCAGGTCCTTTGGTACATCCGGCTGAAGGCTGGCCCCTGCCCACCAACCTCCGCACCCCTGACCCCGCCACCCGCATGCCTGACCCGCGCCGCCTGCAGCTGTCCCACCACCATCGCTAGTTAACACCAGCCTCCTTGCTCTCCTTGCAGTGTAGCAGTTTGGGTGACAACCTCCAACAGGGGCTGCAAATCCCTGCCACAGTTCAAATCCTTCTCTACCTTTTTCGTAGAGCCCATGAGCTAAGAATGATTTTACATTTTTTCAGGGGTGAAAAAAAAATCAAAAGAATACTATTTCACGGCCCATGAAAACGACACGGCCTTCCAAGTCAGCATCCATCGATGAGTGTTCTTGGAGCCCGGCTGCCCATTCACGGACTCTTGTCAAGGCTGCCTTCCAGCTACAAGGTGGGGGATTGAGAGATGTGATAGGACTGTGTGGCCGAAAATCTTCCCTCTCTGGGCCTTTACAGCAGGTCTGCTGGGCCCTGACCTACACGCTCGCCCTCATGAGCGCCGGGGCGCGGCCTGGCCTTCCACGTGCGTAAATGGAGAGAGTTCTGTCCGGACTGAGGCAGGATCCCCAGAATCTTAATACAAGACGTGGACAGACATACCGTCACTAGGGAACGTTTGCCGAGCCCGGGAAGAGCTACGCTAACATTGCACACAGCCGGCGGCCTTGCGGTTTAGGGCCCAGGCTCTGGAATGTACTGCAGCTCTGTGGCCTCTCGGTGCCTCAGTTTCTCCATCCTGAAAGTGAGGATGATTGCATTTCCCTGGGAGAAAGGATCCCAGGAGTCAAGGGCATGTGACATGCTTGGGACGGTACTGGTCCCCAGTGCGGGCTCAGGGCTGTGCGTCCCTCCCCGTCTCACCCTGTCAGGCACATCCACCTGCAAACCCCACTCCACCCTCCACGAAGACCCAGCACCCTCTCCCACCAACTTCTATGGTCATGCTCCGTTTCACTCGCACTGGTCCCAGGGCCACCCACTCTTACCCAGATGATGTAAGAGCCTCCCAGCTGCTCTCCCTGCTTCTGTCCTGCCTCTTCTGTTTACTGCTCACTCAGCAGCCAGTGAGTCTTGCAGAAAGCAAGTAGACCATTATCTCTTCTGGGCTCGAAATCTGCCAGGCCCCATCTCACTCAGAGTCAAAGCCAATTCCATAGGCTGGCCCTTTACCTCTCTGATCTCCTCTTCTGAACTTCTCACTGACCCCCTTACCTCCAGCCCTCTGGCCATTCTCTGAACACACCGGGCCCCTGCCCCAGGGCCTTTGCACATGCCATGACTACTATCTGGACCACTCTTCCCAGGAAGAAGAGTCTCACTTCCTCATCTCCTTTGGTCTTGGCTCAGATGTTACCGGCTTGGTGAGGCCTTCCCTGGCTACCCGATAAAAAAACTCATGCTCCATCCCCCGAGACGTGCCCGTCTTCCGGAAGTTTCCTGTTTAGCTCTTATCACCACACAACGGACCATACAGTCTACGTATTTGTCATGTTTAGCGTCTGTTCACTCCTACTGGAGTGTAGAGGTTGTGTCTGTTTTGGTCTCTGCTGGGTCCCCAGCATCTATGTGTGCCCCATAATAGGTGCTCAATGCATATGTGTTAAGTGAACAAATCCAGGGTCCTGGAGTTAGAAACCTTTCACCTGGCAGAACACGCACCCCTGGGGCTCAGCCTGGCCCCTGCCAGCTGCCTCAGAGTGCAAACATCCTGCAGGGAGGCACCACGGGTCAGCCTCCTAGAACTTTCCATGAAGGATGCCACGTGGGTCAGAACCACAGCGGCTGGTTTACAGAACCCTGGATGCCGCTACCTTCTGTGGTTCCCCGCAGCCACCCTGGAAGTTGGGGGCTCAGCCTCTTATGCCCCCTTTACAGGGGAGGAAACTGAGGCTGGGAGGACGGTGGAGGCACCAAGGAAGGGTCTAACCTTGGCCTCCAGGCCCAGGGCTTTGCCCACCTCCACAGTCAGGGTAGTGGAGGGTGAGCTAGTGGGATGCCGGTGTGCCGAGAGGGGCAGGGGACCGAAAGGGGGAACAAGCAGAGACGTGGGGGCCTGGGCACCCCCCAGAGTTCTCCCTCCTAGAGTCTCCCCTTCCGTCACCTCCCCTGGCTCTGCAGCAGGCCTGGTGACCCGGGTCATCCCAGCCCTTCATGGCCTTCCCCCCGCCCCTCCCCCCCCGGGTTCCCACGGGGCCCACACAGCTGCGGAGCCAGGGCTGGCACAGGGCCATCGCTTTACAGGGAAGAAACCCAGCCGCTGCCCCCACTCCCAGGCACCTCTGGAGCCTGCGCCTCCTTCCCCAGGAGCAACAAACTGCCCTTGTAAAAGCATAAATCAGTGACTGGCAGTGAGAGGCGGCTGGAGATAAGACAGACCTTTACAACCAGATAAGCTGACAATAGCGCCCGGCTCCTTAAATTTGGTGCAGCACCAGGCCCCGTGGAGCGGATGCCCGGCTGGGCTTGCAGAAGATAAGAGGACACGCTGCTGAGCTTCCTGAGCTGGCCCCTCCCCGGGGATGGAGGGGGACGGTGTGGTGGGCGCCCACAGCAGGCCTCTGGTAGGGGGGCTGGGCTGGGCAGGGGGCCACTTGAAACCTGGTGACGTTTGCGGTGACTTCTCCAGCTGGAGGGGCTCTGGACAGTGGGCTTCGTGTTTTGTTTTTATTTGTCAATTTTTCCCTTGATCGCGTGAAGAAACCCCCTCAAAGGAGCGCTAAGGACGTCTGGTCCCTGTCATTCTCCATGTCTGGTCCCTGTGCCACTCTGCACGGTGACAGGCACCCTCCACTCCCACCCGCTATGACGCCCCTGCAGCTCCAGGCTAGCATGTCCCACCTGAGTCCTGGGACGGAGAGCAGGTCCCCACCAGGTTTCCGCAGAAGCCCTAGGAGAAAGGGCTCCCCGCTGGCCTCAAGGTCAGGAATGCAGCTGATCCCACAGGGCCCAGCGGCGCATATGCTTATGGACCTGGAGCAAGACAGGTGAGGCCAGCCTAGGCGTCCCCAGGGACCTGGAGGGGGTGGGTGGTCCCCTGAAGAACCATCTGGGCACGGGGAGGGCGTGTCCCCTCTGGATGCTGACTATGCCGACCTCAAGCTGGAGCTACTGAGACAAAGACACCCCGCGGAAGTCAGAGGCTGTGGGGATGGCTGACGGGGGCGGGGAGAGGGGTCCTGGCATCACTGCTCTCCCAGAACCCTGGCCCTGTGTTCGGGATGCTTGTGCGTCCCTGCTCGCCAGGCAGCTCCAGGTCAGGGTGGTGGTCTTGTGTGACCTGGATTCATCACCCACGTCCTGTCCCGTCTGACAGCCTGGGATGGTTCTCAAAGTGATGTGCCTTGGAACCCCCAGGCTCTCCTTAAGCCACAGAGTTCTGGGTTCCATCCCTAGAGGTTCTCACTAAGTGGGGTGAGGTGAGGCCTCTGAGCCGTCAGCACCCAGGGGATGCCTTTGAACCACCTGTGAGGGTTTCTGCTCCGGGCATTTCTTTCTCTTGGTACATTTTTTCCAAAGGGGAGGCGGAGAAGACAAGAGAGAGTGAGGTCGTCAGTGAGGTAGCCCCGCCCCCGCCTGTGGGACACAAACACAGGACCTCAGCAACACGATGGGGCGAGAGGGGCGGGTGATGGCTCCGGCAGCCGTCGCCCGGCCCCTGCGTCGCGCACGAGAGAAGGCGAGTCCTCTGTCCTCCTTCCAGCAGCCTGTGACGGAGACTCACTGCCTCTGTTGTTCAGAGGAGGAAACTGAGGCCACGGAGAAAACGGAACTTGTGCAAGGCTCCCCACTGGTACGGGGCACACCTGGGATTGCTCCCTAGGCCCACGACATTTGGGAACCTGCTTGGGCATTGACTGTGCAAATCCTGACCGTCTGCCCACCCCGTCCATCGGCTCCACCAAGAAAGCCCTTCCCGGGGCTGCCCCCTGGCCCCCCTTACCTTGTTCACAGTCCCTGGGCGACATACCTGGGCACAGTGCTCAGGGGTTCCCCCAGAGGAGGTTGAGGGAACAGCATCTCTGGAGGCCAGGCTCTCCACAGGGGACCCCCATTCCCACAGCGGCATTGCAGGGGCCAAGTCCCGTGGCAGTGAAGAAGGTGCCCACGGAGCCTCTGGGTGAAGCCTAGCTGCTGTTTTCAGACGTGTGTTTCCTTGTCCTTAAATACAAGTAGGTCATGCCTGTGTAGTTAGAAAAAAATAATCAAATGATCAGAAAACGTAAAGTGAAAATTCTCTCTTCCCCTCATCCCCAGACCCGAGACCTGTCTTCCAGAGTTAAGGTCTGTTCACTTCTTGTGATCCATCAGAAGTGTTCAACGCCCGGTGCCCTGACGCTGCTTGGGCTCACCTGACTCACTAAGAGCTCTCTGCATCTGCTCAGATAGAGTTTGCTCATTCTTTTTGACGGTTGCATAGTATTCCATCCCATGACTTGTCATAATTTACCAAAATATCGTTTTCTGTCAACCATGCAGTGGCAGCAGCCTGGAACCTCGGCTTGGAAGGAAGATGAATTCCCAGACCGATGGGAAGGGTGTGTTCATGCCCAGCTGGGTAGACTCAGCCACACTGCCTCAGTGGGATGGGAAGAGGCTGGCTTCTCCCCCACCCAAGCAGGGAGGCGCACCAGGACCTGTTGCTGCAGGAGGGACAGCACACACCGTGTGACACCTTTGGGAAAATGAGCAGAAAAACCCACCCCAAACAATGTTGTAGGTGGCAATAGATATTTTTCAAGGAATGAAGAGATTCCCGGAATACGTCATGGGGATCTCCCTGGGAAGAGAGGAAATTAGGATGGGGGTCAAGGAGGAAGGGAAGGTGCTTTAATTTGATTTGTAATATAGTCTTTTGTTCTTTCTTTCTTTTTTAAAAGAAATGTATATATTCATTTTATGACTTATGGAAAATAATACATTTTTTAAAAGACTCGACGTAAATAAGCTTCAGAGGTTAAAAGTGGTTAATTCTGGGTGGTAAGTACAAATGATTGCTACATTTTACTTGGTTCCTTTCTGAAGAAGTCAGATTTTAAAATATAATGTAAAAACTCCCTCCCCACCTCCTCTGGCACTGGAGGTAACCTGGGCACGTGTGGCAGCCCCCAAGTCTAGGTTGCCCAGGGATG
Organism: Globicephala melas; assembly: GCF_963455315.2. Taxonomy (NCBI): domain Eukaryota; kingdom Metazoa; phylum Chordata; class Mammalia; order Artiodactyla; family Delphinidae; genus Globicephala; species Globicephala melas. The sequence continues at coordinate 3,626,067 of NC_083321.1, forward strand.
GGACCAGCAGGTGACATTACTCAGACTGTCAAAACAGGAAGCTGCAGAGAAGGAGTTTCCTTGTAGTCTGGGCTGTGAATACCTCACTCCTATGACTCAGCAGCAGGTTCTAGGCACCTCGGTCATGCCCGGGGTACATGCCCAGCTGGTTACTGACCCTGGCTGCCCACCAGGAGCTCACGCTATGCTTCCAGCCACCCCGGAGCCAGTTCTGAGTTGGATCCAGCTCCCCACAGCCACCCTGACATTCTCATCGTTATTGCCGTCTGGCCAGGGGGTGGCCGGGGGTGTGGCAGTGACCTGGAACCAAGCAGGATGGCTGAGGTTGGCTGGTATCCAGACCGGGGTGGGAGGGGTTTTCTAATTTTCCATCCTCCACTTTCCTAGGGCTTGTCTGAATAGTTGGTTTGCTGTCCAATAGAAATTAAGTGGGAGTCACCTAGGCAATATTAAATTCTCTACTAGCTACATTAAAAAAAAAAGTAAAACAAAACAGGTGGAGTTAATTTTAATCATCTATTCTATTTAATCCAATATACCCAACAGTTACCACTCGACATGTAATCTACACCACAACGTTATCAACAAGGTACTTCACATTCTTGTTTTCACAGTAAGCCTTCGGGATCTGGTGTGTGTCCTACGTTACGGCACGCCCCAGGTGGACTTGCCACAGTTCGATAACTCCATCGCCACAGGGGGATGAGTGGCTGCCATGGTGGACTGCAAAGGTAGAGCCGTCCTTGCCTGAGGGGGTCATTAGCACCTTTCAGAAAAGAGGGTGGAACGTGTTTATAGCAGAGGGAGAGATCTAGGTCTCCTCCCCCAGCTCTCTACTTGGCTAGAAGGCAAATGCACATCTGATTTGTTAGATGTGAAACCAGTGCGTGTATGTACGTACGATACACATGTATGATATATATATAACTGGAGTCCCCAGAAGTGAGGAAAGAGGGGGAGTAAAGGAGAACTATTGGAAGAAATGATGAGCGAAATTTTTCCAAAATTGGTAAATAGTATCAACCCACAGATCCAAGGAGCTCAGTGAACCCCAAGCGTGAGAAACATGGAGGAAATCATACCAAAGCGCATTAGAATCGAATAGGTCAAAACTAGTGAGATGGAGAACATCTTAAAGCAGACAGAGAATAAAAGATGTATACAGAGGAGCAAAGAGGAGGGTGAAGCAGATTTCTTTTCAGAAACAATTGGGGCAAGAAGAGGCAGTGCAGCAGCGTCTTGAAAGCACTGAGAGAAAAATCTGTCAACCGAGAAGTCTTTTTTTTTTTTTTTTGCGGTACGCGGGCCTCTCACTGCTGTGGCCTCTCCCGTTGCGGAGCACAGGCTCCGGACGCGCAGGCTCAGCGGCCATGGCTCACGGGCCCAGCCACTCCGCGGCACGTGGGATCTTCCCGGACTGGGGCACGAGCCCGTGTCCCCTGCATCCGCAGGCGGACTCTCAACCACTGCGCCACCAGGGAAGCCCAACCTAGAAGTCTTTACCTAGTGAAATATTTTTCAGAAACAAAGGTGAAATATAGGCTTTCTCAGATATAGAAGTGCTGAAAGAACTCATCACCTGCAGATCCACCTTCCAATTAATATTAAAGGAAGTTCTTGAGGCAGGAAGAAAGTGACACCTGATAGAATTCAGGATCTAGATAAAGGAATGATAAGCACTAGAAAAGATAACTACGTGAGAAAATGTATGACTTGCTTCTTACTGTTTAAATACCTTTAAAAGATAACTAATTATATTGCAAAAGTAATAACAATGCAGTGTGGTGTTTATAGTATATGTAGAAATAAAATGTATCAGGAGCATAAAGGGGAGAAGTAGAATAGAAATATACTATCGTCAGATTTTTATACTAGACATGAAATAATACGATACCAATTGGAAGTAGATTGTGGATAATAGGCATACACCCATTGATCACATTAAATGTAAATGACCGGGCTTCCCTGGTGGCGCAGCAGTTGAGAGTCCGCCTGCCGATGCAGGGGACACGGGTTCGTGCCCCGGTCCGGGAAGATCCCACGTGCCGCGGAGCGGCTGGGCCCGTGAGCCATGGCCGCTGAGCCTGCGCGTCCGGAGCCTGTGCTCCGCAATGGGAGAGGCCACAACAGTGAGAGGCCCACGTACCGCAAAAAAAAAAAAAAAAAAAAAGTAAATGACCTAAAATACTCCAGTTAAATGGAAGAGATTATCAGTCTAATAAAAACCCCAAACCCAGCTATGGAGTATATAAGAAACTCACTTTAAATACAAAGACATAAATAGATTAAAAGTAAAAGGGTGGGAAAAGATATTTCATGCTTACACTAATCGTAAGAAAACTGAAGTGGCTATATTAATATCAGAACAGACACATACAGAAGATTTGTACAACATTATCAACCAACTTGACATAATTTATATTTGCACAAGGCTCCACCCCCCAAAAATGGAATATAAGTCGTTTTCTAGTGCATATAGAACATTTGCTAAGTAGACCATATCCTGACTCATGAAGCATACGTCAGTACATTTAAAAAGGATTCAAGTCACACAAAGTACGTCTTCTGACTACATTAAATTCAATTAGAAATCAGGAACAGAAAGATATCTGGAAAATCCCCACGTGTTTGTAAACTAGATAACACAGTTTTAAGTAATGCATGGGTCAACAAAGAAATCATAACAGAAAAGAGAAGGTATTTTGAACTGAATGAGAATGAAAGCACCACATACCAAATTTTATGGAATGCCACTTAAGCAGCGTGTAGAGGGAAATCTATAGCACTAATGCCTATATTTAAGAAGAAGAATGGTCTCAAATCAATGATCCAGGATGCTAAGAAACTAGAAAAAGGAAAGCAAGTTAAACCCCAAATAAAAGTTCCGTATGGGCATAAAGACAGACAAATACATCAGTGGGGCAGAATAGAAAGTCTGTAACAAGACCGAAGCATATTGACAGCTTGTTTTAAACCATGGAGCAAAGGCAGTTCAACGGGGAAAGGAGTGGGATGCAGGGATAAAGTGAAATAAATCAAGCAAGAGAGACACAGGCAGAGAACAGAGGCATGTGACCGACCCAGAGATATCCACATGCCTGCCTGACCCCCACCCCACTCCCTTCAAAATATCGGTATCAGGGATGCAGGGGAGCTGGACCATTCAAGTCCCTCCACTCCCTCAGCACCTCCGGACCCTCCATCCTCTGCCTCGAGGCATGACGTCACCACCAGGCAGGTGCTTCAGATAACCAGAGAAAAAAATGGCTGTTCAAAGTGTGTATTCCTTAAATGTCAGGGTACCTTATGCTAATGGATCAGCTGATGAGCGCAGTCCCAAGAAGGATGCAGTTAAGATTGGGCCTGAGAGGAAGTGTGGGGAGAAGTGGGTGGCCCCCAGACCCGGGCTGGGTGGGTGGGGGGTACTGATGGTGGGAAGTCTACTAGACCAACCCATGGGGGGGCTCCATGGGACACCACCCCAGAGAGAGAGAGAGGAAGTGGCCTGTGCAGTTGTGGCCAACTGTGAGCCCGGTGGGGCAGGCCAGCTGCTGGAACCCCAGGCAGGGTCTCTATGTCATAGCCTTGAGGCAGAATTCCTTCTTCTCTGGGAAACCCCAGTTTTTTGCTCTGAAGACCTCCAACTGACTGCATGAGGCCTACCCACAAAGTCAAGGTTAATCTCCTTTACTTAAAGTCGACTGATGGAACACATGAACCCCGTCTACAAAAGCCCTTCACAGCCACACCTAGACCAGCGTTTGACCAAACCACAGCCATCACGGCCCAGCCAGGGCGACACGTGAAGTGAACCATCACAGTGAGTGAGCCTTGTTGGGTGGTGGGGGTGAAGGCTGAGGAAGGCATCCTGGGGGTTTCACTCCCACAGACAGAGCCTGTGAGACCCTGTCGTCAGCCCCCTAGACCCCCACCCAGGACACAAACTTGGAAACTAGAGTCTGGGACCCTTGAAATCATGTACAAAAATACTTTGTCTATGAACAAGCCTATTGGACTTCCCTGGTGGTCCAGGGGTTTAGACTCCACGCTTCCACTACAGGGGGCACGGGTTGCATTCCTGGTTGGGGAAGATCCCACACGCCTGGCAGCGCAGCCAAAACCAAAAACAAAACAAACAAAAAATTATGGACAAGCCTATTGCTCTATTTTGAATAGAGGTGTTTTAGCTTTAATCAGATTCTCAAAGGGATCCAGGACCCTAAAAGGGTAAGGACCACAGTCCCTGCGGGTGTGGGGGGGGCGGTTACCTGAACCAGGCCAAAAGCAACTTCCTATCCCTGGTTGGGATGCTTGTCACAATCTCCAGCTGTAAGATGCCTCCGTGCATCTCTGCAATGACTGTGACCCTCTCGGGACAATTATTCTGCAATTTTCAAAACTTCAACTCGCACCCGGCTTGGACGGCCCCTGCTCATTAGCATGAGAGGCCGGAACAGAAATCTCTATCTGCAAAAGCGGTTCGGGGAGCGACGCTTCCGACAGGAGGGTGATGGCTGGACCAGTCGGGAATCTGATTTCTAACCGCTGTTCGGCGCCAAAGAGGAGCGTCGGGCTGAGAGGTGGTCGCGGCTGTGGCCCTGGGGGATGGGGCGCACCCTCTGAGCCATCTTCCTTGGGGACTGTCCCACAGACTGTCTGGCTGTCTCAGCCAGACTGCAGTTCCTGTTACTTGCTGACTGTCACATTCTTGCTTGGGAGGTACTGACTCAGAGTACAGAGCCTGTTGCTTCAAAAGGTCAACTTCCACTGAAGTCCCTCCCGAGGCTGATGACCCAGCCTGTCCACACGTGCCCCGGGCAAGGAGCGGCCCTGCCTGTGGAAGGAGAGGCCAGGCCCGGTCCCTTTGGCCCAAGGGCTCCAGCTTCCCCAGACCCAGGCCCAGAGTCCCCCTGGGCTACAGAACGGGGGGTTGCCAGGTGGGTGGCCCCCAGGCACACGAGGATTCCCTGCAGCTATGCTGACCATTGTCTACCTGCCCAGCCAGGTCCAGCCACCCTCGTTCCCCACCCTGTTTCTCTGCCCCAGGGGGCAGATGCTCACGGGCTTCCTGGCCTCTGGGTTCCAGCTGGGCTCAGCAAGTGGGAGATGCCAGTGACAGATCAGGGTGAGGAAGGAGAGACGGGCTGGCTTCCTTCCTGCTGGGTCCCTGGGGGCGGCAGGGCCCCACCTCGACCCAAGGCCATGGCTCCTGTCTGGCATCCCCTTCCACAGCCCCCTCTTTCTCTGGGTTCTGTAAGTGCTCCCTCCTGGCCCCAGGGCAGTAGCCAGGTGCTTCACCGTCCTTTACCTTCCATCCCCCCTCAGAGGGAGAGGGCTCCTGCTTCCACCTGGGTACGTACAGCTGTAACTAACAGTAACAAAGGCGACATCAACAGTAATAATAATTGTCATCCCTTGCAAGGCGCTTACCATGTGCCTGGGCACATTATTTAATCCTTTGAACAATTTATGGAGTAGGTACTCTTGTTAACCCCCATTTTACAGGTGTGGAAACCGAGGTACGGGGGTGCAGAGCAGAGTAGCAGCGTCATGTCAAGGACTCAAGGACCAGGAGGAAGCCAGGAACCTTCTCTGAAGTGGCGGCATGGGATCATACCCAGCCTTGCATGAAACGTCATCCCTGGAACTCACGCAGGGGTCCCGCTGGGGTCCAAGGCTCCTGGTCCAGCGCCGCTTGGAGAGATGATAGCGATGACCGCTTCCCCCTCCTGGATCTGGACCCTTGGTGGGTCCCTGGTTGGATGCCTTGACCCTTGCCTCTGGCGGGGCCCCGCTCAGCTCACACACCTGTGCCTTCAAGGGCTGAGCCCCATCTTCCAGCTGTGACGGGGCTGGTGTTGGCGGAAGCTTGACCTCGGTGGCCTAGAGAGCATCGCCCGAAAGTTACCTCAGCCTTCAAGTGACGTGCGTGTTACTCTCCGTTTCCTTTCTACTCAAACAGAGGATTGAAAAGGAAAGTCGGTGAGTAACAGAGTGCACGCTAAAAATACTGCCAATAAACAAACAAACCGGGTCAGGGATCAGCAGGCCCGGAGAAAGCAATTCCGCGCGCACAAAGGCCAACTGTTTATAGCCTCAGATTTGGGTTTGTTGCTCAAAGAACGCTGTGGCCAAGATAAAGGCGGGCAGTGTTCTGCTGTGCAAGGGCGCCAGGACCCACGGCAAGTCATTAACCTCGGTCGCCTTTACCTTCCCTGGGGCCCAATGCCTTCTGCGTGCTTTCCTGGAAAGGGCGTCGGGGCCGTGACCCAGGAGTTGGGCACCGAGCCGAGATGGCAACACATCCCACTGGGTGGTTTATATTCCGTACCAGACAGAACAGCTCCGGGCCCGCTGTTAGGTTATCAGCCTGAACTCCTGGGACTGGGCTCAGGGCCGCGAAGGCGGGGCTGGAGGACAGAGGGCGTGGCACGCGTCTCCGTCTTAGATATCAGGGTTTTAACCCCCAATAAACTCACCGGTTATTATTTCTGCTGATGGGTCTTACATAACCTTGAGAAGGCTGTGGAACCCTTCAGAGCCTCGGCTGGTATAGAACAGGGCTAATAACAGAGCCTGCTTCTGGGCTATTGAGACGATTCCAGAAGATTCTGGGGATGACGTGCTTAGCACAGAACCTGGCACACAGTAGGTGTTTGCAATCGACATGGGTCTGTAATTGGCATGGCTGTCGTTTTGCTGATCTCTATAGTCCTGAGGTTACGGGAGAGGAAATCAGGACAGAACACAAAGATCCCTGCCCGGCGGGGTCCCCAGTGGAGGCTAAGACACGTCCGTTCTCTCTTTGTTTCTCCGGCTTTCCCTCTCATTAGTGTGTATAATGAGCTGGAACTGCAATTAGGCACGCTGCCTCCCCGGGGACCCCGGCTCTCTGGAGCCAGAGCTCAGGGGCTGCCAGGGCCGAGGGGGGATGATGCAGGTGCCCGGCGCTCTCGGGAAGGGCCCCAGACTCCCCTTGGAGCAGGACGCTGGCCTGTGAAGTCGGGGGTGACGGCAAGGCTGCATGGACAGAGGGGGGTCCCAGAGTAAGCCCCACCTCAGCGCACCCCCAGATCTGCAGGTAACAGGTGCTGTCGTGCGTCTAGCTCACATCAGGGGACTTTCTATTTGGGGGGACGGCTTAGGGGCAGCAGGCTGGGTGGAAGGGCACCGGGTCAGGCAAATTGTGGCAAAGGGTTTACTCAGCTTGTGTTCGGAGCTGCTGGTGGGGACTGGCGGGGCTAAGGCCACCCTCGTGGTCACCAGAGAGCCCTGCCAGGCTGCCGGCCCATCCTGAGCGTGTGCACACACACCTTCAGCAGAAGTGTGAACGCCGGGGTGCGCCGCTCCATCAGGTTTGCACTTAATAGCTCGGGGATATCGTCACCGCGGTTCTTACTGGAAGTTGCTGGGAGCGTCTGAAGCTGAACAGTGTAGGGTCAGCAGGCGTGGCCTGCGTTCTCTGCACTTTGCGCGCCGTGGCCTCCCAAACAGCTACCACTGGAAGGATGCAGATGCTGGGGCTGCTCCAGCTTTCCTACCCCGAACACGTAACACATGCAGTGCTTTTAAAAGCCAAGTTTGCACACGACCACAGAGCTTTGGTTTGAAAGCTCTGTCCTGGCTCTGGGTCCACCAGACCCACGGTAGGCAGACCACAGGGCAGGGCTGATGGCAGGCAGCCCCCCTTTGGGGATCAGGTTCGGATGTAGGTCTCTGAGGCCCATAAAATTGGCTTTGCACATCCTCTGACAAGGGAGAGACTTCAGCCGAAAGCCAGGGGTTGGGGTCTGGGGTCCGGGGCCTGGGAGAGGTGGGTCGGGAATGCCGTGACCCTCACCTCACAGGTGCTCGGGGAAGAGAAGGGTCCTGCCCTCGCTCACCCAGCTGTATTTCAGCAGAGGTGCTCTGGAACCAAGCCTCCCAGGGTTCTCTGGTTTTCCAAAAGGAAACTTCCCTGTTATTTCTCTCAGATCCTGGAAGGATACTTACCGATGGCAAAGCATGGTGCGCCGGTGGGTGTATCTCCAGCCAGGGAACCAGCTCAGGCTTGGGGGATGGAAACATTTTCCAAGCCTCTCAGCGCTCACATGAGAGCTCGATTGGCAATTAGCAAATGTCACAACCCCTCCTCTTGTCGCCACGGCTGTTTCAGATGTCAGATTCCTGCCAAGCTTCACGTCTTGTTCTAAAACCTCTTTCCAGGGGACTCGGGGGAAATTAACATCATGCCAAATGAAAGAAAACCCCTCAGAGCCCGAGCAGGGCCCGTCCTCCTGGGGAGGGAATTGAGCCGCCGCAGGACTCACGCTTATATCGACAGTGAAAGATTAATTGGTGTGCAGTGAATTATGGAAATGCGGGAAGCCGTTCCCACCTCCGATGCCTTTGAAACCGGGGTTCCTGGATGCAGCACTGTCCGTCACGTGCCAGGTCCACGGCGGGGCTGCAGGAGTCCCAGCCTCCTGCTTCTGTCTTCCAGAGGCGTTTCCCCAAGCTCTGGAGGTGAAGCTCAAAGTTAAATGTACTTAGAACTGGGGAGGGGGTCAAACGATGGGGCAAGGCCACCCCCACCCCTACTCACTAACATTTATTGAGTTCTTCTGCAGACCAGGCGCTGGGGCCGAGCACTTTGCCTGGAGTAGGTTTCCTCTAATCCTTCCGGCGACTCTACTGGACAGGCTCCGATCTTGGTTCCATTTTACAGGTGAGAGCACAGAGGCACAGACGTGGTTATCCAGATAGGCACCCAGAGGGGGTGAGGGCTACTGAAGGGTATCCGGAGGGTGCTGCCCAAGTCCCCTGGGCTTGGAAGTTCTCGATGGGGCCCGAGATCCCGCGTCTCTTCCAGCCTCTCAGGTGATACTGAAGCTGGTGGCCTGCAGAGGAGCAAGGGACCCCCTGGGGCTGATTCCCAGCTTACCTCTAAATGGCCAAGCGGAGTCCCTGGGGAGCCTCTGCTTCCGGCCTTGTGTAGGGGTGGTCCCATCCGCTCTGGGGAAGAGCCAGGGCAGGGGGGGCAGCTCTAGGCAGAGGCGAGCATCAGTGTGATGTGGCCCCATTTTCCGAATGAGGCATGTGAACCCCAGGGAGAAAAGGAGGCTTCCCCAAATCCCCTGCAGGACCTGACTCAGTGCCGAGGTGACCCCAGGCCCGGCAGGAGCCGGGGAGGGGGACTTTAGAACAGACTAGAGCACCTGACCTCTCCCAAATAAAAGGGTGGCTGAGCGCCTGCCCTAGGGTTCCGGCTCCACCCAGGGTTTCAGTTGGTGTCAGCCCACCTTGAAAGTGGCTCTAGGAAAAATTCTGCCCAAAGGAAAGGCCGCCACCGGTCACTGCCTGGTCCCGCTGCCACCACAAGATGGCACTGTTTTGTGGGGTTTGGGAGGCTTTGCTCTGTTTATCTGCAACCTAAGAAGACCCAGGGATCTGCTCCACGTTTGAAGATGCTCTTAGGCTTACGGGGCTGAAGGTAATTCTGCTGTCCTGGCGCAGAGGGCAAGAGACGCCTTCCTGTTGGGCGTGTGCGCTTGTATGTGCATGTGGGCGCGGGCATACCTTGTGCGCACCTGCGTGTGTGGGTCTCTGTGTGATGGCGTATGCTCTTGTGTGTTTGTTCACCTGTGTGTGGATATGTGAGTGTGCAAACATATGTGTGGTCTGGCCTGTGCCTGTGTCTGTGTGCATATTTGCACACTTGGTGTGTGCTCACCTGCGTACCTGTGCACAGGTGTGTATGGTCCTCGCGTGAGTGTAGATGTGTGTGCACGGGCATACAGACGTGTGTTTGTGTGCGTGGTGCATGTTCTGGTCTCGTGCACACACGTGTGCATTTCGGCCTTGTGCTTACGTGTGCACATTTATCCGCGTGGTGCGTGCTCACTTGTATATACCTGTGCACGTGTGCATGCTTGTGTGTGCACTCGTGTCTACGCGTGTGTGTCTGCATGTGTGTGTTGGAAGCAGGGAGTCCTGTCTCCTTTCCTTAGCTGTCCTTCCCCTCCTCTCCTCCTCCAGCTGGTGCCTTTGCTCTTCAGGACTTTGCTCACAGACCAAGTCCCCAGGAGAGAGCCGCCCTGAGGCGAGAGCTGGGCGGGACATCCTATGGGCTCCGTGGTGCAGGCATCCCATGCTGACGTCTCCCTGACGACACTCTGAGCTCCCTCGCGTCAGGTCCTGGTGGTGTTCAACGGGGTCCCGGATTTGGGCCTGGGACCTGGACTCTACTAGGCATTTTGACCTTGTGACCAATAGACGCTGAATCCTGAGTGGCAGATAGGTTCTCCCTATCTGCCAGGTCCTGTCCTAGCAATCTCTGAGGGTCATTGAATTCTTTGGACAGTCTTCTGGGCAGGTTCTATGATAACCTGTCTTATGACGGGCAAACTGAGGCTCAGAGAGGTTACGTGACTTACCCTGAACCATCCGCTAAGAAGTGAAGGGCTGGCACCCAACCCAGGATCTGAGTCAGTTTAGGGGTGAAATGAACAAACGATTCCTTTGGTTCGATTCTAGTTTTGATCAGGAGGTGCTTCATCTGCCTGTTGGCTGCTGCGGGTGGGGGAGCCTTCTCCAAAGCCCCCTCCTCTGGGAAGCCTCTCTGACCCCGTCAGAGTGGATCCTGGCTCTCCCTCTGCTCCTGCAGCCTGTGGGCTTGCACCTGGTGGTCCCCGGGAGCAGGGATGGTCTACAAGCCTGTGAGTGGGGAGCCAGGGGCTTGAGGAGAGATCTACCCCTTTGAGACTCTGAAGAAACCTATTGGAATCTCTAGGTGCTGGGGTAACCCAGGCACACACAAAATCCCCCCAGCTCTAGGGCTTCACTGCTATGAAGCTCAGGGCCGTAGCTCAGGGCAGAGCCCCGCCTAAGGGCCAGACAGCATCGTGTCCATACCTGCCGATACCGCACATGGCTGGTAGTGGTGGTTGCCTGTCTGTTTCCAAGAGAGGAGGAGACCTTTCACTCCTTCAATCCACGAACCTTTCTTCATGCCCATCACAAGCCAGGTTGGTGCATCAGGGAACAAAGGTGGTGGAAATCCTCGCCCTGGTGTTCGCCTGGATCCCGGCCGTGGGTTGCTTGGTTCCCGGAAGTCCCCCTCTCCCTGGGAGGGAGCAGCCACCCCCCGTCTGTCTCATGCCGAGCCCTTGGGCATCTGGAGTGATCGGAAAGGACGGTCACACCCCAGATTTGCCCGGCGCTGGCTTCCCTGCTCTCCCCCTTGCTGGCTTTATCCGTGGGCTCCTTGCGGGCGTAAGGAATTCATTGGACCAAGTAGTTACCTTCTTACTGGGAAAACTACCCGTGGCCGAACTCCACGTAGGGTCCCCAGGCAGGGCCCTCCCTTCTGGGGGCCCATCAGGTTGGCCCACCCGGCCCCGTGCTTGAGGGAGGGGCTGCGGGTTCTGTCCCCTCACCCCTCTTTTCCGATCAGCATTGAATGCAGTTTGGTCCCACTGTGACATCAGCCTGCCACACCATCCCAGAGCCGCCCGTACCATCCAGGGTCTGCCCTGAATCCAGCGCTCTTTCTCCATCTAGAAAACAGAAGCCGTGATGGTGTAAACCCCACTCTGTGAACCCCTGGGCGCTCAGATGCTGGATCCCGTCCCTGTGAGCTGACTGTACACGAGATGATGAGAAGCGAAAGTCATAGTAAGATGAGGATAAGGTGGACTTGCCAGCAGGACTCAAGGTCGAGTCAAGGAGCTAGTTCCATCCTGTGCTTTAAAAAAAAAGAGAGGAGAGAAAGAAAAAATAATCTCTTTTCCCCTAGGAACTCGTGTATGAAAAACCCTCCAGAGTCTCTCTCTGAAACTCGGTCGTGGGCACTGCAGTCTTGCCTCCCCTCCTTCCACTGGCCTCTCACCTCTGCCCTCACGTGGGTGTCACCCCCTCCTCTCCTGAGCTCGCCATGTCCCCACCTGTGGGTCATCTTCACCTGAGCCGGCCCTGCCCTGAGATCCTTTCCCGCCCCAGGGCTCAGACTCTGCTCACGCCTGTGGATTTGTAGGTCTACGTGTTTCTCCTTCGGGACCAGAGTCGCCCCCTCCAGAATCTGCCTGGTATTCAGCAGGCAGTTAGCGCTTAATACATGTTTGTTGATGGAATGAAGTCTGGGTTTGAAAAAAATGTCTCAAAACCCAGAACATTCTATATCCAGACCCTCTCCAGACACCACCTGGGAAAGAGGACCGGGCTTGTGAGTAGATTTTGTGCCAGAGTGGGAGGGGCTGGCGGCGAAATCCCGGGGACGCTGCACAGGACGATGGGATTTAACGGTCGATGGGGGAGAACTCTGCAAAATCCTATTTGGTAACTGCGTCCGGGCCCTTGGAATGTCCCAATTGGTATAAACGGATGGTTTGGAGGTACCAAGTGCTGCGAGGTCTGTCTTTGGATGTAAAGAAGGAGATGGGCTGAACTGAGATGCGTTCTGACCCCAGACTCAGAGGCATTCATTAGTTAAATGAATAAGTATTCAATCAAAGGCCTGGCTTCAAAAATTAAACTCAGATTAGCCCCTTGTTCTACTTCCTGTCGAATCAAAAACATTTGCTTGAAGACTGGACACCCGGGAGGGGAATGCCTCCTGGGGAGGGGGCTGCTGGTCCCCACTGCCCCACCCGCCCCTGCCGCCCTGAATGGACATGCCAGGGTCTGGAGAAGTCTGCGGCAGTGGCCTCTCACCGCTGTGCCCCTGCACCTGGCCAAGGCTAGGGGCAGAGGTATCTAGAATATTGGCGGGAGAGACCCTCACCTACTGGTTTCTGGTCTGACTCGGTCGTTCCGGTGGACCCTTGAGCCAGGTGGGTTTGGGGCAGAAGCAGGGAAGGCTGGTCTAAGGTGAGAAGACCAGGGATGCCTCCTGGTCGGCTCAGACCTCTCCAGGTTTGGGCTGTAGCTAGGTACACTCGGAGGGGCCTCCCTGGTGGTCTTTTATGGTTTCACAGCCAGAGTCTGAGGCTCCCAGCTCCTCTCGATCAGACCCACTCAAGTTACGAAGTCCTCGGGGATAATGTCCAGGATGCTGAACTGACCTTGCTTCTCACCCGAAAAATGTCGGCCTTCAGCACAGAGGTCCGAACTCCTCTGTGAACCTCAAAGCCCACAGGAGCACCGTCCTGAGATCTGGACAAGGGGGGCCCCAGGCCCTACACCTTAGAAGGCCCCTGGAGAGGATAGATTGGTGGCCCGCCAAAGGCATGTCCGCCTGGAACCCCCGAATGTGGCCTTATCTGATACAGAGGTCTTTGCTGATGGAGTTGAGATAAGGCTCTAGAGCTGAGGTCATCACGAATCACCCGGGTGGGCCCTAAATCCAACGATGGGTGTCTTTATAAGAGACAGAGGGAGGAAAGGTACCCACGGACACAGAGGGAAGGAAGGCCACGTGAGCACAGAGACAGAGGCTGGAGGGGCGTAGCCCAGGAACCCCTGGAGCTCCAGAAGCTGGAAGAGGCAGGAAGGATTCTCCCCCGGAGCCTCTGGAGGGAGTTCAGCCCTGCCGACACCTTGACTTTGGACTTCTGGGCTCCAGACCGTAAGAAGAAATCGCCGCTGTTTTAAGCCCCCTAGTCTGGGGTTTTGTGTGGCAGCCCCAGGACACTAACACGTGCCCACTGCAGGCTTTTGGGGCTGGACCGAGGCTCAGAGTGGGGGCCCCACTGCCATGAGCAGCAGACTCCTCCCCGCACCCCCTTTCCTTCTCCTTACAATGTAATGACCACAGTGCCTGTTCCACAAGGCTTGAGATGACGAAATGGTCCTGTTATGTAGAGCGCTTGGAGCGGCGCCTGGCACCTCCCGGTGCGTTACCTGTTTCAGCTGTGATGGTGACGATTCTTACAATTTGCCCAGTCACTCAGCTTGTCGGTGGAGAGCCCGTACTTGAAGCCAGGTCAGTCAGCCGTCAAAGCTCGTGCTCTTGATGCCTTTGTGGAACTGTGAAAATGGGCAGAATGAATGGGCCTGCGAGCGGGCCTGTAGTGCTATCACTAAAGGTGCTAGTGGTTGAGCTAAGCAGACCTGAGTGGAGTTCAGGAACTGCCTGATCCAGGAGCACAGGGGCTTTGTCCAATTCACATCTGCATTCTCAAGACTGTGAGCTGTGCCTGGTGCACAGTAGGTGCTCTGTAAGGCAGCTTTGAATGGATTGGTGACGAGCGATTTCTCTCCCGTCTCAGGAGGCCAGAGCTTTGGTCCAGTCTGCCTTGGCTCAGTGGGGAGGGGCAGGGATGGGCTCTGTTGCCCACGTTCATGCTTGGGCAGGGGCAGTATGTCTTTGAAGGAATGTGCGAGAGGAGCGGTAGAAATGAGGCTGGGAGGTCAGCCCTCACGCCCGACCCCGTAGAGGCTGAGAGGCTAGCAGCTTTGTCCCGGTTCGCACTCCTGGGTCTAGCTACAGAGCAAGGCCAGAGGTCCTCCCTCCAGAACCCCGTGCCAATGAGCACACAATCCGAGAGCAGGGTGGCCCTGGCCTGTGAATTCCTGGTGGCAAGACGGGACGGCCGGGATGAGCCAGAGGAGGCTGCTGCCTGGGAGCTGGAGGGGGCGTAGCTCCGTCAGGTGGACCTCAAAGGCCGAGGGTGAGGGTGGTGGGAGGGCCGTGGTGTACTGTGTTTGGAAGGATCACCAGCTGCTGTTGGGGAATGGATTGTGGGAGAGGCAAGGGGGCTCTCAGTAGGAGGCTAAGGTTAGCAAGGATGTGCCTGGACTGGGGGTGCGGGGGAAGTTTCAGTTCAAAATGTCCCAGAGAAGCCCACCTCCCTTTCTGCAGCCACCGTGGGATGGATGGGAATCCCGTGAGATGGGGAGGGATCAAGGTCTAGTGGGAAGAGGATGGGGAAGGACCTGGTTGTCCTATCTTCTTGGCCTCAGCTTCTCCATCTGTGAAATGGGTAGGGACCGATTCTGCCTGCCCATGTCTTGGCATCCAAGATGCCCGGGAAAGGACTTGGTCAGCTCGGCTCCCCCTTAACAAATGAGGCATCTCTGATGGGGCTGGGACTCTGAGAGAGGGCAGGGAGGTGGGCTGCAGCGCCAGGCATCGCTGGGAGGGCCTGGGACCCTCTGCCTCCCTGCTTCTCTTTTTTTTTTCTTTCTTATTACTGAGTGTTTTTTTCTTTTTTTTTTTTGGCACGCGGACCTCTCGCTGTTGTGGCCTCTCCTGTTGCGGAGCACAGGCTCTGGACGCGCAGGCCCAGCGGCCATGGCTGACGGGCCCAGCCGCTCCGCGGCATGTGGGACCTTCCCGGACCGGGGCACGAACCCGCGTCCCCTGCATCGGCAGGCGGACTCCCAACCACTGCGCCACCAGGGAAGCGCTTTTCTTTGTGTTTTCTTTGTTTTTGGCTGTGCAGCTTGTAGGGTCTTAGTTCCCCAACCAGGGATGGAACCCAGGCCCCCTTGCAGTGGAAGCGCAGAGTCCTAACCGCTGGACCGCCAGGGAAGTCCCTCCCTTGCTTCTCTTGAGACCCTGGAAAAGGTCCTGAGATCCATCATTGCTGGCTTGAGATTTTTTATTTTTTCAAGAGCACTTTAGTCGCTGTGAGAATCCTTGTTCCTTCTCTTTCGAAGCCCCATCCTCGGGGGCAGCAGGCCCTAATCTCTGGGCCCTGCAAGGGCCAGGCCTTCGAACCGGGGCCCCTGCTCTTGGAAGAGGCCTGGCCGGTCATGGGGGCAGCTGCTCTGGAGACTGGGGCCGGGGGAGGGGAGGGCTCATAAAAGAAACCCTTCCTGCCCTTCTTGGGCCTGGGTCCCCGAAGGACACCATGCCCGGGTGCCTGGGGCCGTTCCAATGCCCCCTCAACACAAAAACACCATTTGTCTCATCAAAGCCATTTTGTCCCCGGCAGGGCCCAATTTGCACCTGCTTGCGGGTCAGTGAGCCTCGGGGGAGGAGTGGGAATGGGTTTACGATGGGGCAGGGCGGACCTGGCCGGGCCCCTGGAGGCTGCAGAGTTGGCGCCTTTTGGAACCCCGCTGCTGGTATCTGCCTCTCCCTGCAGGCCCCGCCCCCAGCCCACGCGGGCCAGCGGGAGGCAGGTCTCTCTGGAGCCAGTTCCCAGGATGCAGCCGGGCTCCCAGACCCAGGGAAGGCCTCCAGGTGGGGATGGTGGGCCCCGCCTCCTCCAGGGAAAGGCAGCCCCTGGGTTAGCACCAAGGCTCCCTGCCTGGCCTGGCCAGAGCCACTCTGCCCTCAGCTGGTCACCACGGGACAGCCAGAGTGGTCTTCCCCAAAGCAGACTGGTCACATCACCCACGCACTGCCCGTCCCACCCCCTGGCTTAGAGCCTTCCAGAGTCTTCTGTCAGGCTCAGAATCCCGGCTGCCCATGCTCTCTTAGCCTCGTCCCCAACCCCCCTCCCCTGGCTCACAAGGGTCCCGCTCTGTCATCCCAGGAACGCCCTCCCCAGTTCAATTATCACCTCCCCAGGTAAGTCTTCGCAGATTTTCCTGCCCAGCCATCCCTTCCTAAATCCCTGACAGCCCAGATTTCATGATGCGATCAGCATCTGTCCTCCCAGCTGGACTCTGGGCTCGCTGGGGGAGAGACCCCACTGGGGTTTGCTCCCCTCTGTGTCCCCACCCTCCTAGCAAGCCTGGGGCAGAGCAGGTGCCCCGCAAATGTGTGTTGAGTGGAGTCACGACGGTGGCGGGTGTTTGCAGGTGTCCTGGCCGAGCCCTGGGAGCCTGTTGTTCCCTGTCAGGCCGAGGGGGCCCCAGTAGGACCCGACCGCTGGGGACCCAGCTTTTCCTCCTCTGTCGCCGTGAGGGGCACACGCTCTGGGCTGGGGCAACCCGAGGGTCTCCCCCGGCCCCTCCTCCACCAGCAGGGTGGGGAGCCAGGGCACTGGCCCAGCCCATGTGGCGAGTGTGGGGCCTTACGGTTTACACAGCCCCCCGAGGGCCCACCATGATGAGACTGGGTGCTGGGCCCGGCCCTGGGCATGTCCCAGTCAGACACAGGTGAGATGGGAGAGGCCCAGTGCACAGGTTGCCTGTGACCATTCTGACAATGGTGACAAACTGGGTGGCTTCAAACAACACGAACTGATTCTCTTAGAGCTCTGGAGGTCGAGGTCCTCAGTGGGCTTGATGACTAAATTCAAGGCATCAGCAGGGCCGTGTGCTTCAGGGCAGAGTCTGTTCTCTTGCCTTTTCCAGCCCCTGGAGGCCGCCTGCATTCCTTGGCTCGTGGCCTCATCACTGCGACCTCTGCTTCCGCAGTCATGTCTGCTTCTCTGACTCTGATCTCCTGTGATGACACTGAGCCCATGCAGATAATCCAGGGTAATCTCCCCTTAACTTAACTTCATCCTTAACTCCGTCACACCTGCAATTCACCTCTGCAACATAAGGTAACGAGTTCACAGGTTCCTGGGATCAGGACGTCAACATTTATGAGAAGGGAGAGACCCGTAGTATCCTCTGCTGGAACTGAGAGGGAGCCCGGCTGACCGAGTCAGAAGGGCCGCAGCTCACCTGGCCCCAGGGGATCCTGGCCCTGTGTTGGACCAGACTCAACTTTTTTTTTTTTTTTTTACATCTTTATTGGGGTATAATTGCTTTACAATGGTGTGTTAGTTTCTGCTTTATAACAAAGTGAATCAGTTATACGTATACATATGTTCCCAACAGACTCAACTCTTAACTGCAGCATCTCCCTTGGTCCTCAGAACAGCCCTCAGGTAGATGCTTTCATCACCCATGCTGTACAGGTGAGAAAAACCGTAACCAACCAAACTCAGCCAGAAAAACTGGGGCTTGATTCCAGCTGGCGGGTGGGAGGCCGGACCCCCAAATCTGCCTACCACCCTGGTCCCACATGCTTGGTTTTCACCTTAACTTTGAGAACTTTTTATTGGCATGTGATACACACACAGAGAAGTTCACAGCTTAGTGGCTTGCCCTCTATAGCCAGCAGCCGGATCAAGGCACCGCCAGCACCCAGCGCCTCGCCCCAGGGGAACCGATCGTGACCCCGTCAGCATATCTGAGTTTTGTCTGCTTTTGCCTCGCATGAAGGAATCATCCGGTGTCTGCGCTCTGGGGTCTGGCTTCATTATCTTGACGTTTGTCTGACGGTCCTTGGGAGGGCTGCAGGCCACGTGTTCTCAAAGCTCCACGGTACGCCACTGCACGGAAACACCAGGCTTACCTATGCTCTCACCTCTCCGTGGGCTTTTGGGTGGGGTCCAGCTTGGGACTTTTCTAACCAAAGCTGCAGAGAACATTCTAGTGCATGCCTTTTGGGGTACGTGTGCATGCATTTCAATTGGGTATACACAGGAGCACAGAGGCTGAACAGGGCTCGCCTTCTTTTTGTATTTTCAGTCTTATTGAGATATAATTCACATACCATGCAATTCGCCCATTTTTTTTTTGGTCCGCGGGCCTCTCACTGCTGTGGCCTCTCCCGTTGCGGAGCACAGGCTCCGGACGCGCAGGCTCAGCGGCCGTGGCTCACGGGCCCAGCCGCTCCACGGCATGTGGGATCTTCCCAGACAGGGGCACGAACCCGTGTCCCCTGCATCGGCAGGCGGACTCTCAACCACTGCGCCACCAGGGAAGCCCCAATTCGTCCGCTTGAAGTGTGTAATGCAGTGGTTTTTAGTACATTCACAGTTATGTGAAACTATCAACACAGTCCATTTTAGAACATTTTCAGCACCTGAAAAAGAAACCCTGCACCCTTTAGCTATCATCCCTCTTAAATCTCACTCCTCCCAGCCCTGGGCAGCCACTAATCTACCTTCCGTCTACAGATTTGCCTGGTCTGGACTTTTCAGGAACGGAGTCCTATACTATGTGGTCTTTTGTGACTGGCGTTTTTCGTTTAGCAGAATGTCTTCAAGGTTCATCCACGTCGTAGCGTATGTCAGGGCTTCCTTCCCTTTCATGGCTGAGTAATATCCCGTTTTGTTTCTCCTTCTCTTAGCTGATTACTTTGGGGCTGTGTTGAACAACGCTGCTGTGAGCATTCAAGTGCAAGTTTTTGTGCGGACTTATGTTTTCATTTCTAGGAATGGAACTGCAGGGCCCTAGGGAACTTTCAGGCTTTTCCCAAGCCATCCTCCCCGACACCTGTTATCATCTGACTTCTTGATTCCAGCCGTCATGGCGGGTGTGAGGGGGTGACACCCTCACTCTTGCCTGAACCCTGACCGGGTCCCTTGTGAGGGGCAGCATGGCAGAGGATCGCGGTCCTCCCCACTGCAGCCCCAGGTGGGTGGGGAACCAGCTGGCTGCTGGGCTGACAGCCCTGAACAGCGTCTCTGATCTCCCCTGAGAGCTGCTCGTCAGGACTGAAGTCTCCCTGGGCTGGTCTCTGACGCCTTCCCTTTCCAACTAGGAGTGAGAAACTCAATGCCTACTGACTGAGCGCCAGCTGTATACCCAGCAATGTTCTAGCATCTAGAGACTCAGGGCAAATGGGGAGAAGAGGCCCTGGCTTCCTGGACCGGACCCTACATTCCGGAAGGGCAGGAAAATGGGTACATGGGACCATCTCAAACCATGGACAGTGCCTCCAAGCCAACAGTGGGGTGATATGCAGAGGGCGTCCGGGGCCGGGAGGGCCCCCGGGTAGGTGCTGGGGCCAGCTGGCTCAGGGTGCTTGCCCTGTATGGCCAAGGCGGGTGCTCATGGAGCAGCTCAGCAGCATGGGTAGCGCGGGTGGGGGCCCAGGGCATGGATTTTGAGGCAAAAACAACCTCTTCAGCCGCAGTCAGGCCTGAGAGCCACGGGCCAGGCATTCCCAGGCCTGTTGCTTCGAGCTGTGGGTCCGAGTGGGGCAGTGGGTTGGCGGAGCCTTTAATCAGGCCGCAACGGCTGTGGAGGCCCCCGGGACACACACAGGAGGAGCCGAGCAAGGCTGGCCCAGCCATTAATCCCAGTTTGAGCCAGTTTGATAAATAGCTAAAGAAAGAAACAGAACAGCTTCACCATTAGCCCGGACTCCTCGCTAAGTGGTAGGTGGATTCCCGTTTTCCTAAAATAAGTTCTTTCCATTGCCTGGTGGCGAAGCAGCCGGAGTCCTCTGCAGGATGAACGCCCTCCTGGCCTCTGGAACACAGCTGCAGGGACCGCAAAGTTCCCTGGAGTTGGAGCAAAGTGACCGATTGCAGCTTAGGGAGCCCTTGGCAGATAAAACACCCCCCTCCAGGGCTCCGCGCCCTGCTTCTCCTCGGGCATCGTGAAGACAAGTGCACACTTGTACCTGCCAGCCTGTCAACCTTGAACTGCTCCCCGGGTGCCAGGGGACCCCTGACACCATGGGATCCCTTGGGAGCAGACCTCCCTCCCCTCCAGAATCTCCCTGGCAAATCACACTGGCAGTGGGTGCCTGTACTCAGGAAACCCCCTCACCACCTGCCAGCAGCCCGGTGACCCCTGAGCCTCAGCTGTCCGCTCTGTGAAATGGGGCCTCCCCCACAAGGTAGTGCAAAGCAAGGTAGGGTGCGAAGCTCTCAGGGTGGCATCAAGTACGTGGAGGCCTGAGCAGGGTCCAACCCCACTGTCTGCTCTCTAGACACCCCAGATGGCTCAGAATTGCCACGGAGAGACGGAGGTTGCAGAGGGGACACGCTTGTCCGTGATGACCACCTGACCCATCTGCCTTTCCCAGATCTAATTAATATTAAGCATCTCACCTTCTCTTGGTGTTTGAGATCTGCTTGGCTGTCCTGAGCCCACTGCACCTTCACAAAGACGCAGTGAGGCCTGAATGAACGTTTGCCCATTCTACAGATGTGGACAGAGAGGCAGAGAGCAGGGGCAGATGGACACAGGGGCAGAAAAGCACATGTGGTGATCTGGCGGGGCCAGAGCTAGACCCGGGATTCGGAATGCATTCCTCTTTCATCTCTGCAGTGTTCTCACCCGCAACCCAGGATGCAGCCTTACAGGAGCCCCCCCATCCCTTACCCAGGCTGGGCTCACATCTCGGTGGCTGGCTACCACCCTCCCTTTTGGGGCCAGGTTCATGGGGGTATTTTAGGAATTTGCTGGCGTCATGGGCTGAACTGTGTCTCCCCCCACACACATTCCTGTGTTGAAGTCCTGACCCCCAGCCCCTCAGAATGTGGCTGTATTTGGAGACGGGTCTTTAAAGGAGCAAATAAGGTAAAATGAGGTCACTAGGGTGAGGCCCTAATCCCATAGGACGGGTGTCCTTATAAGAAGAGGAGGTCAGGACACAGACACACACAGAGGGATGACCCCGTGAGGACACAGGGAGGAGACGGCCGTCTACACGCTAAGGAGAGAGGCCTCGGGAGGACCAGCCCTGCCCACACCTGGATCTGGGATTCCAGCCTCCTGGACTGGAGACAGTGAATGCCTGCTGTTTAAGCCCCCCACTCTGCAGTGCTTTGTTATGGCAGCCCTGGCAAACTATACAGCTAGGAACACTTTGTTCTCATCTCTTGATTTTTCTGCCTGGTGGTGGGGTGAGGGGTGGTCCTCCCTGCCCCTCTCCCCACCCCACAACCAGGGCACACGAGCTGCCAGGAAAAAGACACCTCTTATTATTCACACCCTTCCTCCTTAACCCTAGGGGCCACCTTTGAAATCAGACCTGTGCACAGAGAGGCTGAGTCACTGGCCCAGCCTCACACAGCATCAAAGACTTGTTTCCAACCTCTTGCCTCCTGGCGGCCAGGGGCTGGAGAGCAGGGCAGGGTGAGACGGGACCCGGAGTGGTTGACCAACCAGCCTGGGGCGGGGCCCGCATCCCCCACGTTGGCTAGCAGAGACCACTCTTACGGCCTATCCAGCTGGGCCTCTGAGCCCACGTGGGCACGG
Organism: Globicephala melas; assembly: GCF_963455315.2. NCBI lineage: Eukaryota > Metazoa > Chordata > Mammalia > Artiodactyla > Delphinidae > Globicephala > Globicephala melas. The sequence continues at coordinate 3,647,877 of NC_083321.1, forward strand.
CCATGCCGAGGTGTGCCTTCCTGAGCCACAGTCTGGGCTGGAAGGTTCTGGAAGCTCCTCCAGCCACTGCAGCAGCTTCAGGCCCCCCAGCAAAGCGCCCACAAGATGTTTATTGATAAGCTACTTGTAAATGGGGAGGAGCTGTGATAATCAGTGCCATGAAGTGACGTTAAGCGTGCGAGTAGCCCAGGTGCGCTTGGCTGGGAATCAGAAAGCCAGCAGCTGCAGCCCCAGGGCTCCTCGGCTTCCCAGGTCAAGCTCCGGCCCCTTTGCGCCCCTTCGATGCTGCGCACCATCTTTTTCAGTTGATTGGTTTGCTTTTCAATAATTAATAGACTATTATTTTTAGCGCAGTTTGAGATTTACAGAACAATAGAGCTGATAGTGTGTAGCGTTCTATACCCCCCAGGTCCTCCTGTTATTAACATCTTGCATTCGTGGGACACGTCTGTTACGATCGATGAACCCAGACGGATACATTAGTATTGGCTAAAGCCCATGGTTTACTAGGGTTCACTCCTTGCGTTGTATTCCCTGTGGGTTTGTCCAAGTGTAGTATCACGCAGACAGGGGAGCCCCGTGGTGTGTGTCAACGTGTGTTTGAAGCGATCCTTATATGCAGGGACCCGGGTCCAGGTGGCGTGAGGGGTCCAGAGAGATGGAACCCAGCAGCTAACTTTTCATCCTTGTTTTCGCGTCTCTGTCTTCACCTTCAAACTGGATGACCTGTGCACAGCGAAGGGTCGGGTCTCACTCGTGTACCCAGTTGGACCATTTCTGCCTTTTATTTCGGAGCGTTTAGACCATTTATACTCAGCGTGGCCCCTGAGATGGCTGGGCTGATGGATGCCTTGCTGGTGTTTTCTGTCTCTGTTCTCCGTCTCCCCTTTCTTCTTCCTTCTCCATCTGCTTACTAGCTTTACCTCTTTGTTTTCTTTTTGTTTGCTTGTTTGTTTAGCGCTCGCTTTGAAGTCTGTGTATCCCCACTTACCATCGCATCATACACAGTTTTATGCAGAGTGAGAAACTAACTACAATATCCCTCCCCCATCTCTTATGTTCTGGTTTCCATACATTTACCTATGTTGTGACCTCCCCGCCCAGAATAATCTATAATTATCTTTGCTTTAAGCAGTCATTTAAATATTTTAAGGAGATTTTAAAAAAGAAAACTTTATTTTGCTTCATGAAAGGAACTGTTTCCCTGGTGCCTTGCTAATCCTGGGTAGTGTGATTTTTTTTTTTTAAGTTTATGACATTTGGGGAGGCAAAAAAATCATACTTTAGTGGACATTCCTTTGATGATAGAGCACTGAGTGCTGTACAGTTTATCTAGTAATAATACTGAACGTTAATTGCACACTCACTATCTGCTAGTCTCTCCACTGCCTGCTTTATGTCCGTGAAGTCATTTATTCTATGAAACAGTGCTGCGAGGTGGATTCTGTTATTATGTCTGTAGTTGCAGATGAGAAAACTGAAACACCCAGAGAGTGCCCCTGCCACCCCCCTGCTGCTGCTGGACAGGACCAGGGTCACCCGCCCGTGTTTGCCCACCCAGCCCACGCCAGCCAGGGCCCGGCCAAGCCACCTGCAAAGCCACTACACAGCCCCGCCACCTGGCCTGACTCCGGGGCTGTTGGCAAAGTGACAATGCAAAAGCCCCTTGTTAAAGTTATTAAATATCCAAAACATATAAAGAGCTCTTACCATTCAACAACAAAAAGAACAACACGCAAGAGGACTTGAACAGATATTTCTCCCAAGAAGACATCCGCACGGCCAATAAGCACCTGAAAAGATGCTCATTCTTCTTTCCAATGTTGGTTTTTTTTCATGGAGAAATGTCTGGGCAAGCGGTGCTGGGCAGCGGTCAGCGCCTTGGGGAACGACTGCCCTGGAGACCTGGGTGTCATTTCCTCGCCCACGTCGCAGAGCGAGTGAGGCGGGAACCCAGGCTGCGGAAGTCGGGGCGCTGCTCTGTCCGGTGCTGACCTGCTTCCCGGCAGAGTCCTGGGCCATCAGAGCCCCGAAGACTGTCTGTGCCTCTTGTGTACCCGGCTGGGGAGCACGGAGAAGGAGGGGACAAGAGAGCTGCTGTCCCCAGAGCACCTCTGGTTTACTCTGCTTTGCCTGCAAATGCTCCGTTTCATTTGGGAAACAGGAGGTCCTGCCAAAGAACGCTTTTAAATAGTGACATGCCACCACGCCCTTACAAGAGGAAGACTCAGGGAAGGGAAGCAGCTCGTCCAAGGCTCTGAGGGCTCCTGCTTGGTGAGAGCCACTGTGTGTCAGAGTCCGCGCTGACCGTCTTGTCCTGGCTGCTCTGATGCCCAGTGACGCAACCCCAGCTGATGGCAGGACGCACTAGAACCTCTGCCTGGTCTCCTGCCACGGGAAAGCCTTAGGGTCCACGTCCCACCCCCCAGAACCAGCTGCGTTCAGCTCTGTCTGATGCAGGAGATCTGGTGTCTGTCCCTGACAAGAGAACCGTCTTTGTAGCGCTTATCCACGCCAGCTCCTGCAGGAATGCAGGGACCGTCCTGTGAATTCCCCTCCTTCCCGGACCTGTGGGCCACCTCTCCTCACACACACTGGGGCTTCCTGAGAGAAGCCGAGAGCTGGGCTCACAGCACAGCAGAGCAGAGGGGTCACTTTTGAAAGCGGGTCCTGATCTATCACTCCTGCAGCCACCGAGCCCACGTAGCATCCTATCACTCTGAGAGGGACATCCTTAGCACGGTGGACCCCCAGGCCCTCGGCATCCTGCCCCGCCGCCTTCGGTACTCAGCTCACAGCCCTCCCCCATCCCAGGGCCCAGCCACGGGCCACACTCTGATGCCGCAGGACCTTGGCACATGCGTGCCCTGTGGTTTAGAGCGGTCCTGGTGAATGCCCTTTCCTTCCATCAGGCCAGACTGCTTTCGATGTTGTGTCCTCTCCTCCGGGCTCTTGTTTCTCCCATTTCTGTAGTTAGCTCGCCTCCCCGCCTCCACCTCAGACTGAGTTGATGCGTGACGGCTGAGGCAGGTGTCGGGACCCCAGGAGTGGAGGAAGCTACCCAAGCTACCCAAGGGGAAGCTTAGCGTCAGCGCTAAGCAAATGGAAATCAGTACTAGGCCTGAAGAGGTAGGCAGCCTGGGACAGGGACCGTCGCCAGCCAGGTCCCCCAGGAGCCGTATGTGCCCCTCATAAGTGGTTGCCACACACCCTGTTGTGTGGACATTGGTAAGTCAGAGCTAGTTATCACCACTGGGTGACGAGGGTCTCTCCCTTACCAGCCTGTGAGCAGCCACAGAGCACAGGTGAAGAGCACGTCCTGAATCAAAGCACTTGGGCTTCCTGAGCCTCAGTCTTCCCGTCTGTAAAATGGAGGCGATGATCCCGGTGCCTCCTGAAAGGGCCGGGCGAGGTGTTGGCGTGATGGGCTCTGAAGCCCGGTGCCTGGAGTGTCCCCAGGATAGATAAGGGGCCAGACCCGCTGGGTGCCTGTTCCCAGTGTGGAATAGGACGGCGAAGGGTGCTGACCACTGGCCGGCCAGGCTCCCTGCCCCCACCAGTCAGGCACAGCAAAGGGCTGACGCGGCTGCGGCTTTGGTGTCCCTTCAGCTCCGTGACGGCCCCTTTGAAGGTGCCGAGACTGACGGCCCCTTTGCGGCCGGAGTGGGGCTGGTCTGGGAGCTGCACCCCGTCACCAGGGCGTGACCGCGGGAGGGGGGGCACCTCCCCTCCGCGGCCTGGGGCTTTGTGCAGGGCGGGCCGCGTGCTGGCTGGGAGGCTGGAGACAATGGGGGCTGCGGCTGGGCCGGGGGCTGGCATAGCGGGCTGGCAGTGAAGCAGAACAAATCCACAGGGACCTTCCTGTACCTCCGCCTGCGCAAGTAACCTAATCTGGGGGGAGCAGGGCCGCGGCCGGGGTTGGGGCACCGCTGAGGCCTTCAGGCTGCAGTGTGTGTTCACAGTAATTTGAGGGCTTCCACTGGGGGGTTCCCGATCATTTGATGTGGCAATTAACGAGGGGACTTTTGTCGTCCGGAAAGACACAGCCGCCCACTTCAATCACCCTGTTTATGCCCCGGCAGAAGCCAAACAGCCCCAGCGGCAGATAACGGGTGGACTTCAAACGGCTCCAGGTCGGTCGCCCCTGGAACCGCCAGGCCGCGCAGCACCCCCCTGCCTTTCAGGCAGCCAAAGCGTTACTTTTCCCATGAAAAGTTCCGGCCCTAATGGCAGCGGATGACAAAGGCAGGCGCTCACCCACTCGAGCCCTTTTCATGTGGGTACCTGGCTCTTGAGGTGGGTGGGAGAAGGGGCAAGTCATTTCCCATTGATTCAAAGGGCACGTGCTCCCCCGCACCAAGTGGGGGGGGCCGGAGGTACCCTGGATGCCCACAGGGGCCTGTGTCCCCGCCCCTTCCGTGTAAGGGATGGCAGCTCCAGACTCGGACACCCTCAGGAGCCTCCCTATTTGCAGTCAGTTCCTCTGTGGGTCAGACGATGGGGTGACAGTGACGACCGTGATGACGTCAGCCCAGCCCTCTGCTGAGTGTGGCACGCAGGCCTCAGCCCCGAGGCAGCCTCACGCCGGCACCCGCTGGTCCACAGACAGGGCTGGGGAAGTGTGGGGACTCGCCCGGGGTTGCACCTGGGCCCAGGGAACAGAAACCCGCAGGACCTGGCTGCGCTGGGCGCCCGTCCCGCCTGGCGTCCCGACTCTGCAGCTGAGGGCTAGCCGAGACCTCGCTGATCGCCCTCAACACGAAACTGGGCCTTTTACTCAAACCCAAGCATCGCTGTGGCCCCAGGTTGCAAGGGCCAGGCAGAGAAAAGCCTCAGCCCAGCCAATGCCCCTCTGGGCCTCTGTTCCCTCACCTGTGAGCTGGGGGACCAGAGGGACCACAGATGCGAACACCCGGCACACCTGCTGGGGGCCCAGCCCACCCAGCCCTCCTGGTCAGTGCCTGGCTGGGACCACGCCCGACCAGCTGACCTCTCACCCCAGGCTCCTCATGGGCTGTCGCAGCAGGCATGAGGTGGGGGGGGGGGAGAAAAGGGCTGGTGGGACCTCCACGCCCATCTGTACCCAAGCCAGGTGCCACCTAGTGCTCACAATAGACACACACGGGCCCTTGCCGGTGGAGTAAATTCAAACCTTCATCACTGGCTGAGTCACTCCTTCTAGACCATGCCGCGGCCACAGAAGGGCAGAGAGGGGCCCAGGCTGCTAGAACTTCCACTCGGCGGGGCCTGGTGGACAGTAAAGACAGACAGGACCCTTCCAGGATGGTCAGCGGTAAGACCGGGGACGGTGGGAGGGGAAGGGGTGGGGAGGACGGGCTCTGTGTTGACTGGGCAGTGAGGGAGGGATCCCCCGGGAGGTGATGTTGGAGCAGGTGACAATGCGAGGGACGGGGCTGACCTTTGGGAGGAGTAGGTCTGTGGGCTCAGGGACCAGGGAAGCACCAGCATGGGGGGAGCTTGCCAGGGACCCCATCTGGAAGGGCCTGGCCTGCCAGCAAAAGGAGCTTCCTTTTAGTCTGAAAACACAGGAGCCACTAAGACGATGCTCCAGCCTTGTCACGCCCCCGCTCTACAGCCTTCAGTGGCTCCCCACGGCTTCCCCCAACAATCTCTTTCTCGCACTGGCATTCAAGGCCCAGCATAATGTGGACCTAACGCCTCTTGCGATTAGGACTCCAGCCATGCCCTCACACGCCAGCCCCCCTACAGCCGCCCCGTTCCCTAAATGTCTCCCAAGACCCTGCCTCTGTTCTTTGATCGGGAGATGTCTCCACCCCAGTGCCGCCTCTGCTACCGCTCCTCCAGCAAGGAACTGTAGGATTCATCGAGGCCCGGTGAAAACATCACGTTCCCCAAGAGGGCACCTGACCCTACGTTCCCCGGCTGGACTGCATGGGCAGCCCAGCTGTGTGGCCTTAGGTGAGGTGTTAGCTTCTCTGAGCCTCTCTGTAAAATGGGATAATAATAGTAAGGACCACCTAGGGCTGTTGCTGGGATTAAATGAGCTAATGGGACGGGTCAGACTGATTGGCATTGCCGTATTTCATATAATATAAGACACCACTGATTGTAAGATGCACCGTTATTTTATATCCCTCTAAGGGTGGGAAAAGCTGACAGTTAAACCGTGACACGCTTTGGAAGGTCCCTCTGAGTGAGCCAAAGAGTTCAAATTTTAACTGGAAGGAAACAGTTGAGGGTTTTAAGCTAAGGAAGTACAAGGGCAGATCTGAGCCCTGCGAGGCCTCCAATTGCTGTCCTTCTGGAATTTTCCCCCGAGAATTCCAAAGCTGGAAAGAATCGGGGAAACTGAGACACAGAGAAGAGGAGGCCAAGCTTGGGGTCACCGGGGGAGTTGAATCTCCAGGTGGAGGTGAGGGAGGGATGGGTTAGCACGGAGCAAAGGGCCCTCCCCTCTCCCCGAGCCTCCTGTCCTCAGAGGGGGCAGAGGCCACCGTGGTCCTTGCCTCTCCCACCATCGTACCCTCCCACTGCCGCACACTCGGCGACGGGCCCAGCAAAGGTCTGGGAAATCGAGTTTTCGGCGGTCAGTTCCCATTCCAGACAGAAACGGGGATTCGGGGTTGACGGGTCGGAGTCCAGGGTGAGCCCTTTTGCGATGCCGCCACACTTCACGCGTCCACTATTCAGTGTCACATCTGCTGGGTGGAGCTGGAGGGACTGGAGATAAAACGCCTGGGGGTCATGACCTGGCAGGAGAGATGGACAGGTGAACAGCAGGAGCTTACGGGAACACCAGCTGGGGGAGGTCCGGGCAGACTTCCTGTAGGAGGTTACGGAGGCCCACGGGCGGCCTGGCTGCAGCATCTGGATAGAAGCACCTCCAGAGCTTGGTCCTCCTTCCTGGAGCCCCGGGTTCCCTCTCCCTCTGGGCTGCCCTCAGTCAGGAGCCTCAGTAGCTCTGGTCCTGGTTTCTTTCCTTCAGTGTCCTCAGCCACTTGTTTCATGGTCTGGGCGGGGAGAGAGGCTGTGGTGAGGACCCAGCTCTATGCTCACGTGCTGTGTGACCCTGGGTAGAAAGCTGCCCTTCTCTGGGCTGGCAACATCTCTCTTCCTAATGCCCAGAGACCATACTGTTACCACCCTCCTTGTCAGTAAATGAAGAGGTGAGGTGCTGACCCGGGGCTCTGACCCCAAAGCCCAGCACCTTCAACTCCCACCCCTGCCCACCCCGTGTGGCAGCCACCTCCCCAGCCCCGTTGCCAGGCGCGAGGGCTCAGGCCCCGCCTTGGGCACATGCCCGGCTTGGCCTGGCTTCTACCCCAGCTGGCGCCTCTGCCCGCCTCTTCCTGCACCCACCCACCTCCCGCGCACAGCTGACTTCTCAACATTTAGGCCTTGACTAGAAGTCGCTGCCCTGACCAGCGTCACCCTGGCCGCTCCGTCCGCCCCTCCCCCAGCTCCCCTTTCTCTGCTCCCATCGTCTCCCTCCCGCCCACCCTGGACTACACGTTGGGGGTGGGAGACAGGCACGCCCAGCCTTCAGAACGCACAGATATGAGCACAATGGCTATTGACACGTCGTGCTCCGAGGGGGCAGTGGTGGGGACGTTTTCAGTGGGGTCTGACTTCCTGTCCCTGCGCTACGAAAGCAGAAACGTGTACCTTTTCCCACTCGTGGGGAAGATAAAGGTGCTCAGGCCACCTGGACGGACCGCAGACTCACGAGTTCCGGCTCCGTCTCGGCTCCGGCAACGCCGTCTCATCTCTGGTGTATACGTGTGGTTTTGAATTTTTCTTAAGGTCCATAAAAAAAGACAGACCTCCCACATGGCGGTGTTTGTACTTTTGGAATTGGTCAACCTGCAGGGCCAGGAGCGTCTTCAGCGGCTCTGTCTCTCTTTGTCTACGTGATCCTGTCCAGGGCCCACGGGTGAGGCCTGAGTCCGGGGCCGGCGCTGTCACCACGCTCCTGGACCCAGGGACACAAACCCCGACAGACTGATGACTTGCCAAGGAGGGCCTCCCTTCCTAACGACCACAGCGCCAGAAGGCCAGGCCCAGGCACCAGCTCTGCCCGGCCTGCCCTCTGAGTGTGGGAGGGGGACCCGGCCTTGGAGGGCGACCCTGGCAGAAAGGACTCAGAGGAAAGATGCAGGAAGGGCGCCCACCCCGCTCACGTAGCCAACTGGGGTGAGACCACAGGGGTCAGCGGTCACCCTGCGGGACACTGATCTCTTCTCTGCCGGGTGGTGGTGGTTACACGGGTGCCACTCCACAGCCAATCATGCAACGGTTCAAGGGGTGATGCGGCGCCTGGGCTCCGGAGCGGGTCTGGGTCCGGCTCTGCCACTTGCTGTGTGGTGGGGCAGCCCGCTGACCTCTCCATTTTGAACCTGTGGAATGGGAGACAAGACTCCTTCCCTCCTGAGTGTTTCGAGGATTCGGTGAAACAGGGTGTGCAGGGGCTCGGGCCAGAATGAGCAAAGTGACTCCCTCCACAGTCCGCATCATCACTGTCAGATCAAATGCCAGGGAAGGGTTTGGCGGTGGCTCTGCTGGGCTTCTCAGTTGACCACAGCCTGGATGTGGAGGGAAGGAAGGTTCCAGGCCAGTGCAGGCAGCCAGGTGGGTGCCCAGAGGCGCAGCCCGGCCGATGGATCTCCCGAGGCCAGCTCTGAAATAAACAAGGATGTGGGGCCTTAAGCACATGGGGGTGGGGCTCAGCACCTCTAGCTGCAGTGGGGCAATGGGGCAGGCAGCCTGACCCCGAGGGAAGCACAGAGCTGCTGGTGGTCACTGCAGTTCCTTTAGCGACCAATCAAGCCTTCCGCATTCTGCCCCCACAGAAAGGCTCCTGGGGGAGCCCGTCCCCCGGGGACAGGCCTGTGACAGCTTCCTGGATGCGGGCTAAAGTGGTTGGCTTCTGAGCGTCGCTCTAAGACGGCAATTTGCAACTTCGTCATGAGCTTGACGGGTGGGCACTGAGCGGCTCCTGGGCCACCCGAGGCCAGAGAAAGGCTGCTGACGTGCATGACAAAATGTTTTCTGACCACCCGGTGCCAGTGACAGGCCCTTCAAAGGAACTGCAGTCCCTGCAGAACCGATTCACCCTCTCGCCTTTCTGTGGCGCTGAGGTCGGCAGCTTTCATTCGGCAGTTGAGAAAAGGGCCACAGGCTCCTTGCTGTCTCTGGGAACGCCATCCCCGTGGGCCACCAGCCCCCGGCCAGCTTGCCGAGGTCACGCTTCATTTTGATGAGGTTTCAAAAAGCCCCGCTGTAACCGGGGCTGGGGGGACCTTGCCTCGCCCAGGGCCAGAGTTAGAGCTGCCTTTGCTGAATTCCAGGAGAGAGGAAGGGGTTCCTGCCATCTCAGCCATAATCCAAGGCAGCACTGGGTCCCCGCCGTGCTCGGTAGCCACGCGCGGTCGTCGAGTGATGCATTGTATCATAGATCGATTTAGCCTTGTTCCCATTAGATGCAACCTCCAGGAGGGCCATTCTTACTGGGCATTTGATTCCAGCCTGAGGATAAGCAAACCTAGGAGACACCTGCCTTGGGTTTGCTTTGCTGGGAGAACTAGATCAGGTCCCCCAAGGGTCCCTCCCGGCCCCAAGAGCCTACATTCTGACCTCTGTTATGGGGCTGGCGCCCAAGTCTACACGTGTGTCAAAACCCACAGAACTGGGCACCACAGGAGTAGATTTTACTGTGTGTGAAGTGAAAGAATAGTTACCTCTCTCGGGGGCAGGGCACAGGGATGTAAGCCAGACTTCCTCGACTGTATTTCCTGTGGGAGACAAGATAATGGTCCCCCAAAGATGCCCACGTCCTGATGCCCGGACCTGTGAATATGTGGATGTACCGGGCAAAAGGGTCTTTGCAGGTGAGATTGAGTTAAGGATCTCGAGATGGGAAGATTGTTCCGGATCCCTGGTGGGGAGATCATCCTTATAAGAGGAGGCGGGAGGGTCAGAGTAAGAGGGGCTGTGACCACAGAAGCAGAGGTCGGAGCGACGGGGTGGGGGGCAGTCCACGAGCCAAGGATGCAGGTGGCCCGTAGAACGAGAAACAGCCGAGCAAGCAGATTCTCCCCTGGAGCTTCAGGAGAAAGCAGTCCTGTGGACACCTTGGTCTGGGGACTTCTGGCCTCCAGAACTGCGAGAGAGTCCATTTGTGTTTTTTAAGACACCAACAGCCACAGCAAACTCATACAGCCTTGCGTGGCAGATCTGACTCTGGAACCAAGTCAATATTTCATGTTATTAAAAAAAACAGATTGAATTATAAGAGGAATCCCTTTATAAACGTCAAAAATAAAACAGAAAAACAAGGGCGACTACAGCTACCAACTCAGACCATCTCAGACTCCCACGCAGGACTGTTTGATAGCAGGTCCCAGTGCCAAGCCCACAGTCGGCAAGTTCAAGGCTCTGCGTGGAAAAGGAGCCAGGGCATCTGAGGGACCCTGGCGCTGAAGGGTCTCCCCCTCCACCGCAGCGGGGGTGAGTGGCCACCCACTGTCGTGGCCCAGGAAGGGGATCCTAAAACCGACTGGAGCAGGCACAGCCCGGGCCTGACTGCTGGCAGCTCTGCTGGCTTTTGCAGACTTGACTTCCCCAGGCTGAGCCCCTCCTCCTTCCAGGCACAGGCCCTTCTGGGGCAGCCGTGACCTGCTGCAAGGTGGGAGGCTCCAGGGGGCTCCGGGTCCAGCACTTCCCGGCAGACCACTCACTCCCAGCCTCCATTCAGCCCCTGCCGCACTCCGGGCGTTACTGAACCACACGTGGGTCCGCTTGCCTGTGTGCAGTGAAGCCAATCTACTGACACCGGGTCGTGGTGAAGGAAAATGTATCCTTTATTGCAGGCGCCAAGCAAGGAGTCCAGGCAGCCCGTGCTCAAAAGGCCTGAACTCCCCCGATGGATTTCAGGCAAAGGTTTTTAAAGACAGGGTGAAGGAGGGGGTGTGTGGGGTCTGTGCTCAGCTTGTGGATGGTCTTCTGCTTGGTTGGTGGTGAGGTAATTGGGAGTCGACGTCACCAGCCTTCTGGTTCCCACCAGTCTGGGGTCTACGTGCTCGTGGGCAGCACCTGGTGGGGGCTCAGTATCTGCAAAACAGCTCAAGGACATGGCTCAGAACATTATCTATAACTCTGGAGGAGGAACTAAAGGCCCTTGACTTTGTTTAATGGCTAAACTATTATTAATTATTTTGTCTTGTTTGACTATTTTCCTTTCTCTCTGCGTTTTCTCACTTCTCTGATTACGTTTATTCTTTGGAACTTGGGGAAGGCCTAGGAGGATAAAGTTTTTCTACAGACAAGAGACAGGCAGAGGACATGGTTGGGGGGGGGGGTCTGTTCCGGGAAGGCCCCATATGGTCCTGCTCGGTTACACAGGCTCTGGGTGCAGCTGTGAGTGGGACAGACTGAGCTCACGGGTGCCCATCCTGGGGGGGGTGGGGCGGGCGGCAGGGAACGTGGGTGACATGTCACATGACCAATGTGAGGGGCAGGCACTCATGGGGGCTCTCTGCTCTCACTAGGGCAGTTGGGAAAGCTTCTCTGAGGGGTGATCGAGTGTGACACTGGGCAAGTTCTGCACGTCTGCGCATCCTCACCTGTGAAGTGGGGACCATGCCTGCTCTATCGTAAGCGGCTACGAGCATGGAGTGAGGTACAGCACAAGACACGCTCAGGACCTCGATAAGTGGTACTTAGTGTTATTGCTGCCGCCATTGTTACTGTTATTTAGACGTGGATCATCCCAGAGAAAAGCCTTTCCCATGATTAATATCGTTTATTGATCATTAATTTACAGATACTTATGTTGCAAAGTGCGCTCAGGACTCTCTCTGCCCGCAGTGTCTGAGGCCCCTCCCAAAGCAGCAGCTGGCGGAGCACAGCTGTTTCCTCCAGGAGAAAGTGGAGGGAGAGATGGTGAGGGTGGCCTCTCTTTAGGTTAAGCAGGAGCCTGCCCCAGGTGGGCAGCAGTCCTGGATTGCCAAGTTCAGCCCTGGGTCAGTGCAGGTGAACGCTGAGGGACACTTCGTAGAGTTAGAGAGTCTCAGTGTGAAGATGTGAAAACTGAGATTTGGTGAGAGTGGTTAAGGGAAAGCAGAAGTTGTTATAGACAGAACACCGGGCTGGAGGCTGGGGTCCTGTGTTCTGTCCCTGTATTTGCCTGTAACTTGCTGTCTCCTTTCTGGCAGGTCACTTAATCCCTCTTGGTGTCACGCACCCTATGACAGGCTGGACCAGAAGACAGCTTCATACACGGCATCTCTTTGAGTGTTATAGAATTTAGTTTTGACTGTGGGAGTAGTGAAGAACTGTAGCAGTTAGCTGTTGCTGTGTAACAAACCATCCCCAAATTCAGTGGCTTCATATAATAAACATTTGTTTCTGTTTTTAAAAAACCTACCCATGGCTCAGCTGGGCAGTTCTGCTGATCTGGGTCAGGCTTCAGTGATCCTGACAGGAGTCATTTGTAGGTCTGCAGTCATCTGGTGGGTTGTCTGGGGACTGGCTGGTCTAGGATGGCCTCACTCCCATGTCTGATGGTGGGCTGGCTCTGAGCTGGGGTGACGGGGGCAATGGGGCTACATGTCTTTCCTCCTCCAGCAGGCTAACCTGGGCTGGTCCACATGGTACGGTCCTCTTGGGGCCTAGGCTCAGAACTGCCAACTGGTCATTGCTGCCAGTGCTTTACTGGATAAAGCAAATCACAAGATAAGCCTAGATTCAAGGTGGCATTCAAGGGTCGAGGAAATAACACTTTGCCCCCTGATGGGGATTTCTGTGTCCAGAGGTATGGATTCAGGGACAAAACAATTAAAAACATTTCTGCAGTCACTCAACCACGAGGATCAACAAAAGGGCCTTGAAGAGGGGACCAGCCCAGAAGCAGGAGAGATGCTGTGTAAGTGATATCATCTTCAGAAAGCAACTCAGATTCCAGCTAAGGACTGGATTTCACAATTTTCCTCTAAGCCACCGTGTATGCTATTCCCTCTTCCTGCAATTACTTTCCCCATACCCTTCTCTGTACGTTTTTTACACAAGAAAACATTCTCCCAGATTTAAAAAAAAAAAAGTTTATTTGTGAGCACAGTCTAAGCTTTTATTTGCGAGAGCATCAGAGAAATTTTGTAGGATATACGAAGTCTTGTCACTGGCTGACACACGGGGTCAGTTTGTGGACAAGACAGGAATCTCAAGGTTTGCTTAACGTGAAAGTTTGCCCTGCAGCAGGGGAAGAAATGCACCTGTATGCTAAATCTGGGTGGAGTAAATAAGTGATGGGAAGAGGGGACAGCTCTTCCTTAGAAAAGAATTCCATTTAATAAATGTAGAAAGAATTGAGAAAATAGAAAGTCACCACTAGAACAATACAGTAATAATTGTTACAGATCCACAGATAGAGGCTCAAATAAGTGGGTAAAATTTCAAGGAGAAACAAGGTCTTTTCACAGTCTCAAAGTATCTCCCCCCAAATAATAATGAAGTACAACAGGAAAAGTAGTAACTTCAGTAAAGAAACAGGCAGGCACTGCCTTCACTAAATGATCTAGGTTTACATCACCAGGAATAAGACAGATGAAGCTACCTGGACGGAAGAGGGGTATCTTCCCAGTGCCCGGGGGCCCACTGCCCTGAGCTGGGAAGTCACCAGGGATCTGGCCACGCTCTCTCCGAGGCCACAGGGACTCTTGCCACTGTTTCCCCATGCACCACCCTTCACTCACATTCCCCTTGCTGACTGCCAAAAATGATGCCCAAGGTGGCTCTAGGTCATGTCCTAAGACAAGTGCCCCTCAGAGCTTGGCTATAATTCTTGTCTCCCTATTCCAAATTCCCAGGAAAAGGACTATTTGACCCTGCTGGGACAGTCATGGGTGGCCTTGGGGGCTGGGTCCAGTCGGCCAGTCTGCGGCAACTTGGAGGACAGACCAGTCACTGAAGACCTGGGAGGGGTTGCAATCAGGGTGGGCTTCCTGGAAGTGGTGAGGCTTGAGCATAACGACACTCTTATTCTGGAAGATCTGTGAGGGGAGGGATACGTCTTATTCAACAAGGACTGTTACCTGGGAAGTGCACAGCTACCATCTGATGAATGAATGTCCCCCACATCCCAGGCTGACTCAGCTTCAGGGGCAGATACGCAAGGGGAAGGCCTTGCCTTAGGATAATCCTGAAGAAAGGAAGCTTAGAGATTTGCAGAACCTTCTGGGGTGGGGTCAAGAGACATGGGAATGTCTCCATCCATCCTGGTGTGGAGGGAGATGCACAGATGACTGTCTGTGTGATCAGTGCCGATAGAGGGCAGCTGGTGGAACAGAGGTGACCAGAGGTGGGAGCTGGAAGGGGTGGAAGCAAAGGAGGCTTCTGTGTGGTCAAGGGTTGTTGGTGGACTTGGCCACTCTGTTCTGGCTCCTGGGAGATAACCTCGGTGCACTCAGAGCGTCGTCCCTGGAAGAGTGTGTGCACCTGGGCCTTTGGCCTTGCTCTATCAGTGTGGTCTCTGGAGGGACTGGAGACCAAGGCGTTCCACGTCAATGTGACTGACCCCCGAAAAAAAGCCCTGGACACCCAGGCTCGGGTGGGCTTCCCTGGTTGACAAGACTCCAGGCGTGTTGTCACACAGGTTGCTGGAAGGCTGTGACCCCGGGGAGGAGACAACCAGAAGCTGGAGCCTGGCGTCTCCTGGATTCTGCCCCACCAGCCTCTCACTTTTGTTGATTTTAATGTGTATCCTTTCGCTGCAACATGGAACCATGAGTATAACAGCTGTGCTGAGTTCTGTGAGACCTTCCAGTGAATCAGTGAACTGGAGGGTGGTCTTGGGGACCCCTGAGACTTCACAGAGGAGGTGAGGGAGGCCGGGCCTGGAAGGATGAATGAGTCGTCCTGGAAAAAGGCTGGCATTCCAAGGAGAGGGACCCAAAACTTGGAGGTACAGAATGGCATCCCTCTCCTCCCTTCTTTTGCTTGAAGAGAAAATAGAATGGTGAATTGTGACTTCAGAAGGGGTGTGTACTTTTTATGTACATAATTGCATATACATTACATATATATGAGTTCCCCTTTTAAGCACAGGCTTTGGGTCCATGTCTCCCAGGGGGTGTCCTTGCTGTAAACTTGACTGCTGGCCTGCTGAGAAGGGTGTCTGTAGGGGGTGAGAGGGAGTGGAGAGGCAGGAAGCAGTTTGAAGATGCTTTAGTGCGCTCCCCCCTAAGGAACCTGTTGGGGAGGGCATTTCTAGTTTCCAGAACCATCCACTATCATTAGAACTTTCTCTTTTCTGACCAAGGGAGTTATTGCCTGCTCAGATCCACACAGAGGCTAAAAAATTCCTGGTCTGATGTCTTTGGGTGGGGGCAAGGGGACAGGATGGTGAGGAATCTGCAAGCAGCCAGGTGGAAAACCCCTGTAAGTCCAGTTCAAAGGATGTGTGATGGGTCTATCAAGCTGCCGAGGTAAGGAGCTCCAACTGTGTGGTGAGGACTCAGCAAGTTGATCTAAAGACCTCTGTGTGCCCTAAAGATTGATTTTCTTTGAATTTCTATTCTTGTGAGCTCCCAGTGAGGACTTGGGGTATATAGCCTGGTATGGACCACATTTTGTGCCTCCCCCCCCAAATTCATACACTGAAACACTTATCTCCGGTGTAATGATAAGAGGTGGGGTCTTTGGGCAGTGATTTTATCATGAGGGTGGGGACCCAATGATGGGATTGGTGCCCTTATAAGAAGACACATGAGAGAGCTTGCTTTTCCCAACATATACTTTTTTTTTTTTTTTGCCATGTGAGGAAACAATGAGAAGGTGTCCATCTAAAAACCAGGAAGCAGGTCCTCACTGGACACTGAATCTGCAGGCACATGATCTTGGACTTCCAGTCACCAGAACTGGGAGAAACAAATGTTTGTCTTTTAAGTTGCCCAGTCTGTGCTGTTCTGTTATAGAGCCTAAGCTGACTAAGACATAAGCCCTAAGGACTTTGCAAAATGGGGAGAAAAGATGAAGAATGCTTGTAAAACAGAACAGGCTACAGTCACCCACTAACTGGCTTTACTCTCAACCCCTCTCTTCTGTTCCCCCCTCCACTCTTTCTAGAGAAAACTGGGGCCTCCTCTCTGCTCGAACCTCCAACACCACCTTCCCTGTTCTCACTCTCAGTTGGTGGTCTTGCTTCCTGCTTTACTGAGAAACACAGATGCCGTTGGAGAGACAGGACTCCTTGGAGAAATGGCTGATTCCAGGGGCAGGGAAGGTACCAGGTGAGCCTGGAGCATCTTATTCCAGTGAATCGGGAAGCGCTCAAAGAATTATGAGACGCATCAAAAGGGGCTTTCACTGGTCAAACGTAGAACAAATTGAGGGTCAAAATAAATAATGATAGAAATGTCCTATAATTCATTGACTAAAATAAGAAACCATGACTCCATGATGACATAAATAAGTAAACAAATAAATTGAAATACATATTAATTATGAAGGTGGAGGAACATCACAGCGCAGAAGGCCAGCAGACTCCACCAATCAGGGTGGACAGCACCAGCTGTGGGCTGACTGAACTTGCACACCACCTGACAGGAGGCAGTGAGAAGGATGCAGCATCACTTCTTGCAAAAAAATGCAGAACCTGCCTGAACCTCATCCTGAGGGCACATCAGACAAACCCAAATGGGAGTCACTCTTCAAAATAACTGGCCTGGGGCTTCCCTGGTGGTGCAGTGGTTGAGAGTCCGCCTGCCGATGCAGGGGATGCGGGTTCGTGCCCCGGTCCGGGAAGATCCCGCATGCCGCGGAGCGGCTGGGCCCGTGAGCCATGGCCGCTGAGCCTGCGCGTCCGGAGCCTGTGCTCCGCAACGGGAGAGGCCACAACAGTGAGAGGCCCACGTACCGCAAAAATAAAATAATAATAACTGGCCTGCATCCAAAAACATCAGGACCGTGAAGGTCAAGGGAAGACGGAAGAATGGTTCCAGACTGAAGGAGACTAAGATTCTGAACTGGATGCTTTGCTAGAAAGACACTATTGAGACAATTGGTGAAGCCAGAAGTGTGTAGTGATATATCAGCATCAATTTCTTGATTTTGATAGTTTGTTGTGATAATGCAGAAGAATGTCACTGTTTGTAAGAAATAGGCACTAGGGAAGTCAGGGGGTGGTGAGGTATCACACTGGCAACTATCTCAAGTGGTTCAAGAAAATAAAAGTTCTCTGTGTATTAGCTTCTTGTTGCTGCTGGAACAAATCACCACAAACCTGATGGCTTAAAACAGCAGAAATTTATCCTCTTCAAGTTCTGGAGGCCAGAAATCTGAAGTTAGTTTCACTAGACTAAAGTCAAGGTGTCATCGGGGCTGGTTCCTTCTGGAGGCTCCAGGGAGAATCCACTCCTTGTTCTTTCCAGGTTCTAGAGGCTGCCTGCATTCCTTGGCTCATAACTTCTTAATTGCATCACTCTACCCTCTGCCTCCATTATTACATGTCCTACTTCCTCTGCTGTCATCAAATCTCCCTGAGCCTAGCTCTTATAAGGAAATTTTTGGTTATAATCAGGGCCCACCTGGATAATGCAGGATACTCTCCCCATCTCAATATTTTTAACTTAATCACATCTGCAGAGTTTCTTTTGCCACACAAAGTGACATACAGGTTCAAGTTACTAGGACCTGCATACCTTTGGGGGCCTTAATTCAGCCTACCATATCTTACACACCAGGATGTAACCTCAGTGAAGGCAGGGATCTAAACATTTTTCTTCTTTAAGTACAGTAAATGCACAGATGGTGGAGGTACACTTTGATGATTTTCAAACTGAACACACTTGTGTTTGAGGATCAGAACATTTCCAGCACCAGAAGCCTCCTTCCAAAAGCAGGGGTTTGCATCTGTTATGTTCATTATGATACCCACTGTGCTTGGAACAGAGCCATGTGCCAAACAGCATTCAATACATACTTGGAGAATGAGATGAATTCTGAGCTGGGAAAGACAGTGGGATATACAAACAGGCTTGTGTGAATCTGGACTAGTCTCCACTTCTCTGAGTCTGTTTTCTCATCTGCAAAAGGAGGGTATCAATAGCTCCTGTTTTTCAAGATGTGATGAGAGTGATACGAAACACGTAAAGCCCGGGAACAGAGGCTGGCACGCAGCAGGTGTTCATGGGCTCTCTCCTTCTGTCTTATGAATGCTAAAGGAGCTCAAGGAGAGGGAAGTCATGGGGCAGTCTGGGCTGGCGCACCATGGAGGTGATGGCCTTGGACATGCAAGCTTGGGGCATGGCTTAGAGCAGTCTGGGCGGTGCTGGAGCTCCTCGGTGCCCTTAAAAGCTCCCCCACTGTAGGCAGTGCAGCAGCCATGTCCTTGAACCACAGGGTGGCCCCCAGGCTCAGCACTGTGCTCTCCAACTCCACCCAGCCCCTTAACTAGATGCCCCAAGTGCTTTTCCTGTCTTGATTTTATCCTCCTCTTGGGTGGCCCAAGGAAGTCCTCTTGCACTCACAGCCCAGGGTCTCCTGAATACTGCACCCACCTTAGGCATCTGCTCACCTAGAGCCAGGAATTGGACAGGTGAAGAGCAGAGAAGAGGTGATGTAGTGTGAGCAAAGGTGGATTGGAGGAATGTGCAGGCACTTTGAGAAAAATGATCTCTTCTGCAAACTAATTTTAGGTACAGTAGCTTTACCTCTTCACCCAGCTGCAAAGGTCTCTGATTCCACTTGACTGATAAAACCATTTACCTGAGGATTCGGTCTCAGCCATTGGTCTTTGTCTCCATGCAGCTCCCAGTGGTGACCGTGCCTTGGGGGTGCCCAAGGGCCAGCTGAACCCAGGTTCTTCTGTAACCTGATGGAGGGCTTATGGTTGAAGGCTACTGGACCACCTTCTCGCCTTCTGTCCCCTTTGCCTCAGCCCACTGAAGGTCACTGACCAGCCTGTATGCTGGTGTGAAAACAATTGGGTGTTTCCACTGTGTCATTCAAAGAAAAGGAAGGGAATTTTTTTTATATGAACACATCACACCCAGTTTTCTAAATATTTACACACAACCATGTCTCTGCCCAGAGGGCACATGGCCTCTTGTTCCCCATTAAAAACACATCTGTTCTGTTTGGCTAATCAGAGGGGCCCAGCCATGCCCTATTCTCTGCCCCCAGAGCACTTGGAACACCGAAAGCAACTGCCCGATGGCATGTGGGGCAGCCCTGGGCAGGGCCCTTGAGGCCAGGGGCACCTTCTAGTATCTGGGTGACTGCAGATGTCTCCCAGCCCATTTCCTCCCACCTGGCAACCAGAGTGTCCTTTAAAAATGCACATCAGATCCCGCCACACCCAGCTCCTGATCCTGCAATGGCCGCTCCTCTCACTGGAGTCCTCAAGGTGGCTTATGGGGCCCTGTGCAATAGGCCTCCACCTCTGTCTCTGATCTCAGCACCCACCACTCACCCCCATGTTCGTTTCCTGGGGATGCTGTAACAAAGGACTTCAAACGTGGTGACTTAAAGCAATAAGAATTCATCTTCTCACAGTCGAATGCCAGAAGTTCAAATTCAAGGTGTCGGCAGGGCTGTGCTCCCCACAAAGGCTCTAGGGGAGGATCCCTCCTGTCTCTTCCAGCTTCAAGTGACTGTCTGCAACCCTCGGCTTATGGCTGCCTCACTCCAGTCTCTGCCTCTGTGGTCACATGGCCCCCAGCTCCCCCTCTTTCTCCTCTGTGTGTCTCTCTTATAGGGACAAATGTGATTGCACGTAGGGCCCCCTCAGAGAGTCCAGGATAAACTCCTCATCTCAAGAGCCTTAGTTTAATTATACCTTTTGCCATATGAGGTAATACAGGTTCCAGGACTGGGACATGGACATGTCTTTTGGAGGTCCACATCCAACTCCATTTACACCCCAGTGTTCACACAACCCCAGCTCCCTGACTCCTGTTTGTTCCTTGACCACACGAAGCATATTTCCAAGACCCTCCTCCCCTCTGATGGACTTTATGCAGGACTTAGAGGAATTTCTCTCCTTCTAAAGCAGCACAACAACATGGCTACTCTCCATCCCTTTCTTTGGCTTTATCACCACCTGACTTGAACACATTCACATGTTTATTGTTTTATTTCCTGTCTCCCTCAACCAGCGTGAATGCTCCACAGGGCAGGTGATTCACTTCTGCAGCACAGTTGAGCATCCTGGCACTGGTGTGAAGTTCTGTGGTCATCAAGGACCCTGGTCCTTTCCCTTTCTTCTCCTCACTCTTCAGCATGGAACTTCCTTTCTCATGACCTCATGATCCAAGATTGCTGCTCCAGATCCAGCCACCCTGTTGGCATCCCAGACAGAGGGAGGAAGATGGAGGGAAGGGCAAAAAGAGCTCCTTAAGAACCCCAACCGATTACTTCTGCCTGCATTCCACTGGCCATATCAACCTACAGGGCTTCTGTTCTAAAGAAAGGGAGGAGGGAAATGGAGGAAGCAACAGGCAGACTCCACACATCTGGGGATCTAAGCCCAAGGCATCTAATTCTGGGTATCCATGAATCTCGGGGACACACTTAAGGATTTAGACCAGTTGCTTCAGTTCAAGGTGGTATCAAGGGATGTGGGGTCAGGGGAAAGAGAACTGGAATGGGAGTTAGGAGCTTAAGATGCCAGGTTGGGCTCTACCACTAATTGCTTTGACTTTGGGTTAGTTCCTCCCTTCTCTGTGCCCGTAAAGAGAGAACTGCAGTAGATCTTCAGCCTATACAGCCATACATCCGAATCTTCACCCTCTTCATTATAACCCTCTTCAAGATCATCATCATCTCCTCCATCTTCATCACCATCATCATCTTCACCATCATCATCAACTTCTTCACCATCTTCATCATAAGCTGCATCTTCTCCATCTTCATCTTCACCATCATCAACTTCTTCACCATCTTCAGCAGCAGCAGCATCTTCTCCATCTTCATCTTCACCATCATCATCAACTTCTTCACCATCTTTATCATCATCTTCTCCATCTTCATCTTCACCATCACATCAACTTCTTCACCATCTTTATCATCTTCTCCATCTTCATCTTCACCATCACATCAACTTCTTCACCATCTTCATCATCATCTCCTTCACCATCACCATCATCATCATCACCATCTCCTTCACCACCATCATGATTAACTCCTTCACCATCTTCATCATTATCATCATCTCACCATCTTCGCTGACATCGTATCTTCATCATCATCGTCATCACCACTCTCACCATCACAGCTCCTGCTGAGCTGTGTACCAGGCACTGTACGCATCATCTCATTTAGTCCCCAACTGCCATGGTGTCAGGAGGTTTGATTTTCTATCACCACCTTCATTTTTAAAATGAGGAAACTGGGGCTCACGCAGGATAAGTGACCTGCCACAGGCTGGAGAGCGCCAGAGCTGAAGTGCAAACCAGACTTCCTGACTCCAAAGGCCCCGTGCTGGGTTCCCTCTGGGAGGTTCCATCCTCAGCTGCCACCTACCACGTGACCCATGGGACCTCAAGGCCCTAACCTCACCCAAGTGCTGGCAGGGCCTCTATGGGATTGCTTCATAGCCAGCCAGCCCCTCCACCACCACTCCTTTGCCCCCCAAAGCCTTGAGAGAGGAGCCTGTTCCTTTCTTGCCATTGGGATGAGGGGGCTCCCTGCCTCTAGGCCAGCTTCCCTGTGCAGGGCCTGCCTGTTGATGACCCAGATCATCAAAGGGCCACGTCAAAGCTGGCCATGGCGATTTACAAAAACCAAAAAGAGACCTGGGCTGTGGAGAGCAGTGGGGGCCAGGCTGGGGAAGCCTACTTGAAAGTGTTGTCTAAGAAGTTGGTTTTGCTGCTACACGTAAGAGGGTGCAGAGCCGTTTCCGCCTCCCCAGCATAACCAGCTCCCTCAAAGGCCAGGACTTGGGCTGGAGGCTGCTCCTGGCAGCACAGGGCTCGGGTACCCGGATGAGATGGGCAGCTCTAGGTCTGGGCGAGCAGATGAACTGAGGAAGGAGCAAAGCCAGTACCTACTCAGGCGCCCAGAAGGGTGTCTGCCAGTGCCTTCAGGGTGCAGGGGGCCCTGGAGTCCCACGACGAGACCCTGAGGTTCTCTGTGGTTGCCACCGGGCTGCTACAACGCGGCCACTCAATCCCCCATCTCCTCTGAGCTCACGGCTGGGCTGGCGAAGCCCACCTGGGCCCCCGAGTGAGGAACCGGCTGCTGCTAAGTCCTCCGCCCTGAAGGGCAAGTCTGCCTTGTAGCCCAAGGTAACTTGCCATTCCCAACAACTATCATTTTCTGAGAACTTAAGCTAAACACTGGGCTCGACACCATCATCACCATCACTATCATCATCCTGTTATGATTATTGTTGTTGTTATTCGCTAAGACAGGGCTTGCTCTCTGCCAACACTATTCTAAGGACTTTACATGGATTAACTCATTGATGACAGCCCCGAGAGATGGCTGTCATTACCATCATCCTCATTTTGTACGCGAGGGACTGAGGCCCAGAGAGGGTGACTTACTTATCCAAGGCCGCTCAGCGGGTAAGTGGCAGCACCACGACTGGGACTCAGGTCTGTGTGACTGCAAACATGTGCTCTCTGGGTTTTGGAGTCAGCCTAAGGCGGGGCTGGCCCCTCGGGATGTCATGGCGAACTTGACTCTGGGTGGAAAGTTGGACTCGAGAACACGAAGGCATCTGCGGAATCATCCTCTCTCATCCTGAAAGGGCAAAGGGCGTGCTGTCCCGAGCATCAGAGACTTAGCACCTGGTTGAGGACACGTGGACCTCGGGTTCCTGGGGTCTCGTGGGGGCTGCTTCTTGGTGAGAAATGCCACGAAGTGGCAAAAGCATGCGTTAGTCGCCCAGGCTGGGAGCTGCAGCCTAGACTCTGGGAGCCCATCGGTTTGGTGGCTGTGTGCTGATCACGGAGAAAAACGCCCGTGCCACTGACCCAGGAGCCAGGCCGAATCGTGTCAGGATACATAATACATCTCCTTGATTTATCCAGGAATTGGGTAAATCCTGGGCTGGGACTGTCATGCCAGCAAGTCGGAGACGCACAGGGCAGGCCGGCAGCTGCAGGCCATGGATCGTTGCTGCCTTGAGACCACGTTGCAGCACTTTTCTGAGTCCAGCCCCTGGGCAGATAGATCCTGTGGGCCCTGGAGGTGCAGCGCTGGGCGTGCCCCGGGCAGGGGCTCGGGGTCAGCTCTGCTGGTGGCCTCGGCCTCCTTCGCGCCCTGGGTCCTCCCGGCTCATCCACTTGAGAGGCAGCCTGGCAGCCTGCATTGGGCACAGGCTCTGGAAGCAGATTGCCTGTGTTCAGGTTCTGGGGCGCGACATCCCAGCTGAGGGCAATCTCCCGAACCTCTCCAGGCGTCAGCGTCCTCATCTGTAAAGCGGGAATTATGACAAGAGTGGCACCCTCTGGACCAAATGCCTCGCGTGAGGCATTTAGAGTGGAGTCTGGCCCAGGGCAAATGCCTCCTAACTGTTGGTTGCCCTCTGCCCACACGATCCTAAGGACGTTCTCTGGATGCACTCATTTAATCCTGACAACAGCTCTGCAAGGTGGGTACCACGGCATCGTCCTTATTTCACGGATGCGGGACCGGGGATTGTGATGCTCTTGGCATTGTTGGTGCTGCTGGTGGTGAGGGTGCCGTTGATGGTGGTGCTGGTGGGAAGCTGGTACCAGCTGCTCCCGTGGGCACCCCCCACTCACACCCGGTGCCAGGGTCTCGAGGGGGCGGCTGTTTGGCTCCATGTGAGACCCCACCCCGTGCTTGTCTGCCTCCCACTGCAGGGCTTCTGGAAAAGCCCAGTGCTGCCAGGGGAGCGGTGGAGGAGGGGCCGCCCCGCCAGCGGGCGCTGCGGGCCTGGCACTCCGTGCCCTTCAAGGTGCGCCAGACTGCAGCTGGCCGCTCCGCCCGGCCCTTTCTTCTCTCCCTTTTGTGTTCAGGCCCTTTTGATTTGCGAACAAGGCCCCTTTATGCAGTGCCGGCCTCACCAGGCCCCGCCGCAGCCCAATCCCACCCTTGGCCGGGGGTTTCCTTTTCATTTGGCACTAGGAGCCCCGCTCAGAGCGAGACGGCAGGAGGGCTTGGTGGTGTCACAGAACCGGGGTGACTCAGCTTTCAGTGGGGCATTGTGGCCCCGCAGCTTTGATATTCTAAGTGGGAATCTCAACAAAGGGGAGGACGGAGCCGCGGGAAGGTGATGCTCCTGAGAGGGCCCTCCGTGGGACGGCCTCCGCGGCCTCGCCCGCCAAGAGGAGGCCCCTCTCCCAGGAGGACGATTGCGTTTCGCCGGGAGGACTGGCCTGTGGCCCCAGCCTCTTAAGGACGACACTGAGCAGGGCAGCCGTCTCGGGGGTTCGGGGTGGGGGCAGTCAGCCCCTGGCTTCTCACCTGCCCTCAGTGTCTGAAGCTTCCCACGGGGAGGCGGCAGCCAGGTGTTTCCAGGCAGGGAGGTGCTTGGCGGGGCCTCCAGCCAGAGCCCAGGTGAGCTAGCCTGGAGGGGCCGGAGCTCTGGGCCCCCAGCAGCTGAAGGAGCCTGACCAGGAGGCAGAAACCTGCAGGGGGTCTGCCCGCCGGGACACAGAGACGCCACGTGCAGACAAGATGCGAGAAGGTGGCTCTTCCCCTCTGCTTGCCCGTCGGCAGTGCGGGGCCGCCTGGAAATGAACATACACAGGACCTGAAATCAACTACCTAGATCCTCTGAGCCTCGGTTTCCTCAGCTGTAGAGTGAGATCCTGGGTCTACTCATTCTTGCAGGGCGCTGTGAGGGTCATGACGGCCGCTCCTCAGCGCTTAGCAAAGCACACGACGCGGCCACGACACGCGTGCACTAGTTTTAGAGCGGTTACTTTGTGTTTTTAAATCCTCCCCTTCATTTGCTTGCTGCATGTTGGTGCGGGATGGTCCCGAGATGAATAACGCGTGAGCTCAGGCCATCCAGGTTCGAACCGTGGCAGGACCTGGGGCTGGTTAGCCTGTCTCTGCCTCGGGCTCCTTCTCTGCTAAGAGGGCGTCATGATCAAATAGATCCCATGGGGTTGTTGAAGGATGAAACGAGATGGTCTGCAAAGAGGGCGTGGTGTCATCCTGGCCCATCGAGGGCACTCGACCCACACGCTGCTTCTGTGACAGTTTTTGGATGTGGTTGACCTGTGATTGGCCAGAGACAGAGCAGCCGGTGGCTACGTGTGCTGACTCTGGGATCACACAGTCGGTTTCTGATCCTGGGGCCTCCTTTCCGTGGCAAAGTGACCTTGGGTAACTCACTTCACACTCTGATCTCAGTTTCCTCCTCTGTAAAATGGGGGCACTGACGCCGCCGACTCCTCGATGTGACAGGAACCAGGGGCCCCAAGGGTCTCAAGGCCAGGGGGTGTGGGATCGAAGGAGTCCTGGGTGAACTGCCCCCAAAGCAAAGGTCCTTCTGTTGGGAGCCTCTTCGAGGCAGATACCTTGCTCCAGAGAAGGTTATGGATTTAGGGCAGATGGGGGATCGTGGGAAAGGGTCCGGGGAAACTTCAAAACTTTGATCTTTCTGATGATAATAACAGCCGATGTCTGGCACTTGGGGTGTCCCAGGCCATGTGCTAAGCAGTTCACGCTTAATCATCTCCAGAGGGAAGAACTGTCATTATCTCCATTTCACCCCGAGACCCCTGAGGCTCTGGATTGAGTGACTTGGGGGAGAGCCGTGAATGGCAGGGCTGGGCTTAGAACCCAGCACAGGGACCCGGAGTCTCTGCTTAGCTGGGAAGGACCGTGGCACCAGGCAGTCTCTCCTGGCTGCCTACTTAAAACAGGAACGCAGGGCTCCCCATGTGCTAGGTTGAGCAAGGGAGTACACCAGGACTGGGCAAACGGAGACCCCATCCCCTGGAAGGGCGGGGGTCAGGGAGGCTCAGGGTGCCCTGGGAGCCAAGCCTGTGGTGGTCGCCTGTATCTCGGGGGGTCTGGGAAGCGCTCTCCGTCAGCTCCCATCACCCCCAGTGGGAGGTGCTGAGTGGGCGCCTCTCCCTGCAACTTGCCCTCGGAGAGTCATTGCCAGGTTTTAGAAATTGCTTCAAGGTGATTGAGAAGCCTTCCGACGAGAGGAGGGCTCTGTGTCCCCTCCCCTTGAGTCTGGGTGGGCTCAGGCTCACCAGAAGAAAGTGGTGGGCGTGATGCTGGGTGATGGCTAGGGCTGGTTGGGGGGAAAGGAGCTGCGTCGGAGGGCATGTATTTCAGTCACAAGAAGAGTAATTGCTGAGGCTCTAACGCAGGGCGTGGAGACCACAGCTAATAACTCGGTGTCATAGCCTGAACTCTGCTCAGAGCAGGTCTTAAGCGTTCTCACCCCACACAGGAGGGTTCAGTGTGTGCGATGGAGGTGCCGATTATCTCCATCTTGGAAATCATCCCGCCACGTGTGTGTGTATCACGTCGTCACGTTGCGCACTTTAAGCACACACAATTATATTTGTCGATTACTCCTCAATAGAGTTAAAAAGACGAAAGGCAAGGGGGCCGCTCCCGCCTCACCCCCCTGCTGTGCTGCTCTGGGGACACACCCTCCGGAACCCAGCGGCCACATCGGGAGAAATTTAAGCCCCACAGCAGGCCCAGCAGAGCCCAGCTTCTGAGCCACCTCCCCCCAGGGGCCTCCGGATGTCTCCCCAGCTGAAGCCTGGGGAGACAAGCTGCCTGCACTGTGGCACCCGGGTCTGACCCACAGGGCCTGAGAGCATCGTGGGACAATGTGTGTGTGCCCCTGAGTGTCTGTCTGTAACACAGCAACGGGAACTGGGACTGTCTTCCACTGGGGAGAAGAGGGTTAGCCACCAGCCCTCAACAGGGCCTCCCAATGGCCCCCTGATGGCTGCGGCCCTGTTGCCCAGGGCTGATTCACCCGGGAGGAGCCTGCTGGCACACAGGGGAGTTCCACGGATGGGCCAGAAACAAGGGTGCACGAACACCCTAAAATCGTACACAAAATGCTGTGTGTACACACACGGGGGTGTTGGGATGAGGGCAGGTCCACAACATCCTTCAGATTCTCAAGATGGTGCGTGGCATACGTAGTATGCAAAGAGGCAGCACCTCCACACCTGATTGGCCCGGCCCTGTCGCCACAACCCTTTGCCATGTGGCTTTGAAGCTCCCCCCACAGGAGGTAGAGGCTATTTCCCCGCCCCCTGAATCTGCTCAGGCCTATGGCTTTTTTCTTTTGTCATTAATACCTGACTTTTATTTTGTAGCGTTGTATAATAGAAGAATTTTAGGAAATACTTCTTCTAATGAGTATTTATGGTCCAAGATGAAGAGGCTTAAGCCCAAAGAGATTAAATGCTTTTTCCCAATGAATAATGAAAGGTCAGCCTGGGATCCCGTTCCCCTGGGTGCTGTGTGAGTACTCGACACATCGCATCTAACCACGCTTACAGCAACGCTCTTCACTAACACAACACCAAGTTGGCTTAAGCTATCTTTTCTAGGCATTACAGACTCAGCACAGTAAATGAATTCTTTGAATTGAAGTATAGTTGAGGTATAATATTATATAAATTACAGGTGTGTAATATAGCGGTTCACACTTTTTAAAGGTTGTACTCCATATATAGTTATTATAAAATATTGGCTACATTCCCCGTGTTGTACAACATATCCTTGTAGATTATTTTTTACCTAATAGTTCATACCTCTTAATCCCCTACCCCTATCTTTCTCTTCCTCCTTTCCCTCTCCCCACTGGTCACCACTAGCACGCCTCCCTCTCAGGCTGCCGCGTGGGAAAGATTCTCTACGGTGATGCCCACAAAGGGATTTGCCACCATGAGAGGGTAGAGGTAGAACTGTGTCCCCACAAAAGGTATCTCCAAGTCCCGACTCCTGGAACCTGTGAAGGGGACCTTATTTAGAAGTAGGGTCTTCGCAGAGGTGAGTTAAGAAGAGATCATGCTGGCGTAGGGTGGACCCTGATCCAATGACAGATGTCCTTGTAAGAAGAAAAAACAAAGACACAGACACATAGAGCAGGCCATATAAAGACGGATGCAGCCACAAGCCAAAGGACACCTGGAGCCCCCAGATGCCAGGAGAGACAAGGAAGTCTCCTCCCCCAGAGCCTTTGGAAGGAGCTCGTTCCTGCCAACACCTTGCTTTCAGACTCCTGCCCTCCAGAACCGTGAGAGAATAAATGTCTTTTATTTAAAGCTGTTATTACAACCCCCCATCCCAGCCGGTACCCGCGACTGCAGTGCCTCCCACCCAGGAGCCCAAGTCCAGTGGGGCTCACTCAGGGCGCCTGTGGTTTCCCAAACCAAAGCTGGAATGTCTGACTTGGGGCTGTGGACACCTCTTAGCTGGGCTGTGATGCCCTCGCCTCGCGGCTGGACCAGCTTGGGAAGGGGACGTGCCTGCCTGCCCACCCGAAGGCTCCCCCAGGTGCAGTGCTCACAGTGAGAGCACCCCCCACGCCCCCATCCCACCCCCCGGGTTCCAATTAGTCATCATTGCAGGGACTTAAGCAACGTTCTCCCAGCCACTCACAATGCCCACTTGGCCCCTCTGGAGGCTTTTCTCTTCCCGGCTTTGAAGATGAATGATTTTTAAAGACCACAGAATTGAGACAAACTGGGGGGGCGGAGATGGTTGGAGTCCAGGATGCTCTGAAGAGGGAGTGTGCTGGGCTCTACTGATCCCGACAGGACGCCGGGAAAAGGCTGTGGGTGGGCGACGAGCAGCCAGCAGTGCAGCTCAGAGAGGGCGGGGCCGAGGGAGGATGGGGGCCAGGGCGCCAGGCCTGGATTCAAATCCTGCACCCGTCACTCAACCCTCTGAGCTGGTCTCCACCTCTGCACAGGGTGAGGGGGGATTAGATACGATCACTGTGTAGCTAAGGTCGCTGCAGCCATCGTCAATAAATAAGGAATCCAGCCCCTTGGGGCCCCTAGCCCGCTGTGTGACCTTCAGAAGCCTCGTGCCCTCTCTGGGCCTCTGGCTCCAACTGTAAATAAGGAAGTGAGTGGAGATGGTACAAGAGAAAGCCCTGAGGAGGGAGGCGAGAGGGGCAGTAGGAGGCCCTCCTGGCGTTGTAGAAGGCAGCCTGCGGGGGCACGAGACCCAGGCCCACTGAGGGGACCTCGGGGCAGAGACTCGGATGCTTGTACCACTTTCCCGTCGTCCCAGCCCAGCCCATAGGTCCAGGGCTTGGGACATCGCTGGCATGAGGAAGACGCTGGCTGTGGGACAGGGACTCCAGTGGACCGAGGGGGGATGGTGTAGCTGAAATCACATAAAATGGTGAGAAAGCTCTCTTCCTTCTCGTCAAGTTTTCTTAATCGCAGTTGGCCTTTACGCCACCCGCCTCCCTTTTTACAAAGGAAGAGCGGGGCCTGCGTCTGAGCCTGCGACTTGTGAGAACTTGATACCGTTTTCTGCAGTTATTTTAATAGTTACATAGTGATGTTTTACAGTTACATTGTAATCAGGGCAAAGGATGTTGGTCTCTATTCTTGACAAAGGTGTGGATTTTCCTTTGAAATAAATGTAAGTAAAAATAAAAACGAATCCATTTGTTCTTGTCAGATCTTTTTGTCTGAGAGACATCTGGTGGAAGTTCGCAGCTGCTGGAGTTCTATAGGGGAGACCCTGCCGCGTCCCAGGACGTGGGGGTCCAGTGATGACCCGGGAGATG
This sequence comes from Globicephala melas, assembly GCF_963455315.2. Classification (NCBI taxonomy): domain Eukaryota; kingdom Metazoa; phylum Chordata; class Mammalia; order Artiodactyla; family Delphinidae; genus Globicephala; species Globicephala melas. The sequence goes on from NC_083321.1 coordinate 3,677,575, forward strand.
GCGTGACCCCACGAAAGGCCCAGAAAGGAAGCCACCCCCAGGGACCCCGGACCGGTCACTTACGCTCTCTGTATGTCAATTCCTCCCTGCAAAGCGTGGGTGACAGGAGGCAGCTCGCAGGACTGCTGCAAGGACTGGAGAGCGAAGGCTGCAGACGTTGCTCCAATGCTCACTGCGCCTGGGGGGTCATCGTCACAAAGACCCTATGAAGTAGGTGCTGTTATGTCTCCATTTTACAGATGAGCAAACGGAGACACAGAGCTGCGAGGTCTGAGGCCAGAGCCTAACTTCTGAGCCACTACGTGTGCCGCCGCATCCAGGACAACATGGCCTGCGGTGCTCATCGTGGCAGCGAGGCAGCTTCAGTGTGCGACCCCGGCCACGCACCGGCGGCCACGGCAGAAGTGTCCCCAAGCTCTTCCGTCCTGTGTGAACAGCATTGGTGGCCGCAGCCCCCACCCCTCCCCCTCCCTCCACCCCTGACAACTCGGGATGTGGTCGTGTGTAGCGCACTTTTGCTGGTGGGTTTGCAGCTGGGGCGTCTCGGGCGAGGTCGACTGCCTCGCTGGTCCAGGACCCTCCGAGGGTCCCTACGACGGGCTTGGGGGAGATGCCTGCGTGGAAGCACTGCTGGGGAGCTGGGGTCCGTGGGAGGCCTGAGCTTCCGGCCTCACACACATTTCTGTGCGTGGGGTCTGGTTACATCGGATGTCCTAGCATCCCAGAGAAAGGCCATTTTTCTTTCAGGTGACGCGTTCTGAGATCAAAGCCCAGCAGAGATGGGACTCCTGTCCCTGTGTCCCGAGCCCGGGATAATGGGCCCCCTTCCTCTCGCTCCAGGCACCTGAATGAGCCTGGAGAATCCGAAAGGAATTTTCTTTTAAGTGACACTTTAAAGAAACCCACTCATGGGGAAACGAGCTATTTCTGTTGTAAAGACAATAGGGTGGGATCAACATGGTAGGAAAAAAGGTCCCTCCTCACCCCCATTCCTCCACGCTAATCACTCTTGTGTCCTGTGTTTTATGTCTGCCCCCTGCCAGGACCAGGCCCCAGGTAATACATGCCTATCACGTTTTCCATATAAAAGGATGTCTATATTTTTTCTCCTGTTTGCAAACAAAATACACATACAATACTGGATGCTGCTTTTTCACTTAATATTTTATCACGAGCTTTTCCCCACCCAGCACATAATCACCGTAATTATCCTTCAAGGTGTCCTGAGTTAGGCAGCAGCACCTGGTGGTTCAGACAAATTCCAAAGCCCGGGTCCCTGCCTATGAATCCTGGCTCTGCCCTTAGGCCGCTGAGCACCAACAGGCAAGTTGCTTGACCTCTCTGCGCCTCTGTTTTCTCCTCTCTGAGAAAATCCACTAGGGTCATTATGCGGCTTAAAGGAGTTAATATTTATAAAATGCTTCAAAGAGCACGTTGTCTATAGCAAGTACTATATCAGTGTCTGGCAAATAGTTTTTGTCAAACTCTGGGTGTGACCACCCCCTGCGGGCTACAAATTACATCCAGAAGAATAGCATTGCCTGCTTGGCTTTCTCTTTCTCGTTGATGGTTACTAAACGGGGAGCAGTGTGTGGGTTTGGCTCCTGGATTCAAAACTCAGCTCATCCACTCCCCCCGTGTGCTCTTGAGGAAACTGGTTACCTTCTGTGCCTCAGTTTCCTCACCTGTGAAATGGAGCCAGTTGTCTCTACCCTGCCTGTTGCACAGAACTCGGGTTCCAGGCAAAGAGGGGTGTGGGGTGAAAGGGAAGACATGCCCAAAGGTGGAACTCTTTGGGGAAAATAAAATGAGAGAGATTTGGAGTGTAGGAGGGACCCGCGATGCTTACTGAGAGGTTAGTTAGGGTCCGAAGCTAGCCAGCATGAAGCGGGCAGAGGCCGCTTCCTGACCTTCCCAGGCTCAGTAGGGGGCCCCCAGCTCGTGCCCAAAGGGCCTGAGTGTGTTGCTGTCACTCACTTTTGTCACCCACCTTCTCCCTGGTGGTAGGTGTCTCCTGGCCCTCCCCACCCACCCCTGCCTCCACTAGGAAAGGAATGTGTCCTCTTCAAACTGCATCCTCAGCTCATGGCCTGGCGCGAAGCAGGAATTCAAAATGCTGTTGAATGGTTGAATGAATGAATGAGAGAATGACAAAATGTTTATAGAGGAGTTCTCAGACTGTATTTGATCTCACAGATGGTCTAAGACAGCAATTTCCATAGCTGGTGGATGTCAGCTTTGCCTTGTTGGAAATTTAGAAGCAACTGAAGCCTGGGCGGGGCTTACGGTGAAGATGGCCATGTCTCCTTAGTGCTCATGACATGTGCCGAGCGGCTGTCAGGGGTCTCCAGGTAGGACCTCCAGGTAGGTCCTCCAGGTGGATGTCAGTGGCCTCGAGGTCTGATCTGTCTGATTTCCATCAGTCACAGATGAGGCACCAGTGGTTTGAATACTCCCAAGGCCACCTTGATGGGTGGCACCGTGCCGTCATCCCAGCGGGAGATGCACAGAGACACAGATGCTGACGGACGGGCTCGCGACGAACTTCTTTTGGGAGGGAATTAAGGCCCGATGTTTTAAGAATACTTTTACAAGAGGTTTGTCATCCAAAATCAGGTTCCTTCATGGGTTATCTTCCAAAATGACCTTGCACCATCAGGGCTCCCAGGGGCAGGTCCCCAGAGCTGGTACTGCCTCTGGCTCCTGGGGCTTTCCTGTCCTTTCCCCATCCCAGGGCCAGTGATGGGGTTACACTGCAGGACAGAGAGCTGGGAAGAAGGTTCTCGACCAATTGCTGGCCCTGCCACATCTAGCAGTGTGACTGCAGGGCTTAAGCCGGTGAAGATTGCAAAAAATATTTACGTCCAATTGCACTCCTGGCACTGCACGCAGGGGCTGTAATTACACTCACTGTTAGGACTATCACTGCTATTTCCTTTGGAATTCAGCCAGCCTGATCTGAACCGGGCCGCCCCTACGAGCCTCCCTATGGGTCTTGCCCACCGATTTTCAGAGTCTAGCTTGAAAGAAATGGCTGAAAAGCCTGCTGTCTCCACACCAGGTGGGAGCTGGGGCCCTACCTCTCACAATATACTATGTGTGGGTTGTTAGTGGGTGCTAGAGGGGGCGCTCGAGAGAGGAGGGTGTCTTTGCTTTGCTTCAGAAAGACATTGCTCCAAAGAAGTCATCCGGATGGCCAACGGGCACATGAAAAGATGCTCAACGTCGCTGATTATCAGAGAAATGCAGATCAAAACTACAGTGAGGCATTACCTCATTCCACTCAGAATGCCCATCATCAGGGCTTCCCTGGTGGCGCAGCGGTTGAGAGTCCGCCTGCCGATGCAGGGGACACGGGTTCGTGCCCCGGTCCGGGAAGATCCCACATGCCGTGGAGCGGCTGGGCCCGTGAGCCATGGCCGCTGAGCCTGTGCGTCCGGAGCCTGTGCTCCGCAACAGGAGACGCCACAACAGTGAGAGGCCCGTGTACCGCAAAAAACAAAAAACAAACAAAAGTGTACAAATAATAAATGCTGGAGAAGGTGCAGAGAAAAGGGAACCCTCCTGCACTGCTGGTGGGAATGTAAGTTGGTGCAGCCACTATGGGGCACAGTATGGAGGTTCCTTAAAAAACTAAAAATAGGGTTGCCATAAGATCCTGCAATCCCACTTGGGCAACTATCTAGAGAAAACTCTAAATTGAAAAGATACACGCACCCCAGTGTTCACAGCAGCACTATTCACAAGAGCCAAGACATGGAAACAACCGAAATGCCCATCAACAGATGAGTGGATAAAGACGATGTGGCACAAATACACAATGGAACACTACTCAGCCATAAAAAAGAATGAAATAGTGCCATTTTCAGCAACATGGATGGACCTAGAGATTATCATACTAAGTGAAGTAAGCCAGACAGAGAAAGACAAATATCATATGATACTGCTTATATGTGAAATCTAAAAAAAAAAAAAAAAAAAAAAAGATAGAAATGAACTTATTTACAAAACAAATAGACCCGTAGGCATAGAAAACAAACTTACGGTTACCAAAAGGGAAAGGGGGGAGGGATAAATTAGGAGTTTGGGATTAACAGATACACATTACTGTATATAAAAGAGAAAACCAACAAGGACCTACTGTACAGCACAGGGAACTCTACTCAATATTCTATAATAGCCTATAAGGGAAAAGAATCTGAAAAAGAATAACTGAATCACTGTGCTGTACACCTGAAACTGACACAACATTGTAAATAAACTATACTTCAATAAAAAGAAAGAAAAAATAGGTGTGGCCCGCCACAAAAGACCACCTATTGTTATGTGACATTTCCAGAATGGGCTTGTTTATGCAAACAGAAATTAGGTGAGTACTGGCCAGCGGCTGGGGGTTGGGAGAAAAGCGAGCAATTCTTACGGGTGAAGGGCTTCTGAGGGGTGAGTAACATGTTCTAAAAGTTGATAGTGGTGATGGCTGGGCGTCTGAATACTCTAAAACCCGCCGGACCCACTAAAACACCCTACGAGGGTGAACTGTGTGACGCGAGAGTTATATCTCAATAAATCTCTATAAAAACAAATAGCTTTGTGAGTTGGCACTGCGGAAAGAGCCCACGTACCAGCCTGCGGCAAAGTCCCATGGCAGCCTCAGCAGGGCTGGGACAGTGGGTACCCCGGCCAGGTTGTCCCCGGGTGAAGGCACCCAGGACCCTGGATCTCTCTTTGCTGTGGAGTCAAGTTGTCAAAATGGGGCCTCATCTAGGTGCAAGAAAGACTCTGTTTAAAAGCTCATCAGGACTTCCCTGGTGGCGCAGTGGTTAAGAATCCGCCTGCCAATGCAGGGGACGTGGTTTCGAGTCCTGGTCTGGGAAGATCCCACGTGCCGCGGAGCAACTAAGCCCGTGCGCCACAACTACTGAGCCTGCGCTCTAGAGCCCGCGAGCTACTGAGCCCACGTGCCACAGCTACTGAGGCCCGTGCGCCTAGAGCCCATGCTCCGCAGCAAGAGAAGCCACCGCAATGAGAAGCCCACGCACTGCAATGAAGAGCAGCCCCAGCTTGCCGCAACTAGAGAAAGCCCGCGTGCAGCAATGGAGACCCAACACAGACGAAAATAAAATGTAATTAAAAAAAAAAAAGCTCATCACTGGTGATTTATAAGGGAGGCTGCAGCAGCCGTGTGGGGAACACAGAGCCTGGGAGGGGTGCCCGCCATGGGGCAAAGCGCTTGTCTTCCACCTTTACCAGGAGCTCTGTTTCAGGGGCCTACGCTCCCCAAACTCCCGTGATCCCACATTCGTAGCCGGGCCGGGGGGCAGTGGGAAGGGGCCTAGGGCTCTGGCATCTTTACTAGTCCAGGTGTGACTGGGTCAAAGCCTCCACCCCACACCATGGCCCGGCGCCCTGGAGATGGCATTGGTGCGACCCCGCGGGTCAGGGAGGGTCAGGTAAGAGGATGCAGGGCATGGGGTGGGGGCAATGGCTGCCAGTTTGCAGGCAGGTGAGATCAGAAGCCGCAGGAACGAGAGGGGCCGAGGTGATCGTCCAGCAAAGGCAGGGTGCTCTGGGGAGCGGTGCAGCCCAGCCCGGCCTCGGGCCCACACTCCAAAGGATCCCCCGCCCTGGGAACAGGTGCCTGTACAGGGCCGAGGTCGGGGTTTGACTTGGATTCTGGTGCCTGCTGTTCACTCAGAACAAGAGCACCAAAGAGCAGGCTGAGGGCCTTCTGGGTTGCAGGCCCTGAGCCGCAGGGAGAGGTTCCTTCGTCAGGATGAAATTGGCATCGTGGCTCTGAGACACGTCCCCAGGAGAGACACCCACACTTCTCAACCACCCGGTAACGAGGCTGGCCCAGGGACAGCGACCCCGCGCCGTCCTCCAGCCTAATGACAGCGCCAAGAATTCAGCCCATTGTTCCGTAATCTGTGGCTAAAAGGATTTAAAATGCAAGAGAGAGAAATGCGGAGGCCAATTAGCTACATTGTGTGGGCCTCAAGCCGCCGTGGACGCATCTATTGGGCCCCAAGTTCCCTCTTAAGTCAAGTGGGGTCTCGGCTTAAATGCCGCCGTCTTTCAGTCCCCGAGTCGGACCTACCTTCATCTCCCTGTGCCAGGGTTTTGCGTGTGAATTGGGAGAGTGGGTCTAGGGCCTGGGGTCTCCAAGGAGCCCTGCCCAGGTCTACACTGTCGTTCATTACTTACAGCGCGGAGGTGGGTGGCGGGAAGGTTCCTGGGTGTGCTGAGACATTCACCCAGAATAACCTGCAAGGGGACCCTTGGTGGGTCTGATTTTCCGCTCGCGGGTCCGGCTGATGAGTGGAAGAGAGCCTGGCTGTGGAGTCTGAATCCAGCCCCGCCGTGCACACGCACCGAGCTCCTGCTGCCTGGGCTCCCACCAGAGGCAGCATCCTTCCTGGGCAGAGCTGCTGTCAGAGGAAAATGCGCGTGTACAGGGTACAGGGCAGGACCCCGCTGCCCCCCGTCTGCTTCCTTCCTTCTCGTCTCTGCAGGCGTTAATCCTGATCCCTCACTGTCCCCTCTGCCCCAGCCAAATGGCCTCGGCTAAGCGTGTCTCGAGCACCAACTGCCTTACGAATCACCAAAGCAATACCTGCTCACAGTAAAAATCAAAACAACAGTGAAATCAACACCAAAGGGTGGGGCTTCCCTGGTGGCGCAGTGGTTGAGCGTCCGCCTGCCGATGCAGGGGACGCGGGTTCGTGCCCCGGTCCAGGAAGATCCCGCATGCCGCGGAGCGGCTGGGCCCGTGAGCCATGGCCGCTGAGCCTGTGCGTCCGGAGCCTGTGCTCCGCAACGGGAGAGGCCACAGCAGTGAGAGGCCCGCGTACCGCAAAAAAAAAACACCAAAGGGTGATAGTGAACCGTCCTCTTCCCACTCATCCCTTCCTGCATCCTCCTTCCCAGAGGTAACTAACCACTCCTACAGTTTCCTGTATCTTTCAGAAACATTCTGCGTATCCACGAGTGTGCGCAAATACTAATAACGCAGTAAGCACAGGTCCGGTACCCAGGCATGCCAGACACTGCCCCGAGTGCTTTGCCTGTGCTAACTCATCTCAGCCTCACGGTAATCATCCCATTTTGCAGATGAGGAAACTGAGGCTTGGAGAGGTTCACTTGCCCAAACCCACACAGGTAGTAAGTGGCAGAATTTGGATTTGAACCCAGCAAGTCACAAATGGGATTGCAGTCCCCACGCTGTGATGCTACTGTGTGGTTCCCGTACAGGCCATCCCAAGAGCCTTCCGTCCAGGGAGCTCTCTGTCACGGCGGCGACTGCACGCCACAGTCTCCACGTGGGGGTGGTTTGCATTGTATCTGGGTTGATATCCTGGTGAATGAGGCTGCAGTGGGCGTTCCTATAGGCATATTTCTTTATGGACTTTGTGAGATGACGTGCCACCTGTGGGATTCCTAGAGCCAGGGGCGTTCCAGTGACCATTGTCACAGATCCTGCCTAATGTCCTTCCTAGAGGTGGCCCTGGCTTGCACGCCTTCCAGCTCTGCAGGACACGCCTGAGTGCAACCCTTTTCTTTGCAGCTACCCGGACAGTTCTGTCTGCTGGACGGACTCCCTCCCGTTTGAAAACTGCCTCAGAATCAGCTCCGCGCCTCTGATGAGTAGTTCTTATGACGGGTCATTTTCTAGTCTACAAATTTTCTGGAGTTTTGCCAGACCCGATGTTCCAGAAAACCCCCTCTATCCCTATTGGAAGCAGTGACTCCAAATGGGCTGCCCACCCTGCCAGGCGGTGAGATGAGATGATGCTGTTTTGTTCCCGCCCGCCCGCCTTAAGTGCCAGTATCGTCAGGACCCGTATTTCCAACTTCTTTTCTGCACTTTTGCACTCAAATGACCAGTGTTATCAGATCAAAGGCTGCTACGGGGATTTCATTCATTCATTCATGTATTCATTCATCATCTCCAGGGGGATTGATTCAGGCCAAGCCCCAGGTGGAGACACTGAGGAAGTAGAGAACAGCAGACCAGTCCTGGCCTCCTTAGAACCTCACGGCCCCGTGGGTGAGACGGACTCGGGGAGCAGGAAGGAGGGACTCCTGATCCAGCCAGGGAGTGTGGGGAGGGGGATGCAGGGACACCCCCTCTGAGGAGGGACTCTCTGAGCTGGACCGCCAAGAACAGGAAGAATCTAGGCAAGCCAACAATGGGAACAGAGAGGGGATTGGGTGCTGTAGGTGGTGTGAACAGCCAGGGCAGAGATCCCAAGGTCCGGCAGAATCCCTGCTCCCAGGGTGTTGCCGGGAGCAGTGACTAGTCAAGGCCAATGGGCAGGGGCTTGACCATGCCTGAGGCCAGGGTCCTAACCCTGCAGGTGAGGAGTTATAGCACTGGCTATGCGTGGCAGGCCCAGCGGGCTTGCAGGCAACACTGGCCGCTGGCCAGGATGGAGATGCCAGGGGACCCCTGGGGCTCTGTCTTGCTCACCCAGTAGGGAGAGGGGAGGTGAGTGTCCTTCCCCGGCCTCCTGAAGCTGGGAAATAAGGAACATTTCCTAACAACAAAAGTAAGCGTGCGCCCAATCAGCCCCTTCCTGACCTGACTCCCTCACGCCTTTGCCTGGTCCAGGATTTGGGCCCACAGTGAGAGAGACTAGGATTCAGAACCCACCGGTCCACTGATGCCATCTGGCAGCCTGTCCCCTGGCAGGCAGTCTGCTGGTGGGGGGTGGCCAGCCAGTGAAGGCCCAGAACACAGCCCCTTCTCTCTGCAGGCTTGGGGTCAGACAGCCGTGCCCAGAGGCCCTGTGGGAAGTGAAGGCACACACAGGTAGCATGCCAGTCCCTGGGGGCAGGGCCAGGGCACTCCTCCCTGCCAGCGCCCTGAGAGCACCTTTCACGCCACGGCCTCCACTGGCCAGCGCCCCACAGCTCCTGGTGGCCGTCTCCACCATCCTGGCCATGGGACACAGGATGGCACTAGGACAGAGACAGACAGGGCCTGCCTGCCCTCCCAGCCGGGAGACGCGGGCCTCGGGGTCAGGATGGCACGTGGGAGGAGAGGGAGACTCACCGTGCCTGGGGAGCTGGGAGCTTCCAAGTGCCGTGCACTGGTCTTGCAGGAGTTTCTAGAAGGAAAAGGCTAATGGGCGCCCCGGGTGGCGGAGGGACCAGCATGTGTAAGACCCTGGTGAGGGTGGGGCAGGGGTGATCTTGTGGGAGTGGGTTTGCTTCCATAGCTCTTACCAAGCTCTGCCAGGCCATGATGGGGGTGGTGGGCGGCAGGTAGAAATCACAGGCCAAGCCCCTGTCTCCACCTCTCCCCATCCACAGGCCTGGGGGCACACCTCATGGCTGGCACTCCTCATGGGCTATTGTGTACCCTCAAATTCGGGTGTTCAAGTCATTAACCCCTACTACTTCAAGATGTGGCTGTATTTGGAGATATGATCTTTAAAGATGTAATTACGGTAAAACGAGGTCACTAGGTTGGGGCCCTAATCCCATAGGACTGGTGTCCTTATAAGAAGAGGAGGTCAGGACATGGACACACACAGAGGGATGACCCCGTGAGGACACAGGGAGAAGCTGGCCGTCTACAGGCCGAGGAGAGAGGCCTCAGGAGGGACCATCCCTGCACACACCTGGATCTCAGATTCCAGCCTCAGGACTGGAGACAGGGACTGTGTGTGTGTGAGCCCCCCGGGCTGCGGGACCTGTTATGATGGCCCTCGCTGCATGGTTATCACCCTGCCCTTTACCCCGAGTCACCTTTCAAGGTGAGCTGCAGAGGCACTGGTCCCTGCTGGTCGCCATGGGTGAGTTGATGGCTTGCAGTGGGCACTGATCTGAGTGCTCCCTCACTGAACCCTCACATCCAGTGTGTGCAGGGGGAGGGACGGTCACTCCTGCTACAGAGGGGGAGACTGGGGCATGCAGAGGTCTGGCCAGGCACCGGAGGGCACGGCCACAGGCCACGTCCCCGAGGCCATGCTCCTGGTTGTTCCAGCTGCCCCGTGTGTGGCCCCATGCCAGGCACTGAGGGGGCACAGGGGCCAGAGGCTGCCCTCGGTCTGGTGCGGGCAGGGGCGGGGGCAGCTCACAGTGTGTCTCCCCTCCAGCCCTCAATCCTGAAACAATTCCTCTTCCTCCTCCTTTCAGACTCAGCTTGGAGCTTCGTAACAGCCAGGAAACAAGCCAAAGGTCCATTGACAGAAGAACGGATGAACGAAGTGTGTCCATGCATACAAGCGACTATAACTCAGCCATGCAAAGGATGCAGGCACTGACACGCGCTACCACGTGGATGAACGTCGAAACATTACGCCAAGTGAAAGAAAGCAGACACACGGAGACAGATAACGTCCCAGTCTGTTCTATAAAGTGTCCAGAACGGGGAGACCCATAGAGACAGAGAGTAGACGCGTGTTGCTTAAGGCGGATCAGGGAGGGAGGAATAGGTAAATGACAGCTGAAAGTTGAGGGCTTCTTCTGGGGTGATGAAAAGATTCCAAAGCCGACCTGGTGATGACTGCACAGCAACGATGCATTAAAAGTCATTGAATTGTACACTTTAAAGGGGTGAATGGTAGAGTATGTGGACTTATATCTCAGTAAAGCTCTTTAAAATTAAAAACATAAAAATAAACTTTTTAAAAGACTCAGCTTGGGTGGTCACAGCCCCTAGGCCCCCAGACTTCACGTTACCCTCCTGGGGTCTCCTTCCGCCCCGCTGGTGAGCCGCTGTGCCCTTGGGATGCTCCTGACCCATGACCCGGTACCGGAACTGACCTCCACCAAGGTCCTGCCGGCATATAGGAAAGCGGCAGGTCCCCTCCTCCCTGTGCCCAGCAGCCCTCACTCTCCCTGGGTACAAGCAGTGTTCAAGGCCCCTTGGGTGCCAGCAGAGTCACCACCCCTGCAGCCCAGTGGTCCTGGGACATTTGGCAAGAAGGGGGCCCCCAGCCAGGTGCATCCAGGAGGACCCTCAAGAGGGAGCTGTGCCCCCCAGTTGGGGGCTCCTGCCTGGCGCTGGGACCAGGCTCTGCCCTTAGGAGTGGGGCGGCCTTGGCTGGGGAGGGCAGCCAAATGGTCTACCCAGAGGCAGTGTCTATTGGCAAAAACTGGCCCCGGTTGGGCTTGGAGAGTCTGCCCTCAAGAACCATCCCCGTTGCTCCTTGGCTTCTGACTTTGCTGGAAGCAAAGACGGGGCCTGAGAATAAAGATTCCCCTGCTCATCCCTGGACCCTGCAGCCTACCGGGGGGTCAAATGGCCAGATGCCCACACTGAGGCAGGTGGAGGTTCCTGTCACGTCACCTCACCGCCCAGCTGTGTGACCTCAGGCAAGTCTCTTCATGTCTCTGAGCCTCCGTTTCTCACCTCTAAGGTGGGGCTGAACAGGGCTATCGGTCGAGTTTCAGGGCCCGCTGGCTCTGAGCGGGTCCAGTGCAGGCAAGGCCTCTCTCCCCTGCTCTTGGGGAGGGGGGGTAATTAGAGTGAGTTTGGGGCTTGAAGCCAGCGCCATATCTGATAGTCACCCCGGTGGGCAGGCTGGGACCACGTCACAGAACACCGTTCTTTGTCTCCTCCCCTCCCCTGCTCCCTCTCCAGGGGAAGGGCTGGAGGTGTCGCCTTGGACCTAAGTGGGGTCACAGGGGGTCACCCAGGTACGAGATAGGGTTGGGAGGGGATCTGGGGGTGAGGACACCCAGAGCAGAAGTCCCAGAGCAGTGGTGAGGCTGACAGGGGCCAAGCCTGAGGGTGTCCAGCCTGGGGTCTGGAAGAGACCAATTAGTCAAATGGATGCAGAGACCATTTGGAAGCAATTAACAGGATGGCTATTACCGCATTACCCCCCAAGCTGGTTCCGTATTGAAGGGGAGGTCACCGCGGTGGGGATGTGTGAGCGCACCACCCAGCCTAGCACGACTCTGCGAAAGACATCTCTGCCCGGCCCGGAAGAGTCCATGAAATCAGGCACCCTTCCCTCAGCTGGGCCCCAGTGTCCGAGAGCCTGGCAGCCCAGCGACATCCAGAGTCAGATCCCAGTGTGTGCGAGTGTCTGGGGGGCAGGAAAGACGGGGGGCAGGAAAGACGGGGCCGGGAGATTCTGATGAAGAGGAACCTCAGCGGGTGGGGAAGCAGAGGCACGGGGCCAGGAGGGAGAGGCCGCAGGTAGTGGGCTGGGGGTGCAGGCAGGTGGGCGAGTGCCCCCCAACGCTAGCGGAGGATGGGGCTGCCGCAGGGCCTGGAGCGGGGCAAGGCGGGGTGCGGCGCAGATGGCAGCTTTGGGTTTTAGGCACTACCTATGCCTTCAGTCTGGAGGCTACGGCCAGGGCCCGGGGAACTCAGCTGCCTTGGAGAAATCCCTCTAAGCCGTGGTGAGCCGGGCCCACTGGAAGGGACCTGGGGAAGGGGGGCCAGCTGTCCAGGCATGTCTGTTCACAGTGCCCTGTTTCACTCTTGGAGGCATCTCGGTTTGCAGAATGAACTGTGGCTCCCTATTGATGGGGCCAGGTCTGCACTGACGCGGCGGCAGGACCCTCGCAGGGACACTTCTACTGAGTTTCTCTCGCTATATTTGAGGCACTGTTTTCATTGGCCTCGCTACGTGGTATGTGGTATCTTAGTTCCCCGACCAGGGATCGAACCCGTGCCCCCGGCAATGGAAGCGTGGAGTCTTAACCACTGCACCGCCAGGGAAGTCCCTATCTGAGGCATTTTATATACGAGAAGGCAGCATCTCAGAGGGGTGATGCCAAATGGCCAGGGTCACAGGGCTAGAAAGCAGCCAAGCCATTCACTCATTCACTCATTCATTCATTCATTCATTCATTCTAGGAATCGGTTCTGAGAGGCTTCCGTGAGCCAGGCACAGTCTAGGAGCTGAGGGTACAACAATGAACAAACCCAGCAGAACCTCCTGCCCTCCTGACCTCTCACCACTCTTGGACCCCTGCTCTGTGGAGCCCCCTCTCCCCACCAGTTCTAGGGTGCAGGCAGACTGGGGTGGGTGCAGGGTGACCCACCATGAGAAGGTTTGAAACTGGTCCCAGGGCACTGTTGGGGCCCCAGGCATGCGGCAGGAGGGAGGCTGCAAACCCAGAGCTTCCCAAGTTGGAGTTTTCTGGCTCCTCCCATCTTCTGGAGGTACCTGACCCCCAGAAGCAGAGCAAATGGCGTTTAGGGCACCTACAGCCTTCACTGTGTCTCTCCTGTGTTCTCATTGGAAGTTCAAGTGACCAGCGGCCCCAGGCCAGCCCTGTGGGTACAGCTCCAATGGGCTCCCCTTAGCTCCTACCTCGGGGGCTGCCTGGGGGCTGTCCTCCATCCCTTGTGAAACAGGCTCCACCATTAAGGGGCTCTAGCAATCAGTGGCCTGGTCTTTAAGTCTAAAGACAGACCCTAGCCAGAAGCCACCTTCTCTGGGACTGGGGTACCGAGTGATGTCCCGCGGCCACTCAGGCACTGACTGTACTGGGGAGGACTCACTGGGGACATGCTGCCCTATCTGTGTTAGGCCAGGGTGGTGAGACATATCCCAATGGGCCCTGCTACCTCCTGCCGCCCAAGAGAGTCCCTGGTGCACTCCCCACATGCCCCTCCCCTGGGAAGGACCAAGGTGCCAAATCCTGATGTACGTAGAAGGGATGGGAGATGCCAGCCCACCTGGCTCACCCCTGAGCTCCTGGACTGGGAGCCAATGCTGTAGCCTAGACTACTGCACCCTACAGCCCCCCCCCACCCCAACCCCCCCACCCCACACACCCCCACACCCCCACCCCACTCCCACCCCACCCCCCGACCTCGCAAGTGCCCTTGCTTGAGCATGGGTGTCAGTATCAGGCTGGCTGCTGGCCAGGGGGCTGCTGGGGCACAGAGGCTGCGGGAACAAGAGAGGGAGTGGGGATGTGGCTTTTCCCAACACTCCATGCTCAGCCCCCTTTCACTGGGGTCCCTAGGGGAGGGGCCCCCACGCAGTCTCCAGGGGCATCGACACTGCTACTTGGAACCCACCAGGCCAGGATATCCATCCACCCTTGCCACTTTCCTCCCATCTCCCTTCTCTGTGGCCACCATGGTTTTCTCTGGGCATCACTCCCCTGCTCTCTTGGTCTCCATCTCCGTTTCTCAGTCTCTCTTTCCTCTCTGTCATATTCTCTCCCATTCTCTGAGACCTGTCTCCCTGTCTTTCTGTCTGTTTCTCTTGCTTTAGGGCTCTGACTCTGTGCCCCTTTCTCTGGCTCTCCTGTCCCCCTCCTACCTCCCCAGCCCGCTCTCTGGCCGGCCTGCTGTTGGGACAGGACCCTCCAAGCGCAAACCTCACCCTTCCCGATCTGCCCGGTTGGGATGCGCGACGGGATACGGCACCTCCCGACCGGTCCCGCCAAGCCTCGGGCCGCCGAGAACAGCGTCCTGGCTCCAACGGGGAGCCCTGGGCGCAGTCAGAACCTTGGGGTCCCCCACGCGCGCCCGCGCCCGGGGTCCTCCCCTCCGCCGTGCTCTTCAGCCCCCTTCATTATGCGCCGCCTTTAATGGGCGTTTGTCAGCGCGACTTCCCCGCAAGTTGTTTTCGCGGACATCAGTCACCGGCGGCGTTCCCATTGTGCCCTGGGATTGATGGGGGGCGGGAGGGGGTGACAGGGCCTGGGGCGGCCGCCTCGAGGCCTCGGTCTATAATTTTCGGAGGCATAATTGGTCTGAGGGAGGGGGCGGAGGAGGGGCGGGGAAGGGACCTTTCAGAGCCGGGAGGGCGCACGGTGGCGCGGGCCGCGCGGCGGAGCGGAGCCGCGGCTCGACGGCTGGCCGCGGGGGTCGAGTGTGCTCTGGCGGCGCCCGGCCCGAACCCCGCGCCCCGCCGGGCTCCCCAGCCGCCCGGCCTCCCGCCCCTCCCGCGCCTCCGCCTGGGGACCACGTCGGCCTTTTGTTGCCCAACCGTCTTTTCTTTCAGCTTTTTGCGCAACAACGGAAATTTCACCCGATCCTGGGTGAAAATTAAAGGATCTCTCTTTCTCTCTCCCACCCGCCCCCGCCCCTCCTCTTCGCTCCCCTCCCCCCACCCCGCGGAGCCGGCTCCGAGCGCCTCGCCGCGGCTCCGCCGCCGTCCCTTCCATGGGCGCCGCGCTCTGCTGCAGCCGCCGCCGCCGCGGGGCGGGCGCGATGCCGCGATGGGCCTGATCTGGCTTCTGCTGCTCGGCCTGCTGGAGCCCGGCTGGCCGGCCGCGGGCCCCGGGGGGCGGCTGCGGCGCGATGCGGGCGGCCGCGGCGGGGTCTACGAACACCTCGGCGGGGCGCCCCGGCGCCGCAAGCTCTACTGCGCCACCAAGTACCACCTCCAGCTTCACCCGAGCGGCCGCGTCAACGGCAGCCTAGAGAACAGCGCCTACAGTGAGTGTGCGGCCCCGCGGCGCCGCGCGGGGCATCCCCGGGGAGGATCGCAGGAGGGGTTGGTGCGCGAAGGGTGCCCAGGGACGCAGACCAGCCCTGCTGCCAGAGGGAGACCGCCGGGGTCCCCTGGCCTCCCTCAGCGTCCGGGAGAAGAGCGAGAGTGGAGCTGGGGTGGGGCGCGGGACACGTCTGAAGGGGGCTCGGGGCGGTGGCTGCCCGCTGTCGGGCCGGCTGGCCTGGCCCAGCCTGCCCCCAACCCCGCCCGTTCGTCCGAGGGGGTGCGAAGTAGGCCGCCCGGGGGCTCCCTGCTCGGCTGGGTTCGGAGGTCCTGCCAAGTTTGACCCTTTGGAGTTTTTCGGAGAAAAGGCCCCGGACAAGGCATTTCTCATCCTCTTTATTTAATTTTGACGATTTCTCTTCCTGCTGCCCGCCCCGGGGCGCCCCATCATCCCCTCCGCCCTCGCGGCCGCCCCGCGCCGCCTGTGCGCAGAGGACACTCGCGCGGACATAGCGGGGCTCTGGGGAGGCGGCCGCACGGATAGAGAATCGTGTCCCCAGACCGGAATCCCCAGGCTTCCCGCCTCTACCTTTGGCCGCAGAGAGACAGGCCGGGTGCGCGCCCCGACCGCCGGGTGGGGGGCCGCGGGTTGCGGCTTAGGAGCACGCAGGGGCGTCTGCCTGGGTCTGGGGGCGCAGATACACTTTCACGGCGTCCAGCAGTCAGGACCCGCGCCCGGACTGCGCTGGAGCCGAAGTCCCGCGAGGCTCCAAGGTTTGGTTCCTTCGGCCGGGGGACCCGGGCTCATGCTGAGCCCTCCTTGCAGGAGCGCGAGGCCAGGGTGACTGGAAGCAGCGCCGCTCGCTGGGGAGCTGGAGGCCCGAGGCAGGAACTCAGTGGGGAGCGTGGGAGTGTGGCCAGGGTCTCGGGGGTCCTCCACTGCGACCCGCGCTCTGCTCCCTCCCCGGGCGCAGGAAGTGGTGCGGTGGATTCACGGCGGTGGCCGGAAAACTCTACTTCCTCCAGGAAAGCCGCAGTCGTGCGAGGGCGTCTTCGGCAGACGCCTCCGGAGCCGCGCGGTGGGAGCCAAATGTTGCCAGGATGTCCCCGCGCTCAGGACGGGGTTACGGGAGCGCCTGCGCTCGCCTAGTAGCGATACCTCGTTTCTCTCCAAATCCAGCCTCCCCCTTGGAGTCGCAGAGCATCCAAATTCTTGAGGCATCCAGGGCGGGCAGCCCATAGGCTGAGGGAGGAGGGCGCGCGCCTGCAGCCGCCCCTGTCCCGCATCCAGATGCGCGCTTCTCTGGTTTTCGGGCCGGCGCCGCGGAATCCGCCCAGCCTGCGTCCGGGGACGCGAGAGGCCAGCATCCTGCACCCCCGTACGCTCTGCACAAGCCTCCGGCGGCCCGCGTCTGTGCCCTAGGATGGCTGACGTGTTCGGGGCCAGACGCACTGGCAGAGATGCGCCCCCTGGAGAGGGCACCGGCTGTTACCCCAGCCGCCCTTCCTCAGAGCCATTCTCGGGGGACAATGGCCCCACCTGGGGCTTCGTTGCAGGCCCCCGGAAAAAAGTGCTTTCGGGTCCAAAAGGGAGGCGTTGGGGGAGATTTCACCTTTCTTACATTCAGTGGAGAGCGGTGAGCGCAGGTGGCTTCCCTTTGTGAGCTCCGGGGTCTAATCCGGCCTCCTGCCAACATCCTGTAACCTGCATACAGGCCCGAGACAATGATCTCACGCCCACGTACATTGCCAGCGGGTTTGGGTGGCACCCAAAATGCACCAGTGGATTCCATTATCAACTCACCTCAGCAAGGGCCCAGCTCCCTCTCCGGGGCCTCTCCTAGCACCCAGTGCTGCCGTGAGCAGGGGAGTCCAGACCCCGCCATCTGCAGCAGGGCTTTGAATCCCAATTCAAACACCTGCGCGGTCTTGGGCAAGTCACACAGCCCCGCGGTCTCAGCTTGCTTGTCTGGCCCATCGTGAAACTAGCTCACCGAGTAGCGGAGAGGCTCCAAGGGGCTCCATGTCCTGCAGAGAGTCAGCATGGAGAAATACTAGTTTGATTATTTCCCTCCCAGGTTTGAATTCTTCTCCTGCACCTCCCACCCAGGCATTTCTCCCTCCCCTGAACTTCCAAAGTCACCCCCTTTGGGCGTGTGCTGCCCTCACCTCCCCCTCCCGGAGCTGGGCTTGGCTTTGGGCAGGGCCATCAGGGGCTCAGCCCTCACCTCTGGGCTCTGTGGGAGGTGGAGGGAGTGATGGGCCTTCCTGACTCTTCCCAGGTATCCTGGAGATAACAGCGGTGGAGGTGGGCATTGTGGCCATCAAAGGGCTCTTCTCCGGGCGGTACTTGGCCATGAACAAGAAGGGACGGCTCTATGCTTCGGTGAGTCCAACTGTTCATGTGGGGCGGGTGGGCCGTCTCCCTTGAGCATCACATCAGAGGACATAAGGGGACGTGGGCAGTAGAATGCTTTGTCCGGGGACGTGCAGGACTGAGCTGGGACCGGAACCCCAGGTCCCGTGGCCCCTCGACCAATGGCTGCTTCTGTTTAGAGGCAGCTCTTGGCTGGGGGGAGACACGTCCTATGTTCTCCAGTGCTGTCCGGTTAGAAAATGTTCCTCCAGCCATTCTGTGGTCACCTTCAAGGTAGCTGAGAGTACGGGAGAGATTGTCCCCCAAATTTCTACCAAGATAAATGGACTCTAGAAGGCCTTGGGATGAAGCAGGGATGTGCGTTGGGCCAAAGCTCTTCTGTGGCGCGTCCGGAACCTGTGCTCTGCAACAGGAGAGGCCACAACAGTGAGAGGCCCACGTACAGCCAAAAAAAAAAAAAAAAGCTCTTCTGTGGGCTCCCCCAGAGCTCTCCTGGGAGTGAGGAGGGGAAGAAGCAGGGCACAGCACAGCCAGGTCTTCCCAAGGGTGGAAAGGCAAGAGCTGTGAGTTCATAAAAGGGAACCAAGAAGAAGGGAGACAGGACCCAGGTCCCAGACACACAGCTTTGGAGCCCAGGCTATGCACCGCCTGTGTCTCTGCAACAAAAAGTGTCCTGTAACTGTGGGCGTTGGCAGTGTCCCTCCCCCAAGGGCGGGGGATACGTGGAGTAAAATACACGTGCTGGGAACTTTGCTGCCTCCAACTCGTCATTACATGCGATCTGGCTGGTACTCCCTGAGCAACGAGAGGTTTTCCATCCACACATCACCTAGACGACGCAGCCGAGGACCACCTCCCTGCAATTACCTTTCTCCATTCAGTCGCGTTTGCAGGGGAAACACACCAACATTTCCCAGCCCCTCTGAAGTCAGGCAAAGCGCGATCAAGGATTGCAGGGGAATATCCTCCTTCAAGCAGATGATTTCATCGCAGAGTTTTCACGGCTTTGCTAAGGGAAATGCGGAAGTTGGAATGTACCCATTTGTTTTCTCTGACCCCCGAGGCCCCTTGACAGAAGCTGTGTCTGAGCGGAGGGACCCTTGGATGCCCAGCCTTTTCTGTATGTCCTTCTAGAGTCTGCAAACACCAGTCGTGGTTTATAAGGACATGCCCTTAGCCCGGGGTCTGGTGTGACTTTTCTTGAGGTGGACGGTGGCTCTCCAGACCCCTCCGGCCCTGCGGCCCTGGTGGCAAGTGAGAAGAACTGACTTCCTCTTCCCTGAAATGGCCTCAGACCTCCCACAGTTGCTCCCATCCCTTATGGAGAGGACCCACCTTGCTGGCCTGCAGTGCTCGTGCAGGTCTTACGGACCAGAGAGGGCCTTTGTTCACGCTGGGAAAGTTCACTGAGGGGGCAGGCAGGGCTGAATCAGGAGGGAAACCTCAGGTCTCTGCCATCTCTTGCATGGAAGACCCAGGCCCAGGACTTTGGGGGACAGAACAAAGCATGCCCTGGGGGATCCCAGTGGGTCAGAATCTCCCTGTGGCTTCTATCCCTGAGAGCTGATAGCAGTGGCTTTGGAGACGGCGAAAAGGTTCTTGGGCCCACCCGGGATAGCCAGGAGGTCCAGCTGGATGGGGTGGAACTTTGCAGAGCACCTAGCAGGGAAGGCCTCGCCGCTTTGCAGATAACCTGGGAAGTGAGGCAGCCTAGGTGCCATCCCTGCCACGTGCGCCCCCGTCCCCATCCTGCCACCACCTTCGCCTGCTCCCACCGCCCTCTTGGCTGTCTGAGTTCCCTGGTCTTTGCCATTCCCGTGCTTCCCACCCTCCAGGCTAGCTCATGCACTCTGTGAGTCGGTGGCCCTTGCACCCTCACAGCCCTCAATTCCAGCCCTGATCTCCCTTCTGAGTTATAGATGCCCCCGAAATGTCCTGACAGCAGAGGACAGAGACCACTCTGGCAGAGGGTAGCACGACCCAACAGACCCCAGCAACTCCCCTGACTCCTCTGCCGTAATTGTTACCCCACTGGCCACTCACTCAAGCCCAAGGTCAGCTAGGAGTCCTGGTGGACACATCCTTCTGTCTCAGCCCCACGTTCAGTCCATCTCCAAGTCCTCGAATATACTTCCTGAATCTCTCTCTTCAATTTCTGCCTCCCTCTGCCTTGTTCCTGTGGCCAGTGCCCTTATAACTCAGGCCCTCATCATCTCCCAGCTGGACCGTCGCAACAGCCTTGGGACCCAGCTCCTGGGCTCCAGGGTCTCCCTCTTCCAGTCCACACTCCCTCCCTTCCCTCTCCTTCCACCCATCCATCCATCCATCCATCAACATCCATCCATCCCCCCACCCATCTATCAACATCCACCTACCCATCCATGCATCCACTTATCCTTCCATCCTTCCATCCATCCATCCATCTGGTATTCATTCCTTCATTCCTTACTGTCCTAGGCACTTACCATATGTCATACTCTATGCTAGGTACCTGCTCAGGGATCTTCCTAAAATGAAAATCCACTCATGTGATGGCCTCTGGGAACTCCCCATTACCCACAGATTATCACCCGGATTCCTCAGCTCAGCTCACGGAGGAACCACCCAGGGCACCTTCTGCCCCCACGTCCCACCATCACTGCACAGCTCGTGACCCCACTCCAGGCTCCGGACCCCTTGGCCCTCCAGGGCAAGCGCTGCTGCCCGTCGCCCGCTGCCCACGCCTTTGCCTGTACTCTCACTGCCTGCAGTGTCCCGGCTACCAAATGCCCACCAGAAAATGCCCTCCCCTCCAAGTGTCGCCCCGCTGGGAAGCTATCTGGCCACTCTGTGCACCGCTGCCTGGTCCCCGCCTCCGCCCTGCCCTGGCGGGCTCTCCTGGACCAGCTCCAGGTGCTGGCGAGGCCGAGCTGGGAAAGCAGCACCCCCGGGGGGCAGAGTCTGACAGCAGCAAATAGAATTTGAGCTGGTGGAGCCCAGGGCTGGGGGGACCCTGGGGGCGGCACGTGTGGAGCAGAGTCTGAGGCGGGACCGCAGGGACGGGACTGGCATTGGGAACTATTGTCACGGTGAGTCTGTGATGCCTTTTTCCAGGTGATCTTAGACCCCCCCCAACCCAGGAGCCCCTACAAGATGCAAACAAATGCCCGGCCCCCGAGAACCCCTTCCATAGGACCTGAGCCCCTTGCCCTTTGAGGCTCACAGGACTGTACCCCTCTGGTGGCCCCCCAAGTGTCCCAGCAAAGAGCAAGCCCGCCAGGACCCCTGGGCGATGGGCCTCAGCCCTGGAGGACGTACCTTCTCCAGGACAGAGTGGCCCGGGAGGAGAGTTGGTTCAGCCGCTGAGTTTTTCACGAAGACTCAATGCGGGGGGGTGAAGGGGTGAAGGATAAGATGCTAATGCAGCGTGCCTGGCGTGGGGGTGGGGCAGGTCTGCCCCGAGCCCACCCACCCCAGAGGGCAGCGGGTGGGCACAGGCCAGGAGGGCATCACACCCCTCTGTGCCCTGGGGTCTGGTACCACCCCTGGGCCTCAGTTTCCCCATCTGTAAAGTCTGGAAGTTGGTCTCGGGCAATGGAGTCCGTACTCAGATCCAAGGAGCTCTGGGCATCCACCGAGGGTCTGGAGAGCAGAGAGGAGAGGTTGGAGTTATGGGGGAGGTACCACCACCCCGCTTCAACCAGAGCTCTCCCGCCTTATCTCTGGGCTCCCGTGTCGTTGGGAACAGGTGTTCGGTGCTTAACATCTTGCTTCCTGAGGTCTTTTGGGGTCCCAAGCTGCCCGATGCGTGGATCTGGCCCCGAACAGCCTGTGACCCCTGAGAATGGGGCTGCAGGCCGCTGGGCCACCTGCATCAGTAGCTGCTCCCCTCCCCCTCTGCAGATGGGCACAGGCCCCGAGGGTCTCCTGCCCCGCGGTCAGTCCCAGGAGCTTTCCCTGCGCCCCCAGCCCTGCCCCTTGGCACAGCGCGGGGAGGGAAGCAGTTTGGGGGATGGCCCGTGGCATGCCCGTCCACCCACAGCTGAGCTGGCGTAAGGCATACCCGCCCCTCCTCTAGCCCCTGACTGGAGAGACCCCACAGCCGCCTGCGGGGACACTGGTGAAAGCTCCTTACATTCTGGGTTTGCACCTTCGTCCCTCCAGACACCCGCCTCCAAGAGGGTAGGGACCCACCTTCCCCACCCTGCCCTGGGCTGGCACAGACCCCTGCTAAGGGCATCCCTCCCCACCCACATCCTCGTGGCCTCTGTGCCGCTGACCTTGGCCCCTGCCCGCCCCACAGGAGAGCTACAACGCCGAGTGTGAATTCGTGGAGCGCATCCACGAGCTGGGCTACAACACGTACGCCTCCCGGCTGTACCGCACGGTGCCCGGCGGGCGTGGGGCCCGGCGCCAGCCCAGCGCCGAGAGACTGTGGTACGTGTCTGTGAACGGCAAGGGCCGGCCCCGCAGGGGCTTCAAGACGCGCCGCACGCAGAAGTCCTCGCTGTTCCTGCCTCGGGTGCTGGACCACAAGGACCACGAGATGGTGAGGCTGCTCCAGGGCGCGGCCGGGCTCCGCCGCAGACAGTCCAGGCCTCTAGGCAGGGCCACCCAGCCCTGACGGCGGCGGCGACAGTGGAGGAGGCTGCGGGTTCGGGGAGGCCGAGCTTAGCCCCAGCCTGGGGAGCGGAGGCTTTGAGCATCCCTGCCCCACGGCTGGGCTCCGAGCTCAGGCCGCCTGGTTGGAGGGTGCGGACCAGCCGACGGACGCCCAGTGTCCACGGTCAAAGCTGACCCAGTGTGTGCAGGAATCTGTCCCTGACTCTCCTCTGCCCGCCCCTGGGTGCATCAGACCCAGCTGCTGTTTCCAGGGCCAACAGAACACGTTCTCGACGCTTCCTGCTTCTCTCAAACAAGGGTCACGTGGGAGCTGGGGGCCCCGCGTCGTGGCTCGGAGGGGGCCGCTTTAAACCAGGACACCTGTGGGTTCACGTCGGCCAGGAGGACCCCAGCCACCCAGGTCCGGCTGACGGAGGCATCTCCCTGCAGGGCAGACGTGGGACAATGCGGGCGGGGGATGTGTGGGATCAAAACATTAAAGTATTTTATTCTACGTTGTTATTTAACAGATAATGATGCAGCCTGAGGAAACACTTGCAGTTTTGACTGGCACGTATTTGCTTATGATGGTGGCAGAGTCCATGCCAGATCGATGTTTTCAGATGTAAGGTTGTGTTCTGAGAAACTGGGAGAAAGACGCATTTTAATCCCCTGGGTTGGAAAGGCAGGACTTTTTTGAAACTGATGGATGGTTTGCGTGGATGGAAAGAAGAAGCTAACGAGCATGTGTGTGTGTGAATTCCCCTGAGTGCTTGCGTGTGTGTGGATATGTTCCTGTGCCTGTGTGTGTGTGCGTGAGTGTATGCATATATATGTGTGTTTGTGTGTTCCTGGTTGTGCATAGATGTGCACATGTGTGGAGAAAGAGAAAGAGAGAGAGCTACTTTGTTTAGAAATCCCCAAAACTCCCTCTCTCCTGAAGCTGTGTGCTTCTCCGTGGACTTTTTTTTTTTTTTTTTTTTTTTTTCGGTACGCGGGCCTCTCACTGTTGTGGCCTCTCCCGCTGCGGAGCACAGGCTCCGGACGTGCAGGCTCAGCGGCCATGGCTCACGGGCCCAGCCGCTCCGCGGCATGTGGGATCTTCCCGGACTGGGGCACGAACCCGTGTCCCCTGCATCGGCAGGCGGACTCTCAACCGCTGCGCCACCAGGGAAGCCCCGCGTGGACTATTTTGTGCACTTGGGCTGCAGGCCAGGTATGGCCATCCCCCATCTCCTTGATCCTCGCAACCTACCACCAGGGCCTTGAGCGGTCCTGCCTTTGCCTAAGAAGTCGAGGCTCAGAGAGGGGATGCGGTTTGCTGGAGGCCACAGCCAGTAGGTGGCCCGACTAGCTGCCGTCCCTACCGGCCCCCCAATGCCTGCTTCCCCAACAGTGCTGGTGGGTGGGGGTCGCCTGGGGCAGGCCCAGGTGAGAGCCAAATGGCTCGGGCAGTGCATTCACTCTTCCTGGATCCTGCAGGGGGCAGCCCTCCCTCACGGCCGGGGCCCAGGTGAGGGGTATGGCCTGAGCCTGTGCCCACAGAGGACCGGCACTGCTCCCCTGCTGGGGTCACCCACACGAGCCAAACACACAGGAAGGCCGGCTCAGCACCAACACCTGTGCAACATGTGAAGATCCTGGCAAAGAGCTGCTGGGCATAAAGACAAGGACGCTGCCCCCCCACCACAGCCCCCTCAGCAAGTCAGATTCCGAGGAATTGTCCCCCACCTCACCTGCAGGAATGCACATTCACAGGTACGATCACGAGCAGGAGTTCACACTGGGCTGTCCCCCTTGAGTTTTGTGATGTATCTGGAATAAGATGCAGAAGGTGCTACCTCTGCTCCCATTTTGCAGATGAGGAAACTGAGGCTCAGCAGGTGAACTGGTCCCCGCGTGTCCTAGGACGATGCAGCGGCATCCACCCCGGCACTCATTGCTACACCGTTAACCGACAGACCCTAAACAAGGCAGAGGGAGACATTTGGCATCTTGGTTAATATTGAAAACGAGTGTGTTTTCCGTAGTTGACTGTGCTTGGGTCAGTCCGGAGCCCTCTGCAGGCCAAGTAGCTTCATCTCGGGTGTGGGTCAGGAGAGAGTTACACCCCCGCAAAATTCATATGTTGAAGTCCTGCCTAGTACCTAACCGGTGCCTCAGAATGGGGTCTTATCTGGAAATAGGGTTGTTGCAGATGTAGCCAAGTGAGGATGAGGCCGTGCTAGAGCGGGGTGTGCCCTGCTCCGATATGACAGTGTCCCTGTGAGAAGGGAGATAGGAGGCAGACTTGAGCACAAGGTCAATGCCGTGTGAAGATGAGGGCAGACATTGGGGTGACGCTTCCACCACCGAGGAACGGGAAAGATCGCTGCAGATCACCAGAAGTTAGGGAGGGGCCTGGACCAGATTCCACACCGCACAACACCCAGAAGGAGCGCACCCTGCCCACACCCAGATCTTGGACTTCCAGCCCCCAGGACTGGGAGACGATACATTTCTGTTGTTTAAGCCGCCAGCTCTGGGGTGCTCTGTTACAGCCGCCTGAGCAAACTCATACAGGAGACAAGGGGCCCAGCTGCCTATCCGCTCAGGTGACCCCCCCCAAAGGGAGAGGGACCCTGCTGTTGTTGATTGAGGAGAAAGCAGGGTAGGCCCCCAAGCTTAACCTGCGGCGTCCGCCAAGCTGCCAACACCAGGCCCATCTCACATGGGCTTTGGGGGGCCTTGGGGTGCTCAGGATGGGGCCTCGGAGGATTTCCAAAGAGGGGCCATCACACGTGGTCCCATCCCTTTCTGTTCTTGAACGCCAGACACGCCCCTGAAACCAGCTTTTTGTTTTTTAAGCAAAATGCAAATGAACCCCAAAGGGAAGAAGCATTGTGTGTCAGTTTACAAGCACGTAAGTAAATGTAGTGGAACCCAGGCTCCGGCCCCCAAGTCACTAAGAGCTGCTGCGTCCCTGGGACTTCGGGCAGACGGCCCTGTACCTGAGAGGGGGTCACCCGTGTGGCAATGCCACAGCTACGCCCGTCTCACAGAAGGGGACCCTGGAGTGTGACTTGCCCGATGCTGGGAGGGAGGCTGAGGGCTGGCCAGGTGTGGTCCCCACGGAGTGGGTGTCTACCAGCTGCCAGGGCTCCTGGGCCCAAGTCGGGTTCATGGGAAAGGTGGCTTTGCCTCTGCCCTGCTCCACTCTACCTCCCCTCCTGCCTCACCTGGCCCCCAGGAGGCCCCAGGGGCCCTGCCAGGGGAGACGCTGCTTCCCCCGACCCGGGGAGCGAGGCCCACCCACTCCAGAGCCACCAGCCGCCTGGCTTCCCCTCTGTCCGGTTGGCATGTTTGCAGGACTCCGAAGCTGGTAGGGGTCTCTCTGGGTGACACTCTGGCCGGGCAGCCCCAAGAGACGTCGTTGTCCATAGCCAGCATCTTATCCCTCCTCCCGTCTTCCACTGAGGAGGCCCCGGACCCTCCAAGCCCACCTTCTGGTCCTGTGTTAATCGCTGCCTTCTCTCCTTCATGAAACATCAAGTCCCCAAAGGGCCCTCATGGGGGAGGGGCTGGGGGCTGCATGCAGGAGGGGGTGGGAACAGGCAAGGTCCCCAGAAACGGAAATCAGGACGAGGGTGGAGCCCGGTGAGCCCAGCACCCTGGATTCTCCTGCTTATGCCTGGAGCGGCAGAGGCTGGAGACCGGGTCCCTGAGCTCCAAGACGTGATGCCACCTGAGCCAGGACAGGGCGTCCCAGAGGCTCCAGGATCAACAACTTCACTCCCTCCCCCACACCTGCCCAGCCAAGGGGGAAAGAGCCGGGGCAGGGGGAGAGACTGGAGGGCATGGGGCAGGTCTGGGGTCATCAGGGGTCTCTGGGCCTTTGGGTCAGAACCTGCACAAGTGGGAACCTAAAATGGGGCAGATGCTGTGGAAGACAGGACAGCAGTTCCTTGAAAAGTGCAGCACAGAATAAGCATGTGGTCCAGCAGCCCCACCTCTGGGTACAGAGGCTCAAATGGAGCAAAAGCAGGGCTCCGATGGGTGTTTGCTCACCCTAGTGCACGGCAGGGTGAATCACAGTGATCAAAAGGTGTCTGTCGAAGGATGAGCGAACGAGCACAATGTCATCCGTCTGTACAATGGACCATTACTCAGCCTTGAAGAAGATGGAAATTGACACAGGCCACAATGTGGATGAACCTGGAGGACATTATGCTCAGCGAAAGAAGCCAGACACAAAGGGACAAATCCCGCATGATGCCATATACTGAGGTCCCTAGTGTAGTTAAATGCATAGACACAGGAAGAAGGATGGTGGGGGCCCGGGGCTGGGGGAGGGGGAGGGCGAGTTAGCGGTTCCTGGGGACAGAGTCTCGATCTGGGATGATGAAAAAGTACTGAAAACAGATAGTGATGACGGTGACACAAGCTCGAGAATGTGGGCCACAAAACTGTAGGCTTAAAAGTGGGAAAAATGAAAAAAAAAATAAATAAAGAAAATAAAAGTGGGTAAAACGGCTCTTGGCCTTCGCGCCACCTTCTGAGAAACCTCCGTGCCATAAGAGTGAAGTGGGGGGAGGAAGCGAATGCACAGGCTGAAGTGCAAATAAAAAGATGAGGCAGAGGTCCAAGTAAACTTGTTCACCCATGGAAGCCACAGGAGCAGAAACACGGGACGCCAGAGGCCAGGAGCACTCATACAAATTGCTGGACGGCATGCCCACCGTCTAGAACTTGTCTCAATGGATCTAGAACATCGATGGCCATTCTGATCCCCTCAGCCACCTTTGAGAGACCCACCTGGCTTGTATCAAAATGGTCCCTTTGGGTCCTTTGCCCTGAACCTGTGACGTTCTGGACTAGTTCTGTTCTCAGCTGTGGCTGAGTGTAAAATGCGGACAATAAATGATCTCTTTTGCTGTCGTAGCTGAAGACAAGGAAAAGTGGATAAAATTGTAAAAGAACAGCAAAAGCAGCTGCAGCACCTGGACGGCAGGACCCGTGGTCTTGGCCTCACTGTCCTCTCCACCAAAGTCAGAAGGAGCACCAGAGGCATTCAATAAACAGTGCTGAATAAATTGGGAAAGAAAGAATCTTTAGTTGTGGCCAGTCGGTCACCCCTCCCTGCACAGAGCTGATGGGAGAGGCAGCCACTGGCCTTGGGGGCTGTGAGCCGCTCTGCTTTCCCAGGCCCTGTCCGCCCGCTGCCTGCATGAAGCCAACAGACCCACTGCTGGCCCCTGAGCCCTGGCCCTGGACGGCCCTGTTGTCCCTCTCCGCCTGTAATGGGCAAGGCAGGACGGGCCCCGGATAACCAAGCTTCAGCTGCTGGGAGCAGGCCTTTGAACCCCACGGCGGTTCAAAGGGGGTTGAAGGACTCTGAAAGGTGAAGAAGCGGGTCTATAATTAGCGCCCACCCATTGGAGGGCGACCCCGCCTGGGCCACATTCCAGGGAGAGCCAGATATAGCCCTGGAGCTGACCCCCAGCCCCTCTCAGCTGCAATAGCTGAATGCCCGGGCGGCCACACTTGTGCCTGAACGCCCGGGTCGGGCGGCACGTCCATCCCTTGGAATGGGATTTGGGAGACGGGCTACTGAGTGGGAAGAGAGGCAGCACAGGTGTTGGGTTCAGACGCACCAATTCAAACACGGCCTCGGCCACTTCTGCTGTCTCATGATTGGCTGTGGGAGCCCAGGATCAGCCCTGTCTCCCCATTCCAGCCTCAATGTCCTCATCTGTCAAGTGGGCTCCCACAGTGATCGTCCAGATCCACTGAGGAGACACAAGGGGTGATTGGTCTCTAAAAATAGCTGCACAGCCATGAGCGGGTGGAGGAGAAGGCCAGGCATGGAGCTTTCCAGCAAGATCTGGGAGACCCACCGAGAACGGAGCGAGCCTCCCCGAGGTGCCTGCCATGCCATGCGGTGCTCGCCTCTGACGGGCCCAAAGGTGCAGAGTGAAGGGAAAGTTTCGTGGGGCAACACACAGTGAGTATTGATGGCAATGCGGGAATTCCTGGGAAACCCTATGCCTTGGGCAGGCTATTCGTCCATTCATCCATCCAGCCATCTCTCCATCTCTCCAAACATCCATCCATCCGTCCATCCATCCATCCAGCCATCTCTCCATCTCTCCAAACATCCGTCCATCTGTCTATCCGTCCATCCATCCATACATACATTCGTCCATTCGCACATCCATGCATCCATTTATCTACCCATTCATCCATCCTTCTCCCCAAACATCTCTCCATCCATCCATCCATCCACCCATCCACCACCCACCCATTGAGCATACGCCAGCCAAATGCCGGGCCCTTTGCTGAGCAGAGCAGCTACACAGGTAAAACAGCCTAACCTTGTCCATCGGGAGCTTGCAGCCTTGTGGGGGACAGGGGCGCCTCTCTAAAGGAGCGGGTTGGGAGCAGCGACCTGGAGAAGTTCAGGAAAACTAGATCATCTCCGGTCAGGACAATGGGACACCGTCGTTCAGGACCCCTTTCTCGAGAGCCAGTGCCTTGTGACCAACCACCACCAGCGAGATGATAACCTGACAACATCCCCACACCCCTTGGGAGCCACCCTGGCACAGGGCAAGGTCAAGACTGGGCCGGGGGCATGGAGGTGGGAGATGGGGCAGGAGAACTGGCTTCATGGCGCGAGGGCTGTTTAGGACCTTAGGCCTTGGAGTTGGGCCAAGCTGTGTCCTCATCGAGGCCCACCCAGTCTTGAAACCCCATTCATAGGCTGTGGAGCCGGGTAAGGTGCTCTACCCTGTCCAAGCCTCAGTCTCCTCCTCTGTGAAATGGGGGCAATTAATGACACCAACGTCACAGGGCCGTCTTGAAGATTCAGTACAGCTTAGGAGTGGAGGCTGGTGCCTGGCACACAGGTGGCAGGGCTCTTGTATCAGCTGTGATGTCACTACCTGGCTGTGGTGTGGGTCGGAGACCGTCGTGGTGAGTAGGATTAAAATCTCCCCCTCACTGAGCACTGACTCAAGGCCAGCCCGGTCCAAACAATTCACGTGTTCTCCAAACTCCCTCCAACTAATGACTCAGGTTGTCTGAAAACAACCCTAGGAGACAAGGGTTGTGTCTCCACCAGTCAGTGAGGAAACTGACACTCAGAGTGGATGCAGAACAAGGGCAAAATGGCAAGGCTGGCCAGACGGTACTTGGGGTTCCTGCCCAGACAGAAGGCTCCAGAGCCTGCCCCCCGGTTCTCAAGGAGGATGGGGCCATCCCTGGAGCCCCTGGGGAATGCTGGCTGAATACGCGAAGGAAAGGAGGGAGTCAGGGGAAACCTGCCCTACCCGTTTGATTCTTAGGTCTGGGTTCCTTTTTCTTTATAAGACATTCCTCCTTGACCTCATGTCTCCATGAATCTTCCCATGCAAGCTCAAATTCTTGTCTCAGGAGAGCGGACTGAACCTCCAAGCATGCAGCATTAATGGCTTTTTCAAACGGGTCATCTCTTCACCAAGATGCTCTTCTAGCCCCTGCCTGCCTCCCACATCCTCTGTTCTTTCTCCCTTTCCTAACTCCAGACCCACTGCTGGTCTGTACCAGGCTCTTCCCCGCCACAGGACCTTTGCACATGCTGCCATCTGGGAATATTCTTCTCTCTACTCTTCACCTCACTGGTTCCTTGATTTTCACTTCTCAGGGTGTCGCCTTCTCAGAGAGACCTTCTGTGACTATTCTACCCAAAATCGGGGTCCCCTCTTATTTTTTCTCACAGTGACTTGTTATTTTCGTTCATAGAACCAGACGCAATCTGTAAGTAATTGTCTACTCACTGCTGGTCCCCCATCTATCCCTATCACCCACCTGAGGGGTGAGGCACTTGGCCTATTTATCCGCCAACACAGAGACAGTCACTCCCTGAACGTCTGGCCCACTCTCCTCAGACGAAGAAACCCAAGGGCTTGTGATAGGAAGCCCTGGGGTCCAAGTGCATAGGACAGTGAGGGCCAAGTGGATATGGACAGAACACCAACAGCATCTGCTACATCCTGTCATCACTTCTGCAGATGAGAAAACAGGCTCAGAGAGAGTAAGCAATTTCCTTGAGGTCACACAGCCAGTGAAAAGCATGTCTGAGCTGTTCCCAAGGTCTCTTGGGCCCCAGTGCTTGTACTACTACCCTGCATGGTCCCTAAGGACAGGCAGGGCATCAAGGGGTGGGCACAATGGTGCAACTGCTATGGAAAAGAGTATGACCATTCTTTACAATGTTAACACAGAGTTACCTATAACCCAGCAATTCCACTCCTAGTTATGGACCCAAAGGAATTGAAAACATATGCCCACTTGAAAGCCTGCACACACAGTAGTCAAAGAATGGAAATAACCCAAATGTCTATCAGCTGATGAGTGGAGAAACAAAATACTGTGGTCATACAATGAAATAGTATTTGGCCATAAAAAGGAATGGTGTTCTGGTAAATACTACAGCATGAATGAAGGCTGAAGACATTATGCTAAGCAAAGGAAGCGAGACACAGAAGGCCACATACTTATGATTCCATTTATATGAAAAGTCCGGAATTGGCAAATCCGTGGAGACAGAAAGTAGACCGATGGCTGCCAGGGGCTGGAGGGACACTGATGATGGGTATGGGGGTTTCTTTTTGGGAGTGAAGAGAATGTTTTAACACTGGTGTGGTGATGGCCGCACAACACAATACAAGCCCATTGACACCTTAAATGGGTGAATCAATAAATCAGGGGCTTCCCTGGTGGCACAGTGGTTGAGAGTCCGCCTGCCGATGCAGGGGATATGGGTTCGTGTCAGTCCGGGAGGATCCCACATGCCGCGGAGCGGCTGGGCCCGTGAGCCATGGCTGCTAAGCCTGCGCGTCCGGAGCCTGTGCTCCGCGACAGGAGAGGCCACAACAGTGAGAGGCCCGCGTGCCGCAAATAAATAAATAAATAAATTAATTAATTAATTAATTAAATGTTTGATCGTCACAGCCAGGGCTGCAAGTCTTTCTATGAGAGTGGGATTGATTGGGTCCTCCTATGTTTTGGCGGCAAGTGGGGGACAGGAGGTGGGGACTGGGTTGTCCCAAGTGGTCTTGGAGGGCACCCCTGACTGTAGTACCACTGCCCACCAGCAGGTGGCAGTGACCTCAGAGACAAGCCCCAGGTGGGCCCAGCTGACTGAGGACCACAGGGTCTGCCCAAGCCTGGTGGGCGAAGGTGGTGCCTCTGCTGGTGACGTGCCCGCAGCACCTGCTGGGTCACACCCTGGGTCAGGCAGTCGGGAAGGAGTCGGTCATCAGTTCAGGACTGACTAGACCCGGGAGGACTGGACTCTGCCAGGCCATCCCAACCTGCCCGCCTAGGATGATGCTTGGAGGGCAAAGGGCCCCTTCCCCAGCCACAAAGCAAGGAGCAGGCAGTGGGCGTGGGTCCTGGGTAAGGTATGCAGCAGGTACCTACTATTGCTGACTGGACGGGAGACAGAGAGCTGCTCTCCCTGCCGAGAAGGTGTTTACCTGTACAAGATGATGGTGGTGGTGGTGACAACACTGAGGGGTGGGAGCAGGAAGAGGAAGAAGAGAAGCACATACTGGGCACCTCCCACATCACTTTGATCTGAATTTCGGCTCTGAGTTGTGTTCTAATTCTCTCCATGTGATAGGTGAGGAGGCAAGGCTCAGAGAAGGGAGGCCACTTGCCTAAGGTCACACAGCTTCACAGCTTCCGAGGGTTGGCGCCTGCATTCAACCCAGCCACCTGGTTCCAGAACCTCGCTTGGGCTCAGGTGGTCTTAAAAAGGGCCTCGATTTCAGATTTTTGTCTTAGGGTCCTTGATTAAACCAGTGGTTCTCAAAATGTGGTCTCCTGACCTGGGATTTGGCTGGAAATGCACTCCCAGGGGAGGCACCCAGCAGTCTGTGTTAACCGGCCCTCCAGGTGATGCGCTAGCGTTTGGGAACCCTTGAGTTAGAGGGACATCTCCATGGGTTGCTCACATGTATTAACTTAGCACATAAAATACTGTTACGAGCTGGGTGCTTCCCACCCATCACCGCACTGAACTGTCCCAGTCACTCTGCAAGGCTGGTGGTTATGATCCCCATTTTACAGGTGGAGAAACTGAGGCTCAGAGGTAAAGCCCCAAGTCCCTAGTGGTGAGGCATGGGTCTGAGAGGTTGCTGTGCCTGCTGCCCTGTGGACAGACGATGGCCCTGGGGTACGTGGCTGCCCCCACCATTATGCGTACTCTCTCTCTCTGTGGGCTAGAGGGCAGGTGGAGAGCTGGGCAAAAACTGCTACCTTCACCCAGGTACGTGGGTCTTGAGAAAGTCATTGCCACTGAAATATGGGCCTCATTGTCTGGGGCTACCTCGGGCCTTCTGCTGGAAGGAGACAGGCTGGAGTGGGAGTGGGGATAACAGTTCCCCTATAGCTCACCAACACATAGTCTGGGGCATCCCCAGCCCCAGCAGCATCAGATTGGGTCCTTCCAATGCTCACTTTGTGTCCCCACCTTGAGGCTGCTTTTGGAACCAAATGGATTTGGATTCATAGCTCATCTTGGCCCCAGTTAAACTTCCCAGAGTATCTGTTTTCCCTCTGGAGTTAGAATTTAGCTCAGCTACAAAGGCCAGAAAATTCAAGATAAATGTACTTTAAAGAAGATAAAACCATTTATCTCTCATGTAAAGGCGGTCCAGGGTGACAAGGCTATGTCACATTCATCAGGGACTCAGCTTCCTCCCATCTTTTTCCTTAATAGTAATCATCTGGGTTTGACCTCATGGTACAAAATAGCTGCTCGGGCTCCAGCCATCCCATTCACATTCCCTGCAACAGTAACAAAGAAGACAGGCATGTCCCCAACCTCAGAGGACATCTCCCAGAAGCCACACCCACTAGTGTCGCTTACCTCCCACTGGCCAGAATACCCACTAGTGTTGCTTACCTTCCATTGGCCAGGCTTTAGTCACATGGCTGCTCCAAGCTGCAGGGGAGGCTGGGAAATGTAGTCTTTACTCCAGACAGTATTACAGCAGGCAAAACTCTGAGTTTCTATTACCAAGGAGAAAAGAGAGAAAGGATATCAGGGGTCTCTGCTTCCTTAGGGTGGACACCATGATACCTCCTCCACCTGTTTGCCTCCTGGAGCCATCAAGTCCTTCCTCCCTGGCGGCTTCTTCAAATGTCGGGAGCACGGGAGAAGAATGCGTGGCCCATTGGGTGTCCTCCCTGCTGCAAGAGTGGAGTTAAGATTTATTGCCAGCCCAGCCCGAGGCCACCTGCTGGAGGTCAGAGCCCCTGCCGGTCCCACCCCGAGCCTGGCCATGGGAGCTTCCCTACCCAGGGCCCAAGGGATGCATAGAGGCTTTTCCAACAGGACCCTGAGCGGCTGTCGTCAGAGGCCCCTCCCTGGACAGGGGCAGGGGCTGGTGCCCTCACCTGTCACTCCCACCCTCCCCCCCGGGTGGGGCCGTTTAGAGGGCCGCCAGCCAGACCAGCACCTTCCTCAGAATCACAACCCAAGGAAGTGGCGGGGGGCAGAGCAGGGGAATGGCAGGGAGGGGCTGCCAGCCCTTGAGGGAGGCCACGTGCAGGGCCCAGGAGCTGACCCCCGCCCCCCGTGGGTGCTGGAAGTTCTTACCTCCGGCCACCTCCTGCGGGGGACAGGTGTTAGGTCTCAGTCCCCGGTCTGGCTCCTCCTGGGCCCGGTCCTCAGCACCCCCAGGAGAGATGCTGGCAAGGTGGGTGCAGAGTAATGGCGGTGTGTGATCTCTGGACAGCCCTCCGTGGGGCAGTGGTCATGGGGGCTCAGCTGGGGCCTGCAGTGGGCACACAGCTGGACTTTGGCTCCAGCTCAGTAGCGTCTCCCTGGCAGAGAGAACCAGGCAGCTCCATTCCCCGTGAACAGAATGCACCACAATTTGAGAGGGCTGGAGGGCAGAGGGCTGGGGGGAGGAGGGCACTGGCCCAGGAGCGGGAGTTCTTGTCCTGCCAGCTTGGCTACCAGCCACATGAGATGCTGGCCTCACTGAGCCCTGGGCACATGGTCTTTCGCTTGGGCCTCAGGATTAGCCTAAGAAGTATGTGCTGTTATTATCATCCCTGTTTTTCCACTGAGGAACAGTTCAGAGAGGCAAAGCCATCGGCCCAAGGTCACACAGCACTGGCTCTTAATGGTCAGAGCACGGACGTGAATTCCGATCTTTCCACCTCTTACTCACTGCTGTGTGGATGGGACAGTTGCTTTGCCCCTGAGCCTGTTTCTCCCTGTAAAATGCCCCACCCCCGGGCTTCCCTGGTGGCGCAGTGGTTGAGAGTCTGCCTGCCGATGCAGGGGACACGGGTTTGTGCCCCAGTCCAGGAAGATCCCACATGCCGTGGAGCGGCTGGGCCCATGAGCCATGACCACTGAGCCTGCGCTCCGCAACGGGAGAGGCCACAACAGTGAGAGGCCCGTGTACTGCAAAAAAAAAAAAAAAAAAACAATGCCCCACCCCCCTTAGACAATCTTGTAAACAAGGCAGTGTGAGACACTCGGGTGAGAAGGTCCTTGGGTCCCCAAGGCAGGCAGACCCAGAGGTCACTGGTTCCAGTCCCTATGTGATGTCCACAAGGGCCCAGGTGGGTTTCTCGAGAGCTGGCCCACCCTAAGAGTCTGGGGTCCTGTAGGACATGCTGTTGAGGGGGATGAGGCTGGAACTGCAGTCCTGGTCAAAGAGGACGCAACCCCTTGTCACTGGG
This sequence comes from Globicephala melas, assembly GCF_963455315.2. Taxonomy (NCBI): domain Eukaryota; kingdom Metazoa; phylum Chordata; class Mammalia; order Artiodactyla; family Delphinidae; genus Globicephala; species Globicephala melas. The sequence continues at coordinate 3,712,630 of NC_083321.1, forward strand.
AAAAACTCACCCCTGTCCAGTGCTGGGCCCTCCTCACTGTGCCCACCCCCGAACCCACCCCAGTGTCCCCGTCACAAGGATGGAGTTCTGTCCCCAGGGCTGGCGCTCTGCGGCGGCCATCGCTGAGGCCTCCCCCGGCAGCAGGTGGTGCTGTGTCCCTGACAGTGGGGAAGGCCTGCTTAGTGCCATCTACACTCCCCGCCCGCCGCCCACTCTCGCTCCCCTCACAGATACTCACTAACATCCTGTTCACACCAGCCTGGCGCCTTCCTAGCGGAGAGAGGACAGCGGGCCAGGCCGGCTCCCCAACCTGTGCAGCCAATGCTATGGAGGCCCCCCTAAGATATATAAGGGACAAATAGCTACTTTCAGATGTGCCATGTCATACAGTAGAGCTCGGAGAGTGATGTGATAGGGGAACAGGTAATACTTTGACCAAGAAGATCTGTCTGGGGAAGAGACATCCAAGCTGAGATCTGAGTGATGACGGCAGCAAGTGCAAAGGCCCTGTGGTCGGGAGAGTCCTGGCCCAGGCCCCAGGCAGCCAGGCCAGCTGAGGGGCCACCCGCAGCATGGGCAGAGGGGCACGAGGTGGGCGCAGACAGGGAGGACAGCCCGTGCAGGGCCGTGCTGGGGACTCTGCATTTTGTCCTGTGTGTGGTCAGCAACCGGGTCTGGGGCTGTGGCTCTGAGGGCAGAGGCAGAGGTTTGGGGACCTTGCCTTGGCCTGCCCTGGGAAAGAGACCCCCACTGCTCCCTAAAGGAGACTGGTGTCGCTCCTGTAGCTGCTAACCTCCCACCAGCCCCCTGATCAGGTCTTCGCTTGATCTCCTCCAGAGCTGAGGAAATCAATGTCAGTATTGGCTCTGCTCCTTGACTACCCTAGCGCCATCTACCTGAAAGCCCATTCCCAAGTTCTGCCAAGCAGCAGACCCACCTGAAGAAGAAAACAGGTGTTGGGACTTCCATGGTGGCGCAGTGGTTAAGAATCCACCTGCTAATGCAGGGGACACGGGTTCGTGCCCCGGTCCGGGAAGATCCCACATGCCCGGAGTAACTAAGCCCGTGCACCACAACTACTGAGCCTGCGCTCTAGAGCCCGCGAGCCACAACTACTGAGCCCGCGAGCCACAACTACTGAGCCCGTGCGCCTAGAGCCCGTCCTCCACAACAAGAGAAGCCACTGCAATGAGAAGCCCGTGCACCACAACGAAGAGTAGCCCCCGCTCGCCGCAACTAGAGAAAGCCCACATGCAGCAACGAAGACCCATCACAGCCAAAAATAAATTAATTAATTATTTTTTTTAAAAAAAGAGGAAAACAGGTGCCTATAGAGTGGGGGGGCTCAGCGTGCTCAGCGAGGGTTCGTGTTCAGTATCTCAGGGTCACTCAGATTTCTGGGGGAAGCATAGAGACCCCAAGAGATAAAGGGGCCTCGAGGAGGGGACACCCACAGCAAAGCAACTCATGGAATCAGCGTCAGCCCCGGCCACTGTCAAAGACAATAATGAAAATCAAAAGCCATCTCAAAGCCGTCAAGGTCATCAAAACAAGGCAGGTCTGAGAAATTGTCACAGCCAAGGGGGGCCTAAGGAGAGGAGTCAACCAGATGTGACGTGGGCTCCTGGGGCAGAAAAGGACAGTAGGGAGAAACTACTGAAATCTGCTTAAGGCTTGGACATTAGTTAATAACGATGTGTCAGTATTGGTTCATTAATTGGAACAAGTGTAACACACTCATGCAAGATGTTAATTCTGTAATGGGGAGCCTGGGTGCGGGATATAAAGGAACTCTCTGTACTATCTCTGTAACTTTCCTATAAATCTAAAACTACTATCAAATGAAAAGTTATTAACAAATAAAATTAAAAATCCAGTATCAGTGCTTGCCTGTCAAATTAGTAAAGACTATAGCAGGAAAAAACCCAGAACAAAACCGACTTAACCCAGAGCTGCTGAGATGTGGGACAGCCTCCGACACGGTGCCGTCAGCGTACACGCGTGCTTTCGAGGACCGTTAACTTCAAGCCCCAAATTCTTGGCCTGGATCCAGAGATTCCTCTTCTGAAGATCACACCCCAAATGCAGGAAAAAAATGTTTATCCACAAAGATGGTCATCACAGCATTGTTGATAATAGAAAAGCAAAAAATAAAAAACAAAAAAACACCTCAGAAACTACCTAACGGAGCAGAGTGGTTAAGTAAACCATGGTACGTCCATCCTCTCTACAGAAGTGAGGAAGTTTACAAAGACCACGCAAGTGATGTGGGACGATGACAGGGTGTATTTATTAAGTGAAAACAAAAATTGTATTTGCAGGATGGTTCACACATTCGTCTGTTTATTCAGCAAATCAATATTTATTGAGGCCTTGACTGTGCCAGGCTGCCCCTACGCTTAGGAGGAGCGGACCAGAGAGCCAGCGGTTATCAGCCCCTGGGGTAAGGGTGTCCATGGACGTGACCGTGCTGGACCCTGGGGCGGGGGAGGGACTTTCCGATGTTGAGTCAGTCGCCTCCTGAGAAGGTGGGGATGGGCTTTCCAGGGGGGAATGTGGAGTGGACGGAGTCCCATCTGGTGGGTACTGTGCAGGAAGACAAGACCTAAAGGCACAGGCAAGGCCATCGGATCTTTTCCGTCTGGCAAGGGGAGACACGGAGGGTACAGGTGCAGTGACCACTCCACCGACATACAAATGATAAAGAAGATGTGGTGCAGATACACAATGGAACACTACTCAGCTATAAAGAAGAAGGAACTAATGCCATTTGCAGCAACATGGATGGACTCAGAGATTATCATACTAAGTGAAGTAAGTCAGACAAAGACAGCTACCATGCGATATCACTTATATGTGGAATCTTAAAAAATGATACAAATGAAATTATTTACAAAACAGAAACAGACTCACAGACATAGAAAGCAAACTTATGGGTACCAAAGGGGAAATGGGGGGAGAGAGAAATTTGGAACTTGGGATTAACAGACACACACACTCTATATAAAATAAATAAACAACAAGGACCTGCTGTGTAGCACAGGGAACTATATTCAATATCTTGTGATCATATCATGGGAAAGAATCTGAAAAGGACTATATATATAACTGAATCCCTTTGCTGTACACCTGAAACATTGGAAATCAACTATAGTTCAAAAAAATTTTTTTTAAATTAAAAAAAATAAAAGAGGCAGTGACCAGATCAAATTGCTTCCGGAGGCACCGCCTGGGCTCTGGCCCCTGGCCGCCCCTCTCGCATTGTGGCAGCCCATCCACCGTGACCCGCGGCCTCGGTCAGAGGAAACGGCCCTTCCCCTCAGAACCTATCAGAGACTCCATCTCATGGGGCCTTTCTGCTGCTGCATTCCCGGCCTGGGTGATCAGGATGGACGGAGGCCGGGCCCCTTCTGAGTGCACGGTCACTGCTTCTGGCATGTCCACATCCCCTGCCCCCTGGGACCACAATGGCTCGTGAGAAACCAAACATCCCGGGCTGACGTGATGCCCAATCTCACCGAAGCTTGGGTCCTGGGAAGCAGAGCCACACGGGGGCCTGGGCTGTGACCGAGGTTGGCAAGAAGCCCGTTTCACCCTGGCCCGGAGCATCTGTGTTGAAGAGGAAACTCTGGGCCCCTCCGCTGCATTGCAGTGCAGGATCCTTCTGCCCACAAAGGCCCTCGCTGCTCTTAAAGGTGCCCATGAAGAAAGATCAGGGCTCTTACCTTCCTCATTCTTGCTGAATCCCTACCAGGAGGGTAGGAGGGGACTGAGGCTCAGAGATGGTGAGCGACTTGCCCGGGGTCACACAGCAAGTGGTTAGCAGAGTGGAACCCCATACAGGTCTCCCATCAATATGTTCCCATCCCCTCCAGTAACAGTTGCTGGGTTTGTTCCCGAGTCGCCTGGGCCCACTGTCTTTGTCAGGGCAACTGGGAAATTAAAGGAGTGTAAAACACATGGATGGAACACAAAGGCGAAAAGAGAGCTGAGGGCCCACGAAGACTGGGCTTTGGAAAGACTCAGTAAAGACGACTTACTACAAAGTAACGCGGTCAAATCAGGCGTGGGCGGGGCCCTGGGAAACGATGATGGAAAATCACAGCGTCAGATGTCTGGGTTTGCCCTAAGCTCGTGTGGCTAACTTACATGTGGCAGAGCTGAGCAGCGAGGATAGAGGCCATGTGTCCATAAGGCTGCTAAGACTTCCTGCCTGGCTCCTTCTGAAGCTGTGTGCCTGCCCTGCACCGTGGCAGCAAAGCTCTCAGAAAGAGATGGGAGTACGGGATGGAGCCGTACTCCAGCTTCAGTGCTCCAACCGCTTCACTCTGTGGTCAAGATAGAAATGCCTCTCCGGGGCTCAGGAGACCCCCGCGACCCACCTCCCGAAATGCCTCTCCGGGGCTCAGGAGACCCCCGCGACCCACCTCCCATGTCTCCGTCCCACTGTGTGCCCTGAGCCCCTGTTTCCTACATGTGCTCCTTCAGCCATGGGGTGAAGGGCAGCCCAGGCTGGCCATGGGTGAGCAGGTCAAACACATCCCAGGGCCCAGCTTGGACCCTTGGGGCCGCCCAGACACTGCAGGGAGGAGAGGGGCTGACAGCCCTCAGTGTCAGAAGCTGCTGGGGATTTGGTTTAATGTGCATGAAAGGTAGAGCCTTTTCTGTTGCCCCTAAGCCAGACTCCTTTGAGTCCCCTCCAAAAGTCTCCCCACCCCACCCCCGAGGGCTCACAGAGGCCAGAGGGCTCTGCCCTGGGGCCTTTGCAAAGCCCTGCTAGTCCCTACAGCCCCTTGACATCAGCGCCCCCTAGGCTGTCCCTCTGGGCTCTCTGCCCTTCATGCCAGAGGCCCCCGGGTCTCACCTCCAAGCCTTGCACTTGGCCGAGGTCGCCTGCCCCACCCCGAGCAGAGCTTCAGGACAACCAGCTACCACTTCTTTAGGGATGCCTCCCTGACCCCCAGACCAGGTCAGGGCCCCTTGCCCCCATCCCACCCACCTGGAGGAACTCGGATCCCGTTTCTAAATTCCCACCCCGTGGGGGACTCCTTGCTCAGTGTCTCCTCCCCGTGGAAAGGCGGCTCCGAGAGGCAGGAGTGGTGACGGCATCTCTGCCACGTCCCCGTGCCTGGAACAGAGCCTGCACCTGCAGGAGCACAGTCAACGTTTGTTGAATGACTTAGTGAGCTTCAACCCTGGGCAAAATACTCCCTGCCCTGCTGGCCTGACACCATCACAAGACCATCTTACCAAGGTCAGAATGGGAAGGAGGGCACGGCCAAGCCTGGTGAAATACTTAGGAAAACCGCTCGAGCCGAAGGGGTGGAACCTGTTCAGTCAATGGCCAGCACTTCAGGTACCAGGTGACAGGATGCGCACCTGAGCTGTTTCGCAATTTGATGTCTTTGGGATGCGGCAGCTCGAGATCTTTAGTAAAATTAGACGTAGCATCACTTTATAGTTGGAATTCCTTTCCGTATTTTTTTACATCTCCTCCGCGATTACATGTGTATGATCTTAAGGGACCAAAAATATTTAGGTGAGCAAACTCGTTCCTCTGGCAAAGGACATGGAGGGGAAGTGGGGCTCACTGATCAGAGCTCCACTCTGTTCAGAAACTCAGTTGCTGTGTGGGCTTCCTGGGACTCAAGTGGCAGGAGACTTTGCTCCCCAGATGCGTGCTCATGGGGTGACCCCGAACTCGAGCGGGCTGGGCTGCCATGGCTGCTGGATTCAAATTCGCTCTGGCCTCCTGGCCGCCTCCTTGGCTGGCCCCTGCGATTTCACAAAGAAAAGCAGAGCATCTGTGAAACTGAGAAGCCCGAGGCATCTTGGGGGGTCTGCCAGATTTTGTTTTGGCTTCTGCTTCACGTTTGCCGCCGGTATTTCAGTCGGGCACTCGTCCTAGCTACGACATGCCAGGGTCTGGGTTTAACTTGAATGAGCTGCTGGGAAGAAGTCCGGGCCTGGTCTGACCTGGTTCTCAGGGAATGACCTCTGGGCTGGGAGCATCTATTTTAAAGAAGGCTGCCATTTGGTCTTTGCCAAAATAGTTGAAAGAAGACCCCAGAATAGCAGGCTGGGTCTGCCCCGGCTTAGAAGCGCATCTCAGGCTTAGAGGCAGGCGCGTGGGATGTCAAGGAGCAGGCGGCAGAGGCAGAAAAAGGCCTCTTGTCATCGAGACCAGGGGCCCGGGAAGGCCTTTGGGCTGCCCTGGAGGGTTAGCACCCCAGGCCTGGAGCTGCGGGAAGGCCCCATGGGGTGACTCAGTGGCAGGACTGGCTCAGGAGAGCACAGGCGAATGGAGTGCCTGTTGCTTTAGGCATTAACTGAAATCTTCCTCCCCATTGTTACCCATTTTGCAGATGGGAAGGCTGAGGGTAAGAATGTTCCCAAGGTCTCACAGCCAGAGTAATGGATAGAGTCAGACGGTCCTTACAGCCCCCAAGAATGGACCACAGGAGGCTGTGTGCCCCCCCCCCCCCCCCAGTGGCAGCAGTAATGTAACAACGGTGATGGGGAAACGTTAATTTACCTACTGCGGGCGATACTTCCTGCTGTTTACTAAGCCTGGAGGAGGCGGGGGATGGGGGAGGGATTCCCTCGTCCCTGCACCTGGGGGCTGGACTCCGTGTCCCTGTGCGCCCCGAGTAGGGACTGGTGAGCAGCACAGTGTGGGTACGAAGGACACAGCCAGTGAGGCCGAAGGTGGAGGAAAAACTGCCTCTAGGGGTTGAACGAGCGCTGACTTCCGGACACTTTTGGCTCAGTGAGGCTGTGCTCTGGCCGCACCAACCGTAGCCCCAGTGAGACAGAGCTCAGGGTCCAGACCAGCCCACCCGTGGCCAGGCCACCTTTCTCAAGCATCCTTGCTCCCAGGCTTGTTGCTGGATCCTGCCCAGATTTGGCCTCCGTCCCCTGCGTCCTTTTCACAGGGCCGAGTACAGCCCTTTATACTGGTGTCTTGTAGCCAGCATCCCAACTGGCCAAGGAGGAGCCAGCCACCAGGGGGGCCGAGTGCACTGCGCCCTCCCCAGGAGCACCAGGGTCCCCGCCTGGAGGCAGCGTGAGCACAAGCCAGTGACACGGGCCGTTCTCGGGGACTCAGTGGGTGGAAGATGGGACACAGGCAAGGTGTCCGTGTGAGTCCCCGTCTGCCCAGAACGGCCCAGGTGTGCCCCTTTCGTCCCAGGGCCAGAGTCTAGACCACGTCGTTTTTCTAGAAGCCCCAGGATGGACTTTCCTATGGCCACCCTGTGATGGGGGTTGGACTTCAGAGGTCAGGCAAGGCTTCCCTGAAAGGTCGAGGTCGAGCTGAGGTCTGCAAGGTGAGTAGGGGATAACCAGGCCAGAAAGGGAAGGAATGCCTTTCCAGAACTTCTCCTCCGCTCCATCCCGGGCCACCCCTGCAGCCCAAGCCCCCATCACCTCTGGCCTGGTGAATAGGAGCAGAGGACCCATTGCGAAGCGTGTGCTCTCCTAGGATGGACCCCTCCCATCTCTGTTCACTGGGTCTTCCTCCCACTTTGCAAAAGAAAGGCTCAGCTTTCTGTGCCAAACCTCTCCAGGTAGCTATAGCCCCGGGAGCTCTCTTCTGGTGCAGAAGCCTCAGGGCAACAAACAAAGGTGCAAGGTGAAGTACCAGCTGCTACTCCTTCCTGCTCTCCCTGACCTGGAAGCAGCCTCCTGCTAGGGTCAAGGATGGCTGGAGAAAGGCAGTTTGGCCTGCCCTGGGGAGCAGAGGGCCAGAGGCAGGACGATTCCATTCGATGACCCTGTCTCCCTAATCCCACAGTTGACAAAGATGCACTTCTTCTGACAGAGAGGTCCCTTAGACCAGCAGGCTCCCAGCTCAAGGCAGAGGTCTGGTCCTTTCTCTCTATTTACAGATGTGTCCACCTATGGCCTTTCTCAGAGTTAAAAGTCCCAAGTAGGATTTTTGCGATAGAGACGCATATTAACTCACTTGTTTGAATTGAAAAAATGCAGTTAGATGTCTTCTGATGATAATCTGATCTCTCACCTGATCATCAGTAAGGTCAGTAAGGGACTGACCTTGCTGATTATGTTGTTAAATGGTGCAAATTTCCTATATGTTGGATGAATGAAGCCCATAGCTTCTGGGTGTGGAAAGAAATATATGTAAACATATGATATGTTGGAAGATTTTTATCACCAGTGTTGACCAAGCCATAGTGAAATCAGCTATGGTCCCACTTCCACTCCTTTTTTCTTTCCTTCCGTGATAATGGGTTTAACAGTGCACTTCTGAGAAAAAGAATCACTGGCATAATTAATCGCCCTTTCACAGGTCTTGGTGAAAAGACCTCTGGATACACTTCCCAGAAGCTGAAGAAGTGTGACTCCAACGACTGATGATACACGCTTTGCTGATTCCGGCAGCTTCTGAGTCTTTGCTGTCAACAAATTTGACTAGGATCTACTGGACGTGTCAGCAGACAGAGCAAGAAAAGACTTTTCTGATGATAAAATAGCATGTGATTTTGAACATATACTTTGCTTGGCAGGTGTTCAAATCCCCGGGTGACATCACCATAACAGATCTTCCATTCCATCTAATCATTTCTGTAAATAAGGCTTCTTGGCTTTTACATCAACAGAAATGGAAAATGAGAATGAAATTGAGGTCAAATTCCATGTTATTCCAGCAATAAGTAATAATGATCATATGAAATAATTGAAAAAAAACCCAAAGTCTGTCTTCTATCAAATTAAAAGATTCATTTCCAACGATTTTTATTTGTGCTTTTTACTTGTCCATTATTTGATATCATACACACGGTATTTTGATCGATCATGTATGATAATAATTGTGATGAAAACAAAATCCTAAACAAGAATGTTTAATGCTGAAAGTCACAAGAGGGACTTCCCTGGTGGCGCAGTGGTTAAGAATCCGCCTGCCAATGCAGGGGACACAGGTTCGAGCCCTGGTCTGGGAAGATTCCCACATGCCGCGGAGCAACTAAGCCCGTGCGCCACAACTACTGAAGCTTGCACGCCTAGAGCCCGCGAGCCACAACTACTGAGCCCACGTGCTGCAACTACTGAAGACTGCACGCCTAGAGCCCACGTTCAGAAACAAGAGAAGCCACTGCAATGAGAAGCCTCCGCAATGAGAAGCCCGCGCACTGCAACGAAGGGTAGCCCCTGCTCACCGAAACTAGCGAAAGCCCGCAGGCAGCAACGAAGACCTAACGCAGCCATAAAGAGAGAGAGAGAGAGAGAGAGAAAGAAAGAAAGAAAGAAAGAATAAAAGTCACAAGAAACTCATTTTTAAAATATTTCAATTCACAGAAATATTTTGGTTCCAGAGAATCATGATAGGATGATCAAAAAAGATTTTCAAGGTTAAAATTACCTTAAATTTGGATAAAACTGGAGGGGGAAATATAGATGCAAAGAAAAAAGGCCAGGATTTATGATTTTGGGCTGCTAGTGTAAAGCTCATTAATTTTTTTTTTAAATAAAAGATGGAAAAAATGGAAGATAAATCGTTATGGTTTTTTAGACTCCGTTGGACACACTAAAAAGAGTAACAGAAGAATTTTATTTTAAAACGTCAATATTTAAAACGCACTAGAGAGTACATTCTTTGCAAGTAATTACGACAGATTTTGGATTTCAACTTGGAAAAGTACAAGGGAGCCGGCTCATTCCCGTACATGAGGGTGAAACTGACACTGAGGACAGTGGGCCAGAAAAGAAAAGGAGCTGGGGTTCCCAGTGAACACCTGCCTCCCTGAAGGAAAGAAACCTGGGCTGAGCGAAGCTGCTCTGGGCAGGCTGCCCGGCTTGAGGGGTGAGGCCCAGACACGCTGGCCCTCTTCCCCACTGAGGTCCTCACCCCTGATTGCCTATCCCTGGGGACAAAGAAACACACATGTCTCCCAAGAAAAAATAATAATTTCCAGACTGAGGTCAATCGAAATCCGTTTTGGGGGAGGGCAGACTTATCCAGGCCTTCAAGGTACACTCTGTGGGCCTTAAACAGCCGGAAGCATCTTAGGCAGGTGACACACCAAGTTCAGAAGTGCCCAGGGGTAGAGGAGACCTGAGGGACGGATCCAGGGAGGTATTGGCCCCAAAACTGAAGTCTCGTTTCTGCCCTAAGATCAAGTGAGCCTGTCCCCCACCCCCAGGGCGAAAGTGTCCAGACTAAGTAGGATGGTCTGACCAGGTATCACTGCAGACAGCTTTCCTAGATTTGCCCCGCAATATGGTCCCTGCATGCCCCTCTCCCAGGGAGTAGGATGGAAGCAGAAGGGAGAGTACCGCCAGCCTCACCATCAGCCTCATGTCTTACGGCCTCCAAAGACCAGGTGGGCCGTGGAAAGTGACACCAGGGGTTCTTTTTTTTTTTTTTTTCGGTAGTACGCGGGCCTCTCACTATTGTGGCCTCTCCCGTTGCGGAGCACAGGCTCCGGACGCGCAGGCTCTGTGGCCATGGCCCACGGGCCCAGCCGCTCCGCAGCATGTGGGATCCTCCCGGACCAGGGCACGAACCCACGTCCCCTGCATCGGCAGGTGGACTCTCAACCACTGTGCCACCAGGGAAGCCCGACACCAGGGGTTCTTAAAATGCCGGGTCATGACTTGTTCCATTTTGGCCCTGAGAAGCTGAGGTCTGGCTGTGGAAACCCACCTTCTCGGAGAATGCAACCCCCCGCTTCACTCCCCCATCCCCCCACACCACCTCCATTCATTTCATTCAATCCTCCCAGAAACCCTCCCAGGTGAGCACCATCATAGGCTCAACTTGACAGAAAAATCAAGAGGCTCAGAGAGGGTGAGTGACTTGCCGGAGGCCACACAGCCCCTCAGAGGAGGGGCCGGCTGCTGGAGCCAGCTTGGCCCACACGTCCCATCACCTGAGCAGCCTTTGGGAAGTCACTGCTCCTTGATTTGGGGCCTGTGACAGATTATTGCCCTGCAGGATAGGCGAGTAGGGGCAGGTGATATTTTGAGGATTTTCCTGGTTTTGCTGTCCTGGAGGGGCAGAGAGGGAAAGAGAAGAGACCCGTTTGGGGCACAGATGCCACACAGCCTGAGCACGAGGTCCAGAACCTTCCCTGGGCCCAGAGAGTCCGTCCAGGGTGCTGAAGTGAGAGGAATAGGAGGTGGGAGAGCGGGAGGGAGGGGTGGAGTGTCCTGAGCTGACCTTTCAAAGGACCTTTCTTCCACCCCCAGCGCCCCCATGGTGATTCCTCTGAGGGCCACTGAGGGCCCCTCGTGGGCTGGGGAGCGGGGCTCACCATATGAAGTCCCCTACTCATACCATATCCCCTCATCAACATAAACCTAGGCGTACTGTTTACGCCAGCGATATCCAGCCTAGCCGTCTGCTCTATCCTATGAACCCGCTGAGCTTCTAACTCAAAATACGCACTAATTGGAGCCCTCCAAGCAGTAGCACAAACAATCCCATACGAAGCAACACTAGCCATCCTCCTCCTAGCTGTACTCCTCATAAGCGGCTCCTTTCCCCTATCCACACCAACCACCACACGAGAACAGCTATGACCATTGTTTCCTTTGTGACCGTTAGCTATAATACGATGCCTTTCCATCCCAGCAGAAACTAACCGGGCCCCCTTTGACTTAACGCAAGGAGAATCAGAACTTGTGTCTGGCTTCAGTGTGGAATATACAGCAAGCCCTTTCGCCCTATTCTTCCTAGCAGAAGGGGCTTCGTCCACCTTCTCACACTGAGACCGGCTCAGTCCCGTGCGTACTTCTGCAACTGACCCCGGGGGCTGCGGGGAAGCGGGTGCACCCCACTGTCAGGGCTGATGGGGGACCCTGAGCCTGGGGGTGGGGGAGCCACGCCCTCACCACGCCACTGATGCCCGCATCCCAGCCTTTCCGGTGCTCAGCCCGCCAGGCCCACCGGCCACGCCCTGCAGGGTGAACTCAGGCTTGGCCTGAGCACCCCTGGAAGGGGATCCAAAGCCCCCCCAGGTCCACAGGCCTGCCCACCTCTCCCAGCACTGGCTCCCTCTTTCTTCTTGAACGGCCAGATGTCTTCACCTGTGGATCCTGCCCCCCTGACCCCTCTGCTGGGGGCACTCCACCTTTCCACGGAGGGTCCTTCTCAGCCTGTAGGTCTCAGCTGTACCGTCCTCTCCAATGACCCTTTGTGTCTTTGGAGCGTGTCCCATGGTCTCCACAATGCAGCCTCTTGCTGGTTTGCTGGTTTAAGGTCTCTCCCTCCCCAAGATGTAAATTCTGGGAGATCGGCAGCTGTGTCACTCAGGCAGGGAGGCAGCCCTGGGACCTAGAATGCCAAGTAGATGGACCTGAGCCAGGGGGTTGGGCGTCGGGATAACCCTGGGTGGCCCTTTCCTTCTTTGGTCTTCTGCTGACTGCTGTGAAACCAGAGGGTCGGATTCAATGCCCCTGGGTGGGTCTCTGTAGCTCTGTTTTTGATCTGAAATATTAAAAGGAACAGGTGGGGAGCTGGGCGCTTGACTGTGTGCCTATGATTTTCTTTTTCTTTTTTTGGTAGCACTGAGCAGCTCGCAGTATCTTAGTTCCCCGACCGGGAACTGAACCTGGGCCCCCGGCAGTGAAAGCACCCAGTCCTAACCACTGGACTGCTTGGGAATTCCCTCTATGATTTTCTGAGTGAACAAATCTACTGGGGTCATGGTACCAGCATGTGGAGCTGGATCTCCACCCTGGAGCTGACAAAAGATTTTCACCAGCATGGTTTGGACCTCTAACATCCTGTGAGGCTGACAAGTTTGGGGACACGAGCTCTGTTTTACAGATGAGGAAACTGAGCCTGGTTTGGTGTCCAGCGCCCAAGTGTGCGTCCTGCCTCTGCTATTGGCCACCTTGGTGACCTTAAGCGCGTTGCTCAAAGGCTCTGAGCTTCGGATGATTCTTCTGTGAAACGGTGACCGTAAGCCCAGCCCCACCTTCCAGGTCTGGGTGAAGAGAAAAGGCCATCGGCTGTGCAAAGCCTGCCAGAGCCATGCTGGATTCCTGGAGCGCCGAGTGCCGGGGACACATCCCAGTCATGACATTATCTGGAGAGATGCGGCCAGTCCCCAGTGGCTCACAGTGAGGACAGCACGCCCAGCACTTCACAGGTCTGATTCCTCCGATTCTCTCCACGACCATGTGAACGTGGACACTGGATGCCAAGGAGCTAAACAAACTGCCCAGGGGACTCGGGTGAGGGCAGGGCTGGGCTGTGCCCCGGGCACCTGGCACCCTGCCCCTCGCTCCTATCAACCCACTAAGACTTTGTGTGATGCTCGGTGGGCGTGCGTCAGCCCGTGCTAAGTGCTCAACACCTATCACCTCATTTAATTCCCCCAGAAGACCACTTCCCCAGGCTCAAGCCTCTAATATGTGCAGAGACCTGCACACGCACGTGTCTGCCTGGTGAATTGCTCTGTTGAGTTCCAGCTATAAAAACTGGCCCTGTGCCTGTCACTCAGACCTGGCTGGGCTAGCCCAGGGTTGAAGAGGAGACAGAAGAGAAACAAAGAGGGGGGATCAGGTGGGCACAGAGCCACCTCCGAATCCCATCCCCCTGATGCTCCGTGATCAAGGTGACCAAAAAAAAAAAAAAAGGCTATGAGAATGTATATGTGTATAACCGAATCACTTTGCTCTACAGCAGAAATTAACACAACACTGTAAGTCAACTAGACTTCAATAAAATAAAAATTTTTAAAAACCCTATCAAAAAAAAAAAAAAAAAAAAACCAACAGGGAATTCCCTGGCAGTCCAGTGGTTAGGACTCGGTGCTTTCACTGCCATTGCCCAGGTTTGATCCCTGGTCGGGGAACTAAGATCCCCGCAAGCTGTGCGGCGTGGCCAAAAACAAACAAAAAAGACAAAACAAAAAGCTGTGGAAAACAGTATGGAGGATCTTCAAACAATCAGACTTAGAATGACCACGTGATCCAGCAATTCCACTTCTGCGTCTACACCCAAAGGAAGTGAGAGCAAGATCTGGAGCAGTCATTTGCATACCTGTGCTCTGAGCTGCACGACTGACAGTAGCCAGAAGGTTGAAACAGCCCACGTGTCCATCGACAGAAGAATGGATAAACTAAACGTGCTCCGTTCATACAGTGGAATACTGGTCAGCTTGCAAAAGGAAGGAAATCCTGACACAGGCGACAACGTGGATAAACCTTGAGGACACGATGCTCAGTGAAATAAGCCGGACAGAAAAGGACAAACTGTGCGACTCTACCTACGGGAGGGCCCTGGAGGAATCAAACTCATGGAGACAGGAGAACGGTGAATTACTGTTTGATGAACAGAGTTTCCGTTTGGGAAGAAGAAAAAGTTCTGGAGGTGGACGATGGTGGTGGTCACACACATGTGGTTCTTCTTTTTTTTTTTTTTAAATTAATTTATTTAGTTTTGATTGCGTTGGGTTTTCGTTGCTCCGCGCGGGCTTTTCTCTAGTGGCGGCGAGCGGGGGCCACTCTTTGTTGTGGTGCGTGGGTTTCCCATTGCAGTGGCTTCTCTTGTTGCGGAGCACGGGCTCTAAGAGTGAGGGCTTCAGTAGTTGTGGAACATGGACTCAGTAGTTGTGGCTCACGGGCTCAGTAGTTGTGGCATGGGCTCTAGAGCGCAGGCTCAGTAGTTGTGGCGCACAAGCTTTGTTGCTCCACGGCATGTGGGATCTTCCTGGACCAGGGCTCAAACCCGTATTCCCTGCATAGGCAGGTGGATTCTTAACCACTGTGCCACCAGGGAAGTCCTAACCACAATTTTTAAAAGCTTTAAAAGATTGTCTTAATCCCCCCTTTCTTTTGGAGGTTCTAAAAGAAATTGTGTTTCTTGGGTCGCTGCAGCCCGTGTAGACATGTCTCTACCACCGGCCTTACCCTTCTCCTTGAGGCCATTGTGAGGGTCTTCTCACTAAGGCCAAGAAAAGGAAGTTCAACAAGAAAACAGTTGAGCCATTTGCAAAGTTTGCAGCCTGGGAGCCCTGCCCCAGGCTGAGCCCTGTCACTCCACCCTAAGAACTAGAATTGAATTTTTATGCTGCACTTTTTATTATTATTATTACTATGAAGCCAAGTAGGTTCTTAACAGCTGGGCTGGTTGTTCTGAGAAGCTCTGTCACTCTTTCAAAGGAGAAGAAACCAAGAAGGTAATGACATTGCAATTTTTCTGTAGGTTAAAAAAAGGTCACGAGAAGATTGTAGGCGGG
This sequence comes from Globicephala melas, assembly GCF_963455315.2. Classification (NCBI taxonomy): domain Eukaryota; kingdom Metazoa; phylum Chordata; class Mammalia; order Artiodactyla; family Delphinidae; genus Globicephala; species Globicephala melas. The sequence goes on from NC_083321.1 coordinate 3,727,842, forward strand.
GACTGGCCGGTTTCACTTCTGAGCCTTTGTTCCCGTCTGACACTTCACCCCTCCAGTCACGGCTGGTGTTGTGATGTAGGGCCTCCCGTAGGATAAAAATGTGGGTTGGTTATTTCACACGCTCTGGGTATGGACTGTTAGCCGGGCGCAAGGAGGCTGAGGTCTGACTGTATTCAGCCTTTTCCTACGGCCCACACCCTGTTGTCGAGGTTGGCGACCCCTGAAAGGGGTAACTGTCATGCCCATTTTACAGATGGAGAAACTGAGCATGATCAGAAGCTAAACTGAGCAACAGAGATGGACCCCCAATGTGACGCTGCAGCAGGCACCACAGGGCCCAGAAGCTCCACTCCGCAGGCTCCCCTGCACCCCAGGTTCTTGGTAAACTAGGCTCTTCAGGTGCATCAGGGACTATTTCTAGGGGAAGGGAGCGTCAGCAGGTACAGGAAGATTCCTTAAGGGCTGAGAAGAAGCAACAACCAGATGTACTGGGCAGAGGAGACCGCCTTGGGGGTGGGGGTCGCGGCAGGTCTCACGAGAGGCTGATATTTGAGGGGAAACCTGAGTGGGGAGCAGTCATCATCTTCCAGTGCTGAGGTTGGAGAGACGGAAACAAGACCCTGAGGACAGTGGCGATGGGGAGCATCTGGGTAGATGCGGGGGAGGCGAGGAGGGGGCCAGGGCAGGAGTCAGGTGGAAATAACCATCCTGTTACATCCTCCGCCTGCAATCCTGGCGGATTAACCCTCATGGCTTCTGCTGGCTGCTTTGGACAATTGAGGAAGCCAAGGCCTGACGGGCTCAGGGACCCACCGTGAGTCAGGGTGAAGGCGGAACCAGGGCTCAGCTCCTAACACCCCTGCTGGCTGCCAGCCCTTCAAAGGACAGTCACTGAGAACACCTGCCGTGAGGGTGGGACGGCAGTTCTGGGAGATGAACCAGCACAGGGTCCTTCACTGAACTTGCCAGCAAACAGGAGAGATGGAAAGGGAGCTCCCTGTGGGGTTGCTGGGAAGAGAGGGGTCACACCCTGCCAGGAGCTGGGGGGAGACCTCAGAGGGCCTGGGTCCCACTGCCCCAGAGGAGGTGCCCACGTGGACGCGGACTGAAGGAGGGGAGCCCGCCTTCCAAGCAGTTTTGCAAATGGGGGTTTAGGGGCCCAGAGGTGGCAGGGCTCGCCCAGGCCACACAGAGAGCGAGGCGCAAGGCTGGGGCAGGCTCCGGTCTCCTGTGCCCCATGGGGGTGGGGGGCCCGGGGTCCAAGCAGCTGCAGAGCTGACCTCATAGCCGTGGCTGCGGTCCTGAGCCGGTACCCGGCCTCCCAGGAAGGCTCGGCCTGGACGGCCACTGCTTGGTCCCGCTGCAGGCCCAGAGGGAGCCAAGGTTCTCACCGAGACGTCTGGAGACACCCGGTGCTGGTCCGGCCGAGGGCACTCACTGAGCCCTGGGGGCCCCCTTTCTGGCCTCAAGCCAGAGACCTCCAACCTCCTAGGTCCCCTCTGTGGTCTGAATGAGCCCCAGCAGGGTTCAGAGGTCGGTCCAAGGGCTCCTCAGGCAGGCATGGTGTGGGAGGTGGGGAGGCTGAAAAGGCCTGGGGATGATGCCTCTGGTCACAGGTGCTGGTGACCACAGGGGGTAGGGTGGGCTCCGGGCCCCCTGCAGCGGTGGCTGGGTGGACCTGCTGGGAGGTGACAGCAAGGCCCCTCAGGTACAACTGAGAACAGGGATTTTCACACCTAGGTGAGCCAGCATCTAGCTGGACCCCGCCCCCATCAGGCCATAATGGGCACAGAGGGAGGTGGGGACAGCAGGTGGGGGAAGGGAGCCTTCCGAAAGCCTGGCCTGGGTCCCTGCTAGGCTGGCTTCTGACTACAGCACTTGAATATTCCTGCTGCAGAATTAGAGGGGAGGAGGACAAAGGGTGTCCCCTATGGCCCTGGCCCCTGTCCTTGCATGGGTGTGTGTGTAGGGGGTGCAGTGCCAGGGCCTCCCAGGGTGCACCAGCTCACCCCCCCCCCCCCCCCGTCTTCTCTTAGCACCGCCCACTCAGGCCCCCCCGCTCAGGTGATGCCTCTGCCTGGTACACACAGCTCCATCCCTGAACCAGCCGGAGCGCAGGTGGCCAAACCCAGGCCCTTGCCTCCCTCCGCCCTGTAGCGCTGGGTTCTTCCTTCCAGGCCCAGGCGCTGCTGGTGCTTCACAGCCCTTACCCGCCCCTCATTCCCGGGTGGGTCCACAGGGTCCCAGCGAAGGAACAGGCTCCGGGGAGTCCCTGAAAGGCACAGTGCAAGGAGTGACTTCTCTGAGCTGAGGGTACCAGGTGAGGGCGGCACCCAGGCCGCTGGAACAGAGGCGGAGAAGGGGCCCCGCGGAGACGGGACAGGCAGGGACAAAGTGCAAGAAGCAAAACTTTGGCTGCAGGACGAGAGTGGAGGAGACGCGAGGGTCGGACCAAGAGGTCCAAGGGCCCAGCGAAGCCAGGGGTGGGGGCCGGGGACCCTCCAGGTGGCACTCGCGGCGCTGGTCCCCGGCCTCCTCCCCTCCCCCAGCCCTGATTGGCAGGCGGCCTGCGACCAGCCGCGAGCGCCACAGCGCCCCGGGCGCCCAGGCGAACGCAAACGGCCCCCTGCGGGAGTGGTGGGGGGGCGATCTGCTATATATAGCGGCTCGGCCCGGGCCGGCCCAGCGCGCAGGGAGGCGCGCACCGCTCCGCAGGGTCCCAGCCCCGGCCGTGCGTCCTTCCGCCACTGCCAACCTCTCCATGAAGCCCGGGTAGCTCCCGGCGCCTGGGGGCTCCGTCGCTCGCCTCCGGCTTCTTCCACGGCCGTGCACTCCCTGCCCCGGCCCAGGCCGTGCACTCCCGCAAAGCCCCCACAGGCGCAGCTCGGCCCCCGGCTTCCCGGGCGCAGCGATCCACCCACGGACGCACGGCCCGAGGGCGGGGATGGCGGGGCCCGGGGCGGCCGCGGCAGCGCTGCTCGCGGCGGTGCTGCTGGCCGTGCTGGCGCCCTGGGCCGGCCGAGGGTGCGCCGCCGCGCCCACCGCACCCAACGGCACGTTGGAGGCCGAGCTGGAGCGTCGCTGGGAGAGCCTGGTGGCGCGCTCGCTGGCGCGCCTGCCGGTGGCCGCGCAGCCCAAGGAGGCTGCCGTCCAGAGCGGCGCCGGGGACTACCTGCTGGGCATCAAGAGGCTGCGGAGGCTCTACTGCAACGTGGGCATCGGCTTCCACCTCCAGGTGCTCCCAGACGGCCGCATCGGCGGCGTGCACGCGGACACGAGTGACAGTGAGTGGGGCGGGGCGGGCGGGAAGGGTCGGGGCCCCGGGGCAGTGGCCGCCCCTTCCAACTCGCACCCGAAGGTCTCGGCTGACACCTGCCCGCGGGCTCTGGGAGCCGGGGCGGACTCGGGTTCCGGTCCCTCTGGCGTGGGGACGCCGCGGACGCAAACGCGCTCGGCTCCTGGAGTCGCAGCGGCGACCGGCTTTGCGCAACCGGGCGGCCGAGCCCCGCCTCCTCGCCTTCAGAAGTCCGGGCTCCGGGTAACGAATTCCAGCGCCTTCGCCCGTGGGCACTGGGAGCGCGGCGCAGCCACCGGCACCTGCGGGAGCCCGGGACGCGCGCTCGTGTTGGGGCCGGCCTCGGGGGCTGCCGGGGCCACCGCTCTCCTACCGTCCAGGACTGGGCGCGGCCGTCGCTGGGCCGGCCCTGGGGGCGAGCCCGCTGGGCTCCGGGGGCCCTTCGGGAGCGACCTGCGCCGGAGACCCGGGTCCTTTACACTCACCTCCAGCCCAGAAGTGGGCGTCCCGGAGGCGCGCAGGCTGAGGAGGGGGCCAGGTCGGGCGGCGAGGGCCGAGGGTCCCGTGCCCGGGAGTGACCCGCGCCCTGCCCCCAGGCCTGCTGGAGCTCTCGCCCGTGGAGCGGGGAGTGGTGAGCATCTTCGGCGTGGCCGGCCGGTTCTTCGTGGCCATGAGCAGCAGAGGCAAACTCTACGGCTCGGTGAGTACCGCGGGGCCCGGCCGAGCAGCCGGGCAGGATCGCGACGCTTCCAGGCCACCCGACGCCGGGATGTGGAACTGCGGTGGGGTCACAGGATTGGAGACAACCCCCTCCAAGGCCCTGAGGCAGTGCGGCTGACCCCGGGCCAGCCCAAACGACAGGCACAGCCCCAAGACAGGGACAGCGTTCCTGCCATCCTTGACTGGGCACTCGCCAGTCGGTCAAAGGGTGTCATTGGGAGCCCGTCACTGTAGTCCCTGGTGGGGGGTCCCCGTGGGCAGGACTGCAGTCTTCAGGGTGGACGCAGTGGTGATGAAATTTTCTGGCTGCCAGGTGCTGGGCAGGTGTCTGGAGCAGCAGCTGCTGCGGGCCGGCCAGGTCCCTCTAATCACCCTGTGAAGGTCTTGGCACCCTGACTTCCCAGGAGAGGCCTGGCAGCCAGGGTGGGACGGGGAGAGAAAGGACTCCCTGACCACCGCCCACAGGGGTCCCTTGGCCCAGAGACGGCTCCACCTGACACCGCTTCTCCTTCCCCGCCAGCCTTTCTTCACCGATGAGTGCAAGTTCAAAGAGATACTCCTCCCCAACAACTACAACGCCTACGAGTGCTACAGGTACCCCGGCATGTTCATCGCCCTGAGTAAGAACGGGAAGACCAAGAAGGGGAACCGGGTGTCACCCACCATGAAGGTCACCCATTTCCTCCCCAGGCTGTGACCCTCAGAGCCCCCAGGAGGGGAGTGCCAAGGGCCACCTTGGTGCACTTTCTTCGAACGGACAGTTTAACTCAAGAGTAGGTGTAAGATATTTAAATTAATTATTTAAATGTGTATATATTGCCACCAGATTATTTATGGCTCTGTGGATGTGTTTTGTATTTTTCCGAAAAAAAACAAACAAAAAATCCCACCAAACCCTGACTTTTCTGGTAAAACGGTAGAGACCCTTCCACTGGGTTGATTTAACTTGTCAAAAAGTTGTCACAAGCGACGGCTGCTATTCCGTGTATTAAAAACCGGTGACATCAGTCTGTGACATCAGCCCTGCTTTGCACTGTCCCCTGCGGTTTGGTGGTGAGCATCTCTGTGTCTGGAAAGGTTTCCTGGGGCTCTAGAAGCCAGTTAAGGAAGCTCCCAGGTTTGGCTTCGTTCCTAGCATCCTGCAGCGCCCCACTCCCTTTGTGTCCTGAAGATATTCCTCAGGACATATCGGTTTACTTCGGGTACAGAAAGCGCACTGTCGAGGCCACCACTGCCACTCTGTTTTTAGATCTGCCAGGAGTGACCTTTGAACTTTGCTGCAGTCAATCTTCCTCGACCTACCAGATGGGGGAGACCCGTGGGCAACTTTATAAACTCCTGTTTTCCTTTTTTTGGATCCACCACAGCCCGTGTTTCTCTGTGGCCGTGGGGGAAAAGGCAGAAACAAAGCAATTTTGTAAAATCCGTCGGAGAGGAATTGATATGGCCCTGGAAGCCTGGAAATGGACACGACTGGGGGGATTTACAACCACGGCCAAAACCCGAGGGGTGAAAGTCTGTGATAGTGGAGACTTCTGATAAGTAATAGCGTACACATGTATATATTTTAAAAAAACCAAAAACCACACACACTTCCCTGTGTTTGGGAAGCTTCGGGCTAGAACTAGCCGTTCATTTTAGGTGAAATGTCCTTGTCGTTGTACAAAAACACTTAAGGCGGTTTGCGTGGAGGGAGTCACTGCTTCTCTCCGTTGCATTCCTGATTAAGTAGATTTAACATCTACCTCGAAAGCCCTTAAACCACTCATCTGGCAAAATCTGGAGAAAGCTCAGGCCGGGTGTAGGAGTTTCCCATCCCAAGTGGCTTTTTTTTTTTTCCATATGTAGCCAAAAAGGATCGCGGATAGTGTTGGTGTGCCCCATTCGAACCTTGTCACGTTTGAGCTATCTTTACCCCGTGATTTACTTTTAGTAAGGATAATCATGGTGAAAATATTTGCAGACAGCTGTGAGAGTACACTATATGGTCACCAAGTAACCTTATATTTTTCTTTATATATTTTACAAATGTAACCCCTGTCGTGGAAGCAAAGATGGAAGAGGCAGGGTCGGTGAGGTTTAAAAAAAGTTCCGAGGTGATGGTAAACATTTAATTTTAATGAATGACTTTTTCGAGTTTATACAAAATGACCTTAGCTTGCTACCAGAAATGCTCCGAATGTTTCCTCAAGACTTTTAATACTCTCCTAAGATGTTTCTGAACTGTCTCCCGAATTAACTTTATGGGAGTCTACAGACAGCAAGACTGGAAAAATCTGACTGGAGTTTTTGTCTTTCACATTCCTTTTTAAAACTCTTTGTTCGAATGCAAATCATCTACTTAAAATACTATTCTTAAACTGAGGCCTAGGAGAAAGAAGCCACTTAAGACAGGACCTTACATCTCAAACTGCTGTTCAGGCCAGGCCGTAAAAATGTTTTTAAAAAATTTTAAACCGTGCCCTAGACTCCAGGAGTACTGAGCGATGCTCAGAGATCTCGGTGCTGACTGCGTAGGGTTGGGAGTGGGGCAGGGGGCGGGGGTGAGGAGCTGGGATTTGTGACCTTTCTGTATTTACGGTTTTCACATAGTAACAAACCAGATTGTTTCAGATGCCTTAAATATGGGACGATGTCTCGTCTCAGAGCCCAGTCAGATTGTCAGGAACTCAGATGTCTTAAGGGCAGAACTTGGCCATCCTTGACCATGTGTATATATTCAGCGGATCGGATGTGGAGCGTGTAGAGATGTCGTTGAACCTTTGAAATATTGTAAAGTGTTTCTATTGCTGTGATGGGGATTTGAGGTTTCTGTACTTACTGCTGTTTTCAGAATCTGTCTGTAGTTTTATACAGGTGCTGACCCATATTGTGATGTATGTGCTGTGCACATCGAAATACAGAATAAATGGAAAACATTGATCACGTGTAAAAAGAACCCCATTGGACTTGACGGACGTAGTCGGGGAAGGTATCACAAACGATTAAAACCTGCCTTGAAATGCCAAGATATGACTCCCTCCCCCTGTCTCCCAGTGTCTATTTGAGGCCCTGAGCCTCGCGTGGCCGGGGCTGGGGCGGGGGGCGTGGAGACAGATTTGAGCCAGCTGTGTCCACACAAATGTGGCCTTGAAGACAGGCGCCTCGGGGGCGGGGCCTGGGGGGTGTGAGTGTCACCGAGTTTTGCGATGACACTGAATCTTGTAGTTTATTCTCCTGATGGGGTTAATTCACACTGTTCCCACCCGGGGACTGACCGGTTCCCCTCACCTTGGCCTGGTCCAGGCTAAAGCAGTTTTGTACTTTCCTGTGGGTGGAGAATGCAGCCCCCAGAGCTGGTCTTCAGAAGACTGACTCAAGCATACTTTTCAGTCTCCCACCAATGAGTCTTGAAATCGATACAATGAACCCCAGTTCGTCTTTCACAAAAAAGGAAATGGAATAAAATCCTATAGAATAGAGCCTTCCAGACTGTGTCAGTCACAGTAAGGGAACAGATTGTCTTGTGAGCACTGTTGTCCACTATATATATATCCAACTGGTCTCTAATAGGATGTGATATAGGAGGTCTTAGTAGTGTCGACGGCAATTAAAAAAAAAAAAATTGAGAGCTGACCTAACGGGCCTAGAATCTGTTCCCCTCCCCCCTCCAGAATAGATCCAGTCACTTGGCAAAGAGACCCAGAAAAAGCCATCAGGGCTGCGGGGTCCTTAATGGTACTTATTTTGCCCTCTGAGACGTCACTTCCTTCTGGACGCCCATGATCTAAGGAGGACCGAGACATCCACGGGCCGTGTTATGGGTTAAACTGTGGGCCCCCCAAAAGGATGCATTGGAGTCCTACCCCACCCCACCCCACACACAGAATGGGACTTTCTTCGGAAATAGGGTCTTTACAAGGGAATTGAGTTAAAATGAGGTCATTAGGGTGAACTCTAGTCCTCTGTGACTGGCGTGCTTATGAAAGGAAGGTCGTGGAAAGAGACAGCCACAGGGAGGAGGCCTTGGATGGAGGAGGGCTGGGGAGATGCGTGTGTAAGCCAGGAGATGCCAGGGAACAGCGTGAACCCCCAGGAGGTGTGCAGAGGCCTGGCCCGGGCTCTGCCTCAGCCTCAGAAGGAGCCAACCTGCCCACACCTTGATCTCGGACTTGTGGCCTCCAGGCCTGGGAGACAATACGTAACGTATTGCCTGGGAGACAATATGTTATTCCACCTGGTTTGTGGTCCTTTGTAGCTGCAGCCCTAGGGGAACTTAGTGGGGTAGTTCTTCATACTCCTTGGGGTGGGGGGTGGAAAAGGAGTGAAGAGGCCCAGCCTTGGCCTTTTCTCCTGCTGTCCCCTGTGGTCCCCAGGTCCATATCTGCCCTGGCCAAACATGGAAGGCTTCATCCAGCTTCTGAGGCGAGAACCTGCCCATGGCTGGCGGAATCTGCCAGCTGAACCGCTTGGCCTTCCTGCCTCTAGACTGACGTTGGGTCCAAAGAGGGGACTGAAAAGTCATTCATTCACTTAACACTTGTTTGTTGCACGCCTACGGTGTGCCAGGCGCAGCTCTAAGAGCTCGGGATACCCCAGTGAGGAAAACAGAGAACCCTGGCCGGGTAGGGCCCTCATCCCGAGGGAGAGGACGATACCTGACGGGCTGGGAAGAGACAGAGAGGCTGGGCTGTGGAGTCCGTCTCGATGCCCCGGGGACAGCGGAAAAGGGACACTGGCGGCCAGGCTGAGAATAGACGGTCCAGCGGAGAGCAGGGGGCCCTGCTGGGGTTTCTCAAAATCCTCCTGGCTTCTAGGGCACCTCCTCCTCAGTTCTGTCTGTCCTTGGTGACCAAACAGGTCCCACTTGCGGGCCAGCGTCACTGCCTCCCGGCTGGCTGTGTGACCTTGGACGAGGCAGGTGACTTCTCTGTGTCTCAGGGGCCTGGTGTGTGGATTGAGGACAGGATGCGTGTGAAGTGTCCAGTACAACAAACAGTCACCCTTCCCTATCGTCACTGTTATTCTCCTAAGAGACTTAATTATAGTCTTAAAGTCCCAACCCTTTTCATCTTTGGGGTGCTGATGGCCTGATTTTCTGGCCCATCCAACTCTGTTAGGAGTTGCTGTCATAAAGAACAAAGACCCGGGCTTCCCTGGTGGCGCAGTGGTTGAGAGTCCGCCTGCCGATGCAGGGGACGCGGGTTCGTGCCCTGGTCCGGGAGGATCCCACATGCCGCGGAGCGGCTGGGCCCATGAGCCATGGCCGCTGAGCCTGTGCGTCCGGAGCCTGTGCTCCGCAACGGGAGAGGCCACAACAGTGAGAGGCCCGCGTACTGCAAAAAAAAAAAGAGAACAAAGACCCTCATCTGGGTGTGGTGGGGTCTTCTCGGAGGGAGGGCTGCCTCGCCCTGTTTCTGAAGGGAACTCCAGGAACCCACCTCCCACCCAGGAGCCCGCACTGGTCCACTCCTGTCTGTTCTAGAATGTGACGGGGCAAGGGGTCCTGCGCTCAGTCTTTCTTCAGTGTGAATAAATTGTAATTGTTCTTGATTTAGAATCTGAATCCTAAGTGTTTCTTTAAAAAAAAAAAAAAAGTGGGGGGATTCCCTGGCGATCCAGTGGTTAGGACTCTGCGCTTTCACTGCCATGGGCCCGGGTTCAGTCCCTGGTCAGGGAACTGAGATCCTGCAAGCCGCGCGGTGTGGCCCCCCCCCCTCAAAAAAAGTGGGATAAACAGCGAGGTCCTACTGTATAGCACAGGGAACTATACACAATATCCTGCCGTAAGCCATAATGGAACAGAATATGAAAAAGGATGTCCATGCGTGTATAACTGAGTCACTTTGCTGTATAGCAGAGATTAACACAACATTGTAAATCAACTATACGTCCATAAAAAAAAAATCGTGGCCAAAAGAAGGTGGGCAGAAGGAGGGGTGCCCACGCTGGGCCATGTCCTCGCTGGGGACATGCTGGGCATACAGGGAGCCAAGCTGCCAGAGGAGACCCAGGAGCTCGGGCACCTGGCTGGACCATTGGACAGCAGCCCTGCCCAGCCTCCATCCCCAGCACCACCCCTACCCGAGCCTCACCCTCCTCCTACCCAGGTGCACAGGCCGAACCCTGGGATGCCCTCCCCACCCTTCCCACCCGCCTGCGGACCCCACTCAACAGAGTTGGCTTCGCCATCCTGGCTCTGAAATCTAACCATCTCCCCACCTTCCAGGCAGCAACCTCTGTGCCTGTCACCTCTGCATGGGCCCAGGTGGCTGCAGCAGCCTCTCAGCTGGCCTCCTACCTCCATCTACCCACAATGGCCCATTCTCTGGGGCCTTCTCAGAGCACACCAACAATCCCTGCCCTCACCCTTGCTGGAAGTCTGTCCACAGCCTCCTTTTGCAACGAGGGTCAGGAGCACAGCCCTCGACGGCATGGTCCCAGAGGCTTTTCTCATCACCTATTGCTGCATTACAACCTACCCCCAAACTCGAGACTTCAGACAACCATTTTATTAAACGTCCCAGTTTTGTGGGTCAGGAATTTGGACAGGACCCTGTGGGATGACTCTTCTGCTTTACATGGGCTTTTCAAGGACTCAGCCTTTGGATGGGCTCGACTGGGGTAGGGAGGGTCATAATTCTTCCCTGGCAACTCAGGCTTCAAGGGAGAGTGCTCAGAGAGACCCAAGGCTTCTTATGGCCTGGCCTGGAAAGTTCTAGAACACCACTTCTGCCACTGGTCACGCAAACCACCCGACCAGCTCAGATTCTGGGGGAGAGAAAAGCACAGAACTTGCAGCCTCTTCAATCTATTGCAAAGGCCCAGTTTGCTGTCACCCACGGCCACCCCACTGTCTCCCCATACCCCTACCCTGGTGCTCAGCCCTGCTCCCATCACACTGCTGCTATCAGAGCCCAAAGGCACCATCTATTCAGCCACCGGACTTTTGCACGTGCTGCCCTCCTGGCCCCCAAACTCTTTACCCAGGTGTGTCTGAGTCCTGGGGCGGCCCTAACAAATGACCACAAAACAGGTGGCCTAAAACAACAGAAATGTATTGTCTCATGGCGTGGAGGCCAGAGGTCTGAAATCAAGGTGTGGGCAGGGCTGCTCTCCCTCCAGAGGCTCCAGGTGAGGGTACTTCCCGCCTCTTTCAGCTTCTGGGGGCTCCAGGTGTCCCTGGGCTTGTGGCCACATGGCTCCAGTCTATGCCTTTGACTTCATATGGCCTCCTCTGTGTCTCTGTCCCTCTCATTACAGGGACATCCGTCGCTGGATTTCCGGCCCACTCTAAGCCAGGATGACCTCCTCGGAACTTGAATAATTACATTTGCCAAAACCCTGTTTCCGAGCAAGTTCTGGGTGGACATGAATTTGGAGGGCACTAATCAACCCAGCACATCCGTTAACCCTGATTTATTATTAAAATCACAACTCAAAGGCCATTTGCTATACGGACTAAAGAAATGAACACCGGTCCTGTGTTGGGAAGGAAAAGGCCTGGCATACAGGGACGCTTATACAGCTTTGCTGGTATCGTCATTGCCCAGAACCTTCCCTGGACGATTCCCACCCCAAATGGAGCCACGTTTCCAGCGACTTGCTCCTTTGTGTCTTAGGTCAGCTTCCCCAGAAGCCAAACCTGGACAGAGATTCTTTTTTTTAAAATTTAATTTTATTTATTTTTTATACAGCAGGTTCTTATTAGTTACCTATTTTATACATATGAGTGTATATATGTCGATCCCAATCTCTCAATTCATCACACACCACCACACCTGCCACTTTCCCCCCTTGGTGTCCGTGCGTTTGTTCTCTGTATCTGTGGACAGGGATTCTTGAGCAAGGGGTTCATTAAGGGAGGAACTCTCGGAAAAACCTGGAAGAAAATGAGGGAAGCAGACCTGGATCAGGAAAGAGACAGATGTGACAGCAGGGAGTCCGGCCCGCCTGACCCCGCGGGGCGCTCTGGATGTGAATGTCCCACCTGAAAGCATGGGGTCCCTGCTTTGTTCCTCTTATCAGTCTGTCGCTGCCTGCAGCCTGCCCCAGGGGACAGTGGACCCTCCCGGGCACAGACAGGCAAGGTGGCGCCTTTCCAGAAAAGGTAAGGGGCAGGGGGTTATGAGGCAACAGCAGCTTTGGGATAACGGCACCATCCCGGGGAAGGGGTCTGGGTGGGGACCACCAACATCTACCACACCAGCACTTCTTTGTAACCTTCCCACAGTTATGAACTGATTAAAGAATTATGAATTATTTGCTTGGGCCTGCTTTCTCTCTCTCCCCAAGACAGGAATCTTTGAGGGCAGGGCTGAGCCTGGATTTGCTCACCATCTAAACATCCCCAGGACCCAGGACGGCCCTGGGTACCTATGAGGTACTCCTCGCAGGCGTCGGGGCAGGGGGAGCCTTTCCTGGGTCATACGTACAAGTTCACTGTGCATGCCCTCCCCCGGGTCAAGTCCACACTCCGCCCTCTGGACAGGAGACCAGGAGCCAGTTTCAGCTGGTGAAGGAGCCCCTGGGGGCTAACAGAAGGGCTGCCTGGTGTCCACATCGGCTCATTGAGCAAGCTTGGCTTGCGGGATCTTAGTTCCCCGACGAGGAATCGAACCCGGGCCCTCGGCAGTGAAAGCGCAGAGTCCTAACCACTGGGTCACCACGGAAGTCCCTCCCCTTTCTTTTTAACTGTGGAAAATAGAACATAAACCTATTACCTTAACCGTGTTTAAGCATACCAGCTTGGTGACATTAAATGCCTTCATAATGTGCAACTATCCCTACCATCCGTCCCTGTAACTCTCTCGTCCTCCCCAACTGAAGCTCTGTCCCCGTTAAACACTAACTCCCCATCCCCCTGCCCCAGCCCCTGGCACCCACCACTCTCTCAACTGCCTGTACGGATTTAACTCCTCTAGGGACCTCCTACAAGTGGAATCACACAGTGTTTGTCTTTTTGTGTCTGGCTCACTTCACTGAGCATCATGTCCTCAAGGTTCATGCATGTTGTAGCCTGTGTCAGAATTTTTTTCCTTTTTAAGACTGAGTAATAGTCCCATTTTGCCTGTCCATTCAAACGTCAGCGGCCACTTGGGTGGCTTCCACTTTTTTGCCTGTTGTGAATAACGCTGCTATGATATCTCTTCAAGACCCTGCTTTCACTTCCTTTGGGTATATGCCCAGAAGTAGAATTGCTAGATCCTATGGTAGTTTTATTTTAATTTTTTGAAGAACCTTCATAGTGTTCTCCATAGTGGCTGTAACATTTTACATTCCCACCAACAGTGCACAAGGATTCCACCTTCTCCACATCCTTTTCAACATTTTTTTTTTTTTTGATGGTAGCTACCTAATGGGTGCGAAATGATACCTCACTGTAGTCATGATTTGCATTCCTCTAATGATTAGCGATGTTGAGCATCTTTTCATGTCCTTATTGGCCATTTGTATGTCTTTTTTTGGGGAAATGTCTATCAAGTCCCTTGCCCATTTTTTTCATCATGTAGTTGCCCATTGAGTTTATGAGTTCTCCATATATTCTGGCTATTAATCCCTTTTTAAATAGAGGATTTGCAAATATCTCCTCTTATTCTGTGGATCACCTCTTTACTCTGTTGACAGTATCTTTTGATGAACAAAAGTTTTAAATTTTCATGAAGTCCAATTTGTCTATTTTTTATTGAATGAAAGATTCTTTAAATTCTATACAGTGTTTTACAATTTTCAAAAGTTTCCCTTCCATGATTTCATATAATCCCACAATGATCCTTTCTTTTCTACTTTTTCTTTTGTTGTCTGTGTCTTTGCGTCATATCCAAAAAGCCATTGCCAAATCCAATATCGTGAAGATTTTGCCCTATGTTTTCTTCAAGAGTTTTATAGTTTTAGGTCTTACATTTAAGTCTTTCATCCATTTTGAGTTTGTTTTTTTGTATGGTGTTAGATAAGGTGACCTTATTTATTTTTTAAATTTATTTTTGGCTGCATTGCGTCTTTGTTGCTGTGCGCGGGCTTTCTCTAGTTGGCGGCAAGCGGGGGCTCCTCTTCGTTGTGGTGCATGGGCTTCTCATTGCGGTGGCTTCTTTTGTTGTGGAGCACGGGCTCTAGGTGCGAGGGCTTCAGTAGTTGTGGCACACGGGCTCAGCAGTTGTGGCTCACGGGCTCGAGAGTGCAGGCTCAGTAGTTGTGGCGCACGGGCTTAGTTGCTCCGCGGCATGTGGGATCCTCCCGGACCAGGGCTCAAACCCGTGTCCCCGGCATTGGCAGGCGGATTCTTAACCACTGCACCGCCAGGGAAGTCCCATGATCTTATTTTTTTAAATAGCAGATAGCTCACTTATTTCCGAGTCTTTCTTTCCCCAGATCTCTTGCATTTAAAAGTGAACTGGGGGGACTTCATGCCACAACTGAGGAGCTGGCGAGCCGCAACTAAGGAGCCCGCCTACTGCAACTAAGGAGCCCGCTTGCCGCAACTAAGACCCGGTGCAACCAAATTAATTAATTAATTAATTTTTAAAAACCAACTTTACAACTCCAGCTGAAATGGAAAAACATCATCACTTGCCGTACACAGAAGGTAACCCACGAAACCAAACACAAAATGATGCTGAGAAATTCTTGCAAGATGCGGTGTTCTGCCGAAAGCTCTGAGCCTGGGGCGCTCCCTCTTTTCTTTTTTTTAAGGGAGATTTGCAAGTGTTAGAGATGTGTGAAGGGCTTTCTATCACCAAACAGAAACTTTCTCCTCTTAATGAAAATGGCTGAAAGGGCATAACTTTCTCCCTGTGGGATTCCTTGTGATTTAATGCCACCCCTGTCCTACCTAAACTCCCTCTCCTGATGGAGGCAAGCATGACAGTCTGTGCTTGTACAACACCCTGTTAATAGGCAAAAAAAGGCAAAACCAGCAGAGACTCTGGGCAGACCTGGAGCCAAACCCCAGAACACCCTCTCCACGAGGATCTGCCGGCATGTTCCTCTCTGTGCAGAAGTCCAGACTCTTGGATAAAACGATAGAGGAGGTTCTGTGAAGGTGTTAAAAGTGGGCGTGACTTTTTGGGTTCTCCTCCCACTGAGAGGTGGGGTCTATGACCCCTCTCCTGTGACTGAGTGGGCTTCTGACTGCTCCCACCAGTGGAAGCGCCCCTGTGCCTTCCGGGGCTGCGTCATGAAAGGTGACTCAGCATCTGTGCCCTGGACCTCTCATGCTTACAGCCCTGAGCCACCACCTTGAAGCCCAGCCACCCAAGGCTGCCATATTGAGAGGAAGCCCAAGTTGCATGAAGAGGCCATGTGTCCTTGCCATCTGGCAACAGGCCTGGCCATGTCTGGAGTTCAAATCATCCCAGCCCAGGCACCAGACATGTAAAGGAGCCCCCAGATGATGTCATCTCCCAGCCGTTTGTCCTCAAAGCTGAGGCTCCAGATGTCGTGCCCGGAGACAAGGCACCCTGTGTGTCCTGTCCAAGTTCCTCACGAGAATTGGCCAGCCCAGTAAAACGGCTGTTGTCTTATACCACTAAGTTTTGGGGGAGTTGATTATACAGCACAAGATAACAGGAGTAGGCCCTGGCAGAGAGGCAGGGAAGATGGACTGAAGCACACACCCAGCTCTCTTTGCAACCCATTCGTTCCCTGGAACCACAGGGCATCCAGGGCAGGCCGGCCAGCTGGGCATTTTGCGGCTTGGGTGTGGGGAGGGGAACAGGGTGGAGAACACTGCTTACTTGTCTGGGAGGCTTCTGGAAGAATCTAAGATTTCCCTGTGCCCTGGGGGACCTCCAGCATCAAAGGCCCGTGTTCCTTGATGGGTCTCCTGGATGGCCCTGGGCACCAGGAGGGGGCCACTTAACAGGATGAATTGTTTCTGGCCCCAGGAACTGGCAGAGGGCTGCCACGTGCACCAGAGGCCCAGGAACTGACTCCCTCTGCACGGAGTCGGCAGAGACAGGATGGTTGGACGCCCTCCCTTCTGCCTTCCTGCATCTCCTGCCCTCCACGGTCCCTGTCGTCCTTTGCTGTTCAGCCTGAGCAGTTAAGGGCCGAGGGAAGACAAAGCCATGAATAGGCAAAGAAAAATGACCACATGTCCCGGGGCCCTCAGCTGCCTGGGGAGGAAGCCCTGGCCAGTGCGCGAGGGAGACATGACTGGAGACCGACCAAAAATAAGAAAGACATCTCTTGAAGAGATGCGTCTGAAGCACATGGAAAAATTACTTTCTAAAATATTCACTAGATGGATTTGGCGGGGGAAAGGGGTGATGCCTGAGTCAGAGATCTGAAGGCTTATCCAGAAGAAAGAGCTCACAGGCCTCTCGCTGCTCTGCTCTGACTCCCCACTCCCAGCCTCGCCCCAGCCTCCCGGCCTCCATCCTGTCCTGCACCCGGGCCTCTGCACGCTGCCCCTCCTGGGCCTCTTTTCAGCATCCCGCTCTGAGCAGCAGCTCAGGGGCACTCTCGGATCCCAGCAGATGAGCTGGCCTGCCCGCCACTCTCCCCTTGTGTGTGAGTGTCTGAAATGACCGTAGTTGTCTGCTTTTGTACGTACTTATTTGTTTCTGCCTCCTCTCTGTGGTGAGATCCTGGGTCAGGCCTTGCCTTCCTGGGTCAGGGCTGTACCCCAGAAGGAGGGCTGTGCACACAGGGGAGCCTCCCTGTGTACTTGTTGAATGAATAACTGAATGAATACTTGGAACCTGAACATCTGAGGATAGCTGGACTGGAGTTGGTTACATATGGTTAAGAACAGATCTTTGAAACAGAAGAAATATGACGATTTACTAATGTAAATAATCACCTGGACTGATGGTTGCCTTTTCCGCATAATCTGTTCAATTATTTACTTCATTGTTTCCTTTAAATCCACTCAGTTTGCATTTAAAGGGAACTCTGTATCCATCCTGTAATTGGAAAACTGCTACCCCTTGATATTAACAAGGAGCACCATACACATAGATCAGACTACGTAAAATCCTGATCAAATTCCAGATGGAACTGGTCCTCCCTAGAACATCAGCCTGTGTCTTGTCTCTCTCCACGTCAACAAGTGAGGATTGGCAAGTCCTAGAAAGATCTGGGAGGTATATTGGCATTGAGACTTCCCATTGGAAGGATGAAGGAGGATGAAAAGGCAATCCCTGCACCACCAGGTAATCTAACATGACTCAGTGCCGTTTCCAAACCAGCAGGCATACGTGGCCCACGCTTTGGGAAACACTGAAGGAGGACCCCAAAAATCAGCAAAGACATAATGGATATGAAGTTGAGTAATTTATCGACAAGAGAAACCCCTCTGCTCTAAAGAAAGAGGTAACCCATATGGAATGTATTGCACAGAATACATTGATGGATTGCATATCCAGCCACAAAGAAAGCTTAATGAATCCCCTTACCCCAAGAAAAGTATAATGTTATAAGACAATAAATGAACAAATCTAAGATGAATCTTAGAATTTCTATGCCTTGGAAATTAAAAAAAAAAGGAAAGCAACTCTGGTAGATGGCTACAATAGCCACAGATTCTTCCCAGTCCTGTAGCATCTGCCTTTGAAATACAGCTTTTCAGTTTTCCCATTAAAGGGTGGAGTCCATCTCTCCTTGAATCTGGGCTTGGCCATGTGACTTGCTTTGGTCAATGGGTGAGGCCATCTTCCGTCATGAATACGCCCGCAAGTTTCAGGTTGAGATGAAGGACACACAAATCTACACACAAATCTGGGCAGAAGCCCAGATCCAGGTGTGGGACCACAGGCTCCAGGGCCAAGCCATGGACTCCCAGACACGCCCCAGCTGCGGAGATGGTCTCTCTCCCTGTCGGTCTGGTCCGTGCCCCCTACGCACACTCACACTTCCTGGGGAGGCCCCTGGCCTCTTCCCAGCTCCTTGACACCAGCCCAGGAGCCTGTGGATTTCAAGAGACGAGCAAACAGCGCCTGGAGAAAAACCCAGAACCTGCCCAGCCCCTGACTCTTTGAAACCAGCTCGAGGGCCGGACCTGATTTGTACTTCAGAGCTAATGTGATTAAGGTCGCGTTTGTCGCCAGAATATGTTAATGGACCCAAACAGCCCCCAATCACCTTCCCGGGGGGCTGCCCAGGAAGACCGGAGCCCAGCGCCGCCATCCATCCGCAGAGCTCTGAAGCTTTGCTGAAATCCTTGCTTCGGGGTCTTCCAGAGAGGCAGGCCCTGCAGACGCTGTGAAGTGTGTGCTAGGGTCACCTCACTTCACGGGTAAGGACAGTCAGCCTAAATTTACCCGCCTGGCTAGTGGGAGGGGCCCCATTTGACCCTCAAATCTCTTTAACCCTAGACTCCCCTTAACCCCTTCTCCCCAGTGAAGGGCTCGAGAGATTGTCCAGGCTGGAGAGATGAGAAGGGTCACAGGTGTTTGAGTCTCATCTCCAGTGATCAGGTCAGAGAGAGGTCAAAGGCTGGCGTATGAGTGTCCCCAGCTGCTGTAACAAATGATGACACACCAGGTGGCTTAAGGTGATACCAGGTTATTCTCTCCCCGTTCTGGAGGCCAGTGTCCAAGATCAGGATGCTTTCTGCCTCTTCGAGCTTCTGGGGGTTCGCTGTGTTCCTGGGCCGTGGCTGCATCCCTCCAGCATCTGCTTCCGTTGTCACCTGGACTTCTCCCCTCAGTCTCCGTTTCTGGTTTCCCCCTTCTCTCCTCTTGTAAAGATACTTGTCACTGGATTTAGGGTCCACTCTAAATCCAAGATGATCTCATCTTGATATCCTTACCTTAACTACATCTGCAAAGACCGTATTTCCAAATAAGTTCACACTCACAGGTACTGGGGGTTAGGACTTAGACATATCTCTTTGGGGGCACCATTCAATCCAGCACAGATGGGGAAGCAGAAGCCCATCCCCACCTCAGCCAGCCAGCGTCACCCAGCCCTCAAGGTCCCTGCCCCCTCCCCAGCCTCACCTTCCTTCCTCCCTATGCCCCTCATCTTCCTGCAGCCCTCCAAACCATCCAGCCCCAGGGCCTTTGCACTTGCTCCCACAGCCTGGAGTTCCCTTGCCCCAGATCTTCCTAGGTGAGTTCCTCTACATCTGAAAGCCACCTCCCCGACCCCAGCTAGAGCAGCCTCCTGGACGTTCCCCGACAGCCCCCCAGCGACCCAAACCAACATGTGTCATGTGTCCACGCCTACCCCCCGCCCCTGACTCCGAGCCCATGAGAGCAAGTCCCTGCATCACCAGCATCTGGAAGAGCACCCAGCACTCGGCAGGGGCAGGACCATTGTTTGTTGAGTGAAGGAATGAACGCAGAGAGCATCACTTTCTAGTCTAGCCCTGAAGATCTGCTCCCAGGCAGGGCCCTGGGGACATTTGGGGGCCTCCAGTCCTGGCTCCTGCAGATTCCCAGGTTGAGCCAGGCAGACCCCTGGGGACAGGATCAGCCGGGCTTGCTGCAGTGCCTGACTTGGAGCCTTTTGGTGAGAAATGTGCATTTCTGGGGGCAAGATGGTCTCAGGAAATCGCCACCTATTCATGTGCAAACACAGGGCCTCTGGGATCCCCAGAAGCTGGGGCTTTGACAAGGAAGGGGCAGACGGAGTGAGGGGCACAGGACCCTGAAGGCTGGCTCGGGGGCCAGAACCCAAGGCCGGGCAGACAGACAGGGCCCAGCAGGTGGGTGGCCGGCCTGTGGGTCCTGGCCAGCAAGTCCCTCTCCCAGGGAGCTCTCACCCAGCTGGTGTGTGAGGCGAGGCAGCTGGGTCCCTGGGGGCTGCCTGGGTTCCCACCTCCGGTCCCGTTCACACTAGGCCTTGGCCCACACTCCGTCCAGACAGTGGGTGTGTGCAGAGAGCAGGGAGGCAGGACTCAGTTTCCCCATCTGTAAAATGAGTCTCGGTAGTTTCTCCCATCTGCTTCCGATCCTGAAAATC
Source organism: Globicephala melas (assembly GCF_963455315.2). Lineage (NCBI taxonomy): Eukaryota > Metazoa > Chordata > Mammalia > Artiodactyla > Delphinidae > Globicephala > Globicephala melas. The sequence continues at coordinate 3,747,745 of NC_083321.1, forward strand.
TTAGAATTCCAGGACCTCTATCTCTTGCCCCAGGAGACTTGTGTCCCAGCCCCTCCAGGGTTGTTAGAGAAAATCCAGGATGCCCAGTTAAAGCTGAGTTTCAGGTAAACAGCAAACAGTTTAGTGCGTGGGATATACTCATACTGAATTTGGGAAATACTTATTATTTGCTTACAAATTATTTGCTTTGTATCTGAAATTCAAATTGAACTGGACGTCTTGTTCTTACTTGTTAAATCTGGCAACCCTAATTCCCAGCGCTTCTTTCTGGAGCCTTAGGGACTCTTCTGCACCCCTTTCTCCAGGGCAGGTCTTACAGGGAGACTGTGACCTGCAAGACGAGGGCAGGACGGGCAGGGTCCAGCCCAAGCTTTGGGTTTGCCTGACCTGTTGGGGTCCCGCTTTGGGGTGGTCCTGACCGAGGGGCTGTGCGTTACGTCATTTCACGGCTCACTGTAGCTTGGGAGGAATTCACGTTTCTCAAGGGGCCGTGTTGCGGAAGCCCTGGGATCACATGTCTGATGCTGTCCAGTGGAGCTGTCCTGAGGGCTTGCCTCCATCTCAGTGCCCCTTCTCCCCCAGCATCACCCAAGCACAGCCGTAGGGGACCTTTGCGCAAAGCTCTACCCCTGACCCTCTCTTCCCTCCCTGGGCACCTCCCTGATTCATGATTCTGAGCAAACTGCCCCACAGCTGATTCTGAACGTAACACACTGAGGATCTCCTCGTCTCCAGGCTGCCCGCTCCTCTGAGGGACCATGGGGCACTTGGGATCGGGCAAACATTTCCTGCTGCCCTCTGTATACCAGGCACTATACTAGTGAAGGTGCAAGCCTCCCGGCCCCAGGAGCTTACATTTCTAATTTGGGGGACAGACAATAAACAAAACAAATTAGAAAATAACATAGCACAGAAGGGCCACGGGGAGTGCCGGTGTGTGCACGGGCTGGGGGCGGAGGCTGCAATTTTAATCCGAGTGGTGGGAAAGACCTTGCTGCGGATACAGAAAAGGACTTTGAGCACTGATATGGGGGCAGGACCAGCAGGTGGACCTAAAGTGAGGGTGTGCCAGGTCAAGGGCACAGCCGAGACGATGAAGCCCAGTGGCTGCAGGAGCTGGTGAGGTAGCAGAGGGCAGAGGCAGACGTTGGCTTCTACTTGGAGTGACATGGGAGACACTGGGCCCATTAGGGCAGAGCAGGAGCCCGACGGGATTGTACTGTAAGCAGGTCACTCTGACCGTTGGGCTGGGAACAGACCGTGGTGGAACAAGAAGCAGAGAGCAGCCTGGTGGCCCCTGAAGTCACGCAGGCGGCAGGTCAGTGGCCGGGACCAGAGGAGAGCTGGGAGGTGGGTGGGGCAGGTAGGCGGGCCGGGAGCTAGTTCTTTGCGAATCCCACGCTGGCCCAGTTCGTGGAGACGCAGCCAGGCGGCCTCCCCGGCCTTGGCTTTGATGGCCACTGCCCCTCCAGATTGGAAATGCATTTGTTTTTCTCCTTTTCAATGAATGATTTATTTTCCGGTCTATAAAATGCACCCACCACACTTGCTCATGAGCTCACAGACCCAAAGAAAGAACGTCAGGAATTTCCCCTCCCCACAGCCATGCCTCTGTGCCCAGCCCCCTCACCCCTGCTGGGTCCAGTGCCCAGAGGTCCCGAGCCAGCAGCAGCCCCGTGGGGCCCCAGAGGCCCCGTGGGAGCAGATTCCAGGCCCGGAGATCCACCCTCGCCTTTGGCCACCCCCTCCGGGAAAGGTCCCCTGCCTGGCTCACCCATGGGCTCGCTGCGGGCAAGGAGGGGCAGCGTGAATTTCCAGGGGGCCGAGGGCCATCGGCTGGGCACTCAGGGCCTAACAGGACAAGAATCAACGAGAGGAGAGAGAAGGCAGCTGGCAGAGGCCGGGAGTGCCCACTCCTTACCCCCCCATACACCCCGACACCCGCCTCTCGCCAGGGACAGGAGTCTACCCAGCTCTGCTGTGCAATCTTGAACAAATCACTTAATCCCTCTGTTCTGTACGCCATCCAGCTGCAAAACGGCACTTAGGAGGCTGGGGTGCTGGGAGCCTTAATTAAGCCAGGTTTGCAAAGCCCTCCAAGGGCTGCAGATGAAAGGGCCTCTTGAAGTACAAAGTCTTCAGTAACCCTCTCAGGCCCAGGTGGGAGTGACAACCATGAAAGTAGGAAGGAAGGACGTGGCCAAGGTCATCTGGCTCCTGGCACCCAGGCCAGCCCTCTCCTGTCCCCTCACCGGGCCACCCCGGGCCATGCTGCGGGTCCCGCAGCCTCCAGGGCAGGCTGTTCTCAGGGCAGAGCGAGGGGATGCTGATACGCTGCTCGGATGCCGGGGAAGCCTGCCTTGGACTGGCATTCCAGGACCCGCAACGTGGCCCCAGACAGCCCGGCCTTCTGCCCTGGCACAGGCCACCTCCGGGCCTCTGCCCTGCCCGTCTCCTGCCCAGACGTCCCTCTTCTCTCCTCCCTTCTGGTGTCTGCTCCCCTTCAGGGCCACCCGGGGAGACTTCCTCGCCCCTCTGTAATGGGTCCTCCTGGGCATGTCACGCATGTGTTTCCTCATCCCTGGGGTCCTCAGGGGTCGCATCCCAACCCCAGACACGGACTGGCTACCCCCGCTCCTGGTCTGCCCACACGCCCATCACAGGGGGTGTTCTCTGATGCTCTGGAAGCATCCTTCCACCTCACTCCCTGCCTGGAGGACTCCAAACGCCCCTTCTTCGTCTCTTTTCCCGTGATCCTAGCCCAGCCTCCGAGGACCACACTCGAGAAATGTCCGCTGAAACGCCTCACACGTCACCTTTGGCGTCAGTCGGCTCCGGTTCCCTCCCTCTACCCCAACCAGAGGGGCTGGGGACCCCTCCCAGCCTCCACACCAGTGACTTACAGAAAGCGACGTTCTGAGCATGACCAGGGCTTGCCCAGGAAGTCTGGGCACAGAGGGCCTCCCCCCACCCCACCCCAGGGACCCTGACAAGGCTGGCCTCCCTGCCTCCAGCTGGGCCACCTGCTGGAGCCCTGACCCTCCAAGTTCTCCCCCAGAAGCACTGATTTTCGAGGCAGACTCTGTACATACAGCACCAGCCCAGAGGCTGAAACGAGGTCCCCGAGAGGGGCAGGATGTGCCCAAGGTAGCCCAGGGCTATCCACGTCCCCTCAAGATGCCTGTCACCCAGAGGGGTCCTATGAGGACTGGGCGTGACCTGGAGCAGTCTTTCTGGAGAGAATCGTGGCGGTGAAAGCAGATGTTCCTCCCTCGCCCAACCTGCACCTCAGCCTCCAGGCCGGTAGCCCACGGGCATGATCAGGCCACGGAAATCGTCACCCTTTTGCTGGAGGGAATGTGCAGCAGGGCAGCCACTGTGGAGAACAGTCTGGCGGTTTCTCAGTGAGTTAAAGGTAGAATTTCCATGTGATCCAGCAATTCCACTCCCAGGGATATGAAATGAAAACAAGAAAAGAAATGACAACCTACGTCCACACGAAAACCTGCACACAAATGTCCACCCAGCCCTATTCACAGTAATCAAAGGCTAGAAACAGCCCAAATGCCCAAATGATGGACAGAAGAACAAAATCGGGTCCATCCGTGCAATGGAATATTACGCAGCCATGAAAAAGAGTGAAGCACTGACACAGGTTACAGCATGGATAGACCCTGAAAACATTCTGCTACGTGGAGAAGCCAGGCACAAAAGGTCATACGGTGTAGGATCTCATCTCTATGAAACGTTCAGAACAGGTCAAACCAAAGAGGCAGAGAGCAGACAGGTGGCTGCTGGGGGTTGAGTGAGGTGGGGGCAGGGAGTGACTGCTACCGGGTGCGGGGTTATTGATTTCTTGCAGGGGTGAGAATGTTCTGGAATTAGATAGAGGTGGTGGTCGTGCAACATTGAGAATGGACTCAGTACCTTAGCATCATGCACGTTAAAATGGTTGAAATTGTCAATCTTGTGTTACCAGTATTTTCCGCAATCAGAAAAATTGTTACATCCGGAGAAGCAAACGACCTCAGCGCCCAGCTGTAGGGGACGGAGAATGCCTCGGAGTTGACATTCTGTGACATTAAAATGATGCAGAAAGGTGTTCCCCAGACATTAAGTGAAAGAACAGGTTAGCAATGGTTTGAACAGAAAGGTGTTTGGAAAATATAAATAGATGTGATTATGCATAGAAATTCTGGAAGGACAGACTCCCAAAGGCTCGTGGAGACCGTCTCTGGGTTGGGGGGTCACAGATGGCATCGTGTGTGTGTGTGTGTGTGTGTGCGTGTGGCTGTGCACCTTCGTTCCCGGGTATTTCTAAAATGTCCACAGCAAACTTTGGGAACCAGAAAACATTTCAGAGATGGAAAACCTCACGATTTCTCGGAAGTCCTGCCAGCCCATCTTAGGATACAGATGTGGGAGACTCAGCACGTGCCCCCTCTCCTGTCCAAGTGGGCTTCACATCTCCCAGCCACTGTCCCTTCCTGCCCAGGAGGGCCAGAAGCCAATGAGGGATTTGGAAAGACTGGGGGAAGGTATGCCAGGGCCAGGGGAGATGGATGAATTTCCTCTGTAGACGAGCATTCACTCATTCACTCATTCATTCACTCAAGCCTCTGTCGGACCTAACGTAACACTCGCTGGGTGTATTCTCAGGCTCCACGTGAGGGTCTGGGAAACCCAGGAGACTTTATGAGGCAGGGAGGCTGAAGGGAGAGACGGGAGGATGACAGGGATGCTTCCGTCTCTCTGCACCAGGCTCCATTCCCTCCGACGACCCTGCACCGTTCTGATCTCCCTGGTGGCAGCGGAGTGCTGGTCTGTACTGGCCAGGGCTGAGAGGTGATGCTGGCTGCATTGCCGTGGAGGAGTCCAGGGTGTTCTCCCAGGGAGGCACTGTGTCTTCTCCAAACCAGCCGCATCTTCGTCCCCTAACAACCTTGGGGAACACTTCTGGTTCCATGGGTGCCTTTCTCCCTTGCTGTGGACTTGACTGATCCAACAAGCGCCGAAGCCCCACTGCGTGCCAGGCCTGGGGATGCTTGCTGGGGGGGGGTCGGGACAAGAGTAAGGCATGGCCCCTGCTTGGAGGTCCCTGTTCAATGGTGCTTTCCAGGAAATTCATGTGAGAAACTAGACACTCACAGGTAATGCGCTTAAAACTTTAGTCACTCCTCTGGTGCCCCCAAACTCCAGTGGTGCCCAGCTAAAACCCATGCCTCCTGGGGGAATGGGCCCTACCATAGACCTCCTGTCCTGCCTGCACCCCCTTGCTCACCACTCTCCAGCCACACTGCCCTTTCCGTCTGGCTCTCCAATGCTCCCAGCTTTCTCTACCCCAGGGCCTTTGCACTTGCCGTTCCCCATCACCTGGCACACAGTAGGCCCTTAATAAGTATTTGTTAAGTGCATGGTTGATTAGAAAACGGGGTGGGGGTCACTGATCCCTAAAATATTGCCTAGACTCCTGCAACGGGGCTCTGATCTGGGCAGTTCTCTGGTCCCGACTGTTGTGAGGATTTTTTAGCCATTGTGAGAAGCCACAATAACTGCCTCGCTCAGCACTAATCCTGAATTAATGAGGCAACCCTGGTTCTTTGGTGTTAATATTCTCTGAAGTTCGGCTCAGGGAAAAATAAAAAGAAAGACACCGCCCCCCCTCACCCACCCACCCACCCACCAAAGCAAGGTACAAGTGAACAGCCAAGTTTGGGGCGAGTCAGAACCAAAGAAAAAAGCAGAACCTGGCCCCAGTGTTTGGCCCGGGCAGCCTTTGAGGGCCAGCTGTGCCCGGCGTGTTTGTAGTGTGGGCCGCCCAGCCTGTCAGATGTTTCCCAGGAGGACTCTGCCACTTCAAACGCTACAGCTCAAGCCCAGTACCTGAGCAGCCTTTGTGTATTTCAAAGAGGAAGCCCGTTGAACTTTCCCTGTAATCATGAGGTCCCAACTTGCTTTTAATGGACCATTAGGGAACTCTGCAAGGAGAGCTCCCTGATCATTACCAGGTTCTGATGGCCTCGGAGCCCACCTGGAGAGGCCCCCCAGCAGCCACCTGCAGCTCGAGCTCTTGCAGGTCCAGGGAACGCCAGGACCCCATCGGGCCACAGGCTGGACCAGGAGTGCACAGGATGCCCGGACTCCCCTGTGAGGCCACGGGGTGGTATGCCTGGGGTGAAAAGCTCGACTCCACCACCTGCTGGCTGGGAGACCTGGGCCAGTCCTAGAGCCAAACCAAGTCGTCTTACAGCTCTCAGTGTCAAATAATGCTAGAACACACCTTGCAGGTTCACTGAGAAGCGCTGGAGTTTTATGAACAGCGAAACACCAAAAAATTGTGCAGTAGGTTGAATAATATCCCCCCTCCCCGAAATTCATGTCCATTTGGAACCTTATTTATTTGCTTTTGAATTGAAGTATAGTTGATTTGCAATGATTCAGGCGTACAGCAAACCATATATATATATATATATATATATATATATATATATGTATGTATATATATATTCTTTTTCGGATTTTTTTCCATTATAGGTTATTTTAAGATATTGAATATAGTTCCCTGTGCTATACAGTAGGTCTTCGTTGTTTATCTGTTTTGTATATAGTAGTGTGTATCTGCTAATCCCAAATTCCCAATTTATCCCTCCCCCACTTTTCCCCTTTGGGAACCATAAGTTTCTTTTCTATGTCTGTGAGCCTATTTCTGTTTTGTAAATAAGTTTATTTGTATCAGTGTTTTAGATTCCGAATGTGACCTGATTTGGAATAAGAGCCTTTGTGGAGGAAACTAAGGTAACGGCCAAGATGAAATCATCATGGTAGAGGGTGGGCCCTGTATCCAGTGACCAAGAGATATGAGAGGAGAAGAAGACACAGACACACAGAGGATAGGCCTGTGAGGAGCAGACAGAGGCCGGAGGGATGTGGCCACAAGCCCAGGAACACCTGGAGGCCCCAGAAGCTGGAAGAGGCAGGAAGAATACTCCCCTAGAACCTTCAGAGGGAGCACGGCCCTGGGACACCTTGATTTCAGACTGCCCTCCAGAACTCTGAGAGAGGACGTTTCTGTATTTTTAAGACTCTAAGTTTGCAGCAGTTTGTCATGGGAAACAGAGAAAAAATTCGAGTTGTTCTTACAGTTGTTGTTACTCTGAAGAATCCTCTGCACCACTGAAATGTCCCAACAGAAAGCCGGGCCTGACATCTGCAGTGACCTCTGTAGATGGACAGCACCCTCTGCTTACAAAGCAAGTGAGGAAGGAAGGGACAGAGCATGAGGGAAAGAGCTTTTAGAGTTGACAGATCTGGGTTTGAAGTGTGGCTCTGTGCCCCTGCCCAAGGCACAGACTTTGACAAGTCACTGCTCCTCTCTGAACCTCAGTTTCTTCATCTATGAAATGGGGACCATTATATCCACCTTCAGGATTCCTGTGATGATGAAACTCCTGCAGGATGAAAACGTTCTACATGTAGTGAGTGTTCAGTAAATGGAAAGGGTGTCTGTATTAGTCATCTACTGCTGCCTAGCAGATCACCCCCAGGACTTAGAGGTTGAAAATAGAAAGGACCGTCCAGTATCTCACACGGCAGCTCTGCATCAGGAACGTGGGAGCAACTTAGTTGATGGCTCTGGCTCAAGGCCTCCCACAATGTTGGTGTCAAGCAGTCGGCTGGGGCTACAGTCTCATCTGAAGGTTTAACTGGGGCTGGACGCTGAGCTTCCAGGTGGTTCACGCCCATGGCTGTGGACATAGGGCCTCAGTTCCTCCTGCGTGGACCTTTCCATGGGGCTGTTTGGGTCACCTCACAGTAGGGTAGCCAGCAAGCGGCAGCCGTAATGCCTGGGAAGTCATACACCGTCCTTTCTGCCATGTTCTACTGGTCACACAGAGCTGCCCTGCTGCGGTGTGGAGACGACCTTGCAAGAGCACACGTTCCGGGAGGTGGTGTCACCGGCAGCCGTCTCGGAGGCTGGCTTCCAGGGAGTCAGGCACACCCAGGTGTTCCTAGGGACACTGGTGGGCAGGATCCTGCCCTCACAGGTGGCTTCGTTCTCCAGACTTGCCTTTGGGTCCAGCCTCCTGGGAGCGGGGAGGCTAATCTGGCCACGTGCCCCGGCAGCTGGCCTGTCATTTTATTCGTCTGAATCCTCTTCACATCTCACGGTGTCTCCCCCGTGCGGACACACAGGGCCTGCACTTTCCGCCCTGTTTCATAGGGTCACAAAGTTCATGATTGCAGACGGCCGGCCCAGGGCCCGAGTCAACAGCCCACCCAGGGACCTCACCCCCTCTCAGGGGAAGGGGCCTAAAGATTCGAGGTGCGTCAGTCCAGGGGCCTGGGAGACCTGAGACATCCTTGGGGGGCAGTGGGCAGCCAGGACGCCAGGGGCAGCAGTGCCTAGGACACTCACTGTGGCCCGACAGCAGCTCCGCCGGACTGCACGTGTGTAAGTGCCAGGGCACACGCGTGCGTGCACGTGAAGGCGTGTGCAGGAATCCGTGCGCACGTGTGATTTACACACAAGCCTGACCACAAGTGCCACCGGAATCTGTTCCTTCACGAACATTTCCACGTACAGTCAGCTTTCTGGATCACGGGTTCTGTCTCCATGGATTCAACCAATGGAGGATCAAAAATATTCAGAAAAAAAATTCCAGAAAGTTCCAAAAAGCAAAACTCGAATTTGCTGCATGTCAGCAACTAGTTACTCAGCATTTACAGTGTGTTCAGTGTTGGACCCAATCTAGAGATGATTTAGAGAATTCGGGGGGAGGTGTGTAGGTTAGACGCAAATTTGACGCCATTTTATATAAGGGGCTTGAGCACCCAAGGATTTTGGTATCTGTGGGTGGCGGGGGGGGGGGTGGTCCTGGGCACAGGCAGATACTGATGGGTGACCGTACGCAGGACATTGCACATGGTACACATGTAGGTGTAAAGAACTGCAAAAGAGCAAATACTCAAGTACACTCCCCCAAGCTTAACAAGCAAAATACCACCGATAGCGGGGGGCATCACTCCCCCAGAGTAAACACCGTGCAGAATCTGGGGGCTTGCTTTTCTCTCCTGCTAGTCCGTGTGTGAGATCCAGCCCTGCTGACGGCTAGAGGTTCATCTTTTCACTTCTGCCCAGTGAGCACAGCACGAACCACGTAACCACTCTCGTGGTGGGGGTGGGCTGGGGAACACGCTCAGATCCCGTTCTCTTCCCAGCAACACTGTCTGCGGGACATGGATTTCTCCAGGGCACCAACACCTAGGGTTTGAGTCATCGGGTGGAACGATGCACACACCTTCGCCTGGATCAGATAACGCCAGATCGTTTTTCCGAATCAGTGGTGCCGGTTTAAACTTCCCTCAGCTGTCTCTAAGAATCCTGAAGGGCATGCATTTTTAAGGTCCTCTCGGGGGGCTAATCCTCGGGTGGGTCAATCCTACCCCTCACCTGCTGTTAGCTGTTGAGCTCCCGTGGAGGCAGCGAGTGGTGGGTGAGAATGTGGGCTTGGGATCGAGGCGGCTCTGGCTGCACATGCTGTGTGTCCTCCAGCAGGTGATGGCGCCTCTCTGAGCCTCATCGGAAACTGGGGAGGCTGCTGGGGGCTTAAACGAGACCATCGACCTGCGGCATTTAGCACAGCTCCAGGCCTCCAGGCTGTGCTCGAAAAGGCCCCTGTTATCATCCTCATAGTGCCTGCAGGCTCCTCTCCATTCATTCATTCATTCACTCATTCACTCACTCGACAGTCCTTTCCCGAGGACCTACTACGTGGGGCTGCAGCAGTGAATAGACAGACAGCAATTTCTGCTCCTCCAGGGGCTGACATTTTGGTGGGGAAGACAAGTAATGAACACGTTTTTAAAAACATATAGTATATCAGATGGTACCACATGTCAGACGGTAAACTAATGCCAGGGAAAAGCTTGGGACTCTGAGTTAAAGGGGCACAGCTACAATTTCAAATGCGAAATTTTATTTTAAGGTTTCATAGGATAAGGAACCTCTCTGCCCCCTCACCCCACTTTCAGTTTCATGGTAAATCATGGGATCCAGGCCTGGCCGACCAGCACATGCCAGGCCCCCTGCAGCAGTCATTGGTTCAGAGATGGCACGTGACCCAAGCTTGTCCAAACAGGGGGAGCCCTAGGACTTGGGGAGGTGCTCTCTCCCTGTCCGCTGGGGTTGGGGGCTGCGCCACCTAGAAGTGATTATCTGGGCCTGGAACCAGTCTAGAGGAGCCAGAAACAAGAGACTGAGAGAAACAATTAAGGTCTTAGTGATACCCTTGAACTCCTGGAACAAACCAGACCTGAAGGTTTGGGTTGAGTTTTTCCTTCACTTATTACTGAAAAGATTCTAACTAATTCACCCTTGACCTTGGCCACCGGGCTAGCGTGTCTTCTTAAAATCAGTCATGCCTCTCCCCAGCGTCTATTCCCTTGGGGCCTGCCTTCTTTCCAGGATGAAGCCCAAATGGCCCTGGGGGGGGACTTCCAGCTGTCCACATTTGGGGTCTTCAGCTCCCAGCAGCCTCCCCTCTGGTGGCTCTTCCCACGCTGGAAGCTCAGTCAGGGCTGGATCTCTGATGACAAGGACATGGAAGCCTAGCTCTTCCTCCCAGAGCCTGGTGGCTGCTGGGTTTGGTGTTAGACCAGCGCAACGCCCGTGCGGATTTAGGCTTCTGCTGTGCTCATGACTGAGCTGCTCATTTCACTCATGCTGGGAACCTGGTCACATCTGAACCGAGTTGTAGTCACGTGACTTGCTCTGTCCAAGAAAACGGCCACTCTAGGCAGAAGCTTTAAGAACCAGTGATTCCCAGTGCCCCTCCCTCTGTAATCATGGAGGTGCATGGATGGGGGGACTCTCCATCAGTCTGGGTCTCTGAACAACGAATAGGTCGTCCCCTGACAACGGTGGAAGGACACAGGCCTTGAAAGATCAAGTTTGTCCTTTTAAGCCCCTGAGATTTGGGGGATGTTTGTTACTACAGCATAACCCAGGCTTTCCTGATTGCTACATTGTCCCGTGTAGAGTTGTAGCTGGTTAGCTGCTGTCCCCCCACAAGCATATTTCCCAGCCTCCGCTAGATATAGATGGAGCCCTGGGACTACTTTTTGCCAATAGAATGTGAGTAGAAGAGCCACAATGATTAAGAAACAGGTGTTCCTTCTCTACCCTCTTTGCCTTTCTTCCTGTTCAAAGCAAAGCACTCTGAGGCCCTAGGACAGGGGTTGGCAAACTCTGGCCTGTGGCCCACTCTGGCCTGCCACGGGCCGCATCTAGCCACACCTATGGGTTTATGTATCTTCTATGGCTGTGGTCCTGATGCGTCACAGGCTTGAGAAGTTAGACAGAGACAACACAGCTCATTTAGCCAAAAATATTTACTCTCTATCCCTTTATAGAAAAAGTTTGCTAATCCCTCTCCTAGGAGGGTGGTGCCCAGAGTTGAAGGAACCTGGGTCCCTGAGTCATCAGGTAGCAACCCCCCAGGGGAATCTCCACTGTAGACAGCCAGGTGAAAAAGAAATAAACTTTTCTTATGTTCAACCTCTGAAATTTGGGAGTTTGTTACAGCAACTGGCATTACAGTAGTTAATACCCGCCGGTTATAACATGAGGCCAACAGCCATGGGACAGTGAAAAGGACACTGGCCTGGGTGTCAGGGACCTGATGTCCATTCATTCATCAAATATTATTACTGGGCACCAGTTATGTCCCGGGCGTGTGCTAGGTGCTGGGGTAGTGCAATGACTTGGCAAAGATTTCTGTCCTCACAGACCTTGCAGGGGCTGAGGCACTGAAGACTCTCCCACTGACTAGTTTCAGAAGCTTGGACAAGTCCTTTCCCCGCTCTGGGACGCAGCCCTCAACCCCCCGTAAGATGAGGCAGCTCTCTGGAGACCCAGACTGCTCTGATCCTCTGTAATTGTCCAAGGCAGGCGTTTTGGACTGAATTATGTCCCCCCAGGGATAGACTTGAGTCCTAAGCCCGGTACCTTATGTGACCTTATTTGGAAACGGGGTCTTTGCAGATGTAGGTAGTAAACTGAAGCCGTCGTGGAGCAGGGTGGCTCTAGAGCAATGACTGTGTCCTCATAGGAGAAAACAGAGACTCAGACACACAGGGAGAGCACCACGCGCTGACAGAGGCAGAGACTGGGATGACGCAGCTGCAAGCCAGGGGACGCCTAGGATTGCTGGCAACCCCCAGAAGCTGGAAGAGGCAAGGAAGTGCCTTCCCCGAGAGCCTTGAGAGAGAGCGTGGCCTCGCCGATACCTTGATTTTCAACTTCTGGCCTCCAGGACTGTGATGAGCCAGCCAGGGTTGGCCTAGGCCCTGCAGGACCAAGAAGGCTTCTGAGATCCCAGGGCTGAGCAGAGTTGACGGGTCCTCGTTCGAACCTCCCTGTGAACCTCTGTGAGTCCTCTGTCCCCTAGCATCTGACTTTCCCTTGGGAACCTGTAGGGGGAATTCAAGGGGCTTGTGACCTGGGAAGAGAAAAAGATGACATATTTATTCTTGCTAATGAAGCTTAGCACTGTCTTCATTTATGAATGTGGGAAACCACCACATGTTAATGCCACTCGCTGCTATCAAGAGATCTTTCCATGGTATATTGTAGCTGGGGCATTACCTTGAAACATCAGTTATCCACGTCACCACTTCAAAATGCTGTTTCTGAGATCCACCACTAGATCTTGCTATGGAATGTATCAATAATGTAGAATGGATTTTACTACATCACAAATGTATATTTCAAATATTTTTGATACCTGCATTTTAGTATAATCGGTTACCATTTTCAGCCTATGCCATTTACTTTAAACATTTAAAAATATTATTCAGAGAAGGGGTCCATGGTACCTGTCAGGTGCTAAAGGGGTCTGTAATTCAGAATACACCTCTGTTGTAAAGGGATAGACGTCCCCACGTTGAGCTGGGCACCAGGCCACCCAGAGTGAAGGTGATATCTTCCAAGCTCCCGTACAGTTATATGGCCATGAGGCTGAGTTCTGACCAGAGGGCCAGGAACAGTGATAACTTCTACGCTGTATCCTTAAGGAGCAGGAGACGTTCTTGTCATGGCCTTGCTCCCATTTGTGCATCCCACTGCTTGAAATGTGGTTGAGTGGCTGAGCTGTCTTGTAACGCACAGATGAGGATGCAATGTCTGAGGCTGGGGGAGCGATAAGGTGGAAGGGGCCTGGGCCACTGGGCGGTCCTGCCATCCTGCCTCAGATGGTTCCGTGAGATGGAAACAAACTTCTGACTTAAGCCCTGGTGATTTTGGAGACTTTAAAAAACAGAGCAGAAACATTGGCCTCATCAATGCAGAGCCTGAGGCAGGGATTCAACTCACCTCTCAGAAAACAGATGACGTTAGACTTGGGCCCCCTCCCACATCTGCCCACCCTGGCTCCTCCTACCCTTGCAGCCAAGGTGAGAGGCGTTGATTCTCATAAGCCTCACTTACTTTTGGCCTTTTTGACCTTCACACTGGGGTCGAGAGCCAACAATAGTGGGCCCCTCCGTGTAAGCCTCATGCTAACTCCCTCCCTCAGTGTAAGGGTAGTGCAGTGGGGGAGCACAGCCTCTGGGGCTCCTCAATGTCTGTTAGGTGGTGGTGGAACATACTTTTGGCAAAGTGGGAAGCCTGCCAGTACCCAGAGGGAGGCACCCGTGGGAGTGGCTCGGCCCATTTTGTGTAGTGGACAGGAGCCGTCCCAGCCCTACCCGGATTTCAGGATAGCGAACAAATAAATAAACAATGTTTTAAGTCCCTAAGCTTTGGGGTGGTTTGTTATATAGTAAGAGATCACCAAAACTTCAACCATCCTGTAAATATCCCAAGAGTTTGGTCAAGAAATCAAAGAAACCGTGATTTCATCCTGCATCGGACATCACCTCTAAGTGCATTTGGCTCCCCTTTGTCCCATCACCAACTAAATCCCCCACCCATGAACACTCCACGGACGCGCAGGCTCAGTGGCCCTGGCTCACGGGCCCAGCCGCTCCGTGGCACGTGGGATCCTCCCGGACTGGGGCACGAACCCGCGTCCCCTGCATCGGCAGGTGGACTCTCCCAACCACTGAGCCACCAGGAAGGTGGGCAGCAGAACCAGGTCTTGCCTGGTCTGCCAGGAGGACATGTGCACCCCGGGTGAGAAGCTGACATCAGATGTTGGCTTGATTCATCGTCAAGGGGGGGAACCTGAGAGGGTCCCTGGCCTGCGCCCCTGTCTGGGGGTCCCCAGACAGAGGCCTCTCCCTCCCAGAAGTTCCAAATGGAGGGAAGGAAGTGGACCCAAGGGAACTCCTGGAAAAGCCCCAGGAAAAGCCAGCAGAGTCTTGGGCAGGCCGGGAAGGGAGGATTTCTGCAAAAGGTCACCGTCTTCTGCGTTCCTCCACCGTGCTTGCGGCCCGCACGTGCTGCTATGAAAGGTCCTTATTCTTCTCTGCCTGGTACCACCCAGACAGCCACTGCTGTAGTGGAGGGTGGCCTCGGGGGGCCAGGGGATAAAGAGGCTAGCTTTCCTGTCTTCTCTTTTTCCTGATAGATTTTTGGTGTTTGTACATTTAAACGGCCTGGGGCCTCCAGCTTCGGCAGAATGTCTTGGAAGATGGGCTCTCTCCCCTGAAAAGCTGGGAGAAGCCACAGGACGTCATCACCCATCCACTCCCAGCCACGGAGCGGGTGGGGACTGGCTGGCAGGGCCTGGACACCGCTGTCCCCCAGCACAGACGCAGCTGCTCCCAGCGCCCAGATGCCTGCCTGCCGTGCCCGACGCCACTCTGGGGACCCTGGACACTCCCGATGTGTCTGGTTAACAGAGGCCCACCTGCTTCAGACTCGTCTCACTCTTTGCTGCTCTTTGGAGCCCAGACGTTTGTGCAAGGTGCTGGGACGATCGGCTCTGGCCGGTGAGCCATGGGCCTGAGTCCCCTCGGTAGGTGTCCCATGAACACTCCAAGGCTGAAACCACTGGGCCCACGCCTGGAAGTTCACGTTTTCATGGTCTTGTGATGGCATGGGGGGTGCTCGGGCCCAGCTCTCAATCCTGTTATCTTCCACTTCCTCTCGGGGTGACCTGGGTAGGTCTTCTCACCTCTCTGAGCCTCAGTTTCCTTACCTGTGAAATGGGCACAAATTACCCTGCCTCATGGGTTGTTGAGAAGATTCAGGAGACCGTTTCTGAGGACCTGCCCACTTTAGGAGCCTAATGTAGGGGACGGTGGTCAGTCATCTGGGTGCTGCCTGTAGAGTCTCGTGGTGGAGACTGGGCAGGACTGTAGAAAACCCCACAGAGACCAGGGGTTCCCAATTAGCAGGCGTCTCACCCTGATAAGCCATAGAGGCCTGGGCCCAGCTCCCCATCACCTGTGTCTGACACTTCAGCCATCATTTAACATCAGAAAGTTTATTGCAGCCTGCGGGGGCTCAGGCTGGCCGTAATGGGCCGGCCCGAGGGGAGGGGCCTGCCCTTTGAAGAGGATCTTTATGGTAATTGATGGTAATGGTGAGCAGCCTGGGGGGGACAGGTAGGAAGCCCCCCAGGAGATAATCAAATTAGCCTCCAAAACAAATTCCTTTCAGCCAAAACCAAATCACTCTCAATTACGGAGCAACTGATAAGACCCCATGGCCACAAAGCCACAGTCAGGGATGGGGGGACCCCACTGGTCCCCAAGTCCTTGGGATGTGGGGCTGGGCCCTGGCCTCCTTCTCCCATCCAGTGGCCAGAACTGAAGTCCACTCTTGGGACTTTACCTTGAGATCCCTGTCAGCAAGGCGGGTTGGGGGACACCTGTCACAGAAGTAGAAGAATAATGCCTTCATCTGGGGCTCAAGAGTGCGTGTGTTTGGGGGACAGGGGCGGCATTTCCTGGCCAAGCTGGGGTTTAAGCGTTGACTGAGGGTCCTCCCTATTTGGATAGAGATGGACTTAGGGTCTCCCTCTCTCTGTAGGCGTACGAGGCTCACAGGCACAGCCCTGGTTCAGGACAGGAGAGGACCGAGACTCCCTGGCGATGTCACCAATAGGGTGACCAACTCATCCTGGTCTTAGCAGCAGAGTCCGTGTCCTGGGGACCCCCTCAGTCCGTCTGGACAGTTGGTCACCAGAGACAAAGTTACACAGCTGCGGAGTGGCAGGGCTGGGGCCCGCCCCTCCCCACCCCCCACGCCAAGCCCTCCCTCTCCCCCCCCACCCCCGCATCCATCTGTTCATTCACCCAGGAAGCACCCAGTGCACTGAGTGCACAGCCCAGCACCAGGCTAAGCCAGGTCGGGTGAGTACCTTGTGGCTTCTGCCCCCAAGACCCCTGGCACATGAAGGCGGGGCCTGCCAGCTGGCATCTGTAGGAAGTGGGGGGCATAGGACACCTCACCTGGTGGGTGCCCAGAATCTTCCACGCCTGGGCTGGGCTCTGCCCTTTCCTCCATGCCTAGCTGGTGCTGGCGGTGCGGGGCGGGGAGTGGTGTGGTCCAGGGCCGGGACTTGTCCCCATCCCTGCCTCAGTGGATGGTGAGGAGGCCGGGGATCCTGCCAAGAGCAAGGACAGGGTGCGGAGGGGCTGGGGGGAGGCAGGGGGCTGCCATGATCCCTCTGAGGCTCCAGTCCCAAGCTCTCCAGGGACAGTCCCCAGGCCGGGAGAGTGATGCCCAATCCACACACCGTCCTTGATGTGTGACCTTGGGCAAGTGACCCAACCTGTCTGAGTCCAATTGTCTGGTCTGTAGAACCTTCTAGAAAAGCCTTTCCCATCATGCCTCCTTTCCTCAGTCTCACCTAATAATCGTGAGTGCTATTTCACGGAGAACACTGAGCCCTCGGAAGAGAACCCATGTACGGCCACTCCCCTCTGTCCCTCCCTCTGGGCCCAGACCCTAGGCCTCTCAACCTGTCCCAGCCACTCTCAGTGGCAGCCCCTTCCCTCGCCCGTCCCGTCCTCCCTCCCAACGGCTCCAGGACACAGCTCCCTTCCTGCCCCCCGTCTCCCGCACCCCCGTTTTCTCCTCCATCCTGAGCAGCAGATGTGCTCTGACGTCCCATGTTAAGCACAAACTAGCCCCTGGACCCTCTCCTGCGGCTGCCTCGGCTTCTCCGCGTTTACAGAGCATGCAGTGGCCCCTTCTCAGCTCTCAGCTTGCAGGACCTCTACTACCTCGCCCCGTCCACCTGCACCTCCTCCCTGTGGATTCCCTCCGGTGGGCTGCACTGGCTCCCTCCTGAACTTGACCCTCTGAGACCCCCTCCCTCACCCCCGCCTCCCTCCTCACCCCCACTCTTCACTCCCCGGCTCCTTCCCATCCTGGATCTTTGGGGTTCCCTGGACCGGGCACCCCGGGTACCTGGGGGGCTCATCCCTCCTCTCCTCTAGCTTTCTGCACAAGCGTCCCATCGCCAGCGGCCCCGGGACGTGGTGTAGATGGAATACCCCGCTTGGGTGGATTTTTTTCTAAGATGCCCACAGTGCCCTGCAAAAGTGAGGCCCACATCCCTGCCCTGAGCACCCAGGACGTGGGGTCCCAGGTCCAAGGAGGCTTTGCTGCTGGGGGGCGAAGCTGGGGGAGGCCGAGGCCCCGCAGGGGAGGCAGCTGGAGGGGGGCTGCGTCGGGGCAGAGGGGCTGAGGCACCCGGGCCTGGTATTCACTGGGGCCACATACACGCACGTGGGCACACCCATTCACACTCCCACCCTCCCATTCAGTCTCTTGCACAGTCATGCACACCCACACATACGTGCACTGCACAATTGCGCACAAACCCACACTCACACACGTGGATTCTCTCGTACACGCACACCTGTGCGTGCTCGCACACGTTCATGCTCGCACGCACGCGCGCTCACAGGCATGTGAGAGCTGATGCTCCACGAGGGCGGGGACTCTGCTTTGTCCAGACGGAGAGTCCCGGCACCTGGCCGCTTGGGCGCCGCTGAGACACCGGGTGTGCGTTCAGACGACAGTGAGCGGACAGGGAGGGGACCACTGGAGCCAAGCGGCTGCAGGGGGCTCACTTTGCAGTGAGCCTCACGGGAACGCTGCTGTCGGGACTCTGGGGGCCCACGGGGCCCTCGGCAGCCATGGGTGGGGGGACAACAGGTCTCCAGGATCCCCTGATGCCAGGAGAGGAGGCCCTGCCCTCCCTCCTGGGCGGCACCCCGTGACCAGCTCTGACGGCGGGGCTTCAGCTGCACTTCATCTGTCTGCTCCAGTCACCTTCTGCTTCTCTGACTCTCAAACGGGCCCTTAATTGGCCATTTGGCCCCTAAATTAGGGGCGATTAGGATCAACCCCCAAGCAGCATTTCAGATGGCGGCCGCGGGTCTGAAGCCCCTCTCTGGGTCCCAGGGGCCTTCGACTTGGTCACATAAAGGTCAGCCCTCTGGCCTGGCATGGGTGCCTGGGCAACCTCTGACCTTCAGCTCTTAAACCTGACCCTGGTGATTCAGACCCGAGGGCCTGAGTGAAAACGGCCGAGCAAAGGGCTCAGGGAAGCCGCATGCGGGGGACCTCCATGTGCTGGAGCAGGAAGGGCTCAGGGAAGCCGCATGCGGGGGACCTCCATGGGCTGGAGATTTCTGGCCTTCTTGCTGCAGCCAGCGTTTTGCTGGGCACTGTGTCCCCTTGCGCCTCTCCAGGTGTTTGTTCCAGGGGTACAGAGACCCAGGCAGACATGCACCCCAGCCTGGGCCACAGTGGCCTCTGTTACGGACGCAAGGCAGAAGCCAGGTGCTGTCACCGCCTCTCACCTACCGCTTGGACCTGGGCAAGTTCGCACACTCCTCCAAGCCTCAGTCTCCTGTCTCCAAAATGAAGGTAACCCCAGAAGCCGAGGTTTTTCAGGGTCGCTCTGAGGGTTATATGACACATGGTACGTTGTTCTTTCAACAGATGGGGAAGAAGGAATCAGCTCCCAGGGAGTCTGCCGCCTGAGGCAGGCCTGGCACACTGGGCTGGGGAAGCCTGGGTGAGCTTAAGTGGTGCTCAGGGAGCTGCCAGTGGGGGGTCCCAGTGTTCTGGAGATCCTTCTCCGTTTATGAGGTCACAGACCCCTTTGAGAACCTGATGAAAGTGACAAGCAGGCTGTCCAGACCAGTGCGCACACACACACATACACGCGCGCACACACACACACACACACAAACACGCACGAGTGTACAACCTTGCACACAAGGCCAGGCAGGTCTGCCTTGTACAGTCGTGTGGGCTGTGCACTGCACAAGGCTTCGTCCAGCCTGAAGTCCGGCCCGCCACCCAGCTGGATGCCTGGTGTGGGGCTCCATCTGTGCAACGAGGATACCTTTCTTTCAGTTGCAAGAACATCTTATAAGCTAGTCGGGGCACTGGCTGTGGTAGGAGCAGGGCAGCCTTGGGTCCCAAGCCCTGCTGGGCTCAGTGAGCCAGGCTTGCTCTCTGGGCCTCAGTTTCCCCCTTGGAAACAGGAGCTTGCAAGGCTCCCTCCATTCCTTAAACGTCAGGATGGCCAGGACGCAGCACACAGTGGGTGCTCGGGCGCTGAGTCAGAAAGTGGTGGTATTTCCGTGCACTCCACAGGCAGGCAGGGCAGGTGCCTGTTTGTAACGTAGCCAATGCTCCCAGTGGGCTTGTCCGCACCTGGAAAGCACGGTTGCTTGGGGTGGCCCCTCTGACCTCTGTGCCAAAGGCACCTCAGCTAGGGCACCTGGGAGGCCCCCCACGAGGCTCTGGGTCCACAAGCCCACCCTCAGCAGCCTGCGCCCCGAGGCCCTCCCACTCCCCTTCCCTGGGGGTTGATCCGCATCCACCTTTGCTCCAGGGTCTCTCCTGGAGGAGCCCGGAGGGCCGGGGCCCTGTGGAAAGCTGCACTTCCAGAGTCACAGCCCCCAGCGAACCGGCGGCATTGCTCCCAGCTGCCTCCCACCTTGGGGCAATTTATGGGGTCACAAACCACCTCAAGGGTGCAATTCCTTGCCCTGGTGCCAATTGGCCCCCAAAGTGCTTTACAACCTGCTTGTAGCACCGAGGAAGGGAGCAGCCCCTGGACAGCACTTAGCCCCTGTGGCCCCGCCATTTGGCCCCCAGACCGGGGCAGCCAGGGTAGCCCAGGTCCAGCCACCTGGAGCCCCAGCTCTGCCGGGCACGGTGGCCCATCCTCCTGCCCAGCTTTTCTGGCGGTGTTGACAGAAGTCACCTACGGTCATTTTTGAAGTAAAGCCATCCAAGTGCCTGGCCCCCCAGAAGGATGGGAGCGAGAATCCCACCTCTCCGTGTAACACCACTAACCTCTCTGCGCTTCAGGTCCTTTAGGTGTGAAAGGGGGGTCATAAAAGCTAGTTTCAAAATTGTTGTGAGGATTAAATTAGATGACAGATGTCAGGGACTCAGTGAATGGTTATGATTTTATTAACATGAAAGTGGAAATTACCCAGAACCTCACCTTCAAAAGATAAGCCTGCTACTGTTTGGAGTGTCTCCTTGGGGCCTTTCGCTTTCTTCTTGTTATTGTGGAAAATAGCATACATACTAAAAAGTGCATAAAAAAAGTAGAGCTTCACTAATAGCTTTTTAAATTGAAGTGTAGTTGGTTTACAATGTTGTGTTAGTTTCAGGTGTACAACCAAGTGATTCAGTAATACATTATATATATATATATATATATATATACACACATACATATACTTACATGTGTTCTTTTTCATATTCTTCTCCATTATGGTTTATTACAGGATATTGAATGTAGTTCCCTGGGCTATACGGTAGGACCTTGTCGTTTATCTATTTTATATATAGTAGTTTATATCTGCCAATCCCAAACTCCTAATTTATCCCTCCCCCACCTGACACCCCAATGTTCACAGCAGCACTATTTACAATAGCCCAAACATGGAAGCAACCTGAGTGTCCATCAACAGATGAATGGGATAAAGAAGACGTGGTATATATATATATACAATGGAATATTACTCAGCTGTAAAAAAAAAGAACGAAATAATGCCATTTGCAGCAACATGGATGGACCTAGGATTATCACAGTAAGTGAAGTAAGTCAGAAAGAGAAAGATAAATACCATATCACGTATATGTGGAATCTAAAATACCACATAAATGAACTTATCTATGAAACAGAAACAGTCGCACTAACGATTTTAAGGCAAAGACCCACAGAACCAACACGCAGGCAAGAGGCAGACCCTCAGTACCCAGAAACCTCCCTCCTGCCCCCTGGCAGC
Source organism: Globicephala melas (assembly GCF_963455315.2). Taxonomy (NCBI): domain Eukaryota; kingdom Metazoa; phylum Chordata; class Mammalia; order Artiodactyla; family Delphinidae; genus Globicephala; species Globicephala melas. The sequence continues at coordinate 3,768,973 of NC_083321.1, forward strand.
CCCAGCCCGGACTCCTCTCCCCGACGTAACCACTCTTCTGCTTTTGCTAGAGTAACTTCCTTGCTGTAAGCTGGACACACCTCTTAACGCCAGCTGCGCTGTGCTCTGCCCTCTCCCTCTTTCTTACGTTTGTGAGTGTTGCTCCTGTGGCCCCATGAGCTTGCAGTCACTCATCCTCCTTTGCTGTGTAACATCCCACGGTGTGACCGTGCTACACTCCATTCATCCGTCTCCCTGTACAGAGACATCTGGACCATTTCAGGCTGCAGCTGTAGGAACGTAGCTGCTCAGAAGGGACGGTGGGAGGGTGATGGTGCCGGGCAGTGGGACTGCGGCTTGTAGCGCACTTGGAGCTTCCACACTACCGAATGATGCCAACTGGTTTTTCTTTTTTACCTTTTTCCTTTTTTTTGGCCACACCTTGCGGCATGCAGGATCTTAGGTCCCTGACAGGGATGGAACCCGTGCCGCCTGCAGTGGAAACACAGTCTTAACCACTGGACCACCAGGGAAGTCCCGCCAACTGTTTTTTTTTGTTCAGTTTTGTTTTGTTTCTTTTTTTTTTTTTTTGCGGTACGCGGGCCTCTCCCTGTTGTGGCCTCTCCCGTTGCGGAGCACAGGCTCCGGACGCGCAGGCTCAGTGGCCATGGCTCACGGGCCCAGCCGCTCCATGTCATGTGGGATCTTCCCAGACCGGGGCATGAACCTGTGTCCCCTGCATCGGCAGGCGGACTCTCAACCACGGCGCCACCAGGGAAGCTCCCCGCCAACTGTTTTTTAAGTCAACCTTTTGCTCTGCATCTATGTAGAGATCTTTGAAAAGTGGCCACGGGGTCAGTGTGTGCCCACGCAAAACCAAAGGCTCCCCTATAAGTGCTTGTGTGTGCAGAGAACATTTCAGAAAGGTGACATCTCTGGCAAAAGCTGTTAGCAGTCCGACTGCTGGGCGTGGGAGGGGAACTGCGTTTATGCTTCATGTTACGCCCTCTCTATTGTTTAATTACGTTCCCACGGGCATGTTTGCTTCATAATCAGAACAGGCTCATATGCGGGTGTCGCGCGGAAGCCTGGGATTATTAAGTGCCGTGGCCTTCTGCAAACCCACCTTGCTCCTGACTGGCAGGGCTGCCCATGCTGTGAGGTCCAAACCATCCCCAGGAGTTGGACGTTGAGGTTGGTTTCCATTTCTCACTATGGTGAACAAGATTAGAATAAATTTACCCGAATAGCCATTTTGACCCATTTCTATGATCTTTCCCTCCCTTCCAACCAGGTCTTTAAAAAAATATTATAAAAGGAGTGCACGGTCTTTAGAGAAAATTTGGGAATTGGTAGAAACGAAAGAGAAGCGTGCAGACAGAGCCCACCGCCAGCCTCCCCCACCCAGTGCCGGTGCTACCGGACTGTTTCCTCTGGTTTTTCTCCCTGCCATGCTGGGCTTGTGTTTGCCCTGAGTTGGAAGCCCCCCATACATACACTTCTGCAATGAGGGTCAGCGTTTGGGGTCACACAGTCTTCCCTCAGCTACTTAGAACCCAGGCACAGGTGCAAAGCAAGGCCATCCTACTGCTTTCCTCCTGGCCAGAGACAGGCCAGTGGTTGTGTTGTCTCTGACAGCCTGCCCGACCCATGCTCCGAACCCCTGGCTTCTTCAAACCTTACGCGGGAGAACTGGGGTGGGGGGCTCGCGGAGTGAAAGTGGTCCACCCATGGCTTCTCAGAACGTTGGGCTAGCCTGTAGCTTGTAAATTTCCCTTTGCCCACCTTCATCCCCCCGACCCCATCCCTGACTTCATTCATGCCACAAATATCTCCTAAGCAGCTACGATGTGCCAAGAGGATGCTAGGTGCCGCAGAAACAGCAATATTCAGGTGGACGAGGGCCCTGCGCTCGTGAACCGTGAGCAGGGTGAGCATATGATGAACACACTAATAAAGAAGTCATGTTGTGTCGTGTTTTGTTGGGGTAGAAGGTCTTCTGGCATCTGTTCCCTCCCCCACCCCACCCCTGTGTCATCCAGAGAGCGCTGCCATATTACATCACCCCGGGATCTGTGGAGTTGTGCAGTGCGCAACCTGGGCCACTGTGCATGGTGGCCCTGTGCCAGGGCCCCCGACTCACAGAGACCAGGAAGCTGATAAACAAAGCCTCCTAAGGCCTGGGTATCTTTCCAATCCTCCCTTCCTAGAAATTTCTGCATAATGGAAGAAGCCCCTAGGGAGGGCAATGCTTTTTCTCCAACGGCCTGGTTGGATTGCCGGGAGACAGAACCAGAAAGTAGCAGCAGCAACTGTGTGCCAAGCACTGTGTCTGGTGTTTCCAGGCATCATTTCATTTCCTGTTCGGAGCAGCCCTGATTCCCAGTGAGGACACCGAGGCTCAGAGAGGCGGGGGAGCGTCCCAAAGCAGGTCAGTGTCAGACCCCAGAGCACCTGGGCTTTGCCGACCTTGGAGTAAACAGGCCCTTGAACTGTAAAGGGGGCGCCCCCTCCCCATTTGGAAGAGCCACAGGTGGCAGCCCCCAATTTGTTCCCTGCCCATTAACAGCCCCGACCTCTGAACCACACTGGGCGTCAAGGAATTAGAGCAGAGATATGCCACCTTTTGGGAGCTGACACCCCTCTTCTTATTTAATTCCTCCCCGCCTCCCTCAGCCTCTCCAAGTGTCAGTTGGCAAGCATCTGTCCCGTAAATCAAAGCACTCCCGACTTGCTGGGTGTGACAGGTCTCCGAGAATTTCATAGAGCCCTTTGGAGGAAGCATCGTTGTGAACCGCGAAAGCATTTGACAAAGTTAAAAGTGGCCCGGAGAGCCCGGCTCTGGAGGAGCTCAGAGCCTTGGGCAGGCGCAGATTCCATCCAGGAAGGGCAGCTCCTCTGACCCTCTAAGGAAACCTGGGGAAGGTTCCGGCTGGTGGGGCCAGAGCAGAAGGCCATTGTGCTGGAGCCCAGGGATCCTTTGAGAGGAAGGTGACACTTGGGGACGTGTAAGACAGCGCCGTCTGCACGCCTTTGACCACTGAAGCCGCACAGACGTCCCCGCGTGTGGTCACTCACTGTCGACGGATCGGAGTCACTGACCACGCCCCAGGGACCCTTTGTCTGCCGGCCCGAGTGAACATCTCATAAACAGCCGATGCAATAGTTTCTGTGTTGCGATTACAGAGAAGATCCATTTCCAGTGTAGAAAACGTAGAGAAAGCAGAGACAAATGCAGATAGAAATAAAATGGTGCATTATTTCTTTTAATGTACCCCGATGCATGCTTTCGTTCTTTTTTTCTTTTCCCCTCTGGCTTTTATAGAAGCAGAACGTTACTCTGCGTCCAGCCGACGTCTTGCTTGGCGCGCTCCGCATCCCACGGTGACGATTTCAGCTGGGGGCTCCCTCGCTCACCTAACTGCTTCCTTAGCATTGAGCGAGTAGCTTTCCCCACTGTTTCAGACTCACTGTTTCTCTCCCCAGGCCTCGCCTGCCATGGGAAGCCCAGGCTCAGCTTCCAGTCGTGGGGTTTGGCCTGGTGGGACTACGCCAGCTGTGTGCTGTGGCCAAGGGTGGAGGGGGTATGGGGAGGGTGCATTTGAACCCAGGTCAATGAGCCCATCGGCCCCCAGGGTGCCTGGAGGGGAGCCCCTTAGTGAACTAGTGTCGAGAATCATCGCTGGCCCTCCGCCGGGACGACCAGCCCCCAGTCTTGGGGGCGTCTCTGCTGGCTCTCTCCATGTCTTCTCCAGCAGACCCCCTTGACCAACCCCCCATGCACGCACACAGGTGTGTGTGCCCCCTGTCTCTGCTGGAGGACACTCTGAGACCAGCCACCCACTACCTGTCTCGCGGGGCAAAGGAGGAGCCGTCTCGGTTGGGGGTCATTGTGCTGTAGTGGAAAAGTTGGGACAGCACTGACCAAGGGGCCTGCTGATGGGGGGCTGAATGGTGTCCCCCAAGGGAATGTCCAGCTGGAAGCTGTGGATGTGAACTTACTTAGAAAAAGGGTCTTTGCAGGTGCAATTAAAGATCTTGAAATGAGATCATCCTGGATTATCCAGGTGGGCCCTAAATCCAGGGACAAGTGTCCTTACAGGAGAGAGGCAGAGGGACATTTGAGACAGAGAAAAGAGGAGACAGAAGGCACGTGAGGACAGAGGCAGAGGCCGGAGAAAGGCGGCCACGGGCCCAGCGATGCCTGGAGCCCCCAAAGCTAGAAGAGGTAGGAAGGACCCTCCCTCAGACTCTCGGGAAGGAACCTGCCCTGTTCACATCTGGATCTGGGGCTTCTGGCCCCCAGACGGTGGGAGAACAGACTTGTGTGTGTAAGCCGCCCACTTTGTGGTCATTCGTTACGGGCGCCCCAGGACACTGATGAGGAGTCCCGGGTCGCTGCTTGGAAGCGGCGTGGCCCCGGCAGGGGTACCCGTGTCCTCGAGTAAGGGTGACGACCCGGGGTCTCGGTAGAGCCTGGCACGGCAGAGGTGCCTGGAAATGGCCGTTGGGGGCCGCAGCGACTTGTAGTCCAAGAGGACGGGAGGCCAAGGGCCACCCCACGGAAACATCACGTGTGACCTGGTAGGAGGCGGGCTGCCGCTTAGCAGTACCCAGGTCCAGAGAAGCCCTGGACGGGGCTTTGGAAAAAGACCCCTTCTTGTTGCTGCCTAAGTGCAGCAAAAGGTCGGGATTGGGGCCGACAAGACCAGCCCTCCAGACGTGCCCAGTGCCTGCACCCCAGCCCTCGTGGCCCGGCCCGCCCGGGGGCCCTGGGAGCCACCAGCAGCCCCTCCGTTCTCACGCATCCACTGCAGCTGAGTCTTGTCCCATTTCCTAGATGGGGAAACCAGGCCCAGTGCTGGTCCCCAGCACTCAGCGGGAGCCTTTGGAAGGAATCTCCAACCCCCTTGATCTGTGGTATGTGCAGCCAGAAACCCTAGCCAGAACTGAGCTGGGAGCATCTGTCTAAATGCCTCAAAACAGAAATACCTCTGGGCTCTGCTGACCTGCCAGAAAGGCAGGGCTGGAGGCCCGGGAGCTGAGGACGCCGCTCTCATCCATCCTTATCCTCACCCGCCTCCTTCTCTCCTCTTTCACTTCACAGACGTTTATCAGGCCAGGTACATGCCAGGGCCATGCTGGGCCCTGGGCGTACGGTACTGACCAAGATCTCCACAGCCCCGCCATGGAGCTCATAGACGCTGGACAGAGGGAAATACGGAAGCGATGGCAGAAACCATCGTTTGATGACGATTATGGTAAGTTCTGTAAAGGAGGCAAGGGTCCCTTCTGAGCTTCACTTCCTCAGCTGTGAATGGGGACAGCACCCTCAGGGCTGCCATGGCCAGAGGCACAGGCCACAGGCACACGCCCACACGAGCACACGCACACGCATACAGGTATGCACACGCTCACACACGAGCACGTGCACTCATACACACACACACATGTGCACGTCCACGGGTACACACATGCACGCACGCAGTGTCTGACCCAGAGCTGGCGCTCCGCTCCACGGTGACTACCAGCAGTAATAAACGCTGCAGAATGCTCTGGAACGCTCGGCCCAAGTTGGACTTCTCACCATCTTCTGATTCCTAAAACGGCTGTTCCCTGTGCCCTGGACTTGGGTGTGCTTCTCAGGTAACCCTTCAAAGAGGAGGCTGACACCCCCATATGGAACGAGACCCAGCCCCCAAGTTCGTAAACATGATCTCCCACTTTTAAAAATGGCATTGCTTGTGACCGAAAGGAAGCTACCGATTGAAGAGAGAACTGAGCCACTGTCTACTGGCAGGGAGGGGGTGGGGAAGAGCTTCTGCGGGACTGGAGAGCTTTTGGGGTCATTCCCTAGGGAACGGCTGCCTCGGAAAATATATCCTGTGACATCAGGGAGACAACGTGACTCCCGTTTATCCAGGAGACACGCCCCTGGAAGGCCCAAAATAGCCCGACTTCTCTACACCCTACTTGGTGCTGCGCTGTGGCACCGTGGGTCGGCCCCACGGCCTCCCGGGCCTCAGTTTCCTGCTCTAGAAAATGTGGGGGTGACAGCGATCTTGATGGACCCACGGTGCTCTCACTGTGCTTCAACAGGAACAAATCTGGGAACCTGGTCTGGGGCTGGAAATCCCTCCCGATGCACCAGCCACTGGCTCTACAATAAGCCACGAGTGGGTACCAGGCAGGTGCGTGGGGCTTTCTCCTCTATTTTTTTTTTTTTTTGCATTTTATTTAATTTATTTTTTATACAGCAGGTTCTTATTAGTTATCTATTTTATACATATTAGTGTATATATGTCTATTTTTTATTTTGAGAAATTCCAAACCTCCACAGAACTTTCCAGAACAGCACAAGAAACCCCCATACTCCCTTCCCCCGTATCACCAACATTTGCCACATTTGCATCCTTACTCTCTCCTACATATGCGTTTTTCTGAACCATTTGAAAGTTGTGGATATACTTCACAAGCAAGGACATTTTCTACAGAACCACGAGACAAGGAGAAACCCAGGAAATGTAACCACCACAGACTGTTAACCAGCAGACAGCCTGCATTTACATTTCTCCAAGGGTCCCGGTAATGCCCTGTATAGCGGTTTACTTTCTCTTGACACTTTTTTTTAAGATTAAAATTTTTTTTTATTTCTAAAAAACTTTTATTTTTCTATTGGAGTATAGTTGACTTGTAACGTTGTGTTAGCTTCAGGTGTACAGCAAAGTGATGTATTTATTTATTTATTTTTTGGCGGTACGCGGGCCTCTCACTGCTGTGGCCTCTCCCGTTGCAGAGCGCAGGCTCCGGACGCACAGGCTCAGCGGCCATGGCTCACGGGCCCAGCCGCTCCGCAGCACGTGGGATCTTCCCGGACCGGGGCACGAACCCGTGTCCCCTGCATCGGCAGGCGGACTCTCAACCACTGCGCCACCAGGGAAGCCCAAAGTGATTTATTTATACATATACATATATCCATTCTTTTTCAGATTCTTTTCCCATGTAGCTTATTACAGAGTATTGAGTAGAGCTCCCTGTGCTATGCAGTAGGTCCTCGACGATTATCTGTTTTATCAATATATATAGTAGTGTGTATCTGTTAATCCCAAACTCCTAATTTATACTCCCCCCTTTCCCCTTTGGTAGCCATCAGTTTGTTTTCTAAGTCTGTGCGTCTTTTGTAAATAAGTTCGTTTGTATCTTTTTATTTTTTTGGCTGTGCGGCACAGCTTGCAGGATTTTAGTTCCCTGATCAGGGATTGAACCCGGGCCCCGGAATTGAAAGCGCCGAGCCCTAACCCCTGGATCGCCAGGGAATTCCCTCATTTGTATCATTTTTTTAGATTCTAGATATCAGTGATATCATATGGTATTTGTCTTTCTCTTTCTGACTTACTTCGCTTAGTATGATAATCTCTAGTCCATCCATGTTGCTGCAAATGGCATTATTTCATTTTTCATGGCTGAGTAATATTCCATTGTGTATATATACTATATATCACATCTTTATCCATTCATCTGTCGATGGACGCTTACCATGTCCTGGCTATTGTAAATAGTGCTGCTATGAACATTGGGGTGCATGTAAGTATGGTTTTCTCTGGATATGATTGGGCAGGTGTTTTTAATAAGGGACTTTCAGAGTGTAGGGGGCTTTCTGTTTCAAAAGACTTTATCACAAATCCAATGCTGCACTGGACTGTGTGTGTGCGCGTGCGTGTGTGTGTTTTGGGACAGAAGGAATGTCGTTACAACAGAGTGTGTTCCTGTCCCCTCTCTGCTGCCCACAGGCTGGATGTCTTTGGGCCCATCCTTTCCCCTCCCTGGTTCTTATTTTGTTCATTTAGGGATGAGGGGCTTCTAGGAAATCATCTTTGCAGGTCCTGTCCAGCCCCAGAACTCTGAGCCCATCCATTTCAAATGAGCTGGAACAGTGCGTTCAATGTCCATAGAAGCTTAGCCTCGGGGAACACCTACCTGTCCTTCCTGATGGTCTCTGCCTGGGCCAGGTGGGAGGAGACCAGGTTTGTCAGTTGCAGTTCCCCTCAGCTCCATTTTTCAAATCGCCTTTTTGGAAGCTGGCTGCAAAACCGCAGGACTGCTTCAGGCCCTATTCTTGTTCCGGGGAGCAGCCTGAGCCTTTGGTTAATTCTTCTACCTGATTGGAAATTAGAGTGACATGTGCCTGTCGAAACACCGCCCCTGAGCCCTGCTCCCTGGGTGACCTCATTCGTTCCTTTCCTGGAAGCTGCTCGCCATTCCCTTATGCATCAGCGGGTCTTTACTGCCAGCCCGGCTTTGAGCCTCAGTCTCTCATCTGTCAAATGGGTCAACAGCTGGCTCTCAGTGCTGCTGCAGGAATTCTGTGTGATAACGACATTGACTGCAGAGCAGAGACGAGGTCTTACACGCGAGCTGAGGCAAAGGAACCGGATCTGATCGTGGGTGAAAGTCGCTGCCCCTCCTCCCCCAATGCTGGTAGGTTTCTCTCTCTATCAACTTCATTCCAAGAGGAATTCCAGCATTCCGAGGGTCACGATGAAAATGACAGCGGGCATCTCAGAGTCCAGCAGTCCTCCCTGAAGTGTAATTACGGTACAGGGGGCTATCCTGTTCCAGACTTCTGGGGAAGTTCTCATTTACGCTACCTGGCTGGCCCAAAGCATCCTGCAACTGAAATGCCAACCACACCCGCGCGGGGCCTCCCTGCCTGCATCTCTGGACGCCTCAAGTACATCCCCCAGCTGCAGGGGAGGAGCCCTGCCTCTGGGGAACCATAGGGCAGGAAGAGGCTCTGGCACATGAGGTCTGACCCATCAGAAGTGCTCAGAAATGTTGGCAGATCAACAAAAAAATCAATACGGTGTTGAAAGCCAGGGAAGGGTGTAAGGAAGGATGGATGGAATGAACAAGGAAAGGAGAGACAAACTGTCGAACCCAGTGAATTCGCGGCCACATCAACACCTCCTGGTTCCTTTAAATGATTCGCACAGTATTTCTTGACCACCAACTACATGTCAGGATCTGCACAAGGCGCTGAGGGCTCGGCTGTCAACTGTGCAGACGCATCCGCCACCTCCGCGGAGATGTGTCCAGGAGGAGGCAGATGACAGAGCAATAATGGCACCAAGAAACAACAGCCAGGTGTGACTGAACCAGGGCTGCTCTGAAGCGGGGGGGGGAGGAATCTCTCTTGCTGTATTACAGGGAATCAACCCAGGGGCTCAGATGACCACTCTAGGAAAATACCCAGGCGGGTGATGGGGCTGAGAAATCGGAAGGCAGGGTCCTGGCCCGGCTGAGCCTCTGAATTTGGGCGGGCCTCTCAACTTTCTGAGAGAGTCTGTTTTGGTTTTCCCTTCTTTCCTTCTTCTTCTTCTTTTTTTTTAAATAGAGTGCAATAATTAAGAGTTTTATGACTTGAATTCAGACAGAACTGGATTCAAACCCCAATTCTGCTTTTATTAGCTTCGTGCCTCTGGTCAGAGTACAGTTTCTGAGCCTCACTTTCCACATCTTTAAAATGGGCGCTGGGACTTCCCTGGCAGTCCACTGGTTAAGACTCCGCACTTGCGCTGCAGGGGGAATGGGTATGATCCCTGGTCAGGGAGCTAAGATCCCCCATGCCCCAAGGCACGGCCAAATAAATAAATAAAAATAAAATAAAATAAAATGGGTGCTGTGTATTCACAAGCGCCAAGACATGGAAGCAACGTAAGTGTCAATTGACAGATAAATGGGTAAAGAAGATGTGAGATATATATATATATATATATATATATATATATATATATATATATATGTATGTACACACACAATGGAATGTTACTCGGCCATAAAAAGAATGAAATAATGCCATTTGCAGCAACATGGATGGACCTAGAGATGATCATACTAAGTGAAGTAAGTCAGAAAGAGAAAGACAAATATCATATGATATCACTTATATGTGGAATCTAAAAAAAAATGATACAAATGAATTTGTTAACCAAACAGAAACAGACTTACAGGCATAGGAAACAAACTTATGGTTAGTTTGGGGAGGGGGTGGGAGGTAGGGATAAAGTAGGAGTTTGGGATTAACATATACACACTACTATATATGAAATAGATAAATCAATAAGGACCTACTGCATAGCACAGGGAACTCTATTCCATACTCTGTAATAACCTATATGGGAAAAGAATCTGAATAAGAATGGATATATGTATAACTGAATCACTTTGCTGTATACCTGAAACTCACACAACACTGTAAATCAACTACCCTTCAATAAAAATATAATCGGTGCTGTGAAAATTAAATGTAAAAACATAAAGTGCCTAGCACACTTCTTGGCACATGCTAAGGGCTTAACAAGTGTCAGCCATCCCCATGCCCATGCCCATGCCCATCATCATCATCATGACCAGCACAGCGCCTGCTATATAACAGGCATACAGCAAAGTGAGCCCACTTTGTGTATCAAGTTCGAAGAATCGTCAGTTGGTGGAGGCTGGGCTGGCAATCACAGGTCTGGGGTCCTAGTACTTTCCAATTTCAATATTTTCATTTTATCTGAAAGACATCACTACCAGCACAGTTAATGTTTTCTCATCAAGCTACTTTTTGCTTTCTTTCGCTGGGTCACGTTTACGCCGTTGCTGCATTCTTACATCGCTACACTGATGGGTCCAAATCTTTTCCGTTGGAACATATTTCTGTTCTGATGATAGAGGCAGTGAGAAAACAGAATTCATGGGCAGGAATCAATCCCAGGAAAAACGTGCCAGCTCCCATCATCACAAATGACAAAAGTCAGGCAAAACAAGACCCAGGCCCCGCCCGATGGGGGTGGGGGAGGAGCTGGTCAACTTGGGGGGGTGAGTCTCAGGCCCTGGGGTGGGGGTTCGGTGGGGTGAGTGTCTGAATCAACAGCAAGAGAGGCTGCCAGTCCCGGCTGCTGTGCCACCTGGGTGATGGCTGGTGGTGGCCGTGACTTAAACACCGTGTCAGACTCGCCCGATGATGTCTGGAGGAAGCTGTACCTCCCTCAGCGTAGACAGGACAGGGTAGTTCCCGAATTCCAGGAGAACGCCACTCCAGCTCGCCCTGATCTAGCGGCCTCACGCTGAGGGAACGCACATGGGAAGAGAGACCACGGGCCCAGTGATTCCCCTTCCGAGAGTGGGCAGGTGTGAGATGTGCCTCCACAGATGTCCTCCCCTGGTTGACGTGGACTCTGGAAAATTGGAAACAAGATAAATATACAGCAACGGGGGACAGACTGCACACCCCACGGTACACCACTCAGACCTGCTGGCACCTAGAGAGGCCGCCTGCAGGATATTTAATGCCACGGGAAATGTTTAGAGTAGGTGGGGCAACAGGAGGATACAATTCAAATACTTAAAAAAAATATATGAACACACTTTCAAAAATCTGAGGAAGAAATTCACCCAAATAGAAACAGTGACTCCTAATGCAGTCATGATGTTACAGGTTTCAGAATTGTCCTTTGTGCTCTCCTGTATTTTCCAAATTTTCAACCAGGAACAAGGATGACGTTTGCACTGAAAATGTTCAAAATCAACTTTACTGAGGCATAATTTACAATCAAATGCCGCCTAATTTCAAGGGCACCATTCAAGGAGTTTGGACAAATGTCATTGCCTGTTATTATTCACAGCAATCAAGAAAAAGAACATTCCCATCATCCCAGAAAGCATCCTCTGGGCCTTTCCAGTAGATCCCCACCCCCTCTCCCGCCTTGGGCAACCACCGGCCAGGATTTGTCACCGTAGGTTAGACTGGTCTTTTCTTTAATGTTACCATTACATTTTTTTTTGGATTTTTTAAATAATATTTTTTATTTCAATTCTTCAGTACCATTACATTTTAAAATAAATAATAGGGACTTCCCTGGTGGTGCAATGGTTAAGAATCCGCCTGCCAATGCAGGGGACACGGGTTTGATCCCTGGTCGGGGAAGATCTAAGCCCCTGCGCCAGAACTACCGACCCCGTGAGCCACAACTACCGAGCCCATGTGCCACAATTCCTGAAGCCTGTGCACCTAGAGCCTGTGCTCCACAACAAGAGAAGCCACCACGATGATCAGCCCATGCGCCGCAACGAAGAGCAGCCCCCGCTCGCCGCAACTAGGGAAAGCCCGCGCGCATCAGCGAAGACCCAACGCAGTCCCTCAAAATAATTAATTAATTTAAAAATAAAAATAAAATAAAATAAGTAATAAATGTAGCAAATATAGCCCGTCTGTTATACACCTACATTTGCCAGGCGGTCTCTGTGTAAATATGGATCCCGTGTTTGATAGAGATATCTTTTATCTCTAATGTGAGTTAATTCTCACATGAACTCTTTTGGAGTTTAAAAACTTTCCTTTTTCTGTTTCACAAATAAGGAAACTGAGGCTCAGAGAAGACTTCTCTTTTCTAGGCTGGCAGGATGCCCTGTTTTTAGAACAATGATCCTAATAGGGGGAGAAAAGGGCTTTGGTGAAGCAGAACGCTTTGGGGAAAAGGATGCATGTTCTAGTAGATTCTAGCAAAAATATGAGGCTAAGATTCATGTGCCCCCCCTCCCACCCCGAGTTCCAGTCTCGGTGAGGCCAAGAACCGGCTGTGTGGCTTGTCCCCCGCCCCTGCCCCCCGCATCCAAGTCTTCACCATCCTTTCTGTCCCCAAAGTTCCTATTTTTTTCTGATGAAGATTTTTACCAACACCCAGAAGTTTCTGTAATTACAAAGTACTTCTCAACTAAGGGGCGGGGGCGGGGGATTTGGGATGGGCCCAGAGAATTGCTTGTGTATTTAAGAAGGCACTTTTGACATTGTCACGTAAATTTCTAACTGTAAAGTGAAAAGAAAAGGGATTACTTCCACAATGCTAAGCCTGGAAGTCAAGCTAAAGAGATTTTCTTAGCTGTTGGGATGTGGGTTTAGAAACAATGGAAACTGACCACGATCAGAAGAACGACACCAACAAGCTCAGATGCAGGAGGGAGAGCCCAGGAGAAGGGTTTAGGGCAGTTAAGAAAGATCCCAGCTAACATCAGACCCAGAACAAAGCCGCCACGCCAAGCCCTGCTGGCCATCTGGGCCTGAGACCCCTGGGGCCCTGCGTGGGTCGAGAGAGTGTGGGGATGATTGGACCTTGCTTGCATTGCCCGCTCCACTCACCAGGGTGAGTCAGATGGCTCAGCCACCTGGACCAAATCAAGTGCAGCCCGAACGCTGGAAATCAGCCCCACCCAGCACACTGGGGGTTGCAGGGGTCCGGGTCTGCCTTGAGGAGCTCGGGAGCGGGCTGGTCCTCACCTCCGGGGCCATCACCGCTCTCACCTGGAGAGCCCCACCGTTAGCGGCAGCGCCCCCTGCTGGCAAGCGTCGCCTCTCCTCGGCCCTTTTTGGCTTCCTGCCACCACACGGACCCAGGGTACCAGCGAACCAGCCCAGACTCTGCGCCCCACCGCCTGGGTGCAAACCCTGGCTGGAGGTCTGGCCGAGTCTGGGCTGGTTAACAGATTAACCACCGAGACTCGCAGACCATTGCTCTGACCATGAAATGTCACGTACACAGCAGCTCCCCAGGCGATGGCTGTCCGTCTCCATGAACTAGATCCCGGGCACTATCTGTCCACTCTCCCGTACGACCCAGGACAAGGCTGAAAGCAGGCAGGAGGAGGCAAGAGGCCCAGCAGGCTCATGAGCTGTCCAGGGAGCAGCGGGGCGTGATCTGTGCTGCAGAGGGTCTGACGCTGGGACCCGCGCCCCTGCTAGGAGGCCACGCTGTCTCCCTGAAATGCAGCTTGGCCTAGATTTACAAGTCCGACGGCCTGGGTTCAAATTCCAGGTTCACCACTTACAGGCTGTGCAGCCTGGGGTCACTGTGACACTTTTCTGGGGCCCCCTCTCTGTTCAGTGGGGGAGGGCAGAATACCGTGGGGGGAGAGCACCCATCACACGCTGAACACAGGGCCTGGGCGTCGAAAGCTGCCTTTTTCCCAGCTTCCTGAGCTCCTGGCTCACGGTGGCCTCTCTTTTCCCACCATGGCCTTAGGAGGGGCAGCGGAGCGGCGCGGGTGGAGCCAGAGGCCGCCCCGTCCTCCCCCAGCCCAATTTGGGGCACGGCCCCCAGTGCAGCCTCTGTCACCCTCCTCAATGCCCCGCATTTATCCAGGATCTTTAAAACGAAAGCTGCAGGGGAGGGTAATTAAGTTTAATAGGGGCCGCTGTCGATTTAAAGCCACAGGGGGGAAGTAATTAGATTTAACAGAAGCCCGAGGCTTTCTGAACCAAGACACTCAGCGTGGGGGTCCCCGGCCTATAAAGCTTTCGAGATGATGTCTTTTTGTAAAGACTTTCCTGGTGACATTTTCTGCACGCTCCGTCATTAACGCCAGTCACCGACTGGGGTATGAACATGGCCTTTGCTCATTGAAATTCATTAGGCCTGGCATTGCTTTCTCCCTTGTCTCCCCTGTTTGCCCTCCCGTCGCCCCTGAGCTCAGCCAGTGTGGCTTTTCCCCAAAACCAGCCTCCTGGGGCCCCTCACCCAGAGTTGGGGGCGGAGGGGTTGGAGGAACAATGAGAAAGAATCAGTGTCGAGCCAAAAGCCCCCTAGGAGGACCCCTCTTTTTCCCGCCGGGCATTCTCTGGACGCGGTCTCCTTTTTCCCAGCCTCATCAGAACAGCCATCCAGTTTGCGGGAGCCATTGCATTGAGTGGCCCCAATTTCCCCAGCTGGTGCCTGCCCCCCCCCCCCGCAAACAGCACACCCTGGCACTGCAGAAGCGCTCAGGGACCCAAGGACCGGACCTACGGCAAAAGGCCCCTCAGAAACAAAGGAGCCTCCCTGCGCCGTGCACCCTGGAAAGTCAGTTTCCCAATCCGCAGCTTGCGAGCCCACACCTGCCCCCGAAAGGCGCCTTCCCCACGACGGCCCTTCCAGGCTCCATCTCCGGGGACTGCAGCGGGCCGAGCCGGGAGGAGGCGGGACGGCGACGGGGCGCAGAGCCAAGCCGGGCCGAATCCGGGGCTGAGGCGCCATCTAGCGCTCGCCCGCGCGACCCCATTGTTCCTCCGAGAGTGGAGGTCGCGCCCGGTCCCCAGTCGGGGGACAATTTGCTGGGGTAAAAGCGGGGGGCGGGGGTGGTCGGTGCGGGCAGGGATCGCGAGAACAGAAAGCCGGAGAACGTGAGAGGGTCTGAGCTGCAGGCAAAATTCTAGTGGACGGCTTCGGCTCTGGAGCTCTGAGGGTTGGGACCGTGGCGGGAGGGAATGGATGTGGACTTTTCGGGGAGAGGACCCCAAAGCCGAGGCGAGTCTTTTCCGACCGGGAGTAAAGGACGGAAAGCTCAGCGCCATCCCCCCCGCCCCCCCGATCTTTGATCCCGGGATTCCTGCTCCGCGCCCCTGCTAGCGCCCCGCGACCGGAGCATTCCCCGGGGAGCCCGTGGCCTGGGGGCTGGGCTCCGTTGTCTCCTTGATTTCTTTGCAGAACCAACGTCGCCCAGCCGAGAGCGACCTGGCCGCAGGCCTCGCCCCCGCGCCGCGGGTAGGAGCTCCCCCCAAGTCTCCGGCGAAGCCGGGCCTCCTCCTCCTCCAGATCTGGGCGGCCTGGGCGGGGTCACCCGGGCGGGGCCCAGGGAGAGGCTGAGTCGGGGGCGGGGTGTGAGTGGGTGTGTGTGGGGGGCGGAGGGCTGATGCAATCCCGATAAGAAATGCTCGGTGTCGCGGGTGAGACGCTCTATATAAGGTCGCAGGCCTCGAGCCGCCGCGCCGTCGGAGCTGGAGAGCCGAACGCCCAGGTGCCCGGTGCACACGGCTGCCTCCTGTCTCGAGGGCAGCGGCCACCCCGCCTCCGCACGCTCCGCTCCGCAGGCCCTCCCGGCTGCCGCCCAGCCTCCCGCACCCTCACCGCCCGCTCTGCGCCCAGAGCCCCGAGCCCGAGGGAGGTGCCATGCGGAGCGCTCCGAGCCGGTGCGCCGTGGCCCGCGCCCTGGTCCTGGCCGGCCTCTGGCTGGCTGCAGCCGGGCGCCCCCTAGCCTTCTCGGATGCCGGGCCGCACGTGCACTACGGCTGGGGCGAGTCCGTCCGCCTGCGGCACCTGTACACCGCGGGTCCCCAGGGCCTCTCCAGCTGCTTCCTGCGCATCCACTCAGACGGCGCCGTGGACTGCGCGCCGGTTCAGAGCGCGCACAGTGAGTGCCCGCCGGGTCCCCCACCCGTCACATCCTCCCTTCTTCCCTTTACCTTCTTCGGCTCCCGCGAGCTCCCCACTCCCGGGAACTCCAGGTCTTGGCACTCCGGCGTTCCACTCCCTCCCCGGACCCCCCGACAGCGGGAGGAGCTGGCGGAGGGGGGAATGGGTGCCTGGACCTACTGCACCCACGCGTTACCCTCCCCTTCCCCCCTTCGGCTCCTGCGGACCCCACCACCACTCCCGGGAACCCCAGGTCTTGGCACCTCGGCATTCTACTCCCTCCCCGGGCCCCCAGACATCGAGAGGAACTGGGGGATGGGGGGGCACGGGCCCGCGCACCCACCAACCATTTCCACGTGTTGTGGGCCCCGCGGGCTCCGGCTGCAGTTTTCTGCTGTCTTCCCGCCCAGGTTTGATGGAGATCAGGGCAGTCGCTCTGAGTACCGTGGCCATCAAGGGCGAGCGCAGCGTCCTGTACCTCTGCATGGGCGCCGACGGCAAAATGCAAGGGCTGGTAGGTGTCTCCACCCGGCAGGACGCGCTGGGGCGCGGGCCTGCGGGCGAGGGGGGCGCGCTGGATCAGAGACAGGGTTTCCTTGCGTCCTCCGCCGGGGTCCCCATGGAGCTCGGAGGGGAAGGCTGCAAGGGCCGGACTAAGCTAATGTCCGACTTTCTAAATATGGAAGTTTATGGCCGGAGAATGCTTGAGACCCGCCTTTGCATTTCCACTTGAACCAAAAGCGGGTCCAGTCGGACTAAGGAAACCCAGTTCTCGGCTCTTTGACGTTAAACGGGGAAAGCCCCCCTCGGGCCTTTTCCGATTCTGCCTGTGCCTGTGTGGTGCTCGGCCCCCCTCCCCCTCTCCCTGCGGTATTTTAAAAGAAGGGGGTGGGGAGGAAAGAAAGAAGGGTATATCCACAACTTGGGTTTTTTTTTTTTTTTTAAGTCAACCTTCAAATAAGTCAGAAGAAAAACCGCACTTGGGATTGAAGAGTTTTTTTACATTGAATTTTTATCCACTAGAAAAACGGATTTTTGCAGCCGTGTTAGGGTAATATTGCAGTGGCCGTGCTCATCCTCTTGTCGGGCTCACCTGAACTGCAAAGGCTTTTTTGGGTGGCGGGGGGCAGGCTGGGAAGGCCCAGGTAACCACAGAGGTCTCAGGGCAGGAAGTGAGCAGATGCCGTGTCTCTGGTCGCCGGAACAAAGGCGGAGAGTTCAAAGGGAGCCCGCGCCCCCGGGCTCGCAGAGGAGGCTGTGTGAGGTCCCGGCCTGGCGCGGGGCCTCAATGCAGCCCCGCTGGGTCGGGGGCTGGGATGGAGGGGCAGGGGCCAGGGGGTAGGGAGGGGACCGCTCCTCAAGGGATGCCCCACCATCCAGAAAAGATGGGTGCAGATGCCCGTCTTTCCGCAGCTCAAATCTTTGTGTCCCCAAATTTTGTGGTTCTGGTGCCCTTTTATTGTTTATCCATAGATAAATGAACCTGCCTGTTGCAGGCTTTATGGCAGTCCTGCGTGAAAGGACAAGAATGGAGGCAAAGAAAGCTGATACCCAAAGCCACTCCAAACCCGCAGTTGCCACTTTTGTGACGTTTACTCATGGGGGTGGGGTGAGGGCGCCAGTGGAGGGAGCGCCGGCAGGGGCCGATGGGTCTAACCCACCATTCTAGTCCAAACTGGGGGGTGAGGGTCTCCTCACGTAAAAGCCTGTTCTGCCTCTGCATCCCGTGGTCACGATTTAGCAAAACTTGAGGATTTTTTTTTTAAACAAATTCCACATTCTTCTAGAAACTCGAAATCATTTCATTTTCTCTATGGCAAATGAGATGCTAATTTCTCCCAAAGAACCAGCAGAGTGAAGTACCCGCTCCATTTGGTTTTAATTCCCTTGTTTCCCAATTTGCATTTCTCCGGCAGTCTGGTGGCCTTATCCCTGCACGGGTTGCTTCATGAGATGCAGGCCTTATCAGGGCCTTATCTAAGCACAGCGCTCACCCACCTGCAGTTCAGCGACCTTTGTAGGCTTGGGCAGAAATGAGACTGGGTGCCTCCCAGCGTAGTTTATGGCCCAGCCCTCCTGGCTCCCCGCCTTTGGCTGTCCTCTGTGTCCCCTGGACGTAATGAGCTTCTCCAGTTTGGGAGACGACTTGCTCATTCTCTGTTCTGGAACCAGAGACTGCTTTCCGGTCCTTCTGGCCACCCACGGGGTGGCGGCTTCTTCCTGGCCTGGGGGGAGGGGGCTGCCTTTATCTCCCCGATCCTGGCAGGCTGCCTGGAGGGCCCCAGCTACTGAATAAAGGAGCCGGAGGGGCTGAGGTTTCTCTTACCAGGGCACCAGACAAAAAGGCTCAGAACCGCAGTCATTTGGGCCTAAATGGGGAATAGGTTCTTTCATCTGGGCCCCGGATTGGATTACTCCTGATTCTTAATTAAAAGACTGATCCAAAAAGGATAACCTAGCTTAGCAATGTCTCCCAACGTGCCAGTGGAATACAAGGGACTTTTTCATGGCAATAATTATATAGTCAACGTAAGGGGAAGGGAAGCATGTGTGCCTATCGTGGCTGTGATTTTATGGGTGTTGCTCAGAACAAGACTAAGTTTAAACAGTGACATGAGTTAGTGAAAAATATAAAGGATCTATGTAAGGTATATATAGATACTGAGAATATACATAAAACACATGAAGTGTGTGTGGAGAGTTGAAGGTTACAAAGTATAAAGGTATATAAGGTACATATATATGTATAATATATGTTTAGTGTATAGGTTTAATGTTATATTTAACATGTATTTAATATGATATAATTTATTAACTATTTACCTATTACAATGTGATGTATGTTTAATGAGTATATTAATATAACAAAAAGGTTTCTACTTCGTATATGTTATATAACATTATACTGACTATACCTAAGTACCTATATATTTATATATAAAGTATATGTTTAGTATATATGTTTAGTGTTATATTAACACGCACTTAATATTATATAATTATATTTATATATTAATAAAAGTAATATGGTTAATGAGTATATTAATATAACACATGCTCTATACTTTATATAAGTATATATACATTATACTAAATACATATAAGCATATATATATAAAAATATGTGCTTTATACACCTTCATAGTTTATAAGCTTTATATAACCTTTAACTCTGTACACACACGCACACGCGCGCGCGCGCGGCTCATGGTGTGGACCCAAGTGGCGGTATGTGGCACACACGCTCCCCTGGCTCTGGTCTCTCTACTGCTTCTGCCGGTGTCGCACCTGGTGGGCACCCACTGACGCTCACAAGCTGCCTCTTTGCTCTGCAGAGTCAGTACTCGGCTGAGGACTGTGCCTTTGAGGAGGAAATCCGCCCGGACGGCTACAACGTGTACTGGTCCAAGAAACACCACCTCCCGGTGTCCCTGAGCAGCGCCAGGCAGAGGCAGCTGTTCAAAGGCAGGGGTTTCCTGCCGCTGTCTCACTTCCTTCCCATGCTGTCCACCATCCCCACAGAGCCCGATGAAATCCAGGACCACTTGAAGCCCGATTTGTTTGCTTTGCCCCTGAAAACAGATAGCATGGACCCATTTGGGCTCGCCACCAAACTGGGAGTGGTGAAGAGTCCCAGCTTCTATAAGTAACTAGAGGCTCTGTCCTCTTCCCACCCCCAGCTCCTGGAGACCAGGACCCAGGCCTGTGGTGCTGGCGGACTGGGTTTTCTACAAGTAGGATCCTGAGTCCAGGTTCTATTTAGCTTTAGGAAGAAACATTTAGAACTTGTACATAGACAAAAGTTTTACATTGGCTGTGCCAGTTTCTAGTGGATAGACTTGTATGATCATAAAATTGTAAGCCTTCCATCCTACCCGTCCAGCCGCTACCTACCCCAGCCCCCCAACCCTGCTGGACAAGTCACTGTGCTGCCCTGGTTCTGCTTGAATACCTCCTCTGGTGGGGAGCTCACTACCTTCGGCAGCGTTCTTATGCCAAGCTGGCATTCTCTGCAGTTCTCTCCCATCCTTTCTAGCAGGGGCAGCCAGAGGAAAAGCAGTCATTTTTAACTCATGTACAGGTGATCACCTTGGTGAAACCTCAGGTAAATTTGACTACTGCATGTGAAAATTGTTCCAGATCCCAACTCCAAGGAGGCCCACTGGCCCTCCTCAAGCCCCTCCGGCTGAGAAGTAACTGGGTGCAGGCCCTGCCCACCAGGCTTCAAGAGCAGGGAGAGCGCAGAGGCCCCCTCCAGCCTGGGTGTAAATCTTGAGAACTCCCTGCTATGGCTGGTTCTGGGATGGGTAATCTCCACGGGACCCCTTTGCAACCTGCCCAGGGCAGATAAGGCAGTCTACCCACCTCCTTCCCTACCCCCTGAGGTGCCAGTCCGCCCGTCCCTGTCACAGCCGCTGGGGTTTCCAGGGAATGGGATCTCTGGTTGTGTGGATTTCACTTGAGGCCCCCTAGAGATGGAACCCCACTGCCCCCCGCCACTCCTCGCTCTCACCTCACTTTGGGGGCTGACTCCCTCCTTACGCGCTGGGATGTTGGCCTGAAAAGGGCAAAACGCTGTCTTCTGGCAGCCGCTTCCCTTTTCCCAGCCCGTGGTCCCTGGTGTGGGGTCATTCTGTGAATTGGGACTTGGCGGCCTCCCACCTTAGGTAAACCCAAACATTTCATCTCAAAGCCAGAAAAAGGAAGATCTGAAAGCCCCCCGCTCTCTCCAGTAACTTGTAAAAGCCACGTGGAGATCAGGTCCTTTCCCCAGCACTTGGTTTCCACTGTGATATTTATGAGTAATTTATTTTGTTTGATATGTACATCTCTTTATTTTCTTACTTTATTTATACCCCCAAATGGTATTTATGTATGTACACGAGGGTTTTTTTCTACATTAAAGCAGACTTTGTATCAAACATTGTTTGGAATATTTGTGGAACTGGGATATTTGGGCGGAAGCTGGGGAGGCGAGGAGGTACTTGCTGTGTGTTTGCTGTGTCTGGGACTCTGATATTTGGGGGCACGTGTTCCTGAATGTTCTAGGGTGATGAGCAGTATCCCCATCCTCTACTCAAAAACACATCAGGGGCTTCCCTGGTGGCGCAGTGGTTGAGAGTCCGCCTGCCGATGCAGGGGACGAGGGTTCGTGCCCCGGTCCGGGAAGATCCCACATGCCGCGGAGCGGCTGGGCCCGTGAGCCATGGCCGCTGAGCCTGCGCGTCCGGAGCCTGTGCTCCGCAACGGGAGAGGCCACAGCAGTGAGAGGCCCGCGTACCGCAAAAAAACAAAACAAAACAAAACACATCAGTAACCTCCCCTACCCCCCATCGTGACAACCAGAAATGTCCAAAGGTTGCTGCGTGTCCTTGGGGGACAAAATCACCCCTTGATTGGGAACCACTGGCCTACACATACAGGGTTTCTTTTGTCCAGTAACAAAGCAGGTGGTGATGTCTATTCACGGCCCAGCAATAACCCAGGCTGTTTTCTGTGACCCTCATGGTGTCTCTGTCATGTGGCTTTGTGGTCTCAGCATGGCGGTGTGCCTTCAGCTGAAACTTTTGTCTGTTCTCCAGCCTGGGACAAGGACTCATGGCTGCCTTGGCCTCTCATCTGCAAAGCCAAAGCTGTCTTAGAAATTTCCAGCAGACTCCACTTACATCCCAGGGCCACCCCCAGCTGCAGGGCAGGCTGGGAAAGCAGGTGTTAGGTGGGGCACACTGCCATTCTGATCAAACGGGGTGGGGGGGGTCTGTTAGCAAGGAAGAAGGGGGGTGGGGGACGGTCTCCATGGGGCGGCTAATTCAGGACCTACCCCCTAAATGCAAGTACAGATACATGGATTCGGCAGCTGAAGTGTGCGTTAAAAGTCAAGACTGACGGGCTGCCAGGGGTTAGGGGTGGTGTGAACGTGAAGGTGGTGCTGGGACAGCTCTGCATCTCCCTGTCTCCCTGATGGTGTGGCCTCAAATCTACACGTGTGATAAAATGCCAGAAGGACGCTCACCTTTGACTGACCTCAATTCCCTGCTTTTGACGTAGCACCAAGGTTACTTAAGATGCAATCGTTGGGGGAAGCTGGGCAATGGGGACACGGGACCTCTTTGTACCGACTTTGCAGCTTATGGTGAATCTATAATTATTTCAAAAGAAAAAATAAAGCCCCGTCCTGCCAAGCAAAAACAACCTGTTCTCTGACAACATAAAAACCACACACGTTTGCTCTTCAAGCTGTCCGGGTCACAGATGCAGCATGGGTAAGTTTGAAGGCTGGGCAATGTTTGCTCTTCAAGCTGTCCGGGTCACAGATGCAGCATGGATAAGTTTGAAGGCTGGGCAATGTTTGCTCTTCAAGCTGTCCGGGTCACAGATGCAGCATGGGTAAGTTTGAAGGCTGGGCCACAGACTGCTGGGGGACAGACGCTGGCTGTTCGTTCTTAGCTGAGCCTCAATTTCCTCATCTGTAAAATGGGCCGAGGGTGGGATGAGAATGGAGCTGCAGCACACTGCCTGGAGTGGGCAAGTGTCTTCTTCACTCGCTCAGCAGGGGATTACTGGGTGCTTAGGTGGGGCCCTTACGATGATTGAGGTCATTGTTAAAGTCTATGAAAACCATTTCACCGGGCACCTCCCACCCCACCAGCAAGGGGGCCCCACCCTCTAAACCACCTTTCACACAGATGACACGCCCAAGGCGCTCAGAATTGACCCCTGCCTTTTGCACATCAAGAGGCCCCCTCACTGTTTTAACACCCCAGCCGTCTTGGGCAGGCAGAACTGCATGATGCTTGCTGACACAGCATCCTCTAGCCCTGTTTTACAGATGAGGAAGTGCAGGACCAGAGAGGGCAAGGCACTCATCCAAAGTTGCACAGCCCAGAGGCAGCCTGGCGGAAGGGCTATGGGGTCAGACCAACCAGGCAAGGAATCCTCAGGCCCTTAGCCTGCTGCGTGACCTTGAGTCAGTCCTGTAGCCTCTCTGAGTCTGCACCCTGGTGCAGACGGTGAGATGAACAATGTCTGCCTTGCAGAACTGTTGGGGAAATCCGATAAAATTTTGTCTGCAAGATCCCGTTACGTGGTGGGCTGCCAGCGACATCAGCCCTCACAAGGACTAGAACTCTCCACCCTGAACCATCATTTCCACTGGTTCTCAGATTTGGCTGTGAATGAAAAATATCGTCTGCCTTATCAGTAAACAAAGGATCTTGTGGCCATCAAGCCCTCAGACACTGCAGCCGCCTCCGCTGGACTGTGCACCCTAAGGGGATTCAGGATAGAGGAAAGCGGGATGCTGGCCCTAGATAGCTAAGGTGCGTATCAAAGGAATGATTTCAATCAGCCCAGACTCTTCCATCTCCCCGTACAGAGAAATGGCGCACTAAATTCATTAACTTGAGATGTCTGGTTTTTCTTTAAGTAACAGTAATATTTTGATGTCTAAGGCTTTGATGTGACTACCTGGTTTTTGGTTTTTTGGGTTTTTTTGGGGGGGGGGTGTTGGGAGCAGTCCCTCAAAGCTATCTGAGAGGCTCGAGTCCTCAGAAAGGCCGCGGAATAAAACATAATTCTCAACTTTAAGGTAGTGCATTTTTCAGTTGACGGGATGCCTATTGGAATCCCCTGGGGTATAACTAGACCCCCCCCCCCGCCCCAGCCCTGGAGATCTTCGTTTAATTGGAATGAGTGTGGCCTGGACATAGGGATTTTTTTTTTTTTAAATTGAAGTATAGTTGATTTACCATGTTCTGTTAATTTCTGCTGTACAGCAAAGTGGAATTTTTAAAATATTCTTTTCCGTTATGGTTTACCATAGGATACTGAACATAGTTCCCTGTGCTGTACAGTAGGACCTTGTTGTTTATCCATCCTGTATATAATAGCTTACATCTGCTAACCCCAAACTCCCACCCCACCCCTCCCCCAAGCCCCTCCCCCTTGGCAACCACCAGACTGTTCTCATGGACAGAGGGATTTTTTATAGCTCCCCTGTGGTTCTCCTCTGCAGCCCAGGTCGAGGACCACAGGGAAACAGGGAAAATGAAAAGCCTCCCTCCCTGGAACCTCCCCCCTACAGCATAGCTGGCAATGAGTAAATGCACAACCTTGTGAACTAATTCGCACTGGAGTGTTGATGGTTGATAGGTTTTCCCTCCAGGTCCCATTGTCACTTGATCTGGCGGCCGAAGAGTCTATGGCTGATGTGGGCACTCTGGCAGGAGATAGGGAAGAATATTTTTTTGAGTCTGTCTCTTAGCATCCACCCACCTGTCCTACCTCCTAGGAAGGTAGCCTTGCCCTCTTGCTGTCTTTCCCTTCCTGCCTTAGATAGTGTTGTCAAATGTAGCCAATAAAATTCAGCGTGCCCAGATACATTTGAATCTCAGATAAGCAACGCTTTGGTTTTTTTAGTATAAGGATGTCCCGTGCAATATTTGAGACGTACTAAAAAATTATTCATTGTTCATCTGAAATTCACATATGACCGGTGTCCTGTTTTTTATCTGGCAGCCCTTGCTTTAGCTCCACACCATTTGCATGGGGGTCAAATAAGGAGACAGGACCAGGGGCAGAAAATGGCTCATTTGGACAAGTCTGTCCAGTGGTCAGAGCCCAGAAGCAGAATTCGAAAGACCCCAGGGGCAGGGAAGCCTTGGGAGAATCCCATTCTTTCTTTGGGTTGGTTCCTGTCTGTAAAGTGAGAATCCTTACACCCCCTCAAGGCCTGTGGCACGCTAAGTGTGGGCCCAGACACAGCATCAGGCGTCAGCGTCTCTGTGCGTCTCTGTCTCTGTTTCCAGGCGCGTCTCTGTACGTCTCTGTCTCAGTTTCCAGGCGCTTTCCTGTTCGTGATGACAAGACGGTCCCCAGCAGCTTCAGCTTCTCTTCTGTCCTCCTGCAGCCTCGGCAGGGGTGACACACAATTCTCTCCTACCAACAGCTCCAGCAGGAGTCCCAGAATCAGGTCTGGCGGACCCTTATCGTGTCCCATCTTCATTCCGCACCAGGTCTCCACAGCCGGGGCCAGGATGCTCTGACTGGTCAGCTCCATGTCACTTCCTCCAGCACCTGGAAGAGTCAGCCCCGAAAAGCTCTGGGATGGAGGGGGGTTGGTTCCCTAGAGGAAAACCCAGGGGGAGAAGAATTCCCTCTAAATGCCTACATTCACCATTTAGGGCTAGATTGGGTGAGCTTCCCTCTTCTGGATCAGGACATGCCACCTAGAAAGGATCCAAAAGACAGGGAGGTCTAAGGGGTGGGTGAGTACAGGGCCACCCAGGATGCAGAAACTGCTCACCCAGTTCGTTACAGAGGACAGGATAACCTACCTGAGCTATCAGACTGCCCTCCCCCACTATCAAGGCACCAGAAAGGAGGCTCAACTCCGGGAATGGGGAGGGGAGGTGTATCTTTTGCAAGTAGGGGGAGAGACAAAGACAGAGAAAGGTGGAGAGAAACCCAGAAGGGGAGGGAGAGGTGGGGGAGGGGAGAGAGAGAGGGGAGGGAGGGGGACTGGGGGACCGAGAGTTTTCTTAGCGGCTGTGCTCTGGGTGTCCCAACACACACACACAGGTCCTCACTGCCTACTGATACCAGACCCTTAACACTCTGAGTGGAGGGGAGGAACCTTCCTTTGACTTCCATCTTTTGCTCCCCCACCCACTTTCCAAGTAAAATCGTCTTAAGTCTTTCCTCTGCAAACGTTGAGTCCCACGTCAGATGTTACTGCTTTTGATTCACCAAATAGGATCTTAAAAAACGCATGATAAAGTTAGTCTCGTGAATTTAGCCCTGGTGTGACCGGTCCCACGCGCTTTCCTCTCTGAAGTTCCAAGCCTTCTTCTAATTTCTTTCTCTTCAGAGAACTTCCTTTAGCCATTCTTCATTGGTAGGGTTGCTGTCAACAAATTCTCTTAGTTTTCCTTCCTCTGAGAATGTCTATTTCTCCTTCATTCTGGCACCTGGTCTGTGAAATTCTGTTATAGGGCAGCCCTGCTAGACTAAGGCAGAACTCAATCTTTCCTCTTCCTTCCTTCCTTCCTTCCATCTGTCCATCCATCCATCCATCCATCCAAACTTCCTTCCCTCCTTCCTTCCATCCCCCCTCTTAACTTCCTTAATAACTTTAAGTTTCCTGCTTGCTTTCTCTTCCTCCCATCTAGAGTTTAAGGCAAATAACACCAACTGCCGTCCTTCCCAGAGGCTTATGTGTGCAGGGACACCTCTGAAAGGAAGTACAGGGAACACATAACTGTAGGATATGTATATCCTGTACATATATCTGTGTGTGTTACGGACTGACTTGCATTCCCCCAAATCAGATGTTGACACCCTAACCCCCACTATATCTCAGAATGTGACTGTATTTGGGCATAGCGTCTTTCAAGAGGTGAATCCAGTTAAAATGAGGTCATTAGGGTGGGTCCTTCATCCAACATGACTTGTGTCCTTAAAAGAAGAGGAAGAGACATGAAGGACGTTTGTGCACACAGAGAAAATGCCACACGCGGAAATGGGAGACGCCGCCTGCCAGCCACGGAGAGAGCCCTCAGGAGGAACCAAACCTCGGACCTGAAGCCTCCAGAACCGAGACAACTGGTTTCTGTTGTTTAAGCCTCCCAACTGGGGCTTTTAAAATTTTTATTGAAACATAGTTGATTTACAATGTTGTGCTAGTTCCAGGCGTACAGCAAAGTGATTCAGTTATACATACGTATATAGCTATCTGTTCATTTTTAGATTCTTTTCCATTATAGGTTATTACAAGACGTTGAGTATAGTTCCCTGTGCTACACAGTAGGTCCTTGTTGTTCACCTGTTTTATATATAATAGTCTGTGTATGTTAATCCCGAACTCCTAATTAATCCTCCCTTTCCCCTCTGGTAATCATAAGTTTGTTTTCTATGTCTGTGAGACTATTTCTGGTTTGTAAAGTTCATTTGTATCATATTTTAGATTCCAGATATAAGTGATATCATATGGTATTTGGCTTTTTCTTTCTGACTTACTTTGCTTAGTATGAAAATCTCTAGGTCCACCCATGTTGCTGCAAATGGCGTGATTTCATTTTTCTATGGCCGAATATAAAATATTCCATCAGTATATATGTATCACGTCTTTATCCACTCATCTGTCGATGGACACTTAGGTTGCGTCCATGTCCTGGCTATTGTGAATAGCGCTGCTGTGAACACTGGGGTGCACGGATCTTTTCAAATTAGAGTTTTCTCCAGTTATATGCCCAGGAGGGGGATCGCTGGGATCATTTTATTATGGCATACTTAGCAAACGAATAAATATCTCCACATATGTTGCTGAGAATGAAGTCCAGATGAGAGAAGTTAACCTGGACTCAGCCCATTTTCTTAGTACCTAAGCCCCATGAGGCAGGTTTTAATGTTCATTTCCCGCTGTACCCACAGCCCCAGGACACCCACAGACTCACTGATATGATGTCAGCCTGCATCACTCACAGAACCGCAGGCTATGGACCAGGAGCTCCTGGGGAGGCAGGATCCGGGTCTCACCCAGCATCTTGCGTCCTGGAGGCACTTGTTCGTGGGTGATGGAGGGAAAACCTAGGTGAGGAGGGGTCCTTTTGGCCAAAGGAAGAAGTATAACTTGGAGGGTGAGTCACGGGGGGGGGGGCGCGATTCAGAGCCCTGGGGTCCTGCAGGTCCCTGGGAAGCTCCATCTGCCTTGGGGTGCAGAAGAGAATGCAGGGGACATCATTGCAGGAGTGCTGTCCATCAAACACGCACCCCCTCCAGGCCAGGTGGGTGGGGGGCTGATGGACAACTGGGGGAGTGGGGAGCCTGGAGAGGAGTCCTCACTGGCCGCAGCTATGACACCAGCAGCAGAGCTTGGTCCTTTCTGGGCCTCCACCTTCCCATCTGTAAAATGGGGGATCAGACTTGGGTCCCTGGATTCCACATGAGATTCCTTTTAAAAAGGTGTGTATTTAACTACACTAATAAAGATGCATGAGTTATTCTTGTGAAAAAGCAAATTCTATGGGCAAAGAAGAAGTCTATCTTCCTCCCCAGTCCCCCCACCCTGGCTCACTCTCCCACCCATCCAGGGCTGTGTGCATCGCTACATCCGTTGTTGGTACCACCGTGGTCCCAAGCCCTGTAATCCCCTGCCGCACTGCTCTCCTCTCCCTGCCCTCACCTGCCCCCTCTCTCCATCCCACTCCATCCCTCTACCAGCCTCTCTGGCCTCCTGACGGCTCCTCCAACCTGACCGCTCACCCTTAGGCTCTGCCTGGAGTGACTGCGCCCTCTCACTTTATTGCAGACCTTCCTGACCATGACAACTAAACTAGCCTGCTTCGTCCTACACAGGATTCCGTCCTACGCGTGGACGGCTCTCAGCACCGTGGGCTGTGGAGGCACACGGATGCTGAGATGCTTTCCTCTTACCAGCAGTGCTCTAGAAACATCCTTGAACATGTCTCTCCGTGCTCATCAGCAAGCCTTTTCCAGGGTGCTGTGTTCATGTCCTAGAGCTGCCGTAACAAATGACCGCAAGCCGGGAGACTAAAACAATACAGATTTGTCCTCTCCCAGTTCTGGAGGCCAGAGGTCTGAGATCAAGGTGCCGGCAGGGCCCCCCTTCCTCCTGAGCTCTGGGGGAGGATCCTTCTTGCTTCTTCCAGCTTCTGGGGGCTTCAGGTGTCCCTGGGCTTGTGGTCGCATCCCTCCAGCCTCTGCCTCATCTTCTCCTCTGTGTGTCTCCTCTTCTGTGTCACAGTATAACACTTGTCATTGCATTTAGGGCCATGTGGGTAATCCAGGGTGTTCTCACCTCAAGATTCTTATATCTGCAATGACACTTTTTCCAACTAAGGTCACATTCACAAGTTCTGGGGTTAGCACTTAAACATATCTTCTTGGGGCCGTCATTCAACCCACGACGGATGGACAGACACACGTGGAATTGCATGAAAGGGCATGCACGTTACAAACATTTCCAGAGGCTGCCGGACTGCCTTCTCAATGTATCTACCCAGGGGCAATTTTAACACATACCTGGGCACAGACTCATCAGCACCTCCGACCTCAATTTACTTTAGGGGAGACTGAGAACGGGTGGAGATGGTGCCACGCCCACAGCGGGGCAGACACCAGCCAGCCCGGGCTTCCCCAAACACGAGGGCTGGAGGGGGTCACCTCTTTGTCAGCTGCTCTGCCCACAGCCCCTGGGCCCCAGGCGGAGTGACTGATGTTGAAGCCTGGACCCCAACACCAGCCCTCCATGAGGAGTCTGAGACCTCGGCGGGTAGCTGGGCCCAGACTCAAGCCGCCTGTAGGGGCAAAGCTCCAGGACATGGGTGCTCCCCTGGGGCACCTGGAAGGCGGGGCTCCGTAACCCCGCTTCTCCCATCAGAACTGGGTAACCTGTCACTTGGCCCACATTTTCTCCCATATGTGATCTGAGGGCTCCGAGCCGACAGGGGCGGTGGACCCAGGGTCCCTGATCAGTCCCTGGTGGGGGATGCATAGGCAGGGGCTGAGTCGGGTGTAACAGAGGTGTCTACCTGGGGAACAGGCTGTGACATTTGCCTCTTAGAAGCCGCGTACCCTTCCAGAGCCTCTGTGAGTTATGCTGATAAAGTCCATCTCCAAGGCTGCTTTTAAGAATGACAGTGATGGGCTTTCCTGGTGGCGCAGTGGTTGAGAGTCCGCCTGCCAATGCGGGGTACACGGGTTCGTGCCCCGGTCCGGGAAGATCCCACATGCCGTGGAGCGGCTGGGCCCGTGAGCCATGGCCGCTGAGCCTGCGCGTCCGGAGCCTGTGCTCCGCAACGGGGGAGGCCACAACAGTGAGAGGCCCGCGTACCGCAAAAAAAGAAAAAAAGAATGACGGTGATGACCTACGAAGAGGCTCTGACACACAGTGGGTCCTTATCGTCGTTATGGTGTCCCGGCTGGGGAAATGTAAGCTCCGGAGAAGAATGTTCCAGAACTCGTAGGAGGGCAGAGAGGAGGGGGTGCCTGAGCCCTGGCTGCGGGGCGGCGGCGGCCCGAGTGGGGCGGGAGCTGGTCCGAAGCGCAATGGCGCCCCCCGGTGGCGGGTGTGCGAATTGCCCCGCGCGGGCTCGAGACCTGGAGGAGCGTGTTCGGGGCTCCCGTGCGCCCATCCTCTGTCTCATCCTGTGGTTGGTTGATCAGCCGCCGCCCGCCCATCTCTTTCGCAGACAACCCCCGTGGGAGGCGGGAGAACCTCGGATCGTGGACCCGGGGAGAGTGCGAAAGGAGAGGAAGGCTCCATCCCTTCTGCAGCCCGACATTTTAAACGTATTATATTTATAATATTCATGAATTTATTCTATTGCCCGCGTGCCAGATACTCATCTTCTTATCAACCCTGCGAGGTGGGTATCAGTATTCCTCCCATTTTACAGATGGGCAAACTGAGGCATGGCCAGGGGAATTCCACTAATGCCCAGTGGGTGAGACCGCATTTCAGATGCCGCAAAAGCTGGTTTCCTGGACCAGAACCAGCCACCAAGCAAAGGAGGGAAGGGAAGGCTGTTGAGGGGACTGCCCACATTTTGTTGCCCAAGACCGCACTCTGGGCCTGACTGGGGTTCTTCCGGATGCCGCCCTCCAGCTGGGGAGGAATGGGGGGCGGTGCGTGGAGGGGGAAGGGCTGCTGGCACAGTAGAGGAAAAGTCCAGAGAGGGGTCCCCAGCCAGGGGGGACCACAGCCCTTGGAGGCAGACACTGGAGGCTCAGAGCTGAGGCCCCTTTGAAGAAAGGAAGGGGTGTCAGCCCTGTGGAGACCTTCGAGAGCCTCCACAGGGGTGTCATTATCTTTTTCTTTTTTTTTTTTTTTGAATTTTATTTATTTTTTATACAGCAGGTTCTTATTAGTTATCTATTTTATACATATTAGTGTATATATGTCAACCCCAATCTCCCAATTCACCCCCCCTTCCCCCCTTGGTGTCCATACGTTTGTTCTCTACATCTGTGTCTCTATTTCTGCCCTGCAAACCGGTTCATCTGTACCATTTTTCTAGGTTCCACATATATGCATTAATATACGATATTTGTTTTTCTCTTTCTGACTTACTTCACTCTGTATGACAATCTCTAGATCCATCCACGTCTCTACAAATGAGGGGGTGGTCATGAGTCTTACACGCCCCCTACGCTAGGGGACGGAGCAGAGCTGGCTTGTGCCTTCGCCCATCACGTGGCCTCGGCAGGACCTCTCGCTCTCTGGAAGACCATGCCAGGCCTGGACCGGTCATGGTTTGGTCTGGGGCTCTACTTCCTCAGCCACAGGTGTAGTATAGCTCTGAAGGGCTGGCTCCCATCCTGGTAAAAGACCTTTGAGCTCTGATAAAGAAAACCCTTTCTCTCTTTCGGGATGACCCTGCAGGCCATGGACAAACACAGCCATGGTGGCCTCTGGCCCCTCCACCCTCCAAAGCTGGGGGCGGGGGGTTACCTCTCAGCCGCCCGCGTCCTCTCACTTACTTATTCAACAGCCATCTGTTGGGCATCTACTCTGTACTAGACCCTGTGCAAAGTAAGCTCTGCAGTTTTGGGATCTGCTAACACCCAAGCGTTCATACTGTCTTTTCAAACTTTACTTACTTTGAACATCACGGTTTCGGAGAAACCGCTGCCTGGCCCATACTGGAGTCTGCGTAAGTGGGTTTCTTTGTTTGCGCAGCCCAGCCTGGCCCAGCCTGACTAACGCAAGGGTTAAGAGTGGGAAGTAAGTCTCCTCTTAGACTTCTGCGCCCCCCTCGCTGGAGGGCTTGTTGCCGCATCTTTGTGCTATTTGCCTCAAATCTCTCTGCTTCTCTATCAGCATGTGACTCCCCGGAGACTGGCCCGGGGTTTAAGGAGGCAGGGAGTCTGGCCCTGCCTGCTCGGAGGACTCTCCTTTCAAGAAAGGAAGTGGCGGCCACCACTGTTTCTCCTTCTTGCGTTG
Source organism: Globicephala melas (assembly GCF_963455315.2). Taxonomy (NCBI): domain Eukaryota; kingdom Metazoa; phylum Chordata; class Mammalia; order Artiodactyla; family Delphinidae; genus Globicephala; species Globicephala melas. The sequence goes on from NC_083321.1 coordinate 3,801,121, forward strand.
GGAAGCGATGGCTCTGTCCCTGTGGATCCCAGAGCCGAGCCAGAAAGATGGGTGATTAGGAGCTGGGGGGCTGGGGTCACACAGTATGGTCCGCATCTCAGAGCTTGTCCTGCACAGCACTGGCCTATGCCATTCAGCCACCCAGGGGTCCCTGCTCCCTGCCCTGCGCAGAGGCTCACCCCTGCTGGCCAGGGCCCTTCTGTAGCAAGAGGATGTTCAGAGGACCCCTGCTCATGGGCACTGGTCACAGCTCAGGCCCCCACCCCTACCCCAGGTCTTCTGCTTTGTGGCTGCTGAGGGTTCCTGGGGAGGCAGGTGGAAAATGGCCCTTGCAGGCAGGCTCCAGAGCGCCTCCTGCAGGGAAGGAGCAGAAGAGAATCCAACAGAAAGCCTGCAAGGGACTCAACCCTTGGATTCTCTGCCCCCTGCCCCAGGGGGTCAAACTTGGATGAAAGCCTGAAGCACTCCTCTTTTTCCAACTGTGTTTTCACTTATGTATGATGAATAGAAAACAAGACGCAGGTTTGTTTCCTGGAAGTGAGTTGTCATTTAATGACTTCCTTTTAAGAAACTGAAATCCTTTTTTTCCCTTGATTATGAAAAGCGATATTACTCTGTGATAAAAAAAAAAAACCTCATAAAAAATATAAAGGAGAAAATAAAGATTATTTATAACCTCATCAATCCTATCCCCCAGAGAGGGGCTCTGTAACTCTAGGACTTGGATAGAGTTAATCTACACTAGGAAAGGGACCCTGTTCCTGCAGATTATTATTATTTTTTAAAGTAGTTCTTAATTTATTTTCTTTACTTATTTTTTGCCCCGGCGAGGCATGCAGGATCTTAGTTCTCCGATCAGGGATCCAACCTGTGCCCCCTGCAGTGGAAGTACAGAGTCCTAACCACTGGACCACCAGGGAAGTCCCTCCTGCAGATTAGTTTTGAACATATAATAAAACCAGTCAGTATGCTTGCAGGGGACTTCCCTGGTGGCACAGTGGTTAAGAATCCGTCTGCCAATGGTTCTCTTTTTTTTTAAATTAATTAATCTATTTATTTTTGGCTGTGTTGGGTCTTCGTTTCTGTGCGAGGGCTTTCTCTAGTTGCGGCGAGCGGGGGCCACTCTTCATCGCGGTGCACGTGGCCTCTCTTGTTGCGGAGCACAGGCTCCAGACGCGCAGGCTTAGTAGTTGTGGCTCATGGGCCTAGTTGCTCCGCGGCATGTGGGATCTTCCCAGACCAGGGCTCGAACCCGTGTCCCCTGCATTGGCAGACGGATTCTCAACCACTGCGCCACCAGGGAAGCCCCACCGCTCCACCCGGTTCTCTTTGAACTTGAACAAGAATATGCAAATATTTCTATTTTTTAAAAAAATTGATTGAAGTATAGTTGATTTACAATATTGTGTTAATTTCTTCTGTACAGCAAAGTGACTCAGTTATACATATATATATATTTTTCATATTCTTCTCCATTAAAAACATTTCTATTTTTTAAAAATTAATTAATTTTGGGCTGTGTTGGGTCCAAATTAACACAATATTGTAAATCAACTATACTTCAATAAAATTTTTTTAAAAATAGAAATGTTTGCATATTCTTGTTCAAGTTCAAAGAGAACCAGGTGGATATAACTAAAATGAAAAACAAACTTCATCAAAGCTTATTGGAAAGTGCTGACTTACTGGAATTGATTTTTTTTTAAATTTTATATTCACATGAAATACTAGGCAGCCTCCAAAACAAACCAAACAAAAATTGATTTATAGCTGTACAGTGGTTAACCTGGAAACACATCCATTTTATTAGGACAAAAAAAGCAAGTTTAAAAAAAAAGGCGTCATTTGCTCCTATGTTGGTTGAAGAAGAAACCTGCAAGCATATTTTTTAAATATAAATTTATTTATTTATTTTTGGCTGTGTTGGGTCTTCGTTGCTGTGCGCGGGCTTTCTCTAGTTTCGGTGAGCGGGGGCTACTCTTCGTTGCGGTGTGCGGGCTTCTCATTGTGATGACTTCTCTTGTTGCAGAGCACGGGCTCTAGGTGCACAGGCTTCAGTAGCTGTGGTGCGTGGGCTCAGTAGTTGTGGCTCGCGGGATCTAGAGCTCAGACTCAGTAGTTGTGGCGCACGGCTTAGTTGCTCCGCGGCATGTGGGATCTTCCGGGACCAGGGCTCGAACCCGTGCCCCCTGCATTGGCAGGCGGATTCTTAACCACTGTGCCACCAGGGAAGCCCAAAACATTTCTATTTTTTAAAGTGTGTTTTATTTGTTAATATGGTAGATCCCTGGGAGTTGGTTATACCATCTCCTTTATATCTTTTGTTATAAATTAAGTATTTAATATTAGTGTTTTACCACTAGAATAAGTGCAATCAAGGCAGCTTTTGGAGGGAACTAAAAATAAAAGCTTAGAAAGCTCTATACCTTTGAAAACCTTTTTAGATAGTTTTCATTGTACCCATCCAAATCATTTCTTATTCCATTCAATTAGGTGGAGAAATTTCAGTTCCTAAGATAAACACAAGGAAATATCACAACGTTTTCTCAAAAACTAACGTAACAAGGAGAGAGTTTAATTCAGATTTTTCCTGCCTACTTTTTATTTATTATTATTTATTATTATTTTTGCGGTACACAGGCCTCTCATTGCTGTGGCCTCTCCCTTTGCGGAGCACAGGCTCCGGACGCGGACGCCCAGACTCAGCGGCCATGGCTCACGGACCCAGCCGCTCCGCGGCATGTGGGATCCTCCCGGACCGGGGCACAAACCCGTGTCCCCTGCATCGGCAGGCGGACTCTCAACCACTGCGCCACCAGGGAAGCCCTGTTCGCTTTCTTGTTTTGCTCTTTTTCCTACATCCCAAATGTCTTGTGATTTCATTTGCTTACGGAAAAAAAAAAAAAAAAAAAAAAGCTAAAAATGAAAAGACATTTAACGGACAAATAATACAAAGTCTATTTCATTTCACCTTCCCAAAATATATTTTTTGAACGCTTTTATTCTTACAGAAGTCACTCGTGTTCACTGTGCGAACATGGAGTACTTAGAAAAGAATAAAAGGAAATTTAAAAATTACTGTAATTCCAAAATCTAGATATAATCACCGTTAACATTTTGGTGTGCTTACTTTAGTCTTTTTAAAAGCATAATTGTTTAATGTCGATGGAATTGGAGTATATGTAGAGTTTTTTCTTTTTTTCCCCTTTTGTTTCTATTTTTTAAGTTTAATTTTTTTATTGAAGTATCGTTGATTTACAGTATCGTGTTAGTTTCAGGTGTACTAGAGCTTTTTTCTCTTTCCTTAAACATCACGCGCATTCTCTGTGACATTACTCTTGTTTCAAATATTATTTTTGGTGGTTGCTTAAGAGTCTTCCGTGTGAATATCCTACCATATACGTATCATCATCCTCCCTTTTGTCATCATAAGCTGGTTTCTCTTTCTGGCTTTTACAGATCATGCTATCATGCTGCAATGGACAGCGCTGTACAAAAAATTTTCACTTTTCTCTGTGTGTTTCCTTGAGCTGAAGTTCTAGAAGTGAAATTAGCAGGTGGAAGGGTAAAAAACATTTTAAATGCCCTTCCTATCTTTTCAAACTGCTGGACCAAAAGGTAGCTTTAACTTAGTCATCCATGGGCATTGAGAGTATCTTCATTCTAAAAAAGATGATTTTTTTTCCACAATTTTAAGAAGGTAAAAAATTCAACTTTTTCTTTTGATTCTCATTCTTTTACTACTAGTAAGTCTGTCTCTGCTATACTTTTGTTTGCCAGTCAGCTGTTGTTCTTTTCTGTGAATTATATATTCAAGTCCTTGGCCCATTTTTTCCCGTTAAGATGCATTTATTTCTTATGCATTTGAATAAGTTCTTTATAAACCAGAAATATTATTCCTTTAGTTATAAAATTTATGACCAATATATTCCCAGATTGTTCTTTAGTTTTTAATTTTGTTCATTACCACATTTGCATTGGTTTTTCCTTCGTGATGTCCTCCGTGGCTTTTCATGTGTTAAAAATGCATCTCCAGGGACTTCCCTGGTGGTGCAGTGGATAAGACTCCGTGCTCCCAATGTAGGGGGCCCGGGTTTGGTCCCTGGTCGGGGAACTAGATCCCACATGCGTGCCACAACTAAGGAGCCCACCTGCTGCAACTAAGACCCGGCACAACCAAATAAATAAATAAATATTTTTAAAAAGATGCATCTCCACGCTTACCTGAATGTTCCACCTAAATTTTTAAATGTCTTTTTAAAAAAGTCTTTAATTCATTTGGAACTATTTTGATGAATGGTATGAGATATAAATGGAACTTGACTTTTCCCAAACCACAAATGTTCCCATTTTAGTGATTGATGCATATCCCCTTTCCTCATTCATTTGTGATGCTTTTTATCATGTGGAAAGGTTTCACATTTCCTAGAGTCTCCTTCCAGGCCATTCCATCTTTATTTCATTCATCTGTCTGTTCTTGAACCAACATGCTACAATATTTTTATGGAGACTTCTATCTTTTCAAACCTGGTACGGCAAGTCCTCCATATCATTCTCTCTTTCAAAAACATCTTAGTTATTCTTATCAATTTATTCATCCAGATGAAATTTAGAATTTGACACATTCTCCCCAGATCATGCGGAAACTGATTGGTATTGCATTTCTTCCCATCCAGGGGGGTGGTATAGCTGTAGTTTTCTTTGTATAGGTCCTGCTCAAATCTTGTTATTTCTAAGAAGTTGACTGTGACCTTGGTATAGTGGATTTCCCCAGTCATCCCTGCTCAGGCTACTACCAATTAGTGTTAGAATAATAGAAAGCAAGTGATTTTTTTTGGCGATTCTCCATGTATATAGCTACTTGCTGAACTCTATTACGAATTCTGAGAGTGTCTTAAATGCTTATTTGGGGATTTCTAGATGGACCATCACACCTACAAATAACAGTAGTTTGTTGGGTTTTTTTTTTGGGGGGGTAGACTTTTTGCTCAATTTTATTGAGTTGGTTATGCCTCCTAGATGCGTTCAATGGGCACGTGATAAAGGCACTCTCGTTTTACTCCCGATTTTAATGGGAATTCTTTTGGTATTTCATATCTATGTTCTATTGTGGCTGATAGTTTGAAGTACCTTTCAAAAATCGTGTTCAGGAAGTATCTGTCATGGCAATGACAAATGGGAGGACTAAAGCTAGAAGCTATTTTTTCAAGAGGCAGGGATGCCTCCAGCTGGAGTGAGGGCACAGGTGGCTCTTAATCATGAACCCTTCTGTGCCAATTCTTGACTCGCTACGTGAATTATGAATTAATCTGCTTTTGCTTTACAATCAAACAACTGCAAGAATAAAAACACAAAAACTTTTATTTCCAGTTTTCAAAAAACTATAGAGTTTCAATCAAGTTTCAACATGTACAATGCCTTTCCCAGCGAGTGTTAAGACGACCAGGCTGTTTCCCTGTCACCTGCTGCCGTTTCACTTTCCCTGGGGTCGGATCAGCCCTGCGTTTCTTGGACAAAGGCCTGCAGTCCCTGGATTACTGTTAACATGGATTTAATGGCATTGCAGGCGGGGTCTCAAGTCTGACGTCGTCCTGCAGGGTGGCCCCTGGCTTTGGGTCGGGGTCGGTGGGCGACCGGGCCACTCTCCTCTGGGTCGTGCCTCCACCCCGGGAATTGCCCTTCCTGTAACTTTTCCTCCCAAAACCCCACTGGCAGAGCCTCCGGAGGCGTTGGTTCTTTGGTAACTTTTCCATTTTTTTCCCCTGATTCCTTCCAAGCCGCTTTTGGCAGTTCGGTTGCATCTGCCTGGTTTCTTGACGGTGAGGTCACGGGTCACCCCCCCCAACCCCCACCCCCGCAGCCAGGTGGATGCTCCAGGCGGGTAGCAGCTGACCCCTGGCGGGAGCCGTGGAGCCAGGCGAAGAGGCCTCGGGGCGGGGCCGCGTCCCGACCGAGCCCCGCCCAGCGCCGCCGCCGCGCACGCGGCTTGGCCCCGCGCCGGCGCGTGCTGAGCCCTCCCGCGTGCCGTCCTTACCCGGCCTGCGCCGCGCGGCCGCCCCCGGAAGTGGACTTCGCCTCCTCAGAAGCGGTGCGTCTGTGCGCTAGGCTCGTGGGTCTGCGGCCGCAGCGCTTGGCACCGGAGCTCGAGGGGCGGGGGTTGGGGGCGGGCCGGCTGCCGCCATGGCCGGGAGTCAGGACATGTTCGACGCCGTCGTGATGGCGGATGATAGGTGGGTAGGGGGCTGGGCCGGGCCCCCACCCGAGCAGGTCTGCTCTCAGCCGCTGGGCTGCGGCGGCCGCCCGGGCCCTGGGGGAACGCGCTGTGGCTCAGAAGGCGGCTGGCGCGGGAGGGCCCGAGATGCTTCTGCTTCTCCTTTGCTCATCGGCCTCTCGGGCGAGCGCCACGTGCCCAGCTGTTCCTCTGGATCCGCCTCCCCCGTCCGGGGCTGCTTCACGCATCTGCTCGGTCTGGTGACTGTCTCCCTCCAGGGACGCTCCTTCCTCGGGTGGGACGGACCTTTGCCATCTGGGCGCTGCCCCTTTTTCTTGTTCCTCAGTGGTAGGACATAAGGCAGCATTCACGGACATGCTCTTAAATGTGTCAGGCGTCCTCCTTTTCCCTCTTGAGCCCCCGGGGAGCGCCTAGGGCTGTGACGGGGGACCTGCTGGTTGCTTTGTGGCTGTCTTCCAGTGCCCTGCCCACTTGAGACATCAGTAGATGTCAGTTAAGAAAGAGAGTGAACAGTAAACAGTCGCTGACGTTTATTTGGAGTTTGCTGTGAATTGGACGCTGAGCTACGCGTTGTATCCAGTTATTTATTTTAGCTCTCCTTGTGAAGGGGATCCTATCCTTCACCCTGTCTTTCAGATGAGGAGGCAAGGTCACTCCCAGGGCCACACAGCCAGTAAGTGGGAGCTATCCCCTCGGCCTCACTGGGCGCTCCAGCACACCCCTTTCACTTCGGCGACCGCAAGTTATGCTGGTGCCAATTACACTGCTGGGCCTTCAAAGTCAGAGCCTTTATGCTAGTGCAGGCGCCACGGTCACGGTACATTTTGTGATCATCTGATGGCGTTTCTCCTTGCTAGCCTCCTGAGATGTGATGGAAAGCCCGGTACACGTTGCAGAGTTTTTGAGTTTTTTTGAAGCACTTGACCAAGCAGTCTAGCTTACAGACCCAGAACTGGGGCTCGCTGACCTGGCTGCAGACGAGTTACCGGGGAGATTTTGCAAAGCGGATTCCTGGGCCTTCCTCCAGACTTACTGAATACGAGGGGTGAGGCCCCTGAATTGGTATCGTTGACAATTTCCTGTGTGTCTCCGATATTCTGCCAGGTTTGGGAATCACCGATTTAGCCCACCTTCCTCTTTGTAGAAGAGGTAAATTGGGCTTCCAGAATTACAGCGACTTGCCAGACGCAGAGGCCTGGGGAGGGGTGGAGCTGAGACTGGAACTGACGTTTTCCGACTTACATTTTGTTCTTTTTCTACAGTACTCGGTCTTGTCTTGCTAGGTCTGGGTAATGTGGAAGAGGAAAGTTTTTGCAGGAAGAATGCTCTTTCTCCTGTTTATTTGCTCACGCTTCCTCTCCTTTGTCGCAGGTTTCACGGGGAAGGTTATCAGGAAGGCTACGAAGAAGGAAGTAGTTTGGGTATGATTGAAGGAAGACGGCATGGCACGTTACATGGAGCTAAAATCGGATCTGAGGTGAGTGGGACCCCCCACTTGGAAAGGAATCCTTTTCTCTTACCGTTGACAGTTTGCCTTGATGATCGGTGTGGTGGAGCTGCCACTTCAGGCCTCTTCACGTGGCAGTAGGCTAGACAGAACGTTGACGGAGAAGTCGTCTCAGAACAGAGCCCGCAGAGGGTGTTGCTGTGTGGAGATGATGGAGTCAGGTGGGCCGGAGAAAGAGAAGACAAGTCCCCCCTCACCTCAGTCGACGTCGAGTGTCACGGTGTCGCCCTGTGTCTTAAGGCAGCTGAATCCTCCCCCAGAGAGTGAGCACCCTGTGTCTTGCGAAGACATGCCATTTATATTTCTGTTGAAATTCCATAAAATCCCTGATTCCCTTTTCTCCTGCCCTTCGACCTAGATTGGCCCTCACTTATGGGGATAACTGGCCCTAAACACTAACGTCTGAGGCCGTGAGGACTGTATTAGGTGTCTGTTGCTGCAGAACGAATCAGCACAAGACACGTGGGCGTAAGACAGCCGGTGTTTATTATCTCACACGGATTCTGAGGGTCTGTGGTCCAGGAGCCGCTGAGCCGGCTGGTTCCGGCTCGGGGTCTCTGGATGCTGGAGTTACGAGTCAGCCAGCCTGCAGTCAGCTTGCTGGGGTCTCACACGGATTCTGAGGGTCTGTGGTCCTCACCGCGTGGACCTCTCCACAGGGCTGCTGGAGTGTCCTCGAGACACTGTGCGGGTGACCCACGTCGGCAGGGCAGAGGTGACATTGTCAGTGCCTAGATTCAGAGGTCACGTGCTGCCTCTTCCTGTGTGTTCTGCTCATCAAGGTCACCCTGATCCGGTCAGGGGACCGCACAGGGCAGGAATACCAAGGGGTGGGGAGGTGGGGTCCAGTAGGGCCATCTTGGAGGCTGGCTGCCCCGCTGGTGACTTGACCTCCAACTTCTGTAGCCTGGTGCCCAGTGGGTGCTTCCAGAGCAGCAAGAGAAGAAGCACCGCTGCCCCCTGGGCCCCCGCCCCCTTTTTGTTTTGAGAGCTTGATATTTAGATCAAGTAGAGCTGTTGGTTAGTCACTTCACTCTTGAATGTTTTGTAAATTCACAGATCGGGTGCTACCAAGGTTTTGCTCTTGCCTGGAGATGTCTCCTGCACGGCTGCACCACTGAGAAAGACAGGTAAAGCTGAGCCTTCTTTCTTCTTCGGTGTCTGGACGGGAAGTTCCGGTTTCATAGCTCACTCTGACCCTGGGCGGTTAGTCTCCTCACCTGTAAAATGGAGAAATAACCAGGCCGAACCTGAAACGTTGTCATGAGGTTTACAGGAAATAGTAACTAGAAAGCGCTGGGCGCATTTCTGGTGTTGGGTGAACATCCCTTGTTATTACTTCCCAAGGGTCCTCGGATCCCCCTGCCTTTTCCCTGGAGACACATTTCATGTGTTTCACAGGTGTCGGGTACCTGGAAGCACTAAGTAACCATGAGCTGTTATTTGTAGTGTTTGTAGCCTTTTTTTATTTTTTTATTTTTTTATTTTTGGCTGCGTTGGGTCTTCGTTGCTGCACGTGGGCTTTCTCTAGTTGTGGCGAGCGGGGGCTCCTCTTCGTTGCAGTGCGCGGGCTTCTCATTGCGGTGGCCTCTCCCAGGCGCACAGGCTTCAGCAGTTGTGGCACACAGGCTCAGCAGGTGTGGCTCGCAGGCTCCAGAGCGCAGGCTCAGCTGCTGCGGAACACGGGCTTAGTTGCTCCGCGGCATGTGGGATCTTCCCGGACCAGGGCTCGAACCAGTGTCCCCTGCATTGGCAGGCGGATTTTCACCCACTGCGCCACCAGGGAAGCCCGTCTGTAGCCTTTGGAGCGTGCTCGTGCTGGTTGCTGCTTCCTGAAGCCCCGGGACCCTGTCCCCACCCCCGGTCTTCATTCTTAAGCTGGAAACGCACCCTTACGTGAAAGGCCGTTCTGCCGCCCATGGGAGCCGACACTGGGCTTCGGCGGCTGCGCCGCATCATCTCGATGTCTGGTGGCTTTGCCTGGCCTGGGAGGGGTGCCCGGAGAGTGGGTAACAGAGCAGGGAAGCTGGCATTCCCCCGTCCACGTGACCTGTCATCTTATTTGGAATATTTTGAATTTCTAGAACTTGGGCCACAGCCATATGGAAATGTCAGAGCAGGGATGCTCAAGACAGTGTGGGTGACTGTGGGGTCGCCTGCCCTCTGACCTGTCCCGTCACGGAGCGCGTGGGAGTTGACCGGATTCGTCCATCAGCCGAGGGCCGTCTTGGGGAGATTTTCCTCTGAAGATTCAGTGGGAGTGGGCGGGTAGCTGGCGGTCAGGTTGGGACGGGTTGGCAGCCCCGGGCGCCACTGGGCGGCTGTCGGAGCGGAGCGTGGCTCCCCACTCCCGGTCCACGATGGCGGGGTGGAGCGCACGGACTTGGAATGCTCCAGCAGCCTCCCCTTCTCCCCGCCCCGGGATCTGCGGCTCACGGAGGGCCCGCACTGGGTGGGAAGGGTCTCGCACCTGGGCGCTGCCCATCCGCACCCCAGGGCAGGGGTTCCCTCCCCTCCTAAAGCCGTGCCCCCGGTCCATCCATCAGAGGGCCCGTGGCCCGCCGCCCCGCCATCCCCACCCCACTGGCAGAGCCTAAAACCCTTCATCTTAGAGCAATGGATGTTGGATTTTCTAAGTCTATAGTTTTCCTAAAAATGGTAGAAGGCGGGCCGAGGATCTGCTTCTTTATGTTTCAAGTAAGGATGTTAAAAGAGAAACACGTGCCACGTGTGTTACCCTTCAGTGAGCTAAGGGGACGGTAACACCAGAGAAGCTGTGTGGAGAGCCGGAAGGATGGCGACCTTTCCATCAGGTGACCGTAGCTTTCTGACCCACCCCGAGACGCTCCTCTGCCCCTTCCGCAGTCGGGTGAAGGCTTTTTCCCTTACACCAGCCGTGAGCGGGTCACACCCTCCTGACACGCACTGGCTTTGACCGTGCGACGGGCTGGGTGTGTCTGGAGTAGCTTCACTGACCGGGGAGGGCAGGAATGACCCGTCGCTGCTTGCAGAGCTGGGAGTGGGTGGTAGTCATTGTTCCGTGGCAGGTTCAGCCGTTTCCCGCGTGTTGGCATCTGCCTTGCAACTCCCTGGGAACCAAGTGCTTTGTTGCTTTACTTCACTCGCTCTGGCCTTTTGCAGTTCTGTGTTTTCTCCAAGAGGTGGCCATCATAGTTCTTCTAAACTGGTTTAAAAGCCGCAGATGTGAGCAGGCCCTGGTCACTCTGAATGGCCGTTGCTTCATCCTAAGGATGAGTCCTTCAGGATTCCCAGGGATCAGATATCTGGCACGCTCCTGACACCCTGGGGATCAGATGTGGTGAGGGGAAGGTGGCTCGGCAGGGTCGCTTACCTGTGACCCAGAGGGCACCCACCCGCCCAGATGAAGCGAGGAGACTGACGTATATCGAGCCCCTACTCTGTAGCACGTTCTGGGCTTTATCGTCCTGAGAGCCTGGGAGGTGGCCGTTAAGGCCCCATTTTACAGATGAGGACACTGAGGCTCAGAGATGTGAAACACCTGAGTGCCTCGGGGCGGTTGCGCTCCAGGCCGCCCACCAGCTGAGCTCCTCGTCTTCCTGGGAAAGGGAGCCGGAGCCGAACTCAAACACCGGCCACTGGTTTCTGCCCTATGGATGGAGGGGGCTTGCCGGTTTACCTGCTGTTAAACTCCCAGAGGCCGTGAGCGTGAAGATTGCAGATCCTGGAAAATCCCCAAGTCCAGAGCAGGCAAGGCTGTGCCCGGCACTCTTTCCCGTCTGCTTCTGTCCGCTCTGGGGTCAGACCTGGGGACCGGTGGTCGGTGTGCTTGTCGGTGTTGCCTTGGCCACTGGGTCCGGATGGAGCCGTCCCTGTAAGGTCAGTTCGCTCTTGACGTCCAGATGCGGGTGCGGGCGGGCTCACATTGGCAGGTGAGTAAAGGTTGTTTTGTGTGATGACAAAGTTAGTCACCAGCCCTGAGGCCAGGCACGCTCGGCACCAGCACTTTAAAGCCGTCGAGCGGCATCTGTTATGTAAGCTGAGCCTGTTGTGTGCAAAGGACCAAAAGTCTTTATTTCTGTGTTTTACAGCAAAAAGATGAAGGTCTTAGAATCGCTGCTTGGAATGATTCAGAAATTCCCTTATGATGACCCTACTTATGATAAACTTCATGAAGACCTAGATAGAATTAGAGGGAAATTTAAGCAGGTTTGTGTCCTGTGTGTTTCTTTTTGATCGGGGTGCCTTTCTCAGATGTAGCTGGGGCAGCCCTGGGGACTCATTTCGCTAATGGTTTAGAGGCCACCGGTAACATACAAATGGTCAGTAAAGCAAATCCTTGTGTGTGTCGATGTAAGGAGACCGAGGACCATGTAGGGAACAGGTGTGGGAACTTCTTGAAGGGAGGTGACCTAGACAAGTAGAGCTCCAGCTAGAGAGACTTCTGCTCTAATTTAAAAAAACATTTTTTTCTTTTGTGTTTTTTCAGCTTTGTTCATTACTAAACGTCCAGCCCAACTTTAAAATTAGTGCAGAAGGTTCCGGACTTTCATTTTGAGGATGACAGATGCACAAAGACGAAACATCAGGGAACAGATGTTCGTATGTTAAGTGTTTAAAAATGTGATTAAAGGCAAAACAATGATGGGGGATTCATTGTTTTGCAGGGAGGGTTCCAGCTTGGCCGCTGAAAAGGCTTCCTTCCCCCGAGGTCTGCCGGGTGGCCTCCGTTCCCCCCACGGGGCCCCTCCACATAGGCCCGTCCTTTGTTGGGCCCTGTCTGCTCTGCAGCGTGAACGCAGCCCTGGCAGAGCCCTAACCGGGCTGCTCTTCTCTGGTCCAGCCAGGGTCCAGGCCCCTGGCTCACAGGTTCTCGTCACCTGGCAGGCCTGGCTGGATCTAGACTTGGGTTGGCTCTGGATAGGATAAACCTCCCCTTTACTCCCCGGGCTTTGGTCAGCGCTCAGAGGGACAGTTTTTAAAAAAATGAGAGCCACAGGGTTGACATGAAGCAGGTTAATGGGAAGGAGTGATGGGTACTGGGACATTTATTGACCCCTGAGATGGGCCAGTGCTGTGACCTGCTTCTCATGTTTTATTTAGTCCCTTCAGGAGCCCATGAGGCAGGCGTTATTCCCATTTTATAGACTAGGAAACAGGCCCAAGAGACTGCCTGGTCCAAGGGCAGTGGGCGGCAGAGCTGGGACTTCAGCCCTGTCTCCTGGTGCCCGCTCTGGAATGCACAGTCGCACCCACAGTCTCGGGGGTCCCTGCCCGCAGGTCCCCGCTGTGCCCCGTGGAGCCCTGGGGCTTCTCATGTGGCCATGGACGTGGGCGTCTGGCTGAGAGGAGCAGAGGCCAGCCCTGTCCCCAGGAAGCTGGGACGTGCTCTTCCTGTGTCCCCGGGTGGGTGGGGCTCTGCAGCCTCAAAAATAGTCAAGGGGAGGAGCCTTTAAGGCCACCGTTCTGTGTGCAGAAACTTTGGAGCCTTACTGCAGCCTTCCTTCTAGTGTGAGTTCTTCTGTTTTCTGCCCGGACTTAAAAGGCACCATCTGTACGCGGTGCACGGCCTCAGGTGCATCTCGGTCACAGACACCAGCAGCGCGTATCTCGGGCTGGTGGGATGGAGGGGCTTTTGTTGTCGTTTTTCTGGGTGGATTTTTTTTTTTTTGCGGTACGCGGGCCTCTCACGCTGTGACCTCTCCCGTCGCGGAGCACAGGCTCCGGACACGCAGGCTCAGCAGCCATGGCTCGCGGGCCCAGCCGCTCCGCGGCACGTGGGATCTTCCCAGACCAGGGCACGAACCCGCGTCCCCTGCATTGGCAGGCAGACTCCCAACCACTGCACCACCAGGGAAGCCCTGGGACCATTTTTGATGCGACATCTAGCGAATTCATTCCTTTCTCCGTGATATCTGGGGTTGAGGTACCAGGGTCGCACCGAACAGCCTTCTGTTGTGTTTGTGTCTGCATGTTTCATTAACACGCATGGAGGCAGCTACCACGACAGGACGGCGCCCCGTGATGTTCAGGAAAGGGTCGGGTCCTGCTGCCCCTGGCCAGCCACCGCGTGCATTTATCACTGACCTCTCCTGCCCCAAACCTCACTCCCCCCGACCCCTTCCATCTCTCTCCACTCAGCCTCTCCCATGCCAGGTGTCAGCCAGAGCAGCCGGCAGCCACTTCCTTTCCCCCGTCCCGCGGGGCCGAGCTGCCTCATCCGTCATCTTCAGGGGCCCTGGACACCGGACTTGACCTGTGCCAGCCTGGCTCCTTCTTGGAGGATGAGACCCAGTTTCCAGGACCCCTTGGTCACCCAAAGACAGGTGTTCTGGATTACAGTACAGACAGAGCCCCTGTTCGCGCCACAACCACTCTGTTCCTGTGACGCCACCTCCAGCGATGGGGCCCGGGAGCTTGCTCTTCTGGCTGATGAGACGGTGGAGGACACCCAAGGGCTTCTGGGAAAGGTCACATCACTCTTGAGAGAGATGGTATCTCTTTTGGAAGTTGTCCTGTGGGGATGCGACACCTGGAATTATGACAGGCAGCTTGCAAGCAGCTGTGGATGAAGCCAGCCCCGGGCATGGCAGAGCCCAGCCAGCGAGGACCCAGCCCGAGGACACTGCCGAGCAGCTGTGCTGACTGACCCCGAGAGGCGCTGTGCTTGCCAGCCTCGGGTATAGGAGCTGATGAATGCCCTAGTTCAAGGCCACTTCGGTAGGGCTTCCATTGTTTGCAGGCAAAGGTATCCTGCTTGCCCTGTCCCCCAGCCCAGCCCATCCCATCCCTTCCTGTCCACCTACACCTGGTCCTGGTGGATATTAACCTTGTTGGATCTCCCCCTTTCCGGGGCTCGTAGATTTCCCACCGCTCTGGCCTGCTTGCTCTTCCCTGTCGGAAACTCCCAGCATACTTTGTGCCACATTATTAGTCAGCTGGGGCTGCCATAGCGAATGCCGCACAGTGGGTGCCTTAAACAACAGGCATTCACTGTCTCCCAGTCCTGGAGGCTGGAATCTGAGATCCCGGTGTGGGCAGGGCCGGTTCCTCCTGAGGCCTCTCCTTGATGTGTAGACGGCTATCTTCTCCCTGTGTCCTCACACAGTCGTCCCTGTGTGTGTGTTGGTGTTGCTTTAAGGACTCCAGCCCTGTTGGATTGGGGCCCACCTTGATGACCTCCTTAAAGGCCCCATCTCCAAATATAGTCACATTCTAGGTTCTGAGGGGCAAGACTCCAACATGAATTTTTGTGGGGACATAATTCAGCCATAGGGTGAATACAGGGTGGCCTGTAATAGCCACCCTGTCTGGCTGCCTGGACAGACTTAACTTGGGAGAGAAGAAGACCATTTCACTTAAAAGTTGAAGTTACTTTGGGACTTCCCTCGTGGCGCAGTGGTTAAGAATCTGCCTGCCAATGCAGGGGACACGGGTTCCAGCCCTGGTCTGGGAAGATCCCACATGCCGCGGAGCAACGAAGCCGTGCGCCACAACTACTGAAGCCCGTGCACCTAGAGCCCGTGCTCCGCAACAAGAGAAGCCACCGCAAAGAGAAGCCTGTGCACCGCAACGAAGACCCAACGCAGCCAAAAATAAATAGGTAAATAAATAAATTTTATTTAAAAAAAAAGTTGAAGTTACTTCATTTTATTTTTTAGAACATCAGTAATTGGGAGTAAGCAGGCTAATCAGTCCACCTGAACTTACCACATTGGAACTATACTCTCAGAGGCACCGCGGTGGGTGGTGGGAAACACCCACCCACAGGCCAGAGCCCAGTCCCGGACGCTTGCTTTACTTCACATTCAGCTTGTTTTTCTCTACCCAGTGGTGAGAAAAGAATGAAGTGATTTGGAGGGAGGGATAAGAAGTCTTATTTACTGAGTGGCTGCTCGTGGCCGCCTTGACCTTCCTTGGGTCACTGAAGTGTCCACAAAGCCCATGAGGTGGGGTCGCTGCCTGCCCCCTTCACCCCGGCAGATGGGGGCCTGGGGCTCCCAGCCGAGCTGAGTGATGTACCAGCGGTCGCAGTAAGTGGCTGACCTCAGGCCTGAGCACGGCGGGGGTCAGGGGCCTTGCTTAAGTTATTCTTAGCCAGGCGCAGTCTCACTTTCCTGATGATTCACAGCCTGTCTGTGTGACCGGTCCTGCACCTAGCTGACCGCGGCAGAGACGGTCGGCGTTATGGGAAGGGACCCGTGCTGGCCGCAGCAGGGGAGGCGTGGACCGCGTGGGCCATCGGCTGCCCTCGACCCTCTGAGCACGGCTCACTGAGGGATGGATGGGGAGTCGGGGTGGGGGGGGCGTTCAGCTCTGCCTGGGGGATAAGGGAGTGGGAAGGTGGGCAGGAAGGCTTCTTGGAGGAGGTGACCTTGGCATGACTCGCTTTGTGAGCTCTCATTTGAGCTCAGCACCGTGGAGAACGTCTCTTCCACCCTACCTGAAAACACCATGTAATTTGGAGAGATCAAAACCTGTAAGTAACTGGTGAGGTCGTCCCAACTCCACAGTTATTCCATTCCTTGGTGAGTGAAGTGAGGAACCGGTCTGCGGCCCAGGAAACGTGTCCCCAAGCGAGTATGATCCCTCAGAGAAAAGCGGGTGCTGTGTTCAGTTCTCACAGGACACGAGAGCCGTGCAGGTGCTGGGCCAGGCCCCCAGAGGGACGGGCCTATCCAAGCCACCAGGACTTAGGGGCTCACTTCAGTGTCCCAAGAAGGACAGTCGCTCCTTGCCTGTGAACTTCTCCATAGCTCTGATGGCTGATTAAACTCACCTGACATGGAGGCCCTGGCTGGTGTGTCCCTTGGGGGCCCCTGTGGAGACAGGCTTCGGCCCCATCTCCCTGGTGCCCTTTACCAGATCAGCTGGGCCTTGGGTCCCTAGGGCTGGAGCGATACCTGAATATGGTCCTGTTTCTGCCCACTCAGGAGTGTGATGGGCCAGGGGACCCCATGCCCCAAGTAAACGGCCATGGAACTGAAGACTTAGTGGCGGGCTGTCTCCATCCTTTCAGCAAGGATTTATTGAACTTCCATTATTTTTGGTGGGCATGCGCCCCTGAAATCCCAGGGTGCTCCACGAGCAGGTTCCCTAGCTCTGAGAGCTCAGACACATCTGTTGAGTAGAACCATATCCCCTAAAAGATGTGATGAAGTCCCAGCCCCTGGTACCTGGGAATGTGACCTTTGGAAATAGGGTTTTTGCAGCTGACTCGTGTACGTTATGGTGGGTTGTACTAGAGCAGGGGGCCCTACATCTCCCGTGACCGTGTCCTTGAAGAGGAGAATGCCATGTAAAGAGAGACATGGAGGAGAGACAGCCGTGCGAGAGCAGAGGCTGAGAACGGAGTGAGGCGTCTGTAAGCCCAGGGACGCCGGGTGTTTCCAGCAGCCACGAGACCTGGGGCAGGGAGCACGGCCCCGGCCTCCACGAGACCTGGGGCAGGGAGCACGGCCCCGGCCTCCACGAGACCTGGGGCAGGGAGCACGGCCCCGGCCTCCACGAGACCTGGGGCAGGGAGCATGGCCCCGGCCTCCAGGACGGTGAGAGGATAAATTCCTGTTGATGTGGCCACGCACTCTGTGATGGCTTGTTCCAGCAGCCCCAGGACACTGATAACGAGGTCTGGGCTGCCGTTCGGCCATCTGCTGAGTGAAGAGGCAGGACGCGGTGATGTCCAGACCCTTCTTCCTGGCCTGACGTGTGGCGAGCTTCCTTCTTAAGGCATTTGCTTCAGCTCCCTACTCAGCTGCTCTGAGGGGCAGGTGGTACCTACACCCCAGAAAGACGCTGTTGTCTCAAGGCACGGGAGCCCCCTGGCTCCCTCCCCTGAGAGGCTGCTGCCTTTGGGGGGCCCCGCTGGCTCTGTACAGGGGCCGAGACAGGGTCTGCCAGTGAAGGCTGGCTCGAAGCTCTCCCCTGGTCTCAGCCCCTGTTTATATCAATAATACATGTTACATCTAGAAAAGGTAGAAAACACACATACAGTGTGATAGTTAAGAAGCCTTGAAAATGCTAGGAAACTCATCAAATGGACTCAAACAGTAAGGGGCAGTGATGGGCAGCTCCAGCAGCTCGTCTGGAGACCTGGTCCCACTCTTGCTCTCCCGCACGACCAGCTTCACGCTCGGGACCCATCCTGGGGCCGCAGCACCACGGACGCCCCTATCGGGGCAGAAGGGCTGTGCCCGCCCCCAGGAGGCCTAAGGAACAGAGTGGAGTGCTCTCTTCTCCAGAAGCTCCAGACAATGTCTCCCTGAGTCTCGCTGGCTGTTAGATTTCACATCCGCCCTTGAACCTGCCACTGGCCCGGGGGGGCAGATGTGCTGTTGGCTTTGAGCCCATTGGCGCCTGTCCCGGAGCTGGGGATGGGGTCGGTCCCACCTGAGCCACAGAGCTGAGAACGGTGGTTCCCACCGAGTGAAATCTGGGTGCTGTCAACACAAGGTGGGAGGCTCAGTGTGGGCACAAAGACCAAGAACTGCTAGAGGAGGGAAATAAGGATGGCCTCGACCACCCCCCGGGGACCAGCCGGGCCTCCTTGCACACCTGGACGATGCATGGGATGGTGGTGGTCACGCTGACAGTGTGGTGACGTTTACTGAGTGATGCCTGTGCACCAGGCACTGTGCTCAATGCTTCATGGACGTCGAGCCATTGGTCCTCGCGTCACCCCAGGAGGCGGTCACTGAACAGATTGACTGAGCCCCGCTTTCGTGCTGGGTGTGTCACAGATGCTAGGGTGCCCTCTCGGAGCCGCCCTTCTTACAGACGTGACTGTCCCCATTTTATGCGTGAGAAAGTTGAGGCCCAGAAGGCGAAGCCGCACAGCCTGAAAGTTGCAGAGCTGAGATCCAACTCCTGGGTCTTTTCCTCTAAAATGTGCTCACATGTGAGAGTGTTTTTCAAACAACGACTGGCCACGTCAGACGACACTGCCAGCACGCCTGGCCGCCCTTCTCCAGGCCGGCTGACCGAGACACTGCCCTGGCCGCAGGGGCCGCTGACTTCAAGTCTTGGACGTGGGTGGACCTGACCTCGACCCCTGGGCCTCCTGGCAAAGCAGGGCCGCCCCGAGTGCACGCACTGACCGTCGGGTGAAAAATACTCAAATGAAGACTTCGTGCGTTTTCTTCGAGCCCATTTTTGACGACCTCGTTCTCGGCAAGGCAGCCAAGCTGACTGCCGGGGGCCCAGGCCCCAGAGACACAAACTCGGCCACTGGCCTGGCTCGGTCAGCTCCCCGCCATGTGATCCTGGCTCAGTTACTTCACCTCTCTGGGCCCCGGTTTACTCGTCCCCAGCAGGAGTCGGCTCACTCCCACCCTCAGCCCAGATCCTGCCTGGCTGTGCTCGTTGCCGTACTGTCCTCCGTGGCTGCCTGCTCCGTGCAGTGGAGTAGAGGAGCTGGATGGAGACCATGGCCAGCAAAGCCCCAAACACTCCCTATCTGGCCCTTTGTGGAGAAGCCTGCCCACCCTTGACCTGGAAGATGGGAATACTTGTACCTGCGAGAGGAACGTGGGCTCCACAGGGCCCCCTCGCCAGTGTGTCCCCTGCCTGTCACCAACCCCTGGGGGCTGTTTCAAGATTTAGGGAGAGGACTTCCCCGGCCGTCCAGTGGTTAAGACTCTGCACTCCCAATGCAGGGGGCACGGGTTAGATCCCTGGTCAGGGAACTAAGATTCCGTATGCCCTGCGGCACGGCCGTAAAAACAAAACAAAACAACAACAACAAAAAGATGTGGGAGAAATGGTGTGTTTGGCCCTTAGCACAGTGCCCAGCCCCCAGTACGTGCTGAGTGACCTTAAGCTACTGTCCTCCTGCGATGGGAGCAGGCAAGGAACACTGCCCGGCGTGCTCGGCGGGCTTGGGGTCCAGAATGTGGGTAGACCCTCTAGCTAGACGGGTCTGCTCTAGAGGGACCGCCCTGGGGAGGCTGTCTCGCTGCTAGTTGAAACTTGAAAGGATTAACAGACGCTGCCGTCTCTGATAGGCTCTGGGCCGATGGCAGCCCTTGAGCCAAGAGCTTCCCCATCCTCCTGTGCGCCCTGTGAGTGGCGGTGACAATGCCCCCGGATGTGGGCCTCCGGCCCTCGTCCCTGGCGCTGCCCGCCCACCGGCCGTGGCTATTGTCTGCTGGGCCGAGGTGTGGCTCAGGGCAGGGGCCGGCGGGCAGGGGGACTGTGGGAACGGATTAGAGGCCAGGGGCTTGCGTCCCCTCTGCATAAACTCCTGATCAAAGACATTCCTGGGCTGACAGAGCCCTGTGCATGGTGGAGGCCAGCCCAGCGTGCGGGACACACGCCCCATGCAGCCGCCCCCCGGAGTTGGGATTGGCCTCGTGGTGGGACAGCCAAGCCCTGCTGCTGCCGGGCTTCCAGGAGGGACGGGCTCAGAGGGAAGGTGGGGAGCCTGGCGCCCAGGGTCCCAGCAGTACCCACCTCTGCAAACACGCCTGCCCTGGGGCCCCTCGAATCTGGGGCCCTGGCAGGGAACTGACTCGCCTTAGTGCCCAGGCTGTGTCCCGGGGCTTATCGGGCCTCATCAGGGCGATGAGGTGCTCCCGGCCCCTGGGGAGCCCCCCGGCCCCCGAGTGCCCACCGCACCCGGGTCAGGCAGGGCCCAGCCCTCGGCAGCTCACAAAGCCCGCGGCCCGCACGTGGCCCTACTGCTCAGCGCCGCTGCGTGCAGGCGGGGTGCAGGGCGTGGGCAGAGAAGGACCAGCCGGACAGCTGTCCCCAAGGGCTCACAGCCCAGAGGGGAAACACCACGTGTAATGGCTCCTGGACCACCAGAGCCACCTGGCTGGGGCAGGGTGGAGAACACCGCAGAGAGTCTTGGGGACTCTCTGGGGGAGAGAGCCTGGGGGAGCCTGGGGGAGAGCAGGGGGTGGGCACTCCAGCACAAAACTGGAGGCCGGAAGTAGTCTGGTGTGTCCTGCAGTCCCCTGGGCAGAAACTTCGGGGAATGAGGAGTCTGAGGCTGGGGGAGACGGGGGGTGAGGCTGGAGAGATGGGCCAGGTCCCAGGACCCCGGATGGAGCCGGAAGGAGCTAGAAGCCCCAGGGGGTTCTGGCAGAGGGTGGTGGGCCCGCCTGGGGCAGGGAGACTGGCTGGGAGGCAGGGAGGCCCCAGGTGAGTGGCCGTGGGCCCGAGTGAGAGCAGGCGTTCGGGCTTCCGGGAGGGGCAGTGGAGTGGACACCGGAAGGCTTTGTCTCCAAAGGCCAGTTTTTGTTTTCCTGATATGCACAGGGCAGCCAGACCCCCATGGGGGGGGTCCCCATGAGGGGATGCCCGAGCTGACGTGGGCGGTTGGAGAGGTCTGGGCCCATGGCATAACTGAGAGAAGCCTGCTGCCCCTCCTCCGGGGGCCTCACGGCCGGGGAGACGGCCCTGGGGGGCTCCGGGCCCCTCCTCACTCGGCCCAAACCCTCTGTGTACTCTGGGTCCCATCTGCGCCCCTGCCCCTGCCTCCCCCCTCCCCGTGCCTCACAGGCCACCTCCCCGTCACGCCCTCTTCCTTTCCACTGTCCGACCTGTCAGCCCACAAACAGATTTTCCACCTGCAACATTAGAAACCATCAAACAGCCCCGCAGGCCTGGCGTCCTGTGCGTCCAGCTGCCAGTGGAGTGCAGACCGCCCCCCGGCCTCCGCTGCCCGGATCCTCGCTGGAACTTAATGCAGTCAGAGTGTTGGCCCTGCTCCTCAAGATACCCCGAGGCCCTTGCGGCGTCGCAGCCTCGCTTGGGCCCCTCTGTACGCCCATGGTCGTCGATGTCATTGGGCCCTGGTGCTGGCACAGACTAGCGGGTCCCCGGGGCTGAGCCACCGCGGTGGTGCAGAGCAGGCCCTGGGCTTCAGGGCACCTCCCGAGGCTCTGACCCTCGCTTGGTCCCCTTTCAGAGCACCCTGTAGGCCCCGGGGGCAGGGGCCTTGCCTCACGTCCCCACCCAGCCGGCGAGGGACTGGGGCAGGGAGGCAGCAGTTCCGGCGCCTGCACACCCCACCTCCTCCCAGAAGCTCCAGGCCCCACCGACCCTGCGGGCACCCCCTGGGCAGGCTGGCCCACGGCACGCGCTTCGTTAGGGCTGCGGCGAACTGACCTGGCAGCCAGTGCCATCCTTGGCGCGTGACCCAGGCCTCCTCCGGGCTCTGGAGCGCTCGCTGAATGCTCAGCTGGGGGGTGAGGGCAACTTGGGGAGCTCCCGGCTCTGGGAAGAGGCCCCGGCCCCGCAGAGCTGGGACCAAGATTCATTTCCCACCTCCACCGGCTTTGGGAACGCGGCCAGTTCGCAGGCATCTGGAGCCCAAAGGTGGACGTCACAGGTGTCCACCAGGCCTCCCAGGTCGCCGGGTCCATGTGAAAGGCCACTGGACCGCTGCCCGGACACTGGCGTCGTTCCCCCCTGCCCCGAGCTCAGGGCACCTTGGGGCCATGATTCACCCAGAGCAAACAGCACTTTGTGCCAGAAGAGGGTTAGCGCATTCATTTACTTTCCTATCTGCAAATAACCTGGGAGGGCGAACTGGCCAGACGTGGGCTGGGAGGCGGCTGATCGACGGGGCTCACGTCACCCGGGCCAGAGCTGTAGTCTGAGGTGGTCGGGGCCGCCTGCGAGCCGTCCTCAAACTCTGGAGGGGGTCCACGCGGCCCTCTCCCACTACTGACCTCTGGTCCGGATCTCCTCCTGGCTGGGAGGGAATCACACCCTCCTTCTGCATCACCAGGGGACCGCTGGCCACGTCTGGAGGGATTTTTGTGGTCACGACCGGGGTCGGTCCTGTCATCTAGCGGGTGGAGGCCGGGGATGCAGCCCAACAGCCCACGGTGCCCAGGGCAGCCCCCCATGACAGAGGATGGCCTGGCCCCGGCGTCCGCAGGGCCGAGGCGGGCCCCCTACCCGCCTGCCACCCCCATCCAAGGAACTTGGGGCGCATGGCCCTGGCTCCCTGCCCGCCCCAGGAAACAGACAAGCGGACACTGCACTGGGGTTTTACCAATTTTATTTCTAGACTTTTCACGTTTGTCTTGTTTCCTGCTGGAAACGTGCCGGTTACATGTCTGTGCTGGGAAACACCGTGGTGTGCAACCAAAAACACACACAGACCCCCAAGTGCCTGCCCGCCCGGACCCTCAGACTTGCTGGTCACGGGACAGACCTCCTGTGCTCCCGGACCTGCCACTGGCCTTTGGCCTTAGAGCACACACATCTCACCCCCCACCACGGACAGACCGTCCCTCACGGACCCCGTTTGGTTCAGACAGAGACGCCGCAGCCAGAATGGTTGAGGTAAGCGGAAGCAGTGTTCCTGCAGGGGTGGGGTGGGGCGGGGCGGGTTTGCACCTGCCAATGGCCTTGAAGCGCACGGGCCGCTGGGGCCGCTGGGGCCGCCGCGGACGGTGCAAATCCAAATCCTTTTGGTTCGGCAGCGTGTCAGGCGGCTCTCGGGCGCACAGCACTGTTGGCTGGCTTCATTGAGATCTGAAGTCTCTTTAAAGGAGGATTTGCTATAATGACCAGAACAACAAACAGAACACTAGTAACAGATACAACGCACCCCAAACTGTGACACAGGCCAGAAGCGATTCCACTCATGCCAAATGACCGAGTCCTACAGCACAGCACCACAGTGGCACATGAAGACATACTTGTTACAATAATAATAATAATAATAATAATGCAACTTTCATAGCTATACGCAAAGAACGATACGGGCTGTAAAAACTACGATGATGGTAAATCCCAGGTCAGATGGGGAGTCCAGCATAACAGGCGCAGGGCAAAGGAAACGGACATGGCCTGTCTCCAGAGACGCCCGGGGGGGTCCTCGTGAACGCGGCCCGGCGGGGTGGGGATCCCCCACCAGGTCCTTTTTGGGATCTCGTCCGCGTGTCTGTCTGCCGAAGCAGCAGACAGAGCCTGACCACCTGGTCTGCAAAATGGCTAAGTGAAGCTTGAGGTAATTGTGAAACAGGAACCTTTTTGGAATAGAGCAGTAATCACATTAAGTCAAAATTGATCACATAAAAAAAAAAAAAAGAAAAACAACAACAACAACGACGCTACCAAAAACAAAAGGCATCCGTAATACATTTTTTCTATGAGAAAATTCAAACTAGAACATGGCAGTATATGACATTGTAAAACAAAAAAAAACTGATTCTCCAATAGCAGCAAAACAATGTGAAAGATAAGAGAAGCGATATGCATCTGTTTCCAAACTGTACTGGGAAGTCATCGGTAGCAGCGAATAAAGAAAAATGGAGCCGCAGCCTGTCCCTCGCGTGGTCCCCGCCCACCTCCCCTCCACACACTTCCTCCCTCACCTCCTCGCTCCCTTCAACACTCCCTACAGAATAATTACAAAAACGAACATAGCCAAGATGTGCAAATTATCTAGCGGTCGCTAAATTTCTTTTTTGAAAGGAGGGTTCGGGGATGAGATCGTATTGGAACTGAACTCGGAACTGAACTTGTTTCCAGCATCCTAATTGTGCTTATCACTCTGACACCTGTCCAGTTGGATCCCTCTGCGAAAAGCCAATCGGGCCAAATTAGCCAAATCCACGTCTTTGTGTTTTTTCCTCGGGATTTTTTTCCCTCTCTTATAAAAGGACCTAACTTGAACAAACTGTCCTACACCTGCAACATCTAAGGCAGAAAAGTGTGTGTGTGTGTGTGTGTGTGTGTGTGTGTGTGTGTAAATCAGGGGAGACTGCATTACTTTATAAATCATACTGGCCTTACGAACATCCTCTGCAATAAATATTCTTTTTAGCCTTAACTATAAATTATATATTTTAGTGTTTAAAAACCTTCCGTGGCAAAACATCTAAAGAGAACTCTGAGACTGCTGGTTCTCTAGGTAAACCTTTAAGGCCCCTACTTTCAAACACCAGTTGGCACGGAAGGATTCCTAAACTTCAACTTCTCTACAGAAAAGGAAAGGAACACATCATCCTGGCAGTGTGAGAATGAATGCACGTTTTCTTCTCCTTGACCGGAACCCAGCCCTCCAAAACATCATCTCCCTTTCGCTAACACCATATCAACAAGCACCTGCCTCGCCGTCCTGTCTGCACCCAAGTACTGGAATATTCCCAAACCATTCCATTAAGAAACCGTTCCCCGCCCCCTCCACACACAACATACACAGAGATGTCACCTAGAGACTGAAAGTGCTTTGAAATGGAATGGTTTTGGAATATTGAGAAGGAACAAAAAACAAAAACCAAAAAACGATTTCACCTGGATGTGAGCAGGCTGCAGATCTGTTGGGTGAAAAACCAGCACCTCATAAACAGGTAACTACAAAAATATGAAGATTATAAAAATAGAATATATTAGGTCACTATTGCGGTCTCTCTTTCTAGTAGCGGACGCTAGGAGTCGGAGGTGGCCTTCCGTCACCGAGGCGCAGGCTGGCGCCCGCAAACCCCTCAGGTGGTTGGTCCACAGGCAGAAAGAGGATCAGGCCTTGAAAATGCCGAACTCTACGCTACCCTAGCCGAGAGGTTACATCAGCCATCGACAAGGTGAAGGTTACACGCCTACCTACGAAATAAAATAAACAAATGACTTATAAAGTGACTACATGCATAAGCGAGATACAGGATGCCTAGAACCGCCTTAAAGCTCTGCCCTTGGGAAAAGCACACGGGTAGAGTTCTATCTAAAACCCTCTTCTACTTTAAAAACGGGTTGTGGACTTCTTCCTATTTTTTTTTCAAACGTTTTTATGCTTTTTGTTTGTTTGTTTGAAACACATAAAGAATCAAATCTAATCCTCCCCTGCAGACTCGCTTCTTGTGTTAACGCCTATCCTTATAACACAGAGACACAAACACATGAATATAAAAACTAGTTGATTACGGGGTATACAATCCTATATTTTTGTCGCACAACCCTCCTCCCCCTCCAGCTCAGGGTTATGCAAATTCTATTTTTTCCTCTCCTTTTTTTTTTTTTTTTCTTCAAGATAGGTTTTCGGGGACGTTTCTTTTCTTTTGCTTAACTCAGAGACAGAAGGGAGAAAGAGCAAAGGAAAACACCAAGACACTGAGGGGCGGGCTGCCTTCCGACGGCGACCGGGCCTGAGCGGCTCCGTCCGCCGAGCCCAGCCGGCCCCGCTCCCGCCGCGGCGCCCTCAAATGTCCACATCGCGCACGTCGGTGGGCGTGCAGGCCAGGTCCGCCTCGTCCTCCTCCTCCCCCTCCTCCGCGGCCTTGGGGTCCAAGTTCTGCTGCTGGGCCTGGCGCAGGCTGGACTCCAGGAGGGCCTCGATCTGCTCCTGGCAGGCGCGGAGGCAGTCCTGCACAAGACAGGTCCTCAGGAGGCGGCCCGCGGCGAGGGGCCCCTTCCCAATGCTCACCGAAAACGCCGCCTCCCCCAAACCCAGGAAGCCGCCGCCCAGGCCCCAGGATCGACAGTGGGGACCCTGTTTGCCCACCAGCTGCCCTCCCGGCCTGAAAAGCCCACGTCAACCAGGCCACGGTGAGCCCACTCGGGACCCAAGGGCTCTGGTGGACACAGACGCTCCTGCCCACCTGCCCCGAATCCCCTGCCTGCCCGGCCGCTCGCTGGAACTCCTGGCCGGGGCTCTCATCTCTGGGCCCAGGTCCCCACCAGCCCCACTGCTGCCCTCCGCGAATTCAGCGCCATCTGATCCAGGATGGGGAGGCCCTCTGAGGCCCACTTTTCGGACTTAACCTCTGCCGTGTCAGCCCTCGCAGTGAACCCAGCATTCCGTGATGAATGGCCGTCAAAAGCGTTAGGCCGTGCTTGACCGAGGATGAATGCTGGGTGGCCCCGGGGCCTTTATCCCCTGTCCTCTCCCGTTCGGGCCTGCGTCCTGGGAGACGCTCTGGCCGCGCACAGCTCCCGGCAGCGACCACCCCGCGTGTTCAATGGAGAGGAGGAACCCCGGAGGCCGGGGGCCTCTCCTGGTCCCACCACGGGCACATCTCCCAGCAGCTCGAAGGTGCCGCCCACAGCCGGGCAGTCGCGGCTCCCGGATCTGAACAGAGAGGCTGCCCCAACTCCTGGGATGCCACACGGGGCTTCTGTTCTAGAGCCAGGGAAAGGCTCCAGGGCAGCCTGGGAAACAGACCCATGCCTTTCCCACAAGAACGAGGTTCAGCACGGAGAAGGCGCTGCTAACTTCCTCCTAGATGGGGCTGGAAACGGTGTACCCCGCCCCAAAGAAGTGAAGCCAGGCCAGGAGGGCTTCTGAATGAATCCCTGGAGATCTCCCAAGGGGACAGGGCTTATGGGGCCGGGGGGCTTTCCTACCCACCCTTTCAGTATTCGTCACGGCAAAGGAGGAGGCAGGGCAGGTGCCAAAGGCCCCATTTTACAGAGGAGGAAACTGAGGCCCAAGGCTCCTGACGGCCTCCTCAGGCTCTGATCCAAACACCCACCACGGCCTACTGAGGCCCGAGAGCCTCCACCCACCCACTGAAGGCAGCCCCCCAGAGGTGGCTCCCTGGCCCCTGTAACCTGGGGGGCCGCGCTGTGGAGCGGAGAGCAGAGGCGTACAGGAGGGGCCTCCCCTCTGCAGGTCCCGGTGCATCCTCCAGCTCCACGGCCCACGCTTCCTCCTCCCAGCAGCCTGCTTGGCACTGCAGCCTCACCCCGTGAAGAGCAGACTGTGACCACGGGGGCCAGCTCTAGGGACGGGCAAACTCGGCCACGCCCCGGGGCTCCACAGCCCAGAATTTGCTGCGTCTGAGCTCAGCGACATTTGTCACCCGGTCACCAGACTGACGAATTTCAGCCTCAACTGATTCCTCCCACCATTCCTCAGCCGTAGGGCATTTTGCTTCAGATCTAATTAAAATAATCTCTATTCAGATAAGGGATCACACAGCGATTTCCTACCACTGTCTGTAGACAGCGCTGTTTGTGGCATTTCTAACTGGGGAACGGCGCTGGCCCTGGCAGCCAGGCGAGGATGCCTCCCCCTCCCAGGGGGCCACCGAGCTGCCCGCGCCTACAAACAAGAAGGCATCCTCCTCTGGGGGTCACGCAGGCTGGTGGCCAAGCACCGCTGGCATCCATCTCACACCAGCTTTCCTCCCCGAGCCTCCCGGGCGCTCGAGGGTGGACCGCCAGAAGCGGCCGGAGCCGGACCGGGGATCGGGGTCAAGGTGGTCACTGGCTCCTACTCGGGACACTAGCGGGGCCTGGCAGTGACCCCCGCCACCAACCTCGCTGGTCTAATTTGGTGAAGCCCCAAACCCTTGTAATTGTTATTTTAATTCTTTGAGCAAAGAAAAGAAAAGAATGGGGAATAAGACAGTGGCATTTTTAAGTAAAAAGATACAATGGACTCCGGCTTCCAAAGCAGCAGCCTCTCAAAGGGGGTCAGAAAAACAAGTTGTCTGTACCAGGCCCATTGTGGACGGGAGACCTCACAGGGGCCCTTGTAAAGCGGCCATTTGTTGGGAGTCCACGCTGTCGCCCAGACAAAGCTCGATGGGGCCTCACCCCACACACCATTAGGGCACGGATCATTGACCCGGCCTGCCGTGTGGCCCCTCTTCCTGACGGCCCCCCGCCACGACCCCAGGAGGGGTTAAGGCTCCTGGGCGCCCCTGGGGCCACCAGAAGCCTGGGAGGACCCTCCCGCCCATCGCAGGTTCTGGGAGGTGTTTCTCCTCCCCCAGGAGCCCCCCAGGAGACGGGGTGCAGTGGCCCCCAGGCAGCGTGTGCCAGGGCCACGGCCAGGTCCTGTGCCTCTGGACGCAGGTGGCTGCCTGTCCCCCACGTGGCCCCAGCCTCTGCCACTTCCCACCGGATGACTGCAGCTTGGGCCTCCCAGGCCCTGGATGCTTCTAGTACCCGGTGCCGGACAGGCCCCCCAGCCAGCACCGCAGCGGTCACTTACCGGGTCACACCTGATCACTTTGGAGAGGAACCGCGTCAGGCGGTGATAGGACAGGAAGCTGTTGGCGCTTCCCAGGTGCAGGCCTTGCACCGCGGCCACCACGCTCCCGGCAGCCACCATGGAGGGCGGGTTGGAAATGAACTTCACATCTGCGGAGAGCGAGGGAGGCAAAGGGGTTGTGAGTGGGGACGCAGCAGGACCCCTGTGACCTGGACCCCCCTGAAGCCCTGTCCCGCAGATGGCTGGTCTTGAGGGGGTGGTCAGGAAGTGGGCGCCAGCAGGGGCAGAAGCCGGGCCGGACTCTCTGACCACGAGCTTGTGATGCTCATTTAACAACAGCAGAGGGACTTGCCCGGTGGCGCAGTGGTTAAGCCTCCGCGCTCCCAGTGCAGGCGGCTCCGGGTTGGATCCCTGGTCAGGGAACTAGATCCCACAGGCATGCTGCAACTAAGAGTTTGCATGCCACAACTAAGGAGCCCAAGTACTGCAACTAAGACCCAGTGCAACCAAATAAATAATGGTAAAAAAACAAAAAACCTCCCCATCCCCTTCCCCGCCCTCCGCCGCAAACAGCAGAAATGCTAAGCAAGAGAACAGCTGCTGGAAGAGACAACGGGGGGGTGGGGGGGGGGAGGAGGCACAGTGGCCTCTGCAGAGGGGTCATCGCTCACTCCCTTCTCTTAGCACGTGAGCCTGTGAATGTATCACTTAATCATAAAAGCCCGACGAAAAGAAAGGCGGGGAAAACCCGCAAGGACGCAGACGCGTCCCCTACAACACTAACCCCAAGTACCTGCGCTGCCTGGTCCCAGGGGGAGTGGCCGTCTTGCACATGGGAAGATGGGCTCAGGGAAGCCCCCACTGCCCTCAGATGCTTATCCCCACTTCATCTGCCTCCAGGGACACGGCAGGGCTACAGCGTTACTTCATCTGCCCGTCCTCAGCAGCTCTCAGCAAACTGCTGGGAAACCCTGCACCTCTGGGCAGGTGGGCTCCAGGGTCACCTCCTGGCAGCTCTCCGCAAACTGCTGGGAAACCCTGCACCTCGGGGCAGGTGGGCTCCAGGGTCACCTCCTGGCAGCTCACTGACATGGGAACTTCTGGTTTCCCTCCTGGCAGCACACTCGTCACGGACGTGAGGACACCTAAGAGGTGACCCAGCGCCTGTGGGCCGCCTTTCTGTCGCTCCCAACGAGAAACTCCTGGCAGGGGAGGCCACCGATTTCAGCATCTGAACCAGGGGGCCTCTCAGTGTGGAGCCAGGCCCTAGAAGGTCAGCCCCTACCCCCTCATCCTGTGCCCAGGAACTGGACGGTGAGCTGAGTGGGAGGGCACTGGGCACAAAGGGAGTGTGCGGCCCCCGGGGGCGGGGGGCCCCCCCTGCCCCTCCCACTGGCCTGAGAATAAACAGCCAGGGCCTCTCATTCAGCGGGGCGGGAGCCAGCGGAGGGGTGGGAAGAAGAAAGGCAGCCAGGCGGCCACACTGACGGGGCGACAAAGCTGCTGCTGGGCGCTCCGACCACTTGAAAAAGCAAGTCCCTCACAAGGCGCGCCCTCTCTCCCCTTTAAACGGGACCAGTTCCACCCGGGCTGGGAGCCAGGAGCCCGGGATGAGAGGTTTTCATTGAGGCTAACCAGGACTGCACAGAAATCGCTGTGGCCAGAGCGCAGGTTCTGACTGGCCGCAGCTCGAGACCCCGGTCCGACAGGGAAGGAATAACTAAACGCAGGCTGTGTGTGTGTGTGTGTGTGTGTGCGCGCACGCACGTGTGCGCGTGCCTTGGCGGGTGTATGGGCTTAGATTGAGAAGCCCGCAGGTTTCAACTCGGAAGCTCCAACAGCTGTTCCTATTCACTGCCCGGCTGCAAAGAGCCCAGCGGGCCACGGCCGGGGTGGGCATCGGAGCTGCACCGCTCCACTGACCCTGCTCAGGCCCATTCATTCAGCTCAGTTACGTGCCAACCTCAGAGGTACCTCACCGGCCGCAGAAACGCTCTCCTGCGTGCGCACATCCGTACACAGGTTAAAAGCAGGGCAAAACCCAACTCTGTGCGTGGGGGACGTGCCCCCTCCCGCCCCCATGCACACCCGGGAACCCAGGTCTGCAGGGCGCACGGACCAGCAAGAGCAGAGGCCACCCTTCCCCCGCCGGCCCCCTGCACCTTTAAAAGGGACCCTTGCTACACGGAGAGCAAATCATCTCCCGGGACTTTCACTCAAGCCTCCACTTCACAAAATCTGTTTGTTTTTAGGCTGTAATAAGTCGATCTCATCTCGAGAGGCCCCCTTGTGACTAAGGACACTGCTGTGTGCCAGTTAGGTTCCAACGGACCAGGACCCGGTCGTGGTGGGGTGCCGCTCCCCTCCCTCCCCTGGCCTGCCTGTCCCCCACCGGGGCCCACCGAGGCTAACGCATGTGAAAAGCTGGGTCACCCCTGACCATCCCTCCGCCTTCACCCGAGGTGTGCCCAGGCCGGGGGTGCTGGACAGTCTCAGTAGCTGGACAGCCAGCACCAAGCTCATTCACGGCCTCTGCGCCCGGCTTCTGCGCTGCCAGCACCCCACGCGGGCTACACACCCCGCCTCCTGGGGTCCTGGGAGAGGGGGAGGTCCAGGCTGCCCCAGCCACCCTGGGGGGAGGGCACGCAGGAAGTGTTCTCTGCATTATCTGCCGGAGACTTTGCCGTTTCTCTGAACCACTTTCAGCTCCATAAAAGGCTGCCGGGAAGTCCCTGGAGGCTTCTCTTCTCAGAGGCGTCCCAGCCGGAGAATGCCTCCTGCCTGCTTGCTGGGCAGGCCTGGAGGCTGAGGGGACGCGGGTGAGAGCCTCCCCCTCCCCGCCCAAGGCCGGGTGCTGCGGGGCAGAAACGCCTGGCGAGGCGGCGCCCTGACCCCTCAGATTCATCCGGGCCTCTGGTCTGCCCCCACCCCGCGGCTCGCTTGGAAGGACTCAGAAAGGGGTTCACGCCTTGAGCGGGCAAAGGAGGGTGGGGAGGCCAGCAGAATCTTCCCAGCTCTCCTGACCCAGAACTCCCGGTCCCCAGAGCACCCAGACGTCAGGAGGGTGACACGAGGTGGCAGGCTGGGGGGGCTCCACCCCTTCCGGGGAGGGGGTGAAGGATGCCAACTCCCCCCTTTGGTGCCCTGTCGCCCTCAGGTCGCACCGAGTGAGCCCCAAGCAGATTTGACAGCTGAGGCCTGGCCAGCAGCAGAGGTGGCCCACGGCAGAGCTGGGCAGGATGGGGGCAAGGGTCCTCCAATCAGGGTCTCCGGAGGTTCTGGGCCAGCTCATGGGATTGGAGAGGAGGAAGAGGTCGCAGGGGCTCAGGGGCAGGGCTGGGACGAGCAGGAGGCAGAACCGTGTGTCTCACTGGGTTCTGAGTGACTGGCCGTCTGGGGGCTGGGGAGAGGGCTGTGCCGGGGAGGGGCCCCCAGGGATGGTCCAGAGCGGTGCCGGGGGAAGGACGGAGGGCCTGCTGCTGCCGCCAACCACAGCAGCCCAAGCCCAGGCCGCTAGGAAGCCACTCCCAGGGCAGTGAGCTGAGCCGCCCTGAGGCGCCCCTGGCGGGGCCTCAGGCGGCCAAGCGCCTCTGTTGGCCGCCCCCGCACGAGGGCCGCTGCTGGCCGCCCAGAGCACGTGGTCCAGGCACTGCCGGCCGGCGCTCCCCACCCCTGTAGGCGCCCCTGGCAGGTGGCCCAGCCCGGGAGAGGCCAGGAGGGGGCCCCCGCAGCTCAGGCTCCTTGAGGACACGGGAAGGACTGGGGTGGGGGGAGGAGGCAGGCTAGACTGCCAAAGTCAACCCCGTTCAGCATGTAGTGACCCCCGCCTGGCGTGCGGAGCAGAAGCCACATCAGCTGGACACAGGCAGGCTGCCGCCCAGCCTCAGCGGCCCGGGCCCAGGAGCCCACACCCCCTCCCTGGAGCCCCAACAAGAAGCCCAGCCCTCTGTTCCCCGGAACAGGGAAAGAGGAAAGCTTCCGAGAGCGGAGGAGCCTGGGGACCATGTCCTTGGACAGGGAAACCGAGGCAGAGGGCAAGAAGCTCCTCCAGGGGCACCCAGAGGCCCGGCCGGCACCCTACCTGTGGCACAGAGGGCAACGAAGGTCTGCGCGTGTTTGCGGATGACCTGTTTGCTCTCTTCGACCACCGGCATTTTGGAGAGGAAGTGTTCAATGAAGTCGTGCGGGGTCGTGGCAGCCAAGTTCCACTTGAGTTTGTTCACCAAAACCAGCTCCATTTGCTGCGGAAATGGAGGGACACGTGCGTAAAGAGAGGCGCAGGCGCGGACCCCAATGCGACAGGGGGCGAGGAGAAGGAATGGGGCGTGTTGGAGGGTCCGGGAAGTTGGGGGGACAACGCGCAACCCCACATCCAAACAGAGAAGGTGCCGCTCGCAAAGGCTCCCGTTCTCGATTAAGCCCACCCTCCGCGGGTGGAGACCAGAAGCCCGCGACACCTGGAACGCGAGGTCTGGTCGTTCGCGCGGGCCCCTCGCCGCCGCCGCCGCTAGAGGGCGCACGCCGCCCACTTTTCGCGGCGCTAGGGGCGCCGAGGCGGTGGGAGTCGGAGGGAGAGAAAGTGTGAGTGAGGTGGGGCGGCGGGGGACCCGTCAGCTCCTCGAGAGGGGCCCCACCGGTGTGGCCGCCCTCCCTGGGGGCAGAGGGTCTCTCAGCGGCCCGCGGGGGCCCCTGGCTCTCCGCACCTCCCCCACCCCCGGGGTCCCACGGCTAACGGGGCATCCGGGGCGGTGGGGGTCCCAGGGTTACCAGCAGCTCGTCGGGCCGGATGGAGTTGTCAGTATAGATGCACAGCTTCTCGGCCGTCAGGGGGATGGTCTCCTTCATCTTCGAGGCGACGAACATGCAGGTGGCCCCCAGCAGCTGCAGGCGGCTCTTTTTCACGGGCTCCAGCGACAGGAAGCGGTCCAGGTAGTTCAT
Organism: Globicephala melas; assembly: GCF_963455315.2. NCBI lineage: Eukaryota > Metazoa > Chordata > Mammalia > Artiodactyla > Delphinidae > Globicephala > Globicephala melas. The sequence continues at coordinate 3,834,676 of NC_083321.1, forward strand.
GGCCAGCGGGAAGACCTCCTCCTCGCACTTCTGCTCCTCGCAGACCTGCCGGGGCACCGGGGGCCGTGACCGCCGCCACCGGGAGCGCCCGGCCCCCTCTGCGGAGACCTCGCGCCCCCCACCCGGCTCGCGCCAGGGCTGCGGGGCCCCGAGCGCGAGGAGGGTCAGGGCAGGGGGCGGCAGGAGCTGCCGCCGCCGCGCCCCCTTCCCCGAGAGTCCCCCAAACCCACCCACCCGAAACTGAAAGGGAAAGTCCCGGCAAGGCTGGCACAGTGGGGGCGGGAGCTGGCACGGCTGGCCGGCGTGTGCCGCGCGCGGGCGGCGGACCCCGGCCCGCGTGGGTGCTTCGGGATCCTCCAGGCCTGGGGTCGGCACCAAATGGGGTGCAGGGCCGTGGGGCGGGCCGCGGGGATGGGCGCCGCGCTCGCAGCGCCTGCGAGACACAAAGGTGGCGTCCCAGGCCGCCGCGCCGCATTTCCCCAGACGTCATCTTTTCAAAAAATATTTAAAAATATTAAAAAATTAACTGGGTATATAAAAACCCCCTGAAAATGACCCTCAGGCGGTCCTTTACCCAGGCCGGGGGTCGGGAGCTCGTTGCAGGCTCAAGGGAGAGCCCCAGGAATTCAAACTCGGGGGCCCCCCTTCCCCCTGGGCGCGGGCGCTGTTTCCCTCTCGCAAGGGCACCACGCCGCACTTTTAAAAATTATTTTAAAATACTTGCGGTGCACTCAGGAGCCCACTGAAGGCCTGAAAACGTGCCCCTGGACCCCGGCTCGCTCCGGACTGGTCCCCCAAGCTGAGACCCCCGCAGATGAGGGTCAATCCCCAGCGTCTCGGGGGCCACGCGACCTTGCAGCCCGGCGTGCTCTCCGGCCCAAGCTGGCCGTGCGGGGCGCCCCGGGACTCACTGCTTGAACAAAGGGGCCCCCTCTCCCGAGCGGGGTCCCCTCACAGCTGCCCGAGCTCTGGCCCCTCGCCCCTCCCGCCGGCTCCCGGTGGCCGCACGGCCCCTCGCGGCGGCCCCAAGCGCCTCGCCGGCCGCTCCCCACCCCCACCCTGCCCCCAATTATTAATAAACACTTTTGCTTTGCAATAAAAGAACAAAGATGGCGCATAATACTGGCACGAGCGTCCCTTGCATACGTGTCCATGGATATTAATTTAAAAATCAAATCTATGCCCCCTCCCCCTGGAGCTGGCGGCTCAGCGGCCGCGCGGCCGGGAGAAGAGGCGCAGCGGGGCTCTGGCGCAGGCGGGGACTGAGCAGTGGCGGTCCAGGCGGGGGCCGCAAAGGGCGCCCAGCCTGCGGGCCCCAACCCTGAAGCATACTGGGGTGCCCCGGTCGTGGCTTTCCCCCAAGGTACCCCTCCTCGACCGCTGCCCCCCAAGGGAATATCCGATGACCCCACCCCCACCCCGTCCTTGTTCAAAAAATACCCAGAATATCTATATATTTCGGAACTACGATTCCTATCAACACTCTGGCAAACTTCAAAAGTTGGGGTGGGAGGGAAGGGAGGGCGATGAGTGGCAAAGAAAAGTGGGTTTGCGCAACAAGTCGCAGGAAAGTGCTAAGAGAGCCGCCCGGAGCCCCGCACCTCCAGCATCCAGGTGGCTACGATCTTCCGCATGGACGGCAGGATCTCCTTCTGCACACACTTGAAGTAGGACACCGAGGGCGCGCAGGTCTCCTCCGCCTTGAGCATGGCCCGCAGCACCCGGTCGTTGAGGAGGTTGGCATCGGGGTACGCCCGGCGGATGGTCTCCATCTCGCAGCACAGGAGCTGGTGTGCCATGGCAGGGGCTCTGCTAGGCGGCCTGGGGCGGCGGTGGGTCCGGGGCTGGGTCCGCGCTCGGCTCTAGCTCCTGCTGCCCCTCGCCGGAGCGCGCGGACGCTGCTGCTAGCTGCTACTGCGCCGACAGCCCTCTGGAGGCTCTAGGACTTTGCAACTTCCAACAAAACTCCCCTGTAGTCCGTGTGACGTTACTGTTGTTAAGCAGAGATCAAAGCCGGGCAGAGAATGGGAGCGGGAAGGGGGGGGGGCGGGCGCAGGGGGAGGGGGCGCGGGCGCCGAGCGCCGGGGAGCGGCGAGGGGCAGAGCCCAAAAGCCATCCCGGAGGCGCCGCGCCGGCAGCGCGCGGAGTTGCCCCCGAAGCCGGGTTTTCATAGAAATGCAAATCGTCCCGAGGCTGCCTTTCTCCCCGCCGGGGAAGAGGGGTGCAGGGGGGCCTGTCGTCCCCGAGTGGGTCCCTCAGGATTTGGGGGGTTGGGTGAAGGTGGCTCTGCAGAGGGGGACAGCCAGAAGGGCGGGCAGGCCACACGCAGCCTGGGGAGACCGCATGGAGGGGGGACTCTGGAGTTCGGTGACACCCTATATCTGAGCCGGGAGAATGGGCGCATTTCCGAGAACGCCACGAGGGCACCCACGGGCGGAGAGGCAGCCTAGGAATCTTAGCGTCTACATCTTCTTTCATTTTCATTAACACGTGTAAATTTCAGGAACCATTTAACATTCAGGGACTCAGGGCAGAGCCGGCAACACTGGTGGAGGCTTCATTCCTGCACACGGGGGGGGGGGTCTTGCAAATGCCCGAGGGGGTAACCCTAAATGTTAAAGGACTTTCAGCCTAGCATGCGCTCGCTCAAAAAATAAAATAAAATAAAATAAATGCCCGAAAATTCCAGCAGCAGCCCAAGATGGTGGCCAGCATTTCCTTCATCCTGTCCTCCTCGCCTGGGGGAATCTGCGGGCTGTCTTCCTACCTTAGCCAGTCCATTCTTGCGGGGGTCCCCAATCCCCCCCACCCCCGCCCTGTCCCGGCAGCTAGAAAAACACCCTGAAAGGAAGGCTGCAAAATAGTGGTCTCTGTCCTGTCTCATTTTTTAAAATTAAAAATTAAGTTAAATCGCTGGAAATATTAGTCGCCTCTCCGCCTGGGACAAGACCACCGGAAGCTTCCTAATTGGTTTTGCTGGGGGTGTGGACGTCTCTTCACCTTTAGAACTTGCCCTGGGGCTGCATTCGTGAGCCTGAGGGGGATGGCGGGGGCTGGCAACAATCAGAGCAATTACAAGTTAAAGAAATGGGTGTATTGATCTGATGATTTTAAACAAAACCTATATATGTTCGTGGCTAGAAGAGAGTCCCAAATATTATCGCAAACTTGTACGACATATAAAAGAATATATAAAGCTTCTTTTCGAATTAAAGATTCAGTCTCTTTGGTGCTTATTTTTAAAATAAAAGGACATTTTGCTCAGTCTTAACATACTTTTTTTTACAGTTTTTACTCTACCTGCCCCAAATTAAGAAAACTGTTCATTAACTTCCCTCTGAATATAGTTTAGTGTCATCAAACCACCATATACCCTAATGTTAAAGGCTCAAAGAAAACGGATTAAAAAGCCCCCTTCCCTTCGCAAGGGCGCACGCCACAGGACAAGGACCTCCCCCCCCCCTTTTCGGGGCTGATTCTTCCCGCGCCCCCTCCCCCGCCGAGATTTAGGGTTACTAATATTCCGGGTCCAGGAGGGTAATTACCCCCGGCTCACGCCTCGGGAGCAGAGGGTGGCCCGACCAGGGAGCACCCACCGCCGTGTCCCCCTCCCTGGGCACCCACGCTCGCGTTGGCCCCCGGCACGCCGGAGCCTCGGAGCATCAGCCCGCGCACGAGGGCAGCCGGGCTGCTTTTTCATTCATAAAATCCCGACCGGGCGGCCGCCCGGATGATTTATGGGGCTGCGTGCTACCACCGGGCTGCTTCTGTCCCGGGGGGTTAGGGGACCCGAGCCCCGCGTGCGCCCGGGCCCGGCCCGAGGCAGGCTGGCGACGGCGAGGGGCATCGGGTCATAAAGAGCATCGCCCACTCCGGCAGAACGGGTTCTGGGTCCAGGAGGGAGCTTCCCCCTAACCCGGGAGAAAGACAGAGGAAACTGGAATTAGCATGAGCCAATGGGGGCGCGGCGCTGTTACTAGGCGGACCGGGCAGATCTCGACGAGGAACTCCGTTGATTTCCCCGCTCAGGGACGGGCGCAAAAGTGCAAGCCCGGCCGGCGAGCGTGAAGAGCCGTCCAGGAACCCGCGGGGGAGGCGCTGGAATTTGGGGCCCGGCGGGGAGCGCTAGCCGCCCAGCCCCCACCCCAGGGAGCCCAGATCTGCGTTCACCGGAGACTCAGAGCGGGCCAACAGCCTCGGGGCCCTTGAGAGCGGCTGCTTCCAGGAGAGCGGGGAAAGAGTTTTGATTTTAATTATTTTTTTCAGAGAGAAAAGCAACTTTTAAAAACTTTACTGTTTAAGTTTTAATTTTGCAAGGCCTTTAAAATACCCACCGCGAAGCAGGAACTGCACGTTCTGGGCTCATTTAAAGTGCTCTGCGCTATTTCTTGGGGACCCTGTGGAACAAAGGGCCAGTGGCCCAATGGGAAAGGAGACCACTCTGGTTGGAAAGAAAATCCAAAAGTAACTTATATCACCTTCCCACTTTCCTCGCCCCCTCGTCCCCCGCCGAGGTGACCGCGGCCGGGGAGGATCGCCGGCCCCGAGAGGGCGAATTCCGCGGCAGGAGCGTTTGCCACCGTCCCTGGCTGTGGGAACCTTCATTCAAGGCGGGGGAAGGGAGCGCGTTCATTCAGGAACCCGCGCGCCGCGGCGCCGACCTCGGGACGCACCGCGGCTGCGCGCCGCCCGGCCGGGGGCTTTGGGGAGGGGGTGCGGGGCCCATTGGAGACCTTCCACGGGCTTCGACCTCCGGCACCCGCCCTCCCCCGAGAGGACTGGGCGGCGGGCGGGCGCGCGCATGCAGGTGGGGTCACCTGCAGCCGCATACCTGGCGGCGACTTGAAAGGACTTGGCTCCAGCTACGCGAGTTTTCCATTGTTAAGCCCTTAAGTCGTTCTGGAAAACGCTTCCGAATGCGGACCGCGGGGTTCCGGGGGCGCTCGGGCTCCACTTCCCCCACACTGCTCGCTTTCGGGGGGCGTGTGGCGGTCCACGTACTGAGGTAGCTCCGCCCCGGCTACCCGGCGCGGATCCCCGGCCCCCGAAAGCTGGGGAACGAGCCCGAGCAAACTCTGGCCCCGGGCCCACCCGGGACACTCACACGCTGGGAACAGGGGCAGCCGCATCTCCCACCGCCCCAAACCCCGGACGTGCGTTTCCGCCTCTGATCAATTAATGTCAGCCACACGCAGACCCCCGCGCACCAGTCTTGGGTCGGGCAGGTTGCGAGGGTGGGACACCCATCCCCCAGCTCTTAAGGCCGTGGGCTAGGTGTGCGCGGGAGATGAAAGCAAACCCCAACAGGTGTGTGTGCGGGGGTGGGCGGGGGAGGGTGCTGGCTCCCGCAACGCCGCTGGAATCCCAAGGGAGAAGGTGCACTCTTGGGGATGAAAGAAGATTCTAACTCCTTGACCTCCGCCCCTCAGAACGCATCGCCTGCTGCCCTGAGCAATATGAAAGTCCACTAGGAATTGCCTGGCCTCTTGGCCCAGGCCCCTGCGCGGTCTCTAACGAAGGGTCGCGGAGTGGGCGCCCAGGCTCATTAGATAATCACCTCCAATCAAGGCGAAGGAATCGGGCTGGAGGTGGGGATAATGACCTAGGAGGCCATACCCCTCCCGCGTCTCCCGTGGCCAAGCCTACCAGTGGCTGAGCAGATCCCCCCGCCCCCCCCACCTCTGCCCCGGGACCGGGGCGCCGCTGCGTAGGCCCGCGGGGCCTCGGAAACCTTCCGCGAGGAGGACCCTCGCTAAGACCCTCGTTGGGTCCCGCTGCACCCGCTCCGTCGCCTCCAGGACTTGTCACTGCCCCCCCCCCCGCAGCCCCCATCCTCGCCCTTTTCCGGAGAGTGCCTGCGGGGAGGACCCCGAGTCCTCGTGCGTTCCAGCCCGCTTTTTTGCACCTTTGAAATGCCCGAAAACGTTTCCATCCTTCGAATTGGCCTTGGGGATGGGTGCGGGGACGACCGGGGTCTTAGTTGCGGGCAGTCTATGAGTTACAGGGTTCTCGACTCTTGCCGTGGGGGTCGGGGTAAGGTTCCAGGTGCGGGGAGAGGGGTTGCGTACTTAACGCCCTGCACGCCTTCCCTTGGGTCCCTCGGCCTCGCGCTGTCAGGGCTGGCGGCGGGACACGGGTTTGGACCCGCTGGGTAGTTCTGGGCGTGCGGGGTGCTAGGGGCCCGATAGGCCGCGCTCTGTCCCCACGCCCCGCCGGGGTGCTCGAGCTAGGATCGCCTGCCCTGGGAGTCCGAGGACACGGGGCTGGGTACTGGGGTGCGGCCCCGCTGGGGAGAGAGGGGAGGCGAGAGCGCGCGCGCCGCGGGAACCTGAGCCTCGGCTCCGGAGCCGCGCCGCGCATTCCGCGCATTCCCGCCCGGCCTGGGTTCAGCCGCCACGTGGTCGCTCTGCGCGCCGCGCTTACCGTAAAGCTCAGAGGAGACGAGCACTCCCCAGCTTCGGAGCGCGTGCGGACCTCCCAGGGTGCGCCGGACCTGCCCACTCCTGGTGCGCAGATAGAGGTTGCTCTTTTACGTAATAAGTAGAAGTACTGCTGGAGTAATGACACACTCATTTGTAAAGACAGGCAGGAAGGGTGCTCAGGCCCCGCTGGTATCTCAGTAGGGCGACTGTCCATCTCAGGAACGTGACCGAAACGGACCGATGACCATTCTGCCTTCCCAGCAGTGACAGCGAAGAGGAGGAGCTGCAGCCGGCTGATGGCTTTCTTCTCCTTTTTCTGATTATTCCACATCAGTAGGTGGCTCAGTGCAATACCCTGTGAAACTGGGAAACAGAATCCATGACGTCCTTAGCGCATAGGAAACGTCCATAAAGCTGCCTATACTATTTTTTTAAATCCTGAGGTGTCTTTTTCTGAGGATCAGGATAATAATCTACTTTTCAAGGATTCATGCAAAACCAAACCACTTTTCAAGATGCCAGGAAGTTTGCAAGCGTATTTGTGAGGATGCACAAGAGTATCACACACAGACCTACATCTGCCAGTAGGGCAATCAAAAGCTTCTGTAACTGCCATGCAACCTTGGACAAATCTCTCTCCCATCTGGAAAAGCGGGTATGACTGTGTGTCTTCTAAGGCTGTGGAGACGAATAATTACGGTAATGTGTGTGAAGCGTTATTCGTGTATTTGTTCTTGTGCGGAAAGAAGGCCGTGTGATGCATGCTGTATGTGGAATTAATTAAACATTTCAGTTTATATTCAGAAAGAGGATTTAAAAATGGCTTTATAGTCTATAAATTCACTTTTATTTGGTGACTTCTCCTGAGCTGTCTGTGGACGTGAGGTTTAAATCCTAGAACACGCATTAAAAAAAAAAAGTTTAACCACGTTCATCTTCCCTTCTTCCTTCTCAACATGCAAACGGAGTAAAAAGGTTGATTAAAAAAGGAAGAGCATTAATTAAGGGCACAAGTGTCAAGGCAAGGATGAGGGTCAGAAACAAAAGGAAGGATTTCTGGGGCGTCAAGGGAAGGGGACAGCCTGAGGCCCTGCCCAGGTCTCTGGATGGCGGGGGGGGGGGGGCCAGGGCCTGTTGCCCTGTTCACAAAAGGGGGAGGCGATCACAAGTGAAACTGACCAAACGTGCGGGTCAGTGACACTGGCAGAAGCAAAGAGGCAAAAGTGTCAAGAAGCCATGGACTGAAGCCGCTGACGGTGTCAGTCCATGGTCAGGGCACAGTCAGCCCTCAGGGTCCCTGCAAGGAGGGAAGGGCAGGGGGAGGCTGGTTTAAACATTTAGCTACAGCTGGAGATTGCTGGGGAGAGAGGGCTTCTGGACCACCAGTCTGGAGGGCATCCCGGTGCCCCCAGGACTCTGGTCATCCATTCTCCTTTGCTCCTTTGGACCAAGTTGTCTAATCAACTTTCTAACCCAAAGAGGAAGCTGGAAGCATCCGCTGGGAGGCTTCCAGGCAAAACGCAACCTTAGTGCTGGCAGCTCAGCCAACAGGCAAAAAAATGTTCCATGAGCTCCTGTGGAGTGAGATGGGTGAGCTCCTCCCTCCAACATAAGCCTCAACCCTTCTTTGGCCTTTGGCGAGTCAGGTGGTGTATGAGTTTCCCAAGGCTGCTGTAACAGAGAACCACAAACTGGGGGGCTTAAGACAACAGAAAAGGATTCTCCCACAGTGCTGGAGGCCAGAGTCCAAGATCAAGGTGTTGGCAGGGCTCTGCTCCCTCTGCAGCATCGTGGGGAGAACCCTTCCTGCCTCTTCCAGCTTCTGGGCCTCCCATGTCCCTTGACTTGTGGCCATATCACTCCAGTGTCTGCCCCCGTCTTCACAGGACCGTCTCTTCTCTGTGTGTCTTGTCCTCTTCTGTCTCTTATAAGGACACCCGTCATGCAATTTAGGGCGCACCTGGGTAATCCAAGAAGATCCTTAACTTGATTCCATCTGCAAAGACCTTATTTCCAAATAAGGTCGAATTCACAGGCTCTGGCGGTCAGGAGGTGACCACGTCTCTTGGGGGCCACCATTCAGCTCACTACAGGTAGGAAGAGGGAGAAAGATGGTACAGGTCTTAAAGCTTAAACTAGGCAAACAAATAAGGTCTTGCTTTGTGTCAGGCCTTGTTAGATATTTCGGGGCAGGGAGACAGGGCCCAAATATGACTGAGTTATGGTCTCTGTCTTCTAGGGCTTTCCACTGGGGACCTGAGAAATAATGCCTGGAAATTTTTTTCTTCTTTAATGCAAGTTCATGGCCAAGTCGGCAGGTGCCTTCTGCAGGCAACCCCCATCCCTGTCCAGTTCACTCCTTTCCAGAGGTAGCCAGGGAAAAATCACGAGCAGCACGATTGCAATTAGAATTTTAAGGAGGGGTAAAGAGAAAGGCTTCACCCGAGAATGAGGAAGGCAAAAAGGGAAGAGAGAATGTTCTAGATATTTGAACAGCGTAAGCGAAACCCTGAAAGGAGGAGGTGCAGGATATGCACTTGGCTGAAAAGCAAAGAATCTCTGAACGCTTTAAAGCAGATTGGGGGAAAATGGAGATGCAGTCATCCTCGGTATCCATGGGGACCGGTTCCAGAACTCCCTCAGATGCCACAGTCCAAAGGTGCTCAAGTCCCTTATTTATAAAAGTGTAGCGTCTGCCTATAACCTACACACATCCTCCTGTATACTTTATTTTTTTAATTAATTAATTAATTATTTTTTGCTGTACGCGGGCCTCTCACTGTTGTGGCCTCTCCCGTTGCGGAGCACAGGCTCCAGGCGCGCAGGCTCAGCGGCCATGGCTCACGGGCCCAGCCGCTCCGCGGCATGTGGGATCCTCCCAGACCAGGGCACGAACCCGTGTCCCCTGCATCGGCAGGCGGACTCTCAACCACTGCGCCACCAGGGAAGCCCCTCTCCCGTATACTTTAAATCATCTCTAGATTACGTATAATACCAACAACACTGTCAGTGCTATGTAATAGTTGCCGTCTGGAGGCAAATTCAAGCTTTGCTTTTTGGAACTTTCTGGAATTTTAATTTTTTGGGAATATTTTTTGACCCATGGTTGATTGAATCCGCGATGGGGAACCCATGGATATGAGGGCTGGCTGTAAGGATAGTGTTTTTGTTTGTTTGTTTGTTTTTGTTTCGTTTTGTTTTTCGGCTTGCAGGATCTTAGTTCCCTGACCAGGGATTGAACCCGCGTCCTCGGCAGTGAAAGCACGGAGTCCTAACCACTGGACCGCCAGGGAATTAATTCCCTGTAAGGATGGTGTTGACCTCACAGAGTTTTCACGGAGACTAAACGAGTTAGTGTGGGTAAATCCAGGCACCCAGGGAGTGAGGCCATTATTAGCCAAGACTCACGATAAGTCTGGAAACTGTAGGCATGAAAAGGAGCCCCTTCATTAAGTCACAACCGACTCGTCTCCCCATGTTTTTCAATCAAAAGCTTCTGTAACTGCCAATGAGTTCAATCAACGTGAGATTAGCAAAGTTGTTATGCCGAGTTGATACCCTTCCAGACATAGAGGAAAATATCTGAGGGTTTCTTTTTATTGCTTTGTCCTGGGTGAATGTATGGCTTCCTCTGTGCTTTTAGAGGTATTGAAAACAATAGGTCTCGCGATCCTTTGTCGCTTCCCAGACTGGGATTACAACGGCAGGAAGGGAGCCACTGAGGGTCACAGAGGGCAGAGAGCAGGGTCGGGGGGCCACGAGGGTGAGGTCAGAGTAGCTCTCTGGGAAGAGGAATCTGGCCTCACCCACCCCTTCCTTCTGCCTTTCCCTTACTGGCTGATGAGGCCAAGCTCAGAATCCACCCACCAGCACATTCCCACATAAGTGTCAAGGTCATAGAAAGAGGCTGTTTGGAAAGAGGAGATGAAAGATAGGGATGGTGGCAAGGAAGGTGTGATTGCGAAGCAGGGGAGTGGGGGAGGAGGGGGGAGCAGCAACCTGGAAGGTGGGAGCAGAAAGGAAAGTTAGGAACGCACCCCGCAGACCTCTTCCTGTACAGCCGCACAGCATCTTTACAGAGAGCAACTAAGTCATTTTCACAGCAGCCTCTGAGGACCGTCACTTCATCCCCATTTTACAGACGAGGAAATCGAGGCCCACAGCGTCATGAGCTCTGGCAGAACTGGGATACTTCCGGCTCTGACTCTAAAACCCAAGGGAAGAGGCGAATTATGAAGCCCCCAGAGATTGCAGCGTCCACCTATTTTTAAAACAGCTTTATTGAGATATAATTTACACAGCATGAAGTTCACCCACTTAAAGTGTGTAAGTCAGTGATTTTCAGTATACTTGCAGAGTTGTGCAACCATCACCACTGTTTAATTTTAGAACATTTTCATCACCCCCAAAGAAACCCCAAACCCGTTAACAGACACTCCCTTTTCTTCTCCCCCTCACGCCCTTCCCCAGCCCCAGGAACCCAGTAATCTGTTCTCTGTGTCTCTGGATTTGCCACTTTGGATGTTTCCTGTAGATGGAATCCTCCGATATGGGTTCTTTTGTGTCTTCTTTCATTTAGCACGATGTTTCCAAGGTTCGTCTGTGTTTTGTAGCACACATCAGTACTTCGTCCCTTTTTGTGGCTGAGTTATAATTCACTGCGTGGAGGCGCCACATTTGATGTCTCCATCTGGGTTGCTTCCGTGTTTGGACTGTGAGAAGAATGCTGTTCTGAACATTTATGTTTCCGTTTCTCTGTGTGACAGGGATCATCTTTACTATGCAATCAGGTGGAGGGTCAGTCTTGGGGGTTTTTGCTCTCTGGGACCCAGGAAGAGACCTGGATGTGTCCGAGGGTTTCTCAGTGGTTTCAAACCCCCTGCCTTACCCGTCTTTCTCTTGCCCTCTCTCTTTCACCTTGTCTCCTACAGCGTCCACAGGGAGTCCCAAAGCATGGAACCTAAGCAAATATGCACCAGAAATGCTTTTTTTGCCTGACGTTAAGAAACTCAATAGGATGGATACGAGCCCTAATTAGGCATGCGCAGTAAAGAACAGGGTGAGGGAGGGGCGGTCCTCGAGACCCCGGGAAAGGCAGCCAGGGTGTGTCAGCTCTGACCTTTACCCAATAAACCCGTACCTTTAACATCCCATGAGTAACCCAAGGGGTTCAACCTGTCAAAAGAGCTTCCAGACTTGAGAGGGAGGAAGGGGAGAAGTCTGGAAGCATGTCCAAGATTCTTCTCTCTTTTGACCGGTAGGTCTGGGCCTGCAGAGCCCCCAGGGCAGCTGACTCACCTTGGAACAGAAGGCTTATCACCGCACCCCGCGTGGTGAGGGAGTTGGAGTGTTTCCACGCAGTGGCCCTTTGCTTTGTCTCCTCCGCCACAGAGGCGATAATGCGCTGAATTGGGGACTGGTGATGGTGAGAATCAGAAGAGGTAGAAAATCCCTTCTGTGGGACTGGCAGGGCATCGAGGCTCAGGGGTAGCCATGGCTGAGGTCACAGGGTCTGGTGACAGGGTCGGGGCTATGGCAGTCGTGCTGCAGGTCTGGTGTTGGGGACGGTATGGGCCCCTCCTGAGACAGGATCGGAGCACGGTCTGGTTGGGATTCATGCTGCCTTTACCTCCCTTGTTCCCGCCTGTTTTCTCCATCTGGTTTACCTTTTCTGCTTAAATCCATCAGCATTGGTTTCGGTTGCGTTAGACCAAAAACGAGCATGAGGAGGGCACCTTGACTGAAGACATTTGCAGCTCTTGCACGAAGACCTATGACGTCCCTGCCAAATATGCAACTTACAAGAGTCACCCTAGGAACAAGCTCAGGTCCAATAAAAAGGGACGGTAGATCATCAAGGGATTATTAAGGACTAATTAATGGATTATTCACATCCCGATAATGAGGGACGGTATATTCAGAGAATGAAACAAAGCAAGATACAAACGTACAGTACTGCATTAGCTCAACTGTAGTACTTACGTAGCTGATTTGAAGGACATGTGACAAAATGGAAAGAGCTGAGCCTTGGGGAGGTGACAGCGATGATTTTTTTCTCCTTCCTTCTGTAGTCTATCACGTGCTTTCCATATACTGTATCCTCTTATGAACAAATATTATCTTAAAACCAGAAAAAAGAATCCAACCAGAGACAACTCCAAAAGATACAAGGGCATTTTCCAGGCCCCCAGGTCCCCTGCTGTCCTTGGGACACCTGAGCCAGACCCCCTGTGGTCCATCAGGCAGTAGCCACATGGGGTCCTCCCCATCATGGAGGAGCGTCCCTGGTGCAAGTTCAGGAGGAGCCTCAACTCTCACATGACTCCAGCAGACAAAGCGGTGGGAGGCTGGTGTTTCAAGGCAGAGTTTAATGGGTCCCAGAGTAAACAGTGCTCGTAAACACATAGCCAGTGTGATCGTCACTGGGTAGTGCCCATTTCGGAGTGGACGAGGCCCAGACTTTGCGTCCTAAGATGCAGGGCATCGGCTGAAAGCAGGAGGAAATGTAAAGGGGAACCGACAGATAGAGCCTGACGTGCACAATGATCTCTGCTCTGTGACCAGCAAGGCTGCGGCTGAGAGTATGAATGAGAAGCACTTGGGGCAGCTGTCTTCTCCTCCATGTGGACTTGGACCACATTATCTCTGAGAATTCTGTGGTCCTTGGGAGGCACATGTGTGTGTGCTGATCCAGCAGTTGCCTGCTGTCTACTAGGACAAATAAAGGCACCTTGAAGGGGGCTAGACCTAGAGTGTCCCACCCCTGGATTGTACACAAATAGACGTTGTACAGACAGAATCACTCAAGGAGAGACTGCTGGGGGAGGAGGCTGTGGGGCACGTATCACTGTGTCCTCTGAGATCCATTCCCTACAGAAATGGAATTTTTAACTAGGCACCTACTATTCACCTAAAGACTACATTTCCCAGCCTCCCTTGCTGCTGTATGGCCATGTGACTAGTCCTAGCCAATAGGCTGTGAGTAAGAGTGATGAGTGAAACTTCCAGGTTGGGACATTAAAAGGTAAAGGCATATAGCAAGGTTGCAGGATACAAGGTTAATATACAAGAGTCAGTCGTGCCTACCTATGTACCAGCAATGAACAGAATTTGAAATTAGAAAAACAGTATTGTTTACATTAGCACTCCCCCTCCCCCGCAAATAACATACTTAGGTATAAAGCTAACAAAATTTGTACAAGATCTATCTGAGGAGAACTACAAAACTCTGATGAACAAAATCAAAGAGCAAAATAAATAAATTCCATGTTCACAGATAGGAAGACTCAATCTTGTCCAGATGTCAGTTCTTCCCAACTTGGTCTATAGAGTGCTATCTGATCAAAATCACAGCAAATTGTTTTGTAGATTTTGACAAACGGATTCTAAATTTTATATGGAGAGGCAAATCCAACACAATATTAAAGATACCCTAGAAAACCATAATTCAAAAAGAGTCATGTACCAAAATGTTCATTGCAGCTCTATTTACAATAGCCCGGAGATGGAAACATCCTAAGTGCCCATCATCGGATGAATGGATAAAGAAGATGTGGCACATATATACAATGGAATATTACTCAGCCATAAAAAGAAATGAAATTGAGCTATTTGTAATGAGGTGGATGGACCTAGAGTCTGTCATACAGAGTGAAGTAAGTCAGAAAGAGAAAGACAAATACCGTATGCTAACACATATATACGGAATTTAAGGGAAAAAAATGTCATGAAGAACCTAGGGGTAAGACAGGAATAAAGACACAGACCTACTAGAGAATGGACTTGAGGATACAGGGAGGGGGAAGGGTAAGCTGGGACAAAGTGAGAGAGTGGCATGGACATATATACACTACCAAACGTAAAATAGATAGCTAGTGGGAAGCAGCCGCATAGCACAGGGAGATCAGCTCGGTGCTTTGTGACCACCTAGAGGGGTGGGATAGGGAGGGTGGGAGGCGGGGGAGACGCAAGAGGGAAGAGATATGGGAACATATGTATATGTATAACTGATTCACTTTGTTATAAAGCAGAAACTAGCACACCATTGTAAAGCAATTATACTCCAATAAAGATGTAAAAAAAAATAAAATAAATAAAAATAAAAAATAAATAAAGGAGAACAAAGTTTGAGGACTGACAGTACCTGACTTCAAGGCTTACCGTAAAGCTGCATCGTTGAGTGGAACCACCATTGTGAATAAGATGCTCGTCGACACTGTAATCATCACCTGGCTTGAAGTTAGGACTCTTACCCTGCTCTGGATGTAACTGCTCCCCTTTCCCACTCACCCTGTGGGCCGCGCCTGAGGACTCTATCTCATGATGCTCCTCCAAGCTCAGGTACTCTCAGTGGCTCCCCAGGGCCCCCTGAAGACATTCTCAAGTCACTAGCCTGGTATTCCAAGACCCCCTTTGCCCAAGTCAACTTCTCCCTTACCTCTCATTCCTCCTATAAAACCTTCACATGTGCACCACTCGTCTATTTCTGCCCTTGGCATTCAGCCTCCTTTGCAGTGGTGTCCCCCCTGCCCTAAGTGCATTACAGCTTGGCCTTCACGCAAGACCTAAATGCTGTGCAACCCCTTCACGAAGCCTGCTGTGTGGTCAACCGCATGGCTACCTCCGACCGTGGGCACTTCTCACGCAGAGCGGGCCGCCCACATTGCTGGGCTAAAGTGTTATTTCCTTTAGAGTCTATAACCATCCGTCGCGTCCCACCACCATCCCGGACTTCCCAGGAGCTCAGGGGAAAAAGGGACCCCAGGTTGGCCTCCCAGGGAAGCCGTCTCTTTGAAAGTCTTGAGAGTTTGGAAATCTCACTTTGAGTTTTGATGCAAGGGTGGGATGCAGGAAGGGAGGGTGTCTGCCCGCAAAGGTAACTCTTTGGATGTCACGCAAACACCCAGAACTCATAGATTCAAGCACCTCGTGATCGGAGGCGCAGACCGAGGCAACGAGGGACTCGTGAACGCAGAGCTCGCAGGGGACCTCTTGGGATGGAACCTAGGCTGGCGGCCCTCCAGGGTTCTCAGCTTGGCATTCTGCTGTTGCAGTTCTTGTTCTGTTTGCCGCCAGACTCTGGCTTGCCATGCACAAAACCTCCTCAAAAGAACACGAACGGGAAAATTAGAGGGAGACTGCCGAGGAGTCTTGCAAAGTTGGAAAAATGAGCGTCTCCTTGCTGCAGAGTGCCTGGCCCGTCCCCTAGGTCCTGATTAAGGGGAATTGGTGCTCGTGAGGGCCTTGAGCAAGAGGCCTCTGGTTGGAGACAATCTTGTGGCTTTGGCCTGTAATTTGGATTCGGGGGGTCAGACACAGTTAATGTGATAAACTCGCAAACCTCTGCTGGTGACCAGACGTGGAGTACGGCCCCCACGGACAGCCCTCAGGGCTGGTGGCACACGTACTCAGCCCCTGTGGCTGCGACAGGCCGGGAAGGCTGAGCCTCCACAGGCCGTGGAAACTGCTCCTTTCGTGGCTGCCTTTGGAAATCTGGAAATAAAAGTCATTGGTCTTGTTTGCCATGTTGCTCTAAACGCACGCTGATGGCGGGCTTGATTTTTGCTGGACGTGGGTCTTTGAGGTTCTCCATGTCCTAGACCGTGAACTTTTGAAGGCAGGAGGGGAAGCATAAAACGTACCCTGTCCTGGGGTCATGCTCGCTGAGGGGCTTCGCACTGATGTGTTGGACCAAGGAATGAGGAATGAATGGGATAAAGGCGAAAAGATGTGTCTTTGGTTTGAAGAGTGATGGCCCTCGGGTCATTTCAGCTTGGGGTTTGCCCCAAGAGGTCCTCCCGATGACCAAGGTCATTTGAATGTCGCCAGAACACATGGGTCCTTTTTGGCTAATGACCACTTTGGTTCCTTTCTCTTGCTTCCTGAGTCCCCAAGATCAGGCTATTGAGAAGACAGATAAATTTTAAGTGTGTGTTTGTGTGTGTTAAATGTTGTGGGAAAATTGGGAGGCATGGGATGGAAGTGGTTGGATGGGGTGAGGGGTGGATGGACGGGGTGGGGAGATGGAGTGGGGGCTGGGGGTGGAGTGGAGGAATCACTGTCCACAGCCATGGGTCTCCACCCTCTCGGTCCCTGCAGGGCCCCTGGGCTGCATTCACCACCATTGCCCTGTGAACGTATGTGATATGTGGGTGAGTCTTCCATGCTCTCGTTTTACACTTACATTTCTTTGGTTCAACCCCCCACCCCTGCCAGTGACCAAAGTAGGGTGAATTCCCTCTTTCCCTCCATGTGGATGTTCTAAAACGGGAATGCTTCCTAGGAAACTGAAGACAAACAAATCAGCAGGATATGAGACCGAATAAGACGTGAATGAGTTTATACAGTGCTAATTTCCGATCCTAACTCAAACAAAGATCTAATCAGGGGTCAGTTGGCTGAGCTGACACCATCGATGGGGAAGCAGGCTTCTGTTTCTTCCCCTTTCTGAAGGTTAACCAAGATACGTACACATCTAGTGCTAAGTATACCTTCCGGTTTGCCTGCGGCAGGACATGTGATTTTTGATAACATCTCTGGGCAAGATGATAATGGAGTCCGGTTGGTTTTACCCAATGAAACAGGGACCCCTGAGCAATGGCAACTGAGGAAATGGGGCTTTAGTGACAAGGCACAGGGCTCTAGTCCTGTTCAACTCTTTCCCAATGAGTTCAATAAGAAGTTGAAAAAGCCTGCTTGTCTGCATGGCAGACAATGGGCAACTTCCACTCAAAAGATTTCTTACTAAATACAGCTGAATGGGACAACATTTCCTATGCTGGAGTACATTCAGGTTCTTTCAAAGTTTTCACTTTTCTAAATAAAATCTTTATACAAAATACGTCTCTTATTTTCAGTCTGATTTCCAGTACCCTAGTGCTCTGTGGGATGTTAGTAAAGTTACCACAAGAAAGGTTCTGGGGACCTATTAATTGGGTAAATGCTAAATACTCTTGGAGATTTGTGGTACACACTTGTGTGTAAAGGCACTGAAAAGTCCTGCAGTGTAGAAACATGCTCGTTTGGCAGGGTTCCAGAAATTTTCTTCAGAAACACTGCCTCAGAACATGTTTTCCAACGTGATGTAAAAGGATATGAATAGTTGGTCTCTTTTACTCAATAAGACAAACAGCGCTGTCAGAATACTCGCCAGACACAACCAGATTATGGCAGGCAGGAGAAAGATACTCTTTTCCCTCAACTCCTCCAACACAGAGTCTTATCATTTTGGTTCTTTCGGCTGGATTCACAGGGGTATACTAATACTTTCGTATTGTTTAGAGTTTTATTTCTTTAATTGCTAGTGAAGAAGCTTTGCATTTTCCCATGTGACGATGTGTTACCTAAATTTTCTGGCATATAAATTTAATTTCTTTTTTGTCTCTGATCACTTATTAAGTTGAAACTGAATATCCATCTTGTATATTTTATACCGATACCTTATATCCATGGAAGCTTAACTTTTTATTTGTTTATTACACATTTTCCCAATGCTGCTGCTCTTTTAAAAATTTTATCATGCATATGATTATGAGAGGTTGAAATTGCTTGTTTATTTTAACATATTCAAACCCTCCATCTTGTCTTCAATGAGATGTTTCCATTTCTTTAGTCAGAATTTGTTTCCTTTACATGGATGGGAAAAAATGCTATTCTATTTTCTTCTAGCTTGTTAAAACAAACCTGAAAAAAATTAAAATGTGTGTTTTCTCATCATACAAGCAATACATGTTATGGAAAATAAAAATAAACAAACATAAGAAAAATATAAGGACCTGCAATCTCACCACCCAGATAGCACTGATAATATTTTTTTGTAGCTCTTTTCGGACTTTTCTGTGTTTACATACAAGTTCAAAATTTTTTAACTTTAATTTTTTTCAAGTGTACATACCCTTGCCCATGCATGTATGTATATGCATACGTGTGCACAGGCGCACACACACTCTTCCACTGGAATTTTGGAATTTCACAATTTATCGCATGGCTAAGAGTACCAGTAAAAACCCTTTGACCTTTATCAAATTTGATGGTGTGCAGGAAACCGGCTCTGTAGGAAGGAGAGCCCTGATTCGTGGCTCTTGCTGATTCCTGTGGTGTAAATACTCTCAGTGTGGCTGACGTGGCCGATTTCAAGCTCTCCGAGATTTGTCAGATGGCTTGTGAATTTCCTGAATATTTAACGTTTGGCTCCAGCCCACTAGCCCGTCCTCTTTGTTCTGTTTCTTCTTCCTCAAGAGCAGAATAAAGTTCCGCTTTTTTGCCTTCCTTTTTTTTCTCCTATTAGGGTCTTTTCATGTGTTTTGTAGTCCCAGGTAAATGGATACTCACTTATTTGATTTTTAAAATTGCTTTTGAAATCTCTTTCATCTTACATGCATTTTCTGGTTGCCTGATACTCATATAAGACACAGTTGGTAAACATTGTTTTCTTATGTAGCATAACTTCCAGAGTTAATTTACTCGCACTTCTGGTTGCTTTCCTAGGTTTATACGCATGACCACAGCACAGCTGATGCTTGTATGTCTTCTCTTCCTGCATGTGTATGTTATTTCTTTTCCTTATCAAATAGCTTTCGCCAATATTTCTAGTTTTATTTTAAAATAGGATTGATGACTGGATGGGACGCATCACAGAATGATTATGATTTTTAATGCTCATGACTTATTACTTAAGTAATATTGGTTTTTGGATCCACAATTTTTGTTTAGTTATACGAATGTTTAGATAGTGAGTTTTTTCAGATGGCTCTTTGACGTCTATTGAGATAATTAAATCACATTTTACTGTTTCTTGTGCTAATATATGATAAATCATTTTCCTACTTTATCGCCACCAACTTATTCGTGGGATAAACCCTACCTGGTTGCTGTAGACACTTTCTTCTTTGAGGTGCTGAGAGTCTCTGCTTGTATTTGGGCCTTTAAAGCACGCTTTTTATTTAGGAATACTTTAGATGGCAAGGGAGTTCCCATATATCCCTCACGAAACGTCCCTGTTATTAACATCTTACATAACGACCGCTGGTGCATCAAAGCCAGGAAACCGACATCTGGACACTGAGGTTAACTAAACTCCAGGCTTCACTGGATTTTGCTAGGTCTCCTTAGTGTTTGGATTTCTGGGTCTATGTTTATGACTGACGCTAGCCTATACGTTTTCACTGTTCTTTTCCGTTTGATTCAAAACTCTATTTGTGTCATACTTATGTAGTGTACCCCATATATATTTATTTTTTATTGAAGCCTAGTTGATTTACAATGTTGTATTAGTTTCTGGTGTGCAGCAGGGTGATTCAGTTTTAAATAGACAGAGTTTTTCATACTCTTTTCCATTATGGTTTATTTCAAGATATTGAATATAGCTCCCTGTGCTATGCAGTAGGACCTGTTTACCTGTTTTGTACACAGTAATTTGTATCTGCTAATCCTCAACTCCTAATTTATTCCGCACCCCATATATATATTTATAATAGTCTATTGAATGGAAGAACTATTTATTCCTTGAAGGATATGAATTTTCCACGATTCAGGCAGGTGGACAAACGTATACGGGAGGTTAGTGTATTGTGATAATAATCTGTGTTCCTGCTGTTCTAGAAGAATCCAAAGGAACGAAACCTTTTCTTCCCTTCCCTACCTCTCCTTCCAGAGGGCAGGCAAGTCCTTGAGACAGGGAGATGGGGGCCTCTCCACCCACAGGGGAGGGTTGGTTTGCTCTGGTTTGAGAACAGTGTTGAATTGGCTCAAGGGCAGGGGGAAGCCAGGGTTTGCATCAGGGGCTGGAAACAGCAGCTAGAACTGCAGGCAGCTGGACCTGGTAGGCACGATGGGGCTGTATTTAAAGGGGGGTGGGTGCTTTCCAAGAGTGGGGAAGACCCTTGCCCTGTTCCCCATGGCATTCAGAAAAGTGGCAGCTCACCACCTGGCAGGGTGGCACCTGGGCGCCAGGGTGGGGGACGGAGGAGGGGGAGTTTGGGGGTATACTCGGGGCAAAGGATCCCAGTGCCCACACCTAGCTCGGCAGGGTGCAGCTCCATCTTCCAAGGGCCAATGAGGGCAGCTTGTCGGCGAACCGGACGGCCCAAGGGCCAGCGGCCTCTCTCCCATCGCAGAACTGTGTAAACTTCCCAAACTCTCTTGCGTGACGCGGATAAAGCTAAGTTACATCTCTCTAGGGCTGCAACATATGAATTTCAGGGGGCCGTAAACGTTCAGTCCGTAGCCCGCCTCTTAGTCTCAAGTGGCTTATTGCTACAGAAGGATCTTTCCTCACTCCATCTTCTCATTTTTGCCTTAAGCGTGGGGGAGAGATGTGGACACCGGCCTCTGAGGAATCACAGCGCTCATAGCGTTAGGCCTCCCATCAGAGGCCTTCTGGGGCCCGTGGGAACGGGGTTACTGTTAAATGCCTTCTGCAGACTCACATTAAGGAATCTTAGAGTTGAATTGCTGCAGCTGCCCTTTGGGAAACTGGCCTGCCCATCTGTAAATTCGGAGACGGAGCCTCCCCAGGCACAGGGAAAAATCGCGGTTCAAGAATTGAAAATAATGTGGTTAACAGTAATTTAGAAGGCTTTTCACTGAGCACGGTTTAAAACAAGAAAGAAAAAAAAAAGGGAAGAAAAAACAGCTTGTAAAAATCTGTTTTAAAAACCTCACTGGAAGTTGTCACTTTAAAATACTACCATTGTGCCTAACTTAATTCAGTAAAAATTTTTTTTTCTTTTTTTTTTGCAGTACGCGTGCCTCTCACTGTTGTGGCCTCTCCCGTTGCAGAGCACAGGCTCCGGACGCGCAGGCTCAGCGGCCACGGCTCACGGGCCCAGCTGCTCAGCGGCATGTGGGATCTTCCCGGACCAGGGCACGAACCCGTGTCCTCTGCATCGGCAGGCGAACTCTCAACCACCACGCCACCAGAGAAGCCCCTCAGTAAAATTTTTATTAACGATTTATTTCCCCTCTCTTGCTTTTGCACTCAATAAAAACATCTCAACAACTTTTTCAAATGTTCCCAAATCAAGCCTTTTATCTCCACGGGGTCAATTCCACCTGCCAATTTGCAAACGGGCTTGTTTGGGTCAACAGACCACAGCATCCTCTCCTCGGCGAAGTTTCCATTTGCAGGCAGGCCAGGCCTGCTGCTGGCCCTCACCCTGCCCTCTGGAAAATGTGCAGTCAAAAATTCAAAGATTTTTTTTTTTTTTTAATTGGCCGAGGCTGTGTGTGGTGGGGAAGCAGAGCACGGATACAGGATGCTTTTTTGTTGGATCTTATGGCTTTTACAGCTTTGCAGGTTTCAAGGTAAGGAGGGCTTACCCAAGAATGGCAGGTCCACCCTCAGGGACCCCCTACTCCCTGGCCTGAGACCTCAGAGGGGTGGGTGCGTGTTTGCTGCCCTCTCTCGCCTTGTTCAGGGAGCCCCTCTGATGCCCCGGCTCCTTTCCAGTCTCTTCTGTGCCTTCTGCCATGGTCCCCCAGCAACCTGGGTCAGTCACTCACCTGAGAACTGCTGAGCATCTTCCTGCATCTTCCTGTATCCTGCCCTGTGTTGGGCAGGGTACCACCCGCTTTTCCCCGCCTGGAGCCTCCAACCAGGTGGGCACTTGACTCCTATACAAACCCATCACAAAACAATGGGCAACGATCAAGAGTCAGTGGGGACACATAGAAGAGAGAGCAGTCAGGCTTCGGGGTGCGCGGATGGCCCTGCGAGTGAGAGCGGTTGGAACTTACAGGAGGGTGGAGTTCCCGGGGGAAAGGTGGGGAGGGTAGGGGTGCCGGAAGCAAGAAGGGTGACCGCAGGCGTGGGTGGGGCCGGAGTAGAGAAGGCAAGGAGTCAGGCCAGGGAGTTTGGGATTTATTTCAGCGATGCTGAGGGGATGCCCAAGGTCCTCGTGTAGAGCAAAGTTCTTAGGCGGTGGACAGGATTGAAGGCAGGAAGTCCTGTTGGTGGGGGTGGGATTCTGACTCTGCGATACAAGGCCAGCCTGGGTGGGCTGCCTCTTCTCTAGTTCCCTAGTCCAGCTGGGAGGATCGAACCCCTTAAACAGTAAACCAAGAACCTCCTTTTTTAGCCATACAGCATGCGGGATCTTAGTTCCCCAACCAGGGACTGAACTTGTGCCCGCTGCAGTGGAAGTGCGGAGTCCTAACCACTGGACCGCCAGGGAAGTCTCCCCCTGACCCCAGAACTTTCTTGAGGAGGTCGGCGTCTCATTCATTCATTTATTTTGTGTCCTTGCCCTGGAGCTAATGTCCTCTATGTGTCAAGCTGGCCTCTGCTAGCTTGACACAATTAAAGGGACCCCACATTCCTCACGCGGCACGATTCTCATGATGCTGAACAAAATCAAAGCTCAGTCCTGTGGACGCACCTTCTGTGCCAGTGTGTCTCTCCTGCTGGTAAAGAAGCTTAACCTGGGCGCCAGGGCGTGTGAAACGATGATCATTTTGGCAACACGACGGGCTAATACGATGACAGCAAGACATCTGTTTCCCATCCCGTGAAGAGCAACTCAGTCCCTGTGGGTCAGAGGTCCCTAACCCAGGGTCCGTGAGCTTGGATGGAAAAAGTTACATGTTAATTTTTTTTTTTTTTTGTGTGTGTGCGCCAGTGGATTGTGGGATCTTAGTTCCCTGATCAGGGATTCAACCCATGCTTCCTGCAGTGGAAGCGCAGAGTCCTAACCACTGGACCGCCGGGGAAGTCCCAGTTACACATTTATTTTCACCGATCTCCAGCTGCAGTTGGACATTCCGAAGACAGTGGTAGCCACAGAGCGAGTGGTTTGCCACCAGAGGAACATGGATGTTTCAAATCACATCACGGTTTTTGCGTGTATCTAGAAATGTTCGCCTTAATCCACCCTTCAAAATCACGGAAATTTCTAGACTTACTGCTGGGTTTATTTTACGTGTCAGTAAAGCAGGGCAGTTTCTATATCACAGATTAAATTTTAAAAAGTATTTGATGAACTGATTTTGGCACAGTTTCCTTTGTCATCCTATCATTTTATCTTTTGCATTTATAAGTATTACTCTGAGAAGGGGTCCACTGAATTTAATGGTCTGCTACCAAGTCTCCCAGCCCGCAGGGTCACCGGCCTTAGCCCACGTCCCCTGGGGGGTGGGGGGGGCAGCGAGTCTCAGAGACATGGAGCTCAGAAGGGACAGGGTTCCAGTTCAAAGGCAGTCCTTCGGACCCCAGACAGCTTACCTCATTTCTGCTGCACCCTGGCCCCGAGGGAACGCTGACCACCAAGGACATGGCTGAAGGCAGAGAGAAGCCCTGCTTGGTCAGAGAACTCCTTGACTGAAGGGTTCAAGGATGGAAAGGAGCCCTCAGCCAGGCCACTCCCTACAGGGAGCCCCTGCCCTCGTGATCTTTTCACCCCCGAGGAAGGAGAAATGCAAACCTGGGCCCTGAAATCAGAGCGTTCCAGATGATTCCCTGTGGATGTGGTTCGTGGAGGACGTGGTCTCAGGAATGAATACAAAACTTAAAAAGTTCCCAGAGAAGTCGTGGGTGGTCCGTGCATCCAAGAAGGTGCCCCAGGCCGTCTGTTCATGACGAGCTGGACAGGCTCCCCAGGCTTCTCGCTGGGTTCCTTGTCCGCTGCGCCACCCCGCCCTCCCTGCCCAGGCCCACGCTCCCATGGTGACGTGACCGTGACGCCAAGGGCCCTGAGCTCTTAAACAGAGACTTTCTGTTTCTGTTTCTTTTCTGCTTCCTTTGAAGCCGGGTGGCCTCCCTGAGGGAACCCTGGAGGAGGTAGCCCTGCTCGGGGTCTCGGTGCCCAGCCATCTGCTGGCAGGGAGTGTGAACACGTCGGTGACGCATTCAGACAATGACCGCCATGGTCAGGGCGTGCAGAGCCCTGAAGCGCCCCTCGCTGCTCTCCTTTGCTTCCTGACTTTGGAGAATCTGGGGTGGTTGAGAGTCACCACTCTGCTGACGCTCAAAGGGGAAAGGTGCCTGGCGCTCCAGGCTGCAGCATCGCCACCTCCCTTCTTTGGGGATGCCGCCTGGTCCCCTGCCCATCCTGGAGCCAGTCACGCTGGGATTTCTATCTGAGTCTGAAGTGCCCCGTGTCTCCCAGCAGATGTTCCACCATGAACCGGATCCACCCCGGACCTCCTGTTGTCCCCCAACCCTACTGATTTCTCTCAGTAAGCCAGTGGTCCCCCAGATCCCTACAGCCACTCAGACAACCCGAGGCACCCGCAGACTCCCTGAGGTCCCCCAAGACCATGAAGGCCCCCCCAGACCACTGAGGCCCCAGCGCCCCCAGATTCCCGAGGTCCTCCCAGACCCCCTGAAGCCCCCCAAGCCCCCCAAGTCTCCTCCAGACTCCCCGAGGTCCTTAGACTCCCCGAGGACCAAGATCCCACACCTGGACAGGCTGCAGGGAGTGGCCTGGCTGAGGGCTCCTTTCCATCCTTGGACCCTTCAGTCAAGGAGTTCTCTGACCAAGCAGGGCTTCTCTCTGCCTTCAGCCATGTCCTTGGTGGTCAGCGTTCCCTCGGGGCCAGGGTGCAGCAGAAATGAGGCAAGCTGTCTGGGGTCCGAAGAACTGCCTTTGAACTGGAACCCTGTCCCTTCTGAGCTCCATGTCTCTGAGACTCGCTGCCCCCCCACTCCCCAGGGGACGTGGGCTAAGGCCGGTGACCCTGCGGCTGGGAGACTAGACTCAGGAAGGCTGAGTTGGTCTTTTCCCTTCCCCTCGCCGTGAGGGCTCCAGCCCGGCTGGTGGCCTGCAAACACCAGGAGCCAGCCTCCAGGAAGGGACCAAGGACACTGGCCTCCTCGGATGGCACGACGAAGCCAAGAGGGGTCACCTTGCCCCCGGGGCAGGGATACGCGGCTGGCCCCTCTCTCCGTCCACTCCCTTCTGGGACAGCGGGCAGAGAATTCACAACTTCCCTCCTGCCCCAGATGTCCAAATATTTTTCTTATCAAGATGTTCATTTTCAGCAAATTGTACAAAGAGGAAAATCCTACAGAATGAAGAAGGAGGAGGGGGAGGGGGAGAAGGAGGAGAAGAAAAGAGGAAGAAGAAGGAGAAGAGAAAGCTGTTTACACTCTAGGAAACAACCACAGGGAGAGAGCAAACTTCCTAGCCGTGGAGACCAGAGTGCCGGCCTCACGATCCTGTGATGAATCCACTGACTTGTTGGGCATCTTCCTTAAATGACCTTGAACCTCACTTATCCTACTCAAAGTATTCTTCAGGTAATTGGGGGCCCGTTTGGGCTGGTGGCCCCGAATTCTCAGAACAAAATTTGGGGGCGTGGTCTAGTAGAAAGAACAAGAGGTTTGGAACAAGGCAGACTCCGGTGTGAATTTCGGAACTCCCAATGGATTTCGGTATGTCTTTAGATCTCAGGGTTTCAGTTTATAATACGGGCAGCATATTGTCTGACAGTGTTGATTCCCAAGTTCATGGTGCTGTGGAGGCCAGGCTGGGAATGGGATCGTGTCATGAAATCAAATGTCACGCTGACACACGGGCTCCGACTGCCTGACCTTCCCCCCGACGTCAGGGAACTGAGGCAAAGATGAGAGTGATTCTGACCCCAGGCTCTTTCACCTTATTATCTGCCTAAACTTTAGTCCCTGAGCTTAAAACCCAGGCAATTGCCTTAGTTTATTGCTTCACAGTTAAGACGTGGCCACCGTCACGGTTTACCCACTTAGCCAGCAGGTGCTTGTTGGTTTGAAAGGGCTTGGCTGGGCTTTCGCCCTCCCCGGCTGTGCTCCCTGTCCATCACCCTTGCTCGCTGTTTCTCACTTCCCAGTAAAGTACGTGCAGGTAGGAGAAGAAAAAGGAGAAGGAAAAGAAGAAGAAAAGAGGAAGAAGGAGAAGGAGAAACAAAACCCTTGTTTCAGGTTTTGCTAAGTGCATCTGAATAAGGGGGTTGGTACAGAGTACCCTCTGAAAGCAGAGCCCCAGGATGGGATTCTGGTGTTAGATTACTCACCAGTCAGACAGCAACGAGGACCCCATTCCTGGAGGTAAACCAGGTGGTGACCATCCCGGAACACAATTACCAAGGCTCTCACCTGTGGTTACTTGGGCTCAGGTGTGCCAAGGAAGGGAGGCATTGGGCTGTGCAGACGGTGACACTTGAACAGCACAGAAATCGGCTGCCTTTTGTTAAATGGCCCTGGGATCCTTGAAAGAGAAAGAGAGCCTCGGACAGCATGTAGAGATGTCCACCTCCTGCAGGGCAGACTGTCTTGAAAATCAGACCCGGGATCTGATGGTACGAGTGACAGAGTTGCCGAGGAGATGGACAGATAGGCCTGCTCCAAGCCCCGGTCCTGAGGGGAAAAGAGTGAGACGCTGAGATGCAGGGTGGGGACACTTAGGTAGAGAAGAAAGACTGCACCTCCGGCTTCCCCCAAACCCTCCACATCTACAGAAGTAATCTCCTTACCCTTGACATAGGGGAGACCCCCCCCTTTGCCTAGAGGTTCCCCAAAGGCTCACTCAAGGATTTGACATTTGTCCTTCCCTAATGGATGCCCATGACCCCTCAATACATTAAGGCTGATAATTTGATGACTAGGGTCAGCCCTCAGCATGGCCGCAGAGGAGAAACACATCAGGCAGTGAAGAGAGCAGGAGCTGGTGAACATGTGCCCATGGGAACTGGGAAGACATACGTGGCAGTAGATCTGGCTCAGTTCGCAGACCCACACCCGATTGATGGATTGATTGGTAGGGAAGTGGAGTCCCCTTGAAGAAGGAGCCTGTAAATGTCACCGCCAGCTTATGCTGTAATCATTTCCCTGCTCCTTCCCCAAAGTGACATGTGGCTATTTACCTGGGTAGCTATGTCCTGAGAAAAGAGGGGTACCCAGCTTTCCAAGGATTGTTGGATGCAGGATCTGATGCCAGGAGACGTGAAACTCTGTTGCTGTCCCCTGGTGACAGTGGGAGCTCGTGGAAGCCAGGTGATAAATGGAGTCCCAAGTCCATCTCACAGTGGATCCAGGTCCATCCCTCAGTGCATCCACGGACTCACCCTGTGATCATTTTCTTGGTCCCTTATTGTGTCACTGGGGTAGCTGTACTTCAGAGTTAGCAGGACCCTGGCTTTGATTCTGTGACCCGTGGAAAAGGAGCCATTCAGTGGCAATCCCCTGCTGGCTGAGGCAGTAAGTCAGAAGCAATACCACCCCAGGAGGAATTGCAGAGACTTAGTGCACCAGAAAACACTCAGGGATACAGGAGTGCTGCCTCATCCCATCCGCATTCAACTTACCTGTCTGGCCCCGAAAGTGCCAGGTGGGTCACGTGCATGATGTTATTGTAAACTGCACCAGATGTGGTGTATTTCCTGGAGGAGACTGACACAACCTCTGACACTGGTGTGTGGTTACGTACCACACACTTACCTGTTTAGGTACTTTTCATTCTTCCTGTAAACTCTTGTTTTCAGCTGGTAAAACTTCAGGCAGAAGAACATCCTGGTAGCATTGATCTGCTGGCAATAAATTGTCTCAGGTGTTATTGATCTGAAAATGCCTTTATTCCAATTCTCTTGTTTTTGAAGGACATTGTCGCTGGATATAACATTCTGAGTTGATGAGTCTTTTCTCTCAACACTTTGAATATCTTTTCCCACTGTCTTCTGATCTCTATTGTTTCTGATGAGATATCAGCCATCATTGCTGGCTTGTTCCCCTGTAGGTAATATGCTTTTTTTCTCTGGCTGCTTTCAAGATTTTCTCTTTATCTTTGGTTTTCAGTAGTACTCTGATGTGTGTAGGTGTGATTTCGAGGCTTTTTTTTGGGCTTTGTTTTGTAATTATCCTGTTTGGGGTTTATTGAGCTTCTTGGATCTGTAAGTAGTTTTTTCCCTATTATATGAAAATCATCAAAGTTGGGAAGATTTTGCTTTATTTATTCAATTTTTTTCTGCCTCATTTTCACTCTCTTTTATTTTTGGGACTCCACAATTACACATATTCCAGGCCATTTGATTTTGTTCCAAAGGTCTTTGAACATTTGTTAATTTCCTTCAGATTTCTCTCTCTCTCTCTCTCCCTCTCTCTCTTTTTCTGGCTGTGTTGGGTCTTTGTTGCGGTTCAAGGGCTTCTCATCACGGTGGCTTCTCTTGTTGCGGAGCACGGGCTCTAGGCACGTGGGTTTCAGTAGTTGTGGCATGCGGGCTCAGTAGTTGTGGCTCGCAGGCTCTAGAGCGCAGGCTCAGTAGTTGTGGCGCATGGGCTTGGCTGCTCCGTGACATGTGAGATCTTCCCGGACCAGGGATTGAACCCATGTCCCCTGCATTGGCAGGCGGATTCTTAACCACTGTGACACCAGGGAAGTCCCTCTCTTTTTTTTTTAGATTGGATAGTTTTTTTATTGATCTGTCTTCAGATACTTTCTATTGTCATTTCTAATCTTTTAATCCACTTCCTTTTTCACTTGCTATTGTGCTTTTGAGTTCTAGAATTGCCATTTAGTACTCTTTTCAAGGTCTAATTTCTCTGCTGAGACTCCTTATTCATCCATTCATTAGGGCCACATTTTCCTTTAAGTCCTTGAACAAATTTATAACAATAGCTTTAAAGTCTGTATCTGCTAAGTCCAACATCTGGGCTACCTCAGGGTCGGTTTTCATTGAGTGCTATTTTTTGGAGTATGAGTCATATTTTCTTGGTGCTTTGCGTGTCTAGAATGTTTTCTATTTTTCTATTATCTGGAGCTGCATATGACACATTGTAGAGATTTGGAATTCTGCTATTTGCCCCTGAGTAGTGTTGGTTTTTATTCTCGTAGGTGGTTGGATCCCTGGCTGATAACTTGAACTTGCATAGACTTGGATCTGGTGTTTCCTGAGCCCCTCTAAGTTGATTTGACTTGCCCTCTGAAGTCTGTCTTTAAGCCTTGTTGAGACTTGATTTAAGGCTCTGATAGAGTATAGACTAGACCTTACTGTAGGTAATGGTCTTTACTCGTAAGGCATGACTTTTCTGATGTCTCTTAAGTCTAGAATAGAAGTAAAATCTCTCCTTTCTGGCTGGCCAGGAACTTCAGCATGTCTCAGCAACGTTTGGCCTCTCAACTCCATAACACCTGCTCTCAGGTAATTCTTACACAGTCTTTCCCTGCATACATGCAGCCCCGCCCTTAGCCAAGGGCTTGCAAGTCATCTCCACACAAATGCCTGAGATGCTCCCACTTGGCACAGCGCCCTGACCACAGATTCAAGTCACTCTGGCCACCTTCTCCAGCTCAATGACACTGATGTGTCCTGCTCTGCTCCAGCTCCTGCACCACGGTCAGGAACTTTCCCCGAGGCAGACAGGCAGGGCAATTATTGGGGTTACCTTATGAGTTTCCCTTCTCTCAGGGAATCACAGTCTTTAATGCCTGTTTTCTGTTGCCCAACACAATTGCTTCATATTCCCCCCCCCCCCATTTTATAGTTCTTTACGGCAGGAAGCTTCCTCTGGTAGTTACTTGTCCGTCTTGGAGACAGAAATGGAAGTTGGATAATATGCTTCTACTGATCTAGGAATGTTTTTCTCCAATCCCATCGGTGAAGAGGATAAAAAGCAATTTGTCATTATATGAGAAGGATAGCAGTTCATATTCACTGTCTCGCTCCAGATTGGTGTTAACTCTTCTGTTCTCCACACAAGATACCTCACAGAGACCATAGTCATCTCGATATTCTACAGGTCATGCCGGTCTTCTAAACTGATTACCCGTGCTAATTGGACATGGTGAGCAGGGAGCAGAGAGTACCCAGAAAGGGGGAGACAAACTCATGACGATATAAGGGGCTGCATAACAATGAAATGAGTAGGGATCCAGTGTCTGGGGTATGCTGGGATGGCACCTTTAAGGCAAAGAACCATTTGGTGCCCATCCTGCATCTCCTACTACTAAGAAAGAAGCACGACACTTCATGCTGTTTGGATTTGGGGGGGCAACATACATCACTTCTGGAAATTCTGTTTTAACCAGTTTATTGAGTGGTTTGAAAGGCTTTCTGTTTCACGTGAGACCCAGAGCAGGAGAGGGCTCTGCAGCAGGTGGAGGCTTCAGTGTAAGCTTCTCTGTCCCTAGAGACATGCGGTCCATCAGACATGGTGATGAAGGCGTCCAGGGATGGAGTGTACAGAAAGCCTCGCTAAGAGCATCTCAGCACGGACCTGTAGAGTTCTGGAGCAAAGATGTGTTCTTTACAATTGGAATTACCTGCCATTTGAAGACCAGCTCATGGTCTGCTAGTAGGCTGCCGTAGGGATGGAGTGCCTGGCCAGGGGATGCCAGGTGGCTGTGTACCTGGAGTGTCCCTCATGAGCTGGCTGAAGACTGACTCCTTTTGCATTACATCCCCACTGAAGGATAGCCCTGAAAGAGGGCAGGTGGGGCATACCTCAGGCAGCACACTGGCTGCCCACTGTCCATGGAGAGAATACTACCCAGAAGCAAGACTGTCCATAGACTCCTGGACAGGGGCAGACAGCTTGGCTGATGGGACAGGAGCCTGGAAGGAACAAAATTAGAAGATCAAGGGCAAGTTAGTCTGGAGATGGACCTACGGGAGTGGGCAAAGGGTGTGAAGGTGTGGGGATGTCTAGTGCCCACTGGAGGGCCTTTCCCATAGCTCAGGCACTCATTCAGCGACCGGGTAGGTGGGACAACTTGTCCTGGGGATAACTGCCAGTCTTTCTACTTTATTATGGCACAAAAGAATAAATGAAAGACGACGAACCCAAGACCTCTCTCTGGCTGCTCATTAAGACAGACTGTTGTGATTGGTCAGAATCCAAGGCAGGTGTGGTGGGTACCACAATCATCCCCAAATATGCTGTTGATGATGGAGAAATGAACAAGACTCCACAGGAGACAGCAAAGATATCTTCTCTTTCATGGAAATTATGTTGCTAAGAGCGTGTTCAGAGCTAACGGCTTTTGGCTTGGGACATGTTGAGTGGCACATAGAAACCAATACTCATGCTGGACGCCCAAACTTGCAGCAGCAGAGACAAACGATGAACCTTCAACATGGCCCCATTCCTTGAGGACACCAGCTAACCCCTTAGTGGTGGATTCCATCGGCCCCCTTCTAATCTGGACAACATAGCAATTTGTCTTTTCTGAAACTGACACTACTCTAGATATGGGTTTGCCTTCTCTGCTAACAATGATCCTCCAGCATCTATCAAAGGGCTTACAGAATCCATCACCAAGGTCTGACTGCACACCTTGGACCAAGAACTCATTTTACAGCTGGGGAGATACCACAGTGGGCACATGACAGTGAGGTCTACTGGTCTTACGACCTACTCCCCTCAGCCAGAAGCAGATAGCCTGGAAGAATGCTGGCGTGTCCTGTAAACGACTCAGCTAAGGGGGCAAGAGCCAGAGGCGCTGGAGACCCTGTCTTTCTTCCATTCGCCCTCTGAATGGCGAATGCACCATGCAATGCAATGGTGAATGCAGTGGTGAATGCACCTGATCAATGGCCATATATGGTGCTGTGTCCCCCAAAGACAAATCGCATGTATTCTAGAGCAAAGGCTGGGAGTAGGAGGGACATCGCTCATCGTCAAGCCCCCTGTGCACCTTGCTAGAGATGCACGCAGCACATGTCTTTTGCTTCCTGCCTCCAGGTCCCTCCAAGGACCACCGTGGGCGCGTGCTTGGCACTCGTCCGCCACGATCTGGAAGTGCTAGGAAGTCAATATTTTGAGGACTGATTCTCTGTCCAGTGGAGGCTGGGAGCTGACAGATAAATGTGGGATTAATGCTTCCTTGTCCAGATGAAGGTCCTGGAAGTCATTTCACATGGCTCCTCTGGGAACAACCGTGGGAACTGTCCCAGCAACCAGCGACCATAGCAATAGCAGCTCCAATAAGCATCCTTGTATTGGCTTTTTCCGGCCTCGCTCACCCAGCCCCCCAGATCACTCTCCTCCAGGAAGAACTCGCACTGGAGCCTTTGTTTCAGTCGCCATGTTCTGGGGACTCCGAGCTAAAAGACATGGAGAGTCCGTCAGGCCACTGAGGGCTTCGGCCATTCTTCCAACAATGTTTCTTGAGTTCTCACGATGTGCGTGGTGGTATTTTGGGGCTAGGGATACGGCAATGAATTAGACAGACAGGCCCACACCCACCCCATGAGTGAGAGACAGATGATGACATGTAACGGAATAATCATGCCAGGTAAGAGATCCCGAGTGTCAGTGGGGGTAGACAGAGGGGGAGCAGCTAAAGGGACCAGGGGGCAGTTGTGCGGAGCCCTGAGTGAGGCAAAGGAGGGAGCCGGGTGACCAACAGGGGTAGAGTACCCTGGGTAGAGGGGACAGCAGGAGGCCACATCAGGGACACGAGGGTCATTTTCATTCCAGTCCATTCAGTGTTTAGAAATAAAAAATATTCAACTTCACGTAACACCCCTGAGAAAGTGGCTTAGTGGGATTACACGACAGCTTCATGTAGTGGTGAGCCTGGGTCCTCCATCCATGTGTGTCATACCGCACAGGGTCCTCCATCCATTTTTCTTGCCCAGGGAACAAAACCTGGGCCAGGAAACTGTGTTTCAAAGCTGGCAGATCAAAAGGTGAAACAAAAAATACTTGCATCTGGAGTCCCTTTATTAGAGACCAAACTTAGTTAAGATCAGTCAAGTCTTTCTACTTTGTTATGGCACAAAAGAACAAATACAAGATAACAACCCCAAGACCCCTCCTGGGCTGTTCATGTAGAAAGACCATTGGGATCCGGCAGAATTTAAGCCATTTGTTGTGGGTACCACAATCATCCCCAGATGATGCTGTTGACGACTGAGAGAGGAACAAGAATCCATGGGAGACAGCAAAGATATATCTTTTCCTTCCTGGAAATTATTGCTAAGGAGTGTGTTCAGAACTAATGGCTATTGTCTTGGGGCACGTTAAGTGACCCATAGAAATCAAAGGGCTTTCAAGGGGTTCAAGAGCAGGTGTGGTGGCGAGACGGACATGGCAGGAGTCGGCGTGGCCGGAAGGACAAAGTTCAGATGATGCCCACAGCATTTTGTTGCAGAAAGGAAGGCATGCTTTTGGATTCTGTAATAACACTCTGTATTTGTGGTCTATTTTCATCTGAGGATCTCAAAACATTTTCAAGCATTCATTAAACTTCACAACAGTCTGATGCCCTTGGTATAATTAGACCCATTTCTTCGCTGGGTCATCTGAGGCCCATTAAGATGGGCCGACTTGCTTGGAGCCTTTGGTCCCAACTTTCCTGTCTTCCACCCCGGCTTGCCCGGTTCATTTTAATGTCACCAAATCAGAGAGGGATGTGAACATTTAAACAAATCTACTCTGAAACCAGTTACTTAACGAATTCTTGGGCAAGCCCTCCATGGGCCTCTGGGACCACCTTGCTCTCATGTTCATTCACCACAGCCAATTAACCAAGGTTTTTTTTTTTACATGCTTTTATGAAAAGCCGTTGTATGCAAATATTGGGAGGCAGGAGATTGATCCCAAGGAGGGGTACAAATGTGCCCCTTTCCCATGGCCTGGAACGGACTCTGTCCCTGGCATATAGGAGCCTAGGTATGTCGCTAATTTCCCATCATTCTGCCAGGAGGCTATAAAATGTCTTTTCATCTTGAGTTACATAAGTATCCAAACACATAAGGAGACTGTTATTACAAAGGCAACCACACAGGGCAAAAAAAAAAAGGGTTTCATTTATTCTGAATATGTGCACTAAACACTTTTGATGTCTTTTCAGGGACTCCTAAGTACTAAGAAGGAAAAAAAAAAGTGCACAAAAGACCTTTTAAAAATGCAACCTGGCTGTGGCTGATGTCGGGTCTGGCGAGAAATCTATTGTCCATAAGGCGGGGGCCGGGCCATCATAATCCATCCTATGATATTTGCATTCCGTTTCCCTTCTGCCCAACGGGCAGCTTATGCAAAGCAGTTCTTAGTGTTCTTAGGGGGGGTGGGGGCAGGGAGACAGGCTTGTACACATACTTCAAAAACTCTGCTCCTGACAACGGAGAACATTTTTTGTAAGTATGCCGCGCTCTGGGTGTTTTCTCCCCGCTTCTTCAGGAAAACAGATGGGTAGTTTCTCTGACAGTGAAATTTATAGGTAACCGAAGGAAGTATGCAGTAAAAGGATAAATTCCCTGTTTTTAATGTTCCCCATATAATCAAGGGCCTCTTTCACTGAGGTACCCACTGCACTCCATCCTTCCACATTCCTTCCCCTTGACTGGCTCTCAAAAGATCCATTTCAACGAGGAAGAAAAAAAAAAACCCCGCATTGAGGATGATGGTTGCTGATTCTGACACACAGATAGGTTGTCTGTTAAACAGATAGCTTTGGCTCGGCCGTATCGGACAACTGACCTCCGGGTGAGCCCCGTAGCAGCCTCACTTCTGCAGGCGATGCGGGGGAAGCCGGCCCTGTAGATTAGGGGGCCCCGGGGGAACCAAGATGGATTCGGGTGCTTGGTTTCATCTGTAATCTTTTCAGTGAGGTGCGTTCAGTCAGCGACTTCCCAGGAAGACTTTGGCCGCATGGAAAGAAATTTAAGTTCCCAGTCTGTGTCCCCAGGGCCATCTGAATGGAGCTGGTGTTTGATCCCGTCCTGCTCCCCGTGCCAGTCCGCGATACCATCTGGGGTGCCCCTGCACTGGGTCGGCTGGAGAGGAGGAAGGTGGCTGGCCTGGGGAGTCAAGGAATTCAATCCCAGCACGTTTTAGTTTGACAAACGTCGATGGAGAATTTACTAGGGCCTGTGTGGATGAATAAATTAAAAAACGAAATCTCCACTGGGAGGGACAGGAATGTACGTGACTAATGCAATGCAAGTGAGGATGCCATATATATATATATATAAAGAGAGGCACAAGAATGTTCCAGATAAATGTTTCATTCTGTCTCAGAGAACCCAGGATGATATTCCAGCTGGATTCTGATGGATAAATGAATGAGAGGAGGGCTCCGTGAGTTTGCTCAGGCTAAAGTCCTACAGCCTGAGGGGCTCAAGTATTGATTGTCTCCAGCCCTGGAAGTAGGAAGTCTGAGATCAAGGCTTCAGCAGAGTTGGGTCCTCCTGAGGCTTCTCTCCTAGGTGTGTAGACAGCCGTCTTCTCCCTGTGTCCTCACGTGGTCGTCCCTCTGTGTGTGTCTGTGTCCTGATCTCCTCTTCTTATAAGGACACCAGTCCTATGGGATTAGGGCCCACCCTCGTGACCTCATTGTACCTTAACCACCTCTCAAAAGGCCCAGCTCCAGTCACAGTTACATCTTGAGGTGCTGGGGGTTAGAACTTCAACATATGGCTGTTTGGGGGAAACAATTCAGCCCATAACAAGGGGAAGGCAGTCTTTCCACTGAAGAGACAGAGGCAGCAAAGCCAGAGATACAAAAGGGCACAGTCAAAAAAAAAAAAAAAAAAAGGGCATGGTCTTGGGGTCAGGATCCCTGGACGCAGAGCCTGAGGCAAGGGTTGGGGTCTACATGATTTATTGAGGGAGGTCTCTCAAGAGAAAGGAAGTAAAGGAGGCAGGATGGGGCAGGGGGCAAAGCTCAGCAAGGTGGTGGTCTCAGCTGGAGACTGGCCTCAGCCTGTTCCCTCAGGGAGCTCTGGAGTGTCAGCTGTACAGACTAGGTCCCACCTTCAGGCCACCATGGGGGTCTTCTGCACGCCTGGGTTAGTCTGGCCCTGGCTGTGGACTCCCAGGCAGGGTGGCCTTGGTGTGATGTTCTAAGCCAGGGCTCCCATGAAGTTGAGGGGTCTCTCTGGACCAGGAGGTGCCTGGGAGTCCTGAGCAGCCAATATCAGAGGCCGGGGGTGCTCCTGGTGGCCGAGCCCATGGTGGGGGGACCCGAGCGGCTGCCCACAGTTCCCAGAGGCACAGTGAGCTTGAGGGACAAAGTGGCTGCATTGGTGGGTTGACCACAGGGGCCTAAAGTGGCAGAGGGGAGTGGGGGCAGAGCTGCTGAAAAGGGGGAAAAACCAGGGATGAAGCCACACTGTTGCCCATGGCCTCTCTGCCCTGCACCCCTGCCTGGGGTCTGGCTCATGGCAGGGGCCCTGAAAGAGGGGTTAAGAGAAAACACGTGTGGACCAGCCATGGCCCAGCTTCTGCATCCCGAGAGCTGCTTCTGTTGCCAGTCTTTGGGCTCTTATTAAAAAGAGGTGATTTCAGCCATACGAATAAATCAGAGTGGATTGGAAAAATAAGTGGATCTGTGCATCTCTGCAGAGGAGCCTGCTGCCCAGTGGCCAGGGCAGGGAGAAGACGGCCGGCCTCAGCCCTGGGGGAGGGAACAGGGCGACGGGGGAGGGCCCGTGGGGCGTGGAACTCGGGGTATTCAGAGCGAGGAGGGGTGATAAATATCGGTGGGGTCTGTTTCCTCCCCCAGTTTGTCGGTGGTGGCCCTGTCCTCACCTGCACGGTCAGCTCCACCCACTGTTGGTTTGAGGGAAGCCTTCCTGGTTTCCTCACCATCATCACTGCCTGTTGGAGGATGGTGATGCGTTTGAATTTCCCAAGCACGCAGGAATCTTGCCAGGTCCGAACGGGGCACCAAGCACAGGTGGGGAGAGGTTCGTGTGCTGAGATCCGCCTTGGGAACCATCCTCTCCAAGGTCGACCTCACCTAACGCTTCATGTGAAATGCACACGCAGGGTCCCGAGCCCACTCACCATTGCTTCCTCCTGCCGTGGACCGCAAATGGCTGGCTGGGTAACACAGGAAACGAGCCACCAACGCCTCATCCCACGGAATCCATCCAGGGCTTCAGGGATGGGGAGCGAGTCGGGGCTGCTAGCCCAGCTCCAGTAGTGCCCCTGATGTGACTCTGTTTCAATGATGGGGAAGGACCGCAGAAAAGCCCCCTTGCCCACACCACACCCATAGGTCAGCTTAGGGACGGATTCACTTTTTGCTCATATCAGACAGTTCCTTTTGTTTTTCTGTTTGTTTGTTTTGTTTTGTTAACTTTTTATTTTATATTGGAGTATAGCTAATTAACAATGTTGTGATAGTTTCAGGTGCACAGCAAAGGAACTCAGCCATACATATACACGTATCCATTCTCCCCCAGACTCCCCTCCCATCCAGGCTACCACGTAACATGGAGCAGAGTTCCCTGTGTGTTGGTTGTCCATTTTAAATATAACAGCGTGTACATCAGACAGTTCCTTTTGGAAACAGAGCCGCACGTTAAAAGAAAGGATGAGGGACTTCCCAAGCCGTCCAGTAGTTAAGACTCCGTGCTTCCACTGCAGGGGGCGTGGGTTCGACCCCTGATCTGGGAACTAAGATCCCACATGCTGCATGGCATGGCCAAAAAAAAAAAAAGGATGATACCTTACAAAGGGGTAGACACCCTCATGTTAGAAAAAAAGAGTCATCTGAGAAAGTATGTATTCTGTTCCTTACAGAATAGGTTTTCCTTTCCCCTTACCCCACGACCCTGACTACCAGGTGGATGGCCGGTGAGCCTGTGGATGTTAGTGGAACGCAGCGTCCCGATTGCCCTGGGTGAGCAAGTGCTTGGTGAACTTGTCCCCGAGGGACCGCTGAACTGCAAACATTCTGGTCTCTAACTTTTATGAAAATATGCTGTTTACTTTTAAAAACCGAGGGGCATAAAGACAGACAAAGAAGGAAAGGGAGAGATGCTAATTGAATCCGAGCTGACTATTTTTTTTTTTTTAAGTCGACTGGAAGGCACGACAGAAGTCTGGAAAAGATAAAGCCACAAGTTCAAATGTATGGAGCTTACTTTTCCTTTGCATCAAAGCAAACCAAACATCGAGAAGGCCCGTAGGCAGAGCTAACCTACTCAATTGATCCTTTTTTCCCCCTCACTGACTGCTGGGGGACGTGGATGCCTTGGCCTCTTAAATAACGTTCGGAACAGCGGGCCAATTGTGCGGTAGGGCCGGCGCTGCCCCAGGTAGCCGATAACTTCCTGTGTTGAAACGATGACTTGGAGATTTCATCCTGATATCCTCGCTCACCAGGAAATATCCTCTTACAGACCTGCCATTTCGTAAAGTAATCGGTGAGAATGCCATTAAAGTCAATGTCTTAATTAAGGCAAGCATTAGTCAAGGAATTACAGGCATCTGAAGGCTTAGCCCTCCTGTGGGATCCGGTTTCACGAGGCAGAGGTACGTGGAGGGCTGGGAACTCCGAGGGAGATATCCATCCACTGCCGCTTATAGCCTGGGCATCGCAGCCGCCCGAGACCGCCTCTGCAAGGCTGCTCAGAAACCTGCAGAATGAGCTGGAACCCAACCCTCTTTGCATCTCCAGCTTCTTTAATCCGTTTCTTAGTGTTTGGTCAGCTGTTCCTTTTTGCTTTGCGTAGATGCCTGGAGCCAGACGCTGAGGATGTGGTACCTGGGACTGACCAGGTTGTTCTCTCATGGGACCTACATTTGAGGGAAACTGAGGCCAAGCAGGCATGCCGGAGTCCTGTATAGCCAGGGAATGACGTGCCTGGTTGGGGTAAAAGGAAGTTCTGTCCCTCGCACCCTGCCACACTTCCACTGAGCCAAGACCGCCAGGAATACCTGTGGGTTCTCTGCCCCTGATTTCTAGGCACTCGTGTAACTGTTCTGTTCGCAGTTTTCAACTCTGGAAAATGGGATTTGTTCTCAGATGCCCGGCTGGAGTGAGCCAGCGACTTGAGAACAGCTGGCTGTAAACTTTGTATGGGAAGTAGCACTAAGCCAGGGGTTCGAGACCTGGGTCCTGGCCTGGCCGGCCTCACCGGAATCGTCCACGCCAGCAGGCAGTGAAGGAGGGGCATAGATGGTGCAGCCACTGCTCTCTCTGTCCCACTGGCCCTTTTGCCCTGCTTGGGACTCTGCTTCCTAGCCTCTGGCTTCTGTTGGTGCCCACATCCTGGCTAGGACCCTGGGCTGTACCCCTGAATTTGCCAGAGCCGCCAGTCCTGGCAGGATCAAGCCCCCAGACTTCACCCCTTGATCCCGAGGTCGTAAACCTTGCTGCATGTACCAGTTACCTAGTGCCACATAACAAATGACCCCTCAAACTTAGTGCCTGAAGGCAAGAGTAAACATTCATTATCTCACTAAGTTTCTGAGGGTTAGGGATTGGGGAGCAGCTCAAGATGAGTGGCCCTGTCTTAAGGTCTCTCGTGAGGTTGTAGTCGAGGTGTTGTCTGGAGGTTCCTCATCTGAAGACTTGACTGGGGCTGGAGGATCCACTTCCAAGAGCCTCAGCTCCTCAGCACGAGGACCTCTCCACAGGCTGCTTGCGCATCCTCACAACATGGCGGCTGGAGGCCCCAGGGCAAGGGTCTGTGGGAGGATGGCCTTCTGTGACCCAGCATCTCCACCACGTCCCTCTCAGCATGGGAGGGACCTGCACAAAGGCACAAATACCAAGTGACCAGGAGCCCACTGGGCCATCTGGAGGCTGGTTGCCACCCTGCCTTCTCCACCATGCCAGGGGCTTCCTCTTCTCTGGCTGCAGGTCCTTTTCCTCCTAAGGGAGAACACAGCAGCCTAACCAAACCTGGGGTAGGAATGCCCTGGGGCCACTCCACGACCAGGCAGTCCTGAAGGCCTCTGGCTCCTGGGTCTGGAGTCCCGGATGCCTCTGTGGGCAGAGGGGCAATGGGCTCCCCTTGTACTTTTCTGGATTAGGTGGGTCCTGGGAGAGCCCGGGGTGCAGAGGGTCACCAGCAGGCTTTGACCAGGTGGGTGCAGGTGTCTTCCCTAAGCCCCTCTCTCACGGTTTCCAATACCTGCTCCTTCCCCTGCATGTGGAGGGGCTGAACCACAGGGACAAACCCCACCTGTGAACACCTCACTGGCCGGCCAGTGGCCCTTGGGCGAGGAGATGACTAACCACTGGCCAGAGCTTCCCAGGCTTGACGCTGGGGTCGCTGACTGGAGCGCACTGGTTCCCCAGCCTAATGAGGGAACGAAGAGGGCTGAGCTGCTGGGGTCGCGGTTCCCCTTTCTGCAGCTCCTTGCCGGGGGCGGGGGTCATCCAAGCAGAGTGTCAGGACTGTGGAATTCGAGTGACCTGTAGAAGGGGGTCCCGTCTCCCTGGTTGCGTTCCCGGGGAAGTTCTCCATCAAACCAGGACTCAGTGGTTATGTGCACATGGCATCAGGGGGCAGGCGCCAGGCCCTCTCACCTGGGGGGCGCCCGTATGTATGTCAGGCCTTGGAAGTTGCAGTGGCTCATGGCTGTTTCTTTTCTAAATAGAGCCGTGGCCGCAGCATGATAATAATAACAACAGTAACAATCATTTAAAAGGCTGGCACGGTGTTGTCAGCTCCACACGCTTGGCAACCTGTTCTGTCTGCCGGGAGTGACCACAAGACGACAGGAAGAATTCCACGTGGTTCGCTCACCCACAAGTGCACGAGCCCGGGAGAGCCTAGATCCCGGGAGAGGATACTCTGAAGGGTTTGCTTCCTGCCTGCTTCCCTGGTGGGGAGCGGGGCTGATGCATCTCCTGGCCTGGAGGGAGGGACGCATAGAGTCCGTATCCCTTATCCTGTGCTGTGAACTGAATTGTGTCCCCCAAAAGATGTCGGAGTCCTAGGCGCCAGGACCTGTGGGTGTGACCTTAGTTGGAAACACAGTCTTTGCAGATGATCAAGTTAGGTGAGGTCACTAGGGTGGGTTCTGATCCTATAGGACTGGTTTCCTTGTAAGAAGAAGAGATCAGGACACAGACACACACAGAGGGATGACCCCATGAGGACACAGGGAGGAGACGGCCGTCTACACGCCGAGGAGAGAGGCCTCAGGAGGACCCAGCCCTGCCCACACCTGGATCTCGGATTCCAGCCTCCAGGACTGGGAGAAATCAATGCCGTTGTTAAGGCTGCCCTGTCTGTGGGACTTTGCTGCTGCAGCCGAGGAGACTGGTGTGTCCTGTGAATCATTTTTTTTCTTGCTCATGGAGGCTGCCGGCTAGATGATGCCCCTGGGGACAGAGGACGGAGAGATCAGCCTGAGCGGGCAGAGAAGGCACAATGCTCCTGGGCCTCCCCTCCCCTCCCCCATCTCCAGGGCTTCAGGGCTCGGAGGTGGGGTGGTCTCCTTCCCCTGCAGGCTCTCTATGCGCCCTGATTTCCATGGAAGCCAAACCCAGTCCTGGAGGAGCTCAGAGTCACAGCCCGGAGGCTGGGGCTGGGCTGGGCTGCCCCAGCCTGAATCTCAGGCTGCAGCAGAAATCAGGGTGACTGGGCAGCCTTGCAGGTATCATCCCCTCCCTCGTCATATCATCACCTGGGGGGCCAATTTCAGGCACAACCTGACAGGTCCTCACTGCCACTCAGCCTCTTCCTGCCGTGGCTCGAGAGGAGGGGACACGGAAGCTGGGCCACTGGGCTGAACCAGGGCCGGCCCCTTGCCTCTGGGCACAGCGTTTGAAAACAGAGCACTGGAGAGGGCCCGGCTGCCTCACATCATCCCTGACGCTGGTGGTCCCAAGTCGGGGAGCCACTGGGCAGGGCTGGCTCTGGGCCCCCGCCCCCCATCTGCCTCCCCAGGAGCCGGTGGTCGCTGGGTCTGGGCCATATTAGGGTCCACCTGCTGTTGTTGAAAGGGAAAAGCGTTGATGAAAGCAGTTAAGATCTGAGTCAGAGGTTCCGAGGGGCCCCGTGCGGTGGCCAGACTGCACCGTGGCGTGAACCTGGCTGGGCCCGGGGCTGGCGGGAGACATGAGGATGACCCCAGGGTCCCAGAGTCTCAGGTGGGACTTGGCAGGGGCCGGCTGCTCCTCCGTTGGTCACCGCATCCCAAGGGTGGAGGTGCCGGCCCGGTGCAGTGAAGGGAAAAGCCTTCAGCTTCTGCTGATAGTGGATCGATCACTCATCTCCTCGGCAGTTGGGTCATTGGCCAGGACAGGTTGCACGGCGATGGTCTGATGATCGCAGGTGACCGTGGTGGGTTTGCCTGCCCCAGGCTAGGTTTTGCCCACATTCTCCCACTCACCCCTTGACAGTCCCCTGCAGTGATGTCACCCTTCTTTTCATGACTCTCCAAGGTCTCTGGGACTGGCAGAGCCCTCTGTCCTCATTCCTGCCCTGGGGACCATGCTGTCCCCTGGTGCGGCCCCTGGATGGGCCCCAGGAGGAACAACACCTTGGAGACATGGTCCCTGCCTTTGGGAGTTTACATCCAAATAGGGAGACAAAGGGTTAAAAGTCCAGCTGGGAAGAAGAAACTTAAAGGGGTGCCCAGTGGCCCCCTTGTAGGCTGGGCAGGAGTGTAGAGCCAGGGAGGTACCCCCGGAGCAAAAGGAGGCTCCTCGTTTCCCTCCTATTGGCCCCATGACTTCCCTGGGGTGGGGGGACCTTGGGGAGAGCTCGGGGGAGGGGCGGCCTGGAGGCCGGTGCCCTTGGCATTTTCCCACGGCTGCCCGAGCCTCATGCATTGAAGCACTCCTGCCCAAGTCTCCATCCGGCGCTCCAGGTGTGCATGGCACTGGGCAGTGCCGGCAGCTCTCACCTGGCTGCAAGGTAGGTGCACCTGGGGCAGCTTTGAGAGAAGATGCCAGGCCACCTACTGGCCTGCTGAATGAATCCATCTGGGTTTGTTTAAAGCTTCCAGGTGGTTCAGAGGTGCAGCCACGTTTGAGAAGTACTGGGCCAGACACCAGGTAGAGTTTCTCGAACGAGGAGTGGCGGGGTGAGCCCTCTGGGTGAAGGGTCCTGCTGCCCTGGGGAGATGCTGAGGTCCCTGCCTTGTTTGTAATCCAGACGAGGGAACCTCATGGTCA
This sequence comes from Globicephala melas, assembly GCF_963455315.2. Lineage (NCBI taxonomy): Eukaryota > Metazoa > Chordata > Mammalia > Artiodactyla > Delphinidae > Globicephala > Globicephala melas. The sequence continues at coordinate 3,877,877 of NC_083321.1, forward strand.
AGGCACCACAAGGAAGCAACAGCGGGCTAGTTAAGCCCCCCAAGGCCCCGGAAACAGACAGGCCCCCCCTGGAGCCCCCTTGGTACACAGCGCAATCAATCTCAGTATGCAACAAGAGGAAAAATCATTTGGCCAAATTTAGCACTTTTCTCGATTTTGAGTGTTCTGACAATGAAACAAAACGGGAAGCAGGGGGCAGGAGATTGTCTGAATTCATTTATAGCTGCTGAAGCGTGATTCAAAGCAAAAATGGCTGGGATGGGTCTATAAAAGGAACACCACAATCCCCTTAGACAGGCACAAAGCATTTTGATGATTTCAGTATAAATGAATCCGGCACATAAGGATTAAATTTCTCTCCAAATACTTGAGCATCTAAAATGGTGCAAAGAAGAAGCTGCACTGTAAGGAACATGACTGCTTTTGGAGAATTTTTCAGGGGGAAAAATGCAGCTAGTCAAAGCACCTGGAAAATGGGTCCTTTTTTGTTTCCTAATGTCTGGGGTAACAAGATGGTGACTGCGAGAAGCACCGTTCTTCTCTTGTGGAGTAGGGCCCATCCTGGTGACCTCATTTTACCTTAATCACCTCTTTAAAGACCCCATCTCTAAATACAGCTACATTCTGAGGCACTGGGGGTCAACACCTCAAAAGATGAAATTTGGTCGGTGGGTGGCATACACAATTCAGCCCATAATACTTCCCATCAGTGCAATTTGATGGGGTTGTCTCAGATGAACTCTAATGTTGCTTCTAGTTCTAAAATTTCCAGAGCCTGTCACAATCCCACTCCTGGGCATGTATGTGGACAAAACTATAATTAAAAAAGATACATGCACCCCTATGTTCATAGCAGCAGCACTATTCACAATAGCCAAGACATGGAAGCAACCTAAGTGTCCATCAACAGATGAGTGGATAAGGAAGATGTGGTACATATATACAATGGAATACTACTCAGCCATAAAAAAGAACAAAATAATGCCATTTGCAGCAACATGGATGCAACTAAAGATTATCATACTAAGTCAGAAAGGGAAAGACAAATACCATGCTATCATATCACTTATATGTGGAATCTAAATTATGATACAAACGAACCTATCTACAAAACAGAAACAGACTCACAGACATAGAGAACACACGGGTGGTTGCCAAGGGGGAGGGGGTGGGGGAGGGTTGGAGTGGGAGTTTGGGGTTAGCAGATGTAAGCTATTATATATAGAATGGATAAATAACGGTCCTACTGTATAGCACAGAGAACTATATTCAATATCCTGTGATAAACCAAAATGGAAAAGAATATAAAAAAGAATGTATGTATATGTATAACTGAATCACTTTTGCTATACAGAGGTAATTAACACAACATGGTAAATCAACTATACCTCAATTAAAAAAAACTCACACATACAAACATACATGCACATTACAAAATGTATCTCACAGAGGAAAAGAAATTCTAATTTTACCGTGTGAGGAGGTGGCAGGGGAGATACTGTGAGAGAACTCTGTCTTCGTGTATCAGAGTAAGAAATTCGGTCTCAACATGACAAAACAAGGCTGGCAGCGTCTTCTCACTCATCATTTTGTGAGAAGTCTATATTCATGTAGTACATTTAATGCAGTTGAATTTTTTTAAGGCTTTTAAGATTTTTTTTGATATAAATCAAAATAATGAAAAGGCCTTCCCCATTGTACAGTTATAAAGGAATCCTTCCATGTTTTTTTCTAGCACTTTCCTGATTTTTTTTCACACACTTGATTTCATATAATCCCATAATAACCCTTTTATCCCTACCTCTGTCTTTGCCCTCCCCCCAACCCTCTCCCCTCTGGTAACCACTAGTTTGTTCTCTATATCTGTGAGTCTGCTTCTTTTCTGTTTTATTCACTAATTTGTTGTATTTTTGAGATTCCACATATAAGTGAAAGCATACAGTATTTGTCTTTCTCCGTCTGACTTATTTCACTTAGCGTAACACCCTCCAAGTCCATCCACGTTGCTGCAAATGGCATTATTTCGTTCTTTTTTATGGCTGAGCAATATTCCACTCTATATATGTACCACATCTTCTTTATCCATTCATCTAACAATGGACTCTTAGGTTGCTTCCATATCTTGGCTATTGTAAATAATGCTGCAATGAACATTGGGGTGCATGTATCTTTTTGAATTAGTGTTTTTGTTTTTTCGGGTATATACCCAGGAGTGGAATTGCTGGGTCATATGGTAGTTCTATTTTTAGTTTTCTGAGAAACCTCCATACTGTTTTCCACAGTGGCTGCACCAGTTAACATTCTCACCAACGGTGCCCAAGGGTTCCCTTTTCTCCACACCCTCACCAACATCTGTTATTTGTGTTCTTTTGGATGATGGCCGTTCTGACAGGTGTGAGGTGATACCTCATGGTGGCTTTGATTTGCATTTCCCTGATGATTAGTGATGTTGGGCATCTTTTCATGTGCCTGTTGGCCATCTGTATGTCTTCTTTGGAACAATGTCTATTCAGTTCTTCTGCCCAGTTTTTAATTGGGTTGTTCGTTCTTTTGGTGTTGAGTTGTATGAGCCATTTATATATGTTGGATGATTATTTTCTTTTCTTATTTGAATTTTTGATCCATTTGTAGTTTAGTCTGGCACATGCAGTGAGTGGCCCATTGGTTGGCCATCCTCTCCTGGCTGATTTGAGATGCCCTCTTTCCTGTACTGAAGTCCCACGTGTACCCTGAGTCTATCTGGATCTTCCGTAACCATGGCTTTGTCCAATCTATTTCATTTCTGGTCCCACACTGTTTTAATAACCGATGCTTTATAATATGTTTTAATATCCACCAGGAGAATCCCTCTCTTTGTTCCTCTACTTTTTCAGGGTTTTCCTGGCTATCTTATTTATTTTTCCACATGAATTTTAGCATCACCTTATGTAGTCAAAGGAACAGAAGCTGTTTGTATTTTCATTGGCATCAAGTTAACTTTATAAATTAGCTTAGGGGACATTGGCCTCTAGAACTTGTCTTCCCAATTGTCTTCTTTTGTGTTCTTCAATAGTTAAAAAAATTTCTTTTTCGTATAGATCTTTAACATTTTTACCATGCTCATTTCTAGTATTTTATCTTTTTACAAAAAGTAACTGAAAATCAGATTTTTTTCTTCCAATACAACTTTGGTTGTGTGTGTGTGTGTGTGTGTGAGTGTGTGTGTGTGTGTGTGTGTGTGTATGAAAGCTATTGATTTTTTAATGGTCTGTTCCCTTGCTCTTTTTTTTTAATTTCTTGTAATAGCTTTTTAATGAATCATTTGGGGTTTTCCAGGAATAAAAGCATATTATCTGTAAATAGTAAGACTTTGTCTCCTTTTCAATTTTTGTACTTCTAGTTTCTTTTCTAATTGTATTTGCCAGTAATTCTGGAACAAATACATAGCAATGGAGGTAATGCTTGTTGCCTACTTCAGTGGGGATACATTTTGAGTTTCCCTGTTAAGCCTGAGGCTGGCTAAAACGGATATATTTTGTCATATTAGGGACATTTCCATCTATTCTTATTTTATTGAGTTTTGTCAAATGCTTTTCCAACTAGCGAATTTTGTCAAATGCTTTTCCAACTATGGAAACAATTATTTAATTTTCTCACAGGTCGATTAACATGATCAAGTAAGTATATTAACACATTTCCTAGTATTGTCCTAGGCTTGGTCTTAATGTAGTAGTTTTTAAATGTACTTCTAAATTCTGTTTGTTCCTATTTTATTTTGGATTTTCCCCATGGTATTTATAAGAGATATTTATCTAAAGCTTTCATCAAGTTTTGGAATCAATGTTATGTTCGCTTTGTGAAAATAATTGGAAAGTTTTCCCTCTTGTTCTCTTCTTGAGAGAGTTTTTTTGTTTTTTTTTTTGCGGTACACGGGCCTCCCAGTGTTGTGGCCTCTCCCGTTGTGGAGCACAGGCTCCAGACGCGCAGGCTCAGCGGCCATGGCTCACGGGCCCAGCCGCTCCACGGCATGTGGGATCTTCCCGGACCGGGGCACGAACCCCTTTCCCCTGCATCGGCAGGCGGCCTCTCAACCACTGCGCCACCAGGGAAGCCCCTCTTGAGAGAGTTTTAAACAGCATTGGAAGGAAAGGTTCAGAAGTGTTACCCTGTGAAAACATATGGGCTTGATCCTTTTTTGGGGGGAGGGTAGGTGTTTATAAAATTTGCTTTAAAGAAGAGTGCCATAGTGAATATCCTTTTATATCTACCTTTGTACACCTACATATGTTCTTAGGTTAGATTAATTCCTAGATGTGTAATTGCCATCAAAGAGTATCGAGTTCAAGGTTTGATCAGTAGGTCCACGTAGTCCCCACCTGGACCAATTTGATAGAAACAAAAACAAAAGCAAAAGCCCTTATCTTCTTTCAATTTCCACTGCTTTAACTAATAGTGAGGTTGGACACTTTTCATATTTGTGTTGGTAATTGGATGGCTTTTCCTGTGAATTGCTTGCTCATGTCTTTTCTACATTTCCCAATAGGCTTACCTGCTTTTTCTCATTGATTTTTAAGAGCTCTTTATATATGAGGGATCCTTAACTCTCCCAGGGCTTATGTTATCCTTGGTCGGCCATCAGTCTTCCTGGTGAATGGACTTTGTTATAAAAACCATGTAGTGACTCTGAAACATCTAAGTTAACTCTCCTGGGCAGAGGCCAGAGTGTGGGTGATTCAGCCTTGGGTCATGCAGAGAAAGTGAACTTGTTGATTGAACATCCAGAACTAACTTGAAGAACTTGACTCAACTCTTCTGTGTCCAGTTCCAATAAGCTCTTACAGGACTGGAAAAAAATCTAAAAAAAACACAAAAAAACACCAGCTGCTAGAGAACTCCCTTTGATCGGAAACATACCACAGATACACGTAATCCTGGTCATCAAAATTCATTTCCTGAATACGGTCAGAGGAAGCATGGGTCTGTCCCTGGTTCATTATTCCAAGAAGGGGAAGGAGCCATTGACAAGTTTTGAAAGTCAAAATTCAGCAGGTTTTCTATCGAGCTCTGTTTACTGATGCCCTGTAGGTTTTCTGGAGGAAAACATAAACACATGATTAAGATGCAAAAGAATGTTCATGACACTGCCTGTTGGCTTTCTCCCCAGGGTGTGGCCAGGAATCATAACGGGTGCCAACTCCTGGATGATAACCACCAGGGGTGGGGTGGATGGCGAACCATCTGATGTGGGACCGGCCATGAACAGTTTGGTGTGGTTTGCAAACAGCTTTTAAGACAAAGCAAACCATCGGGCCACCACCCTTGCAGACCCATCTCTTTGGAAGCTACGTCTTTTACCTCAGACTTTGGTCCCGGCGGGAAGGGGTGTAATGATGAGTCAAAGGAAAGTGTCAGGTACCACGATACGGGGACAGCGTGGTTCTGCTCCTGAGGACAGGTGCTCCTCTGTTCTCCGGACATTGGCCCTGGGTGGGGCACGTCTGTGGCTCCAGAGGACAAAGGTGATGAGGATAACGGTTCAATCACTGTGACAACAAAAAGCAGACATTCATTTTCTGTTATGGGCTCTGTGGGGAGGCTCGGGACAAACACTCTCCTCTGGTCCCAAGAACAAGGCAGGTGTTGCGGGTGGTCCCTCCACTTTGGATAAGGAATGTGGCATGAAGAGGGCGAGTGACCTTCCCAGGGCTGTGTGTCCAGGAGGCCTGAGCTCAAACCCGTGTTCTCTGCCGCACACCTCCCAGGACAGCCCGTGGGCACGTCCTCCAAAGTCTCAGGGCTGTGATGCTGTGAGAACATGAGGTGACGGCTTAGGGCACCTGCCAGGACAGAGAACGGACCCTGGTGTGGCCTGGAGACACTGACTGAGCCTGTTGGGGGGTGTCAGGGAAGACCATGGGTCCTGAGGGATGATCGGGATTTTGCCAGAAAAAGGAGAAGGAGGGTGGAAGGAGGGCGGGCCTTCCAGGTGGATGGGCCAGCCTGTGGGATGGAGCAGAGCCATTGAAAGGACAAATGATATCCAGGAATGGGGAGGAGGCTTGTGGGTATAATGAAGCTGGCCTCAGTGGGGAGCCTGCAGAGGCTGGGGGGGCCATGCCGCGAAGGGTCTCCCAGGGCTACCCTGTAGAGTCTGGCCTCGGTGCCCAGCAGTGGGAAACGTTGCAGTTTCTTAAGTGGGGAGAGGCCTGATTAGATTCATGTGTTAGAAAGCCCGTGATGACAGCCTCCAGGAAGGAAAACGGGGGTCCTCAATGCCCTCCATGTAACCCACCACCTGGCACCCCATTTGGAAAAGTCTGGGCTGGGAGAGTTACTGGTGCCACGGGGTACACGTCTGCTGAACAAATAAGGCTTAGTGGCAGCATTGTCACAAAGGTGTAGATGTGTGGGCTGGCACCAGCCCTAGTGTGTGGTGATAGCCAATGTCAGCTGTCAGAGAGCTGGGTAGCCGAGCTTCCCTCAACAAAGAATGCTATTGAGCATCTCATCTGTCTCAGGACATTGGACTTTTGATACAGGAACATTATTTTTACGGCTAAAAACTGATGTCATGATTATCAGAGTATTTGCCGGGTCCATCACTCTGCTGCAAGGGAAGTTTCATCATTATGAGGCTGAGAGAGCAAACGTTATATGTGTCTAGATAAAGTTATCTGTCTTAAGCTTTGGTTAATGGTTCATTCCTGCCTCGTTCAACATCATCATTTTATATTTATATGTCTATGTTGACATTTCAAGACAGTCAATGTATGACTCAGAAGAACCAAACTTTATCTGGGACATGATGGCATGAGTTGGTGGGAGATGAGCTAGCTAGCTGGTGCAGATAGTTGGAAACCAGAGATAATTCTCTTCTAAGTTCTAGTAAGATTCCTCCAAAGACACTGAAAACATGAAAATGTGTGATGCCACAGAAGGCAGAGAGAGGAAGCCTCATGTCAAAACTGGAGAAGAACTGACAAAAATCCAACCCTGCAGAACAGAGAATGATGTCCTGGGCCAAGAACTGCCGAAGAAACTGGGAGTCAGGTTGGGAATTGAGCACTTCATTTGCTCTCCTGTTGGGATCTCGGAAAGGGAATCCAACCAGCATGACTAATTTGCCCATACATTTACAAACATAGCACCTGAACAAATCTTGCCTTGTTCAGAGTTTTAAAAAGCAAGCAAACAGACAAGCCACAAAGAACAAACTCACCTACATGGGACAAAGCAGGAGAAATGGGACAGTATCCAGAGGATGAAGTATCCTGAAAATGATGTGCTACAGAATCCAGAAGAAAAAAAAAAGCCAAGGAACAGATCAACATTGACAAAGCAGTGAGAGAAAAGAAAATGGCTGTATATCAGATTGAACACTATAAAACCCTATAAAATTCCCATATCTGATTATAGGCAATTACACAGTGTTCAACTTAGTATTATGGTGTATACCGAGACAGAAACAAAATAAATGACAAGAAACTTGTGCACTCAATCATAGAATATGGTGACAGAAATAGGACTGAAAATCTTGACTATAATAATAAGTGTAAATGTAATAGATTCTCTGATTAAGAAGAGTCTAAAATTGGATAAAATAATTCAAATATATGCTATTTCTGGGTGATGCACTTAAAAATAGTTTTCAAAAGGTAGAAGGAAAATGTACAGGTGAATATATACTAAATAAGTGCAAATAAATAAAGAAAGCTGGGGTCACAACAATAAAATTGGCTCAAGTAAAATTCAACAGCAAAAGCACAAGCAGATCAGAGAAGGTAATTTTATTTTGATAAATGGTATAAGTCACAATAAAGACTTACTGACTTGACCCTTTTGGTGATAGATAACTATTCTCCAAAATATGTAATGCAAAAATTGTTAGAAATATAAGGAGAAAAGGACAGAAATCCACCAACGTCCACCATCTTTTTTGCATATTTTGAATCCTCCCAAAAGTCTAAAAGGCAAAACTTCTTCATAAATCTGAGGCCATATGGGCAGCCAAACTGGACCTGAACTCACTTGAGGTTATGTACAGTTTATCTCACTCACTGTGAATATTTGTGTATTTCACCGAAGGAATATTATTGGAGCCAATCTCTCAGGGTTTTGGATAAAATACCATGTATTATCTTTTTAAAACTAAAAAATTCTGAATTCTGAATCCTAGCCTACTCCAGTGGACTCGGATAAATGTTTATGGACCTATAGTAAGGAAATCTATGAAATAGGCAAAACATAGAGGCAAAATATAATTACAAATTATAACTAATTATAAAATATAATTACAAAAAATAAACATTTTTAGATATGTATGTCTGAGTTTACATACGTATACATAAAATACAAATAGAGAAAAAACATTTTCTGGCTCTTATGTCCTGTTTACATAAATCATATGCTGCGATTACAAAGCAATAAAATTGGAAATTTATAACCAAGCCACATGTTTTTTTAAAAGACTCTTCTAAATTAGGTCAAAGCAGAAGTTAAAATTGAAATTACAGCCATACTGACATTTATGGGATGTGGTCAAGGTTGCTTTTAGAGACAGATTAAATGCTTTCATCAGTAAGGTATAAAAAGGAGAAAAAATAAGAATGAGAATGGGTTGTAGCCACAGAGATGGGGATCACCCACACAATTACGGAGAGGGCTATGTGAGCCTTGCTGCTAATAAATCACTTCTGTTTCCTGGGAGATTATGATGTGTCTGCTACTGCCTAGAAAAACGCAAATGGCACAATCATTGAATTAAGAAGTGGTTGACGGGCTTCCCTGGTGGCGCAGTGGTTGAGACTCCGCCTGCCGATTCAGGGGACACGGGTTCGTGCCCCGGTCCGGGAAGATCCCACATGCCGTGGAGCGGCTGGGCCCGTGAGCCATGGCCGCTGAGCCTGCGCGTCCGGAGCCTGTGCTCCGTAACGGGAGAGGCCACAACAGCGAGAGGCCCGCGTACCGCAAAAAAAAAAAAAAAAGAAGTGGTTGACAGCCTGAAAAGACAAACACCCATAGGAGAAATTGAAAAGTTATCAAGGAATTGTCTTCCAAAAACGTTTTGTTCCTTCAAAACCTCAATGGTCATCCCTATCCAATTTAGACTATTCTTACTAATAAAAAAAAAAAAAAGGATGAAAAGTCTTCCTATTTACACAAAACAAAACTACTAACAAACCTAAATTCTCAACAAAGATTCAGAAATTCATAAAGTAAGATTCCAAATAAAAATAATGGCAAATGTAGTCCAACTGAACTTTTAAAAGCATATAGCCTAGCCAGGCAGGTTTATTCAAAGAAACAAGAAGAGCTCAGTCAGTATTTGAACATCTGCTAACATAGATTAATGAGTTAATGAGTCAAAATGGGTCAAAGCAAGAGCAAAGTCAAAGCAAAATGAGTCAAAAGCAAGAAAAATCGCTCTAATCATCCAGATAATTTCCAGCACCCACCTTTATACTCAATGACTAAACACTAGACACATTTCCACTTAAGTCCGGGACAGAGCAGAATGCTCATTATCGCTGCTATTCTTCAATATTTTTCCAAAGGTCCCTGCAGGAGTGTAGTTTTTAAGAATGAGATAAAACATAAGATAAAATACACCTACTTTGTATAATCCAATTGTCTACCTACAAATCCTAAAATATTCATGATAAATGAATGCAGGAGAATTTGGAAGGTGGCTGGTTAGAAACTAATTATACAAAAATCAATAGCTGTCTTACATATGGGCAGTAGCCAGGTAGGAAATATAAAGCCAAGTAAGGAATTTATTCACAATAGCGACTCAATTTATGAAAGCTCTAGTAATAAATTAAACAAGGAATGTGCAGGAAGAACACTATAAATGAAGAAAACTATAGAACTTTACTGAGGGAAATAAAAGAAGATTTGAGTAACAGAGACCACTTTCCTATTAATAGATAGAACACCTGTCACTTTAAAGATGTCAATTCTCCCCGCAAATAATCTACGTATTTAACACAATTCAAATAATTTGCCCCTAGGATATTTGGAAGGAGCTGACAAAGAGAATTTAAAAGTCATCTAGAAGAATAAATGTTCAAGAAAAGTGAAGAAAATATCCATGAAAGCACAGTACAGATGTAGGAATGGTACATGATACAGTATAGGAAGAGACTTACAAATTGATGGAACGGAACAGGAAATTCAGTAACAGGCCTAAAGGATGTAGAATAGTTTGTATTTAAATCAATAGAGCGTGGATGGAAAAAATATAAACTTAGACCCATACTCATACCCTACACCAAAATAAATTCCAGATGACCGAAAATCACTGAGTGAAAAAACAAAAGGAACAAAAACCCACACCAGGAAAACTGTACAGGAAAATGTTCGGTGAATAAGTTATAGGGCATCTTGGAGTGAGACCACCTTTCCTAACTGACAGTATAAAGACACTTAAAACTGCGTCTGGCCCTTGGTAGAGAGATGTGTAGTTATTTTTCCTATCATCTCAACTCCAAGTTTCGCCATCCGTTCTCCTAATCTAGCCTGTGGTAGCTTTCATGTTGAGGGCGGTTTAGAGCATATATTTGTGTAACAATTACGGCTGCCTCCCCTGCTGACTGTGAGCCTCACAAAGGCAGGGCAGCCATGAGGCTTCTCCCCGCCCAGCACAGTGGCTGGGATGTAGTAGGTGCTCAACTAAAATTAAGTTTAAAAACACTAAAACGTATAGCTCAACCGTATGTGTAGCTTAATCAGAATTCATCACAACCCATCACAGTTCCCGATACAGATATTAAACTAATAAAGGAGTATATACGATCCGACCCCTTTTAAAAACATGCGTGTTCAGAAATAGGCCTGCAATTATAGGCAGGAGTTGGTGATAATGGTGTTATTACTCTTCTCATATTTTCTAGTTGTTCTAGAGTGAATGTACGTTGGTTTTGTAAGAAGAAACTTTGTTTTTTAAAAATTGCCTAAATATATCAACCATTAAACAGTGGAGCCATCAGTTTCTGGAAAACATGTGTCGGAGGCAACAAATACCCCAGACACATGTGACCCCTTCTGCGTCCATCCTTACTCCTCACCAGGCGCAGCTTAAGCCAGCTCAGGGTTGTCCTCGCATCTTTCTAGCCTAGTGGGAATCTTTATTGTGTGGTCGGTTGCCTCCCAGAGAAGTAGTGCTCTGGTCCGTTTTCCTGGTGGGGACGGAATTGTTTCGGGGGGGATCTGGTTTTCCCTCCAGCTTCTCACCAGGTAACACGGCTGTGCATTGTCTACTTCACTTTTTCTTTGCAACAACCAGGAAACAGTGGGATTACAGACAGCTGACTTGGTGCCTCACGGAGGAAGGTAGTTACTGTGCATTCTCTTTTTAAAAGGAGACATGTCTCTTTCCGGCGTCTAAATGCACCTACAGTTAATCCTATGATCTTTGCAACGCCCAACAAATTTTACAGGTTGTCATCTTTAAGACTTGCCCTAAAGTCTCTACTTATACTAAAAAAATAAAAACCCTTTAAAAAGTCACGAAAACAGGGAACATTTTGTAATAAAGTTTGACGTTATTTCATCCAGGTGCTTGTCTGAAACACAGCAGCCCCAAATGGTTAAAGCAACTTGATTTAAGTGTGCCTAAACTACAGTCTGTTTTTAATGGAAAGAGAAACAAAAGAGGTGAGTTATGTGTAATTGAGCGAAGCAATGAAACATTGCAAAGGGACATTTGCCTGTATCCCTGTGTCATTTGCATCCTCAAAACTTAGACTCGAGTTGTTCAAAATGCCTTAGCTATCTGTGTTAGTTTCCCAGGACTGCTGTAACACATGACCACAAACGTGGTGGCTTAAACCAACAGAAATGTCGTATCCTCTCCCTACTTCTGGAGATGAGAAGTCTGAAATCAAGGCGTTAGTAGGGCCCGGCTCTCTCTGAAGGTCCCAGAGGAGGAGGCTTCTTTGTCTCTTGCAGCTTCTGGTGGTTGCTGGCAGCCCTTGGTGTTCTTGGCTTGCGACCCCACCCCTCCAACCTCTGCCTCTGTCTTCACACGACCTTCTCCCTGTGTGTCACTGTTTTCTCCTCTTATAAAGACACCAGTCCTTGAATTGGGGCCCCCCTTATTCCACTCTGGCCTTATCTTAACTAATTCCATCTGCAAAGACCCTATTTCCAAGTAAGGTCATATCCACGGGTACCAGGGGTTAGGACTTTGCCATGCCTTTTTGGGGACACAAAACCCACAACTCCATCTCAACAGCAAAGAGCTTATCTGCTTACTTTTTCACATCTAGTAAGTTTGGTTGCTATTGTGTGGATGGCATGTAGGTTGTTACTGAAGCTACCGCCTTCCTTTGGAGAGGCCTTGATGATAGAAATGGTCTTGTAGGGTCTCCAGCAGCCCTGAGATCTCATGACCATGTGGATGAACATTCAGTGGCCATGGTCCAGGACAGAGCGATTTAGAGGAGCTATGGGCAGCCCATCCTTCACTGTCCGGGAGCAGAAACCCAGGGGAAGCTCAATGGGGCCAGGTCTTCTCTTGGTTAAGGGTGGCCCAACGCCCCATCCCCAAGAGGTCCAGATGTCATACTGGGGTTCGGGGTCAGTGCTGAGAGCACATGTTGTTAATATAATGCCTGGGGAAGGATGTGGCTTAAGATGCCCGAGCGCCGGGTCTGAGTTGTCTAAGCCTGGTTCGCGGCCGGCTTCTGGTGGTGGCCATTCTACTGAAGACCCATGAGTGACCCAACTTAATATCCAGGTACAGGAAGGGCAATCGACGACCCTCCCACAGGGCATCTCACACCCTGGGCGGATTTAACATGACATCTACACGATTAGAAAACATTATTAGAAATACCATTAGAATATCATTAGAGTCTGCATAATTAGAATATATTAAATATTACTAACTATAAAATAACATGATTCCTTTTTTAAACAAGTATATCAGTCTATCCAACAAAACGAGTCTGCAGTTTCCTTTCCTACCTCACAAGACAGTCGTTACTGAATACGCCTAATGATCCCAAAGAGATGGTTGTGGGCCCCTATTTCCCTGAAGAGAAGATTAAGAAAGAATTACTTTTTTTTTTTTTTTTGCGGTACGCGGGCCTTTCACTGTTGTGGCCTCTCCCGTTGTGGAGCACAGGCTCCGGACGCGCAGGCTCAGCGGCCATGGCTCACGGGCTCAGCCGCTCCGCGGCATGTGGGATCTTCCCAGACCGGGGCACGAACCCGTGTCCCCTGCATCGGCAGGCGGACTCTCAACCACTGCACCACCAGGGAAGCCCAAGAAAGAATTACTTTTGATTCGCTTGACTAGACTGACTTTTAGGGATAGAGATGGAATTGCAAAACCCTACTTATTTAATGCATTGATCTAGTTGCATGCACACAAGAGCACAATACGTATATTTAAAATTACTTATTTTAGAAAACATCTTGATGTAGAAGTATTGCTTGCTTTTTAGTCTCACATCTTATGACATAATTTTCTCACAGCTCCCCTTAGGTTTTCCAGAATGTGTCCCCTTTCCCTGTCTGGGCTTGTGTGGCGCCTGTTGGCCCATCACGGGGCCAGTCACATACAGGTAGGACGGGTGCTTTCTCATTCCTTTTGTAGGTCCATGCTATGAGGCCGCAGTCCCAGGAAGACTTCTAAATCCATGCTATGTGCCCTTGCCCTCCTGTGATGGAATCTTTTTATAGGTATGGAAGTCACCAGAGATTGAGGGTGTCTCTGCTACTGTATCTCTTTCAGACAGGAGTATGACTGCACAAAATAAAGTATCCAAAGTAAGTATGTCTTATACAACATAGGTATCTGTTTCTCTTTCTCATAAAAGAAGTTTGGCGGTAAGCAGTCCATGGCTACTAGGGGGCTTCATCAGGAACTCTGATCCCTCTTCAATCCATCTGCTCTACTGTCCTAGTGTACAGTTTCCATCCTCAAAGATACCTCATGGTCTAATATAGCTGCTGGAGCTCAGCCATCACATCCAAGTTCTAGGCAGCATGAAAAAGAAAGGTGGAGGGTAGGAAGAGCACATCTTCCAGCTGAGTCAGTTGCCTTTAAAGAGTATCCCTGGAATCCCACCCAGCACTTCTTAGTCATTCTCACTAATGAATTAAGAAGTAATAGAACGTGGCAGATGACTGATATCTTTGTCCAAGTATCTTCTTCAGACAGTGCTTCTTTGCTAAAAAAAAAAAAAAATCAAATTAATAATTGACTCTCACCAAAGAAGATATACAGATGGCAAGTAAACATATGAAAAGATGCTCTATATCACATGTCATCAGAAACATGCAAATTAAATCTTCAGTGAGACATCACTACACACCAATGAGAACGGCCAAAATCCAAGACACTGACATCACCAAGTGCTGGGGAGTATGTGGAATAAGTAACAACAGGAACTGTCATTCGTTGCTGGTGGGGATGCGAAATGGTACAGCCACTTGGTAGACAGCTTGGCAGTTTTTTGCAAAACTCAACATACTGTCACCATATGATCCCCTAGTCGTGATCTTGCTATTTACCCAGAGGAGTACTTATGTGCACACAAAATCCTGCAACTGAATGCATAATGGCCAAAACTTGGATGGATAAGTAAACCGTGGTTCATCCAGACAATGGACTCTTACTCAGCGCTAAGAAGAAATGAGCTCGCAAGCCACGAAGAGACATGGGGGAAACAAATGTGCATTGCTGAGGGAAAGACGCACCTGAAAAGGCTCCATCCTGGACGATCCCGAGTCTACGACCTTCTGGAAAAACTATGGAGACGATCAGAATACCAGCAGCGGCCAGACGTTAATGAAAAGGGAGGGGTGAGCAGACAGAGCACCGAGGGTTTTTCGGGCAGTGAAACTACTCCGTATGAGATTATAATGATGGACGTGTGTCATACGTTTGTCCAAACACATAGAATGTGGAACACTGAGAGTGAGCCCTACGGTGAGCTATGGACTTGTCTTAATAATAATGGATCGGGCTTCCCTGGTGGCGCAGTGGTTGAGAGTCCGCCTGCCGATGCAGGGGACGCGGGTTCGTGCCCCGGTCCGGGAAGATCCCACGTGCCGCGGAGCGGCTGGGCCCGTGAGCCATGGCCGCTGGGCCTGCACGTCTGGAGCCTGGGCTCCGCGACGGGAGAGGCCACAACAGTGAGAGGCCCGCGTACCGCAAAAAAAAAAAAAAAAAAAAAAAGGATCAATATTGACTCACGAGCTTTAATAAATGTGTCCCGCTAATGGGAGATGTTAATGAAGGGGAAACTGGAGGAGGGGGGAGGACGGAATGCATGCGAACTTTCCGTACCTCCCGCTCAATTTTCCTCTAACCTAAAACTGCTCAAAACTGAAGTCTATTAATTATAAAAGAAATCACTGAGCGAGAGGCCCGCAAGGTGAGAGATTTGGTAAGGACCACGGCATAAAGTTGAGTCTCTGTTTCCGGAAGGAGGATTCTGGGGAAAAGACTCAGCCTTACTTCGGAGTGTGCCAAGTATGTGGGACCCTCTGGAGGTGGCTGCAGCGCTGAGGACAGATCTGAAGAGGGCCGTCAGCTCTCAAGCAGAGCTGGGCTATCAGCCTGGGTGGCTTGATAACTTGTCATCAATAACAACGGGTGATAATAAAGTCACAGAATGACTTTCTGGCATCCCTAAACAATTTTAAAAGAGAAGTTCCCGAGCCGTTCTGAGCCAAGTTTGGCATCAGGACGCCCCGAAGGGACCTCTTTGCAGGGGAGTTTTGGCGAAGGTGACCCAAGTGTGGGTCACTCCCGCAGCTCCGCGGCCGCCACCTTCTGAGACTGTCCTGAAGTGGGAGGATGGGCTGGGGTCTGCTTTGCAAGCAGAGGTTGGATTCAGGCTGCTCCCAGCTCAGTCTCTCCCCAAATGAATTCCTCTTGACACCAAGGGTGAGCCAGCTGGGGTGGGCAGCAGGTCCCGGTGGGGGACAGCTTAGGCACCTGATCTGCCACAGGGCTGTCCGACAACCACTGTCAGAGACCCACTCAGCCTGGCATCTGAGACTTCCCCCCGCATCCTCCCTGCTCCGGAGTGTGGGGACCAGCAGAGCCAAGCTCAGAGGGCCCAGGCTGCCCGAAATCAGCCCAGGATGGGCTGAAGAGTGTGTAGCTGGAGGGTCTCTGGAGACTTTGTGCCCACCCCGTCCTTTCCTGACCAGGAAACCGAGGCCGGGATGGGCCTGCCTCGCCCGGGTCACTGGCCAGCCCATCCTCCTGGTGGCCTCTGGCCTCGCAGTCTCCACAGCTGGCCTGGGGCCGCCCGCTAAGGCGAAACAGTGATCTTTTCCACCTCCCCGAATACCTGACACCCAGGACGAGTGACCCTGTGGCCACATGACTCAGCATCTCCCGCCCGCTAATGCCCTGGGCGTTCTCATACGTTCCTTCCTTCTCCGCACTGCCTCTGGCCTGAGAACCCTTGGGGCGATGCCGGAGTCCATCCACGGACCTCAGAGAGCTTCGGGCAGTGAGGGAAGCGCCCTGGAGAAGGGACAGGCTGGAGGAGGGCCTCGGAGCTCAGTGGGTGTGGGAAGAGAGACAGAGAGACTGAAAGAAGAGAGAGCTCTTAGGACTTCAGAAAAGAAAGGACTGAACCCCAGTTCCCACCAGGCACTTCCAGTGTCCCCACCTCCAGCTCCTGGGCGGGGTCGGGGGTATAGACAGATGTAAGTTCCGTCCCTGACCTCACATGGCTTTTGATCTGGCTGAGATCAGGTAAAGACACCAGAGCAATGAACATACAATAGCAACCCCTCGAGGAGATGCCCCAGAGGAGCACTGCAAGGGAGCTTGGGGAGAGGAGGGGCCCCCGCTGGCGGAGGAGGCCAAGTCCTTGCCCCTCCATCGGGGACCCTGGGCCTGACCTTCCTGGGCCTCTGAGGCCTCAGTGGTGAGACTCAGAGCTGTTGGCCTGGAGGTCAGGGTGGATGCAGGTGGCAAGACTGACTCACACACAGACTGAGGGATGAGCAAATCCAGGGGACCAGGTCGTAGGAGGGACGGAAGGCGAGCTTCAGCAAAGTGGCAGCAGGGGGCAGGGATGCCTGTGGGTGGTGCTAGGAGGGCTGGGCCCTGAGCTCATGGCCGTTGTGGGAGGAAAGGCAGGTCGGGATGATTTCTCCCTTAGGCCAAGTGCTTCTCAGCTCCTAAATGCACTTGCCCATCGCAGCCTCATGTGGCCACGCAAACTCCAAGGACTCCTGGGCTGATGGGGAGGAAATCAGGCCCCTGGGATGAGAGCTGGGCCCAGATCAGCTGAGGGCATCCACTCTGCTCAGCAGGAAGCCCCCAGACTCATGTCAATGGAATTTCAGTGTCAATCAACTAACGCTTTCCCACCGGTTTTCCTAGCTCCTGCCTTCAAATTTCCAAGCTACTTTGCCTCTCGCCAAGATCAGCGAAGTCCACGGGCCTCATTTCCGGCACCTACGATCTCCCCATGGTGCCCAGAGATCTTCTCACCCCTCACCCCCTGCCCAGGGCTGCTGGGGGCCCATCCCGTGAACTCAGCTACTGAGACCCCCTGACCCGAACAGGTGTCGCTGAATTCCAAAGCTGACCGGAAATGTACGGGTCATTTTTTCCTTTCCCCCCGGCGCAGATGCCAGCACCGGTGTGACCCAGAACTTTGCTGTCTGGCCCTAGTGACAAAGAGCTGGCTTATGGCCTGGTGAGGACAAAGTGTCTGCAGAGGAAAACACACAGCACAGACCGCTGTGTGACGGCAGAGCCTCCCTGGAGCAGCTCCGGGCCCAGAGCGAGAGAAACGTGGCGTGCACGGCCAAGGCCCCTCTTGGTTGGAGGCCGTCGAGAGCTGTCTACACACCCAGGCCCTCTGGTCTGCGTTCTTTAGAATTAAGTGATCTTTCTACACAAGAGGGTGGAGCCCACAAGAGCCTCAGAGGTGGGCCCCCCCTCAGGGCTGAAGATCAGAAAAATAAGAAAACAGTCAAGGCTGGGCTCCGATGGTTGGGGCCTCCCGGATCCCGGGTCACCCCCTGAAAGCCGCAGGGGTGACGAATGTCCAGTCCCGTTAGAACAATGAGGCTAAGAGCAGATTGAACAATCGATGTGCTCACGTCATGCCCTGGTGTTTCACTGGCCTTGAGCGCAAACACAAACTCCAAGGCGCTGCGTGACCTGGGTTTTCAACCTCCCGCCCTGGCCCCGCCTCCACCCCTGAACTACAGCTCCAGCAAATTTCGGGTCCTCGAATGAGTAAGAGCTCTTTGCTTCCCTGCCTTTGCTTATGCCAGGTGCTCTCTCGTGCTCCCTTCGCGACTGGACCGAGTCCTGCTTTCAGAGAATCCCCTCAGCTGCTGCTTTCTCCAGGAAGCTCGTTCTGCCCCACCTCAGGCAGGGTCTGGGCGGCCCTCAGACGGAGGCATTCGAGTGTCTCCCCAGTTGGACTTCCCACACTGTCCTGTGGTTGTCCTTACTTCTCGGTCTTGCCCACGTGACCTGACTGCAGTGGAGCAGAGAGTCAGGCACTTTGGGTGTGGCTGACCTATTCCGAGCCCTTTTTGAGACAGTTCATGCCATCAGAGCTCCTAGAAGTTTGCTGGTATGGACATTGCCACTTCTTCTGTGGCCCCCGGGCTGATGCCACATGCACATACACACACACACACACACACACACGCACACACGCACGCTGTGTAGTTTCAGGAGGATGGGCCTCCAGGCCATGCACTGGGGAAGAGAGAGCAGAAAGCGTGAGGGCCCTGAGGCAGCTGGGTACTGGCCTGGCATCTCGGGGGGCGGGGGTGGGGGGGAGGGAGCTGGGCCTGGCCAGCAGGGAGGAAGTTGGAAAACAGGCGGGACTCAGGTGGGACAAGCTGGTCAAGGGCCCCAGACTTGGAGGATGTGGGGGTGTGTGTGGGGCTATGGCAGACACTGGGTGCCCCACCCAGGTCCCCTTTAAGGGTGGGGACGCCCACCCCCAGGTGCTGCAGATCTTGCTGCCAGTGCCTCAGGGCTGCCCCTTCCCCTGATGCTGCTGGGAGCCATCTCGCCCAGGAAGTCGTTTGACCCCCCCCCATCAAGGAGCAGCCCATTCTGATGACCGACTGATGGGGTGGTCCACAAGGCAGGCCCCAGCTTCAGAAAGAGACAGCTCGGCCATGTGGTGGCTGTCAAGTGTCCCTGGGCATCAGGCCAGGGCTAGACTGGCTGAAACCACGTTCCCCCTGACCCCTTCCCTGTCCTCCCTGGCTCCCCTCCCTCCATCCCAGGCTTCTCCCTCAACAAACCACCTGCACCAGAATCCCTGCCTCAGGCTCCACATCCAGAGAGCCTGCCTCACAGAGGCCACACGTACCTTGTGCTGCCAGGAGGACTCAGCTGATGGAGCCCCGCCATGCTCCAGCCAGCCCACCGCCAACCTCCTACCTGGATGGTCCATCAGGACATGGAGCCTGTTCCCGAGGGCAGCCAGACTGTGGCATTTAAAAAAGAGAGGTTTCACCCACAGGGAACAACCTTCATTAGCTATGGGAACGTGCGGCCACGCGGATGAACATGATGCTAAGGGAAAGAAGCCAGTCGCAAGAGACCACATGTCCTGGGATTCTATTCATAGGAAATGTACAGAAAATACAAATCTATAGAAACAGATAGGAGGTTGGCTGGGGCAGGTACTGGGGGAGGAGTGTGAAGGGAATCAACAGGAACTGGGCCTGGGGACTCTTGTTGGGACAATGGAAATGTTCCAAAGCTGATTTATGGTGATGGTTGCACAACTGGGTAAATTTACTAAAAATCACTGAATTGTACACTTGAAATCAGTGAATTGTGTTATATATAGTATATATATAATACATCCTAGTAAAGTTGCTTACACCCTCCCCAATGGATGTAGGATTTTCTAGATGTGACTCTTTGGACAAGAACACCAACATCCCTGTATTTTAATCGTCTTCAGTAAGAGGCAGGTAGAATCCCTGGCATCGAGTGTCTGGTTTGCAAAAGCGTTACGAGGTTTGGGGAGTTACATATGCGAAATAAAAGGACCTCTTTATTTGTTGCTTCCTTGGCCCAGGCCCACGGCTCCCACTCCAGACACAAGCGCGAGGTTGTGCGCATCACCAGTGAGGACAGATCCTGGTGAAAACATGGTTTTTTTAATAAATAAAAAAGATGGTCACACTCAGAAATTACTTCTCTAGAGCAGTGTTCCTTGGACCACCAGTATCAAAATCATAATATGGGGCTTCCCTGGTGGCGTAGTGGTTGAGAGGCCGCCTGCCGATGCAGGGGATACGGGTTCGTGCCCCGGTCCGGGAAGATTCCACATGCCGCGGAGCGGCTGAGCCTGCGCGTCCGGAGCCTGTGCTCCTCAACGGGAGAGGCCACAACAGTGAGAGGCCCGCGTACCGCAAAAAAAAAAAAAAAAAAAAAAAAATCATAATATGAACAGTTTGTTAGAAATATAGATCCTTCACCCCTACCCACACCCAGCCAGACACAGTGAATTAGAACCTCTGGGATGGCTCCGGAATCTGCATTTTCGTAGCTCCCTGAGGGTTCTCAGGTCCAGTGGAATCTGAAAGCACTGATAACAGGAATGGAACTCCCGGGTTGCAGAAACCTTTGGCCTTGCTTTGCAAAATAAGCTTGTCTGTAGCTGTGGGAGCTGACTGCGGGAATGACCCTCCACTGGCCGCGTGTCCACTGAAAGAGTAAATTCGTTATCCAAAGAACACTCCTACATGGAAAATATCTTGCAAGCCCCCTGCCTGTGTAAGTGGTCGGAAGTGTCTCAGGTCGGACAGTTTGTAGGGACGGACAGATGTTACTTCAGAAGACCCAGGGGGAACTGTCTGCCAGATGCTGGAGAGGGTGGGCTCCAGGGGCCTGGGGCCTCCAGCCAGGCCAGGAGTGTTAACCCAGAAGGGAAGGAGGAACGAGGAGGACACCCCGACCCCACAGGCCAAGAGGGATGACAGGTCACCAGTGAGGGAACCCCAAGCTGGGCTCTGGCTAGCACGTAGCAGGCAGCGAATGGGCATCAAAATTGTATGGAAAGCTTGTTACAGATGCGGGCTTCTGCACTTCATGCTAGTTAGATGGTTGCAGTCCTCTGGCCACAAACCGGGTGGCTTCAACCATCAGAAATGTATTCTCTCGCAGTTCTGGAAGCCGGAAGTCCAAACTCAAGGGGTCACAGGGCCGTGCTCCACCTGAGGCTCCAGGGGAGGGTCCTTCCTCGCTCCTTGTGGCTTCTGGTGTTGCCAGCAATCCTTGGCTAGTAGGAGCATCCCTGTGACCTCTGCCTCTGACCTCACGTGCCCGTCTTCCCTCCGTGTGTGTCTGTGCCCAAATTTCCTTCTTCTTATAGGGACACAGTCACTGGATTTAATGACTACCCTAATCCAGTATGATCTCATCTTAATTTGATTGCACGTCCAAGATTCCATTTCAAATTAGGGCACGTCACAGGCCCCAGGGATTAGGACTTCAACGTAACTCTTTGGAAACACAATTCAACTACACCCGTCAGGTGGAATCATGCACGTCCTGCAGACCAGGAAGCCAAGGCTCAGCTCGGCCAGGTGGTGCGACGTCACAGAGCTCACCGACGTCAGGCTGCTACTCGGCTGCTCTGCGTGTCGCCTCCCACTCCGACCTTGGATCGCTCTGGTGGGTTCCCAGTTGAAGCTGGAAAGCTTTACGCTATTGCAGTAGGAGCCTCACAGATGCTGGTATCAGAAGGCTTCAGCTTTCCCGGGGCTTCTAGAACTTGACATGAGCATTGTGGTTTGTCTATATGCTTAACTCTCGTCCTCTGTCTTTGCATCAGAAATTCCTGCTGAACAAGGGGTCGCCCAGCCCTGCAGGGACCCCAGAAGAGGCTGGGGGTCGCTACCTTCAAGCAGCCTGTGACGACTCCAGAAGACAAGACAGACCCACAATGCACAGCATGCAGCACCAAACGTTGTGCCGTAGATACTGTCCCAGTTCATGAAAGGAGGTCCAGGAGGTTGGTGTGGTCAGGGGAAGCTCCCTGGAGGAGGAGTCCTTGAAGGAAGCACTTGCGGACAGGGAGGCCCGAGAGAAAGGACTGCCTGATGGGAGAAGATGGAGGGACAGGTCCACCCAGCAGGGTTCCAGAGTGGGAGGTCGGTGGACATCGGTGGGAAGTGCGTGCCTTGCTGGGAGTGGGGCATAGAACAGGGGTCCTCAAATACCAGGAGGCGGGGGTCCCCACTCACCCCTCCGCCCTGCCCCTCTGGCATCACGGCTAGGTGGTCAGAGAAGAATGCATTGATTGGGTGCTTTTTACACGGCATTCGTTATAGCCAACATTTTATGTTTAATCCTCACACCTCTCTATGGAGAGACCCCATTCCCATTTCTTAGATGAGAAAAGTAAGGTTTGGATTCACTCACGGTGCTGCAGCTGCTCCCGGTCTGCTCCCTGCCAAGCCGTGGATTCGCGCTCTGCGGCAACACTGGGCTGGGTGATCCAGGCAGAGTGACAGCTGCCTGGAGTCACAGCCCTAGGGTGGCCCACATTGCTTTTGGAAAATGGGAGAATGCTATATGTACTGTTTAGAAGCCTGCATTTTTTGTTTTAATTAACACCCTTTATTTTTTAGGACATGTTTAAAGTTACCAAAAAATTGAACTGCTAATCCAGAGAGTTCCCATATACCCCCTTTCTGCCCCCTAGATCCCCCAGGAGTGTGGTACATTTTTTACAATTAATGAACTAATACTGATACATGATTATTAACTAAAGTCCATAGTTTATATTAAGGTTCACGTTTTGTGTTGTACATTCTGTGGGTTTTGACAAAGGCATACGGTCATGTGTCCACCCTTCCAGCAATGTACAGAATGTCGTGATTCCACCATTACCATCTCATACAGAGCAGTTGTAATGCCCTAAAAATCTCCTGTGCTGGCCAATCCTCCCTCCCCCAACCCCTGGTGGCCACAGATCTTTTCACTGTCTTCATAGTTTTGCCTTTCCAGAATGTGGTATAGTTGGAATCATACATTCACTTAATACACTGTCAACATCTTTCCATGTCAAAAAATTTCTATCTGACCAACTTAAATGGATTCATAGTTTTTCACTGGATGGATACATCCCAACAAATTTAACTAGAATTGAAAAGTTTTCTTTTTTGTTGCTGTTGTTTTAAACAGACCTTTGATGGAGATCTTGTACATGCATCTTTGCACATTTGTCCGCTGATTTCACAGGGATAAAGTCCTGGACGAGGAAGTTCTAGGTCAAAGGGATGGCGTGCACGTTTTGAAGGCTTTGGATCAACCACCAAGTTGCCTTCTAGGACAATTGGAGGCTCCAGGGGAGAAGATGGTCCAGGCCCCTCCCCCAGCTTCCGGTGGATGCCGGCTGTCCTTGGCTTGTAGACACATCGCTTCAATCTCTGCCTCCATCTTCACACGGCCTTCCCTCTGTGTGTCTCTTCTCCTGATAAGGAAACTTATTGCTAGACTTAGGGTGCACCCAGTTAAGCCAGGATGATCTCATACAAGATCTTTAACTTAATTAATCTGCAAAGATCCTTTTTCCGAATGAGGTCACGTTCACAGTGACCAGGGATTAGGGTGTGGACGTATTGATTTGGAGGCCACCGTTCGACTCACTAGAGGTATTTGTCCAGAGAAGAAAGCAGAGGCTTAGCTAGGATAGTAAGAGACTTTCCCGAAGACGTGCTTCCCCGTGCCCCGCCCCGGCACATATGTCCTCACCACAAACCACCCGGTTGGGGCTCAGGAAACCCGTTTTAGCTGTTCCATCTCCTGACCATTAAGCATCTACTTTATGAAACGCTGAGTTTATTTTCCTTCCCACATTCTGCTTGTTACTATCTTTACAGTGATCTGGGATCCACCGGCCCTTCGCATGATGGAATTGGGTTTGTCTAGAACGGTCACCAAACGCTGAATGTTGCGGAGTCCCGATGACACCGTTGACACAGGGCTGGTGGTGGGGCCTGCTCGATAAGCCTGTGGGCTCTGTGTGGCCTTGGGCAATGGGTTGCCCTCTTGGAACCTCAGTTTCTTCACCTGTAAAATAGGGATAATAATCTATGTGCCTCGGGAGCTGTCGAGGAAATTGAACGACGCAATGTAAGCTCAGCCCAGTGTCTCCCACGGACTAAAATCTCAATAACTACTTGCTTTCAATGAAAGTGACATTTTCTGTGTTCCCAGACTTATCTTTTCGAGTTATTTTTTGAGCCCCGGCCCTCCTCCCCCTCTCCCAGGCCCTTCCTGCCAGTGCAGGGCAGGTCATACACACAGACTTCCAGCCTGGAGTCCTCTGTATACCTAGTCCCTTCTCCATTGCTTTTTAACTTCTTTTTTATTCCAAGTCCTCATGCCATCGCTGGTGTGTCTGGAGGTGGACGCTAAGTAGGACGTCCCACTGACTTCTCTCTCTCTGGCCCTCTGGGAGCCATTGAGTGCCGCGTGGTGCAGGGCCTCTCAGCTTCCTCGCTGGTCCCTACATTCTTCCCCTTGTAACCCAGCTCATTTGTCAGTGGAGGCCCCATTCTTTGGAGAAATAATGTGATCAGGCCCATGGGCCCCAGGCCTCCTGATGTCCAGAGCCCGCTACACTTGACAGATGAAGTTAGAGCTAGACAGCGCTCCTAAGGGACACACTGGTGGTCTTGCTTTCACCGGGGACTTTCCCAGTGAATCAGACCCCTCGTGGCTCCTAGGGGCCCTGAATGAACTGGGGTGGCTACTGTCTTGGGTCATGATCCGTGAAAGCAGTAGGTCCTGCGAGGAGGGAGACCCTCCCTCGGCCTGACTGGACCCCATGGGCATGTGAAGGTGAAAGGCAAGGGAACCAAAGAGAGAATGGCCCTGACAAAGGGTCCCCTGCCGGCCTACAGCTCCACCACACACCCATGAAATGCCAGGGGGGTTCCTTTTTTGAAATGGTGTCTCCAGCATCCTTGGGCTTTAGGTGGGGCTCCCAAAGAGGTCCAGATGACATGGCTAGACTCCAGTGAACACACCTTCAAGATGGCCTAATCAGAGAAGAAACATCTGGAACATTTGGGTTCCATTTGGGAAACTGGAGCCAAAGGGGAGAAAAAAATCAAAATAAAACAGAGCTAAACATAGAGTTATCACGTGGCCCAACAATTCCTAAGTGTGTCCTCAAAGGGTCGAACACAGGTGTTCACACAGAAACTTTGAGCACGTTCACAGCAACATCATTCACCATTGCCCAAAGGTGGAAACAACCCAAGTGCCCGTCACCATGTGAACGGATAAACAAAATGTGGTCCGTCCATATGATGGGCTATTCCTCTGCCCTAAAAAAAGTGAAGCCCTGACACAGGCTACCATGCAGATGAACCTGGAAAACATTCTGCTCAGGGAAAGGAGCCAGCCTCTGAAAAGACCACAAATCACATGATTCCGTCTATATGACACGTCCAGAATGGGCAAGTCCATGGAGACAGAAAGTAGATTACCGGTTGCCAGGCTGGGGGAGCGGAGATGGGGCGTTTTCGGGGGAGGGTGATGAAAATGTTTTGAAACTAGGAAAAGGTGGTGAATCGTACATTTTAAAATGGTTCATTTTATGTAGGTAAATTTCACACACACACAAAGAAAAAGAAGAACAGCTAGGAAATACAGAAATGCAAAAATTCTTCACGGGTGCAAGGCTCTTTTCTGCAGTTTTGGGGGGGTGTTAAGTCACATCCCTAGGAGGAGTCGTGGGGTGAGCCCTATGGAGCAAGACTTTCTTTCAAGGGGACCCAAAGGAGCTGGCCTGGCCCACCCCAGCTGCAGCTCCAAGGTCCCTTCAGCCCCAGCCCTGGGATCTTTCACTAGTGAGTGGTATCTGGGTGACCAAAGGCACACTCAGGGGCTGTTAAAATGCCCTTCATCTTCCTTTGTGTGTCCGCCTGGCCCTCCAGAAAAGCCCCCGACTGCTTCCTGCTCAGGTTAATAATTTTTTTTTTTTTTTTTTTTGCGGTACGCGGGCCTCTTACTGTCGCGGCCTCTCCCATTGCAGAGCACAGGCTCCGGCCGCGCAGGCTTAGCGGCCATGGCTCACGGGCCCAGCCACTCCGCGGCATGTGGGATCTTCCCGGACTGGGGCACGAACCCGTGTCCCCTGCATCGGCAGGCGGACTCTCAACCACTGCGCCACCAGGGAAGCCCCAGGTTAATAATTTTTGACCAGACTTCTCAACAGACTTAAAAATGAAGCTTTAGCTATGTTAATGGTGACTCCACTGGCATTTATTAATTTTTTTAAATATATATTTTTTAAATTTATTTTTATTTTATTTATTTATTTTTGGCTGTGTTGGGTCCTCGTTGCTGCACGTGGGCTTTCTCTAGTTGTGGCGAGTGGGGGCTACTTTTCGTTGCAGTGTGCGGGCTTCTCGTTGCACTGGCTTCTCTTGTTGCAGAGCACGGGCTCTAGGCATGCGGGCTTCAGCAGTTGTGGTGAGTGGGCTTCAGTAGATGTGGCTCACAGGCTTAGATACTCTGCAGCATGTGGGATCTTCCCAGACCAGGGCTCGAACCCGTGTCCCCTGCATTGGCAGGCGGATTCTTATCCACTGCGCCACCAGGAAAGCTCTCTGCTGGCACTTAAATACTTCATTATAGCCTGCGAGAACTGAGTCTTCTTTTGTTCAATTTTTCATATAAACAGGCACATTTCCTCTTCCTCTTCCTCACTGCCCACCCCAGTTGGGTTTTTTTTTGTTTCCCCAGTGACCCAGGCTGACCTGAGAGGGGCGCAGGAGGGAGAAAACCCCAGAGCCATCACTTCCAGGAGGCGGGGTGGCATGCGGGGCACAGGAGACATTACTTCTTCAGGTCCATGATCTTTTTGGTGGTACCGAATATCTCACTTCAGAAAACCTTCTTATCATGTGATCTGTGGATATGAAGCACCCCCACACTGAGAGGATGTGACAGACACACAGATATCGTGGTGGAAGAGGCCAGGGGAGGGGAGGCAGACAGGAAAGTGGACGGAAAGCAGGAAAGAGAGTGGAGGGAAGAAGAGTGGGTTGTCACCTGACAAAGACAGAAAGATGCCCCAAAGGCCTTGGCTTCTTATGGCTTGAGAACAAGTTACTCTTTCTAAGATGCAGCCAACGAGGAGGATGTGAAAGGGCAAAGTGAGGGGCTTACCCTGAACCCACAGGACAAAATGATAATGGCCACACCAGTGTTTGGGTGTCTCTATCGACTGGTCAAACCATGCACCCGACCTGGACGACCCTGTAGGAGACAGGTGGTCCAAAGAACCAACACATCCATGTGTCACTAGTTTACTCTTCAGAATTCCCAAGGAATGCCACGTTACTTGGGAACCAAGCAAATGGGCAAGCTAAAACGTCACACAGTTACAGTCATAAGCTTTGTCTCTTTAGTCTTAATAAGAAGAATAGCAAACATCAATAAACCGTTTGCTTTATGCCAAACACTCTCCTGAGCATCTTCCATGTATTAATTCAGTCTGCTCCACAGTGCTATGAGTTGGGTGCTTGCATTATGTACATGTTACAGATGGGGAAACTGAGGCACAGCAGGGTTAAGGAACTTACTCGAAGTCACATGGGACAGCAGTGGAGCTGTGATAAATATGCAAATCAGTGAAAAATATTAATTATGTAACAGCTTCCTGGTACTGCCCTAAATAAGCACTTAATAATAAATGCTGCAGTGGGAGCTGGCGTGCAATCAGCCCTTATGATGCCCCAGCACCGTGCGTGGCTGCCTCTCGTTGTGTGTATCACTTAGTGCCTGAGAGATGCTGAGTAAGGTGGGAAACTGAACCACCACACAGAGGAGGCAAGGAGGCCTCGGCGCAGGGGAACCTGGAGTCCACATCCGTGGCCCTGCTGCCTGGAATCAGACGGGGGCTCCCGCAGGCCCCCGCTAAATCCACAAGCTGGTATCACTGGGACTTTGCTTTGTACCTCCTGGTAACAGCGGCCTTCAGCGTGACAGTGGGTGGGATCTCACGGTTCTAGAATCCAAGAACTGAGCAGACCTAGCCCCCGGCAAACACAGGGTCAGCGCTTTCTTCTTTTCAATAAGGCAGGGGTAGATTTCTGTCTGCAATCTCAGGCAATCACGCCTCCATAGCGGTGAGAAAAGTGGCATTATGAACCCACTTGCAGGGAGTGGAGACTGAGGCTCGGAGAAGCTGAGTGACATGTCCAAGGTCACTGGGCTAGTGAGGGGCAGGCCTGGGGTCTTTGGCTTCAAGTTCAGGGATGCGTCCACTCTACCCATCTGGGCTGCGGAGAGAGCAGGGTTGGCTTCATGGGTGAGTGATGCTTGTGTCACACAGGAACCTGTGCTCGGAAAGGCTTGCACTTGATTCCATTTTGTACTTGGCCCCGCGAGTGATATTGCTGATCAAGGGAAGGAATTTAGTGATGGGCACCAGGGGACCAAGTCCCTAGTCTCGGCTGTCTGCACAGCATTCCCTGCTGTCTGCCTCCGCCTTGGTCTCACCATCTGCAAGAGGAAGGGAACGGGGTGAGGTTAAGAATTTCCAGGGCATATTTCGGGAGCACCGGCTCCTTGGGGCATTGAGACAAAGGTTTCTCGGAAAAGTGAGCTTGTGAAATGGTGCAACCTCTTCTCTCAGAAAAACTCAGGGCAGTTTTGCATATTCAGGCATCTTTGTAGCTTTGCAACAAAAAAGCCTGCCTTTAAAAAAAGGGCGCAGGGGGCTTCCCTGGTGGCGCAGTGGTTGAGAATCCGCCTGCCGATGCAGGGGACGTGGGTTCGTGCCCCGGTCCGGGAAGATCCCACATGCCGCGGAGCGGCTGGGCCCGTGAGCCATGGCCGCTGAGCCTGCGCGTCCGGAGCCTGTGCTCTGCAATGGGAGAGGCCGCGACAGTGAGAGGCCCGCGTACCGCAAAAAAAAAAAAAAAAAAAGGGCGCGGGGGCAGGGGCGGGGGGTAGGTATTTGTGTTTTCTAAACCTATTAGATCACCCAAGCTTTTGAAAAAGTGGAGTATGCACAGAGGGTCCTTCGGAAAATGCTGGAGCAGCAATGAGCTCTCTTCCAGGATTCACCGCCTACGTGCTGCCTGCATTTTACCCTTCCAGGCAGCTGTCACATGACACAGGGAAACTCAGAGGCAGATCTACCAGGAACACATCAATGATGGAGGAACTGGAAGCCCTGGATGAGGTTCTGGAGGTGGGGAAGTGACGCAAAATGCCCTCTGATCCACCTCTCACCACTCCCTAGTGCCCGGACCCCAAAGAGCAGATCTGAAGCAACGTCACTTTGTTAGGGGCTGGCACTCTGGGGGTCCATCCTGCTTGCTTTGGGGTGTCAGTAGGTCCCTTGGCCACATATGGGGTCACTTCTCAGAGCTCATGACCCCTCGGAATGTTGAAGCTGTCTGGTGCAGGGCGGCACTGAGGCGGAGGCAGTGTGACCCGCTTGGGTCTGCTGGGTCTTTGAGAGGGGATGCGCCATGGGACCCAATTCTTGCACCATTCCCCTGCCTTGGGATTGGAGGCAAACATCTCTCCCCCCCGCCACCTTCTTGTGCTGATGGTGCCGCCGGGAACTTGTGAATTTGACTCTGAATTTTCTACTTGGATTGAAACGGGTTTCGTGAGACCCACTGAGCATTGTTGGCCATTTGGGCATCTTCTTCAGAGAAATGTCTATCTAGATCCTTGGACAATTTGAAAATTAGGTTGTCTTTTTATTATTGAGCTGTGTGAATTCTTTTTTTCTTTTTCTTTTTTTTTAAGTGATTAAAGCATTGTATGCAGAGTCAAACAGACCTCAATAAAGTCTGATCACTTTCTTCATATAGCACTGTTTGTTAAGGTAGTTTTTTTTTTTTAACATTTTTATTGGAGTGTAATTGCTTTACAGTGTTGTGTTAGTTTCTGCTGTATAACAGAGTGAATCACCTATATGCCTACGTATGTCCCCATATCCCCTTCCTTTTGCGTCTCCCTCCCACCCTCCCTATCCCACCCCTGTAGATGATCACAAACCACAGAGCTGATCTCCCTGTGCCATGCAGCTGCTTCCCACTGGCTATCTAGTTTACATTAGGTAGTGTATATATGTCCATGCCACTCTCTCACTTCGTCCCAGCTTACCCTTCCCTCTCTGCGTGTCCTCAAGTCCATTCTCTACATCTGTGTCTTTATTCCTGCCCCGCCCCTAGGTTCTTCAGAACCATTTTTTTTTTAGATTCCATATATATGTGTTAGCATACAGTATGTGTTTTTCTCTTTCTGACTTACTTCACTCTGTAAGACAGACTCTAGGTCCATCCACCACACTACAAATAACTCAATTTCGTTTCTTTTTATGGCTGAGTAATATTCCATTGTGTATATGTGTCACATTTCTTTATCCATTCATCTGTCGATGAACACTTAGGTTGCTTCCATGTCCTGGCTATTGTAAATAGTGCTGCAATGAACATTGCGGTACATGACTCTTTTTGAATTATGGTTTTCTCAGGGTATATGCCCAGTAGTGGGATTGCTGGGTCGTATGGTAGTTCTACTTTAGTTTTTTAAGGAACCTCCATACTGTTCTCCATAGTGGCTGTATCAATTTACATTCCCACCAACAGTGCGAGAGGGTTCCCTTTTCTCCACACCGTCTCCAGCATTTATTGTTTGTAGATTTTTTGATGATGGCCATTCTGACCAGTGTGAGGTGATACCTCATTGTAGTTTTGATTTGCATTTCTTTAATGATTAGTGATGTTGAGCATCCTATCACGTGTTTGTTGGCAATCTATATATCTTCTTTGCAGAAATGTCTATTTAGGTCTTCTGCCCATTTTTAGGTCTTCTGCCCATTTTTGGATTGGGTTGTTTGTTTTTTTGATATTGAGCTGCATGAGTTGCTTGTATGTTTTGGAGATTAAGCCTTTGTCAGTTGCTTCATCTGCAAATATTTTCTCCAATTCTGAGGGTTGTCTTTTTGTCTTGTTTATGGTTTCCTTTGCTGTGCAAAAGCTTTTAAGTTTCATTAGGTCCCATTTGTTTATTTTTGTTTTTATTTCCATTTCTCTAGGAGGTGGGTCAAAAAAGATCTTGCTGTGATTTATGTCATAGAATGTTCTGCCTATGTTTTCCTCTAAGAGTTTTATAGTGTCTGGCCTTACATTTAGGTCTTTAATCCATTTTTTAAAAATTAATTAATTAATTTTGCCTGTGTTGGGTCTTCGTTGCTGCATGCAGGCTTTCTCTAGTTGCAGCGAGTGGGGGCTACTGTTCATTGAGGTGTGCAGGCTTCTCATTGTGGTGGCTTCTCTTGTTGAGGAGCATGGGCTCTAGGCTCGTGGGCTTCAGTAGTTGTGGAAAGTGGGCTCAGTAGTTGTGGCTCATGGGTTCTAGAGTGCAGGCTCAGTAGTTGTGGTGCACAGGCTTAGTTGCTCTGTGGCATGTAGGATTTTCCCGGGCCAGGGCTTAAACCCATGTCCCCTGAATTGGCAGGCAGATTCTTAACCACTGCACCACCAGGGAAGCCCCTTTAATCCATTTTGAGTTTATTTTTGTGTGTGGTGTTAGGGAGTGTTCTAATTTCATTCTTTTACATGTAGCTGTCCAGTTTTCCCAGCACCACTTATTGAAGAGGCTGACTTTTCTCCATTGTATATTCTTTCCTCCTTTATCAAAGATAAGGTGACCATAGGTGCATGGGTTTATCTCTGGGCTTTCTACCCTGTTCCATTGATCTATATTTCTGTTTTTGTGCCAGTACCATACTGTCTTGATTACTGTAGCTTTGTAGTGTAGTCTGAAGTCCAGGAGCCTGATTCCTCCAGCTCTGTTTTTCTTTCTCAAGATTGTTTTGGTTATTCGGGGTCTTTTGTGTTTCCATACAAATTGTGAAATTTTTTGTTCTAGTTCTGTGAAAAATGTCATTGGTAGTTTGATAGGGATTGCATTGAATCTGTAGATTGCTTTGGGTAGTATAGTCATTTTCACAATGTTGATTCTTCCATTCCAAGAACATGGTGTATCTCTCCATCTGTTTGTATCATCTTTAATGTCTTTCATCAGTGTCTTATAGTTTTCTGCATACAGGTCTTTTGTCTCCTTAGGTAGGTTTATTCCTAGGTATTTTATTCTTTGTGTTGCAATGGTAAATTGGAGTGTTTCCTTAATTTCTCTTTCAGATTTTTCATCATTAGTGTATAGGAATGCAAGAGATTTCTGTGCATTAATTTTGTATCCTGCTACCCTACCACATTCGTTGATTAGCCCTAGTAGTTTTCTGATAGCATCTTTAGGATACTCTATGTATAGTGTCATGTCATCTGCAAACAGTGACACTTTTACTTCTTCTTTTCCAATTTGGATTATTTTTATTTCTTTTTTTTCTCTGATTGCTGTGGCTAAAACTTCCTAAGCTATGTTGAATAATAGTGGTGAGAGTGGCCAACCTTGTCTTGTTCCTGATTTTAGAGGAAATGGTGTCAGTTTTTCACCATTGAGAATGATGTTGGCTGTGGGTTTGTCATATCTGGCCTTTATTATGTTGAGGTAGGTTCCCTG
This sequence comes from Globicephala melas, assembly GCF_963455315.2. Lineage (NCBI taxonomy): Eukaryota > Metazoa > Chordata > Mammalia > Artiodactyla > Delphinidae > Globicephala > Globicephala melas. The sequence continues at coordinate 3,910,413 of NC_083321.1, forward strand.
TATGCCTACTTTCTGGAGAGGTTTTTTTTTTTTTTTTTTTTGTAGGAGAGTTTTTTTTTATCATAAATGGGTGTTGAATTTTTTTTTTAAGAATAAGTATTTTTATTTTTTTTAACATCTTTATTGGAGTATAATTGCTTTATGGGTGTTGAATTTTGTCAAAAGCTTTTTCTGCATCTATTGAGATAATCATATGGTTTTTCTCCTTCAATTTGTAAATATGGTCTATCACATTGATTGATTTGCATATATTAAAGAATCCTTGCATCCCTGGAATAAACCCCACTTGATCAGGGTGTATAATCCTTTTAATGTGCTGTTGGATTCTGTTTGTTAGTGTTTTGTTGAGGATTTTTGCATTTATGTTCACCAGAGACATTGGACTGCAGTTTTCTTTTTTTGTGACATCTTTGTCTGGTTTTGGTATCAGGGTGATGGTGGCCTTGTAGAATGAGTTTGGGAGTGTTCCTCCCTCTGCTATATTTTGGTAGAGGTTGAGAAGGATAGGTGATAGCTCTTCTCTAAATGTTTTATAGAATTCGCCTGTGAAGCCATGTGGTCCTGGGCTTTTGTTTGTTGGAAGATTTTTAATCACAGTTTTAATTTCAGTGCTTGTGATTGGTCTATTTATATTTTCTATTTCTTCCTGATTCAGTCTTGGAAGGCTGTACATTTCTAAGAATTTGTCCATTTCTTCCAGGTTGTCCATTTTATTGGCATATGGTTGCTTATAGTAATGTCTCATGATCCTTTGTATTTCTGCAGTGTCAGTTGTTACTTCTCCTTTTTCATTTCTAATTCTGTTGATTTGAGTCTTCTCCCTTTTTTTCTTGATGATCCTGGCTAATGGATTATCAATTTTGTTTATCTTCTCAAAGAACCAGCTTTTAGCTTTATTGATCTTTGCTATTGTTTCCTTCATTTCTTTTTCATTTATTTCTGATCTGATCTTTATGATTTCTTTCCTTCTGCTAACTTTGGGGGGGAGGTTGTTCTTCTTTCTCTAATTGCTTTAGGTGTAAGGTTAGGTTGTTTATTTGAGATTTTTATTGTTTCTTGAGGTAGGGTTGTATTGTTATAAACTTCCCTCTTAGAACTGCTTTTGCTGCATCCCATAGGTTTGGGATCATCATGTTTTCATTGTCATTTGTTTCTAGGTATTTTTTGATTTCCTCTTTGATTTCTTCAGTGATCTCTTGGTTATTTAGTAGTGTATTGTTTAGCCTCCATGTATTTGTATTTTTTACAGATTTTCCCCTGTAATTGATATGTAGTCTTATAATGTTGTGGTCGGAAAAGATACTTGACACGATTTAAATTATCTTAAATTTACCAAGGCTAGATTTGTGACCCAAGATATGGTCTATCCTGGAGAATGTTTCATGAGCACTTGAGAAGAAATTGTATTCTGTTGTTTTGGGTTGGAATGTCCTATAAATATCAATTAAGTCCATCTTGTTTAATGTGTCATTTAAAGCTTGTGTTTCCTTATTTATTTTCATTTTGGATGATCTGTCCATTGGTGAAAGTGGGGTGTTAAAGTCCCCTACTATTATCGTGTTACTGTTGATTTCCCCTTTTATGGCTGTTAGCATTTTCCTTATGTATTGAGGTGCTCCTATGTTGGGTGCATAAATATTTACAATTGTTATTCTTCTTCTTGGATTGATCCCTTGATCATTATGTAGTGTCCTTCCTTGTCTCTTGTAATAGTCTTTATTTTTTAAAAATTTTTTTTAACATCTTTATTGGGGTATAATTGCTTTACAATGGTGTGTTAGTTTCTGCTTTATAACAAAGTGAATCAGTCATACATAAACATATGTTCCCATATGTCTTCCCTCTTGCGTCTCCCTGTAATAGTCTTTATTTTAACAGACTCTATTTTGTCTGATATGAGAATTGCTACTCCAGCTTTCTTTTGATTTCCATTTGCATGGAATATCTTTTTCCATCCCTTCACTTTCAGTCTGTATGCATCCCTAGGTCTGAAGTGGGTCTCTTGTAGACAGCATATATATGGGTCTTGTTTTTGTATCCATTCACCCAGTCTATGTCTTTTGGTTGGAGCAATTAATCCATTTACATTTAAGGTAATTATCGATATGTATGTTCCTATTACCATTTTCTTAACTGTTTGGGGGTATTTTTGTAGGTCTTTTCCTTCTCTTGTGTTTCCTGCCTAGAGAAGTTCCTTTAGCATTTGTTGTAAAGCTGGTTTGGTGGTGCTGAATTCTCTTAACTTTTGCTTATCTGTAAAGGTTTTAATTTCTCCATCAAATCTGAAGGTGATCCTTGTTAGGTAGAGTAATCTTGGTTGTGGGTTTTTCCCTTCATCCCTTTAAATATGTCCTGCCACTCCCTTCTGGCTTGCAGAGTTTCTGTTGAAAAATCAGCTGTTAACCTTATGGGATTCCCTTATATGTTATTTGTTGCTTTTAATACTTTTTCTTTGTATTTAAATTTTTAATAAATTTATTTTATTTATTTTTATTTTTGGCTGCATTGGGTCTTTGTTGCTGCATGCAGGCTTTCTCTAGTTGTGGCAAGCAGGGGTTACTCTTCGTTGTGGTGCACAGCCTTCTCATTATGGTGGCTTCTCTTGTTGGGAGCACGGGCTCTAGGTGCACAGGCTTCAGTAGTTGTGGCATATGGGCTCAGTAGTTGTGGCTCGCGGGCTCTAGAGTGCAGGCTCAGTAGTTGTGGTGCATGGGCTTACTTGCTCCGCAGCATGTGGGATCTTCCCAGACCAGGGCTCGAACCCGTGTCTCCCGTATTGGCAGGCAGATTCTTAACCACTGCGCCACCAGGAAAGCCCCTGTATTTAATTTCTGATAGTTTGATTAATATATGTCTCGGCGTGTTTCTCTTTGGGTTTATCCTATATGGTACTCTCTGTTCTTCCTGAACTTGGTTGACTATTTCCTTTCCCATGTTAGGGAAGTTTTCAACTATAATCTCTTCAAATATTTTCTCAGATCTTTCTTTTTCTCTTCTTCTTCTGGAACCCCTATAATTCGAATGTTGGTGCATTTAATGTTTTCCCAGAGGTCTCTGAGACTGTCCTCAATACTTTTCATTCTTTTTTTCTTTATTCTGCTCCCTAGCAGTTATTTGCACCATTTTATCTTCCAGCTCACTTATCCGTTCTTCTGCCTCAGTTATCCTGTTATTGATTCCTTCTAGAGTATTTTTAATTTCAGTAATTGTGTTGTTCATCACTGTTTGTTTGTTCTTTTATTCTTCTAGATCCTTGTTAAAAGTTTCTTGTATTTTCTCCATTCTGTTTCTGAGATTTTGGACCATCTTTACTATCATTACTCTGAATTCCTTTTCAGGTAGGTTGCCTACTTCGTCTTCGTTTATTTAGTCTTGTAGGTTTTTACCTTGCTCCTTCATCTATAACATTTTTTTTGTCGTTTCATTTTTTTTGATGGGTGGTGCTGTATTCCTGTCTTACTGGTTGTTTGGCCTGAGGCGTCCAGCACTGGAGTTTGCAGGCAGTTGGATAGATCCGGGTCTTGGTGCTGAGAGGAGGACCTGCAGGAGGCCTCACTCCGATTAATATTCTCTGGGGTCTGAGGTTCTCTGTTAATGCAGCGGTTTGGACTCAGAGCTCCCACCACAGGAACTCAACCTCCGGCCTGGGAACCAAGATCCCACAAGCTTCGTGGCATGGTAAAAAAAAAAGAAGAAAGAAAGAGAAAAAGGAGCAGTACAATATCAAAGAATAAAAGCAAAATAAAAATAGAAAGCTAAAAATATATTTGGAAAAATAAAACTAAAATTGAAACAACTGCAACAAGGTAAAATAAAACCACAACAGAAAAATAAGGGGGTGAGGGAACAAGCCAAAAGGAGAGAACAATAACAAAGTATAAAGAATAAAGTAAAATTAGAAAAATAAAAGATTTATTAGGAAGAATAAAAATATAAAATAATCAGCAACAATGAATCAACAAGGTAAACCAGAATCCCAATCTAAAAGAGGAAAAAAGAGAAGAAAAAAAAAAAAGCCTTGGCTATGGGGAGGAGTTTAGGCAAGGGGTGGAACTTAGGCAGGGGCGGGGCTTAGGGTGGGGTGGGACCAAGGCGGGTGGGGGGGTGACGTTGGAGCGTGGGGCGGGGCCTAGGCAGGGCGACGTTGAAGCGGGTGGCGGGGCCTCTGCTTAGGACCTGCGCAGAAGGGGAGAGGCAGCACCTCGAAAGGAGGGTCTCTGGAGTGTGGGGTTCAGGAGTTTGGAGGTAAGGCCCTGGGTGAGGGTGTGTGGCTGGGGTTTAGGTCCAGTGTGTTGGAGGGAGTCTCAGAGGGGGTCTCCGAGTGTAGAGGTGGGGCCCTGGGTGGGGGTTAGGGGCAGGGCTTGGGCTCTGTGTGGCACGAGGGCGGCTCCGAGGGCAGAGGCCGGGACCCCAACAGGCTTCCCGGTGCCTAAGTGTGCAGGGAAAGCGCTGGCGGCCTTCCCTTCCGCTCCTCCACGCCCCTCCCCCACTGTCTCCCCCAGGGTCTCCCCCAACACCGCTGGACCCCTAACCGTGGGTGGGTCCCGCTGGGTCTAGGAACTCCTCCGCTCCCCCAGCCAACCCTCAGGGGTGCCGGTTCCGGAGGTCCGGCCTTTAGTTTTGCTCCCCCTTCCCTCCCTCCCACTCCCTTAGGACCCGCACGGCTGGAGGGCGCCTTGGTGGGCAGAGGATCAGGCCCGAGATCTCAGCAGGTTCCCGGGAGCCCAAGTGGGCAGCGGAAACCTGGCCACGCTCCCTTTTGATCCTTGTCCTCCCAACGTTCCCCCAATTTCCCCCTTCAGGCGTGAGATCCCTTCCCCTCCCCCAGCCACCCCTCAGGGTAGCCAGTCCCGTCCTGCCTCCACTTCTCCTTCCCACTTACTCTCCCCCACTGCCCACGTCCTACCCGGTCGCTGAGTGTTCCTCCCGCCCCCTTAGGTGTCCGTGGTCCCCCACTGGTGCCTGGTAGGTGCCTTAGTTGTGCGGAGATGCGAATGCTGCATCCTCCTAGTACACCATTTTGACTAAGACCTCGGAATTCTTTTTTTTTTGCGGTACGCGGGCCTCTCACTGCTGTGGCCCCTCCCGTTGCGGAGCACAGGCTCCGGATGCGCAGGCCCAGCGGCCATGGCTCACGGGCCCAGCCGCTCCGCGGCATGTGGGACCTTCCCGGACCGGGGCACGAACCCGCGTCCCCTGCATCGGCAGGCGGCCTCTCAACCACTGCGCCACCAGGGAAGCCCTGAATTCTTTATATATTCCAGATGAGTCCCTTATCAGAAAAATGATTTGCAAATATTTTCTCCTCCGTGGGTTGTCTTTTCACTTTCTTGAAGCAAAAGTTTTCGCATTGGGAATTGCCTGGCCGTCTGGTGGTTAGGACTCTGCACCACTCTCACTGCTGAGGGCGTGGGTTCAATCCCTGGTTGGGGAACTAAGATCCCACAAGCCACACGGCACAGCCAAAAAAAAAAAAAAGGTCCAATTTATCTATTTTTTTTTCTCTTGTTGCTCGTAGCTCTGTGGAAGATTTTACTGAAGACTGTTCCAAAGCTAAACACAGGCTTGGAAACAGTTGGTTTCATGGGGGAGGATGAGGGTCCTCAGCCTGGTACCCCAGCTCTGAGCACAGAGCCCTCCCCCACAGCCCCTTCTGAGGCCCCCTCCACCTGTGACCTGGCCCCTCTCCATCCCATCCTCCTGGTCTTTGTCTCAGCCCTTTTGGCTCCCTCTGTTGGGTGGGTCTGCGTCCTCCTCCTTCCTTGTATTTTGGTGGTAAGCTCTCATTCATTCATTCACTCATTCATTCCCCTGTGTATTATCAAAAAGACACCTGGCACTGTTTAAGTCTCTAGGAATGCAATGTTGTTGGAAACAACAAAACAAACCAGGACACCTTGGCCTGCCAGGATATCTCCTCCAGAGGGGATACAGACAGTTGGAGGTCCCCCTTCTTGGAAGAGCCTCTCCTTGATACTCACCAGGGTTCTTGGCCTTCCCCAGTCAATAGAAATTGATCAGAGGCCAGACAAGAAATTCAGGCAAGGCATTATTGGGGCTCCTGCGGCTGCAGGGGGACGTGAGAACAGGTTCCCTTGCTCGCCCACTCGCTGGAGTAGGGGGCAAGCTGGTTCCTTATACGGGGTGAGTGTGGGGTGGGTCCGGGCTCAGGCGGGAGGTGGTCTGCCAACCCCTTTGGTGGTGCTGTGTGCAGGGGGCATGCGCAGTGCCCTGCTTCTGCTCCCGGCTCTTCAGAAGTGGCGGTCGGGTTTTTGGTCTTTCTGTATCGTTTTGTCCATAATTTGCCCCAACTGTACACGCACGCAGTTATTTTTAGTCCCTTTTAGTTTCTTTGTATTTTGTTGCTCAAGAAGACGTTTGTCCAGATGTAAGCACTGCAGCAAAAGGTCCCAGGTCCCAGCCCGTCTCATTCTGACCTCCCCTCCCCTCCCCTGCCCCGTGCACCCCCAGTTAACATCACTGCTACACTGGGCACGTGGACAAGTGGCAACAGCAGCTCTCTCAGCAAATGCTGTTATTTATTTCCTTAGCAGTCTTCCTCATTAGATCACTTATTTCTTGAGGACGAGGACCATTCAGCCGTCCCGAAGTCCCAGAATCAGGTCCTGGCACTTACAGCCAAGACACGCGTGTTTCTCGCTTGCTGTGTTTCTGCCAGACTTGGCACAGAGCTTCACCCGGTTCTGGTTCCTTACAGATCAGGCCAACTGAACGCACGCATTTTTTCTAAGGGTCACTGTTTACATGCCGGGCCCTGTGTTGGCACGCTCCTGGAGCAGTTTTATTTGCTATAAGATGGAAACGGTTGTGGTAAGTATTGCTATTTTTAAAATAGAACGAGAGAGTAAAATACGGCTAAACATATTTGGAAAAGAAACCCCAGAACAAAGGTTCAAATCGCATTTTGAGTGGAATGGCCAGAATAATTAAAGCTGCCTCATTTCTGTGAAAAGTCATTCATCGTTGAAAACATCCAACGTATTCACAGTACTTCAAACAATTGATTAAAATAAAATAGATACCAAGCCTCTCATTGTACCTATTTTAATAACAGAATCAGAACGAGCGTAAACTATTTCAAGGAAAGAGGTGTTGGTGGGTCACGCCTGTCAGAATGTTCTGGGGGGATTCGTGGAATCCCGGGGGCCCTGTTGCCAATGGGCAGGGTGGCAGGTGATGCCAGCTGGAAGCTGAGATTAAAGTGCGTAACTGAGCCCTCCACTGATTCTTCAGGAAAATTCCTTAACAGACAATGGGAAAATCATTCATTTTCTTCCGTGAGCAAATGTGGGACAGCCCTGGGAGCGTGCAGACCAGAGGGAGGGGAAGAATTCCTGGGCCTGTGGACGGTCGTGGAGACCAGCTTTCAGAGCACCCATGGCGAGTGCAGAATTGAGACAACAAATGGTCATTTGGTCAACGTGGGGCTGCCTCTTCCTAGAACCGGCTGAGCTGGTTGTTTGTCCATTGCGCTGCTGCACCCGAGCCTGGTAAACCAAGGAAACCTGCGCACACCTCTGCCTCCCGGGGCCTCTAGCTGGAGAATGAGGGGGGAAGGGGGCTGCACAGGTGAAATTCTCCTCTCAAGGTCTTGAGTGCCGCCAGTGAGGGCGGCTGGGCCCTACATGGTGCTCTTCCGACGCTGTCAGAGCAAGGGATATCAGATTCCTTAACAACATGGGCATCTCAGCCTCAGCAGAATCTCTCAGGCCCATAATCTGCTCACTCAGACACAGAGAGGGCCAGGAATGGGCCCTGCATGCTGCTTTAAAATTCCAGGGTCTCCGATAAGGGATTCATATCCAACATATATAAACAGCTCGTAGAATTCAACATCAAAAAAAAAAAAAAAAAGAAAACAAACAACCTGATTGAAAAATGGGCAGAAGAACTGAATAGACATTTTTCCAAAGAGGAAATGCAGATAGCCAACCGGCACATGAAAAGATGCTCAACATCGCTAATCATCAGGGACATGCAAATTAAAACCACATTCTCACACCTGTCAGAATGGCTGTCATCAAAAAGATGATACCAGCATTTCACAAAGAAATGTTGGTGAGGATGTGAAGAAAAGGGAACCCTCATACACCATTGGTGGGAATGCAAATTTGTATAGCAAGTGTGGAAAACAGCACGGAGGTTTCTCAAAACGCTAAAAATAGAACTACCATGTGACCCAGCAATTCCACACTTGGGTATATATCCAAAAAAAGAAAAGCACTAATTTGTAAAGATACATGCACCCCAATGTTCATAGCAGCATTATTTACAGTAGTCAAGACATGGAAGCAACCTCAGTGTCTATCAACAGATGGATGGATAAAGAAGGTGTGGTGTGTATATATACAATGGAATACTACTCGGCCGTAAAAAGAATGAAATTTGCAGCAACATGGATGGACTTGGAGGGCATTATGCTAAGTAAGATAAGTCAGACAGAGAAAGACAAATACCGTATGATATCACTTATATGTGGAATCTAAAAATTACAACAAACTGGTGAATATAACAAAAAAGAAACAGACTCACAGAAATAGAGAACAAACTAGTGGTTAACAGTAGGGAGAGGGAAGGGGGAGGGACGACAAATGGGTAGGGGATTAGGAGGTACAAGTTATTAGGTATAAAATAACCTAAAGGATATATTGTACAGCACAGGGAATACAGCCAATATTTTATAATAACTATAAATGGAGTAGAACCTTTAAAAATTGGGCATCACTTTACATTACACCTGTAACGTATAATACTGCGCAGCAACTATACTCCAATAAAAAAGTCTCTGGTCTTAATAGCCATCAGGAAAACGTGAAGCAAATGCAAGAGATCACCCCCGTCAAGACGGCTAGAATCTTAAAGACAGTAACAAGTGTTGGCGAGGATGAGTGTGTGGAGAAACGGGAACCCTCCTGTGCTGCTGGTAGGAATGTGCGGTGGTGCAGCCACTGCGGAAAACAGCCTGGCAGCTCCTCAAAGAGTTAAACATAAGAGTTACCATATGAGCCAGCTATCATACTCCTGGATACAGACCCAAGAGAAAGGAAAACATGTGTCCTCACAAAAGCCTGTATATAGATGTCCTTAGCAGCTCAAGTCACAATAGTCAAAACGTGAAAACAGTCCCGGTGTCCACCGAGGGGTGAATGGATGAACAAATTGTGCTCTGTCCATTCGAGGGAATATTATTCAACCACAAAAGGAGCGAAGCCCTGACACCCGCCACAATGTGGATGATCCTTGAAAACCTTCTGCCAAGTGAAAGAAGCCAGACAAAAAGGACCACATATGGTATGATTTCATTTCTATGAAGAGTCCGGGATTGGTAAATGCATAACGACAGAAAGTAGATCGCTGGTCGCCAGGAGGAGGTTCGGGGGAGGGGGGTTGAGAAGTGATGCTATGAGGAGGGGGATAGTGAAAATGTCCTGAAATTCACTGTGATGATAGATGCGCGACTCTGTTGAATATACTAAAAGCTATTGAATTGTATACCTTAAAACGGTGAACTGTGTAAAGAATCCATAGGTCTGGCTGCGACGAGAACTCTCTCACATAAAATGAGGTTTGGTGCTCCACGTCAGCTGTAGGAAAAAACGTGGTGGAGGCCGATATGGAGAGATTTGCCCAAGAAGCAGCTTTGGAAATGCCCAGGAGTTTCCCAGCATGGTGCGGGCTCCAAGAACGCTTCGTGGGTGAGGTCTCTCTTTGGGGTGCATTTCTGACCCATGCATTGGGACTGCTCCTCTGGGACTGGGGTGGGCTTGCACTCGGCCGTCCACACTACTATGGCCAGGTGCTCTCATCTTCATGGGTGTGCGCTCCAAGGTTCCTGGTGCGCCCTCACGAGTTCCACTCCAGCTCAGTGGCACCATCTGTGCTCAGGTGACAAATGCCAAACTGATGCCCCTGCTGGGGTCCAGCCTTCACCCTTGACCTCGTAGCTCTGAGGCCCAGTTGTGAGATGCTGCTTCTAAGACAGAAACTTCCAGGCAAGTGGCATGGGCTTCCCGGCATCAGAAGGAAGCAGAGTGACACTGACGTGGAGGAACTGGACCACGTCCCCTTTGCCTCCTTCTGGAGCAGAGTGAGACGAACTGCTTTCTCGGAGCCTTTCTCGCTCACCCTGTGGGCTGGGTGAGCAGACATTGGATGCTATCCAGCAGCCGCAGTCCTGAGGCCACCCCCATGCAGCAGGTGTGCTGGAGGTTCCTCTGGAGTCCCCACTATTATCAAGCCTCCCGATGCAGTCAGGGTCACCCTGAAAGCTCAGTGCGCTCATCCTTATGGTGTTAGGGGTGTCCGTGGTCAGGCAGCAGTCGCAGTAAGTTGGAACACAAACCTCTCTCCCACGTGGAGCAGGCTGCAGACAGCTGGGGGCGCTGGGGGCGTGTGGGGAGGAATCAGGGCCAGGGGGAGGGACACAGGACGATGTGGGCCTGGTCATGGACTGGAGGAGGGGGTGTCTCACCCCTCTGGCTCCTTCAGAGAGGGCAGGAGAGCATAGAGGTCACGGGGTGCTGGGGAAAGCGCTGGCAGGGAGTCAGGGACCAGGCTCTAGGCACCGCCCCTTGACCTCCTTGCTCCTTGCCTACTACTGGGCGACGACCCACCCGATCTTACTCCCTGCTGTTGAAAGGGACGGATAAGAGCACGCGTGATGGTGGCAACATCTGCTGTGGCTGCTGCCTGGCCGCTCTGCAGGCAGAGCACGCCACCCTCACTCCAGGTGGACAGTCAGGCTCTGGTCTGGGTCGGGCCCCAGTGCTAACACTGCGGCCCAGTCACCCCAACTCTGCACCTGTCTCCTCCACGACAGAACCTGGGGGCTTCAATGCGCCTTAGAACACGTGTGCTGTGGGACCCCAGCCAACCCGGCAGGACCGAGGAGGACCCTGGACTGTCATCGTCAGGTTCACGGGGACCCTGCCCACCCTAAGCACCACCTGAGTCCTGGAGGCTGCTGTGGCGGGTCCAGAGTCTGGAGGAGGGGCTTGGTAGTGGGTGGGGCCAGGCGTGGGGCGGGCCTTTGAGGGGTGGGGCCTGGAAACCTACCTGAACAAGTTTCTGCTGAGGTTTGGAGGCGCCTTGAGCATGAAAGGTCTGAAGCTGGATTTTGCAGGGGTGGAGCTGTCTGGGAGTGGGGCTACCTGGGGCTGGAGCTGGCCCCATCCCCCCAAATCCATAGGACTAGCCCAAGGTCAGGACCTGAGATAAGGTCCCCCGTGGCTGGGCCCTGACAACCTTTTCCAGTTAGCTTCGGGTGCCTGGCCTCGACTGACCTGTGAGTTGCCGCAGCTTGGAACGTGAGGGGCTGACTTTGGGGCTTCCTAGGGTCAGGACTCCAGCTTTGGTCTAGAACCTTCCATCAGAACCCCAGCCTTACTCTCTCGCAGCATTCTAGATCCCCATGCATTCAGCCAGTCGTTCAACAAACATTTGTGGCCATGGAGGCTGGGGACACAGCTCTAGACAAGATACACTCAATCCCGGCCCTGGGCTCTTACCTTCTAGGGAGAGACAGGCAATAAGGAGAAAGGGTGAGGAAGGAAGGGACATGTCTGGGAGAGAAGGAAGAGCTCTGAGGCCTGGGGGCTGGAGAAGCGGCCCCGTAGCTGACAGGCCAGGATCTGCTGACTCCCAGGAGCTGGGCAGGAAGGTGAGCACCCTTGGACTCTCAGACGCACATTTTGCTGGGAAGCGCCCGGGTCCCCGGAATCCTAGGCCTGAAGACACCCTGCACTCCCAGGCTTGACGCCAGAACGCAGATAAGGACTTCCTGCCAGAGGATTTAGGAGAGGAAACAGGAGCGTTTACTGGTGTTCTTGCCGGTCACTTGCCTTTATTACATTCTTCAGTCACATGGACAGTCCGCTCCTCAGTCCCGAAATGGCTGCTGCAGTGTGCTTGTGACCGGCTCCAGCTGTGGGAGAGTGTGGCCACACCTGGAGGCCCTGTCCAAGCAGGGCAGGGAGCAGGGTGGGCTCAGATGCTGTCTCCTGCATTTTCACTTGGAGATGTTAGACCAGCATTAAAAGGAGGTGCTTAAGAAGAAAGCACAGCTCTCTGGGACCATCACCCACCTGACACGATTGTTTTCACTCCTTAGCTCCTGTTCTTTGCCTTCCAGCTATGTGCCCCAGCTCAGCTGCACAGGCTGGGGCTTCCAGCACGAATAAAATGCTGTTCCCTATTCTGGGATGATGGCTTGGCCCAGGGAGGGGACACACAGATGAACAGATCTTGGTGGGCTCCCTCAGGGACCAGGCTGTGCAGGAGTTGGTCCAACTGGAGGTTCAAGATGTCCTGGAAGAGACACACTGTGCTCAGACTTCAAGAACAGTTGAGAGCTCGTCAGATGAGAGAGATGGAAAAGCATTTGGGGCAAAGGGGATACCGTGAACAAAACATGGAAACAGCGTTAGAGTCCAGGCATCATTTACTCATTTGGAGTGAGGAAAGCAGGGCAGGCAGGGTCTTGACCCGAACAAGGCAGTATGAGGCTGCTTCTGAAGGGCACCCCCAGGGCAGCACCTGTCTCTGTTTGCCACGTGGGAATTTGGCCCAGTGTTAGCTGATCTAAAGATTAAGTTTCTCTAAAGAGAAACTACATGGGCTTCCCTGGTGGCGCAGTGGTTGAGAGTCCACCTGCCGATGCAGGGGACGTGGGTTCATGCCCCAGTCTGGGAGGATCCCACAGGCTGCGGAGCGGCTGGGCCCATGAGCCATGGCCGCTGAGCCTGCACGTCCAGAGCCTGTGCTCCGCAGCGGGAGAGGCCACGACAGTGAGAGGCCCGCGTACCGCAAAAAATAAAAAAATAAAGAGAAACTACAAATCTGGACATGTATGTGAAATCTCTAGACTTTTAAATGTTACCCGACAGTTAGAATTAAAAATAAAATGTAGGCCAACCAAACCATGTCTTCAGGTGAAACTTACAGTCTGGGCAACCTTGCAGCCTGAATCTTGTCTTTGCATTGAGAATTGCAATTATAGTACACGTGCAATTTTTTCCCACTTAACATGTTATGAATATTTTCCATGTTTATGTAATCTTTTAGAAGCCATTTACAGTGATTACATAATGTTCTGGACATGTCATGAGTTGCTTTACATTTTCCTCCTATTAGAAATCAAGGTTTCAGGGAGGAGTTTTAGACCCATTCTCACCCTGGTTTATCGTTTCGTTTTCCTTAGGTGGGCAGTACAGAGATGGAACGGTGGAGGAATGTCAGATGTACCTTACCTGCCCGCCTCCTGAGAGCCTCAGAGATCTTGGGATTTCAGTGCAAGAAGGGACTTAAGGATCATGGGTGCCCATTCTTTTGTTTTTCAGGTGAGGCAACTCAGGCCTTGTTCAAGGTCCCAAGGCAAGTGTATAATAATCCCTTTATGGTGAAAATGACCAGATTTCACTGAAATACATTAAAGAAAAGTTAAACTGTCATTTTTTTCTGTACTGGAACTGCACTGAATCTATAGACAATTTTGGGGAGAATGAACGCCTTTATGATATTGAGTCTTTTATTCCAAACATGCTGCATAAAGACACATTTTTGTTGTCTTTACTCATAGGTTATTTAAGCATATGTATATATTTCTGTTTGTTTGTTTTTGTTGCTATTATAAATGGCACCTGTAAAATTTGTGTTTTGTAACAAATTCTTGCGGCTTTATTAGAAATGTAGTTGAGTTTTGTGTATTGGTTTTGTGTCCACGTACCTTACTTAACTCTCTTATTAATAATTTCCACAGGTCGTTTTTGGATTTTGAGACAATATTTTCATCCACAACTAATAACAATTTTCTCTCTCCCTTTCTTCTTTTATATTTCTTTTTCATGTCTTGTTGCATAGGTTAGGACCGTGAGTTTGATGTTACATAGAAGTGTATGGTACTTGATCTTAAAAGGAATTCTTTCAGCACTGCTCCATTAAGTATGATGATTTTTGTAGGTGTTTCTGATAGATGCTGTTTATCATATTAAAGAAGTTCTCTTCTATTCCTGTTTTACTAAGTTTTTTTAAACCATGATTGAATATTGAATTTTATTGACTGCTTATTTTTGTCATTTATTAAGACCCTCATTTTGTTTTTCTCCTTTGATCTTTTATTGTGGTAAATTACATTAATAGATTTTCTAAACCAATCTTGTATCGCTGAGATAAACCTAGCTTAAATGTGACTTATTACTAAATATTTAGGACTCTAAATTTCCTTTTAAGTGTTGTATTACTGTGTCTTAGTTAACTTGTGTAACAAAAAGCCACAGATGAGTGGCTTAAATAACAGAAATTTATTTCTCACAGTTCTGGAGGCCAGCAAATTTGGTTCCCAGTGAGGGTTTTCTTCCTGGTTTGCAGATGGCTGCTTTCTTGTTGTGTCCTCATATGGTGGAGAGAGAAAGAGCTCTGGTCTCTTCCTCTTACAGGGTTGCAAATCCCATCGTGGGGCTCCACTCTCATTATCTCATCTAAAAACCTAATTACCTCCCAAAGGCCCATCTCTAATCACACTGGGGGTTAGGGCTTCAACATATACATTTGAGAGAGACACAAACGTTCAGTCATGCTGCATCTGATAATTTGTGATATGGAATCTTTTTTAAAAAAATAATCACGAATTGGGACTTCCCTGGTGGTGCAGTGCTTAAGGATCTGCCTGCCGATGCAGGGGACACAGGTTCAGTCTCTGGTCCAGGAAGATCCCACGTGCCACGGAACAACTAAGCCCGTGCACCACAGCTACTGAGCCTGTGCTCTAGAGCCTGCGAACCACAACTACTGAGCCTGTGTGCCACAACTACTGAAGCCCGCATGCCTAGAGCCCATGCTCCACAACAAGAGAAGCCACTGCAATGTGAAGGCTGCACACCTCAACAAAGAGTAGCCCCTGATCTCTGCAACTAGAGAAGAGCCCCTGTGCAACAATGAAGACCCAACACAGCCAAAAAAATAAATTAAAAATTTTAAAAAGTCACCAATTTCTAGGTATTTAAAAAATTCCACTATGTTTTTTTTCCTTGACTTGTGTGTCCTTTAGATGCATGTTTTCTCATTTGCAAACACATGGGTTTTTTTCTGGTTGTCTTTTTGCTACTGATTTCTAATTTAAGTGCATTGAGATCAGAGAATGTAGTCTGTAGGCCCCAAACTGGGTGAGGCCAGCATTATGGTCTAGTGCATAATTAATTTTTGTAAATGTCCCATGTGTATTTACAAAGCATGTACATTTCTCTGTTGTCAAGTATAACAGTTTATAAATATCCATTAGATACATTTTAAAATTTACTCTTCAATATTTCTATATTCAACTGATTTTTGTCTTCTTGATTTACAAGTGCTGAAAGACAAATATTAAAATCTCTCACTTTTTGGTGGATTTATCGATTTCTTCTTAAAACCCTGTTAAGTTTTGTTTTGTATTTTGAAGCTCTGTTACTGGGTGTATGAAAGTTTAGAATCATTATATACACTTGTGAATTAAACCGTTATCACCCCTTATATAGTGATCCTTGTTACCTCTGTGATGCTTTTTGCTTTAAAGTCTATTATGTTTGATATTAATATTGCTACATCATCTTTTTGGGGGTATGTATAGCTTGGTATATGTTTTTCCATTCTTTGATTTTCATTCTTTCTGTGTCCTTACATTTGGGAGGATCTCTATTAAACAGTATAATTAGTATCTTTATCTTCCTCCCAAATAATGCATGGATCTCAACTCACTTTCAGTTTAATCACAGCTTCCAGTTCATGTGCTATTAACATGCAGTTTTTTAGCTTTATTCTGTCCCCCCTCCCAACTTTAGATGTTGTTGTTTTGTTTCATGTAGTCAACATTTGATTAAATTTACCAACATATTTATTATTTCATATTATATCCCAAATCTTACTTCTAGAATAATTTTTCTTCTGTTTGAGGTTCATCCTGTAGAATTTCCTTCGGTTAATGGAATGTCGATTTTAAACTCTCTCAATTTTTGATTATCTGAAAATGTCTTTACTTAGTTTATGTCCTTGAAAGATACTTTTTCCAGGTATAAAGTTCTAGGTTTGACAGTTGTATTGTCTTAATACAGTGAAGATATCTGTATTCGTTTCTCACTGCTGTTGTAACAAATTATCTTAGTGGCTTAAAACAACACACATTTATTTTCTCATAGTTCTAGAGGTCAGATGTCTGAAATCAGGCTTGTGGGCTAAACTCAGGGTATTGGCAGGGATGTGTCCCTTCTGGAGGCTCTAGGAGAGAATCCGTTCTTTGCCTCCTCCAGCTTCTAGAGGCCGCTGGTATTCACTGACTTGTGGCCACATCACTCCAGTCTCTGCCTTCTTCTATCCTGTAGTCATATCCCCTCTGCCTCCCTCAAATCTCTTGAATACATTGGACCCACTGAGATGATCTAGGATAATCTCCCCATCTCAACATCTTTAACTTGATCATATTCAAAGAGTTCCTTTTACCATGAAAGGCCACGTGTTCATGGGTTCTGGGGATTCAGAAGTTGACCTTTTTAGGGATTATGCAATTTCCTACATTATTCCACTCACTTCCGGCTTTCATTTTTGTCACCAAGAAGACAGCGGTTAATAAAATTCCTGGTCTCATGATCTTTTTCTTTGGATGCTTTTAAAATTTGCCGTAGCTGACATTTTACTATGATGTGTCAGTTGTGAGTTTATTTTGTTTATCTTTCTTGTTGTGTTTTTAAAAATCCATTATCTCTTTGAGTATTTTATCTTCTCCATTTCTTCTGTTATCTTCTCTTGACCCTCAGTTAAGCTGAATGTTAGACGTTCTCACTCTTTCTTCTGTGCCCTTCAGTGTTTCTTTCTATTTACATTTCCTTTCTCTGGGCTGCACTCTGGGTAATTTCTTCACTAAGTTTTTCTTCAGCTATGTCTAATAAGCTGTTTAATACATTCATCCATTTCTATCTTCTACTTTAAAAATGATCATACAGTAAAATTTACTTTTATTGAAGAGGATGCCCAGTTCTATGAATTTTAACACACGTGTAGATTCATGTAACCACCGCCACAATCAGAACAGTCCCATTACCCCACAAACTCCCTCCTGCTGTTCCTTTATAGTCATGCTCTGGACCTACCTCTGATCCGTTTTCCATCACTTTAATTTTGTCATTTATAGAATGTCCTATCAATGAAGCTGTATAGCAAGTAACCTTTTTAGACTAGCTTCTTTAACTCACCACAATATCTTTGAGAATCATTGAAATTATTGCAAGTTCTTCCTTTTTATTTTTGGCCAGTATCCACTGTCTGGATGTTCCGGAGCTTGTCCATCCATTCACCTATCGAGGGACATTTTAGTTGTTTCCAGTTTGGACAATTATGAGAAGAGCTTCCATAATCATTTGCATGTAAGTTTTGTGTGCACGTAAGTTTTCTATTCTCTAGAGTAAATATCCAAGAATGGGATTTCTGGGTCATATGGTAAGTGTACGTTTGACTTTTAAAGAAACGGCTAAAATGTTTCAGAGTAGGCGTATCATTTTGCATTCCCACCAACAACATGTGTATTGTCAGTATTTTAAAATTTTTGTTGTTCTGACAGGTGCATAGTGGTATCTTATTGCAGTTTTAAAAGGTGAAAGACTTACATGATCTGAAGAGAAACCAGAGGATTCATCACCACGGTTTTAGTTTGTATTTCCTTACTGGTGAATGGTGTTGAATAACTGTTATGAGTTTACTTCCTATCTGTATACCTTCTTTGGTGAAGTGACCATTCAAGTCTTTTGCACATATTTTAATTTAGTTGTTTGCTTTCTTTCTATTGAGTTTTGAAAGTTCTTTATATATTCTGGATACAAGTCCTTTGTTGGGTATATGATTTGCAAATATTTCTTCTCAGTCTATAGTTTGTCATTTTATTTTTTTAAGAGTGTCATTCTCAGAGCAAATGTTTTTACTTTTACTGAAGTCCAATTTCTCATTTTTTTATTTAATGATTATGCTTTCGGTGTCATGTCTAAGAACTCTTTGTCTAACTTCAGGTCACAGAGAGTTTCGCATATATTTTTTAATGAAAGTGTCAAAGTTGTATGTGTTATGTTTTGGTCTACAATCCACATTGAGTTAATTTTTGTATAAAGTGTGAACTTTGGTTTGACGTTTATTTTTTTGCACATGGATGTTCCGGCACCACTTGTTGAAAAGACTAGCCTTTCTCCATTGGACGTTTCTGCACCTCTGTTAAAAAATCACTTGGTCATAATTGATGTGTATGTATTTCTGGGATTTCTATTCTGTTTCATTGATCTGTGTCACCATTCCTTAGTCAATATCATATTGTCTTGATTATTATAGTTTTGCAGTAATTGTAAAATTGGGTAGTACAATTTGTCCAACTTTATTCTTTTTTTTTTTTTTTTGCGGTACGCGGGCCTCTCACCGTTGTGGCCTCTCCCGTTGCGGCGCACAGGCTCCAGACGTGCAGGCTCAGCGGCCATGGCTCACGGGCCCAGCCGCTCCGCGGCACGTGGGATCCTCCCGGACCAGGGCACGAACCCGCATCTCCTGCATCGGCAGGCGGACTCTCAACCACTGCGCCACCAGGGAAGCCCTATTCTTTTTTTTTAAAGTTATTTTTTGCTTTTTTAGTTCTGTTGCCTTTCAATATGAATATTAGAACCAATTTGTCTATATCTACAAAAATCATGCGAGGATTTTGTTTGGAATTGCATTAAATCTATAGATCAGTTTGGGAGAATTGACGTCTTTACTATGTTGAGTTCCAATTCATTAACATGTCATCTCTCTCTATTTATTTAGATTTTTTTTCATTCCTTTCATCCCCATTTCACAGTGTTCAGCATATAGATAGAGTACATTTTTGTTAGATTTATACCTAAGTATTTAACTTTTTCAGGAGTTATTGTAAATCATATCATTTAAAAATTTTTAGTTTACAGCTGTGCATTGCTAAAATATAGAAATATGATTGATTTTTGCGGAGTGACCTTGTACCTTAAGACCTTGCTAAACCCAGTTAATAGTTCTAGGAGTTTTGGGGTTGTTTGTTTGTTTTTGTTGTTATTGTAGATTTATTTGGATTTTCTCTGCAGATAGTCATGTTGTCTGAGAATAGGGGAAGTTTTATTTCTTTCTTTCCAATCTGTATGCCTCTTATTTCTTTTTCTTGCCTGTTGTACTAGCTCAGATTTATACTATGATGTTGAATGGAGGTGGTGAGAGTGGATGTCCTTGCCTTGTTCACAATCTTTGGAGGAAAGTTGTTCACTATAAAATATAATGCTAGTTGTAAAATTTTTGTAGATACCCTTTATCAGATTAAGGAAATTCCTTTCTCTTTGTAGTTAGCTGAGAACTTTATCATGAACGGGTGTTGAATTTGTCAAATGCCTTTTCTGTATCACTTGAATTGATCATGTAGTTTTTGCTTTTAGAATGTTGATATAGTGGATTCCACTGATTGATTTTTGAGTATTGAACCAACCTTGCATTCCCAGGATAAACCACACTGGGTGGTGGTGTATTATTCTTTTTATATATTCCTGCACTTTATTTGCTAATACTTTGTTGAGCCCTTTTGTGTTTATGTTTACGTAGGGTACTGCTCTGTAGTTTTCCTTTCTGGTGCGGTCTTTGTTTAGTTTTGATATTGGGGCAATGCTAACCCTATAAAATGTGTTGGGATGTATTCTCTCCTGTTTTATTTTTTGGGACATATTGTGTGTAATCGGTGTTATTTTTTCTTTAGAAGTTTGGTAAAATTAGCCAGTGAAGCCATCTGGGTCTGGGGATTTATTTGGGGGAAACAAATTAAACTATGAATTAAGTGTATTTAATAGTTATAAGGCTAATCGAGTTATCTGTTTCATCTTGGATACATTTTGGTCGTTTGCATCTTTCAAGGAATTTATTTCATCTAAGATGTGGAATATTGTACATAGGTTGTTCATAGTATTCCTTTGTTAGATTTTCAATGTCTAGGAATTCTTCTTTTTTCTATGTTAGTCTTGCTAAAGCGTCATCAATCTTACTGATCTTTT
The DNA here is from genome assembly GCF_963455315.2 of Globicephala melas. NCBI lineage: Eukaryota > Metazoa > Chordata > Mammalia > Artiodactyla > Delphinidae > Globicephala > Globicephala melas. The sequence goes on from NC_083321.1 coordinate 3,930,476, forward strand.
TAAAGACCCAACTTTTGGGTTTATTGAGTTTTCTCTTTTGTTTTTCTGTCCTTATCTTTTTTATGCCCTGTCTTCTGCTGCTTTTGGGTTTATTTTGCTCTTCTTTTTCTAGTTTCTTGGAAAAAAAAAGCTTAGATGACTGATTTGAGACTTTTCTTATATAAGCATTTAATACTATAAATTTCCTTCCAAGCATTGCTGTAGGTGCATCTCACAAATTTTGACATGTCGTATTTATTTTTTGTTCTGTTCAAAATGTCATTTTAGTTTTCCCTAAGACTTCTCCTTTGATTCATTAATTATTTCAAAGTATGTTGTTTAGTTTCCAAATGCATGGATGTTTTCCTCTTCTCTCTGTTATTAATTTTCAGTTTAATTGCATTATAGGAAAAACTTTGTATGATTTGAATTCTTTTAAGTTTGTTAAGATTTGTTTTATTATCCAGGACATGGTCTGTCTTGGTGAATGTGACCTTGAACACAATGTGTTTTCTACTCTGTTGGGTAGAATGTTTTAAATGTCTATTAGATTTAGATTTTAGTGGTATATTTCAGTTCTTTTCCACCCTTGCTGATTTTCTATTAGTTCCCTTATTGAGAGAGGAGTGTTGAAGTCTCCAAGTCTAACTGTAGATTTATCTATTTCTCTTTTTCACTTCCCTAAGTTTTTGCTTCATGTGTTCTGAAACTCTGCTATTAGGTGCATAACACATTAAGGGTTGTTGTTATATTAGTGGTGAATTGATCCTTTTTATCATCATGTAGTGTCCCTTTTTATCCCAAATATTTTCTTTGCTCCAAAGTCTCCTTTGTCTGAAACTAATATAACTACTCGACACCTAAAGAGTTTTAAATTTTATTAATTATATTTTTTTCTAGAAATTTTATGTAGACTTTTTCAAATCTCCTTGTTCATTATTTATAGGTCCTCCCCTCAATTACTTTTCAAGCTTCTCTTTTATTTCTTTAAACATGTGAAACATGTTTCTATTATTTCTTATGTTTGATCATTTCAGTTTTGAAATCCGTCCAGGTTTAATTCCACTGTTTGTTATTTCTGCTGGCTTTTATTCTAGTGTTTCGTAATTTTTTACTGTGAGCTACTCATTCTCCTTAAAGCTTTATAGGAATTTTTGGAGTCTGGGTTTGAAGCTGCATCCACTATCATCTCCTCCAACAGCCTTGTTTGAGTGGATTCCACTTCCATTTTACAGATAAGAAAATTGAAACTCAGAACAGCTAAGTGACCTGCCCAAGGTCACCTACGCAGGAAGTGGCAGATAAGACTCGAACCAAGGGCTTCTGACTCTGAAGTCCATGTTCTTCCCCTGGTTTATCACACCAAATCTCTTCTTGTTCATAGGAATCCTGCCTCTACTTCCACCCCAATACTCCTGCAGGCTCCTCTTCCTTCCCTTTTGTTTCGGATGGTGTGGCTAAACCCTGAGCTGCAGTCCTATAACACAAAGGTTGCCTGCACATGAACAGTGAGTACTACCTTTGTACACTGCTCTTAATTGCACAGACCGTTCTTTTCTCCCATCGTCCTTTCTCAGGGTGGTTTGCTTTTGATCTGGGCTGATGTGAGTGATCCTGCGTGCTGGAGCCTGGCCAGACCCACTACAAAGCTGGTGCAACGTTTGGAGAGAAGGATGCTGGAAAAGCAATCATCCGAAGGAGGCTTTATCATGTGCCTTTTCAGACTCCCTGCATCACTTCCCTTCTCTATCCCTGGTGATACCCAAACTCCACGCCCTGGTTTGTGGGATGCAGGTGTCTTGATAGCTCCCTGGTGGTACCCAAACTCCATGCCACAGTTTTTAGGATTCGGGGAGAGTCCTGATGATGCTACCTGATGATGGGGAAATTTTTAAGTTAAGGAGACATTTATATAATTAAAAAAAAAATTTTTTTAAGTGAACAATTCAACAGCCTTCCATACACCCGCAACGTTGTATGACCACCACTATCTTCATCAGCCTAAAAGGAAACCTGCACACACTGAGTAATTGCTCCTAATTCTCTCCCACCCCCATCACCGGGTGGACTTTGAAGAGTGGGAAACCGGAGATGAGCCACTTCAAGGTGTGGCTCCTGCCCAGACACCTGGTGTGTCTCTGCATCATGTCGTCCTCTCCTGGGCACCTTGCCTTGCTCCACTCCCTTTTCCCTCACTTCTGCCACCCTCGTTTGCACCTCCTTCATCAAGGGACCGTAGCGGAGTCCTCCCTCTGGCTCCTCTTTCTAGAGTAGGGCTTCTCGTACTTTAGTGTGCAGAGGAGCTCCATGGGGATCTTGTCTCAGGGATTCTGGTTCAGTGGGTCCAGGTGGAACACTTCTAACAAGCCTCCAGGTGATGCTGCAGCAGGACCTGGGCTGTGACAGCTCTGGTGGATGAGCACAGGATGCTGTCCCCGGGGGACGGTGCTCGAGGCGGTCTCTAGAAGGATGCTGAGCAGTGGTAGTATTGCTACTTCACAGAGGACAGTATTGGGGCCAGCACTGGTTTCCTGGGGCTGCAGTAATAAAGTACCACGAAACTGGATGGCTTCAAACAACAGAAATTTATTCTCTGGCAGGTCTGGAGGCCAGAAATCCGAAATCAAAATGTCCGTGAGATGACTTCCTGCTGGAAGCTCTTGCCTCTCTCCTAGCTTCCGGTGGCTGCCTCAGTCCTTCATGTTCCTTGGTTTGTGGCTGCCTCACTCCAGTCTCTGCCTCTGTCTTCACACGGCCTTCCTTCTGTGTGTCTCCAAATGTCCTTCTCCCCATAAAAACACCACACATAGCATTTGGGGCCCATGCTGATTCAGGAAGACCGCATCTTAACTTGATGACATCTGCAAAGACCCTATTTCCAAATAAGGTCCCCTTCACAGGTCCTGGGGAGTGAGGACTTCAACATAGCTTTTTTAGGGGATGTAATTCAACCCCCTTCTTGGACCTGAGGTCACGCTGCCATTCAAGAGCAGAGGTAGGATGCACACACGTGGCTGTTGTCTCTTTTATCCTGGCCACTGCTGCTCTGCGGGAAGCAGGAGGCTCAGGAGAGGAGACGGAAACCCCCCAAACTGAATGTGTGGAGGAGGAGCCCAGGCACCCAGAGAAAATCTGCTGATTCTGCAACCCCAGCCGAGGCAAAGCATTTTTTTTTTTTTTTTTTTTTTGGCGGTACGCGGGCCTCTCACTGTTGTGGTCTCTCCCGTTGCGGAGCACAGGCTCTGGAAGCGCAGGCTCAGCGGCCATGGCTCACGGGCCCAGCCGCTCCGCGGCATGTGGGATCCTCCCGGACCGGGACACGAACCCGCGTCCCCTGCATCGTCGGGCGGACTCTCAACCACTGCGCCACCAGGGAAGCCCCCGAGGCAAAGCATTTTATATTGTGGAAGTTGTCACTGTCCGGTGAAAGCCCATGGAACTAATTGTGTATTTTATCCCCAGTCTCTGGAGGTGGAAACAGAGATAGAGAGAAAGCATTGTATTAGAACTAATTTAAAAAAATGCAAACCTCTGTCAGCTAGTTGACATCTCTCCATACAAACACTGATATTTCAGGTAAGAATAGTTTCAGCTGTGCTTACCAGAAAATCTGCTTTATAGTGGCTTGACAAAATGGGAAATTAATTTTTTCTCACGTAACAATAAGAACCACAGCTGCTAACATTTACGTGGCAATAACTCCACACCGAGTACTGTCTTAAGTGCTCTGCATGTATCACCTAATTTAATTCTTGCAATAGCTTATGAGTAGGTATTGTTATTATTGTTGCTGCTACTCCATTTTTTTTTCAGATAAGGTTACGGAGGGTAAGTTTTGGGGCCAAGTTCATAGAGCTGGTAGGTGGTGGAGGCAGGATTTGGGAAAGATGGTCTGGCTCCGGCGTGAGTGCCATAGTCCCGCACTGACGGTCAGAGGCAGGACTTCCTGGTGCCAGGGCTGCAGGCATCGTCCCAGAGGTCATCACGACTCAGGGTCCTTTGCCTTCTTCCTCAGCATCCTTGTGAACAGCTCTCTCCCTCCAGCATCCTGGGTGCTTCCTGGGCTGACAGAATGGGATGTGTCTTTTTTTTTTTTTCCTGGCCAGCAGCTTGCCTTTAATCTTTTTTTTTTTTTTTTTACATCTTTATTGGAGTATCATTGCTTTACAATGGTGTGTTAGTTTCTGCTTTATAACAAAGTGAATCAGTTATACATATACATAGGTTCCCATAGCTCTTCCCTCGGGCGTCTCCCTCCCTCCCACCCTCCCTATCCCACCCCTCCAGGTGGTCACAAAGCACCGAGCTGATCTCCCTGTGCTATGCGGCTGCTTCCCACTAGCTGTTTTACGTTTGGTAGTGTATGTATGGATGTGTCTTTTCAAGCTCCTTCCTGAAAGTTCCCCGCGGTGCGATGGATTCTTTTCTTCCAGAGCTGCACACGGGGCCACTCCCAGGTGTGAGGAGATGAACATCCCTCTACTCTGAGCGGTCCAGGCATTCGTCTTGTGAGGAGGAGAGAAAAAGGGATCACGGGCAGGTGACTAGTAGTGTTTTTCTCTCTCCATCAGAACAGGATGATGGCTATGCCTGCATCTGTCCTGTACTAATAAGCAAATCCAAGATCAGAGTGGTTCCTGGCTGTGCCCACACCCATCCTGGGATGCAGGGCCCTCTGCTCCACAGGTCTGCTGTCTCTGTGTCCCTGGACACAGCTGATAGAACAGACACCATGGCAAAGCACACACTGGCTCTTTTTTTAAAAAAATTTATTTATTTTTGGCTGTGTTGTGTCTTTGTTGCTGCGCGTGGGCTTTCTCTAGTTGTGGTGAGCGGGGCCTACTCTTCATTGCGTTGCACGGGCTTCTCATTGCGGTGGCTTCTCTTTGTTGTGGAGCACGGGCTCTGGGGCTTCAGTAGTTGTGGCTCGCGGGCTCCAGAGCGCAGGCTCAGTCGTTGTGGCTCACAGGCTTAGTTGCTCCGCGGCATGTGGGATCTTCCCAGACCAGGGCTTGAACCCGTGTCCCCTGCGTTGGCAGGCGGATTCTTAACCACAGCGCCACCAGGGAAGTCCCCGCACGGACTCTTAGAGCTGTCACCTGGGATTGGTATGTGTCACTTCTCTCTTGTTCTTTTGGTGGAAGCAGGTCACATGGCCACGCCTAACTTCAAGTAGATGGGGAAGGGCAGCGCCCCCATGTGCTGGCAGCAGAGATAATCAGAAGTCATAGGGGCCGCATCCAGGGCCAGGGCTCTGCTCCATCCCAGTGATGGATCGAAGCTCACTTCCAATGCGCTGATATGATGCCTGCGTTTCTGGGCTGGATCATCCTGCCCACGCTTAAGGGATCATTGTGAAAATGAAATAAGATAATGGAGATAGAGCTCCCTGAAACCCACGCTGAAATTCCAAGTCCCTGGCACGGCCAGGAAGGTGCACGTGCTCCGGGCCTTGGCGGGGCCAGCGTTCCGCCTGCCCCTCATCTTCCTTCAGCTCCCTCCATGCCTGTCGCTCGGCCCCCTTGCTGGTCCCCGAGGAATCCGGGCACGGTTCTGATTCGGGCTGTTTGCACCGGTTCTCCCCCTGCGTGGAGCATCTCCCCCATGCAGTTGCCACCTCCTCAAAGAGGCCTTCCTGAGCCTCCCTGTAGCGCGCGGCAGCTCCATCACGCTGGAGGCCCCCCTGCTTGTTTCTCCTTAGAGCCCTCATCTCAACCGGACATGCTATTCGATGTTTTTGTTTGTTTATTTTTAAATATATTTCCCTGCCAGAAATGCAAACTCCGTGAAATCGGAGACTTGAACAGTGGTTGCTCCTAGAACATTCTTGTACTGGGTTGAATAGAGTTGCCCCCAATGCATGTCCCTCCCAGCCCCTCAGAAGTTGAGCCCGTTTGGAAATAGGGTGGTTGCAGATGTAATAAGTGAAGCAGATGAGGTCAGAATGGAGGAGGGTGGGCCCTAAATCCAAATATGACTGTGTCCTTATAAGGAGAGGAACATTGGGTCACAGACACAGGGAGGAAGCAGTGTGAGTATGGAGGCATAGATATGGAGAGATGCTGCCACTATTCAAGCAGCGCTGAAGATCGCTAGCAGCTACCAGAAGCTAAGAGGCAAAGCAGGATCCTCTCCTGGAGCCTCAGAGAGGACGTGACCCTGCCAACACCTTGATTTGGGACTTCTGGCTTCCAGAACTGTGATAAAATGCATCTGTCGTTTTAAGTCACCCAGTTGGGGAAACTAATACATTTCTCACTAAATACTGTTGGATGGATGGGTGGATGGATGAATAGATAGACGGTTGGGTGGATGGATGGATAGATGGATAGATGGATGGGTAGGTAGATAGGTAGATGGGTGAGTGGATGGATGGATGATTGAATGGATGAATGAATGGATGGGTGGATGGGTAGATGGGTGGATAGATGGAGGGTGGCTCGGTGCGTGGATGGATGGATTGACGTATGGATGGATAGGTGGGTGACTGGGTGACTAAATGGATGGATGGGTGGATGATTGGATGGAAGGGTGGATGGATGGATGGGTGGACGCACGGGTGGATGGACGGCAAATGAATACATACAACTTCGTACGTGGTTTGTAATGACCTGTTGGGTTGGTGCCCCCTTCTGTGCGTTGCTCAAGGGCACGGGCTTGTGTCTTTTCGTCCAGGTGTCTCTGGCACGTGATCAGCCATGACATGTCTGCTAAGTTGATGCGTGTGGGGATCTGGTCATGCAGTGCTGGTGACCAGGAAGCTCAGAAAGACCTGCCTTATGAAATGTAGCAGAAATCGCACCCTGAGCCCAGAGGCGTGGGAAACCGTTCAGACCATCCCTGGCCGCCTGCAGGCAGCAGGAAGAAACGAGGCTCCAGGGAGGGAGGTTCTGAGCCAAGGCATAGGTACAGAGCAGCCACTGGCCAACACGGTGCCGGTACTGCCTTTGCCCCAGAACTGGGACCAGGGCAGCTCTTTCTCTCCTGGCTGCATATACTGGCAGGGAATTTCCTGGAAACCATTGCGATATTTCAGACGGTGCCCTTGGCGTCATCTTGGAACCCTTCTGACGACCCGGAGCGGGGCCTCATTTACACGATGAGACACTGTTGCTCCTGAAGCTTTTGCCTTTTCGTTTGGGGGTCTTTTCTTGTTGTTAATCCAAAGTCTCTTGCCTTGAAACTTATTCTTCCAAAATAACTCTTTCAAAGTCCCTCAGGAATTAGCACCCCAGTAGATACCGCCGATGTTTTTGAACTGGAGAATCAAGAAATCTATCCCAGTGGAGGCAGTAAGCTGGGGTCTTTGGGAAAAAAAAAAAAAAAAAATCCCCCTCCCTCCCCAGGTGAACTTGATTCCTAGATATTCGGGGGAAGGGATGACCGTGGAAGCCAGCGGGCCTGTGGGTTTCCAGCGCATGGCCTGCAGTCGCTCACCGCCAGCCCTGCCCTTGCAGAAAGGACCGGCCACACCCAGGGCTGGGATTAGTCAAACATCTTTTCAAATGTTTTGGGTTCAGCAAAACCCCACAGCTATTTGCCAAGTTATTTTTCATTTAATTATGAAACCTGGGTGTCTTCCAAGGGAAATTTAATCCTCCTGTTTCTGATTCATCTCTACTTAATTCATCCACATGCTTTATGAGCGCTCGCTGGTGTCTCAGCCGCCTTTGGAATCTCCTAAAAGGCTTTCCTCGTCCCCCTCCCGCTTTTGCCCCCTTGTAAACAGGAAGTTGAATTTTGCCAACACTGAATGAACTTGACCAACCAGAAGGACTAGGCTCAGCTTGAAATCCAGGACCCTGGAATTTCAAGAGGCTTCTCAGGGGGTCCAAACATCCCCTCCCTTGCTGTCGTGAGCAGTTTCGACTGCAGGGCGACAACCGGGAGGAAAACTGCAGGACGTAAGCAGACCCGGCGTCTGCGCTCTGGACAGAGATGCTCACGGGGGCCGGGGGGCGCCGGTCCCGGGGGTCTCGGTGGGCGTTGCCAGCTTTAGGCCAGAGGTGCAGGTGATGGGTCTGGCAGTCTTGCTTCATTCAGGGCCCCGTTCTCGGGGCATGGATCTGAGTTGAGATGCATGGAGAAAGGTGTCCCGTAGGTCTCTGGGGTCTGCCCCACCCTCACTCCTCACCCAGGTTCCCGAGACCCTGCCTCCCTTCCCACCTGTGGACCCCCTTCTTTCTCCTTCCAGGTTAACCATGGGTCCACTAGGCTGCCAGCCCCCTGTTCAGGTCCCACCTCCTCCAGGAAGGCTTCCCGTCTTCTGGAGTCCCGGTGGCCCTCTCCTCTCCTGGCTGGTCCCCTTGGGTCACCAGTGATGTTCTCAGCATATTGCCAATGTGGTACAGCGGCCAGCGGACCGGGCAGCAGGAGGCCCAGGTCCTCCTCTGCCCTTTCCCAACTCCCTGGATGCCCCAGGATGAATCACGTTGCCTCTCTGGGCCTCGGTTTCCTCATCTGTAAAACTGAGGTGGGAAGCCCTGGAGGATGTGATTATTCCATGAATCTAAAAGTGGGACGTCCTGGTCCAAGTAGAGGCCTTGGCAAGACTGCCTTTCCTGTCCCTGATTATATGGTTCTATGACTCATTTGTCAGCAAACCAAAGCCCTGAGGACTGCTTTTAGGAGATGGGCCGTCCCCTAAAAGGACCCCCAGCCCATGGTTTCTGTGCTGGAACAAGGTGCTAGCGGGGGAAACGTGTGATGTTAACACACGACACAGCTCTTCCCTGTGATTTTGGTCGGGGCCGGGGTGTGACCAAGGCAGGGTTTGGCCAGCAGGGTCTCCTCCAGTCTGGCTGGTCCCATCCAGCACTATGGGTGGTGGCAGCAAAGGACAGGTTTCTAAGGCTCTCGCTGTCCCTAAGGCGCATAGCGTCAGTTTAGAGAAAACAGCACAGGCTGTGTGTGTGTGTGTGTGTGTGTGTGTGTGTGTGTGTGTACACGTGTGGTTGGGGGAGAGTGGAGGGAAAAGGGGCAGGTGGCGGTGGGCCCCCAAGACATTTCCCTAATATCTGCAAAGCATTGCATCACAGGAGCAGCATTTTTCCTACTTGGAGGCCAAATGGCTTTGCCAGGGGAGCTTGATCCGGGTCATCCTGAGGGGATCGTCCATGGGAACCGGAGAAAGCCTGCTCTGCACGAGCTGCCGCTTCCGCTGCCGCTCTCTGCCCCCAGGGGATTCCCACGGAGCTGCCCAGGACGCGGGGTTGGGCAGCTGGGCCACCGGGCCTCCCTGCCAGGCCAACGCCTGGGCTCCAGCTCAAGGCTGGCGCGGCTGCCTAGAGCTTTCCTTTCAGGGCAACTGCTGTGTTCCCAGAAGGGGAACTGGCTCCTTGGAAAGGGCGAGGAAGCACTCAGCAAGAGGTGTTTCTTCCTTATCGAGTCTTTGCATTTGTTGGTGGAGGCTGGGCAGGGGGTCACGCTGGTTTTCAGTCCCTTCTCTGAGATTCCCATTAGGTGATGCTCTAGCAAGGGGTCTCCGGTCTTGGGGAGCCTGGTGCCCCGAGGGTGAAGGATGGCCCCCTGCAGACACACAGGGTGCCCGGGGGGACACAGAGCCTGCCTGCCCAGTTTCAGCATCCTGGCCAGGGCACTCCAAGCTTTCGGGGCCCCTCACGTGTCATCCCTCCACTTCCTCCCCGGCAGGGCCTTGTGTTCGGAGGTTCCTGCCCACCGGCCGGGTGCTCTCACAGAGGTCTGGGCAACACTCTGGCCGTGCAGAAATGTCAATCGGGGTCTTCTGTGTATTCATGCAATTTTACATCTCTGTCGATTTTTGTAAACCTGTAAAGTTTCATTTTTTGAACGGCTGATGCGTTCCCGTGGTTACAAAATCTAAAAGTAAGCATTACTCAGCCGTAAAAAAGAGCAAAGGAATGCCATTTGCAGCAACATGGTTGGACCTGGAGATGATCATACTGAGTGAAGTAAGACAGACAGAGAGAGACAAATATCGTATGATATCACTTATATGTGGAATCTAATTTTAAAAAATGACAAGTGAACTTATTTACAAAACAGAAACAGACTTATAGATATCGGAAACAAACTCATGGTCACCAAAGGGGAAACGTGGGGGGAGGAGGGATAGATCAGAAGCTTGGGATGAGCACACACACACCACTATTTATAAAATAGATAATCAACAAGGACCTACGGTACAGCACAGGGAACTCCGTTTAATATCCTGTGAGAACCTATATGAGAAAAGAATCTGAAAAAGAAGGAATATGTGTATATGTATAACAATCACTTTACACCTGAAACTAACACAACACTGTAACTCAACTAGACTCCAATAAAATTTTAAAAAATTAAAAAAAAGAATAAAACACAAAAGTAAGCCATGCAGTGAAGCGACAGCCCCACGTGCTCTCCCAACCCACGTCGGCCATGTGGACCTCCCGGCAGACGCCTCTCTGGCCCTCCATCCTTCACACCACATGACAGATCCAGTTGCCGCTGCGTACCTTGCAGTGTGCAGGCCACGCGCTGCCTACTGGGGGCCCTTGGAGTGGCCTGCAGGCTGGCTCTGCTGGTGGAGCAGGGCTGGGGAGAGGTGGGGACTTACCGGCCAGCAAGTGCCCGGGCCGGATGATGTCAGGCCCCCGCTTCTTCCTCTGAGGTTGGTCCAGCACCTTGCCTCCCTGGCCCTGGACACGGCCGATCTGGGGCTTCAGTCCCCGGGCCGTGCTCTCGGTGGGTTACTTGTGAGTCAGGAAATCTGGTGCCTGGGAATCTGCTGCTTGAGCCTGTACCTACCCAAACCTGCGTCCTCTCACTAAGGTCTCTGAACAGATTGTTTTGTCCCAGTGAGAAGGGGCCACGCGCATTCTGCAGGGTCTTCCTCAGCCACACGTTCCGGCCTTTCTGCTGGGTCTGACCCCCAGAAGGAAAGGGGGAGCCCTGCTCCACAGTCTGGGGGCTGGTCCCCTTCTGCCTGCAGTCATAACCACCATCCCAGCCCCCCAGGGCTGGGCTGCAGGCTCTGAGCCCCGTGGGAGCCCCTGCAGCATGGTGGGACCACTGGGTGGGGGATGGGTGCGTCGGGGCCGTGAGGCTGAGGGAAGCCCACGGACTCACCGCCCTTACTGACCAGTCGTGTCCAGGGTTCTACCGTGTGGACTGGGCTTCCATCTGTCTCTGAAGTGAATGGGACGTTAGGGCTGTCCTTCCTGGGTGGGCAGGAATCAAGTTTCACCCTTTGACCCTGAGATGGAGCATTTAGCTCCTGCCCGGAGCAAACCGGGCGTCCACAAATTCCGCCAGCATTCGGAGGCCGTTTCCATCACCTTTTTCACTGTGCATTTTCCTCTTGACAGAAAACAGTCTACGATTCCTTCTACACCCGGGGCTCCTTTAGGAACAGAAGCATTTACTCTTCATCCACTCGGTCACTCATTCCTTCGTTGAAGAAACGCACTCCAAGTGGCTTCTGGGAGAGACCCTGCGCAGGGACCTGAGGGAGGAACAGCTGCAGTTGTGACATGTCCCTCACCCTGGGTGGGGGACGCTGCAGGAGGGGACAGGTGGCCGTGTCAGCTGTCAGTGGTGGAGCAGGGACAAGTGCAGAGGAGGCATTTCACCCACGATGCCCGTGGTGGGCGGACTCGAGAAACCGGCCCTGGGAGAGGCGGGGAGAGCTGGAGAGAGGTGGCGCTGGGGTAGCCCTAGAAGTAGCTGCAAGAGACTCATCCGACCTAATCCAAGAGGAGGCTCGGTGCTCAGAGCACGCAGCCCCGCCCAGCAACTCTGCCGAGGGGTCACCGGTCATCCCGCTTTACAGCCGAGGACGCCCACGGGGGTGAATTGCAGGCGGTTGTTAGCCAAAGGGACCAGAGCTGGACTCGAGTCTGGGTCCCCCTCATCCCAGCTGGGACTTGGGTCTGGGTCCCCGGATCCCAGCCGGAACTCGGGCCAGGTCCCCCATCCCAGCCCACACTTGGGTCCAAGTCCCCAGATCCCAGCCCGCACTTGGGTCCAGGTCCCCGGATCCCAGCCTATCTCCTTTTGCCCTGTGCCTTCCTCAAAGCCTTAAGAACCGCCTGGCCGAGAAGAGCAGGTCTGCCGACCACGTGCCCCTGGGATCCAGGGCGTGGGAGCCCCGCCGTGCTGGGGTCGGGACCCTCCAAGCCAAGGAAGGTGCCGACCTCAAAGATGAAATCGGGGACTTGGGGACACGGGAGACCTTTCTTTAGGGGAGCAGGGAGGGGCAGGAGGGAAGCAGATTTGCATGCTGAGAATCAGGGCAGGAAGGGTTCATTTGGGGGGTTTCTGCACCAGAAGATCGAGGTTCCCCAGAACAACCACCCTGTGGTTGGGATGGAGCAAGGAGCTCCCCGACTTTCAGTAATTACTCCCTGGGTCCCCACTGGGTACAAGGCCAGGCTTCTCAAGCTTCAGAACCTAGGAGGCCTTTAGCAACCCCGTAATTTCTCCAGTTTCCTCTGTAAATCGCCTCAAACCTAAATACAACCTTCAGGATGGACAACGTTATGTGGTGTTTGGAGCAAAAGCTCCTTTGGACACTCTTGAGTATATTTTGTTGATTTGCAGCATTCAAAGGGAAAAGGTGTGACTTTCAGGCTACAGAGGTCCCTGGACCAGGAGAGCTGCCTGGGGTCCTCGGTCCCCTTGGTGCACCTCCCTGGCTCTGCGGGCTCAGCGGTGCAGCGTTTAGAAGATGGAATGAGGTGGGACCTGGGCTCGCGTCCCAGGCCGGTGATGCCATGTGATGCGTCACACACCCCGCCTCTCCCGAGCTGTCGGCTACATTTTGGAAGAACTACGCCAAGTGCGTCAGGCCTGATTGGTAGATTCCCTGTATTCCCATATATGTATAACGATAGAATTGTATACGTGTACGTTATATTTACATAATTAGCATCATAGTCACCAGCATGGATTGCTGTTATTTGTAGAAAGCTTCCACATACTTGGCTGGTAAAAAATGTTTGCCTAAAACGTTTCATGATGCATTTTTAAGTGAATGAATGCAAGCTGGACGGTTGGGACCAGAGGATGAGCTGGGGCCCCAACCAGGCAATTCAGGAAATGCTCCAGACAGAGGGACGATGGGTGGGAGACGTGGAGGTAGGAAGCAGTTAGTCATTCGTTCATTCGTTCATTCATCCACTGGCCCACTGAGCACAGCCAGTGCTGTGAAGGCAACGCATGGGCATCGGACCACAGCGTCAGTGGGGGCAGGGAGAAGCTCCCCCGGGGAGCCCAGACCAGGAGGCAGGAGGAGTCATGCATGCTATGAGCTGGGAAGACGTTCCAGCCAGAGGCAGGTGCTGGCTTAGCGTTCAAGGGAAAGTGGGGTTGGGGGCAGTGTGGCTGGAGTGTGGGGTCCGGGGCCACATCATGCCAGGCTGGGTGAAAGTTCTGGATTTCAAGTACAACTGACCTTTGCAGGTGTCTCGGTCAGCAGGCTGCCGTAACAGAACACCACCGACTGAGCAGCTTAAATTGACAATAGAAATTTATTTATCACTGTCCTGGAGGCTGGAAGTCCAAGATCAAGGTCCTGGCCCATTTGGCTCCTGGTGAGTGCCCACTTCCTGGTTTGCAGACGGCCGCCCTCTCCCTGTGTCTCACCTGGGAAATGAGAGAGAGGGAGAGGGAGAGAGAACACTGATCTCTTTCTCTTCTCATAAGGGCACTAATCCCATCCTGGTGCCCCATCCTCACGACCTCATCTAAGCCTAACCATCTACCAACGGCCCCATCTCCTAATACCGTCACATGAGGGGGGTATGAATCTGGGGGACACATACATTCCATCCATAGCAGAAGGGTTTGAAACAGGATCTGACTTAGCTCAACTCAGCTCCACAGGCTGTGCAGGCAGCTGCGGGCCTGTGGCTGGAGCAGGGATTCTGGAGGAGGACCTGGGTGCCCAGGGATGGAGTGGATGTGGTTTGAGGGAGGAAGGGGTGGGTGCCTGGGTGATGGGGGCCCCGAGTTGGACTGAGAGGGGACTCTGGGCAGGACTGGGAGGCAGAAGGTTTGGGGTGGCTGGAAGCCTGGAGCCCAGGACGCTGGGAGTGTCAGACCTTTTTTGGGTTTCAAGGGGCTGTGAGATGCTGTGATCAGATCCACCACATTCTGGATCATTTCTTGCATCTGCTGTGGAGGGTGAAACAGAGAAGTGATTCTCACACTCTTTGTAAACACATTTCTTTCTTCGCAGAGTCATTTTTTTAATTTTAATTTTTCAAGTGCTTCACTTCACTCTCATGTAACTCTTAGAAGACGAGGTCTCACGGACCTTTTGGCAAACCTCTCTTACATGGATTTTAGAGGAAAAAAGATTATTTCCTATTTGAGAGTTTGCTGTGGGTGGAGTTTTATTTTTTTATTGTGGTAAAATACACGTAAAAATTTTATTTTAACCCTTTTTAAGCGGACAGCTCAGTGGCATGAAGGACCTTCACACTGTTATAGCTTCGTCTCTGATTTTGTGGATCATGGTCATCCTGGCAGGTGTGAAGTGGTACCCCAGCATGGTTTTGATTTGTGTCTTCCTGAGGATTAGTGATGCTGAGAACCTTTTCGTGTACCTGTTGGTCATCTGTATGTCTTTGGAGAAATGTCTATTCAGGTCCTTTTGCCCCAGCTGCACCATCTTACTTCTATTTGGAATCTAAAGCAAGTTGAATATGTAGAAGCAGAGAGTAGGATGGTGGCTGCCAGGGGCCGGGGGCGGGGGGCGGAGTGTGGGGAGATGGTGGTCAGAGGGAACAAAGCCGTAGTTAACGTGGGATGACTAAGTCCAGAGATCTGCTGTGCAGCGTGATGACCAGAGTTCACACTACTGCACTGAACATGGGAAATTTCCTCGGAGAGTAGATTTCAGGTGTGCTCACCATAGAAAAGAAAGGGAACCATGTGGGGAGATGATGTTAATTACTTGACTGTCGTAATCATTTCCCTGTGTATATGTCAAATCATTATGTATACCTTAAACATACACAATTTTTATTTAAAAAACTTCCACTAACCTCCAGTTCCTCCCTCCCCCAGCCCCTGGTGCCCACTCTCCTACTGTCTGTCTCTATGAATCTGACTCCTCTTCCAGGGACCTCCTGGAAGTGGAATCACACACTCTTCGTCCTTTGTGACTGGTTTCTTTCAATCAGCGGTATGTCCTCAAGGTTCATCCACTCTGGTTGGGGCCAGAGTCATCTTCCAAAGGAAACCTACGAGGTGTCCCAATATAATAATTATGAAGGGAATTGGGGGCCTGGAGCCCCTCCCACTTATAGCCCACCACCCCTGCCCCCGGTAGTCCCTGGGGCATGCTCACAGAACCCCAGGGCTCCAGGAAGCTGCAGGTGACATCCCTGGATCAATGACCTGCTGAGAGGAACCCCAAGGCCCAGAGAACAGAGCCTCAGCCACCAAGCTCTCCCCATGGGTGACCGAGAGACTCTGATAAGCTTCCACGAGGCCCGGCTGGTGGCTGATAACGGCCTGTCCCTGGATTCAGGGCACTGACAACCTGCTTTTGGATCGGGAGCCAGAGAACAGTCTGAGGGTGGGATGACGACATTCCGGGGGCGGGGGGATGTGCAGGAAGGGCCTCTGCACCTTGTTCTTGTCCCGGATGTTGGTCTGGGTGTGTGTGTGTCTGTGTGTGTGTGCGCGTGCACGTGTGCACTCTCCAGGCGTCCTCACTCCCACACGCCGTGTGCCCCTTAACCTGTTCCTCCTCTGCCCCTCCCGTCTCCATCCCACCCATCCCAAGCTCCTGGAGGGCAGGGGCCCCTGCCGCTCCCTCCCGGCTGCCCCACAGCCTGGAGCACAGAGCTGGGCTCAGGGAAGCCAGGCGTTCATTCATTGGTTCAACTCATTCATTCAACACCGTTGCGTGTGTGCCTTGGGTGTGTGTTCTAGGCACGGGATGTGGCAGGGAACAAGGCCTGGGCTGAACCTTCTCTTTGGACATTGCTCTTGGATACAGGGGCTGGGAGTCCCTCCTCTGCCCCCAGCGAGGTGATGCAGGACAAGGACCCCAGGGCAAGTGGAAGGAGGAGGCTGGCTGGGGAACTGCAGGTACAGAGGTCCTGGGGCAGCATTATGACCGGCATTGCTGAGCCACAGGAGGGGACCCTGGCTGGAGTGGAGCAAGGTGGAGAGGTTCCTTGAGGACCTGGTGGGCCCTAGCAGAGCCCTGTGGAGCTGTTCTCATCAAGGGTGATTAGACTCCTGAAGCAGGTCCCCAGGGCCCCACTTCCCCATGCCAGGTACTAACCCTTTCATTGCTGGATCAGGGGGAGAGTCTGGGGGCTCCTTGGAGAGCAGCTGTTGACAACCCCTGGGACGTAGGGATGTATTCCAACCTGCACGACCAGCCCTGGGCCTCAGTGCTGAGGAGGGGTGACCGAGGACGCCTCTGCCTTGTGCTTTTGGGGACCGAGAGGGTCTTGGGAGGTGGCCTTGTCCTCAATCACATTCCACGGGGGTGAGAATTCTCCATCTGGGATGGCTTTTGCTGTCATTTCCTGAGTGAGCCCTCTGTCCCCGTGTGGGCTGCTAGTTCTTTGCAGCTCCCAGGACAGTGGGGACTGTCTCTGGACCCTGACAGGCCCGTGTTTGACCTCGGTTCTGTGGCTCGATGGCCCGTGACCTCGCTCCAGTCACTCTCTCCCCACCCACCCCATTGCCTGATCTGCCCACCGGGTGATGCCTCCTTGTTCCCCAAGCCATCTTGAAGACCGAGAGCAAGTGAAGCATGGGGCCCGTACCTAGAAGGTGCTCAGGAAATGGGGTACCGCTGCCCGCTCCCCAGCGCCTTAGCAAGAAGATGGGCCGCCATGGTTGGAAACCCACATCTCCTCCAGCCCCTGGGAGGGGAAGAGGGACGGCGTTCCTGGAACAAACCCGTGCTTTATTTATCTATTTATCTATCCACCCAGCCACACATCTATTTATTTTGAACTCTAACGTCTTCTCATCAGGGAGGCACAAAGAAGGAAAAAAAGTGAAATTGATACGGGGCCCCTTTCAAGTGGGGAACCAGCCGCCTGCGGCCTCGGGAGAGAGGCTGCTTTCTGATCTCCTTCCAGAGTGTGGGTGCCCTGGGGCGTCTGCGGAGCATCTTCTGAGATGCTCTCCATACCAGGCCGGCCACCTCCGTCCTTTGCCACATCAGGGGAAGGCTGCACACTGCTTCAAAGTCACAACAGCGCTCTGCAATTGGAAACACGCATGTTTTGCAAAGTCTCAATTTAGCAGTCTGTTCAACTGGTCAGTCTGGGCAGGCCAGCTGGCTGAATTCCTGGGCAGAAGTGCCCTGGAGTGCAGAATGCCCAGGTTCGAATCCTGGGTTTGGCACTAAGAAGCTGAGTGACCTCGGACAAGTCTGTGCCCCGCTCTAGGCCCTGGTTTCTTGTGCAGCTGACGGTTTATGGAAAACCACCCAGGAGCCACTGATCGATCGATGGGTTCAGCCCATATGGCAGACCCAGAAGAAATCAAATCTTGAGACACTGGGTAGAGAGACTCGTTACATTCTACCAGGCCCAGGTCTTAAAATGACAGCAGATCCATCTTGGGATTCTCCATCAGTTTAGGCTCTTTTGTTGCAGGAAGCAGGAAGCCCACCTCAAAGTGGCTCACCCAGCTGAGAAGTCTGGTGGCAGGTGAGCTCTGGGGCAGGTGGGCTTTGGGTACAGTTTGATCAGGTCTGGGGTTCCACGCTTCAGCAGTTCTCTTGCTCTGCCTGCCTCTGTGTGTGGGGGTGGTTGTCAGCCTGGATTGCCTCATAGCGACAAAGTGGCTGCAGGAGTTCCAAGCTTTGCACCTACATCCTTGGTTGGTCAGAGCAAGAGAGAGGTCTTAGTGAACTGAAATCCGGAGCCTTGCTCTGGTTGGACTGACCTGTGCCAGCCACTATTGGGTCAGAGAAATGCCGTGCACCGATTGGGTGTGATTTCTCATCCCTTAAGAAATCACCCTGATAAGGGAGTTGAGGTTATTATGACTGGCTTAGACCAAGCGGAGCACAGTCTTGGAGCTCAGAGTGGGGTCAACCTCATGTGAACCACACGGCTGCCGCACGTGGGCGGTCGGGAAAAGCACCCTCCGTCCATTGCCCTGTTCCACCGAGACCCAGACCTGCTTTGGGGGCTGTCCCGTCGTTAGTCTTTGCTCGAGGGTTGAGTCCATGAGCACACAGCCAGCGTCCACCATCCAGGCTCTATGCCGAGGCTGTCCATTTGGCTTCCACTCTGGGATGACCTGGAACCTGGACTCTTGAATGTGGCCCCCGAGTGGCAGTGCCTGGCCCTGACTATGGCTCTGAGGAGACTGGAGGAGGGGCTCTCACATTTATCAGTCTCCTGCTGTGTGCTAACCTCCTTGGCCTGTGTTGCCTCAACTGTCCCCACAACACCCAGCAAGGTGGCTGCAAACCCTTTTTTTTTTTTTTTTTGGTTGCAGTACGCGGGGGCCTCTTACCGTTGTGGCCTCTCCCATTGCAGAGCACAGGCTCCGGACGCGCAGGTCCAGCGGCTCCACGGCATGTGGGATCTTCCCGGACCGGGGCACGAACCCGCGTCCCCTGCATCGGCAGGCGGACTCTCAACCACTGCGCCACCAGGGAAACCCTGCCAACCCTTTTTGCAGGTCAGGAAACTGAGGCACGGCAAAGCCAGGCAACTTGTTCTCCGTCCTCAGACAGTGGGTTGCAGAGAGGTTCTTCCAGAAGCCTGGTGGCCATCAGCAGACCAGGTTATGCTAATAATGGAGCCTTTGTAGACCATGGGCAACCTGGTGAGGGGGAATCAGAGGAGGTTTCAGAAATGGAAGACCTGGATTTGCGGCCCCAGTCACTGGTGTCTTACCTGACCTTCTAAGTGTCACTGGAAATGGGAATAAGGATCACTGGTGAGTCCTCTGGTGAGAATAAGGGATTCAGTAGTGTAGCTCAGACCTTCCCTGAAAGGACCAGGCAGAGGAGGGTAACTCCCTCTCCCCTGCCACCATGCACCTGACATGACCCTCCACAGGGGGGTTTCCTTGTGTCTCCGGGGTTCTCGCATATTCCTCTGGGAAGATCCGATCAAGATGGCAGACCGAGTGCTCCAGCTTTCCTCCTTCTCACAAAACTCCAGTGAAAGGGCGAAGGAAATCGCATGAATGTGTAATAAGAAAGATCGCCATTAGTGAACTGGAAACATTAGGATTCCTGGGTAGAAAGATGGGAAGGAGACAGGAATAGCTACAGGCAACCAGCAAGATCCCTAAAGCATTTGGAGAAGACAGCCATGAGGACGGGGGCGGTGTGGAGAGAGGGTGAGAGACCCTAGACCAGAACAAGGGGCCTGGGAGGCGGGAGATGGTGTGCCCCTTTCCCCGGCATCCTCGTTGCCCTCAGGTGGGAGCAGCAAGGATGTTTGCTCCATCAATTCAGTGAGGGTGAGTGCCAGGTCCGGCGAGGCAGGTCCAGGAGGGAGGGGAACTCGTCCAGCTCCCTGCCCCCAACCCCATCGTGGGAGGCAGGCTTCGCGACCAAAGTGGGCAAAGGGACAGGCAATCCCAGCCACAGTGCTGCCCTGGCAACCAGGGATCACTAGGCCTTTGTGTAACGAGAACACCAGACCCGCAAACAGAAAAAGCAGCACCTGTGGAAATAAAGTTAACGGGGCAAACAGAAGAAGAGTTTAAACACGCATACGTAAGTATTCCCGTCTTCAGGCAAGGCAGGAGGACATCCAATAAAGGAGCAGTTAGGGAGCCTGGGAGTTAGACATTTGATTGTTGAAAACAAAAACAAAATGCACTGCATAGCCTGGTGGACTTCGCCAAAGAACGTGTTCATGGCCTGCAAGTACAAACTGAAGAATTCTCCCAGGAGCCGGAATGAAAGCACCGCGAGACTGAAACAGAAAAGAGGACGAGGCACCGCAGAAGGTGGATCCAGGTGTTCTGAACTCCCGACAAAGACCAGGTGAAGGTGGGAGAAACCATAGAAGATGTGAATCTCCAGCCAGACAGGGTCTGCCCGGAGTCAGGCAGGATGACTGAAAAGGGGGAGCATCGAAAAGGAAACCGAGAGATGATGCACCTCAAAGACTGATTTGGAGGAAACTTGGAACAGCAGGGATGGAGGGGAACTCCTAATAGCTTCCAGGGGTAAAAACAGATCACCAGCGAGGAGATGAGGATCTGACTGGCTTCGCTGTCACCCACACCAGGCACAAGGAGACGGGGAGATCGTCGCAGGATTGAGGTCTCGGAGGGAAATCGAAGGCCATCTGTTTGAAACGCTGTCTGTGCTGAGGGAGGATGAGGCTGCACTGGGGGCCCAAGGTCACCTAGCCACGTAGTGCCCTGGCTGCAGAGTGGTCGGGGGGCGTCATTAGGGGAACACAGAGTTTCTCCCTTCTTTCAACGAGTGTTTGTTGACGGTCTTCTCTGTGCAGGCGCTGTGTTGGGTGGCCCAGGGTGCAGTGGTGAAACGGACCAGATGCAGTCTCTGTTGTGGCAGATTTCTCATCCTCGTGGGAGAGAGACAAAAATAAATGTCAGATGGTAACGATGGTAGGTAGCCAAGGAGATGTACTTGGAGCTCCTGGGAGTTGACCATGCAGGGAGGTCAGCATCCCAGGGTTCCCAGAGAAATGGACGGTTTAGCTGAGCTTTGGAGGATGAACAGGAATGGACGAGATGTGCAAAGGCCCTGTGGCAGGAGGGAGCCAGGAGCGAGGGCCCGTGGGGAGCGGCTGACAGGGCCTGTGGGCAGGGCTGGAGGAGGCACGGGGGCCCCTGGAGGCTGTGGCAGGATCAGACTCTCAGGCATGGGAGCGAGGGGGGGTGAGTCGGGCTGATCCGGTTTCTGGCGTGCGCACCTTCGTCTCCCTGAGACGTTCCCTGCTCTGGGCTTTCCTGCAAATCAGACAGTATGTAATCTTCTGCAGCTGGCTTCTTTCACTCAGCACCGTGTTTAATTATGACTATTTAAGCAGGTTGGTGATGCGGTCAGGGTGCCTTCCAGAAATGCTGCCTGGAGCAAGGCTGGAGTCCTGGTTTCCCGTTGACTCGGAGCCAAGCTGCTCACAGGTACCGGGGAAGCTCGCTCGCTGCCCTTGGGACCCGCACAACTGCTTGGAGGAAGTTTCCCGACACCTCTGTTCCTCCTTCCTCCTGGGGGGCCCGAGCCCAGTTCCTTCCTCTGTGTCCTGCAGCCCTTGTCTCAGCCCTCTGCAGTGACAGAAGGAGCGGGCTGGCCGACCCCAGCTGGAGGCCTTGGGGCCAGTGGCCACCCCAGGGCTGTGTGTTAAGGGAACCGTCCAGGGTGGGGACACCCAGAAACTCAGATGTGCCTCTCATGTCCCCAGAATTAAACAGCTGGTTTGTTTGACTTGATTTGAGCAGGTGCGTCTGTGGACCCAAGGTCAGGGTGACTCTGAGAGCTACAGTAACTGTGGTTTTCAGATAAACTGATCCCAGAGGGCCCAGAGGGCTGAGTAGTGGGAAGAGGCAGGAGGGCAGGACCAAGGTGTAACCAACCCTCTTGGGGTTTGTGTGTGTGTTTGTTTTTGTCTGCCTGAGATCCAAGTGCCCTTTCTGCTGGAACGTTCCTCAGTTTATGAGTCTTGGTGGGACTTTGATCCGGGAGCTACTGTCGCAAACAAGCAGGACCAGGTGCCTGGAGAAAAGGGTGGCAGACAGGGAGCTCGCCACGCCCTCCTGCCAGAGGCTTCCAGGCGCCCTGGAGCCTTCTGGAGGCTGATTCTCTGCACCTTCTAAGAGGCTGTGTCTGCGGCCTGGCGTCTGGATGGAAAGCCATCGGCAGGTGTCTCTTCCACGAAGCACTTCCAGGCCCAGGCTTCTCGGGGCGGGCGGTTTGCTTTGGGCCTGAAGGGACACACCAAGGTGTCGCAGAGAAACCAGGGGTGTTGGAGCTGGTGGGAAAGCCAGGGCCAAGCCTGGGGTTGGCAAGTGTCTCCTGGGCGCTGTGTGGAAGGGGACGGGGCCATGGCCAGAGGACACTCCAGGGAGCAAGGTTTCAGCTGGAGGCAGGAAAACCTTTCTCGCAGCTGAATGTCCCCAAATGGGCGGGCAGGCCATGCAGGTAGTGACCTTCCAACGCCAGGGCTATTCAAGCAGAGGTTCATCCTCTACCAGGAGGTCCCTTCTCTCTTCAGGCCTACTCGCTCCCCTCTGTGCAAGCAGGGTGTCACCTCGGCCCTCGCACAGCCTCAGCACGCTGTCCCTGAGGTCAGCCAGACCGCAGGCTGGCCCGCGTGGTGCCCTGGTCTCCCCAGCCTTGCCACGGCTTTGTGAACAGAGCCCTCGGCACGGGGGCCTCACCCACAAAGATGCGCACCCCCCGCAAGGAGCCGGAGGGGCCTGTGTCCTCACAGGAGAGGGCTCCGCTGTCTGGCCTAGAGGGCACACGCTCCCTTGTCCTTTCTGGAGGATGGAGTTGGGTGAGAGAGCGGGAAGTTCATAGAGAGGAAAACCTCCTGCTTTGCCTGTGTGGGTGGATCTCCTTCACCAGCACGTGGCTGTCCCGGGGCCAGGACTCTGGATACGTGACATCCACCCCTGGGGACCCCCCACCTCCACCCTCGCATCCTCAACCCACCTCCCATCCCCCATCTCCCTCAGCAACTCCCGCCCCCCAGAATCGCCTTTGAGGGAACACTCAGGCCTTCCCCGCAGCCTCCAGAAAGACGCTGAGAGGTCGGAATCACGACCCAGGAGGATGGAGCCCCGAGCCCAGGGACAGGGTCTGGATGGAGACAGGGTGAGGGCATCTCGAGTGAGCAGGGAGGGCTGCTGGGTGGTCCAGCCAGTGCTCGTTGGAAGGAGGGAGCGGGGTGGGGGAGGGAGGGAATGAAGACGGGAACCCAGCTCCCGGACATGCTGCCTAAACCAGACTTGCACACACCTTGGCGGGCAGGAAGCCCTCTGCCAGCTCCAGCAGGGCTGGTTGGAAGGTCTAGCTTGGCAGGGTCTGTGCAAAGACCCTCCTAGCTGTCTACCATTCACCCTGGCTGGGCAGGAAGGGAAGCAAGGTAAGCCACTCCTGCCCTGGGGCCCTGGGTACCCCATGAGTGCGGGATGCTGATGGGCAGACGCTGAGTGGGGAGGGGAGCAACGGGCTGCCACAGAGGGGAGGATGCAGAGGTTGGGGGCGAGGGCCTTGGGGAGTAGAAGGACCACTGGAGACAGGGGGAGAGCCTTGCTAGGCGGACCTGGCTGGTCTGCCCAGAGCGCATGGAGACCAGTGGAGAGATGCTTGGCGGGCGGTGGATGAGGCGTGGCTCTGAAATGCTCGGATCCCCGGGAAGGACTCTGGGCGCCAAGAGGCAGGTCCTGCTGTTCTGTGTCTGCAGCTCAGTTTCAGATGTCTGAGCACCACGTAGATCAAACAACTCAGCAATTGAAAGACGCGCCCGTCACGTGCTAGGTGGATCCATCCCAGAGGCAGACGTCCTGCGGCTCCAGAGAGACGTCCTCCGCCACGTCTGCACCCAGATGCCGGGAAAGGGCCCCACTAGGGACCCCGCCATCTGTGCTTCCCTGAGGCTCCCAAATCTGTCCCTGCGCTTCCGGGTGGTCTCAAGGGTCTCCCAGCCCTCCCCGCGCGGTGGGCGGTGCCGGCCTCTGGGACCCTTGGGGTACCCGGGAGGCTGCCGGAAGATTCAGTCAAAGCCCAAGCCGAGGCCACCAGAGAGCAGGCAGGTCGGGCGCTCATCGCGGCCCTGCAGAGGCGCTGCCGTCTCCGCTGGCTGAGCTCCTCATACCTGTAGGTGTCCAGAGATGCGGGGCCAGATGCGCTTCAAGCCCCGACGCGCAGAGAACACGCCGGCCTGTGGCTGGAGACACTGAAGTTCCCTCCCCCTCCCCCTCCGTGGTTCTTCTCAGACCCCCAAACCCCAACTCACGCAAGGAGACCCCAGGCTGAGAAGGCAAAGTCCCCGTGCCCCGTCCCTGCTGACTGTCACCATCCGTGGGGGCAGGGCAGACCCGTCCGCCAGGGCCTCCCTCCTGGTGGGCACCCAGACCTCCAACCTCTGGTCCATGGCCTCTGTCCCTCCGCTACAGAGTCAGGACAGCCGCGTGCCAAGGATCTGGCTTTGGCGTCCAACGGGGGTCCGAGCATCTTCCCTTTGCTGCTTGCCAATTGAATGGGCGAGTTAGGGGCTAATTCCAAGTATCACCTTCCTCTTGATGGGGACAAATGACACGTGGGAAATTTGGGAAATCGGGATAATAATTGTGGCACGCCCCCATGGGCTTCTGGCGGGGCCTTTGGAGCTTATATAAGGCACGATCGGGAAGCAAATGCTTCCTCTGCTTTGGTGACTTGGACGGTGTTCGGGCCCCCAGATGTGGCTGCCAGGGTCCCCCAACTGGACAGTGATGACAAGCCGTTTCCAGATGCCTCAATCTCTCGCGTTCACATTTCCGCTTGGAGCCCTGAGCCGTTAACGATAACCCTATGGCAACGGAGAGACGCCTCCACCGTCGATCTTGTTGGGCCGTTTGGCAAGAAGCAAACAGAAGGCTTCGCGGGTCATCCTCCAGCCACGTGCGGTATCAGTAAGGCTAACCTCAGGCGTGTGGCTCAGAATACGGAATAAGTACACTACTTTGCAGTCGTTTCAACTGTATGTCACCACAAAACATTTAGAAACATGGGCATCCACGTATTAGTTAAATATTCCCATCAAACTCCAAGTTGACGGATTTCTGATTTCTTTCCCAAGTGAAAGGCGATGGATGCCAAGCTCCCCACAGCATCCCTCATAGGGTGAGAAGGCTTTTGAGGGGAGGCCAGGAAGGCAAACCAGAATGCAGGGCCCTGGGTTCGAGCCCCAGCTCCGAGCTGGCTCACTATGGATCCGGGCACCTAACTATCAACTATCTGGACCTCGGAGAGGTCGACTGAGCCCAGGGCCCACGCAGGGGCCCGAGACTATGAATCGCTCATCTTCCGCCTTGGCCCCTCCATGCAGATGGGCTGCCGATTTTTGAGGTCCCAGGGCTGCTCCCCTTTCTCATGAGCAGAGCCCAGTCTCTGTTTGGCCCGAGACCTCCTTGGTTCCCGAGAACCAGCGTGGCCATTTCCCATTTCCAAGGCCGAGATGTGTCACCAAGTGGCTCACATCTGGTGGAAGACATCGGAGGCATCCCCAGAGGACGCGGGTCTGCCAGCAGGTAGAGATGTGTCTTCAGAGGAGAGATGCAGTCCTTCGGGAAGCCAGGCCAGGCCAGGTGGGCCATGGGGCTACGGGTCAGGCCCGTCTGGCCCATCCGACCAGTACAACATCACAGGCCATGCTGAAGAGAGCCTTCCAAGGGGTGGGGAATTCGGCTGCTCTATGACCCAGATTCACCTGAGCAGGGACCTGGGCTCTTTGAAGGATTTGCACGCCGTTCGTCCAGGCGGGACGCTGATCTCTGGGCTGTGCCCGTGACCATGAACTCATCATTCACATCTCACCCCTGGGCTTTGCCTCTCTCCATAAAATGTGGGCCCTGGCTTCTACCTCCCCCAAGACTTGTTGGCAATACAGGATCAAGGTGATAGCACGTTTCTAGATGGTCCTCCCCCTTTACAGGTGATGCTCACACCTAAGCAGCCTGGCAGGCCTGGGTCCCCAGCTCCTGCCTCACAGGGTGATATCATTATTTCTATTCTCCAGGTGAGGAAACTGAAAGAGGAGAGATCCATTCCCTAGCCCACGGTATTTGCCTCCTAGGGCTGCTGTAACAAATGACCACAATTTGGGGGGCTTAAGACAGAAATTTATTCTCTGCCAGTTCCGGAGTCCAGAAGTCCAAATCAAGGTATCAGTGGGGCTGTGTTCCCTCCTAAGGCTCACGGTAAAGATCCTTGGTTGTCTCTTCCAGCTTCGGGGAGCTCCAGGCATTCCTTGGCTTGTAGCCAGATCACTCTAGCCTCCGTGGTCACATAGCTTTCTCCCCTGTGCATCTCCTCTGTGTCTATGTCCAAAGTTGCCTCATCCTATCATTGGATTAGGGCCACCCTAATCCAGCATGACCTTCTCTTAACTTGATGTATCTTAATTTTGCAGTATTACATCTACAAAGACCTTCTTTCCAAATGAGATCACATTCACAGGTTCTGAGCATTAGGACTTGAACGTATCTTTTGTGGGGACACGCCCCCAAACCAAGATGGCCCATCTGGTCCTGGTAGAGCTGGGCTGCAAGCTATCCCTCCACCTCTGGTCCCACATCTGTCTGCTCTCTCTTCTTGCTGAAACTCTGCCCATCCAGGCAATGAACAATCCAAAAATGAAGTGAAGAAAAGAATTCCATTCACAGTAATATCAAAAAGAATAAAAGACTTAAGAATAAATTTAAGAAAACAAGTGCAAAAACTATAAATTTGTTGAAAGAAACTAAAGAAGACCTAAGTAAATGGAAAGACAACCTGTATTCGTGGAATACGTAAGTTGAACCCACGATAGGACTTTGGAATGTCTATCGATGGACATGTGACAGCAGGTCAGGGGCACATAGCAGTGTGGAGGCTGTCACTGCATATGGTCCAGAGCTCAGGTACAAACACCCATCCTAGTGTTTGGAAACTGACACCTTTCTTAACAAAAGAAGAAATTTTAAAGAAAAAGAAAAGATGTGATGCTGAACAAGGAGACAAATCAACAAGCAAAAAAACTGTAGAAAATACAATGACCTGGAAGACAAGAGCTTAGGTACAACTCAAACAATAAAATCCATCATTTGCACAGTGCTGTTGAGAATCTACACATATCTTAAGTGTATTCAAATGTTTTGTATTTTGTGATAAAGTCTTTTTAATTTTGTTATTCATTTCTCATGTTTCATTATGTCCTCTTTAATGTCCTTCTTTTATTTTTCGTTATTTAATCTTTTATGGCAAACTTGACTTATGGCCAATTAGTTATGTGGTGAAAATGTTTGCAGCAAAAATGCTTGCAGCAAAGATGTCTATGGCAAAGATGCTTATGGCGAAAGTACCTAGAATGTACTTCATATCCACTAGGATGGTTAAAATTTAAAAGACAGACAATAACAAGTGTGGGCGAGCATGAGGAGAAATTGGAATCTGGTTCGTTGCTGGTGGGAACGTAAAACAGCACAGTCAGTTCGGAAAAGAGTTTGGCAGTTCCTCAAAATGTTAAACACAGAGCGGCTGTATGACCCAGCAGTTCTAGGTATGTGTCCAAGGGAAATGAAAGCATAAGTCCATGCTAAAACATGTACGTGAGTGTTCACAGCAGCATAAAAAGCGTGAACAGCGCAAATACCCACCCGCTGATGAATAGAGAAGCAGACGGCGGTAGTCCACATAATGGCATACTTTTCAGCCCTAAGAAGGAGGAAGTACAGGTACATGCTACAACACAGATGAAACGTTACGCTCAGTGAAGGAAGCCAGTTGCAAAAGGCCACATATTATAGGATTCAGTCCAGAATGGGCAAATCCGTAGAGACAGAAAGTAGATTCGTGGTGACGAGGGTCTGGCGGGCGACAGGTGTGGAGTGACTGCTGATGAGTAGGAGGTTTCTTTTTGGGGGTGATGAAAATGTTCTAAAATTAGTTGATGGTGATAGTTGCACAACTTGGTGAATGCATTAAAGACCACTGAATTGTACACTTTGGGTGAATTGTGTGGTATGTGAATTATGTATCAATAAAGCTGTTATTTGGGAAAAAAAGCATGAGAAAATAAGGATAAATGTCTAATGCTTCTTCCTACCCCCAACGGCTTACCTTGTCAGTCTTGGGCGTGTGGTCTGCCCAGTAAAGCCCAGAAGTCCTGGCCCTTGGAGGCACGGTCCGCCTTCTTCCTCTCCCAGTGTGCCCTCCACAGGGAAGGACCACCAGACGTTCCAGAACGTTCCCTCCCCGTGCTTCCTCTGCGTTCACCTTCACGCCTCACCCACTCAGCTCCCTTTTGGCTTTTCTGGGTTCAGAACGGGTGGACCCTGATAGGAAAGATTTCCTGGGTACACTGCCCAGACCCCTAGGATATGGCTGGAGGGACAACAGGTGGTCAAGCCTAACCTGTTTCTGGGGAGCGGAAGGGTCAGGGTCCCTAGCAAGGCCCCACCCAGAGCATATGGCTAAAGGTGGGTGGGGCGGGAGATGCAGCAGCATCTTCTCCCACGCAGGGAGGCAGGGGGTGTGGCCATGTGGAGTGGCCCCTGCCTCACGCTTCTGACTTTTGCTGGATTCTTCGAGGGCTTTTCCAGATTCAGAAAAAGCCAACGTCTTTCCAGGAATGGAAAAAAGAGCAAGTGAAGCTTAAGAAGAAAGTGACACCCGAGAGGCTGGATTCCTGCCCTGTCGGTCCATTGTGGGAGGAGGTGGCCAGCGCAGGGGTCCATCCACCTCGGGAAATAACCTTTTCTGGAGAGACAGACCCAGGATCTTTGTGCAGCACCTCATAGCGGTGAAAATGTAAACATGGTGTTTAGACGCACACTGTTTCCAATTGTCCAGGGTATGACTCTGTGAAGCCAAAACATCCAGATAACTGAAAGCATTTTGAGCGTCACCTGTCTGACGTTTGGTGTGAAGGGGACACGGGGGGGGGGACAGTGAGGAGGCTGGGGTCCCCAGGGTGGGGTGTGGAATGTGGGTGGGTCTAGGGAAATGGAGCAGACCTTCCGGTACGTTCTGCTGGCTCAAGGCTTTGCCCAGGACAGACATGTAGGATTCTAGAAGCTCTTTTATTTAGATCAGTGGTTCTCAGCCTCCAGTGAGGTTAACCCCTAGGGGATATTTGGCAATGTCTGGAGACGTTCCTCTGTCCCAAGTGGGGCGGTGCGGTGCCGCTGGCCTCTTGAGGAGCTAAACACCCCACCGTGCACAGGACAGCCTCCTCGCCATCCTCCGCCCCCTGCAAGAACGGTCCAGCCCCAAATGACCCAACACTGTGGTGGAGCAACCCTGACCTTTGAAGGTGCAGCTCCTGGCAGAGGTTGCCTGGGAACAGCGACCCTCCGAACGAGCTGATGCTGGTTAAACATATTTTTCCTTTCTGGTTATAAAATAAATTGATACATGTCGGTTGGATAAAATTTGCAAAATGCAGAAGAATACAAAGAAGAAAGTAAAAATCACTTACAATCCTAGAACAGCCATGCCCAGCATTTCGAGGAGAAGATGTCTTCTCCTCCAAGCCAGGCCGGGCTGTCATGAGGCTGGTGAAAGGAACGCGCCATTCAAAACAGGGAGAAGGACAATGGCGGTTTCTGCTCATGGTTTATACTTTGTTTTAACTTCAAGTGGTGCAAATGTACATTCATTTTGTATTGCTCCTGCCTGGAGTTCTACATTCCGAATTCACAGTCCAAATACAGGATTTTTCTAGAATGTTATGAATGTTTACCACAGCTGTTTACTGGTACCTTACCCATCACTCAGTTGAAGCTTTTTTATTTTCTTTTTTTAGCAACTTCTAGGCATCGATGTTTCCTAAAGCTTAGTTTCCACAGAATGAATAACTCCTTTTGCACTTAAGATTTCATTGGTTGATGTAACAGTTACTGAAATGGATCAATTATAAGCACAGCAGCATCAGCAGCTGTGTGAACAAGGCTGACCTTGGCAGGTATGTCAGGGATGCAGAGGGGCAGGGGGATCCCCGAGCTGCCGCCAGGTGGGACGGTCAGCAGAGCATGGACCCCAGTGGAGACAGCTACAGCGGGAGCCCCGCACGTGGGCTCGGCTCCATGGGCGCTGGTTAGGGGACCTGCTCTCTGTGGTCTTCTAGACTCTATTTCTACACAGGTGGTTATAGATTTACAAAGTTGGGCATCTATTGTACACATGGTTTTGTAAGCTGATTCCCCACTAAGACATACATCTGCTGTTTACTGTGATTTCACACGGTGGCGGAGGACCTCAAACTCTCGTGTTCCACCCCAGACTCTGGGGCCGTGAGGTGGGGGAGGGATGCCGGGTGGCGATGTGGTGAGTGGTCAGGCCGTGGCCTTGCCAAGCTGTCTGTGGAGGATCCTGTTGTTTTGGGCCAAGGCAGGTGGTCACGGTGATGGCCAACCCGAGGGATCGGAAAAGGGCTCCCGGTTTGGCAGGTCACCTCTGACCACTTGTGTATGGCTGCAACTCTTTCTCGCTGAAAACAAAATCCACGCTAGAAAAATCCCCAGGATTCTGGTGCTTTCCACCCTGCACAGGGGATTTCAGAGTTCACAGGAACACAGACTGTCTTATTTTGGCAAGCGATCCCCGTTGCCAGTGTTGACAGCATCACCTGGGGATAAATTAGTTCTTTACAATAATCCTCACCTCCCCAGTGTGGGATAGTTCAATTCAGGTAAACACAGGTGCCCTGGGTTTGGTAAATAGTGATCCCAGAGATCATCTCATTTGTCAAGGGAGAAGACACAACTTGAGTGGAGGGTGAAGAGCTTCCAACCAATTCCCCCTCCCGAACCCAACAAATGCATCCGTTCACCCATCCAGCCATTCACCCACCATCCACCCCTCATCAACCCATCCATCTATCATCCATCCGTCAACCTATCCATCCATCCATCCATCCATCCGTCATCCATCCATCCATCCACCATCCGTTCATCCGTCCATCCATTTATCCATCCATCCATCCACCATCCATCCACCTATCCATCCACCATCCATCTACCCGTCCATAATCCACTCATCTATCTATCATCCATTTATCTATCCATCTAGTATTCATTCATCTATCCATTCATCCACCCATTTCCATCTATTCATTCTACTATTCGTGTTCCCTTCCTTCCTCCCTTCCTTTACCCAACAAACTTGTCGAGCATTTTCTGTGCACCACCCTCTGGATCAGATCCCGGGGATACCAAGGAAACAAAGACCCAGCCCTTGCTCTCAATGTTCTCACAGTCTAGTCCCCTGCTTTTCCTCACAATGCACTCCTGCATCCTTATTTCTTCTACTCCTCATCATAAGATAACTTCAGTGTCATCCATTGTGCAGATTAAAGTGAGAAGTCTCTCCCTGAGTTGTCACGCGTGTCTGAGTCTAGAGTGATGGGGGGAAGGTTGGCACCTATAATCAGAGCTCCCGTTTACTGAGCACTTGCTACGTAGCCACAGGTGCCTGTTCTTTAGTGTACACGATGCTCTTAATTTTACAGCAGTTTTAGTTTCCAGAAAGTTGGCAGACAACCAGTTTCCCTCAGTCGTACCGTCTACGATGGGTATGGTGCGTTTGTCACACTTAGGAAACCAGTATCAATACGATACGGCTCATCAGCGCCACACTTCATCCAGGCTTCCTTACCTTCTACCCAATATTCTCTTTCTTTTCGAGGATCCCATGCAGGACACACTGGTCGTCACATCTCCTCAGGTTCCTCTTTGCTGCGACGTCTTCTTAGACTTTCCTTGTTTTCGATGACTTCACAGACCTGTGGGGGGCGCTGGTCAGGTGTTTGTAGGATGCCCCTCGATGGGTGTGTCTGAGGTTATGTCATGATGAGGCTGGGATCACGGGTTTGGGTGAGAAGGACCTTGGGGTGAAGTACTGTTCGAGTATTCATACCCCACGTGACTTAACTCACCACTGACCTTGTTGATGTTGGTGATGTTGACCTTGACCTCCTGGCTGAGGCATATGGGAATATCTAACCTGCGGTCCTGGTTTTGCTGCTGAAGAAAGCTCGGCTCACAGGGATGAAGTGACCGCAGAATGTCACCTGGAGTGGGCAGAGTGGGCATCGTCACCCTGAGGGTGGGCTGGTCCAGCGCCTCCCCTCCCCCGCCCGCCCTGTCCCCATGTGCACTTTCATAGCATCCGACTGGGACTGAGGTCCCCAGCCCTGATGGAGGGGGTGGTGTCAGCCTCCCGGGGGGTGGTCAGCTGGCCCCCCAGTCAAAGCAATCTACCTATGGACAACCGATCCCCCAGTGACAGGTGTTCCTTGGGGAAGCTGGGCCCGCCCTGTGTGCCCACCCCGTCACAGTACAGAATCCTGGAACCTGGAGGCCTGTCCAGCCCTAGCAGTGAGGTCATCGTTATTTATGGGATGGCCGGGCTGCCGGTGTTTGCACACAAAGGCCCCGCTCTGGGGCCGTGCCACGCGGGCCGGCATTCCAGTGCATTCCTGCGGCCCGCAGCCCAGCCCAGACAATAGCGCACCCTCTCTCCTTCGCCGGGTCGGTCTCTGTGAACAGAGCTCCCTTGACAGCCGGGCTGCTCTCACTCCTGAAGAATTCCAAAAATGGCCCAACGCACGCCCGGCCTGGGCCTCTCAGGCCGCTGCTTAGAGCAGCCCCGGAAGGCTGTGGTTTGGGGCTGCCTTTCGCGGCTGTCTGTTTGGTTGGCATTTCAAGGGAAACCCGGGGCGGGGTCGGGGGTGGGCAGAGAGAAAAGAGAGGAACTAAAGAAAACCCGAGCTATCTGTGAACAGGCCGGAGCCCCTCCGGCCGGACAGTCGCGTGGGGAGGACATGTTGGTCCTGGGGGTCAGGCAAATCACGCTGGCCAGGTCTACGCAGGCACTGACCATTATCGGAGGACTTCTCAGGATTCTCCAACCCCTAGATTGTCATAGCTCATCCAGGGAAACCCCTCCTGCCTCCAAGGAGTAAGGAGGGCCACGAGGTGGGGGGGGGGAGTGACTCATGGGGGCCACCAGGCCGAAGGGGCAGAGTGGGGACCTAGGATGGACCTGGCTCTCCCCCATCCCAGCCCAGAGCTCAGGCCTCCGCTGCTGCCCAAAGAGCTCAGCCGGGGGTGGGGAGCTGCTCTTCAGGGCCGCTGTCCTGCCACACCACAGCCACTGGACGGGCCCAGAAACTGCCCCGGGGACTGCCAGAGGGACCACACCTGGAGGCCACATCCCTCAGCCCCAGGTCTCTCCACCGAGGCCCCACGGGCTGGGTCATTCTCTGAGGAGGCTGTCCTGTGCCCTGTAGGATGCTTCCCCTCCCCCGCTGCCTGAACCCCACACTCTGACCCAGTTGTGACAGCAGAAACATGCCCAGTGTCTCAGTGCATTCGGCCGGTTATAACAGAACCCCAGAGGCGGGGTATTCCCACAGTTCTGGAGGCTGGGAGCCCAAGATCAGGGTGCCAGTGTGGTCATTTCCCACTGTGCCCTTGTGTGGAGGAAGGGGACAAGATGCTCTGTGGGGCCTCTTACGGGCACCAATCCCATCTCAAAGGCTCCATCACCTCCTAATACTGTCATCTTGGGTGTTAGGTTTTTGTTTATTTCTTTTGGCCATGCCACGCGGTCTGCAGGATCTTAGTTCCCCGACTGGGAATTGAACCGGGGCCACACAGTGAAAGCACCAAGTCCTACAACCACTGGACCGCCAGGGAATTCCCTTGCGTGTTAGGTTTTCGACCTATGAATTGGGGACATAACCACTGAGAACCATCGCACCACGCACTGCCAAAGAGCTTCTGGGGGCAAAATCCCTGCCCCCCACCTTGAGAATCTGTCATCCCATTTGAGGTGGGCGATGGCTGTCCAACACGGCTGTAAATTCTTTGACGCTCTGCGTATGAGCAGGTGACGTCTCTGCCCTCTCCTCTTGCACGTGGGTGGGCTTGGGGCTACTTCAACCCGTCAGGTATGGTGGAAATAACGCTGCAGAGTTTCCCAGGCTGGCTCGTCGAAGGCCACGTAATTCTTCCTTTGCTCCCCCTGAGACCCCTCAGCTGCCTCATGAGGAGTCCGGCTCCCCCGAGCGGCCATGCCATGAGGAAGCCCGAACCTCATGGAGGGGTCACACGCAGGCGCCCCGGTCTACAGCCCCAGCTGAGCCCCGCCCCAAGTCACCCCAGTCTGGGCGCTAGACGTGTGAGTGGAAAGGCTCCAGAGGGCTCCGTGCCCGGCTGTCCAGATCTTCCCAGCTGAGGCTCAAACGTGGCCGAACAGGAGTGACGGGTCAGTGCTGTGCCCTGCCCTAATTTCTGACACCCACGTTCATGGGGATCATGAAACGGTGGTTGTTTTGTGCCACAAGGGTTGGGGTGGCTTGTTCCATGGCAATCGGTCATCGGAACAAGCCTTGAAGCAGGCCAGGGTGACCGGAGCAGGCCCACGCTCTGGCCCTGGCAGAGAGACCGAGACCGATGCAAATCACACAGAGAGACGAGCCAGGACCTGAATTCTACTCTGCCTGCTTCCGGAATGCTCAGCTGATGCTCGCAACGGCCATGGGTGCCCACGGTGGCCTGTCCCCATCAGTTCCAGCTGCTTCTGGCCACAGCACCCTGATTTTCCTGGGGGCAGCCATGCCCCCACTCTATCCTTAGTCCTCGAGCTCAGGGGGGCTGACTCTGCCCCTAACCAGAGACCCACGCCAGGGCAGTGAGGGCCAGGCCCAGGCCTTCGGTTCAAACTCTTGGGGGCCATCAGCGTTTGTTTGCTTGGACCAGAAGAAAAGGAGAGAGGGGAGAGGCTGCCTGAGAATGACACCAACACAGAGGAAGGCAGAGCCAGGACAAAGGGAGAGAGACGCCAAGTTCTGGTGACGGGGCTCCTGGAACCAGCCATGCCTGAAGCTCTTCTACCTCGAGTGACTCCGCTTTAGGCGGCGGCCAGTTTGAGCTGGCTTTCTGTCACTTGTGGCTGAGAGATTCTGGACCAGCCCACCTTCTCTACCCAACAGCAGCCTCCCTTGCTCATCCCGGAGGAGGGTCAGCTGGTGCTGCAGGGGCCCAGGATGTCACGGTCACCCAAACTCAATTCAGCTTGCCGTGTATTGTCAGAGCCCTGGGGGAGGGGGAGAGCCAGGCGTCTCCTCCTTTGGAAGTTTGCTGGCCGCTAGCATTGTCATTCCAGCCACTCCCGTTGCCCTAGGTGACCCTGTCACCAAGCCCCGCTTCTTCTCTTTTCTCCCCTGAGCTCACATCGTCCCCAGGATCCCGGGCAGGAGGCGGATGGCAGCCTCCCCTTGCCCATCTGGCAGGTGCAGAGAGGTGAGGATGAAGGTGGCAGAGCAGAGGCTTGAGCACACGTGCTTTGAGCCGGTTTCTTTTGTGGACACGTGGTCCACAGGATCAGCAAACCCCTCACAACCTCGGCCGTGCATTCACACTGGACATTCTCGGAGCCGCTGTGGGTCCTTAAAAGACGCGTGCGGTGAGGTTCCAGGAGAGGGTGCCAGGTGGCGGCAAAACACCTGGCTGTCTGGATTTTGGAAATGCCCAAGGGTCACCGGAAGCTCGGAGGTCAGCTTTGCAGGTGGGAGAAGTGCGCAAAGCCCAACTGGCCTCAGGTGGTCTCGTAAATTCTGCAGGAGGCAAGGACTCACTCACCTCCCGGGGAAGAGGTTCCTGAGTGTGTGTGCACAGACACGCGTGCACGCGTGAACGCGTGTGTGTGCGTATCTAGTGGGGCAGCGAGGCAAGTAAGGGACAGATTCTTTTGCCTCCCGGGGCTCTGGGGTCTCCTCCAGCACCAGGGGCCACAGTGAATCCTGTGCAGGGACGACAATACACTGCAAAACCTTCACAGAAGCGCCGGAGGCTGGGCGACCCTCCCCACCAAGGCCGGCGCTTCCAGCCCTCTGCACTTCCTTTCCGCTCCTGGCTGCTGGAGGTGGGTGCGGGGAGCCGGGCGCTCTCCCTACCCCCTTGCCAGGGTCACCCGCATCCTGTCCAGGCAGCTCCTCTGTCACTCTGCAGCTGAAGGCGTTTTGAGGGGCTGTTTCCACATCAGCATCAGCTGTCCCCGCAGCCTCGGAAAGCCCCCTGGGTTTGCCCTGAAAGACCAGATCGAGGTCCAAGTCTTTCCGTGTATCTGGCGGCCACGCGATCCGTGGCCTTTGCTCTGCAGAAGGGCCCCACTTCCCCGGTGCCCTTGCCTCCGCCGTGGCGTCTGGGGTGGGGGGAGCTGACTGCACCGCGGCAGAGGAGTGTCCGCGAAGCAGCCGGATGGCGTCGCCGCGAGGAAACAATTGGGCCACGACAATCAAAGGAAGGTGAAGGATCTTGTCCCAGCTCTTCCTGTTTTTATGCATGGTTGACTCAGATGGGCTCTGATAATCCTGCCAGGAGATGGTCCCCCAGCCGGGCGAGGTGGCCTTCCAGGTCCGGGGGGCTGCGGCTCCACGCCCGTCCGCATCTCCTGCTTCTTCCCTCGCCGGGCAGGAGGCAGATGGCAAAGCCACACGAGAGGGGTCCCTCTTTGTTAAACCGCAGACCTGGACGGTACCTGCCCCGTGCAGTATCTGTAGTGGGGTGGGGATGAGGCAGGTATGCGAGAGCCTCCCTCCCTGCCCTGGGGCTGCCCATAAGGGTGACACACAGGGCGACGATGACAGCTAGACAGGCATGGCAGGGGCTGGAGGAGAAGGGCAGCCTCATTCCAGAGTCCTGGGGCACGAGGGGCCCCAGCCTTCTTCCCAGAGTGGAAAACTCCTGACTAATATTCCATCAGGTTTCCCCAGTCTCTGCTTGGACCTCATGGTGGAGGGGAGGGGAGGGTGTCAGGTAAAGACTCCTTGAGATGTCCTGAGCTGCCCGTCTCCCCACTGCTGGACAGCTCACTGTCTCAGAAAGCTCCCCGCACCTCCTGGACCACACGCAGCCCCAGGAGCCCTGAGGCCACCCAACCTCTCTTCTGCACAAACGCCCTTTGATGGTTAAGGGACTCCCCCCACACGGCACCAAAACAGAATTTAGCCATGCTGTAAGTCTGTTTATAACAGCTTTGTTCAAATTTGCCCCAAAGAGGCAGCGACAAAGGCTTCCTTCAGTAGGTGAGTGGATAAATTGTGGTCCATCCGGACAAAGGAATACTATTCAGCACTAAAAAGCACTAATCTATTACCCCATGAAAAGCCATGGAGGAAAAGTAAATGCATTTTACCGAGCGGAAGAAGCCAATCTGGAAAGCCCGCACTCTGTGTGATTCCAACCATGTGACATTCTGGAAAAGGGAAAACTATGGAGACGGTAAAAAGATCAGTGGCCGCCAGGCGTGGGGGTGAAGGAGGGGTGAACAAACGGGGCACAGAGGGTTTTTGGGGCATTGCAGCTACTCTGCGCCAGGTGGCAATTGTGGCATCGTGACATGACGCATTTAGCAAAACCCACAGAATGTATGCTATCACGTGAACCCTAGTGGACACTCTGGACTGTCGTTAATCATACATCAGTATGGGTTCGTCATTCGTAGCAAATACACAGCGCTCACGGGAGACGCTAACGAAGGGGAAGCTATAGGGTGGAGAGGTGGTGTAAGGGAACTCTCTGTACCTTCCTCTTGATTTTTCTGTAAGCCTAAAACTGCTCGAAGACATAAAGTCTATTAATTTAGAAAAGTGAATCTGAGCACGTCGCACGTCTCGATAAACCCTGTTGCCAACACCAGTCTCCTGAAGACCCTGGAGAGGAGAAGATTCCCACGGGTTGCTGGGTGTTTGCTAAAATCCCTTTTATGTTAATGTACAGAAACAGAGCAAACGTGAAATTCGGATGCTTACAAGTCTAAGACAGCCCTCCCACCAAAACGAGTTGACAAGTCAGGCACAGAGCTGCAAAGAGCGATGCAATTCCCACCGACACATCGGTGTGGTGAGTGATGCTTTGCGGATCTGAGGTGCTGTCTGTAAGGAGAGTGAACAGCAGCCCACTCCTTGGGGGGTGGCTCTTTGCCCCACCACTCTTTCTGCTTTACGGCTCAGTGAGTGGGGGGTGTCTTCGCCCACAGCCCGCTGCTGGGTCACAGGTCTCCGGGCGTGGGTGCAGCATTTCCCTAGAGGCTCTGTTCCCATCTCCGCGCACGGCCCACCAAGGATCAAGGAGTCTGTCCCGAAGTGAACGTGAAGATCACTAAGTCATCCTTGGCCCCTGGGTTAGTTTCCATGGCCTGTGTCCCCAATGACCACAATCACAGTGACTTAAACACATGTTTATTCTTGTGTAGCCTGGAGGTCAGAAGTCTGACACGGGCCTCACTGGATGAAGTTCAGGTGTGGGCCTTCTCCCTGGAGGCTCAGGGGAGAATCTGTTCCTTGCCTTTTCCAGCCTCTAAAGGCACCTGCATTCCTTGGCTTGTGGCCCCTTCCTCCGTCTTCAAAGCCAGCCACGCATCTCTCTGACATCTGCTCTGACCCCCTTGCCTTTCTCTTCCACTTATAAGGACCTTGTGATTCCTTTGGGCCCATCCAGATAGTGTAGGACACCCTCCCCGTCGCAAGGTCCTGCAAAGTCCTTTTGGCTGTGTAAGGCCACACAGTCTGAGGTTCCAGGGATCAGGACGTGGCATCTGGGGGGACATGATTCTGCAGCCCCCAGCCCCCCCCTTTCTGCCACACACCCCATCAATCAGGAAGTCCTGCTGGCTGCACCCTCTGAGTATGTCAGGCTCCGAGCACCGCCCACCACTGACCTTCAACGATGCTTGATCGTGTCTCCCCAAGGACAGTCCTGGGCCCCGTGTTGGTCTCTCGGCTTCTCTCATTGCATTTTTCCAATGTGTTCTCAACCCAGCGGCCAGGCTGATCCCGGGAAGATGTGAGGCCAAGTCCTCCAATGGTCCTGGTGTCACTTAGAGAAAAATCAAAAGTCCTTTCAACAGCTGACGAGGCCCAGCACCATCTCCCCACCCTCCTGGTTCCTCTGTTCCAGCCCTCGGGGCCTCCTTGCCGTTGCCCTAATGCACCAGACGCGCTCCTGCCTCAGGGCCTTTGCACCAACTCTCCCCTCTGCCTGGGCATCCTTTCCCAGTGATCTCTGCTGGAATCACCGTCCTCAGAGCTCGGGTCACTCCTCTCTGCTCCCTGCATACTGCATCACTTGTCACTTTCTAACAGACTCCACTGATCATTTGGTGCCTATAGCCTGGTCTGTGCCCCACCCTACAGGGACTTGGGGCAGGGGTTTTCTCTGCCTCGTTTACTGATGTGGTCCTGGACAGGGGCAGTGCCTGGCCGTCGTGCGTGACCGAGAAAAAGATTTGTGGAGCACACGCGGATGAATGAGTGGGGGGTAGCCGAGGCCACAAGAAGGAAGGAATGGAACGCCAAACTGGGTGCCTCTCGGGGCTCTTTGTGTCAGTGGCCCCAGGCAGAGTGGGGAGACACCCCCAGCTTACTGGGACGGAGGTCAGAATCCCCTCTCCATCTTCTCGCCCCCAGCTTTCCCTGGGCTAGCTCCACTGTTCAGCAGCCTCTTGGAAAAAACGATTTCTTCCTTGCTTCCCTCAGCTGTGTTTACCAAGGGCTGGTCCAGGGTCTTCGGATGCTGGAAAG
Organism: Globicephala melas; assembly: GCF_963455315.2. NCBI lineage: Eukaryota > Metazoa > Chordata > Mammalia > Artiodactyla > Delphinidae > Globicephala > Globicephala melas. Next base: position 3,969,682 of record NC_083321.1, read on the forward strand.
AACAGGCTGCTCTTAGAGTTCCCGTTCCAGTTGTGGAGGTGGATTTGCAGAGAGAGGGAGGGCACGGTCCCGGCTGCACCGGCTGAGTGCCTAGGTGTTCCAAACACCTCATGGGTGCTATTGCCTTACTCTGCAAAGATCTGAGCACTCATCACCTCCTCTGGATGGTGCCTCTGATCCCGCCACCACCCTCGAGCAGTAACCGAGACTTCGGGGTTCCGCCAGCCCTTCCCTTGTATCTTTCATATCAGCCCTTGCCGGGATGGTGCATTTCTCAGTCTCCTCGCTTGTCTTTTCTGCCAAGCCGGGGGCTCCCGGAGGTCAAGCCCTGGGGTCTTCAATGCCTTGCTGTCTCAAGCAGCTGGCACACAGCGGGTGCTCAGAAAACGCGGATAAGAAAACGGATGGCTGGCTGGCTGGCTGCATAATGAGTTGATAAATGAATGGATTCCAGGGGGAGACCCAGTTTAGGCAAAACCACAGGGGTAAGCTGGGAGAGGCGGGGCGGAGGGGCTGGGAGAGGCCCCCTGCCCAGAGCTCGATGTGGGTTGCGAAGTCTCTTGCCATCAGCCTGGAAACGGAGGTGCACCCGCTGAGTGCCGGCTGTGTGCAGGCATCCGGGGTTCTGTCCTCCCAAGGCCCCAGTCAGCGGGGTGCTTGGGTGTTTCCACAGAGCAAGAGAGACCCCTAGTAAGGGGTAGAATTGGGTTGCAATGCGGGCGGACCCGGCAGGCCTCAAAGGCCTGGCTGAGGCGTCTGGACTCTGTACTGCTCCCCGGGTGCCAGCCTGTCTTGGGAAGCAGCTTCTGAGCAGGCCTCAGGGACCCCACCTCCCCAGCATTTGGAGCCTCTCTGCCCTCAACTGCTTCAAATTATGCCTCCAGATGAATTTTTATCTGGGAGGAAACAAAGGTTCACCAGTTCACATTGTATCCAGCGGCTACAGGTACTGGGGAGCCATGGAAGGCTCTAGAGCTGAGGAAGAACTGGAGGAAAGGCCGTCCCTAGGAATCTTGGCAAGTCCTTCCTTGGCTTTTCAGGTTCTTTGTCTTCACCGAGCACCAAATGCCAACTGCTTACACCCCGTGTCCCAAGCGTGGGGAGGCCTGGCAGTCTTGGACCCCCGCCCTCCGGAGGATTCAACTCCAGGACAAAAGGCCATTTGGCGGGGCCCTCAGTGGAACCTGTGTGGACGAGGCTGGGGATTTGGGATGGAGCAGTTTCATTCCACCCCTGGGGAAGTGGATGAGGGGAGAGGGGCTCGAGGGGGGAGGGGCTCTGTAGACAAAACTCCAGGCCCGTTTGTGACCCGTGCTGGGGTGGAGCATCTCCTCCCGGGGCCAGAAATACCTGACCCTCCCAGGGAGCCGCACCTGGCCCAGCGGGTCCTGGCTGGGTGACCTGGAGAGGGCACCCCATCCCTGGGCCGGATGCCCCAGGGGGATCATGGCGCGATCGCGCTCAGGGGCCCCCAGCCCTGCCCTGTCACCCGCTGAGGGCGTCAGGCCCCATAGGCACAGAGGGCCTGGGGGGACGGCCAGCTGCAGCCTGCAGTCTGCTGTCCGCCTGAAGGCCCAGAGCCGCTGGGGTTCTCAGTGCAGACAGCCACCCTCTTTCTTGGTCACGTCTCCTCTGCGGAGCGGCCGCAGAAACCCTTCATGTTTGATTTTGCAAGCTAGACGCTATCTACCCCTGCCCAGGGGAGGCCACAGCAGGCGGACATCTGTGAGCCTCTCAGAATCGCCACAGCCGCCCCCATGGCCAGAGCGCTTTCCCACTGCCCGGAGCTATTCTTAACAAGCAGAGCCCAGGGCTCCAGGGCTAAAAATACCCCCTCAGAAGGCCTGTGGGAAAGCTGCTGGGCTATTTCTGTGGTTCAGCGCTCTTCTCGGGGTCCTGTGTGCTGCCGGGGCACGGACAGCCTCCACCCCCTGCGCTGCCCGGACCCCCGCTTGGCCCACCTCAGGGCCCTCCTGTCCATGTCAGGGGCCTGGGGTACCCGATGGCAGTGGCCCTCTGTCTCCAGGGGGGTCAGCAGAGCCTGGGAGTCTTGAACCCCTCATTTCACAGCCAGGGAAACTGGCTCCAAGAAGGAAACGAGTCCCTGAGGTCACAGTGCGGGCTGCCACGGGGACCTGGCTGTCCTCTCTCGGCGGGTGGCCTGGTCCCGCTCCCCCCACCCCCCAAGGGCCTTTGGAGGCCGTGAAGGTGGCACTGAGGCTGTAAGTGGCCTGCAGGAAACTTCACTTTCTCACTGCACTGTGAAGTTCAGGGGTGATTCCCATGCTTCTGGTCTTGTGCTTTTCCCACAAGCCCTGGGGGAGGCAGGGAGGCAAAGTGGGCTGTGGGCCCATCACGGGGGTGTGAAGACTGATGCTGGGAGGGGTCGGCTCAAGGTCACAGTGGGGAGGGGCTCAGTGGGGCAGCAGCCAGAGCTCTGGAGACCTAGCCCCACTCCTTATCCCGTCCCGCTCTCCCCGCGCAGGGACCCAGTGCCCGCACCATGCTCACGGGGCCCCTTCTCATGCGGGTCCCCCCCACCAGCTGGAGACCGAGGGCCACTGTGTCTCAGACCGGAGGTCATCGCTGCTGGGGGTCCAGGGGTGTTGGTTTATAAACCGGCCCCGTACGTGGAGGGCCAGGAGGAACGGAGGAGGAGGCAGCCACCCAGGACGGGCGGGTGGCAGGTGGGATAAGCAGGAAACTTACGTGGGAAACTTGTCTCAGGTGCCGTCAGACCAGCAGATGGTCGTGTCCACACACCAAGTCTTGGCGTTCATGAGAGGACTTAGCGGGCTTCAGTCACGTACTCCAGCCAGATGGTCTCAGTGCCACCTTGCTCTTCAAGGCCGCGTCCTTGGAACAGTTCCCGCTGTGGGAATGGTGGGCGGTACGTACATTCCAAGGACAGGGGACGGGCGAGGAGACTCCGATGCCCGGGTCCCGTTGGAGGGTCAGCTGGCGGTCATGTCCTCCTGATTACCTCCCCCATCAGAGGCCTGCATCCCCCCTGTGTCGGCCCACCGTGGTGGCCACCGTGGGTTCGCACCCATTAGCTGTGTGTTCCCAGTGCCGGAGCCCTGATGGGTGAGCACGCTGATCGCCCCGACAGGCTGCACAACACACCATTGTGCTGGACCCACTTGGGGCGGGTTCGTTAGTGCCTCCGTCCGGGGGCTGCCCAGGGGGCCCGGACAACACCACGGACGGCTCTGTGAAGCTCCCTGGCCTTCCTGCGGGGCTGGACAAAAGCCCCTTCTCTGCGCCCTCCTGCTGCCCTGGGAGAGGCCATGGGTACGATGCCCACCTTGGGGGTTGGAGGGGCAGCTGACGGCTTCCCGGCATGGCCTGCTGCAGCCCAAGAGGCCCGGGCTTGAGGGTCAAAGCGGCTCGAGCGCCCACTGGCCGGGCCTTGGGGTTGGTTAACCTCTGAATCTCAACACTCACTCCCTCCTGCCCCGATCCAGGGGCCCAGACCCGGACCTCAGCACGAGGCAAGCCCACGAGGTGCTGCGTGGTCATGCTCATGAACGCCGTCTCGGCCAGGGGAGCACGGGGTCACGGCGCTCTGTGAAACTCACAAGCAAAGCTTCCTGAGCGAGGGACCAGGCCAGGGAGGGGGAGGGTGGAGGCCCGCACGGCGCTCCAGCATCAGTAGGGAAGGGGGGCCCAGGAAGACCCTCACCTGGGCACTGGGCAGGGGCTGGGGCCCTGTCTGGGAGGCTGAGGGGCTGCGGACAAACGCCCTCCACGTCCTAGCCTCAGTTTCCCCCCGCAGGGTGCTCTTCTCTGAGGCTCTTCTGTCTGGACCGTCAAAGGGAGCTGGGAAGGCAGGGGGCACAGCTGGCTGCCAGGCTGTCTCTGCAGGGAGGGGCCCGGGAGATGAGGGGCACCAGAGCTTCTTGGGGCGGGCTCTGACAACATTCCGTCTGACCTGGATTTCTGCCCCTGGCTCCCCCTTGGGGTGCACCAGGAGATCTGGCACTGTGAGCCATGAGCAGTGGGACCCCGAGAGGAGACCCCAGGGCCAGCACGTGGGGGACGACAGAGGACGAGGCCGACAGTGCCGTCCTCCTGGCCCTGCCCCGCGTGGGCCTCGACGTCCCGTCCTCGAGAGGAGGCCCAGAGAGGTGAGCAGCTTCGCCGAGGCCCGAGGCCGACCCGGGAGGGACGTCTCTGTGCTCAGGACAGCTTGGATGCCGCTCCCCGGGTCCCCGCTCCTTCCAGCGTCCCGCCTGGTCCCTCTCCCATCCTCTGCTCCTCTGCTGGCCCTTCCCTCCCCCTCCTGTTCTTTGCCCGCTCCAAGGGCCGCACCCAAGCCTCAGGGACACGGCGGCGCTCGGCCTCCAGCATTCCTGCCCTGTTTTCATTCAGGGGACATCCCCCAAAATACCCAGCCCGCTGGAGGCAGCAGCAGCCTCGGAGGCCCCCTGGGAATGCACTTGAAAGCCTTGGCCGGGCCGGGGCCTCCAGGGCCGCCAAACCAGCGGCTGGCGGGAGGGCGTTCCAGGGACAAGCCGGCGGGGAGGACAGGGGCGGCAGGACAGGCCAGGAGGGAGACCTCAGGAATGTGGCGTCGCGGTGCTGACACTCACACTTTCCTGCTGCCTGGCTCCCCGCTCGCGGGGACAGTGGGGCGGGGCAGGGAGCCCGGGCCAGGGGACACAGGCAGGCGGAGGTCCCGCGGCTGGCTGGGGTCCGGAGCCCTGCCGTGGAGCCCAGGCTTCCCACCCCCGCCCGGGGTCCTTCCGACCGGCCGGAGCAGCCCCTGGCGCCTGCCCCGCAGGCTGTGCCCTGCCTTCTCATCCGCAGGGAGCCTTCACAGGATGGCCCGGGAAGGGCAGGTGCTTCTCTGGGCCAGGTGGGCAGCTGGACATCGTGGTGCTCGGAGGCCGAGGGCGGCGGCCACTGTGGGCCAGCTGTGACCTGGCTGTCCGGTGGGTGCCTCCCTCCCAGCCACCAGAAGCCAGCCCAGTATCTGGCTCTGAGTGGGGTGAGGGGCACGGGTCCCGTCCCAGGCAGGATCGCTTCCCAAAGCTGTGTCGCCACCCGAGTCACCAGCGGTGACAGTCACATCTTCGGCAGCAGACTTAGGTGACCCAGTGGTTCTCACGGGAGCTACACGCCCGGAGTGTAGCCCGGACCTCAGCCTGGGAGGCCCGGAGCCACGTTACTCTGCGCAGAACTTTCCCCCTCTCTGGGCCTCAGTTTCCCCACCTGTCACGTGCCTGCCTGTGTGGCTAAGAAATGGGTCCCCAGTGAGGGTCCCGATGCCTCTGGAAACTCAGACAGCGCCACCCTGATGCAGGGGGCCTGGCGAGCTCCACGCTGCGGCTGGGGATGTACAGCAGAGCCTAAAGAGGGGACCGTAGCACCCTGTACCCTGCAGGTGGGTCCGGGAGAGCCCGGCAGCTTCAGGGAGGAGAGCGGTCGGCACGTGGCCCCAGAGGGAGACCCCATTGGCCCCGTGGCCTGCTCACAGACGCCAGCTTGCCTCCTGACCTCAAATATTGGCTCTGGTAGGTGGAGGGGTCAGCGGTGCGGGCCGGGCAGCGGGCGCCGGTCAGTCTGCTTCTGAGTCACCTGATGCAGGTGCCGCAGGGGCCAGCCTCCACCCCCTGTGCTTCCCTGGGGACACCTCTGCAGGAGCAGAGTCTGCTGCAAAAGCCTGTCCCCTTCCCTGCGACCCCCTCCGAGGGTCCCACCTCATCAGCAGGGACCTGGGGTGAGGGGTGGAGACCCCACGGCTCCTCTGGCATCTGGGATAAATGTTTGTCAAATGAATGTTATTGAAGCCCAGCCGGTTCAGCGGCACCACCGGTCCCAACACCAAGACCCCCCCAGCCCCCAGCTCATTTGTTCTCTCGTCCAGGTAACCTTGACAGAGGAGCGTGGAGGCTTGGACTCATGGGTCTGGGTTATTCCCGGCTGCTTCATGTTCTGGGGGCCCTCAGGAGAGGCCCGCTGCCCCTCTGACCCTCTGCTTCCTCATCTGTGAATGGGCATCCGTCATATCACCTATTTGCTTGGAGGTCAAGTAAGATCCTGTGCCCGGCGTGAGCAGCGCCTGGCGCAGGGGACCTGCCCGTGAACGCTCCTTTGCCTCCTCTGTCCTTGCTGTCCCACAGCTGGCCCAGGACAAGACGAGGGCTCCGGGATTTGGGTACAACCTTCTTTCTCAAGTCGCTCCCCGTCGGCCATGGGAGATAAGACGTGGACGCAAATCCCTGCAAATCACGCCACAGTGGAAGATTCTTCCCACTCAGAACAGAGGAGCCGGCAGTACCCTCGGGCACTGTGGAAGGCTTCACGGAGGAGGTGACCCGGGGGAGGCCGAGTCTGAGGTTCGACCCAGCAGGTCAAGGACAACGAATGCACAGACCGCAGAGGCTGCAGGAGCCGCGGGACCCGCTCCCGGCCACGCCCCCTCCGGCTCAGCGTCCAGCAGCAGTGCCGCCAAAACCACACAGGGCTGGCCCACCTGCGGAGTTGGAGGGCGCCCTCTTCTCTTCGCAGAAATTGCCAGGTCTTTCTTATTGCCTGAAACACTCACATCCCTCACAGTGATGTTTAAAAAGTGTTCCATGGTCAGGAAGACTTTATGAACATACCTTAGGTAAATACCCCCGGGAGGTTGGAATCAGTAACTTTGCTCTTCAGTTGGGACGATGGCTAGATCATTCTTTATCTATTGATTTGTTAATATATTGTTGGATTCGTTGGTTCATTCATTCATTCCCTCATTCATTCCTCAGCAAGTATGTGCAGAGACTAAAACTCTGCTGGAAATGGACAAGGAGTAGGTGTTTGGGGCTCTGGCCTGAGGGTGCGGCCCAGGGGCATCGGGAACCCGGCTCTTTCTAGCCCCACCTGCACAGACCCTGGGCCCTTGGGCCCATTCGCTCCCTTCTCAGAGCCCTGGGGTCCCCATCCCTGGGCAGCTGGAAGGGCAGCCTGACACTGGGGGCCACGCCCCAGGGCCCCACTCGCTCACAGCTAACTAAGGGCCATATTGTGTGAGCATCTGCTTCCTGCTCTGAAGCCTGCAGAGCACAGGCGACACCCCGAGAGGATCCTTCCTCGGAGACACAACAGGGCTGGGTGGCAGCACGCACGTGGGTGCCTGGTGTCCCCTCACTGTGTGCTCGGGAAACTGAGGCCCAGAGAGAGGCAGTGCGGAGTCCGCAGCGCCCCGAGCCCCAGCCCGCCCGCCCCCCGCGGGGCCCCGGCCTCGGCCGCCCCAGACAATGGTCCTTCTTTGAAGCGCCTCAGACAGAGCCCCGGCTTCCGGCCCCAGCCCACCGGGAAGCACCCGCCAGGCAGCTGTCTTCATCTGCTGCCCCGCCAGCCCGGCCGCCCGGGCCTTGGTTTACTGTCAGCTTCCTTGCCAGAAATGTGCTCGAACAAATGCTGTAAACAAACGGAACAATCGCAGACCATCACGCTCGGATTTCTCTCTAATGTGTATAAAATGGGGTGTGGCTAGGGCTGCCCGCTGAGGGCCGCGTCTGCGGCAGCCCAGTCGGGCGAAGCCCCCGCGGGCCTGGCTCTTCCCTGCCTCTGGAACCCCGGGCCCCTGCTCCAAGGCCAGAGACAAGCCCCGGGGCCTCCCGAAGGGCTCCTGGCGAGAGGGAGCCAGGGTGAGAACGCGGGGCCTTCCCACTGAGACGTTTTCTTGCTTCATTTAGCAAACACGGCCCTGGTGCTGATTACGCCCCTGACAAACGTCTGCCTTTTCATCCTCACAAAACCTACGCTCTAGGGACTATCATTATGTCATCTTATAGAGAAGGAAATTGAGGCACAGAGAGGTTAGGTAACAGGTCCAAGGACACACAGAGCTACTGAGTGCAGGAGCTGGGATTCCACCCCAGACGTGGGCCCCAGAGCACCCATCTTGCTGGAGGGACGCTTGGGAAGAGGGACCGATGGACAGATGACCCAGAGTGCTAATGAACGAATGAAGGGTCCTCCAAACCATGGCCACGAATGGCTGTCCTCCCGCACACGGTCCTGAGGCTAGCAGTGTGTTTGCTGGGCCTCAGGTGTGCAGTCAGAACCAAGGCTCTCTCCTTCCATGGATCTTTGCTGGCACCTGGACCTCGGGTTCCAGCCTTCAGGACAGGGAGACAATGTACTTCTCTTTCTCAGCTGTCCGTCTGCGGTACTTTTTGTTACAGCAGCTACAGGGACTAAGACGGTGGCCGCCGTGCTCTTTCCAGGAACACCCTGGGTTGAGGGGTGAACCCCTGGATCAAGGGAGCCAGGGAGGGGGCAGTCTGGTGTCGTCTCAGAGTGGGGCAGGTTTTCAGGTCTGTCATGCATGGCTGGGGCAGGCTTTGGCTCCTGACTGGGGCCTGTCTAAAGACTAAGGTCAGGCTCATTTCTATATTTTGTGTTACAGATACAACCCGGCAGACACAGGGAGTTATTCACTCAAAGGCTACTGAGCTCATACTATGTCTCCGGCAGCAACCAATATGCCTCTTTCAACAGTGTTGAGAACCTAAACTATGTAAGTCAATCAATACATTTTCCTCCCTTCCTTCCTCCCTCCCTCCCTTCCTTCCTCCCTCCCTCCCTTCCTTCCTTCCTCCCTTCCTTCCTTTCATCCTTCCTCCCTCCCTCCCTCCCTCCCTTCCTTCTTTCCGTTCACTCATCCATCCATCCATCCTTTCGTCCATCCATCCATCTACACCTTCCTCCCTTCCTTCCTTGTATCCATTCACTCACCTACCAATCCATCCTCTACCAATCCACCTTCCTCTCTTCATCCCTCCTTCCTTCCGTCCTTCAGTCTTTCCATTCATTCATCCAACACCTTCCTCCCTATTGAAAGAACTTAGAATCTCAGAGCTGGCAAGGACCTCACTTGCTGTGGATGGCGCCTGGCCCAGGGATCTTCCCACTACAGGGATCTCCCACAGGCGGCCCCATGGCCTCCTTCTGAGCCCCTCTGCTAACAGAGGAGACGCCCTGGACTGCCCCTGGGCTGCAGAGTTCTTTTCTCCTGCCCTGGGATACCCACTGGGCTTGGTCCCCCTGTGTGGGACAGTAGCTGTCACAGGTATTAGAGTCACGGGCAGGAGCTTGAGTTCCTGCCGACAGCCTTCACGAGCTGTACCAGCCTGAACTGTCAGAAAAGCCCCCTTGGGGTGACTGTGGGGTACACAGGGGTGGGTCTGGACCCCCTTACGCAGGAGAGCTGAGGAGTTTGGCCTGGACTCTGGCCCTTTCAGCCCCTAGCCTCCCACCTAGGACACATTCAGAAGTCCCAGGGTGAGACCTCTGAGCTCCTGGTAGAGGCCCCCCAAACTGAAGTGGGAAGGGGGCCGGCACAAGACCCTGCCCCCTGAAGAGGCAGCACAGTGTGGCCAGTGGGTCCTGGGGCCTGACTGCCTGGGAAGCAGCCAGCGTGACACACAGTGGAGCCTAGGCTGAGTGACACAGACTCCTGCTGCCTCAGTCTCCCCATCTGTAAAGTGGGAATCTAGTAATATTGACAGCCTCACGGGAACTCTGCAGACTGAATGAGGTTGAGCTGTGTCCAGCACGGGGCATGCTGGGTGCCTGTGGCCACCATCGCCACCCCCGGCCCTGGTCCCAGCACAAAGTCGCTAGTGGACCCAGCATTTGAGCCGGGCCCTTCTCCTGGGCTGGGTGGCGTTGGGGTTAAGCTGAGGGCTCGCCTGGGAGTCCAGGCGGCCCGACGCTACGGTGGACCCCCTCCTCACCCCACAGTGCCTGCTATCCCTCGGCGACCCCTGACCTCTTGGACTTCTGTAAAATGGGGCTGAGGAACACCTGCCCGTGGGGTTGCTCAGGGCACACAGCAAAGCCACTGCACGCCAGCCTGGCAGGTCAGTCCAGAGTCAGCACTGTGGTGGCCCGGACACCTCGGTCGGCGATCAACAGCGAGACGCGGGAACCGAGTCAGAGCGGCTGGCTGCGCTCTCCTTTCCTGATGTTTCTCTGTGCATCACATTTAAGGGCCCAGACTCAGCCTTAACTGAGGCCAAAGGTGGTAGTTTTGAGTGGAGGGTGGCTTTCAGAGAACGTTCAATTTTCCCAAGATTAGGACATTCAGGGAAGAGGAAACAGAAGGTCCAAGAAGATCCCTGCAGATCTGTCCGAGGAATTGTTTCTCCAGCCTATCAAGGGGACATGGACGACGTGGGCTGGGGCTCTGGGTGACCGTGACTGCTGCAGCCACGTACCCAGGGGGCCTGAACGCCTCTCTAGTCCACTTTGGACTCCTGGGAACTCTCCCTGGTAAGCTCGCTGGGTCCTGGGATGCACTTGGGGTCAAACCTGCGGAAGGGCTTGGGCCGGCCGTGGGACCGGGCTGCTGGTTCCAGCCTGGGCGTGTGGTGTGGCATGCCACCTTCCAGTCCCCTCCTCTGCCCGCCCCTGGGAGAGAGGCAGACAAGGACCCCTCCCTGCCAGATAAAGCCATTGATTCAGACTCGAGTGGGACCTCCAGACAGGGGAGCCCTCGCCTGAAGGGGCGTGACGGGGACTGTGGACGTTCACTAGGCACCCAGCGGGTGCCCAGCTGACAGCTGGGGAGGAGAGTCAGCTGCCGACTTTGTCCTCAAAGTTCAGAGATAGCCACACCTGGATACTCCTGGAGCTCTAACTCAGGGGAGATAGGGTGCAGCCTCAGTAGAGAGGCCAGGGCAGGCGGTGTGGGAACCCAGGGGATGGTAGGGTCACCCCAGCCGAGAGATCTGAAGGGGTTTCCTGGAAGAGGTGTTCTGAGCTGGGTCCACAGGCTAAGAAGCCGGGCAGGAGGTGGTGGCTGGGTGGGGACACAGCACAGGCAGAGATCTGGAGGTGGGAGAGCCAGGTTGAAGCAGGGTAGGTCAGTGTGGGCGTTGAGGGCGGGCGGCTGGGGTCGAGAGCCATGCCCGCTGGGCACGGGCCAGCCAGGCCAGGAGCGGAGGACTGAGGCCATGCTGGGCAGAGAACTGGCTCCGTCTCCCTCCTGGCTTCACCGAAGCCCCTCTTACCCCAAATGCGAGCTGCGGGGCATTTTCTGATTGTAAAATTGACACCTGTTTATTGCGAAAACAATCAGAAGCGTTGAAGAGTGTTGGCTGGGGAATACACATCCTCCACCGAACCTGCCCAGAAATAATCCCGGTTAACATTGTGACGCAATTCCTTCCAGTCTTTTTTCTGTTCTCCCGCGGGCAAACTTCCCTGCTGGGTTTTCATTCCACTGTATTATTTCGTAACTTCTTATTTTTCATGTAAAAACATGTTATGATATCTTGCCATCCGATTGCTTTTTTAAGCACCTTTTTGAAAAGGTAAAACGTATCCATTTGGGATGGAAAGTTCCTAACCCAACCCAAACCACAGTGAGAGGCAGTTAGGATGGGGAAGGGTGGTCCCCAGGGGTTCCCAGGAGCTCTGGGCTCAGTGTTGGGGTGGACGCCACCAGGAAGGTGTTCCAATATCTCTTGGGAAACCAGGCAGCAACACTCTAGCATCCTGTTTCCCTTCCTGCAGGGTCAGCTCTCAGTCACTCTTGGGGCTTTGGTTTATCTGATCACGCCCTGCACGGTGGCCTCCCCCAGCGACCTCCTACCTCCTCCCCCGCCCCCTCCCCCCGGTTTATTTCCTTCAGAGGAGTTGCAGTTTATTTTTTATCAGTTCCCACCCGCCCCCTCGCAGGAGCATCCCGGGGGAAGGGAATTGTGCGGGTCCGGAGCAGGTGCTGGTCAGCCAGGTGTCGGATGAATCCCACTGCGCGGCCCCTGTGCTCAGGAGGGCCCTGCCCTTGCTTTAATGCTCTGATCATTTTGGAACAAAGGTCCTGCCTTCTCATTCTGCGCTGCCTCCACACACGATGCTGCCGGCCCTGCTGTTGCCCGTTCAAGTCTGGGCTGCTTAGCAAGGTGGCTTCTCGGGGTCCTCCCGCCGAGGAGGGTGCCTCCCTGCTCTGGGCTGACCCTTCCCTGGCCCGGGGTCACCCTGCTGCAGTCTGGGATGGCTGGATCCTTGTCGTTCTGACCCGTGGCTCCCTGAGCTAGGTGAGGGCTGGGGTAGGGTGGGGGTCTTCCTTTCAGCTCTTCCTGGGTGCAGACCAAAGTGAGATAGGTCAGTGGGCCCCTCTCCTGCCTTGGGGCCTCGGGCATCGTGGTCCTGTGCAGGGAAGGGGTGGAGTGGTGAGCCCTGAGTTCTGGGTCCATGGGCCTCTAATGCACCATGTGACCTTGGGAGAATCCTTGAACTTCATCTGGAAAAAATGACCTGTTGCAGAGTTCCAACGCAAGAATGGATGAAGGATACATTGTAAACTGTGAAGTGCTACCTGCATCCCAAAGGCTGCGGGAGGGTCGGAAGGCACTGTGAACCTAAACCGCTTTGCAGAGAGCAAAACAGTCCGGGCGAGGCAGGAATGCTTACTTGGTCCCCACAGACACTTCTCCAGAACGTTCTCCAGGCGAGTCCCTGCCTCGCCCCTGCAGCATCAGCAGAGGGACCCTGGGCCAGAACCCAGGACCCCTCGGACGTGTGGATGCCCGCAATGTGCTTCCCCGAGGAGCACCCCCGTGGCCTAATTTGAGGAAACAATGGGCCTCAATCCATATTAATGATCCTCCGGGGACCTGCTTGGCGCCTTTGTCTTTGGTGTGCACTGGCTGTCATCAGCGGGGCTCTGGGGGCTCTGGCCTAATTTGGAGGGACAGGTTTTATCATCACCCTTGATTCGGGTGGCCCAATCTGACAGGCCTACGACCTCCTGTGTAGAAGGACTACGTCAGAGATGGCCTTCTCCCCAAGCGGCTCAGCCTGGAGGTCCGGGGAAGAGGGAGGGGGAGCACGGGGTGAAGCAGGGGCCGCAGCCAGCCCCCTGGGGCAGGCCCACACAGGATCCAGGAGAGGAGGGCGCTGCTGATTGGACCAGAGAGTGGCGAGGGCGCAGGTGCCCCCACCCGGGCACATTTTCCAGCCACCCACTAGTAAGCCAGGGGACCGCCAGGGCCAGGGCTAGGCTCCTGGGAGGGGCCGGGCAAGAGCGCGGGGGCCTGGCTCCCGGGAAGGGGGAGGGCAGCATTTGGCCGGCTCCTGCCTGAAGTCCCCGAGCGAAGTGTTTGCACGTTTGGGCCATGGCTTCCTAACTGTACATGTGAGCATCTGACAGGTGCCAGCACGTGACAGGTAGTCCCTGTTTACTTCCCTTGACCGCAGGAGGATGCCAGACTGCTGTCCCTACATTCCAGGTCAGGAGGTGCACTTGAGGTCATAGGGCTGGAGAGGGTCAAGCTGAAGAGACAAACCCAGGGTCCAGCGCTGAGTCCTGCGACCTGGCCTTGCCCACCCAGAGTCCACCGCAACTCCCTGGGTCTGCACATGTGGCTGCCGTGTCCACTTCCCAGAAGATTTGAGTCTAAGTGCTGGCTGTGGACTGAATGTCGTGCACCCCAACATTCATATGTTGAAGCCCTAACCCCTAGTGCAATGGTATTAGGAGACAGGGCGTTTGGGAGGTGATCAGGCCATAAGGGTGGGGCCCTGTGACGGGATCAGTGTCCTTACAAGAAGAGACCAGAGAGCTTGCCTCTCTGTCTGCTCTGCCCTGTGAGGACATGATAAGAAGACTCCTATCTGCAAACCAGGAGGCTGACTCTCTCCAGACACTGGATCTTGGATTTCCAGCCACCAGAACTGGGAGATACAAAAGGCCCCCAGTCTGTGTATTCTGGTGTGGCATTCGGTGCTAAGACAGTGTTTCATTTGGAAAGTGATCCCAGTACACGTCAGAGGGGAGTGGAGCAGGTGTTCTACTGGGCAGGGCTGGGCTAGCAGGCTGGGCTCCAGGTCTGTTCAAGGACCCCATCCTCCTTGGGCCAGTGGGCCACCTGGGCCCCTTCTTGTGTGCTGGTGGAAGCTTGGGGCAGGGACACCCAAACCTCTGCTCAACCCACGGTGCGGCCCTGCCTCGGCGGGGAAGGCATATCCTGCCCTAGGGTAGCACATTCAAAGCCGCATGGCAGAGGGTGTGGAGACCGGGATCCATGGGGCAGTTACCACGGCATCCTCCTGATTTCCTGTTTGCTTTCAGGACAAACTCCAATGTTTCACCAAGGCCAGTGAAGCCCTGGACCATACTGCTCTGGTCTCTTCTTCCCTCATCCGGCTGCCCCATCCCTGCACACGGGCTCTGATCTCCCCTCTCCTTCAATGGGGTTCCCACCTCTTCCAGCTTCCTGCCCAGGGGCCCCGTCCTCCAGGAAGCCTTCCTGGACCCAGGTCCGCAGCTGGGGCTCCCCTTTGTACCTCCATCTTAACTTCTGCCATCTCTCCCTCCATACCCTCCTGACACGTACCCGTGCCATCTCTTCTATTGGACGACAGTCTCTCAAGGTCAACAAATGTGTCATTACCCTTCTCACCCCCAGAACCCAACAGAGTTTCTGCCACATAGGAGGTGCACCCCCAAATAATGGAGGGATAAACGGATGAAGGAGACGAATGGACCATACCTGTTGTGGAGTTTTCTGACCGAGAAGAAAGGCAATCTGTACAAAGATGATCAGCTGTCTCAGCAAGAACTCCTTTTGCTTGTTTCCCAGTCCTATGCCCGCCCTGGGGGCGGAGACCCAGAGGGAGAGAAAAATGGTCCCCATCCAGGAATCATTGTTAAAGATGGCGCCGTGCCCCCAACCCAGCGAGACAATCGAGTGTTGTTTATTTGATTAATTTAGTTCATTTCAGTTCAGTTCAGTTCATTCAATTCAGCTCATTTCGCTCTCATCCCGTCCAACCCAGCAAGTGCTTTCTGAGTACCTCGAGGGGTACTCGGAGGGGTGGTGGGCCAGCCTGGCCCTGTCTGTATCCTGGGATACAGGAAAGTGGGGCCCTGGGGGCCGGGGCTCAGAGTTGGCACTCTGCTGCTTCCACCACATTCTGTTGGTCAAAGTAAGTCACCGCTGGTCCAGATTTAAGGGGTGGGAGACCCGCCCCCTTCTTGATGGGAGGTGCTGCCGTCTCCCATCGCCAAAGGCGTGGTGGTAGGTGTTGGTACCCAGTCAACCACAGGATACAGAGAATTGCCAGGAGGAGGTGGCAGTTTGGGGGTTTCCCACCTGCCCTGTCGCCTCTGCGCCGTCATCTCAGCACCTCCCAGCCTGCACGCGGCCTCACTGACCCCATTTTTCGGGCAGGGATGAAGCTCTAAGAACACGCCCTGTCCTGGTGCCAAGGCTTAGGTCCCACACTGGCTGAAAGACTCTGTCGTGGTTCCAGGTCCCCCAGGAGGAGGATTCCCGGTAGGTGGGTCCTCAGGGGAGGCGGGGGCCTCCCCGTCCCAGCCCACTGCTCCTGGGACGTGAGGTTCACGGGGGTGCAGCCAGCCTGGCTCCAGGCCTCGGTCAGTTGGGGTGATCTCTGAGACCTCTCTGCCTAGCGGGCTCTGCAGCCACCGGTGAGGGACCGAAATGCCACAGCCGACAGCATCGGGGGTGACAGCTGACAGCAGGTGACCGCTCAGACCAGGCGAAGTGTACTGGCGCGGGGCCGGGGCTTTGGGCTGTCTGGTTGACCCCCAGTTTCCCAGCAGGCTCACAGACGAGTGTGTGAGTCCAGCCTCACTGGCCAGGCAGGGACAGGCCTGTGATGCTCTGGGATCCATGCTTTCCTCCGGCCCCGGTCCCCGAGAGCAGGGCAGCCTCGCCGGCCAGCAACCATGTGATCGCACAGGGCAGCCGTCCCAAGGGCTCCGTGCCGGGTGCCGTGCCGTGCTGTCCCGTCTAGAATTGGTCATCGTTTTGGAACTGGGGCTGCATTTTCATTTTGCTTCGGCCCCTCCGGCTACGTAGCCAGTCGTGCTGTGAGGGCTGTGTCAGGTGGGACCCAAGCTGCTGGCAGACTCCCCTCCCCCAACCCCCTGGAAGCCACAGGTAGTAGCACCCCCTTACCCACCCATTAAAGCACCGGGCAAAGGGGCAATGAATGAATTGCGAGGGAAGGGATGGACGAGTGAGTGGTGAACGGACACCAGAACAACGTAATCAGCTGGACTGGGCTTTGCTAACTATGCACTTCCAAGTAAAGGGCTGTAGGATTCAGACCTATGGGAGCTGCCACTTGTCTGTCCCGGGCCTGGCAGGGCAGAGCCCCATCTGATTGCTGACAGTGCCTAAGGAGACCCCGCTTTCCCCTCCAGCATCCCTCCCCCAACCCGCCCCGGTGCCCACCCTGCCCCAGCCCTCCAGCCCCCCGGTAGCCCCCAGACCGACTTGGGGAGGAGGGGACGGCCACCAGCCCGGCCGGCCAAGTGTCCCCGTGGGGCAGGTGGCGTGGTGGCGCCCTGGCCGTCCGACGCGGGCAGCTTTCATCCCGGCCGAGGGGCCTGAGAAAGCGTGGGGACGGCTTTATCCGGGCCGCAGCTCGAGCAGCCTCCTGAGAAGTATTGACAGAGCATTACTCAGACTGACACATTCTGTTTCCCTCGGGCGCGGACAATGAGGAAGAGCCAGTTAAGGATATGGCTCCGGCCTTGTGCGCGGCTGAAGGTTTTTTGAGAAAAATGTAATAGATGACAATAGAGCAGTTTGTCGCGGTCGAGGGCATCGCGGACGGGGCCGGAGCGGCGGCTTCATCATCACTTATGATGAGAGGAGATTTACTGCCTTCTTTCTTCCCTCTGTCAGGGAGAACAATGTCGGGGGAAAGCGGAGGTTCCCCATTATAAATCACCATAAGCCCCATGGAAATCCCTCCCCACCCCGGGGTGTGAGTAGGCAGACGCTGAGCCCTCGGCCGGCTCGGGCCGCCTGGACGGCGGGCGGGCGGGCGGGCGCAGGGATGCTGCCCGGGCCCCCACCCGTGGGAATCAAGGCTCCAAAGGCTCTGATCTCCACCCCGAGAAGCAGGCACATGCCACGGAGAATGAGAAAGGCGAGGCCTGCCCACCCCTTCAATTAGAGAAAGGGGAGCAGAGACACAGGGGTGCTTGCAGCTCCATCCTGGGGCCCGGCGGGGGGGGGTGTCTCGGTGGGTAGGGGGGCGACTGAGGGAACTTTGTCCAGCTTAGCGTGTCCTAGATGGCGCGATCAGGAAGGCCCGCTGGGCTTTACCTCGGCCTGCATCTTACAAAGAGAAAATTAAAGTCCAGAGAGGGGCGGACACCTGCCCAGGATCACACAGCAGTTTGGTGGCAGAGCTGGCCAGGGCTAGGATCCGGGCCTCCTGCATCCAAGCCCACTTCCCGCGGGCTAGGGAGCCCCGCCCTCGCTAAAGCGCCGCTGGTTCCAGAAATGCCGAGGGATCCCCAGCAGCTTGCCTCTGTGTAGGGGTCTCCTAGTTCCCTCCCAGCAGCCTCACCTGGTGAGCAGGGCAGCTGCTTCGTCTCCCATCCCACTGCCCGGGAAAGACCTGCACCGACTTGAGCCCACACCAACAGGGAGGGGCAGGGCTGGACCTAGAACTGGGGGCTCCTGACCCCCAGGACTGACAGCAGGACCTCCCCAGCAGGACCAAAGACCACCCTTCGCCAAAAGACAAGACTTTGGGGATTTTAGAAAGGTAATTGGGTATGAATCCCATTCTATTATGCCACCCTCCCAGCGGGGGCCGGAGTGGTACCCCACTTTTAAATCTATGACATGTAGGAATACCCACCTCGAAAGAGACAAAGATTTGACCGGCCAGGTGAAGTTTTGTTGCCGAAAATTGCAGGTCAATTTTTGATGCCAAGAACCGCATGAGGGAACTCTGGGATTCAGAGCTTTCTGGATTTTGGAACCTGGATCAGCGATGCGGGTCGGTATTCCTGTCGGCACAGCTGTTTATTCCCCGAAGCTCCACCCGCTGTGCTGCATTTCTGCCACTCTTCGGTGTCCCCCCACCCTGGCCCCCTGGCCTCTCAGACACACACAGGGCAGCCACCACTGTGTTTCCTGGTTTTCTTCCTGGGTATCTGATGGAAAATAAAATCTAGCCTCTGCTAATGACTGCCCTGTGGTCTTGCTGGAGCCCCAGTTACTCCACCTATAAAGTGGAGGTGATAACCGCACCCACCTCACAGGGCTGCGACAGTATCAGAGGCAGTCAAGGCTTGGAACTCGTTGAGCGGCCAGCCTGGACCGCTCAGGAAACACTTTATTATTATTGTTGCTGTTTTGCATGGCCCCAGCCCGGTCACAGTGAATTCACCAAACAAACGCCTTCACGCTGCAGCCCCTCCCCAAGTCTGGAGGGGCTTCCGTGGGTCCCCAGTTTATTTCCCAGCCTTATCTCCCCCTTCAAGCCTTCATACCCTCTGGGCTCCCGTCACTCCAAAGGTCCCTGTTCCCATCCCTGGTCTGTGAGTTCTGCCTCCAGAGATCATGTTTTTGGCTCATATGTTCCCCTCAGCCTGGAATTCTTGTCGCCAGCCTCACGTGTTCTAGAACTTTCTTCCTCTATCAGGGAGCAGCCCACCTGTCCTCCCTGAGGGTGGCTCTCATGAACAGTCACTCAGGGTCCATGGTGTCCGGGGGGCAGGAGTGTCTCCGTATCCCTGTGGCACACAGGTTCTTGCAGTGGGGTAGGAGCAGGGCTGGGGGTGGCGTGTGTATGACAGAGTTTAAGGGCAGCCAACGCTGGCCAGGCACTCCCATCACCATCTTGAAACAAAGCACAGCCTGGGGACGTGTACACAGAGAGGGGGCACCAGCGGCATCACCTTTCAAGCAGATTAAGCCCCTTCTGGTGGTCTGCCCGCTGGCCACACCACCTCCCTCCTTCCCTTCCCCACCAGGCTCCAGCCGCTCTGGCCAAGCTTGGTCCCACTCAGGGATCTGGCCACCCAGAACCTTCCCAGGCCTGAGGTGTCGGCCCCATGAGGGTCTAGATCTAATCTGCTCTGGGTGCGGTCCAGGCATGAGGAATCTTCAGAGCTCCCAGGTGATTCTCCCATGCAGCCAGGTTTAGAACCTTGGCTTCAGGTAAGCTGGATTACCTGTCCTCCGTGCAAAACCCGGGACTCAGAGTTTAGCAAGTGTCCAGCAGCAGAGAATTGGGGTGGCTTTCCCGTGGAACCCAGTCCCAGGGGATGGTGGGGAGGGAGGGCAGCCCCATAAGCCTCAAGACTAAAAGGAAGGCGACCCATCTTGGAAAGGGGGTTCGCCAACGGCCATGGGGGTCCTCTAAAAATAATTCAGGCTCTGCTCCAAGCCCTGGTTAAATGGGCGATGAGACCCCTAATTTCACTCTTCAGGTGAACTTCTCCCAAAGCCGTTGTTCCACACACTTATTTCACGGCTTTGCTGGCAGAGAGCGTTCCCTGGGCAAAGCGGTTAAGGAGCTGGTGTTACCGGCCTTGAGCAGCCACCCCCACTCAGCGCCAGGGATGATCCTGCAACACCATTTTCACAAAGGCACGTGCAGATCGCCCCTGATTCTCTGGCCATAAAACTCTGCCTCCCAGATGCAGTGTTTTTCAGGAACTGGTTTCATGGAGCTGTGTTCTGAGAAAAGCTGCTGTCATCCTTCCTGCCAAGCCCAATTATTTTAAAAAAATCATTTCTTAAAACAATCTCCGGGCCAGTGCAAGTACAAGATCCAGCTTTGAACACTGAAACTGCCCCGTGAGCCTGCCGAGATGAAGTGGTTGAAACAGGTACCCACAGGTAATCAAGCAAGTTGAAACAGATTTGTTAACGCTCAGTTAGTGACACGTCGAAAGAAGTATGCTAAAAATGATGATTCCAGTTGCAGAAACATTGGATCTCTGTCCTTCTTCCTGACAGCAGTTAAATCCTAGGGCCAATCACCTTTTAAGGAGATTTCCAGCTGGTAACCAAATAATCACGTCACTAGAAGGGTTAATATTTTTGACACATCCGCAGCTCTGAAAAATGAATATAGCAAAATAATATAAGTCAATAGAAAATTACCAGGGACATGAAAAAAACTGTTGAAAAAATAAATACAGGCTGCTAACAGATGCATAGTCTGGGTTATGCTGTCATAACAAACATCCCCCAAATTTCAGGGGCTTAAAACTATAAAAGTTTATTTCTTGCTCATGCTACCTGTCAAGTGGAAAGCAGCAGGGTCTCTGCTCATTGTCAAGATCACTGGGGGAAAGGGTGGCAGAGGAAGGGTATAGAGACCCTGGCTCTCAGGATTGCATCCATGGGAAGTACAAGCCCTCCCTGAGCCCAGGAGGACAAACCCACCATGTGTGAACAACCCCACTATAGATCATCACCATGAAAAAAAATGCAAATCAGCGGCAACATGGATGGACCTAGAAATTATCATACTAAGTGAAGTCAGGCAGAACAAGACGAATATCATATGATATCACTTATATGTGGAATCTAAAAAAAACCCTACAGATCAACTTATTTACAAAACAGAAATAGACTCACAGACATAGAAAACAAACTTCTGGTTACCAAAGGGGAAGTGGGGAGGGATGAATTAGAAGTACGGGATTAACAGATGCACACCACTATACACAAAATAGATAAACAACAAGGATTTACTGTATCGCATAGGGAACTATATTTAGTATCTTGTAATAACCTAGAATGGAAAAAAATCTGAAGCTGTACACCTGAAACTAACACAATATTATAAATCAACTATAGTTGAATAAATAAAATAAATTTAAAAGAAAAATGCAAGTCAGAACAACAGGGAGACTTAACGCAATTGTTTGCCAAAGATTACAAAAACAAAAGCAAAAGTGAACTAAAGCTTGCCGTTTCCCTTTCGGCAAACGCTCACCTTCTTTAGTGTACAGGGATGCCTCATTCTCAATCAGGAGTTAGCAAACTACAGTTCCTGGGTCAAATCAGCTGCTTGTTTTTGCACAGCTGTGAGTGAAGATGGATCGTTAAATAATTTTTAATGCTTGAAAAACATTCAATTAAAAAAACATCAAAAGAAGAAGAATCGTTTGTGACACACGACAGCTACAGAGAATTCCCAGTTCAGTGTGCAGGGATGGGAACACTGGCATGCCCCTGCGCCTACAGCTCCTTCCAACAAAGGCAGAGTTGAGTAGTCAGGGACCACGTGTGGCCCACGAGATCGAAAATATGGACGTTTGGGGCATATGCTCCAGGATCCCAGCAGAACTGGGGGTGGATCCAGAGACGGGTCTTGCAAACTTGTAGGTGATTCAAGAGTGCAGCCAAGTGTAAAGGGCAGGTTCCAAGGCAGTGCCTCCCACCCACTCATGGCGCACCTGAGCACTGCGGTTGGGTCCCATCTGCAAGAGGGGCAGGGGCTTTGTAGAACCTTGTGGGTATGGGGGTTGCAAGGTTTGCATTTAGCTATGCCCTGCTCCTGCTGAGAAGCTGTGCTCAAACACAGCTTGAAGAAGCCTGGCCAGGAGACTGCTGCCTGCCTGTCTTCCCAGGCTTATCCCTTGCAGTAGGTCTTAGCCATACTACTATCCCCAGGGATACTTCGAGACATCACCTTGTGCAGGGATGTTGTCCCGCTGCTATGCCTGCAGGCATCATCAAGTCAATCTTGACAAGAAACTCCTCTTCTTTTTCACAAGTAGCTGTAGTCCAGCATCTCCCAAGCAGCTTGTCTGTTTTATCCTGCATGTCTCGTTGACTGAATGGCAGAATGGTCTTCCCTTTTTGCATTGGCTGCCAGGGAGCTCAGAATCAAATTTGCCACTGTAGCCAGCAGCACATACAGAGGACCTCATGACATATATCTTGACCACTAACTCTACCTCTGTTTTGTCTTATGTGTCTCCCCCGTGTTTTCCTCACCGACTAAAAGTTACATTGCATTGTGCCCGCTCTGGTCCCGCCCGTCAGCCACCCGCAGGTTGGCCACTTCCCGTGCCTAGTCAGCAGAACTGCATTTCCCGCTGGCTGTGGTCTGCCTGGTCTCCCTGGCCTCCCAGACTCCTCAGTCTCTATACATCTCAGGCTCCACACTGCTTCCAGCCCTCGAGCCCCTCCTCCAGGAACCATCCTCGTTGCCACTAAAAGCTCTCAGGGTCACACAGATGACATGGTTTGTGGCTCTGTGGCTGCTGTGCACACCTCTTTCCTACCCTAGATGGTGAGGTCCTGGATAGCAGCAGCTCACTGCAGTTTCTGTGCACCTGCCCGGGCCCCCAGCTCAGGACTTACCTGACCTCGGGGGCCCCAAGGGCAGTCTGCAGGGCCTGCTCCCAGGCTCCGGAGTGGTTGAGACGCTGTGTCCCCTAAAGTTCTGCTCTGTCCTGGGGTAGGGCCTGTGGACAGTCTGGGCATCTCAGGATTGAAGGGTCTCCTGGAGGCGTGAGTCACACCAGTGTCCACAGGGCCACCATGAGGGCATCTTTGGTACGTGTTCTGAGTCAGTCTGGCTCACACCTGTGTTACCGACCAGGGCTCTTGGCCCCCTTAATCAATAGAAATGGATCAGAGGCCAGACAAGAGATTCAGGCAGGGCTGTACTGGGGCCCCTGCTGCAGCAGGAGGGAGTGAGAACAAGTAACAGGTTCCCTCGCTCCCTTCCCGAGGTGGGGCAGCTGGTTCCTTCTATGGGGGGTGGGTAGGGGTGTGTCCTGGGGTGACTTAGGGGGTTCGCCCAGCCCTCTGGTGGTGCTGTGTGCAGCGGGCACGCGCAGTGCCCTGCTTTGCTAACGACACCCCGAGTGGCGGTCGGGTTTTTGGTCTTTCTGTATCTTCTTGTCCATAATTTGCCCCAACTGCGCATGCATGCAGTTATTTTTAGTCCCTTATAGTTTCTCTGTATTTTGTTGCTCAAGGAGACGTCTGTCCAGGTGCCAGCACGGCAGCACCACAGCCAAGGGTCCCAGGTCCCCGCCTGTCTCACCGAGGCCCCCCCACTTAGGAGTTGTGTAACTCTGGACAACCCCCTTCCCCTCCTTGAGCCCCCCTTTTCTCCTAAGCAGGATAGGTAAGAAGAGCACATCCCCTCTCAGGGAAGGAAAGAGACAGGGCATAAAAAGCACCACGAACCGGGCATCGCACAGCAAGCCCTCAGGAGACACCAGCTCCTGTTATCCCCAGGGGTCTCTGGGGGCAGCAGCCCATCCTCTGCTCCTTTAGAGGCTGGCCAGGCAGAGGCCCCTGGGGGACCCACACTCTGGGATCCAGGTGAGAGGGAGCCGGCAGCCACAGATCGAGACACGAGCAGAAACAGGATCTGGAACCAGAGGCGAGCCACGGATTCCCGTCGGGCCCCTGCTTGCCCACCTGCCCAGTGGGGCCTCAGTGGGACTCACCTTGCAGGGTGCAGAAGCTGAGCTGGGAAGGCACAGGTGACGCCTGTGTCATGTGCCCGCCCGAAAGGCGGCCGATGTGATGTGTAATGACGGGGGGTGGGGTCGCTCTGCGATTTCAGACTTCCCTCTCCCAGGCCCTCGTTCTACTCACCCCGTGGCCGGTGGGTTTCCAAGATCCTCCGGCCCAGCCTCCTCTTGGAGGACCCCAGCCTGGCGATTCAGAAGCCAGAGTGGACCCATTTCCTCTGCTCCAACTGGAGATGCGGGCTGGCCTGGCCCTGCGCTGTCAGCTGCTGGGACAGCTGGCTCCAGAGGGTGTTACCGTGGAAACCCAGACTGATGTTCTCCTAAACAGCTGAATTATTTGTGGTTTCTCTGCCTAGTGTCCCAGCTGAGCAGGCCAGCACGGTGGCTGGGGGGTGGCGGTGGAGGCTAAGAGCAGCCTCTGGGAGGGAGCCCCCTTCTGGGGCCCTCAGGCCTGCCTTGGCCTCTCCGCAGGGAAATGATCCAAAGACACTGAGATTTTGGGAGAGGGAGGAAGGGTGTGATGGGAAACAATGTGCTGAGGTCATCAGGTTTGCTTCCAAAAGCGCTTCTGTGGGAGGGTCTGGGGCCAACATACTCCTCTGGGGTTGCTGGGGGAGGCTTCCCTTTGCCGACGGTGCCCACTCCCAGCTCTGTCGCTGGCGCTCAGTGCCCGGAGGGCGCCCTGGGCCCATGTGCAGGACACAGGGCTGAGCCTGATTTTCTCAGCTCATCCCAGCTCTGCCTCCGATTCGCTGTGTGACCAACAGCTCCCAATGCTTCTCAGAGCCTCGGTTTGCTTATCTGTGAAATGGGGACAGCATTCCTTGCGCAGCTTGGGATCGGGTGAGAAGGTCTGAGCTAGGGGGTCCTGAAAGCCAGAACAGCTGCCCCCTCTGAGGGGCGAGGGATTCTCCCACAATGGACCAGGCCTTTTGGGGGTAAAGAGGGCTGTGCAGCATCTCCACTGCTTTGCTTTTAAGCTCGGAAAGTAACTGAAACCAGACTTATTAAGACCTGGACACCTTGCACCATAGACAGTTGAGCAGAGCCTGCAAAGGGCATGGCCACTGGGAGTGAGTCAGACGGTGAATCTCCTGGGGGGAGGGCGCCCACATTGCCGGCTTGGAAGCCTCCCTGGCCCCTGAGCAACCAGGGTGGCCACGGTGGGCTGGAAGCCAGACCCCATATTCGTCTCATCCGCATGAATGCGGGAGTGGTGGATGGCTGACTGGCACGTGCAGAGACGGGCTTATGAGCTGCACCATCTCTTAGAAGCCCTTCCAGCAGGGAGAGAGAACGAGGCCTTAAATGGCAGGAAACTAACCTCACATTCTAGCCAGGAGAGCAAATAAAGCAGACGTGGCACCCCCGCAACCCCCGCCCCCAGCCCTGGCAGATATCACTAATTTATCACAGCGCTCGTCCCTGCAGATTCTAGACTCCCTTCTCAAATCACCCTCAGCCCAGGATGCCTGGCTAACACCCATCGACCAGGTTTGCTCGTGAGATAATCCTATTGGCCGTCCCCGAGCTGGACGCTGCATGAGGTCCCTTCGGCATCACTGTGCACAGATGACACCGGCCTCTAGTGTGTGGGGCTGGCATCGCCCCAGGTGCCTGCTGTGATTGCCGTGTAGGTTGTCCATGCTCTGAATTTCCCCCTGGGGCTGAGCGTCCCTCTGCTTCCCCAGGGAGCTGAATTTGCCGATGAGTCAGTGCAGAGCAGACTTTCTCAAACTCTGCGGAGCCAGCAAGTCTCCTGGGGAGTCTTGTTACATTCTGAGTTAGCAGGTTTGGGTCTAGCAAGGGTCCCACCTTTCTAACCAGGTGCCCGGCCATGCCAATGCTGCCAGGTGGAGGACCAGATGTGGAGCAGAGAGGATGCAGATAACACTCAAATAATGCAACAGAGTCAGAGAACGGAAAGAAAGAATGCAAGAAGGCAGAGGCTGCGACCAAGGCTCAAATTTTGATTTGACGCAAGCATTTGGGAGATGCTCTTCCGTGCTCTGCTGGAAGAGGTACCTGTAGAGAGCCAAGGCCCCTTCTTCTTCACCTCCCCAGAAATGTGCTGGCCTTTGCTCCTTCCCTGCACTTTTTGACTCCAGTTGGTGCAGGGGAGAGGAATGGAGGGTGTGGTTTGGACCCCCGGAAAGCATCCATCCCCTTCCCACGACATGGGGAGGGTCGGGCCCGTTGAGGGTTGGCCTTCAACTCCAGGTGGCCTTTCTTGGTGTGCCTCCTGCCCCGGGTAGGAACTGGATTTCTCCTGCAGCTACACCAGGCTCTTGATTCTGAGGACCACTTCCCTTTTCCGATGCAAGAACAGTGACTTGGGGTGTAGAACCTGTTGCAAAACCATTGTTCTAGTTCCTATGGTTGTATAACCAATGAACCCACACTCAGCTCACCATTTGTTAGGCCCAAGGGGTCTGTGGGTCAGGAATTTGGACAGGGCATAGCAGGGAAGGCTCACTCACTCACACTTCGGGCAGTTAATGTGGGGCTGTCGGCCGGAACACCCACGTGTGATCTCTTCACATGCCTTAGGCTTCCTCACAACATGGTGAGTGGATTCCACGGGTGAGCACTGGAGGGGACAGATTGAGGTGGAAGCCGTGTGGTTTTTATGACCTGAACTTAGAGGTTACACAGCCTCACTACTGCCGCAGTCTGTTCAAGACAGTCACAGTTTCAAGGGGAAATGGACTCTGCCTCGTGATGGGGAATGGCAGGGTTCTGGAAGAAGAGGTGGGCTTGGAAGTATTGCTGTGGTCATTTTGGGAAAATATGATATGCCACAGGCAAGCCTCTGGCCTCAACAATTGACATTCCTCCCACATGCAAAGTATCCTCCTCATTTCACCTGTGATGTCCGCCTCCCCCCAACTCTCACTCCATCACAGCATCAGGCTCAAGGTTCAGGATCCTGTGCTCACCATCCTCTCCAGGTGAACAATGCTACTCGGATGTAGCTTCCTGAGCACAGCTCCTCCGTACAACTCCACAAGGAGCAACCAGGATCTGGGGAGTTATCTGGTCCTCACACCCAAAGAGAGGAGTGGGACAGGCAGAGGAGAGCTGCATAGAACTCCCAACTGACAACAGGGAAAGACGGGAGCCATCGGTCCATAGCAATTCTGAGATCCAGCCGGAGCACATGTCGTCTGTTTGGGGGTCAGTCCCACTGCCTGGGGATGCATCACTGTGGCTTTAGGCTCTGTTCTCTGAGCTCTGAGTCCACCATCCTCTTCCATGGAAAGCAGTTGTGTCCTTTTCTCAGCTCACCTCTTGCCCATAGAAGTTTGGGGGTCCAAAGACCTCTTTTTGTTTTGTTCTGTCTCTGTTAGTCTGAGTTGATACAATTCTTTTAAAACTTTGTGGGTTTTTTAATGAATCAACTTACAACCCATTCTGTTAGACAAGATAAGGCCAGACAAATCTCTTCAAGATAAGCTCTTTTCGGGCTTCCCTGGTGGCACAGTGGTTGAGAGTCCGCCTGCCGATGCAGGGGAGATGGGTTCGTGCCCCGGTCCGGGAAGATCCCACGTGCTGCGGAGCGGCTGGGCCCGTGAGCCATGGCCGCTGAGCCTGTGCGTCTGGAGCCTGTGCTCCGCAGCAGGAGAGGCCACAGCAGTGAGAGGCCCGCGTACCGCAAAAAAAAAAAAAAAAAAAAAAAGAAGATAAGCTCTTTTCTACCCCAAGCTTCCTATGGCACTGCCGTGGGAAATCTCTCTGAAGATTTATGAATAATGTTTTATGTCATGTAGTGGACTTGTGAGTGACGCACGTAAGATCCGTAGAGGCCCTCTTGGTTGTTACACAGTTCTCTGGGGCACCACCTTAGACCTTTTGAGATCTGAACAAAGGCTCTTGTAACTCCAACCTGAATTTGATCTTAGCTCTAAAGCCTTTTCTTAATCTGGGAATATCGGAGACGTTGGTGATGAGAAATGGTTTGATATTCAAATCCAGCAAGCCTTGGTTCCTTTATATTTAGCAGTCCTTTCTTTAGCTGGTCTCTATTCTCTTACTTTTATCACAGGCAGCAAGAGGAAGACCAGCAGCATGGTTAACCCTTTGTCTAGAGAGCTGACAATGACATAGAGGTAAGGTCTCCACTTTTTATAACTCTGCCTCCCAGGTGGGCTGCAGTCTCAGAGCAGTGTGGCATGGTGGCTAAGATGCTGAGAGGACCCTCACCTTTTTGGCTGGAGGAACAAGGGGAAGGAGACCAGGCAGCCATGCCTGCCATTGAAGAGAATCCAGAGTGGGGGTGAGGTGCAGAAGAATTCTATGAATGAAAACACACAAATCTCATGCCTACCCAGACCACACGAACAGAGGAAAGAGAACAGCAGAGCAAAGGCTTAAAGACTTGAACAGAAATTTTAATCATCATCCACAGGAGGGAAGGCAGAGCTTACAGTGTGTGTCTAACCAGGTTAACCGCCAGCTTCAAAAACCAATCAGCATTCTTCCATGGAATGTAACAAAACCCAGAGTCAATACAACACAATATTTACAATGTCTAGAATATAATTCAAAATTACTTGACACACGAAGAACCAGGAAAAGGTGACCCATTAACAGTCAATAGATGCCAACCCCCAAATGTTGGAATTACCAGACAAAAAAACTTAGAGTGCTATTATAATTACGGTCAATGAGGTGAAGGAAAAAACTGATTGAAAAACTTATAAACCTCAGTGGAGAAGTAAGAAATATAAAAGTGAACAAAAAGGAAATTTTAGAAGTGACATATGGAATACTAAAAAGTATTCGAACAGTCCAAAAAAAGGCAGAACGGGGGAAATGAAAGAATAAAAAATAGAGGGTACAAATGGAAAGCAAACGCTAGCGTAATAGACCATTTCAATAATTACACTAAATATTAATAGTACAAACATTTTAATTAAAAGGAGTTGTCTGAATAGAAAAATAAGACTCAATGTTATGCTCAACTCTAAGCCCATAAGAAATGAACTTTAAACGTAAGCACAGAATGAAAGAAGGCTAGAGTGACTATATTACTGTCAGGTAAGACAGACCTCAAGATAAAGAGTGATAATTGCGATAAAAAGGGATGTTGTATGATAACGAACAGGATAAGTCACAACACTTTAAAATACATCTCCACCTACTAGTAGAACCTCAAAAATGCATGAACAAAGATTGGCAAAATTAAAAGGGCAAATAACTGGACAATCATAGTAAAGTATTCAACTTTCCCTCTCTCTATGATTGATAGAACTAGACCCCCATCCTCCCCCCCAAAACCCCCCAAATAAACATATAGGAGATTTAAAAAATCTCCACCCTGACCTATAAATTGATATTTACAGAAAATGCTTTCAACAGTTACAGAATAAATTCTTTTCCAGTGCCATTGTACATTCACCAAGATAGACCATATGCTGGTCCATAAGATATGTCTCAATAAAGTTAAAAGTTTTGAAATCCTCAATAATAATAAAAACATATTCAAATGTGTGGGAAGCAGCTAAAGTAATGCTTAAGTGGAAACTTATACCTTTAAATGCTTATATTGGAGAAGAAAGGTCTAAAATCAATGACCTGAAGTTCCTCCATATAAGATGCAAGAGGGAAGAGATATGGGAACATATGTGTATGTATAACTGATTCACTTTGTTATAAAGCAGAAACTAACACACCCTTGTAAAGCAATGATACCCCAATAAAGATGTTAAAAAAAAAAAAGTCCCTCCATATAAAGCTGGAGAAGGAAGGGCAAAGTAAACCCAAGGTAAGCAAATGGAAGGAAGTAATAAAGATAAAAGCAGAAACCAGTGAAACACACAGCAGAGAGATAATAGACAACACAGAGAGAGCTAAAGTCTGTTTCTTTGAAAAGATTAACAAAACTGATCAAGAAAAAAGAGAATGCATATCACAAACATGAAGACTGAAAAGGGGGGCTATCACTACAGATCCTACAGACATCACAAGGATAATATAAAATATTATGAACAACTTTAGGCCAAAGAGTTTGCCAACTTTGATATAACTGAAAAATTCCTTTAAAAATATAACTTATCAAAACTGACATAAGGGCTTCCCTGGTGGCACAGTGGTTGAGAGTCCGCCTGCCGATGCAGGGGACACGGGTTCGTGCCCCGGTCCGGGAAGATTCCGCATGCCGCGGAGCGGCTGGGCCCGTGAGCCATGGCCGCTGAGCCTGCGCGTCCGGAGCCTGTGCTCCGCGGCGGGAGACGCCACAACAGTGAGAGGCCCGCGTACCACAAAAAAAAAAAAAAAACTAACATAAGAAGAAACAGAAAATCTGAAGAACCCTACATCCATTTTTAAAAATAGAATTTATTATCAAAACCCTTCCGCATTAGTTTCTTATTGCTGTTGTAACAAATTACCATCAACTTAGTGGCTTAAAACAACATAAATTTATTCTCTTACGTTTCTGGAGTTCAGAAATGTAAAATCAGGGTATCGGCAGTGCGTGTTCCTTCTGGAGGCTTCAGAGGAGAATGTTTCCTTGTCTTTTTCCAGGTTCTAGAGCCCACCTGTGTTGCCCCTTCCTTGCATGGCTCCAGCTTCTTGGTTTTGTCGTCAAATCTCCTACTAGTCATTCTGATTCTCCTGCCTCCACTTATAAGGCCTTTTTTGATTAAACTGTGCTTGGGTGGTGAGTGCAGGGTAATCTCCATATCTCAAGATTCTTAACCTTAATCCCACCTGCAAAGTCCCTTTTACTATGTAAATTCACATTCACAGGTTGTGGGCATGAGGACGTGAGCATTTTGGGGAATCACTAATCTGCCCGCCCCAGTGATGATCATTGGTTCTGTGGGTCAAGTATTCCAACAGGGCACAGTGGTGATGGCTTACTTTTACACCATCATATGTGAGACCTCAGCTGGAAGACTCAAAGACTGGGGGCTGAAATGAGCAGGAAGTGCACACACGTACTTGTCTAGTAGCTGTTGCTGGCTCAGCTGAGAGTTTTCTGAGGCTGTCAGTGCAGCACCCACATTCAGCCTCTCATGTGGCCTGTGCTTCCTTACAAGATGGTGGCCGGGTCCCAAAGGTGATGGTTCTCACAGAGAAAGAACTAGGAGGAAGATGTATCACTGCTCGTGATCTAGCCTTGGAAGTCAGGCGGCTTCACATCTGCCACATTCTGTTCAGCAAGGCAATCACAGAAATCCCACCCACTTTCAAGGGAGGGGAAAACAGACCTTAGTGGAGTGTGGATGAGCACATGGGGTCGGAAATATCAGAGTGGCCGTATTTGGAAAACCCCATCTACCAGTGCCTTTTAGTGATCAAGATTAGGGCTTGCTGCTCTTTTGTGAGAACTTAGTATGTTCCAGGGATCCAGAGATTGTGCGGAGTGGGCTGCCACCCCACAGCACAGGGCCACCTTGTAGTGACCAGCATCAGGGGTCCACCCACCAGCACTTCCCTCCTGTAAACTGTCCTGATTTGCGTTCATGCAGTTCACAAGTGAGACACAGCAGACCATCCCATCCTGTTTTCACGGGTGGACCTTCTGCCAGTGCCTGGTCCAGGAAGGAACTGAGGAAGCCGCAGTTCAATGACCAACCAGCTTGGTATAGACCAGTGAGATGCAAGATAAAAGTTCATGGAGATTTGGGGGAGAAAACCTTCCCTATCTCTTAATTGAGAGCCTTGGGAGGAGACAGCTCCCCTCTCTCCTTCTGGAGGTTCCATGTGCAGAGTCGGGGCACGGTGAGCTGTAGCCACTTTGCACCCAGGCTAACAGGGAAATCACAGGGCATAGTCAGGACTCCTCTGGAGGGGCAGGTGTGGGGCAGGGCTACACTGACCCTGCCAGGCCCTGGACTCTAGTTTCAGCACATTTCTTGATTGTTTAGGCCACTTAGAAACAGCCTTTATGTGACGTAGAGCTGCGGGGACTCTTCCTGACATAGAGTATTTTCCCTTTTTGCAGCTGAGCGTAACGAGGCTTAGAGAGCTGAAGGCCATGCTTACCAAGTTTTCAAGATGCCCTGGAGAGCCTGCTAAAATGCAGCTCCTGGCTCAGGAGGTCTCGGGTGGAGCCTCGGACCCTAGGAAGCCCCTGCGATGTGGATGCTGGCTCCGAGGACCACCCTGGAGTAACAAGAGGGTCCAGGATGTGACCGAGGCCACACAGCTAGGAGTGACAGGTTTTAAACCAAGGTCTGCCTGCAGTCAAAGCCCATCTTCTCTTCACCGCACCCTCGGAGCAGTCCTTCTGTGTTCACACGTCAGCCTGCGTGACGCGGGCAGACTTGGGTCGGCTGGGAGGGAGGCCCGGGACGCCTGCCTCCTGGTCCCCAAGGGGTGCTGGGGCCATCTTATCCCCAGAGGACACTGCCTGCCCTCAAACTTCCTGACACCTTGATTCGTTTTGTGCTCAGTCCAAGCTGATGGGTGTTTCAGGCTCTGCTTTTCCCCTGGGTGGCTGAATCCTGAAGGCTTGACCTCCAAATTCTCTTTTCATGGCTTTGTGAAAATGCAGATTTCCCCTTGCAGTAAGGGTGGGGCAAGGGAACCAGTCTGGTCATAAGCATGTCAGGAGTTTCTTGATCAGACAGGCTTGGGGATTTGGGACTTTGGGGGTATGGGTGCATGTTCATTTTTGCCTAGGATGTGTGGATATTTTTTTGTGTTATGGTCAATATACCTTTATGTTCAACCCTCAGAACAAGCCTCGAGGTGGGTGGGACTATGATTCCTAAATGACAAGATAGGAAACTGAGGCAGGTCCCACGCTGGAAAAGGTGCTGGAATTGGGCCTCGGGTCTCTGGCCCCGGAGCCTGGACTGACCTGGCTTCTTCGCAAGGCACTTAGAGTAACAGACACGGACGCTCCAGCATTCCTGAGCTCCTGGCCCGGCCATCAGGGCAAGCATCCCGTTTGTGTAACATGGGCCTAACCTCAGCGGTAGAGAACCAGTGTTGATTTCGGCTCTGGTCTCTGTGTAGAGGGATCCAACACTGACATCCTTGCTTTTCTCCCAAGTCAATGGTCTCAAAGGAGAGGTGGCAGTGGGTCTGAGCAATTGTCCCGCCCAGGTGGTACCCATGGGCTTCCGGCGATCTCCCGGCATTCATCCCTACGGACTTGGGATGACAGACAAGGCCTCTGAGACCCCGGCTCTCTGATGACTTTTTTTTCCCTTCCCAGCAACGATCCAGGCAGTTTGCATGTGTGTCTGGCTCTGTGGTCTGCTCACACCGGCTTCCTCTCCTGGGAAAGTGCAGGGATGGTGTCTGTCTTGTCACCAGACACTGCCGGGGGCTGACGCCCGGGACACGGCCTCTTCCAATGCTCTCTGCTGGGGCACCTGTCGACAGGACGCCAGGAACACTGATGTCCCTTGAGCTGGTGTCTCATGGCAGCTTGTCTACACACCAAGCCCCATGGGCTGCGCTTGAAGATGACATGGGGGCACCCATCCTGCTCTGAACGCGTCTATGCCTGGGGCTCACCCTTTTTTCCTGAGTTAGTCAATTTCCAAACTGCGGTAAGGTGTTGTTTCCAGGTGGGGCGTGTGACCCAGGGCCAGCAGCAGCTGGGGCACCACCTGGGAGCTCATGGCAATGCCAGGCCCTGCACCACACCCACTGCATCGGAACTTCCGTGTTCAAGGGTCCCCAGGTAATTCAAGTCGGAGCAGCGCTGTGTCAACTGGGGCCAGCCCCGTAAAGCGCCAACGGAGTTACGGGGTCCTTACTTCATGGGACTGTGACATCTCGAATGCCAAAGGTTAACGCCACTAATTCACGCTTCGCTCATGAAGGACCGAGGATCCTTCAGCCCAGGGAGGGCTGAATTTCTTTTGCTCTATTAATGAAAATCTGCTCAGCAAATCAACAGTGTTTAGACTGCAAAGAAGATCGTTAACTCAGAGAATGCATTTTCATAGGATTGAGAAGCACAGTTTATATGTAAATAATGTCCCCCGTTACAAAGGAAGGCAAACTTGGTGTGTCTCAGCAGGTGCTTTGCCTGATTGCAGAGACCTTTGCCCCAGGTGGGACTGAGTGCACGTGTGGACGTGCGTATATGTGAGCATGTGTGCGCACACGCGCGCGCGTGTGTGTGTGTGTGTGTGTGTGTGTGTGTGTGTGTGTATGTGTATAGCTTCTGAAGGGCTGTTGGGAAAGCTAGGAAGGAGAGCTGAGGCACCTCATCCGTCTGATTTCGGGATTCCAGGTAGGGGACTTTCATGCAGCAAGCAGGGGACAGACAGGTCCAGAGGACCTCCAGAATCAGGTAAGACTTCAAACCTAATTCTGTGATACCAGAGGAAACAGGCACCCTTGGGGGCAGACACAGACTGGGAGGGTCCCCTTGAGGGTCTCCCAGATCTGCTGGCCCTGTTGGCATTGCTGGGCCCCCCTGTGGGCCAGCTCTGGTGTTCCAGGCTAGCTGGGGCAGAGGACCAGATAGGCACATGGACCAGAGAGACATGCAAACTGGGCCCAAGCCCAACCAGAGAGTCCGTTCTTTCCAAATCCAGGAGTGAGTGATGTCGGGGGGCAGAGAGAAAGGCCAAGAGATGAGCCGGCCAGGGGTACCCAGGCACGGAGCTGGAGGGGAGACCCAGGCAGGAAGCGAGAGGGCCTGGGGGGTATTTGCTCTGAGCAGGCTGGGCTGCCAGGAGGAGCAGGCAGTGCCCAGGCTGTGGTACACATCCCAGCAGCAGCAGTGACTTGTCTCACATCCAGCTCCCTGGACCCCCCTCCCTTCTCCACTCCCTCGCTGTGCTCTCTGGGGAGGAGGGCGGCCCACCCACTGAGGCTGAGAGTTCATCAGGGGTGGGATGGCTCCTGGGGGAGGGACTCAGCACCCCTGAGTCAGTGCCCTCCTGCCTTCAGAGCCTGTGGTTGGCAGCTGGCAGCCTGACTGCCTCCTTCTCCTCTCTCTGTGTTGATTGTGTTTCTCCCTCTTTGTAGTCCTTTCTTGTAGCAAATATTTCCTGAATGTCTAATGGGGCTCAGGTATTTCGATGAACACTGGAGATTCCTTAAGTCAGTAAGACAGTCACAGACTCGCCCTCCAAATCTTTCAGCCTCGTCGGGGAGATAGACAGGGAATCCATCAGTCACAGTTCAGTGAGTCAGGACTAAGTGCCTGAGCTTTCAAAGCCCAGCAGAGAGGACCTTGAACCCAGACTTTGGGGCTTTGTGAGGGCTTCCGGGAGGAGGCGGTATTGAGGCCAACCTCAAAGAACATGCTCTATAAGGAGGCGATTAGGTGATTCCAAAATAACCTAGGACGTGCCCATCGCTGGCAGAGGGTGCCAGAGGAAACAGGCTGGTGGGAAATTTAAGGCCACGTTCAGAGTCATCTGGGCAGGGAGGGGGCTGCGTCTACAGGAGAAGGTGACCTGAGTAGCCACAGACCATAACCCAGGCCACCCCAGAGGGGCAAGGAGAAGTGCTAAGGGAGACTGGCTGCAGCAGAGAGCTCCACGTGGTCGGGGCTCCACGCAGCCTCCCTCTTGGGGGACCTGCTCTCGTTCCCCTCAGGCAGGTGGCGCCGGGGACAACCTGCCTTTGGCTTTTACATTCAGCTTTCAGCTCTGCCCCCTGCCCAGATGTTGGCATTCCTGCAACAGTGGGCGGGGCCCTCTGCCTCTGGCCTTCCCTGTGGGACCCCTCAATCAGGGGAGCTGCTGGGAAGAAGGAGCCTCAGCCCCTAAGGCCTCTGTGACTTTGGGGTGGCCTGACCCTGGTTTATCTGGAAGGATTATAAATGATGTGCCTTTGACTTTCACTGATGGCCATACCGCAAAGGGGCACATTTGCATGCAGGTAACAGGAACCACACCACAGCAGCTTAAGCAGGTGGTTTCTTTGTCTTCCAGGGGCTGGCGGTTCAGGGCAGGTGTGGCAGCTCCTCCCGGCCGCCACTGGTCCAGGCTCTCTCCGCCTTCCTGCCTCGCCATCCTTGGGGTGGTGTAGCTTTTATCCTCATGGTGCCAACATGGCTGCTGTGCGTCCGGGTGTAATTTCAGCTTTCCTTGCAGGAAGAACAGTGTGGAAGGGGTAAGGAGCAGTGTCTAGATGAGGCAAGCAAACCTTTCCCTGGGAACCCCTGGCAGCTTTTGGCTTTTCATTGGCCAAAGCTGGGGCTCGTGGCCACCCCGACAGCAAGGGAAGCTGGGAAGTAGAACGTTTTAGTTGTTCGCCATCCTGAACAAAAGCTCTGTTGTGTTAGCAGAGAGAGGAACATTGGGGAGCTGGTCAGTCATACTGATTGTAGTAGGTAATGAGCAGACAGTGACTTTGAACCTGACACAGAAAATGTCTTCAAAACCCCCTTTAAATAGTTCCCTTTCCCTCAAAGTTGCTCCCCGTGGAATAGCTCCCCACCCTCTTCCCCACCTCTCTCCGTCCCCCCGAAGCCCTGCCAGCCTCCATTTCTGCCTCGATGTCTTGCTTTCCTTCCTGGCCACGTGTAAGGGGCTCGGCCCAGGGTCTGGCGCACGGCATCATTCGGTACATGCAGTGTCTGTTATTATTATTGTTGTTGTTGTTGTTGGGGGATTGGGGTTGTGTGAGGGGCTGAGGCTGGCAGGGGCTGGGGCTGCAGACGAGGCTGGTCAGTCCTCCACTGAGAGGAGCTTGTGGCCGGAGATGGGCCCGGGGCCGCCTGGAGGTGGGGCAGAGAATGGCAGTGTGGCCCTCTTCTGTAGCCTCGCGGGCTGGACCTCTGGATAGCTGCTGCCTCTCGGGGTGGGCCAGCCCCCTTGTCTGCTTGAGAAACAGGCTTTCTAGACTGCCGGCTGAGCTGTAGCAATCAGAGGGTTTCCAAATTTACTTTTGTTTAGTTTCTTCCTTTCTTCTCTCAAAAAAAAAAAAAAAAAAAAAAAAGGAAATGCCCTAAAAAAATTCAGTCTGGTGCTGCCTGGCTGGCTTCCTTCCTTGCTTCCTTCCTTCCTCCCTCCCTCCCTCCCTCCCTCCTTACTGTCTATCCACACATTCTCCATCTGTCTGTCTGTCCATCCACCCGTCTCAGTCTATCTGTCCATCTGCCCCTTCCTTCCTTCTTTCCTCCTCCGCTTGCCTCCTGCTGGGCTGTGAGTACTGGGTTTCTG
This sequence comes from Globicephala melas, assembly GCF_963455315.2. NCBI lineage: Eukaryota > Metazoa > Chordata > Mammalia > Artiodactyla > Delphinidae > Globicephala > Globicephala melas. Next base: position 4,006,021 of record NC_083321.1, read on the forward strand.
GGCTTCCCCCAGGCAGCCCTGGGTCACAGTAATCCCCCTGCTACGGTAGCACGTGAGCTGGGGTCCAGCCTGAACAGCTGTCCCCTGGACAGAGGGCCCCAAATGCACCCTGGCTGGCAGCCGGAGCATCGCCCGGAGCGGGCAGCCTGTCCCTCCCAGAGGTAAGGCAATGCCACCCTGGCCGGCCCTGCTCAGCCGTCTTCAGAAGCACGGATGGGGGCCTTCCAGGGACACCGTTTTTCCCCAAATGCCATGTAACGATCCCACTTCCATGAGCAACCGCTACGTCATATCCTCACAAATTGTCCAGCCCCAAACAGAGCCTGTCTTATCTGGTTTCATCTCAGTCCTGGAGAGGCCTGTCAACTCCTGGCATCAGCAGATCCATCAGGAAATCACCTATTGTGCCTAAAATTCGCCATCAGAGGCCTGCGCGGAGCAGCAGGAAGCAACGGCCGGGATGCCTGGAGATGTGGTACACAGCGCGGCCTCACTGCCTGGCCGGGGGCTGCATCCCCACAGCTCCGACCAAAGGGCTCGTTTCCAGGAGGCAGTGGCCACGAACAACCTTTCCAGCCCAGGCTTTTATCTCACGCCCTGCATCACTCAGTGATCCCAGGGGAGCCCAAGTGGAAGTCCCCTCACGTGTCCCCAGGCTAGCCCCGAGGCCCCCAGGGCTCGTCCTGGCCAGCTCCAGTGGACATTCCCCCGAGGGCCTTGGGTTTGCAGAGTGGACGGGCGTGCCCAGGCCGGGAGGGGTGGCCTGGCCCTGGATCAGGTGCCCCATCGGCCGCAAAGCCAGGCATCCTCTACCACCGGCCAGAGCAGATATGGGACTGAAACATGTGGCTTGCTTGCCAGGGAAGAGAAGCCCAGGCGGGCCCTGCATGGGACGGGGGCGGGGGAAGGATGGGCTCCCGTGGCCCCTCTGGCCATACTTCAAAACACTCCTGCACCTTCACCTGCCCATCCTCCCACGGCGGGGCTAAGCGCGGCTCACCCTGAGTCTTGGAGCGAAAAAAATAAATAAATGAGCCTGAAAAAGGACCCGATCGGATGCCAAAAATGAAGATAACATGGGAGGAAGTTTATTTGGATGAGGAAATCCCTAAATGCTGTTGAAACTATGCTTGGAATTGCTAATTAGTGCTTGGGGGGCTTTGAAGGAAGCGCTGTCTCCCCGTGTGGCCCCTCCCCTGCCAGGTCCCCCTGCACTTAGCACTTATCTGCAGGAAACGGGCTCCAGCTTCTGAATCCGCAGGGCGCTGCCGAGAGCGGCCGTGACTCATGCCCGGGCAGACAGACAATTCTCGCAGGGAGGACGGCCTTCCCAGGGCAGTGGCCACAGGCTCCCAGAGCAGTGCAAGAGAAAGTTCTGGGAGGTTCGCCTGTGTCATGGCAGAGGGAGCTGTCCCTGGGGTGCCCACCTGCTAGTCCCAACACATCCAGATTCTGCCCTGACTCAAGCTCCAAAAATGTACATCCTTCACCCAGTGAAGGGGACAGGAGCCCCGGGGAAGCGAGGGCCCTGTGACGCTTGGCTGTGGCCTGACCCAGGAGCATGGGGCCAGCTGCCGTTTCCAGATGCTCCATCCGCCTTGGAAACGTACATTTTCCTGCAGGGCCCGTGGCGGAGCCCTGGACACAGGAAGAAAGACCTATTTTTGGAGACGAGCTTTGGGAGCTGAGGCTCAGATGACCCCATGCCGTCCTGCCCTCTGACTCGGGCAGGAAAAGCTGTCAGAAACACCTGACCTGGAGGCATGCGGAATTCTGCCTCTGTTGGCAGGCGGGGCTGGGAGCAGAGAGGCTGCCCCAGCACCGCGTTGGCCTGGGAGCGGACAGCAGGCCATGGCTGTGGCCAGACCATGGAGTCGCCTTGTATTAGCTCAGGCCTCAGGGCATTTCCTCTGCTGCCTTCGATGAACAGGCCCTGCTGTGCCAGGAGCTTTACGCTGAACTGAGTGAGTCACGTGACAGCCCCGTTCTTCCCGAAAGCCACAGCCCAGTTTGTGCTGGGGACAGACCATCTCCCAATGCCCACAGTGATACACAAGGCCCCCCCTGGGGCCATGGCCCAGGCCTTTCAGTGCCCAAGAAAAGGACACGGGCAGCCGGCTTTTCTCCTCTGAGTGGCAGCTCACTGGGTCCCTGGTGCAGTTGCCACCCACGCTGACCATCGAGCCACCGACCTGCACCCCCCGCGTCTGCACTCGGGCCCCACAGTTGGTGCCCGCTGGCTATCTTCACTGGGCTACAAGTTGATGCAATCCTTCCCAAAAAAGGTGCAGCATCTGTTGTTCTGACCGCCCTCTCGCCTCTGGTGCAACCACCCCAACCCCAAAAGTCAGCAGCGAAAGAGATGGGGTTGAGATGCGGGGGTGGGGGGGTGGGGCGGGAACCACGAGAGCCGGGGGGAACATGAAGAAAGATTTTCACTTCCCTACCTCCTGGATTCTATGTTTAGAATTTCCACTTCCACTAGCACAGATTTGCCTCTTTATAGGAGTTTACTCTTGGCAAGAAGGGTCGCTGCAGGCCTGTTAGATACTGATTTCTGTGATTTTCCCACAACCTCCCCAATCCAAATTTCCCAAAGAGAATCTCTTCAAACTCCAAAAGGCACCTTTCTTTATCATTCTCCTCCATTTTGAATTGTATGTTGACTTTCCATGATTCCATCTATCAAGGGGATTGGGGAGCTGTGGGAGAGTTCCTGCAGGGAACCCTGGAGGAGTCCGCAAATCTGCAAAACCAGAGGGTTCGTCTTTGGAGGCAAAGGAACGGGGGGGGGGGCCCTCCAGACCCACCAGAGGGCCTGCTGCTCCCCGAGGGGACCTGTACCCCACATGGCCAGGGTGGGCTGGGAGGAGACCCAGCGCAGGCGTGCAGAGTGATTGCACACACAAGCAGGCTTCCACTGGCTTTTCCGAGCTGCCACAGTGCTTCTGAGGCAGATGCTAGGCGTGATTGGGCCTGGGATGTGTGTCCTCCTCTGAAAGCAGACTCAGAGGTAGGTAGGTAGAGGTAGAGTCTCCTTAAACGGGCACTAATCCTGTCAGGGGAGCCCCACCCTCATGACCTCATCTAACCCTAATCACCTCCCAATGGCCCCACCTCGTAATATGGTCATTTTAGGGGGAAGGGCTTCAACATAAGAATTTGGGGACATAAACACCTTGGCTGACACCTTGTCTTTTCTTCTTAGATGTGCAGCAGAAATGAAATCATTGTCCCTTGCCTGGAAAAGGGGTGTCCGTGGTGGTGGTGCTGCTCCCAGGCCTGAGAGGAAACTAGAAAACACAACTCTGGGGACCAGAGACAGGAGGGGACCCGAAAGAGTCACAGAGTCAGCTGGTAGCAAAGGAAGGAACCGGAATCGAGGTTTCCTAGTCTGGAGGTAACACCAAAGATTCTCAGCTCCCTGCTTTCTGGGAAAATGAGATGGTTGTTCTTCTCATCCCGCTTCAAGTCAGTGTGGCTGAGTGACTTGCTTGGCCAATGAAACTTGAGCAGAGTTTTTTAAAAACCAGCACACGAGTCTGGTCTCAGTGATGGTGGAAGTGTGGTTGGAGATGGACCCTCCATCCCTTGGGTCCCTGGAGCATGCACTGCACAGGCCCCACTCCACCTCAGAGGTGTGGCACAAGTGAAAAATAAGTCTTTGTTATTTTAAGCCAAGAATCAGCAAACTACAGGCCTTAGGTCAAATCTGGGCTCACCGTCTGTTTTTGTAAGTAAAGTTTTATTGGAACACATTTATGTTCTGTCTGAAGCTGCTTTTGTGCTACAGTAATTGTGGAGGAGTTGCAACAGAGACTGTATGGCCCACAAAGCCTAAAGTATTTACTATGTGGCCCTTTACAGAAACCTATTGCTAACCCTGATTTAAATCATCGAGATCCGGGGGGCTGTTTGTTACTGCAGCATGACCTACCAATACACTTTCTAGTTATGCTGACAACTTCTGAATGCCATGTCACATGCTATAACCATCTAAAATACCCAATATTCGCATGGCCTTTAAGGTTTTTCTGAACTGTTTCCACCGGCTGGCTGCTGAGCGTCCACTATGCTCACCATTTTGCATATGATTAAGACAGGCCCAGGGAGATAAGTGGCCAGTCTGAAGTTACCTAGGGCTTAACCAGGCCTCTGACCCCACATGGAAATAGGTCACTGAGTCTTTGTCCGTTTTATCTGCATTGCCAAAGCCGGAACAAGAGCCAGATTAGGAAACCCACGGGCCTTTCTACACCCAACACCTGTAGTTTAAGGAAACAGATGAGAAGAGAAGCCCACTCAGCCCAGAGCAGAAGTGAGAAGTGGTGAAATCTGGCTCCCCGCTCAGCCCAGATCCTCTTCTGCTTCCTTTACTTGCTCTTCACATGGCCTCTGGAGGGACCAGCCTCGGAGGATGGGTCATGCCGCCCATCCCCAGGCCTTGGTTTCCGCATGCCCTCTTGCTGCATGGGTGCTGCAGAGCCGGTCATGATGGGCATGGGGTGGGTGTGGGCACCCTTCTCTGCCCACCTCAAATGTGGAAGCTTCTGGGGTGAAAGCTGGGATGCTGCATGGGGGAGAGGCACTAGCTGCTTAGAAAGGCCTGTGAGAGGCCCGCCCTCAGCCTGCTCTGCAGTCCTGGCTTCTTTGGCATCCCTTTCCCAGGTTTCATGCCTCACATTCCCCAGCCTGGTCCTGACAGGCCCGAAGCGGGGAGTCCTCTCAGGCTGGGAAGGTGGCTGAAAGTTTGAACAGCTGCAGAACCTGCCCGCCTGCTATCTCGAGCTACATACTTTTTTTTTTGACCAACCTCTTAGGCTTACGTAACACACTTGGAAGTCAAGAGGCCAAGATTCATTATCAACAGCCCAGGAGGGGTTTGCAAAACACTTGCTATGAAGAAATCTTTCCATTGAGAAAAATTCCCCTCGTGCTCATGCTCCCAGTGGCTCCAGCGTGTCGTTGAGGGTGTGAGCAGCTTGAGAAGGGCTGTCTCCAGGGCTCCAGAGCCCCCTGCTCTCTGCCAGCTCTGTGTCTCGATTCTGGTGCCCGGAAATGGAATTTGACTCCCTTTTTTGCCCTCTACGTTAGTCACCGCTGACCTCACACCAACAGCCGATGTCAGCGACAGAGTTTTACCACGTGCCGGGTCCCTGCGTTACTTATTTTACTGGATGCTCACAGTGGCCGAGGGCTAGGTATTCTTATGCCCATTTTACAGAAGAGAACACTGAGGCTCAGAGAGGAGGCCAGGTGGCGGAGTCAGGGCACAGTCAGCACGCTCCTGCATGGGTAAGCGACAAAGCAGACACTGCCCCTCCCCCCAACTGCTGAACAGCCACTCCCACAATATAACTCAACCCATGAGTGTGATGTTTAAGCCTCTAGCTGTATCACAAGAGGAAATGAGGGGCTCATCCTGCAGGAAGATGAGGCCAGCATTCCACTTGGCCATTTCCCTTTTCAGAGAGCAGATGTGTGGTGTTTTGGACCTCTCTTTGGCCACACTGTCATCTGGGGCCCCTGGAATCTGAAGGGCCAGGGCTGGGGGACCATGGCCAGCCGGCAAACAGCCCTTTTAGAAGCATCCCCGCTGAAGCCAGGGCTGCTAAAGCCCACCGGCTACCGCTCACACAAGTGCTTCTTTCACCGGGTCTCTGGAAACCAGAGCCCATGTAAATCCAAGAAGATGAAATTGTGTGGGTCTGGGCGACAGCTACAGATCCAGACTGTGCAGCCGAGGGGCCCCAGCCTCAGAGGGAACTCAATGAAATTGTCAGGGAACTGAAAACAGATGATTTCAATCAGCAGGGGGAAAAAAATGACTTCATGGCCACAGTTGACTGAAGGAGGCAGCCTTTGGCTGCCATGCCTTGCCCGGGAGGCACTTCCAGAAAGCCGGACCTGTTCCTGAGCCTCTAGCTGGGTCTCCCCTGCAAGGGACCCGCGCCCTGTATGCCGCGGGAGGGCCAGGACTGAAGGCCCGCCGCCCTAATGGGGGACCGCTAGGCACACCGATAACCCGGTGCTTCCCCGCCCCAGCTTCCGCTCCGCAACCGCTTTCATGAATGGCCAGCTTCCCAGACAGCGGATTGGCTGAGGCGCCGGCGGCGAGGCCCAATCAGCGGCCGCGCAGCGCCTAGGCTCCATGTGGGGCCTCGGGCCCCCGCAACCATGAATGGCGCAGCCACGCCTACCTTGCGGAGACCCCTCCCCCAGGGAAATAAGGAGGAGGGGATTTTTTTTTTAAATTCCTTAGACCGGTCGGGGTTCTGGTACAATTGTGTCACTCTGAGGCTTGGCTGGGGCTCCTGACAGTAGCCCTTGGGCTTCCCTGCGTGGTCAGTGTTGACATTCAAGATCTTGTGACAGTGAAAGGGCTTGAGCGGTTAGAAATGCATTTCTTTGCCTATGGTTCTGTCTGACTCCAGTCTCAGGGAAAGTACTGCAGCCCTCCAGCGTGAACAGGCAGGCTGCCAGGGGACAAAGGCAGGGGGTGGGAAGAGGTGGGACCCTTTCGCTGGCCAGTACAGGGGGACAGGGGGCTCCGAACATGTGCGAATGCTGGGAACTTGTGCAAACCAGAGGGCTTGGTCACACACCCCCTCCCCCGCCCCCTTGGTCACTGGCCTTGTCCTAGATGCATGTGCCGCATGCATGTCAGGGCTGGGGCCACAGTGGGGGAACCCAGCCATTCGGCTGCATTTCCTGTTAAGTAGGAAAACACGTTCTGTTTGCTGTGTTATAAAGCAGGCATGTGTTTACAAATGCTCTTTGGGGAGAGCGTGGTTAAGGGGCCTGCTTCCGGCCTCCCCTCCCCAGACAACGCGATCGTGTCGCTGACAGAGCAGGGCTTGCTCTTCAGAGAAAGACCTTGCTTGGGAAAGTCAGACTTCGCAGAATTCAAAAGTGGGACAGAAAGCTCTCTTGTAACGTGGGTTGAGGCCGTGTGCGGAGGGCCTTGAATGCCAGAGTGAGCCCTGGGGAGGCATGGAAAGCTGGTGAGCCGGGGAGCGGTATTTCTCCCCTCTCCTCATACACCTACCCTGTGCCTGGCTGGGATTGACCATCTCAGGGACTGCAGTATTAACCCTGTGCAAACCGCTTTCTGGAATTCCTGGTTACTCCTCCGGACTGACAAGGCACTGGGGCATCATCCCCATTTTAAAGATGAGAAAACTGAGGTCCGAGTAATCTGCAGAAGGAAGGAAGTGGCACAATTCAAAAGTGGCAAGCCCCGAATGGAGCCCAGCTCTGCCTTTTGCTGGAGGAAGTGTACTTCCACTGGGCCCCAAGGCTATAGGACCCATGTGAGGATTTAATAACACAATGCAGGTAGAGCACTGAGCTCCAGGCCTGACACTGAATCACCGTTGCAGCAACTAGGATCCTAACTGGTAAGGAATATATCTGTTCCCAAATTTCCAAGAGCCAGACCCTGAACTCCCAGGTGGGTGCATGAATCCGTGAGCCGGCAGCCAGGGCTGGGTCTGAGGAATTCTTGTAGGTTGCCCGTTGTAGCATCTATTCTAGCTAGCTGTCTGCCCGAGATCTGTTTTTTATCTTCTGGGTCAGCAGTTCATAATTTTTTGCTCTTGGGGCCCATTTGCATTCTAAAATTTATTGAAGACTCCAAAGAGATTTTGTTCATGTGGGTTTCATCTATCGATATTTACTGCATGAGAAATTAAAATGGAGAAAACATTTTAAACACAAGAATATAGAAGCATATATTCTATTAGCTATCAGAAGTGACGATATCATCCCATTTCATGTAGCCTCTGGAAAATTCCACCATATGCTCGGGAGAGGATGAGGGGAAAAAAGGCAAATAACGTCTCAGTGTTATCGTGAAAGTAATTTTGATCCCACTGACCTCCTGAACCCACACGTGGAGAACTGCTGTTTTCACCTGTAGGGAGAAGTTTGAGGCTGCCCGGTATACTTGTGGTGGGGTCTGGCCACATGGTACCCTGGCCGGCAGGCTGTCACCAGTCGGCAGTTGTGTCTCAGGGGTACGTGGAACACACGTGATGTGCGGACTTGGACCGTGCAGCGTGACAGCCCTGGGAGCAGAGGCGATGTGTGCAATGGCCGTGTCCTGCCTCTGGAAGGAAGGCGGTGAGCTCTCCCCTCCCTCTCCCCTGTCCACAGGCTGGGATGGGTATGAGGATGTGAGTCAGCTCAGGTCTTGTAGACCAAGGGCCACCCTCAGGAGGTGGGAGAGCCTGGGTCACCAGTTCCATCACGCCTCCAGATTCATCCTGGATTGCCTACCTGGGCTCCGATGGGGAAGAAGAATCAACCACCTGGCTTAAGCTACTCCCTTTTGGGGTCTCTTATCACAGTGGTCTAACTTGTCCCTTGATGAAGCACATCTATCATCTTTACACACCTGGGCCCCAGCCCTGGGCTTTCTGGTTTCATTATGTTTGCAAGGATGGATGAACTTCCTATTGGTTGAAGGTTGAATATACACCCTTGGGAGGGGTCAGAGCATGAGTGGGTGAGAGACCCAGTGACAAATGAACCATGGCAGGTCATTGCAGAAAGCGGGCTTTGAGGCAGAGCAAGGAACCAGTGAACTTGTGCACACCTTGATTTTTACCCATCTTGGGCCCATTGCCCCCACCTCTTGTTCTCCTCAAGAGGCTTGCTGACGATGGAGTAGGTGGCTTGGGGAGGTGAGCCTGCCGCCTGAGTGGGAGAAGCAGGCGTGGGCCCTGTGGGGTGTGGGCAATGGAGGGGAATCAGGAGTCTCTCCTCAGGGCTGGGGACGGTCGCAGGGCGAGAGAGCCAGAGCCCGGCACGTGCTAGAAGCCCCAGGATCACCAAGTTTTGCCAGGCCTGGGGATGGCTCTCCTGTTCCCAGTGGGGAGTAGGGGGCTGAATCCCCCTGTGCCAGGGCCCAGGCAACTTGTACACACTGGGAATGCTACTGCGGTACTGTTAAGGGCAACTGCTAGATATTTACGAGTGTGTGAGTTATTAAGGGCCCCCAAGAGTTGGTGTTTATAAACAAAAACCAGTACGGTGCTTTAAAATATATATATTCCTGGGCTTCCCTGGTGGTGCAGTGGTGGAGAGTCCGCCTGCCGATGCAGGGGACACGGGTTCGTGCCCCGGTCCAGGAAGATCCCACATGCCGCGGAGCGGCTGGGCCCGTGAGCCATGGCCGCTGAGCCTGCGCGTCCGGAGCCTGTGCTCCGCAACGGGAGAGACCATGACAGTGAGAGGCCCGCATACCGCCCCCACAAAAATATAAAAAATATATATATTCCTCAGTGGAGGAGTAACCCTGCAGGACAGGAAATCAGTGATGTACTAAGAAGCCCAGCTACCCTTCAACTTTGCTCATGGTTGGTGGTCTTCTTGCCAAAAGAAGGCTTGGGCAGGGTGGGTGAGATGTGAGGCTTAAGGATTCATTAAGCATGTTGGAGAACCCTGGGGGAATCCAGTGAGTGCCAAGGATGCCCTTGGCAGAAAGTATCAGATGCTGCCACTGTCCCCTCCCCCATTCCCCTGAAAAGGTGGGTGGGGAGGGCCGGAAGAGACTTGACTCTGATCTGTAAAGCAGGTATGGAGGGGAGAGCGTCGGATCTGAATCTTGAAGGATGGGCAGGATACAGGCATCTGATTCTGATGAGGAAGAGCCAGCCTTGTGGTAGGAACGGCAAAATGAGGGCCCAGAGTGGGGACCTTGGATCTGCTGTTCATCGCTGTGGCCTGGGGGCTCAGTGCGGGTCTTGCACTGTCCCATGTACGTTTCTCTCATCTCCCAGACTGGAGTCCCTGGAGGCTAGGACCAGATCATATATGTAAGGGGCCCCCAGCCCCTGACAGACTGGCGAGCAGCAGACAGTGCTCAGGTAACGACAGTCCCTGCACTGAGTGGGTCAGGCATGGGCGGAGGAAGGAAGGAACAGGTGAGAGGGCGAGGTGCGTCCCGGAAGGAGTGGTGTTGAGTCCCTCTTGACAGAGGCCTTTCTGCCCCCCGGGAGCCTAGCCGACTTCTCGTTCCTTCTCCAGATGTTGGGATGTTCCTGGACGTGGTGCAGCATAGCACCACGTGTGAGAGAGAAGAGAGAAGCATGTGTCAGCTGTGGGCATGATGTAGCCACTCGGCAAGGCTAGGGTTTCTGGAAGAACCTGGGCTTTCATCCTTGAACTCCTTTACTTTTTGTTTATTGAGATATTATTGCTGCGAATCAAGTAGCATCCACGCTGTTGAGGAGCCCGCAGTCTGGGAGGAGAGGAAGGTGAGATCTGACGGGGAGAGGGCGGCTGTGGGACAAGAGCTTGTATCCGTGTCCTGGGGCTGCTGTAACAAGTTGCCACACACCAGGTGGTTTCATACAACAGAACTTTAGCCTCTCAGTTGTGGAGGTGGGAAGTCCAGGATCAAGGTGTCGGCAGGGTTGTTCCTTCTGAGGGCTGCGAGGCAGCAAACGGCCCAGGCCTCTCTCCAGCTTCTGGTGTTGCCAGCAATCCTTGGCTTGTGGCTGCAGCCCCTCCAGTCTCTGCCCTTCATCTTCACATGGCCTCTGCTTTGTATGTTTCTCTTTGTCCTCTCCTTTCCTTCTAAGGACACGTGTCATTGGATTTAGCCCCCCCCCCCCCGCCACCGCCCCAGATCCAGGCTGATCTCATCCTGAGATCCTTACCTTAATTACATCTGCAAAAACCCTTTTTCCAAATAAGGCCACATTGCCAGGTTCTAGGTGGACATATCTTTTGGAGGGAGATCACCATTTGACCCCCTGCAGGGCTCTAAGATGAAGGGGAGAGGCGGGAGATGCTGCTGGGCACAACTGGAAGGCTTCCTGGAGGAAGGGGTGCTGACCTAGGTCTTGAGGGGAGTCACTGCCAGGCGGAAGGGGAATCCAGGTAGGAGGCTCAGAACTCAGAGGTGCTGGGCCTTGGCTGGCCGGAGGAGTCCAGGGGAAAGGTGGGGACCCTGGTGGAGGGAGATGTGTGGGGCATGGGGGGCAGAGGACTGGGTGTCCCAGGGTGAGGCTGGGCGGTGGAGGTGTTGTCTGAGGGCCAGCAGGGTTCCAGGGGCAGTAGGAGTGTTCCCTGCAGGACAAAGGTGCCAGGTGACCACCTCAGCAGACACAGGGCCTGGCGTGGGAGTGGGTGGAAATGTATGACCCGCAGGGGTGGAGGGGGAGCTGGGGCCTTGGGGTGGTCCCTGGGAAGACCCAAGGGGCAGCTTACGACGTCTGCAGAGAATGCAGCGTGAAATTCGGTTTCTCTGCTTTGCTGTGTTCCTAAGGAAAAGAGGCGCCCCGAGGGGCACCTGGCTTCCCAAACTCGGTGCCCGGTTTGCCTGGGTACCTGCAGTGGACCCGGGAGCTGGTTTCATTTGCACGCCTTTGTCTCCAGGCCTGGCGGACGCTCAGCTGCCAGGACCTCCCCAAAGCTGTCCTGTCCTGAGGACACATTTCCAGGTCCCGAATACCTGCCCCCTCCCTGCCTAGGACAACGGGGGCTGTCAGGGCCGTGGGCAGGGGCGCCCCACCATCCAGACCCTGCGGGGGCCTCGCCCTGGTGTTGGAGCCAATTTCTGGCTCATCGGGGAACAAGAGGAGCCTTCAGCACCGCGATTCTAGAAAGGCTGAGGTTTTCACACTGGGCCACACCTGGGCCCCCAGGGTCCCTCGCAGCGTCTCTCTCTGGCATGGCCAGGGCTGACTTGACCCCACGCTCACCCAGGGACGGCGGGGGTTTCTTGGTGCTGTCACGCTTTTGTATTCAGTTTCCTCTAAGTGTCGGAGTGCACAGAGGAAGGAGGCTGACTCCACCCCTGCCATGTGGCCTTACCTTCAACTTTTAATCTCTCCCTGACTCAGTTTCCTCATCTGTGAAATGGACTCATCTGGCTGCTTTATAGGGTTGATGGAAGTCATAGTGAGGAGTGTGTCTGTCGGTCCAAGTCCAATCTGTCTGGGGGCCCCACTGTGATCAGACCCTGAGCTTTGGGCGGGGGGGCACAAAGGCAGATGCGACGTAGGGGAGGGGGCTGGAATCCCTCTGCCCAGCAACAGTCTTTATTTGATGGTCTCCCTGGCGTCCAGAACTCCCCCCTGCTCTCTCCAGGGGGTCAGGACACACAGTCTGGTTTGTATGAGGAAAGGGGGGCCCCCTGGACCTCAGTGCAGTGGGGGAGGGGCAGGAGGTGGTACTCAGAAAGAAGCCCCACCTCCCACCCTGCTGGCCCTCTGCCTTCAAAGGAGAGCTGTACGCCTCCTCTCTGACCCCAGGCCCACCAAGAGGGCCACTCTGTGGCCTGTGGTGCAAGGCCTGCAGCCTCCAGGCAACCACCCCTTGTCTGGCTGTGTCTCTCTTCTTCTCTGAGGGATAAGCAGGAAGCCAAAGTCGTCCCAAGACGGGGTGGAAGCACCCACAATTCTCCGGTGGGTTTTTAAGGATGAGTCACTCCAAAAACAGAGGCACCTGGGCTTGGACCCCCTCCCCTTTCCAGGGGATCCTCCAAACTTCAAACTGGAACAGAACGTTTAGGTTGGAGAATTGTCCTGTCTCTGTCTCTCTCTGTGTCTTTCCCTCTCTTTCTCCCTCTCCCTCTGTGTCTCCTCCTGTCACTCTGTGTCTCTTTCCTCTGAGTGTACAGCCGCGGCCGCCAGGCTCTTTGAATGCAGCCCTGGGAAGCGCGGGCCCCTGCAGCCCCCAGCCCAGGCTTTATTCATCCCCCGGTTAATTAACAGTGAAGCCGTGGCCCTGGGAACCGGCGGCTGAGGGGCTGCAGGGAAGGGCAGGAGGGCCCAGGCAGACACAACAAGCCGGGCTCGGTTGGGTGGGGTCAGCGGCATGGGTGGTTGATTACATTCCTGGGACGCCGGGGGGGGGCTGGCCGGCCATTTGTCTACACCTGTTGCGCCTCTTAGCTGTGAGAACCCCCCAGGGACCATGCCACGGCCTGACGACACTGCCCCCGTGTCGGAGGTCAGCGGTTGGACGGAGGGAGGGATGGGCTCTGCCTCCAGACACCACTGGCCTGGGTGCTGCCCTGTGTATGCCACCTCTGTGAGCCTGAGTCCCCCTAGGAAGTGGGGAGCAGGGTGCAGGGGGACCCCTGGGCCGGGCCCTGGGCAGCTGGGTATGGAGGAAGGGCCTGCTCTCCGCTGTAGCCCTGGACATGGGGGCCACATGGCCCATGTGTGGAGCTGGGCTGGGAGGGTGTTGGATCCCTGACTCAGTTGTTTCAGGAGCACATCTGTTCAACAGAGCGTGACTGTGGGAAGGCCGGCCCCAAGCTAAGCTGAGCTGGGGGAATTGCCACCCCGCAGGAAGGAAGATGGCAAATCATAATAATATTCGTGTGTGAAGCATGAGGACCCCCGGGGCTAAAGTCTCGGGCTGCACGATCGAGGCAGAAGAACCAGAGACCAGAGGGAGGGGAAGATGGTGGGGGGCTGAGGTCCAGGGAACATGGTCTGGGTTCAAAAGCAGTTCAAAACCCAAAGAAAGGCTCCCATGGCCCTCAAGCCCATAGCTACAGGAGGGCAGGTCTGGTGGAAGAACATTCCAGAAAACCATCACTCTTGGCTAAGGATGGCAAGTGGGCTCTGACCACAAGTCGGTCCCAGCTGGGTGGGGTCTGCCTGGCAAAGACTGGCTCCAGAGGGGGTGGAAGAGGAGCCGACATGTACCCTGGGTCCAATTCCCAGGGCCCGCAAGGCCCCCCGACTGCTTCCCTGTCTCCCCTGCCTCCCTGGACCCTCCCCCGCTCTGCCGCATCCTTGCTGCCCTTCGGCTAGTTTTGGGGGGCAGGCCAAGCTCTTCCCCATTTCAGGACCTTCCCCGTTCCTCTGCTCTTCAGGGCTGGCTCTTACTTTTAATTCAGCTCAGAGAGGCCATCACAGGCCACCCATTAAGTCCCCAGCCCACCATCCTCTATCGCCCTCTGCCTTCATTTGCTCTGGCTGCCGTCATAAAGCAACACAGACGGGGTGGCTTAAGTAACAGAAATGCATGGTCTCAGAGTTCTGGGGGCAGAAGTCCAAAATCGAGCAGTCGGCAGGGCTGGTTCCTTTTGAGGGTTTTGAGGCAAGGGTCTGTTCCAGGCCTCTCTCCTCGGCGTGTAGACGGCCGCCTTCTCCCTGTGTGCTCACAGGGTCATCCCTCTGTGTGTGTCTGTGTCCTGACCTCCTCTTCTTGTGAGATTAGGACCCACCCCTGTGACCTCACCCTCCCTTGATTACCTCTGTAAAGGTCCCATCTCCAAATACAGTCACGTTCTGGGGTCCTGGGATTAGGACTCCAACGTGAACTTTGGGTGTCACAACTCATCCCAAGTTAGCTTCCTTTGTCTTATCTTCTGGGTTTGTGTATTTGTCTTGTTTTCGGTCTCCTCCACTAGAACGTCAGCCCCACAAGGATGCCGTCAGTTCCTACAGTGCTGGCTCACTTTAGTCATTTAGCAGATGGTTGCTGAATGGCTAAGGAATATATATATATATATATAACATGCAGACCCAGCAGGCCAGGCAGGACGCATATGTCGCCTGCCGGTGGTACAGGGTGGCCAGGGTTTCCAAAGCTCCTCGGTCGCTCAGCAACTTGGGTGACCAGAGCTCCCGGCCCAGCTGGTCTGCAGCCCCAGTAACCCTCTGGCTGACGGGCTGCCTGGAAGCCCAAACGACCCCACACCTAGAAGCATCCAGAAGCCACAGGGCGGCTCAGGCCCACATCCTCTGACGAGTCGCTGCTCATTTGGGCTTCGGAGCCCAAACCCAGCTTTGCTCGGCGTGAATGGATGCTTCAGATAACCAGGGAACGTCTATCCACAGGGCAGCTTCAGCCAGACCCCCTTCTTGCCCGGGGAACCTTCTTTCCCTGGTTACCTATTTCCCAAATTAACTTCTAAGCAGCCTTTGTCTGGCAGATTCCAGTGGATTATGCAAAAGGGGTTTGCCAGGGGATGGGGGCCTGTTTGAAGACTTCTGAGCCAAGCAGCGAAGGCGCTGCCCGGAGGACAAAGGCCTCGCCTCTTCCTCCGAATGCAGAGACCAGATTAGCGTCGGCTCGCGGCTCCAAGCCCTGCCGCCGGCCCAGTGTTTAGCTAATTCGGAGGCCCAAGAGCCACGGAAGAGAACGGCAGAAGAAAGGGATGGACACAAAAGGGGAAGGACAGGAGGGCAGACTGTAAAAAACCCTCAAGAATGCAATTTGCTCCTGGACGCACCCTCCCACCCCACTGCCCGCCCGGAGTGGGCGGAATTCTGCAAGGGGGCAGCTGGGAGCTGGCCCCTGACCTGGGCCTGCAGCTCGAATTCCTAACATCTGCCCCGGATAAGGATATGACAACTACTTCGGGAGTGGGCCCGTGCCCGGTGCGTTCCTTCCTGGAATCTGGCTTTGCAGACAGGGCAACAGGTTCCGAGAGGGCAAGCGAGGTGCCCACGGTCACACAGCCCAGGCCTTTTGATGCCCACATTTCCTGCTAGATCCCAGGCGAGGGAGTGACTCAGGATGGAGACCTCTGGGAAGGCTGGTCTACAGGGGACCCCCATTCAATGCAGGGCTCCCAACCTCTGGGGTGTGGCCCCCACGGCCAGCAGGCTCCAGGTCCTGACTTATGGGTTTGGGATCTCATCCCTCTTTCCTATCCCCTTCCTCTGGGGAGTGTTGTGAAGGGTGTATTTGGGCCCCAGGGACCCCCGAGGTTGGGCATCTGTGATCTGACAGCCCAAGGCCAACTCTGGCCCCTCCCCTTCGGGCCCGGCAGCCCACCCTCCCCGGAGCCCCCAAGCTGCGCCCCATTCCTGAGCCCAGGCCTCCTGCTGGGCGTCTTTGTCTGGCCTTGGGTTTCACAGGCAGCCCTGGCCTTCTTCTCGCAGGTCTCAGGTTTCACCTCTTGCTGGGAGGATCCTCCAATTCCTGAACCAGTGACCTCCCAGGAGGTGAGACTGCCCACCCTGCACCATCAGGCCCTAGGAATTCGTCCTGGGGCCCGGAAGCAGGGGGTTGGGAGAAGGGCAGGGACTGGGGAGTCCAGAGGTCCCTGCTGGGCGGGGTTGGGGTGGGGGCACTGGCCAGGGATGGGGCGGGAAGAGGACATTTCGTTTTCAATCAGAACGCCAGAGGCCCGGAGGTTTCCTTGTGGGAAATTCAGAAAATAGAGGAAAGGAGAGAGGACAGCAGAAGCCCCGGCTGGACCTCCAAGTCGCATGGATCCTGGAGGGCAAGCCTGAGTGCACAGCCCAGCCCCCCACCCACGACGGTGAGGTGACAGGCCTGCTGCTCCCCAGCCTCAGTCTCCCGGGCTGTGAAATGGGCTGATGGAGGCAGGGTCCTCCTGGCCTCAGCTCCTGGCTGCCCATCCTGTGCAGGTCCCCGCCCCGCTTCCCAAGAGCTTCTTGCCCCTGGCTTCGCCCTCCTCACAGCACCCACAGTCTCTTCCCCTCTGTTGAATGGGTGCCCTTGGCCCACAGACCACCCAGTTACCTCCCATCTGAGGGGTCGTCTGTCACCTCCTCTCTCCCCACAGCTGCTCCCACCTCTCTACTGCCCCTGGCCCGCCCACCCCACCAGCAAGGGCCTCATCAGTGGGGACAGCCACCTGTGTGTTGCCGAATCCCAGCTGCTTCTCCATCCTCTTCTTCCTGGGCAGAGGGAGTCCATCCGGGAGGCCACCCCCTCCTTCCAACACTTTCTTCTCCAGGCTTCTCTGCCTCCCCTACCCCTCTTTTCCTCCTGCCTCAAGGCTGCTCCCCTGCAGACCCCCTAAAGGTCAAGCATTTAGTGGATTTATCAGGAGCTGGGCACTGCTCTGGGGCTGGGGGGACTGCACGCCTGAAACACGCAAGGTCCGTCACTCCCTGGGGCTTACGGTCCTGAGGGTTCCTCGGGGGTTGGACCAGGGTTTCTTCTCCTATCTCTCTACCCTTCTCCCTGGGTGATCTCATCAGTTCCCATGGATTTAAATATCCTAAAGCTGATGGCTTCCAAATTTGTCCCTGCAGCTTTGATCTCTCCTTTGAACTTCGACCTGCATATCCGGCAGGCCACTTGACATCTCCCTTTGGGGTCTCCCAGACATGTCAGACAGCTCATGGCCAAGCTGGACTCCTGGATTTTTCTCCCCATCCTTTCCCAGCCATCCCCACCCCATCTTCCCTGTCTCAGCAAACCCCACTGCGAACCCTCTGCTGGCTCCACCCAGAAGCCTCTGCATTCCCCTGGCTTCTCCCCTTCTATCCCCGCTACCAGGAATCCATCCACAGACCCTGAGCATCTCACGTCTGTAGGACCTCCCACTGTCACCACCTTGGTCCTGGCCATTCCTCCCGTAATGAGACTTCATGGAAGTGAGGCGAAGGGTCGCTGATAGTGGGATGCAGGGTTTGGGTGAGAGCTGCTCTTTAGGAGAAGGCGGAGGGACCCAGAGCTGCTCCCCCTTCCCCAGAGTGGCTGCCCACCCCCCGCCCCAGGCCTTGTGCTCAGTGTGAGGTCGGTCCCCTGGGAAGTGGGGGGCAGAGGGTGGAAAAGACTTACAGAGAGACAGGTCGAGAGAGTCGAGACCCCCCGGCTCCTGCACAGGTGGCCGTGATGGGGAAGTCCCAGCGCATGGCGCCAGCCTTTGGACGTGGGGAGCGTGTGTGATCAGCGAAGAGTAAAACTGTGCCTTTTTTTTCTGAGACTGGGCTGCACCTGCCTGTCCTTCACCTGGTCGTGGAGCGCACTGAAGGGGCTACAGTGATGCCCACCTAAGGTAGGGGCATGGCTTCATCCCTCGTTTGACAGGTGGGGAAACAGAGGCCCTGGGTGCCCCAGCTGCGAGCAGCCCAGCGGTGCCAACCAACCTTGCTTCCCTGCATCACAGCAGCTCCCTCCCAGCCTCCCTTCCCGGCCCCACAGCTCCTGGTCCAGGTGGCTCCCTGCAGCCCTGAGGGGGTCTGCTCCAGAGCACAGCAGAGTTCTCCAGGGACTGCCACCAAATGACACCCAATGGAGGTCACACCTCCTTCAAGTGAGGGCCCCGCCAGGCTCAGCTTCTCCAGCCACTAGCAGGGTGTGAGGGGCTGCAGGGCTGGCTCCCGTCCCAGCAGGTCAGGGATCCTCCAGGCCACACCGTCATCCCAGCCTCCCTCCTTCTTGTTTCTCGAGGCACACACAATGTGGCCTGCCGTCTGGCCCAGAGCACTGGGCCGGGGTGGGGATGGGGTGGTGGTGGGGGCGATACTGAGGCTTTTAGCTCTTTTGCAAAGAGGAGCAAAGTACACACTGAAGGCGCTGGTGAAGCGAGGAGAGAACTGGACGAGCTGGGGCATCTCTGCTGTGACCTCAGCTTTTAGGGTATTTGTCCTTTCAACAGAATATTTATTGAGCACCTACTGCATGCTGGATACTGTGCCAGGCGCAGGAAACAGAGCTGGGAGCACGACTGACAGGACTGAAGGATGTGCTGTCCAGTGGGAAAGACCGACAATGAACGGAGCATGTGCTGGGCCGCACTATATCCATTTATTTCATCCGTGAGAAGCCGAGATTCAGTGAGGCTAATTGATTTGCCAAAGGTCACAGAGTAAAGGTGGGAGAGCCAGGATTCAAAGCTATTTACCCTCCATCCATCCATCCATCCATCCGTCTGTCCACCCGTTCATCGATCCATCCGTCCATCCACCCATTCATCCACCCATCTATCCATCCATCCATCCATCCACCCATTCATTCATTCATTCATCCACTGAGCACCTACAGTATGCTGGGCCCTATACTATGTGCTGGGAATGAAACAGAGAACAAAAGAGAAACAATCCCTGACCTCAAGAGGGTCACATCCTGGTGGAGATGAGGAAAAAACATCCATATTAATCAGACGAATAATAATACAATTACGAAAATGATCAGGGGTCACCTGAAAGAGGAGACGGAGCAGCCATATGAAGGGCAGGCACACGTGTGTGCACGTGTGTACATGTGTGGGTCTCTCTGTGTATTCTTGTGTGTCTCTGTGTGCACATGCGTGTGCATCTTGCATGCACATGTGTGTCTGTGTGGATGCATGTGTGCGTGTCTATGTGTGCACGTGCATGTACATCTTTGTGTGCGTGTGCATTCACGCGCATGCACACGTGTGTGTGTGTGTGTGTGTGTATTGCACTCCTGACAGAGGGATGAGCATGGACGGAAGCTCGAGGCAGGAGGGTGCGGTGGGATGTGGTCTAGGAACAAAAGGAAGACCTGTGTGCTGGGAGGTGCGGATGGTGAACAAATGGGGGGAGGTGGGCAGGAAGGGGTGAGTTGAGGCTGGGCTGTGAGAACCTGTGAACACGACCAAGAGTTTGAATTTTATTTAAAATGCAAAGGGAGACGTTGGAGGCATTTCCATGAGGTTAAAAACAGAAAACTCCTCTGGCTTCTATGGGGAGAATGACTTGAAAGGGAGCATTCGTGGAAGCAGAGGACACTGTATCTGCCCAGGTGAGAGAGGTTGGAGGCTCCAGAGAGGACCCCCTCTGAGCTTCTAGCAAGGAAACTACATCTAAGAGAAAAACAAAACTGGGGGGTGGGGGAAAGGGGGGTGTTAACAGCAGATTAGCCACTACAGAAAAAAAGAAAAATGAACTTGAAGATAGAGCAATAGAAATTCTCCAAAATGAAAAGAGACAAGAAGGGAGCACAGAGCATCTGCGAGGTCTGGGACAACACCAAGTGGCCCAACATTCGTGTAACTGCTGTCCCTGATGAGCCCCAGAGATGCCACTGCCTGCCTAGGAGAATGTCTAAAATCCCAAAGCCCGGCCATTCTCAGGGCTGGCGTGGAAGTGGAGCTGCCGATGGTGTGGAACTTGTGAAAGTGCAACCACTCTGGAGAGCTCTTTGGGATGTTCAAATTTGCACATGCAGCTACCATGTGGCTCGGCCACTCCACTCCTGGCATTTACCAAAGGGAAATTAAATCGCACAGCCTCCTAAAATCTCGCCCACAAATGTTCACACCAGCTTTATTTGTAATTGTCCTGAACCGGAAAAACCCCAGTGCCCATCAGCAGGTGAATGGGTCAGCACAGGCCTTGGGGTCACGGTTGTCCAGCTGTTGAGGAAAGAACAAAGCCTGGGTACCCAGGCTCTGGTCTGACCCCCACTGTCCCTCTGAGGGCACTGAGCGAGTTGTGTCCCCAGTCACAGCCTTGATTTCTCCCGCGGGGTGGGTCTGTGAGTCTGCCCGATTCACCAGGATCCGTGTGACATGGCTGGGGGAAGCCTCTGGAAGCTCCGATACCAGGGAGGTTGGCGCAGGCCTGGGCCAGCTTGTTGAGCGGGGAGGACACAGAGGCCGCAGGGCCTGTTCCCTGCGGGGCTCTGTGTGTTGAGTCCAGCGGGGCAGGGGCAGGGGTCATGTTTAACCACGGGGGAGCTCAGGGCAGTGCCTCTTGGCCACACAGCCATCCAAGCGGCGTGGGCGGGCGGTCCCTTGGATGGTCCTGGGACAGAATAACAAGGCCTGGTCACTCACCTGACCAGTCACGCAGGGGCAGTTTGAGAGGACAGAGAGGCAGAGCTGACCCCCGGGGAGGGGCCGGGGCTGGAGACGATTGGGGGAGGGGGAAGCCCAAAGCCTGCAATTGAGTCTGGGCAGGAGAGTGGACAGCTTATACATGGACCTGAGTGGGCAAGGGCCAGCCGGCCAGGCCCTAGTGCCCCTGGGACCTCCACCCCGGAGGCCAGTCCTGGGAGACCCAGCCCAGGCTCTGCAGCCAAAGCAGGGGCTCGCCTGGGTGTTTCTGCGAGTGTCCACTCCACGTGCTGCCTTGTACCTGCATTCATGGTCCCCATGGAGGTTTCCCCGCCCTCTGGGTTCCAGGGGGGCAGGGCTGCATTTGGTCCATTGTGGGAGCCCCATGCCTAGCACGTGGTAAGAACTCCTCCACTGTGTGTTGGATCCATAGCAAATGGGTGAATGAATGATGAATGGATGGATGAGTGAATGAAAGCATCTCTCTGCCTCTCGAGATTATGAGTTTCTCCAGAGCAGGATCTGTGCCTGGTTCTGGAAAGTTATTCCCCTGCTGGTTTTGTGTTACAAATTACCACCTATTTCAAAACCTCAAACACCATGTACTTAACCAACCATCTTACAGTTTTGGTGGGTCAGGAGTCCGGACACAGCTAAACTGAGTCTTCTGTGTCGCAAGGCTGCAATCACGGCGTCCTCCGGGCAGAGGCGCCCTCTTCCCGATGGAATTACTAAATTCAGGTACTTAAGCCTGGAGCTGCTGGCCATCACGCGGGGTACCTGCCTGAGACTGAGGCCAATACAAGGAGAGCAGATGGACAGACGGAAAGAGTCAGTGTCCTGACCACCTACCTCATTTTCACCTCTGGGTCGTTCAGTATCCAAATTCTGCCACTGGACCATCTAATTACATGGGCCGGTCAGTTCCCATTTTTACTTAAGGGTGGGAGGGGTTTCTGCCACTTGCAACCCAAACTCCTAAGACAAATGCATAGACATGAACATTTTTAATGTCAACAAGTTAGTATGCATATAATTTAAAATATATAGTAGCCCATTTAAAACATCTTTATTAGGGTAACTTTTGTCTACAATAAAATTCAGTCTTTTAAAGGGTGCAGTTATGTGAGTTTGACAAACACAGTGGTGTAACCACCACCGCAAGACACAGGCCAGTTCCGTTGCCACGAAAACCTCCCTGTGCTGCCCCTTTGGAGTCAAACCCTCCCTGCCCCAGCCCCTGGACAGCACAGATTGGTCCCCCGTTCCCGCAGGTTTGCACTTCGAGAATGTACCACACGTAGGAACCTACAGCATGTGAGGCTTGGAGTCTGGCCTTTAGGATGTTTTGAGGGTCATCCCTGTTGGTACCTGTCTCAGGAGTTTGTTTCATTTTGTGGCCAAGCAGTTTCCATAGAACGTTTGTTCCCAGTTGAAAGGCATTTGGCTTGTCCCCAGTTTGGGGGGGATTCCGAGTAAAACTGCTGTGTATGTGTGTGCAGGTATCCGTACCTGTGTCAGTGAGTTTCCCCAGCTCCAGGAAGGTGTGAGCACCTTGAAGTCAGGGTGTTCCGGCCCTTGAAGGGTTCTCCTTGACCTTGCTCCAGACCCAGAAATATTCTAGGGGTGAGAAAGAGAGCTATGTAAATTCTCTCTACCGTTATCTGAGAAAGGGCTCTGGAAGGGCCCACCCCATTCCTCCTTTTCAGCACAAAGCCCACCCTCAAGTAAAGGGATTCAATGATTCCACAGGGCAGGATGGTCCAGAGAACCTCTGGCGATGGAGATAATGATGAAGATGATGGTGATAACAAGGGCGTAGGGACCCCAAAGCGTTGAGTCCCCAGTGTGGCTCTGATGTCCACGTGTGTCACTTTTTCCAGTACTCACAGAGGCATCCCAAAGTACGTGCAGTTTCCCGGCATGACTGGGCGACACCTGAAGTTTGCCCACGTGCTCTCGGGCAAGGGGGGTCATGCCTTCTGCTCCTCCACGACCCCACATGCTCTGCCTTGGCCCCGATCGGGCATCTGCAGGAGTTACCCCCGAAGAACCCTGACTGTCGCGTTGTTAGTCTTGCGGCCCCATCCCATTTGGTGCCTCCGTCTGGGGATTAACTCTGGGGCTGGCCCAGCGTTCCCGGAATGCCAGCCCCTGTGCTTCCAGCTCACCACAGGCCCCAGGCCAGCCCCTTACCACCACCCTCCATCTAACCCCGCCGCCGGCTCAGCTCAAAGGAAGGCGCCTACGCTGGTGAACCTGGTTAGAACTGGAAAATACTTTGTTTGGAGGCCGTCCAGTGGGAGGAAGACTGCAGCATCGACTGGCCGGGACCGAGGCACCGCGGGAGACAGACGTGGCCGAGCCGGGGACAGAGGGACGCACGGTGGGCCGCTGGCAGGGCTCTGCTGACGGCGGCTGCCCAGAGGCCGGCCCAGTCAGTCCCATGGTTCCCTCCAGCACAGGAGCAGCGTGTGGGCGGTTAGGAGTGATTTCACGGCTTTACCGTGTGGACGGTTCCCCTTGGCCTTTCCAGATTTCAGCGAGAGGAAGGGAAAAATGGGTAGCTGTCCTTGCTGGCCCAAGGATGCCAGCCCTGCCCCCTGACACAGGGCAGGATGACTGTGTCTTTATAAGACAAGAAAAAACTGTTGACAGTTTTCATTCATTACCACAATGTGATTTTGCAGCCCTAGTTTTCCCTCTTAATGATTTTTCATGTTTCCGAAGAGTGTCGGGGGTAATCGACCCTCTGTGGGTTGGGTGTCTGCACCCCAACTTGGATTAAACATTTGGATAGTTTCCATTCATTCATTCATTTATTCAACAAACACTGGCAGAGCGTTCCCTATGCGCGCGCCAGACACTTTGAGGTGCGGGGACGCGGCAGGGAACAAAAAGTCCCCGCCCCTGCGTAGCTGACATTCTGTAGTTCAGGGAGACGAGCAATAACTAAATAAACAGTAAATCATTTAAAAGTTATATTAGGAACCTATAATGGCAGTAGGTGCTCTGGAGAAAAGTTCTCGGGCGAAGGAGATGGGGTGTTGGGGAGTGCGGGCAGGGCCGCTGTGGATGCGCTGGGCAGGGACCAGCTCTCTGGGGAGGTGTCGTCTGAGCAGAGACAGAAGCATGCAAGAGGGGGACACATGGGTGCCCGGGTCAGGGGACATGCCTCAAGAAAATGCAAAGCCCGGATGAGGGAGCCTGACTGGTCGAGAAACGCAGGAACTTCCGCAGGATGGGCAGGTGAACAAGGGTAGAAATTGCAGCCGCGGGACCATGATGATGACGTAAGGACGATGCTGACAGCCAACCACGGTGATGACAGCCCCAGCTAAGAGCCGTTATCGAGCTTTTCCTTTTTGTAAAGCTGCCCCCAAATCCTTTCCCTGCCCGACTGTCATGGGTTGAATAGCGTTCCCCGTCCCCCAAAAGATATGTCCAGATCTTAACCTGTGAATGTGACCTTCTTTGGACAAAGGTTTTTGTAGATGTAAGTCAATGAAGAATCTTGAGATAAGGAGCAAATCCTGGGATTATCTGCGAGGGCCTTAAATCCAAAGACTGTGTCTTTATAAGACAAGAAAAAAGGAGACTGAAGACGCCGACACACAGGAGAGGCCATGGGCAGACAGAGGGAGACGCGGGAGGGATGCAGCCACAAGCCCAGGGGTGCCTGGAGCTATACTTCAATTAAAAAAAACAAAACAAAACAGGCTGCCTTATCCCTGAACACTGTCCCTACCACTTCTTTAGGTGTCACACAGGTATCTGATGTCTTGGGGACTTCGTGTCATCTCACTTAACCCTCACAAGGATGGATTCCAGAGTGAGTCTTACCACCCCCATTTTATGGAGGAGAAAAGGGACTCTGGGGCGTGAGCAATGGCCTGTGACCACACAGCCCACAAGGGCGGCGCTGGTGTGACCTCAGGCCCCCCTTACTCTGCCCTTTCACCCTTGACACGCCGGGGTAGCAGAATGGGCAGGTTTTTAAATTCAGGGTTCTGGTTACATGCAGTTTGTAGTTCTGGTGGCTTCCATGGAATCACAGAACCTTATTTTTAGAAGGGATTGGAGATCATTTTGTTGATACCTGCTCCCATGGATGAGGAAACAGGCCCAGAGGGGAAGGGACAGGCCCCGGGTCAGCCAGTGGGTCAGGGCACAGCTGAGCCGGGAGGCCCCAGGCAGCCAGCCCTGTCCGTGTCTCATGCCTGGCCGGGACGTGGGCCTCGGCACCAGCCACTTGCCCCCTTGCTCACTGGACACACATTCCCACAGACGTTGGTTCTGGGCGCTGGAACCCCACGGCTGCACCCCGGGCTGAGCCGGCCTGCCCCGGGGCGGGGCGGGCTGGGCCTTTCTGCTGAGTCACCAGGCCTGACCACAGGACATTTTTGAGATTCCAGGTCTGGCTCTGCAGAGGCTTTGGCCCTGCGGCAGGTCCGGCCTCACCCGGCCCAGAATCACTGTGGGAGACAGACTGGGAGGCACTCTCTCTCACTGCCCCCCAGGGATGCCATGCCCACTGGGGTCCGAGCCTACAGCCCATGGGAGGAGACACGCCTTAATGGCTGGACTTCAGACAGAAGAGGGATCAGTCGAGATTGACGGGGCCCCGAGCTGCCCTTTTACGTGCTTTTGAATTTTCTCAAAGAGGACTAATTAAAAACATTTTTAATCTGTCATAATTCGTTTACGTGGTTTAAAATTCGAAAAGTATCAAAGAACAAGTACATGGTAGAAAGTTTCCTTCCCCGGGCCCTCCAGTCCCCCACCGTTTTCCTCCAGACAGTGCTGTCAGTTTCCTTTATATCCACGCAGATATTTTATGCGTATACAAGCAAATCACCTGCACAGACACATATACAGAGGCATGTGTATAGGCACACACACATGCATATGCATATATGTGCACATAAATACTCATATAGGTGTACTTGTGCATACAGTCGTCCCTCGGTCTCTGTAGGGGATGGGGTCCAGGACCATAACCCACGTATGCGCAAGTCCCTTATGTAAAACGATGTGGCGTCTGCCTATAACCTCCCTACCGCCTCCCGTATGCTCGAAGTCAAGCCTAGATTACGTACAATAACCTAATACAATGTAAATGCTATGGAATAGTCGTCAGGGCAGCAAATTCAAGTTTTGCTTTTCTGGAACTTTCTGGAAAATCTTTTCCTGAGTATTTTTGATCCACATTTGGTTGAATCCGCAGATGTGGAACCCGCAGATGCGGAAGGCCGACTGTATATTCTTTTAACCCAAGGTAAACACGTTTTTGTCTCCGAAGCGGGATTTAGCTTCTGGAAAGGGCTGCTGATTTTAGCTGCCGGGGAACGTGGCTAAAAGGTGAGAAGTGCTCAGGAAGTAGGCGCTTGACGAATGTCTCTGAAACCCCTGCAAAGGCAGGCAGGGGCCCTTTCTTGGCAAAGGGTTTCCAGGACCTGAGGTTATCACGAAGGGAGGGTGGAGCTGACATGTACAGCCCCGGGATCCTGGGGTGCTTGACTCCTCTGTGCCTCAGTGTTCTCATCTATGAAATGGGAATAAAGCCAAGTCCACACCCAAGGTGGACATGAGGACCAGCAGTGCCCATGTCGGGCACTGAGTGAATCCACGTACAGAATCCCAGGGACCGCCCTGCCCCAGATGTCCAGATGTTCAGGCTCCTCACAGACCGGTAGCCCCAAGAGTCCCAGGCTGGACCACTGCCTGTCGAGTGAACTTTCTCTGGACGTTCTGTGATTAACGTGCATGTGGCAGGGTGTGTCATGGGCCGTGGATGTCTGAACGACAGGACAGAAGGAAGCCCACGGATTGGGAAGGGTACCACTTGGATCCTTGAACATATAAGGGGCCTCAAACTGTCTGGTTTACAGTGGCGTGACTGCCATGAAAATTCTGCTCTTTCCCATCAGGCAAAAAGCAGGACCACGTTCTGTACGCAGAGAACGTGTGTGTTAGAAGAACTGATTTGCTGAAAGTAGGCGTGTGTCACTCAGATCCGCTTTGGCCCCATCCTGTCTGTAAGTCTGAGAAGGTGCTGTCGGACCTCCACCCTCATCGCCTGGGTCCTCGTCTGCCTCCTCTGGTAATTGAGGGATGAGTGAGGGGAGGAGTGCCCTGCAGTGCCTGGGACCCGGCACCAGGTAAGATAATACCTGCATGATGTCACTCACTAAAGGAGCCTGACCTGCTTAATAGAAGGAAGAGCTTTCAACATGAAGAACCATGCTAGCATCGTTCGTAGCTGGCAGGTCAGGCAGAGACCTACTGTGTGCGGGGCTGTGCGTGAGGTTGTGATGACCTCGCGGGAACAAGCTGCCTTGACGCCCAAGTGTGTGGCTCAGGGTGTCCAATCAGTAAAACCAAGGCAGCCAACCCTCCTCAGCGAGTGCTGGGGGCAGCTTCTGCCTTGGACGGCAGGGCGAGAGGACCTCACAGTTTGCTCCCACGGCCCCTCCACGCCTGTTTGGGGTGGGTGGGGCTCAGGCTCCGGAATCTCTCAGGTGGAGATCCTGTGGCCTTGGGTAGGTCCAATCTCCTCGCCAAGACTTGAGGTCCTCCTCTGTGGAATGCGGGGGGGGGGGTTGGGGACAGGGGTACACATCTTAGAGGCTGGTATGCAGCTTCAACACTCCCAGCGCCCTCACCCCCTGCGGCCAGCAGACCCCTGGGCGAGGCCAACCTGTCGGGGAGGCCGGGGTGGCGGACAGTCAAGGACCCCAGGCTATGGCCATCTCCCCTTAGACCACATTTGCAACAGGAAGATCACGCCAGCTTCATATATCATTTTAAAGCTTCCAGTGGCCACACTGAGAAAAGCAAAGCAGAACAGGTGAAATACCTTCTAATAATATACTTTATTGAACCCAAAATATCCAAACTATTATTACAACATGTAATCACGATCATGATTATGAATGAGATATTTTACATTCCGTTTTTCCAACTACGTCTATTCTGCTTTTCCAGCACATCTCAGTGCAGACCAGCCACGTTTCAACTGCTCGGTGGCCACACGTGGCCAGCAGTGGCCATATAGAGTGATGTGGAGAGTCCCCAGGTGGGCCCACAGCAAGGAGATGGGACGATTCCAGCTGGTCGCCTCGGCCAGCAAGTTCCCACGTCCCCAGCTCCTCTCCCGGGCAGAAGAAAAAGTGACCCAGGTACCTAGAGACAGGCAGGTATGTGTCTGGGAGAATTCCAGCAGGGCCCAGGCATCGGGGTGTGCCTGCGGCCCCCAAAACCCACGCAGTGACTCCTGCTGCCTGACCGCTGCCCTGTCCCTAGGCCCTGCTCAGGCCCCCTTCCTGCCCAACGGCCGACCCTGCCTGGGTGTGGAGGTTGGCCTTGGGGACAGGCCACCCGGGCAGCTGCTCGTGAAAGGCCTGACGTGTGCCCACGTGCGCCTTGGTCGCTGGCAACGTCACCTGAAGCCCCTTCTCGTGAATTCCAATTCTGAAGTTTGCGGTTATCGGGAGGAAGGTTCCAATTGCTGGCTCACGTGTGGGAAAATACGTACGAAGCCGAGAGGCCCTTTTGTCTGGGGCTCATCTGGGGCTCGGAGGGGGCCGGTGGCCAGGTGGGAGGTGGCCCATCCTGGGCGGCCAAGTTTAATGAAGCCCCATGAATCATTATCACCCGGTGGAAACAGGTTCTGTCAGTCGCCTGCAATGCACTTGGTTCATTCATTTTTTTCTCAGGCATAAATGTGGATCAGGGCTGTGGACCCCGGGAGAAGCTGGGCCCCAGGGGAGGGCGTGCTGGGAGAGAGCTAAGAGGGACCTACCCAGGCCCAGACCCTCAGGGGCCTGGCCATGGTGAACTCAAATCCTGTTCTTTTAATCTGTTGGCTTTACAGGAAGACCAGGCCATGAAAAGGGAACTCGTACTAATAAAACCCCCAGGATTCCCAAGGAGGAGAATGCAGCTCGGAGACTGTTGGTTCCCGGCCCTGAAAGGGAGTCTGGGGAGATGCTCATTTTGAACTTTCCCTACACCCTTCCTGCTTCTGGGTGCGGAAGGCTGTCTCGAATTCCTCTGCACAATCAGTTGAGGGGAAAGAATCGCGTCACTTCAGGACAACATAAGCTCGATTCTCCCTGATGAGCGGAAAAGCGTGGGCTCTTTTAAAAGACACATCGCGTCATTTTTTACCTTTCTTCTTTTTATTTTTTAGCATTCCTGAGTGAAAAAGGACATTTGGGGAATCTGAGCTCAGCCCCTCATTTGGAAAGACAGTGTGATGAACTTGAAAAAACAGGTCTCGATCTGTGTTCTAAGAAGATGATCAATTTCATCTCCTCTTGGGGACCCCACGTAGAAGGGGTTCTCTGCTTCCCGGAGCGAGTGGGGAGAGGGGTGGTGCTGGCTCTTGGTGATCCTTAAGGGAGGGTGACCGGGCCCCCGGGGGCCTACCTGTCCCCTGCCTGCTGCCACCGCTGCCTGCCACCTTTTGGGCAGGGTCTCCGCAGCATCACATCTAGAGAGGTTCCCGTGGGTGTCCAGTGGTGGATAGGGCGGCCCCGCAGGGGTCTCTGTGTGTGTCCCTGATGGGCACCAGGTTTCCTGTCCTCCTCTTCTCAGGAGTGAGGCCAGGAAAGGGGGGGTTTCTTAATTGCACTGCCCATGTCCCAGCCCTGCCTACACACGCCACCTACCCACCCTGGAGCAGGACGCTGTGTGTGAGGGGCCAGGCCCGGGGCCAGGGTCTTGTCTGCCCACTGCCTGCTCCATACAGGCTCACAGCCCAGAGGAAAATGGCAGCGGGGGGGACCCCGCTGTGGCCTCTGCCACAGAGACCCCTCAGCCAGCCTTCCCAAGGCAGGGTGGTTATCCTCCCGAGGCACCCTGACTGGAAGAGGCCTCCGCCAGCCCCGCCTAGGGGCTGAGAGCTGAGAGCTGGGGGCGCTCAGCTCAGCGTGGGAAAGCAGCACCCCTCCCCCTTCCCAGGGCCAGCTCAGTACCGTGACCTGTGGAGTCAGGGTCCCTGCCTGCCTGGCCCTGCCCCACCCCCAGCTGGCTGCAGTGAGGTTGAGCCCAGCAACACTTCTGGGGCTCCATCTGTGTTCTTTTTTTTTTTTTTTAATTTTTGCTGCATTGGGTCTTCGTTGCTGCACGCGGGCTTTTCTCTAGTTGCGACGAGCGGGGGCTACTCTTCGTTGCGGTGCGCGGGCTTCTCGCTGCAGTGGCTTCTCTTGCTGCGGAGCACGGGCTCTAGGCGCGCGGGCTTCAGTAGCTGTGGCGCGCGGGCCTAGTTGCTCCGTGGCATTCCATCTGTGCTCTTGATATGAGGATGCGAGCAAAGCCAGGCCTCCCCGGGCCTGTCCACAAGCTGGGCCGGCTGCACTGTAATCCTGGCACCCCTGTGGGGTGTGTGGAGTCCAGACCCCCCGAGCCGTGTGGGAGGAGCCTGGGGCTGGGAAAGGCAGTGACTTTCCCCAGGACACCTGGCCATGAGGGCAGAGCCCAGCCGTGCCAGACCGTACTTCTCCCCCTCGACACCTGTCCCCTACTGTCTTCCCACACCCCGGGTCTGGTCACGGTGGCCAGCCGCTGGGCGCTCCGTCTTTGCTGGGGGTTAGGGCTGATCACAGCTCATTCATTTATTCATTTATTCAGTGACTGTGGATGAGCGCCCACTGTGGACCCCAAGTTGTCCAGGGTAGCAGGTGGCTGGGAACCAGGTCTGCGCCCTCGGCGTGCCACTGTGACCTTGCAGGCGAGCAGCCCACAAGGGAGCGCGGAGCAAAGCGCATAACTTCAGCTGCGCTGCCAGCCCTGAGCATGTCCTGGAGGCCGCTGGGTGGGGGCTGCCGAGGGGGCGGCAGCTGTCCTGAGAGCAGAAACAGCAGCTACACAAGGGCCCAGAGCAAGGAAACAATCTGCCTTCTCAGATCCTTCCGCTCTTCACCTCTGTCAAGCACCGGAGCCTCAAGCCAGCCTCAGAGACAGACAGGTGTTCATGCCTCCTACAGCCCAGGAAATGGAGGTTCAGAGAAGTTGTTTCCCCTGTCTGAAGCCACACAGCAGGTGAGGGGAGCAAGGGGCAGAGCTGGGGCCTGAGCCCAGCTCTCTGATACTGACGCCAGTGGGAGGTCTTGAATCCAGGCGCCCCTCTTCTGCTGCTGGTCAGGGAGCTTCTGCATGGAGACCTGGGTGGGCAGGCCAGACAGGGGCTCCTTCCAGACCCTGCTGCTGTCCCACATAACCAGTGCCATCCAGCCACGGTGGGGCTTTTCTGGGGCTGTGGGCCTGGAGGGGGGTTTGCACAAGGCCCTCCTGCGTCCTCCGTACTCCAGCTTCCGGTCCCTGCAGCCCCCTCAGTAAAGCCGCCTCACTCTGACCTGGAGCGGGGATGGGACCTCCGGGGGTCACACGAGGGAGCTGCAGGCCCTCCATCCTGGGGCTGCTCCCGGGGCCTCGGGCACGGACAGGGTGGAACGAGGCCATCCCGGGCCCGTGGCTGCACACCCTCCTTGGCCGGGTCCCTTGGCCATGCTCTTGGGGGTAGGACCCTCTGTCTTCCTGTTTGCTGTGAAAACAGGAAGCTCAGAGGGCAGTGGTGGGGATAGGGATGTCTGGGGGAAGCTGAGAGTGGCGGACACCTGAGAGTGGCGGACATCCAGCGAGGTCCTGGGGAACCAAACCACCCAGAAGCTGCAGGCCCCGGGGCGCTGGACTGGAGACCCTTGTCTGGCCCAGCCTTGGCCTTCTGAGCTGAGCCTGGGGCCCGGCCCAGCAGCATCCCCGCCTGAGTACTTAATGACCTCCCGTGGGCTCTCGGGGCACCCCAGCCAGCTGGGGGCAGGGGCGGGGGTGCAGTCAGGGGAGGGTCAAATACCCCGGCACAGCTCAGCTGGGGCCCTGGGAAGCCTCCACCTTGGAAAGGTCTTGGGGGCCGAGGAGGCTTCAGACTTGGGAGCGGACAGACCTGGGTTCTATTCTGGTACCTCCCTGGGCCCTGGTTTCCCTCTACACCTGCCTCTTGGGTGGCCGGGGAGGTGATGCGGTCGCCACCGTGCAAAGCCTCGGCCCCCGCCCGGCCCAGCCCCTGGGGGATGCAGTCCCGTTTCTGTCAGGGAAGGGGAGGTGTGCTGGGTGTGGTCGCGGGGTGCAGGGGGCTCGGGGCTGGCGACTCTGCTTTCCCTGGCTTCCCCTGCATCCTCTCCTTTGCCCCCAGCTCCCCCCTCCCCTCCAGCCCCGCTTCCCATCCTTGCAAGGCCAAAGGAGCTGCTGCGTGGCTATGCGTTTCTATTTCTGCACCTTCCGCTTCCTGCCCCGTGGCCGGCCAGCCACTGCGGAAAGTTCTGGAATCCGCAAGGCCAGCTGGCCCCGGGGACAGGATGTGGGGCCTCGGATTTCCTCCTCCTAGAGGCTCTGCACGCCTCCCAGGGCCGGGCACCCCGGGTGTCAGGGAAGGCCTTGGATGACCGAAGGAGGGCATCTGGTGGAGCTTGGGCCCCGCCTGGCCGGCACCCACGGACAGGGCCGCTGCTTTCAAGGTCAGCCGCGCACCCAGTGAATCCGTTCAACGAACCCACCTCACGCCAGGTGCCGGTCCAGGCTCGGGATACGGTGTGAACGGTCAGGTTGTGCTTTCTGTTCCCTTTGAAACAGCCCACAAGGTGCGCACCTTGAATTCAAGCGAGTCTTGAATGATTTGCTGAAATTCACAATGACGGAACACAGGCCGGAGGCTGGAGGGTCTGTGCTTATCACCCTGTGAATAAGTGGACAATTTTGTGTGTGTGTGTGTGTGTGAGAGAGAGAGAGAGAGAGAGAGAAACAGAGACAGAGACAGAGACAGCAAGGTATATAGAGAGAGACAGGAGGGCAGCCTGGAGCTGTAATTGCATACGACCTGAGCGGGCGGGCAGAGGCCGCCAGTGCTAAGTGCCTGGTCGGGAAGGCTTGCTCAGGGCTCCGTCTGCAGTGTTTCCTGAGCGCTTCCTCTGCACCAGGCTCCGTGGTTAGGAGCTTCCTTGTGGGCCTCAGGGTTGACCTCCTCCGCCCTCAGTGTTGACCCCCTCCGCCCTCAGGGTTGACCCCCTCCGCCCTGGTTGGGAGGATTTGGGGGAACACGGAGTGTGGTCAGCGGAAGTCTGAATTACAGAACACTTCAAGAAAGGGCAGGACTCCTTTGTCCAGGTGTGAATTCCCGACCTCACCTTGGGGGCCGGCCTTAGAGCCCAGGTAAAGACCATGCAGGTGCTGAGCCGATGGCTTGGCCTTGTTAGAACCCGGGGCTGTGAGGTCGAGGGTGAGCCGGGCTCTGAACCTAGCGGCATCCAGACCCCGGCCCGGGTGCTGACGGAGGTCTGACTTTGGACAAGTCACACCCCGTCGCTGGGCCTCCAGGTTGCCACTGTGCAGGGAGCCGCTGGTCCCCACTGGGTGTGCCTGAACTGGCAACCCTACCTGGAGGGCTAGAAGTCCCTTTCTTCGTTTCCCACCTTGTGCCCCTAAAAGTGCCTCCAGATTACTTTGTTGCATCTAAATTTGACTGAATCGTATCTTTCATTTGTTTTGAAATTAACTTTTTCTTAAAGTAGCCTTATGTTGTTATATAAAAATGAACTAGAGCTCATTGTAAAAAGCAACTGAAGAAGCAAAAACACCTTAAAATGCCACCCTCACCCCCCCAAAAATAATCCTTTAAAAATATTTCCCCAATTCCCCTCGCAGCCTCCTACCGCTAGAAACACACGCTGACAGAGACTGTTTAAAGATGACATTGTTCTGGACACACTTTTCTGTAACCTGCTTTCCACAAACTGGTACAGCAGGGGCATCTGTGCTTGTTAATAAATAAGCAACGATTGGCATCATCGTTTCAATTGCCTCAGAGTACCCCTTGCGCGGTCGTACAGTCATTCTATTAACGATGTTCTTGTTGGTGGAGGCGAATGTAATTTCCAGTTTTCCCGTTACAAACACCCCTTTGGAACAACGTTGGGCACACACTCTTTACACTTGTGGGAACTGCTCTATGGGGTAAATTCCTGCAGGGGGGATTTCTGGGTTAAAAGGTTTGCAAATTGTGCATGTTGACACCTATGGGAAGGGTTTCTGCATTTTTGAAGAAGGCTGAGAATTCCTGGCGGATGGACTCTTAAAGTGACACCACAGGGTTCTTTATGAATTTGGCCAGCACCTCCTTTATTAAAAATAGCTTCTGTAAGTGATTACAAAAGTAATACATTTTAAAGTAGAAAATCCGGAACATACATACATGTATAGTGAAGGAGATTGAAGTGATTCGATAATCCACACAGACTTAACCTATCAACCCATCTATTAACCAGTCTATCTCGTTAACATAATGCTTGTTTCACCAAACGTCATATCATAAGCTTACCCTATGTGGTTAAACAGCCTTTGATAAGTCGATAAAAACACACCTTTGGGGGCATCTATCCGGAGAAAACTCCATTTCGAAAAGATACCTGCATCCCAATGTTCATGGCAACACTATTTACAATAGCCAAGACATGGAAACAACCTAAGTGTCCATCGACAGATGAATGGATAAGGAAGATGTAGTACATATATATACAATGGAACACTACTCAGCTAGAAAAAAGAATGAAATAATACCATTTGCAGCAACATGGATGGACCTAGAGATTATCATACTTAGTGAAGTAAGTCAAAGAAAGACAAATATCATATATCACTTATATATGGAATCTAAAAAAATGATATAAGTGAACTAATTTACAAAACAGAAAAAGATTCACAGACATAGAAAACAAACTTATGGTTACCAAAGGGGAAAAGGAGGGGCAATAAATTAGGAGTTTGGGATTAACAGGTACACACTACTATAAATAAAACGGGTAACCAACAAGGACCTACTGTATAGCACAGAGAACTGTGTTCAATATCTTGTGATAACCTATAATGGAAAAGAATCTGAAAAAGAATAGAGATATATATGTGTATAACTGAATCACTGTGCTGTACACTGGAAACTAACACAACGTTGTAAATCAACTATACTTCAATTAAAAAAAAAAACACTTTTTGTTCACTCATGGTCATTGCAGGAAACTTGGAAAATTCGGGTCATTCTAAAGGAGAAAACACAGAATACGCCCAAACTTGGTGTCCCCAAGCCAGCTCTGTTTACATGCTGGTATATTCACTCCGGTCTATTTGTTATGCAGACGCAGATTTACTTGTTTTACATAATTACTATCAGATTCTTGTTGCAGCTCTGTCTCCTGCCCTTTCACTTAACAGATCGTGATCACTTCCCCATGCTATGTTAGGCAGTCTATGAAAACACTATTTTTAATGGCTGAATACTATTTTATGGAGCAAATTGTTTAATAAATGATCTGTTCTTTGCTGTTTGCAGATTTTAGACATTACAGGTAGTGCCGGGATGTCCATCCTGGTACCTAAGTCTTTGCACATACGTGGGAGGGTTTTCTCAGGGTGAATTCCTAGAAGGGAGATTGCTAGCCCGGCTACACATTGTCAAATTGTTCTCCAGAAAGCTGCTAGCAATTACATTCCCAGCAGCGTCGTAAGACAATTACCGCCACCAACGCTGCAGAGCAACATTTTTTGTCTCTGATGGCTGCAAATGGCATCAGGATGTTTCAACTGCCATTTCTTTGCTTACTAGTGAGAACAAGCACCTTTCTGTAGGATTATCGCCATGCATATTTCACGCATGAAATTCCTATTTGTCTTTTATCCAGCGATCTAGTGCCTTGTTCATCTTATTGATTTGTAAGAGCTTTTTGTATATTAAGATTATGTTAGTCTTTTGTGTGTTGCAACATTTTCTCAGCGTCTCTGGACTCCATTTTTTCCCTTAATATTAAGGAGCTTGTCTGTGATCAAATGGCTTGAGCTTCTTTATTGTTGCTACTTTGGATTTTTTAATGTTCAGAAAGGTCTTTCTCAACCAGAGATCAGTGCACCGTAGCGTTCACTTTTCTGCGACAGGGGCCCAGCAACACCTCATCAGGAATTGCGAGTTTTTCAGGGAGTGGAGCAGTGATGCACTTCCAGCCTCCAGGTGCGCACCTGCTTCACTGGGAGGAGGGGCCTGCTATGGGTGGATGCCTGATCCCACTTGGAGTCTACACCAGAGCCTGCGGAGAGAGAGACTGCTCTACCGTTTCTCTGCAGAAGGTGGCACAGCTCAGTAGATTCTGTGTGCGTGCTGTGGACCCAGGGCCACCACCCTGGACAGAAGGCTAGAGCCTTGGCCCTGCAGAAGTGACCATCACCCAGACAGCTGGCTGTAGCTGTAGAACCAGAGAGCACTCTTCATGCCCAGGTGGGAGATACCCAGGGTGTCTATTTACACCTTTACCTGGGAGGCTTTACCTGGGATGGAGGGGTTGTGACCAGTTGGTGGAATTTGGGTGTTACACGCACCTGTGGCCTCACGCACCACAGGCCTCACGCACCTGTGGCCTATCCATAGACAGGTGAGTCCTGGGGATAGGCAGAGACATTTGCTCTAGTTGACATACGGTTCTATACTTTACAACTATTCAGGGAGCCATGTATTCATTCATTGACTCATTCAGTTGTTCACCGTGCCTGGAGCTGGGGATTCAGTGGCGAATCAACTCAGGGGTCAAAGTATATCAACTAGCAAACTGGGCCGGGGACAGAGCCGATGGGACTGGATGCGGGACCATAGACGTGGGGCGGGGGGATGGGGGAAGGCATGTTCCAGAAGACATTTGACGAGACTCTGGCTGAAGTCATCAAGCCATGCAGTGGCCCAGGGTCAGCATTCCAAGCAGGGGTCCATGTGGGCAGAGGCCCTGGGAATTTATTCTGGAATTGGTGATGAGACTGGGACTTAGCTTTAATGGATCCCAGGCCCCCTTATTAAATGGTTCCATCTTCCCTGTGAATCTGAAATGCTGCCTTCATAACATGCTAAATTAGTATATGTAGCAGGCACTGTTCTGGGGCATTCCATGGGGGTCCACGTGAAACCTCATTTAAGGAGCTATGGTGGGGAGGGGTCTGGGCAAGGAGGAAGACTGATGGGTCCTTGGGACACATGAGAGGAATCCTCAGACTCTGGAGACCCCCATCTTATAGGTTGTGTCTGAAAATACATGGTTTTTAGCCCCACAGAAAGCCAAAGTCCAGTTCTCATGTTACGGTTTGAACTATTGTGTAAGAATTCCTTGAAAGAGCAAGTATTTCCTTTTGCCTCTGGCCCCATCCCCTGCCACTCTCCTGACCCCAAAGTTTCTACATGTCTGTCCCAGGGGGAACTAACTGCTTGGGGAAAGTGGATTCCCACTTGGAGCAGCCCACATGCCCCTCCCTTGACTCTAGGGTTTTCTACGTGGGCATTGGGGGAAGACTTGCTGGGTGGGGATCCTGGGGAGTTAGAAGCAGGGTTGGAGTGGCACCCCTTCCCCGTAGGGTGGGCCTCCCAGGGATGAAGCCCCACCTCCATTTTGGAAACAGTGCACATATGCGTGGAAGGCCAGGGCCCTCCAAGGGCCCCGCCCCCCTCAGTGGACCAGATGGGGGTCCAGATGGGGCAAGTTCCTCCCAAGGTCACCCAGCAGTACTGGCAGAGGTGCCTGGGTCTGCAGGGAGAATAGAAATAGAAATTGAGCATGGCTGACCCAGGTATGTGTCTGATGGGAGCAAACTTCACTGGCTTGGTTCAGGGAAGAACTGTGTTTTCAGTGGTGTCAGTGGGTAAAATTCAAGTTATTTCTCTTCAGAATAAAGGTGGATTTACCAGGACACAAATAGGTAAAGTCAAAAAGGAAAATGGGGGCATTCTACCAACCTTACAGAGATAAAAGGATTATAAGGTAATACTATGAACAACTGAACACCAATGAACTAGATAACCTGGAAGAAACGGACAAATTCCTTGAAACACATAAATTCCCTAAACTGACTCAAGAAGAAATAAAAAATCTAAATAGATCTATAATGAGTAAGGAGATTGGATCAGTAATCAAAAACTTGCCAACAGAAAAAGCCCGGGATCAGATGGCTTCACAGGTAGGTTCTACCAAATATTTAGAGAAAAATGAACACCAATCCTTCTCAAACTCTTTCAAAAGATTGGAGAGACGGAACACTTCCTAAGTTATTGTACAAGGCTAGCATTACTCTGATACCAAAGCCAGATACGGACATCACAAGAAAAGGAAACTACAGACCAACATCCCTTGTGAATATAGAAGCAAAAATTCTATGCAAAATATTAGCAAATTGAATCCAAGAGTATATTAAAAAGTTTATACACTCTGTCCAAGTGGGATTTATCCCAGGAATGCAAGGGTGGTTCAACATAAGAAAACCAGTCAATGTTAGACATTACAATACTAGAATGAAGAAAAAAATTACACATGATCCTCTCAGTTATGTGGAAGAGACATTTAACAAAATCCAGCACGCTATCATAATAAAAACTCTAGGAAAATTAGGAATAGAGGGGAAAATACCTCAATATGATAAAGGGTATTTATGGAAAATCCACAGCTAATGCCATACTCAGTGGTGAAGGATGAAAGCTTTCTCCCTGAGATCAGAAACAAGACAAGGATGTCTGCTCTCACCACTTCCATTCAATATGGTACTAGAAGTTCTAGCCTGAGCTACTAGGCAAGAAACATAAATGAATAAGCAAAAGGCACCAACTTGGAAAGGAAGAGGTAAAATGATCTGTTCACAGAAGACATCATTCTATACATAAAAATCCTAAAGAATCCACAAGAAAGCTATTGGAACTAATAAACAAATGCAGCAAAGTTGCAGGGCAAAAGATCAGTTGTGCTCTACACAGCAGCAACCTAAAATCTGAACAGGAAATTAAGTAAGCAATTCCATCTGCAATAGCATCTGAAAGAATTAAACACTTAGGAAGAATAGCTCTAACCAAGGCAGTGAAAGACTTGGATGCTGAAAACCACAAAACATTGCTAAAAGAGATGAAAGATAATCTAAATAAATACCAAGGCAGTGAAAGACTTGGATGCTGAAAACCACAAAACATTGCTAAAAGAGATGAAAGATAATCTAAATAAATGGGAAGACATCCCATGTTCATGGATAGAAGGACTTAACATTGTTAAGATGTCGCTACTACCCTAAGTGATCTATGGGTGGAACACAATTCCTATGGAAATTCCAAGAGACTTCTTTACAGAAATGGAAAAGCCAATCTTCAAATTCATAAGAGTTGCCAGGAGCTCCAAAGAGCCAAAAAAATCTTGAAAAAGAAGAAAAAAGTTAGAGAATTCCCATAGGATGAGAGCAACTTCCAAACTTACTACAAAGCTACAGAACTTAAAACAGTGCAGTGTGGTACTGGCGTAAGGACAGACATATAGACCAATGGATTAAAGTAGAGAACCCAGAAATAAACCCTCATATATGTGGTCAATTGATTTTCCAAGGATGCCAAGACCATGCAGTGGAGAAACGACAGTCTTTTCAACAAACATTGCTGAGAAAACTGGATATCCATGTACAAAAGAATGAAATTAGAACCTTACCTTACACCATATACAAAAGTTAACTCAAAATGGATTAAAAACCTAAACAGCTAAAATTTTAAAACTTGAGGAAAATATTTATGACAATACATTTCATGACAGTTTTATGGATGTGACACTGGTAGCACAGACAACAGAAGAAAAAAGTAAATTAGACTTTAAGAAATGTTGTGCATCAAAGGACACTATCACTATCAAGAAAGCAAAAAGATAACCCACAGGATGGAAGAAATATTTGCAAATCATGCCTCTGACAAGGGTTTAATATCCAGATTATTTAAAAAATGCCTACAACTCAACAACAACAAAAGGAACAACCCAATTTCAAAATGAGAAAAGGGCTTGAAGAGACATTTCTTCAAGGAAAGTGTAAAAATGGCCAATAGAACAAGAGAAGATACTCATCGTCATTGGTCATTAGGGAAATACAAATCAAAACCTCAATGAGATACCACCTCACGCCCACTAGGATGGCTACTATTAAACAGAATGTGAGGGAGTAAAAAGTGATGTGAGGATGTTGAGAAACTGGGGCCCTTGAGTATTGCTGGTGGGAATGTAAAATGGTGCAGTCACCGTGCAAAACAGGTTAGTGGTTCCTCAAAAGGTTAAATGTAGAACTACTCAGCAATATGACCCAACAATTCCACTCCTAGGTATACATCCCAAAGAACTGAAAGCAGGGGCTCAAGCAGATATCTGTACACCAATGTCCATAAGCAGCATTGTTCACAAAAGACAAAAGGTGGAGACAGCTGAAGCGTCTATCGACAGATGAATGGATAAACTGTGGTCTATATCTACAATGGAATAATACTCAGCCATAAAGAGGAAAGAAATTCTGACACATGCTACAACAAGGATGAACCTTGAAAACGTTATGCTAAGTGAATTAAGCCAGACACAAAAGGAAACATATTATGTGATTCCACTTATATGAGGTCCCTAGAATAGGCAAATTCATAGAGACAAAGGCCCCAGGGGTGAAGGGGAGTTTTGGCTAGTAGAGGAGCTGGAGGGCGCTCAGTGGGGCTTGAGGGTCCTGATGGGCAAGGCCCTGGGTTGGATGCATGTCACGGGGACCCAGAATGTTCTCAGGTTTTGAGTTTTCATCCCCCACTCTCCCACCCACCCATCTACCATCATCTACCAATCCTCTCATCCCCCCTACTCATTTATCCACCCACTCACCCATCCACTATACCCAGCTACCCACCCACTCATCCACCCATGCACCCCCATCCACCTCCCATTCATTCTCTACTTACCTGTCATGGTTACTTTTGTGTGTCAACTAGACTGGGCCCCAGGGGACCCAAACATTTGATGAAACATTATTCTGGGTGTGTCTGTAGGGGTGTTTCTGGATGGGATTAACATTTGAATCCATAGTCTGAGTAAAGCAGATTGCCTGCACTGGGTGGGCCTCATCTAATCAGTTGATGTAGAACCAACTATCTGGATAGAACAAAAGGCTAATCTTCCTCTGACTAAGAGGGAACTCCTCCCGCCTGAGTGCCCTTGAGCTGGGACATCAGTCTTCTCCTGCCTCGAGCTGAACCATCGCTCTGCCTGGGTCTCGAGCATGACCTCCTTTGGACTAGAACTACACCATCAGCTCTCCTGGGTCTCAGGTTTCCAGACT
This sequence comes from Globicephala melas, assembly GCF_963455315.2. Taxonomy (NCBI): domain Eukaryota; kingdom Metazoa; phylum Chordata; class Mammalia; order Artiodactyla; family Delphinidae; genus Globicephala; species Globicephala melas. The sequence continues at coordinate 4,046,684 of NC_083321.1, forward strand.
CAGACTGGAGCTAAACCACAGGCTCTGCTGGGCCTCTAGTCTGCTGACAGGAGATCTCGGGACTTGTCAGCCTCCATAATCCCTTCCTGTACATATACCTCCTATTGGTTCTGTTTGTCAGGAGAGCACTGACTGTCCCCATCCATCCATCTCTTAGCATCTCTGATGCCTCCTCTGTGTGCTGAGTCCCGTGTTGTGTGCTGGGACTCTTGTCAAAATGCCTCAAACACATACATAGAATCCCACAGAAGCTCTCATGGATGACTGTGCTTGTCTGCACACCAGCAAACAGACTTGTCAGCCCCCCACACCATTCACAAATGCACAGACGGTCACCGGCTGGACGCACATCCATGCAGAGACACGCACACTCTCACACACGTTCCCAAGGCACACAGACACCTGGGACAGGGGCAGACAGGTGCCCAGGTGTGTGAGCTCAGCCCACACCTGCCCAGAGTGGCAGGACTTGCCGTATAAACATCGCACGCGTCCAGGTGCACAGGGGCAGCCTTGGGCATATGCACACATGCAGGTGCACAGGGGCAGCCTTGGGCATATGCACACATGCAGGTGCACAGGGGCAGCCTTGGGCATATGCACACATGCAGGTGCACAGGGGCAGCCTTGGGCATATGCACACATGCAGGTGCACAGGGGCAGCCTTGGGCATATGCACACATGCAGGTGCACAGGGGCAGCCTTGGGCATATGCACACATGCAGGTGCACAGGGGCAGCCTTGGGCATATGCACACATGCAGGTGCACAGGGGCAGCCTTGGGCATATGCACACATGCAGGTGCACAGGGGCAGCCTTGGGCATATGCACACATGCAGGTGCACAGGGGCAGCCTTGGGCATATGCACACATGCAGGTGCACAGGGGCAGCCTTGGGCATATGCACACATGCAGGTGCACAGGGGCAGCCTTGGGCATATGCACACATGCAGGTGCACAGGGGCAGCCTTGGGCATATGCACACATGCAGGTGCACAGGGGCAGCCTTGGGCATATGCACACATGCAGGTGCACAGGGGCAGCCTTGGGCATATGCACACATGCTGGTGCACATTTGTGCACACTCAGACAAGCACACTCACGCGCGCTGGCAGACTCTGAGGCACACACACACCCCCATACACGCGCTTGTGCACACACTCACGTGGACCCGCACGCGCACCCCCAGGGCCCCAGGGCCACCCGTGGCGGTGACTGGTTTCCAGGTCCCACTGCTAACCAGCTGCCATTTGGATCCTGCTGAGTTGCTGCCGAAGGGAAGGACCCGTCAGCAGTTTCAGACTCACACCAGCTCGCAGGGTGGGTGCCCTCCAGGGCCTTGACTACCTGGTAAGGAAACCCAGGCCGGCTTCAGGAATGCAGACAGCGGGAGGGAGAGGGGACAGTGCATTCACCCCATAATGTCAACTTCTGAGCGTGGTACCCAAGCCCAGCTTGGCACTGCTGGCACTGTCTGCTGTGGGCACATGAAGGGCAGGTGGTGCTGGGCCCCGTCACCCATCCAGCACCATCTCCGGCGGCCCCCTCCCTGCTCTTCACATCTCCCCCTCCCAGCTCCTAGGAAGCTTTCGGAGGCTGGAACCCTCCCGCTCTCTGTGCCCTCTGACACAAGCACCATCCCGGGGGCTCTGCGGGTTCCCTGGGCCGTCCCACCCCCATAGTCCTGAGCTCTGTGGGCCCCTCGACCTTGACCTTCCTCAGCTGGACTCGGCCCCTCGTCTCCGCCCACCCTCCCGTCCTCCATCTCTTCATAATGTGTTTGCTCTTTCCATCACTCCCAAGCTGTTTCGAGCCAGGCCTGGTAACGGGGATGCTGGGGAAGCCGACTGGACTGGCCGGGGCTCTGAGGAGGGCTGATGAAGAGGGACCCTGGGAGGAAGGGTGGGGATGTGGAGGAGACCTTCTGCGGCACCCACGTCGGATTGACGAGGGAGTGTGGTTCTGCAGCCGCCTTCACCCCAGTGGGCGGGTCAAGATGTGCTCGGAGGGATGTCTGTGAGCCATGAAGCATGACCCTACAGCTTCCCACTGCCCTCGACTTAGAAACAGGGCATCCTCAGGCTCTGCTCCCCCTGTGGTCCCACCCGTGTCTCCCCACTAACGCTGACCCTTCTGGCAGTTTCCTGGATGAACCACGTTCCCCCACCATGGGGCCTTGCATGGACGGTCTCTGCTATTCCCTCCACCTCCGGCTGCAGCCCAGAGCCCCAGGGCTACATCCTCCGGAGAAGTCTTCGCTCAGGTCCCCACCAGGCAAACCCACTTACGACAGACTCTCAGGACTCCGCGAACACGTCTCCTTGCAGAACTTCGCGCCGTGGACATTCTCTGTGCCTTTGCATTTTTAATTTAGTCTCTGATGAGCGTCTCTCCCTCGCTAGACTTAGACTCCATCTGGGAAGGGACTGTGTCTGTCTTTAGTCACCACCGCACACCTAGAGTCTAGCATACAAAAGGCGCTCAATAAATAGTTGTGATGTGAATGAAAACAGGGGAGGGGGTCCAGATTGGCTCGGGGGTGGGCCGAGAGCCACACTTTGTATGGAGATGACCTCGGTTGCGTGCCACTTTTTCACTCTAGTCAGACTCCTTCAGTGGTGGGATCCCACATCCAAGGAGGCGAGTCCACGTGCTGGGCCATTGCCTCCCCACGCCGAGGAGGGCCCCATCCACTCCCCTCTGGCCACTGCCCCGAGCAGGCCCACCTGCCGGCTTCCCGAGGCTGCTGCCCAGGGTCCTCCGGGATCTGCCGTCGCAGCCCCTCCACCACTGGGCTCCACCCACCCGAGCTCTAAGCTCTCAGGCCAGATGGAGGTGCACACGCTGCCCCCCCACGCTGCCTCGGGGCGCATGTGGGCACCTGCCCTCTCCCAGCTCCCGGGCCCAGGTGTGCAGGAGGTGCTGAGCTGCCCTGAGTCTCTCTTGCTGTCACTGTCCCCCCAGGGGGCCGGCGGGCCACAGGGAGGAGTACGGGGCGCCCGCTTGTCCTCCCCCTGGGTTCCTCCGCAGAACACCAGGGGCTGCAACCTCAGCAGGGTTCTGGAAGGATGTTCTCGAGGGTCATGCTTTGCCCCCTGAACACCTTTCGCCTTCAAAATGAGTTTTCTGGGCTCTTTTTCTTGGGCTCTTCTGGAGCAAAAGAGGTGCCAACGCCTCTGGGCCTTAGGACGGGTGGGACTCCGGCTGCTGTCAGCAGGGCTGGGGGGAGGAAGGGCTCCCCTGGACTATATCACAGAGGGGCTTAGAGTCGGCGGGTCCGGCTGCCCCACCGCGGGGGATGCTGGGAGGGGGTTCAGGAGCGCACAGTGGTCTCTGGCTGCCTCTACCCTGCTGTCCATCCCCAGGACCCCTGCTCTGGGTGGTCCTGTCCCTGGGAGCAGGGGTTTTGTCCACCTGGAGCCTTGTTCTCTGCAGCGAGGCGGGGGCCGGGACCATCACTGCAGGCAGCAGGGGGTGGCAGAAGAGTGAGGGTCCCGGCTTTCTCCCCAGCTCCCTTGCCGGCTCTGCCTGTCGGCCCGTTCACACGCGGCCAGCTGCCCGCCAGCCTCCTCCCGTGCCTCTGTTCCTGCCCATTCCTGCCTAAGCATGATGGCCACACTTCCGCCGGCTGCCGTGGCTGCAGTCTGCAGGACCCACGTGGAAAACGCCCCGCCTACCGGTCGGGGGTTTTGGACCTAAACTCGGGGTTCATGTCCTCAAGACCCCCGGCCTGCAGAGGGACCCCCCTTGCCCTGCTCTGCCGCTGCCTCCTGGCGGAGGGGCTCTGACCCTGCTCCCAGGGGCTGCTCAGGGGAGGCACAAAATCCTTATCTGGTGCAAGAAGCCTCAAGGATCCAGTCAGGGCCCCGCGGGACTCTGCTCTTTCCCACAGCTTTCCTCCCCCAGCCCCGTGGCCCCCGAGGCCCCTGGGGGATGGGAGCAGAAGCGGCCTCCTTTCCCAGGCCCGAGGAAGGGCAGAGGCTGTGGGCGGGCCCTGTGGTGTGCACGGCCTGCCAGAGTCTCTCCTCCCTTCCCCATGGCTCCGGGCTCGGGGTTCGGGCAGGGCCAGAGGGCAGGGGCCGAGGCAGGCAGTCCGGGGGATTCCGGCGCTGGCCCCGCATCGCCCCCTGAAAGTCCACGCTCCCTCTGTGTTACAGACACCAGGCTCTCTAGGCCTCTCCCTGCTTTCAGATCGTCCAGGGAGCCAGGCTACCCCAGACCCTTTGCATGGAGTTTTCCTGGGATCCTCATCTGCATCCCTTTTGTACCTGCTGTCTCTCCCTCTTCAGGCCACTCCCAGACTCAGGTCAGAGTGGTCCCCAACAATAAGCTCACCCACTCCTTTTTGAAGCCCTGGAATTTCGCCTTTGTACATCATTTAAGCCAAACTGACTTGCACCGACTGGCAGGCTCCTCGAGGCCAAGGGGACGGCTGTCCTGCCCAGTGATGCACCCGTGTCACAGGGATGGACCTGGCCCTCGACCCTCAGAGATGGTGGGAGGACAGAGAGCCCCCACTCACGAGTCCAACTGTCTCCTTCCACTGAGCCTGGGACATGGCCCTCCCTCCGGGAGGTCACCTCATTGCCATTAGATCTTGGGGCCCAGGCCACCAAATGTGGTCTCCATCAGCGTCCCAGAGCCAGCTGCTCTCTGACCACGGACACAGCATCCCTGTCACCTCCAGGTATGCCTGTAGGTCTGGGGACAGATGAGCTTTAAAGGCCTAGGTGATGGCGTGGACCCAGGGTCTCTCCAGCGACAGGACTGGTAGGACCTGGCCCTCCTTGATCCCTCCTGGTGGGTCTGTCTTCCACACCTGCCAAGATTCTGATAGCACACGGTGGGCCTCAGGGAACCTTGCTAAGCCCAGAGGCGGACCGAGTCGCACACTTCTAGGACACACGGAGGAGGCTGGCAAACCAGATGAGCCATGACAAACAGTGGGGCCACCAGCTCGGGAGATGATGGAGCCGGGGCTGGCAGAGAGAGGCCGGTGAGCTGGAGGAGGGTTGCTCTGTGTGTGCCAGGCCCCAGGTCTGGATCAAGTGTGACTCCCTTTTACAGATGTGGGAAGAGAGGCACGATGAGGGGAGTAACTTGCCCAGGATCACATAGCTCGTGATGGGGACAGGACCTTAGCTTCCTCTGGGGCCACAGGCCAGAGGCACCCAGGCTACACGCTGGTGGTCTGCCTGCCGCCTTCCTCGCCCCTCACCCCCATCTTCCCATTGGAATGAACTGACTTCTTTTTGATGCAGGTGTAATTTACACGCAGTCACAAGCCCAGACCTTACGGAACACCACGATGCCGTCTTCACGTGTATATTTCTCTGTCACCACCACCCAGATCAAGACAGGGAATGATTCCATCTTTAGGAATGTGCCGCTTCTTAATCAACACTTTGCTCACCTGGGATTAGCTTTGCTCTTCAGCTTGTGTTCATGGGATCATGTACCACGTTCTCCTCTGCGCCTGGCTTCTTTCGCTTCCTGGGACTCCTCGACACAGGTGCCTGCACCCGTGGTCGGTCCTTTTCCACGGCTGAGTCACACTTCACTGTACGGACACCACTTGGGCTGCTGAAGGGCGTGTGGGTGAGTCCAGTTTGGTGCCGTGATGGATGAAGTCGCTCTGAGCCTTCTTGTACGGGTCTCAGCGTGAACATACTCACTTCCTTCTCCTGGGTCGATACCCAGGAGAGGGTCTGCTGGGTCATAGGGTCGACAAAGGGGTAACTTGATAAGAAACTGTGATTCAAATGCCTTTAAAAATTATTGTGGAGAATTGTAAACATTGACAGAAGTAGAGAGAGAATAACAGAATGAACTGTAATCACCACTCCCAACCCTACATTTCTGGATGCAAACCCCCAGATCTTTCTACCTGCAAACATTTTATATATCTATCTATCTATATATATGGCAGCACTGACTTCTGCAGATAGAGCCTTTGGGGGCTGGGAGCCCCTCAGCCCCACCACGCTGGGACACCAACATTGGCTAGTGTCCTCCCTGGGCTGAGGGGTCCGTAGAGGCACCACCCACGCTGAGAAATCCCTAAGGGGACACAGTGCTCTGGGTGGGCCAGACTTGGGGCTATTTGGCATGTGATGGGGAGACCCCAGGTCCCTCCCGTGTGGTCCAGACACCTGGACCCACTTCAGTATCCCTGCCCTGACCTTGGGCTCCAGCCCACTTGCCCTTCCTGATTTTTCCCACTTGCGGGTCTAGGACAGCCAGTCCAGTTTTCCAGGGTGTTCTGGGTCACACTGGGACCCAGCTCTGTGCGTGTGTGTGTGTGGGGGGGGTGATGCACATGAAAATGCACACTCAAGCCAGACCATCTCCCACACCCTCAACAAAACTCACATCCTTCCGCCCGCCGTAACTGCGGACACCCGGTCAGCCACCACACCATCCAGGGCTGCGTCCCACATCCCAGCCTCCACCCCGGCTCTGGGGGCTTCTGGCTACACCTGGCCACCTGTGGGGGTTTGCTGCCCTTTCCAATCAATTTAGCAAGGAGCCCAGGACTGTGCCTTCAAAGGCCTCTCCTCAAAAGGCATCCTTTTCACTCAACCTCCCTCCAAAGATGGTGGCGCGAGTTTCTTAGATGGATAAATGGGGCTGCTGCGGTCGAGTGCACGAAGCCTGCCTCAGGATGCTCTGTGTGGCCCCCTGACCCCAGCCGCCAAGCCGGGACCCTGGCCCCCAACAATGCCCGCCCAGCCTGGGTGGCACTGCACGATCCCACTTGAAAAGGCCTTTCGCCGGGGCTGTCTTTATGAGGGGACTATTGGCAGGAGGCCTGGGGCTTATTCATGCAGAACCGCAGTGAAAAGTGCTCGTCGCCAGTGTCAGGAGTGGGCAGCGCCCAGAGCAGGGGGCCCGCCAGGCTGCGGGAAGCCGGTCGCTAGGAGACAGGGCCCCCAAGCATCTCCCAGCGGCCTCTCAGAGCCCCCAAGATGGCCCTGTCGTGGCCCCACTTGGCGCCCAGGGGGGAAAACCCGGGTGCTTGTGATGCTGGTCCCTGTTTCTCTGTCAACTTGACCTGGATGGGCTGGGAGATGAAATTTAGCCATGTGCCCTCTCTGGGGCTCCTTCAGTGATGGGCTGCACGGGATATTCCCAGCATCATTTGCTGCTCAGATTCCTGGAGGGTCCATCCCTCTGAGATGGGCCTCTACCCCCATCTCACCCTGCACTTCCTGGGTGCCCTCCCACCACCCCACCTTGACCGCCCCCAGCTAAGCCTCCCCCGACCCACTTCATGTTTTCTCAGATTCCTCGGCTCGAGGGATCCCGGGCCACTGCTGCTGGGCAGTCCTCCGGCGCATCTCCAGCAGCCATCCCACCCTTCGCTCCCAACCTCCTTTGAAGTGGGCCTGGCCCTCAGCACAGAGGGTGGGGGTAGGGGCTGGGAGGAAAGGGGCCAGGCCCCAGGGTCTGGTCTGGTCGTGCCTGGACGGCTCTCCGGGCAGGAGCTCATCTTTGATGTGGGCGGAGCTATTTGGTTGCTAGGAAGAACCTCTGCCCACACACTCTGATTCCTGGATCCTCCCTCTGTCTTCCACCATCCTGATAACCTGACATCCCACCCCCAACCCCAGGGGATGTAGCTCTGGGATGAGAGCCCTGGAGAATCTCCTGGAGCCCTTGGCTGGCTGGAGCGCTGCTTGGTGTATCCTGGATGAGGGCCGCCACCTTCTCTCTGTCCAGTCTCAGGTCTGGGCCACGTGTCTCACCCCTCGCAGATAACAGGCTCCCAACACCCCCCATCGTGTCCCTTCTCATTCCCCTCCTTCTGCACCTCCCCCCTCCTTCACCACCCCTCCCCCTCCTCCTTGTCTGCCCCTGCTGCCCCTTAGCCTTCACACCCATCCTACGTTTCAGGCTCTGCCCTTGGCCACCAGCCTGAGCCCTGGACCTGCTCCCTCTGGCCACAAGCAAGTCCCTGTTTTGCTGTAGGGGACATGAGGCTGAAGGGGTCAACAAGACCCCTCTTTCCAGACACCCCCAGATTCAGCAGGGGAAGGCCCTGATGCCTGCTGAAGAGAGACCCGGGGGCCCAGGGCTGTGGGACAGCCCAGAGTGGAGGTGTGTCACCTGCACGCTCCCATTTTCTCATGGAAGGAACTTGGGCCTTGGAGCCAGGAGGCAAGAGGGGGCAGGTCCAGCGTCCCCCACTCTCTGCCCCAGCAGACCGGCTTGAAGAGATAGAATAGGATTGAATGGTTGCATTAGATTGAATTGATGGAGACCCGGAGGGTGACGGGAGCCGGGGGAGGAGAGGGTGAATCCCACCTTCACACCAGCTCCCAAGAGCTGAGTACTAAGTTCTCGGGAATCTGGGGGGTTAGCTGTTAACCATGACCATGATGGAAAATTAAATTATACAAGCTCACAGTTGCATAAATTCAATTAAAAAGTAACTGTCGTAACTACTCAAAACTCATCACTTCCTAATTATTCTGCTGCTACCTATGCTCTGAGCTTACATGGTCTTCATATCCATAGGTGGAATTACTATGCAATGGCACTGCTGTATGTCCCTTCCCACCTCCGCTCAGTGATTTCACTTTGGTAGCTAGCAACTGGCCGTCAATGGGAGTATTTACACCATGGAAATTGGCAAACATTGACCGATGGCTTTGTTGACTGTCTGCATTTAAGGATGAGCTGGAGAAAAGGCCAAAGCGGGTTAAAATGAAGAGTATCATTCTGTAGCTGTTTCACTGTGAATAGTATAGGAAATTAGGGAAATATTCTTCCAGGATTCAAAACTTATTACCCCATTCAGCAAAGAAGTAGCTCCCGTTCTTGACAAATGAGTAACATCCCAACATTAGGTCTTTGTTACTTTACTTAGGCGTTACTCTTCAAGGTGAATGAAGATGTCCACCAACGGGACTTCACTCATTCATAAATTGCATCGGTAAGTTGGCGATGGGTGCAGAGTGCAGTAGAATCAACAATAATATTCTGTGAGATTCAACTGGCCGTGTGGAATTTACAATAGAGTATCTTGCATTTTATTTGTAAAATTATGTGTAAATTGGGTGTCCACTTTGGGGAGGTTCCAGGCAGAACTGGGCGTGAACTGGAACAGATAGCCTCGGAGAATTGTATTATTTTTATTACCGAAGGAACTCACACCTACAGAAAAGTGACCTGTTCTGAGTACACAGCTCACTGAATTTTTACCAACTAACGAGCTGGACCTAACGAGTCCCCAGATGAAGCAATGAAACATTTTGAGAAGCCCTGGCGCTTGCCTTGACCCTTCCAGTCACAACTTGCCCCAGAGGTAACTGCTCTCTTGACTTTTAACCTGGTGGGTGCACTTTACCTGCTTTCGACATACAGTGTCTAGTCTTTTGTACCTGGCTTCTTTCGCTCCAGCCTGGTGAGGTTTGTCCATATTGCTGCATGTACCTGTTAGTCATCCATCCTCAGTGCTGCATAGTATTCAATTGGGCAAATATTCCACAGTTTATTTATTCATTCGGGTTGTTTCCAGGTGGGGTTACTATGAATAGCGCTGCTCTGAACAACTGGGGATGTGTCTTTTTACGAAGGTAAGCTTTATGCTTTAGGTAAGCATTGACATAGGGCACACACATAGGAGTGGAATTGCTAGGTCATATGTTATCACGTGTTCTGCTTTAGCCAGATTCTGCCAAATAGTTCTCCAAAGTCACTGCACCAATTTACACCTCTGCCAGCATCACATGAGTGTTCTAGAAGCGCCACATCATCTCCAGCACTTAGTATTATGTCTTTAATTTTTTTTTTAGCCGTTCTTGTTAGTGTAGATGGTATCTCACTGAGGTTTTAGTTTGAATTTCCTTGACTAATACAGTTGAGGCCTTTTTCATATGGGTATTGGCAATTTGGAGGCTGGTCAAGCCTGTTGCCCATTTTTCTGTCTTTTTTAAATTATTGATTTGCAGGAGCTCTTTATATATTCTAGATATAAGTGCTTATCGGACACAAATAACTTTTCCCATGAAATGAGGGTTGCATTTTCACTCCTATATTATATTATATATTATTTCACTCAATAACGCTTGATGGACAGTAATAATTCTTAGTAATCTTCATGTAATTTAATTTGTAAACATTTCCTTTTACAGAGGGCCTGCTTGTATCCTGTTTAAGAAATCATTGCCTACTCCATCGTCATAAAGATCTTTTCTTACGTTTCCTCTATGACTGTCACACTTAGATCTGGGATCCATCAGGATTTGTGTGCTGTGAGGTGAAGGTCAAGATACATTTTCCTTAGGAGGACCAGTTGACCCAAACCCACTTAAGGAAAAGGCCTGCAGCGGCATCTTTGGCCTGGCATGTGAGCCTCTGTGAGGGTCCCTGATCCATTGGTGGACAGGGCTGCCAGGGTCAGTGTCACACTGTCTGAGATATTATTGCCCCGCTACTGCCCTTGAAATTTGCCATCAGCCCTCGGCTTACATCCTTCAAGAGAGTTCGACTCTTCTTGGCTCTTTGCAATTTCCCATGAGTTCTGGAATCTGCCTGTCAATGTCCAGCAAGAGAGAGTTTGCCAGGAAAATATGGAGTGAAGCAAAGCACGTCCCCGGAAGAGGAAATCGCTTCACGCGGCAGTTTTTCCACACATGCAGCACCTCCTTTGTTCCAGACCCTGGGAATCAGAGCTGAGCAGACTGGCATCATGCCACAGCCCTGGGAGGTAGGTCCTAAGGCTACACACGTGACACCGATGAGGAACTTGAGGCCTGAAGGGAGAAGGTATCTCACCCAAGATCACAGAGTAAGTGCAAGTGAATAAATGCTAAAGCCCATTCATTCATTCACTCATTTAGTTTTCATTCCACAAACAATAATGAAGCACCTACTATGTTCCAGGCACTGTGCTAAGTGCTGGGGTCCTTGTCCCTAACCCTTTACCTCTGCCCAGTCTCTGGACCCAGAGAGACCACAGGAAAGGGAAGAGGAAGAACCAGAGGGCAGAGGTGAGAGGGGTGGGGTGGGGGGCAGGCCGCACAGCCACTGGCCAGGTTGCCCACAGGATAGAGAGACATTGGCAAGATGGAGAAAGGGGGGTCTTCCCAGGATGTAGAAACAGCACGTGCAAAGGCCCGGGGGCACGAGAGGGCCTGGTGCGTTCGGGGACCCCATGTGAGTCCTTGTGACGGAGCAGAGGAAGGAAGGGACTGTGGGTGGTAGGAGGTCGGATCCAGAGTGAGGAGCCGGGCTCTGTCCTGGCGATGCAGAAACTGGTGGAGGCCCCAGACGTGAGGCTGGAAAGGGGCAGGGGAGGCAAGAGTCCCCAGAGGGACCCAGTCCTGTCCTGTCGGAGGGGACAGTGGCCTGCACCAGAGCAAAGGAGAGGGGTATGGGAGGAAGATCACAGAGCAGTCAGCGGGACTTAAAGAGTGGGAACAAGTGGGCAGAGCTGGAAGCTAGCAGTGGGCTGTGGGAGGACCTATGGGTAGGGTCACTTGGAGTGGGGGGCAAGGAGGCAGACACCCCACCCAGATGCCAGAGGACCAGGCTTAGAGGACGTGCCTGCAGACGGTCAGGCCCCTGGGCACAGAAGCTGGGGCAGCGCGGAAGGTGGTGTGATGGGGCTCGGGGTCAGGGATCCCCAGGCACCTCTGCCTGAGGTTCTGGCCGCAGCACAGGCTCTGGTACACATCACGTGCTCACTGAGCCTTTGGTGCGTGGATGGATAGATGAATGAGTGAATGAACAAATGAATGAGCAAAAAAGCAAGATTCTCCATTCACAAGTATTGAGCCATGCTCATTTCCAAAGCCCTTTATGTTTTCTTTTCTTTTTTAAAAATTTTTTAATTAATTAAGTTATTTATTTCTTTACTTATGGCCGTATCGGGTCTCAGTTGTGGCGCATGGGCTCTTTGTCGTGGCACAGGGGCTTCTCTTTAGTTGTGGAGTGCGGGTTTTCTCTTCTCTAGTTGTGGCGCACGGGCTCCAGAGCACATGGGCTCTGTAGTTTGCAGCACGCGGGCGCTCTAGTTGAGGAGTGTGTGCTCAGTAGCTGTGACGCATGTGCTTAGCTGCCCTGCGGCATGTGGGATCTTAGTTCCCTGACCAGGGATCAAACCCGCGTCCCCTGCATTGGAATGCAGATTCTTTACCACAGGACCACCAGGGAAGTCCCCTTTTCTGTTCTTTCATCCCTCCATAGCCCTGGAGAGAGGTGGGGTGGTCCTTGGCCACATACCCAGGCCCCTCCTGTGGCCTCCCCACTCCCGAGATCAGCCCGGTGCCCCTTCACTCCCGCCCCCAATCCCACACGGCTGCGGCAAACGGACCACTTTCTTAGGGTGTTATTGCCACTAAATGGGGGAGGCAAGCCAACACCCGGGCATCCCTAGGCGCCAGCCCCCCACTCAGCTGCAATCCTGAGCAAGCCTGGACGGAGGCTAACTCTGGGGCCAGGAACACTGTGGGCAGCTCTGCCCTCCCTCTGCCCGCCACACCCCTGTTTACAGCCGTGGGAACGGAGGTCCAGAGAGGCGAAGGGCCAGCCCACGGGCCCAACTCCTCCCCCTGCGGGCAGGGCCGGCTTCCAGGGCTGGCGTCACGGGGGCCCACGCGGGGCTCATGCTCTGCAGTCACCGTCTTGAAATTCCTGATAGATTTAGGGGCACCGTGCCCCTCGTGCGCATCATTACCCAGCCGGTCCCGAGCCCGGGCACCTCCTCCTGCGGGGGCAGCTGGGCTTTCCTTTCACTTGAAGACAGTTGTCCATTCCAGAACACAATGCCCTCTGATTGCATGCCAGGAAGTGCATGAATAAAGGGCAGGAAAAAAGGAAACACTCGAACCTTTCCTGGTGAAAACGGAGCCTGTTTTAGCTCCGACGTCAGGGCGTCCATGTGCCTTTGCCAGCACAGGGGAGGAATGAAGCCACTCAGGAAGGGGGAGGGGCCCAGAAAGGGCCCTCAGAGCACAGTGCTTGTGAACTCTACTTGGGGACTCCTCGGAGAAGTGGCTGGGCCGCTGCCTCAGGCCCCAAGGTGGGAGGTAGGGCCAGAGCACAGCCCTGGAGCCCTGGCAACCCTGCTCCTGCTGGGGTCCGTCCCAGCAGGCCTGAGGCCTCCTGCTGAGGCCGTCCCGGGCCTCAGTTTCCCATCTGCAAGCCGAGCTCTCCAGAGCGCCCACCTCTCAGGGGTGGTGCTGTTTTCATGGGATGGTCGGAGCGAAGTGAGAAGACCCTTCCCCGGAGCCTGGCTCGCACACATGCTCCACGAACCACAGCTTGTTATCTGAGCGCTAACACCCGGAGCACTCCATGGGGTACCCGACCCCGACCCCATGTCCCCCAGCGGGGGCATCTCTGGAGGGGCAGACTGGAAGCTCGTGCCTTGGAGGGCATTTCTGCGATGAGGCGGACGCGCCTGGCCCCAGAGGGGCCGCCATCTGGTGGTCTGACCCCTCTGGCGTCTGTCCCCTGGCTTTGCATGTCCGCTCTCTCCCCGCAGCCTGGGTGCAGCCTCAGGTGGGCTGTGGGAGGGGCCCTGGGTACAGTGTCACTCTGCAGTCCTCAGGGTGTTTCCCCAGTGGACCCCTTTCCAAACTGGAAACCACAGGCCTCCAGTCACTCGATCTCCCAGAGAGCATGTCATCTAGGGTGGGGAGGGGGCACTTTTCCTGAGTGTTGGAAAGTTGAGGACCACCACGTTGGACTCCCTCCTCTGAGCAGCTCCCATTGTCTTCCTCAAGGTGGGCTGCAGGGTGGGGGCTGCTGACAGCATCCTTTCCCTCGGGGCCCAGCCCGGCACCTCCTTGACGTACAGCGGGGCCCTTGGTCTGACCCGATGTTATGTGGGGCTGTGGGCTGACTGAGGTCCGGGGACAGGAAAGGGGGACCTGAAATTGGCCAGTTAGGATGGGTCTCTGGCCTTTCTTTGCATGTTAGAGAGCATGGCTGACCAGTCAGCGGAGGTCCTTGCGGACCTGTGATGAACATACTGTATGAACAAGAAATCAGCCTTTGCTTTTTTGAATTTCTTAGATTTGGTGTCATTTGTTACTGCAGCATAACCTGCCCTAGCCTGACTGCTACACAACCCTACTCTGCTCTGCCGTGTGAGGGGTCCAGGGCAGCTAGGGGTCTGAGCCTGAGTCTGCTTGCCAGACACAGAGCCTACAGGCTTTGAGATGGATCACATCCATGTCTGTGCTGGCGGCCTTCACTCCTCTCATGATCTGATGACAAGCTGACGGTTCTGCGATTTCCTCATTGTTCATCTTTAGCATCACCTGGCTATCTTCTTTCTTGCCCTCCCTCCATCCTTTCCTTATTCTTTCTTTTTCCAAATGCCCAGGACTCTGAGATACCTGCCATCAGGTAGGTAGGGCCTCCTGAGATGCTTGGCACTTGAGGCCCCCATTCTGCAGACAGTGACCTGAGCCCCCGACGGGCAGCTATGAGCAGCTGTGAGTGTGTGTCCTACTTGTCCTGGGCAGGTGGACCTCTGCGTCCCAGGCTGGACCCTCCGGCTGCTACCACGCCACCAGCCCAGCAGTCTGGTCATCCTTATACGTGACCCACCCCCGCCCCCAGCTCTGGCTCTTTCAGGATGAACCTCAAGAACTTGGCATGAATGAAACACTCTATGCCCGGCAGTTCCCCCACTGTTTCCGAGACCACCCATGGGGGTCTTGGTGCCAGTTGTGGCACATGCTAGGTGTGGTGTCCACATCGTGGTGTCGTTGTGGTTTTGGATGGGGACAATTTAAAGCAGTCCCAGGGCAGGAATCCAAAGCTCCGCTCTGACTCTGGAGGGCAACAGGGCTTGCGTGTGTGGTCGCTGGGCCACCAGCGACCAAGTCCTGTGACTGTGTACAGGCCCCAGAATCCAAGATGGTAGCCCAGCGTCTGTGGCCCCGACACGGGCCACCCCTTGCTGGGTGGCTCTCCTTGGGGTCTGAAGTTGGTGCCATCAGGCCAGGGGAGGCCAGTGGCCAGAACCTCTGGGTTGGCCTGACCAGCCCCTGGGGTGAGCTAGACATTCCAAGGCCTCCTGGCTCCTCCCAAGGGGCCCCCGTTTCTGCTGGTGGCAGCGCTCTGGTTCTCCCAGCTCTGAGAAGGGTGCGTCAAGAACTGAGGAGGTCACGAGGCTGAGAAGGTGTCCCAGTGGCTGCCCGACCTTCCCAGACCTCGCTCCAGTCTCCTCTGGGCCAGCCCGCCTGTGGCCTGGTCTGCCGGCCCAAGTGTGGTCTGGCTCTCTGGCTGATCGAAGTTGGTCCCCACACAGCCCCACGTTCCAGGCAGAGCCACCCAGGGCCCCTTCGTGGGCTCTGGAAAGATCAACAAACAGCTCCAAGCGGTGGAAATTTCTCTGGCTCTCCAAGTCCAGACAGACAGGGCTGGGACAGAGAAGGCCGCCTCGGCAAACAAGCTGTAGCCTGTGTGCAGGGAGCTGCCCAGACGCCCTCAGCCGCCGGGAAGCCGGTAGAGACAGATGGCGTCTGTGCTAAATGGGGCAGAGCCCGCCGGCCGCCCACCCGGCAGAGAGAGGGAGGCCAGGAGCTGGGAGACAGGCCCCCGCCTTGCCGGGTGACTCTGGTGGGTCCCTCCCCTGTGGAGCCTGGGTCCTCACCGAGTGGGCAGGGGGCCTAGCCTGCTCCAGGTGGCTGTGACAGAAGGTAGACGACCAGGCACCCCTGCGCAGGCCGTCCTGGCATGGGGAGGTGAGCTGGGCTGGCTCGAGTTAGAATCAGAGTCTCAATCTGGATCCTTGGAGAACAGAAAGAGCTCATGTGTATCAGCACTTGTGTGCCAGACACGCCTCTCAGGGCTTTTCCTGCCGTGCCATCTCCTTGCCTGCTCTCCACAAATGATGCATTAGGCCATCATTATTCCCATTCTAGGGATGGGGAAACTGAGACCCAAAGAGGCTCTGTGGCAGTGCCAGGGAGAAACCAGGTCTCTGGCCCGGCTCTCCACACTGCAGTGCTCTTGCTGAACTTTGGGGAGGCCCCTCCAGGGATGCCTTCATCGGGAGTTTGATCATTTCTAGGCATCGTGCTTTAAGAGGAAAGAAAGAGAACTTTACATAAAGCTACAAGGGCACCTACTGCGTACTAGTCTCAGATTCTCCTCCTCTTTCCGCTCTTTCGCCACCTCCAGCATCACCTCCAGCATCAGCACCAGTATCACCTCCAGCATCACCTCCAGCATCACCTCCAGTAACACCTCCAGCATCACCTCCAGTATCACCTCCAGCAACACCTCCAGCATCACCTCCAGCATCAGCACCAGTACCACCTCCAGCATCAGCACCAGCATCACCTCCAGCATCACCTCCAGTATCACCTCCAGCATCACCTCCAGCATCACCTCCAGCATCAGCACCAGTATCACCTCCAGCATCACCTCCAGCATCACCTCCAGTAACACCTCCAGCATCACCTCCAGTATCACCTCCAGCAACACCTCCAGCATCACCTCCAGCATCAGCACCAGCATCACCTCCAGCATCACCTCCAGCATCAGCACCAGCATCACCTCCAGCATCACCTCCAGCATCAGCACCAGTACCACCTCCAGCATCAGCACCAGCATCACCTCCAGCATCACCTCCAGCATCACCTCCAGCATCAGCACCAGCATCACCTCCAGCATCACCTCCAGCATCACCTCCAGCATCACCTCCAGCATCACCAACATCACCCTTATCACATTTACTCGAATTTCCTGGGGACCCACTGTATGCAGGAAGTGAGGCCCGTGCTTTCCGAGCAGGGCTCCACTCATCTTCCCAGCACTGCTGGGATTTTTGTTTAGTTTTTACAGATGAGCAAAAGAAGTCTGGAAGCTCTTCGCCATGCCTGTCTGACTTTAAAGCGATGAGGGGAAGGGAAGGAAAGGGAAGGACGGGGAGAGGACAGTGACGAGTAGGGCTGTAGACGTCGCCTTGCTTACACCTCCGCCGGGAAGGGGCCACGTGGCCAAGGCCTTGAGTCGCAGCGACCAGCCTCGGCGGTTGTGCTGTGGCTGGAGCTTTGAAATGGGCAAGGGATGAACGCTGCACCCCTTGTCGCCTGGTGTCTGCTCCCAGCCGAGCTCTGTGCTCCTCGGGCAGCGGGGAGTGTCTTCCTCTCTTCACTTGCTCCAGGCTCAGCCCGGCGCCTGTGCGTGGCGGCCATGGGCTCCCCTGGAACGGAAGGAGGGAGAAGCTCCGTGCTGCCAGGCTTTGCCATGAAGGCAACAGCTGGTCGTGGGCACTGCCTCCCCGTCGAGTCCAGGCTGTGCCAGGGCCGCCGAGGGCTCCAGCTCAGGGCCTAATGCTCGTGGAGGGGAGCGGGAATCACGGTTCAGCAGGGGTGGGGGCAGGGCCCCCCGCACAGCACCTCAGACTTTTTAGACTTCACCAGGACCCCCTCAGCGAGCAGGCAGGCTTCCTGCCTCACCCCCCAGGTGAAGCCCCTCAAGTCCAGATTGGGGGCCGCCCAAGCTCACCCAACAGAGCAGGTCTAAAATTCAGGTCTCCCCGTGGCCATCCGAGGGCCATTCCCACCCAGCCTGGACTTTTAAGAGGGGACCTTGGTCCCGGGACAAACCCTGGGTCCCAGCCCTCGGCTCTGTGCCACTCCACCCTGCCTGGGGTCCCCCCGTTGACCTCCAGGGGCCCGGCGGCAGCAGGGAGGCACCCATGATGGCTGGAGCCTTGTGTCTTGTAGAAAGGGTTGTGTGTGTCCTTCAAGTGTCCCTCTATCCACGCCCACCCTCATGACAGCCGGCCAGCAGAGTGGATGGTGAGAGGCGATGTCCCACCGCTAAACGACCCCCCCATTCCTGGAGCCCTCCTGTTGTCCTTGTCTGGACATCTCCAGGGCATGGTCGTCTCCCAGAGAGCACAGGGAAGGCAGCGGAGCCCACACGCTGTGTGGCTGAGGGAACAAAACCCCTAGAATTTCCAAGGAGAGCCACGTGAAGAGGGTGTTCGGGAAAGAGGGAGCCTCGGTGACACGGGACCTCAGGGGACCCAAGTCAGGCAGCCCTGGGGGATGGTTCCGGCCCACCGCAGATAAGCACATGGTGCCCCCTCTCCAGGGCGCCACCTCCTTTTCTGAAAAGAAGTCGAGGTCCAGAGTGGCCCCCTGCTCTGGCAGGTGTGAGGATCTGGGGTAGCCGTGCCTGTCAGGGCTGGACAGATGGAAGTTACTTTTCTGGAAAAATAGCCCCCCCTCCCTCCACCCTGCTTAGAGTCTCCTGGGGCTCCTCGTGGCCTGAGGGGGTCCCCGTCACTGTCCTGGCACTGAAAGACCGCTCAAGGCTGATCCCCACCTGTCCCTCTGCTGTCCTCCCCCACTCTTCCTAGTAGGGTGATGACCGATTTGTCCTGGTGTGCCCTGGACTTTCCCACATTTAGCTCTGCAAGTCCCATGGCCAGGAACCATCTTGGCCCGCACAGACCGGGCTGGCTGCTCACCCTATGGTCGTATGGACTGTGCGATGCTGCCCTCACAACCTGCTGCGGGGCGAGAGCACTTTGCCCCAGCGCTCAGTGCACCCCGGCTTTGGTATCTGAGTTCTGTGGTTAACGCAGCCCCACCCCGCCTATTTTCCGTTGCCGTTTCACTGCACCCCCTTTTCACACTGGAGACAGTGGAGGAACGCATAATGGGGTTCGCTGGAACCCAGGTGAGCAGAGGAATAAGTGGCTGTGAGCAAGGGTCTGGGGTCCTCTCCTCTCGGCCAGCGTGGGGGGAATTGGGTCCCGTGTAGATTTTTACCCAGATAAAATCGTTTGCAGCTCAGACCCCAAATGAGAAGTTGCACGTTATTGCAAACAGAGCTATACATGGCGCCCTCCGTGTACAGCGGCCGGGTACAGGCAGGTATGGGGCACGCCAGCCACAGGGGAATGAGGATTCCACCCATCCCTGCCTGTCCCCCAAATCTACATTGTCTGCAAGGCCTTCGTCCCGCCTCGTCCTGCCAGCCCTGCCCCCTCCCCTCCTGGTCCTCAGCTCCACCTTCCTGCGGCCACTCCCCAGAGTGTAGGCTGAAGCCCCGATGCGTCCCCTGCATCGGATCCCTCCCAGACAGTGAAGAGCAGGAGCCTTCTGGAGGTGCAGTGTCCCCATCCAGAGGAGTCCCACTAGCAGGGGACACTTTGAGGACAGAGCCGAGGAGATAGTGATGATGACGCCAGCAGCTCACGTGCATTCGGGTTTTGGAGTTTCTGGTCCCATGGGCCTCACAGCAGGGGATGGGCACAGGTGACAGGTAAGGAAGGAGGGGGTGCCCAAGGGACGAAGTGGACCACCCTAGGTCACGCAGATGGGAGTCCTGCCACTGTAACCCAGGCCACTTTTTCTTTTTTTCTTTCTTTTTTTTTTTTGCAAGGTTTAATTTGGTATTATTTCACATTTGCAGAAAAGTTGCAAGGATGGCTCAAGGGCCTGCTGTATCCCTCCCCCGAAACCCTAATACCCCGATTCCCCAACGGTTTACATTGGTCCCATTTGCACTCTGACTTTCTCTCTATACATAGACTGTGTGTACATATGTTTATGTTTATATCTCTCACATATATCACTCCCACATTCCCCCTCTGACTCATTTGAGAGTGAGTTGGGGACATGATGCCCCTTGACCCCCAGACACTTGTGTGTGCCTTTCTAAGGACAGGGACATTCTCTCACACAACACAGGACGGCTGTGGAAATCAGGGCAGTTGCATGATGCCACACTGTTCTCTCACCCACCACCCCTGTTCAAATGTCTTCGCTCACCCCACTCTGTTCTCTGTGGCCATTTTTCCACCTGTGCAGCATCCTGGCCAGGACTCAGGTGCACTCAGGCTCTCTAGTCTCCTTGGGTCTGGACCAGTCTTCACTGGGGCAGCCCCGGCGTGTCCGTGCAACTCCAGGCCACCCCATTGCCCCCAATCTCCTCCTCACCACTCCATCCCGCAGCCGCTGACCACCAGCTGGCCCCGGGTGTGAAGGTGGGGCCTCCTACCTTCTCAGTCCTTTGGGGGCCGTGATGACACCCCTGAGACTTGTGGGTGCTAACGTGGACCGCGCCCATCGGTACAGGACTCCAGCAGATGGGAGTAACACTCCCCAGATCTGAGAACCTTCAAAGGCTCTGCTCTGGTGCAATGCAGGCAGGGCCTTGAAGGGGTCCTCAGAGCCCTCGTACCCCCTTCCCCACCTTCTGCCCGGAGGAGATGCTCAAGTGTCCCCAGGCTCTGCAAGGACCATCCTGGGGCCCACTGGACACCACCCCCCAACTCTACCCTAGGGTCCTCAAGGCCACCCCCGATGGGGCCGGAAGAGGCATCCAGGTTCCAGGCTGCTCTGAGAGGGGCCAGGCTCAGCATGGAGCCCCGCGCGCATGGAGGAAGGGCAGGAAGGCTCCCGCTGAGGTCACTGTGGCTCCCGGGACCCCTCTGCTCGCCGCTTGTTCTTGGGTTCATTCGTTCATCCATTCATTCGCGTGCTTGGTCAGTCAGCCCGTCATTATGGAGAAGCGTCCCCGTGAGCCGGCGCTGGGCAGGGAGCTGAGGGTCCTGAGCCGGGAGGACCGGGCTCTCTGAGCTCACACTCTCGTGGGGGCAGCAGGCAGGCAGGCAGGGTCCGCAGCAGGCTGGGCCACCTCGAGGGAACCTGCGGCCTCCCCGCCCGTCTCTGCCGTCCGGCTGTTCCTCCTGCCTTTCCTGCGGGTCCCTCTGGGTCCACAGCGTGCGCCGTCTCCGCCCCAGGGGGCTCAGGGCCATCTCTGAACATCCACAGGCTGTCCTGCTCCCCATACAGCTTCCATCCAGGTGTTTCCACGGAACCCCCTTGAGCCTCTGGAACTTGTTCAAAGAGTGAGTGTATGAATGAGTAAATGAACGAACGAATGAGTGAGTGAGCCCTGGGGAGTCAGGCAGCCTGGCTCTGTCTTGCGTCTGCTGTGTCCCTGGGCACGTTGCTTCCTCGTTCAAGCCTCTTGCCCAGCTCCCGGCCACGCTCACAAGGTTCAGGGCCACGCCCTCCAGCCCCTCACTTGCTGGTGGGCCTGGGTCTTTCCCGCTGAACTTTGGATGTGGGTTTTGGCAGAGGCGGGGTGGGAGGAGCTGGGGGGGCCCTGTGGGGCGGGGGCAGCAGACCAGGGGCCAGGTGGGGCGTGGGCTGGGGCTGGGGGCTTGGTTGGGGCAAATTACAAAGACCTAGGAACATGGCTTTTATGATTTCAAACAGAAGCTCGTTTCCCACTTTGGTTTTGAAACAGCGTGGAGATTTGGGGCGATTCCCTACCCAGGGCCCTACCGCCCACCCTTCACGCTGGCTCCTCTGTTGAAAGACTGGGTCAGTCGCTGGGGTCAGAGGCTTAGGCCCCTTGGAGCGGCCCCTCCCCCCACCAGAGGTTGGCTGGGAAACCGGAGGCTCGTCTCTGCTGCTTCCGCGCCTACTGAGCTGCGGGACCCACAGCTTTGGGCGCCCATCCCCGATCAGCCAGTCCCTGGATGGAGGCCCCGCCCCACCTCTTCCGGAACATGACCTCTGCCAGCACAGACAGCACGAATGGTGGCCGCCCAAGGAAGCCCCGAGATGCTGGTCCATTCCCTTGGCTCGGTGGGAAGGAGGGTCCAGAGCGGGACCCTGATTGCCCCAGGTCACCCTGTGCATCCCCACAGCACTGAGATGGGCACCAGGTCACTCATCCCCGGCCTGAAGGTCACCCCCAGCCATCGCTCTCCCAGGGGTCTCTGGGAAAAGGCCCCAGCCATGGGAGTCCCCGCGGGCAGGGAGAGCCCCGCCCTTTCCGTGTGGCCATTGCAGGACATGACCTCATCCCTCACGGGGCAGCTCGGCCCCAGGCCAACAGATTGTGCTGGGAATGTGCTTCCTGCCGCTCAGATCCATCACAGAGGAGCTCAAACCGGGCCCAGAGGAGCGGGTCCCACGGCCTCGGCCTCGGCCAGTGCCATCCTGGGTGGCCGGGGGGCTGGGCAGGCCCTCTGGGACCAATGGTGCTGACCCACCTTGGCCCTGGCTCTCTGGCCCACCACAGCAGAGGCGAGGAAGGGCAGTGGGGGGCGTGGGGGCCTCTGCTGAGCTGCAGGAGATCTGCAGGAAACAGACACACCCAGTGGAAGCGGCTGGGGAGAGAGCATCACCGCCCCCCCCCACCGCGCCCCACCCCATCCACAGCGGGTGCCCGAGGGGCGGGGCTGGGGGAGGAGCCTCATGGCCTGAGATGCCCTTTCCTGGGCACCAGGGGCTGCTGGGGAGAAGCCCATAGTGAATCTGGCCAGGTTCCCCCCACGTCGTAAAGGTGCTGGGGCCTGTGTCACAGCCAAGCGAACGGGTGACAGCAGGAGTTCCATCCTTCCAGGGCCATCCGGCCACCACCCCCAGAGGCAACATGCATGCTGTCTGCTGCCTGGTCCCGTGTCTCCAGGTTGGGTGTGGGCCCCAGGAGATCAGGGTCCTGCCCCAGCTCAGCCACTAACTCCCGGGTGCTGGCCTTCAGTGTCTGTTTCCTCCCTTGCACAGAACATGCCCTGGCCCTCGTCGCTCCCTGTGTGAGTCTGCTTGGGGCCCTGTAGTGAAGGCCCACCGGCCAGGCAGCTCAAACAGCAGACACTCACTGTCCCCAGTCCTGGAGGCTGGAAGCCCAGATCTCGGTGTGGGCAGGGCTGGGTCCTCCCAAGGCCTCTCTCCTCGGTGTGCCGATGGCTGTCTCCTCCCTGTGTCTTCACAGGGTCGTCCCTCTGTGTGTGCTTGTGTCCTGACCTCCTCTTCCTATAAGGACACTATTCCTATGGGATTTGGGCCCACCACCCATGACCCCATTTTAATTTTGCACCTCTTTAAAGACCCCATCTCCAAATACAGTCACATTCTGGGGTGCTGGGGGTAAGGACTCCAACATATGAATTTGCTCGTAACCTCCCCCCCCCAAAAAAAGCAGAAGACAGTGCCGTTGGCTCATCCCTTGTGCATTTATCCCACAGATGTTGGTTCAGTGCCCTCTGCATGCAGTGGTGAGGTGTCTACAGTGGTGGACAAGATGGAAGGAAAGGTGGAAAGAGACAGGAAACAACGAGCCAAAGGTCACGTGTCTGGGGTCACCTTGACCCCTTTCTTCTCTTACCTCTCACTTCTGATGTGCACACCCAGCCAGCCCTGCTTCCCGGACTTGGCCGCCTCTGGACGCTGCCACCACCCAGCCCACCATGTCTGGAGCCCAACCCCTGTGGGAACCCCTGCTGGCCCCCTCAGGCCCTTCTCAGCCCAGCGCCAGGGGTCCTATCACATCTGCATCAGATTATGTCACGTCTCTGCTCAGAACCCACCTGCGGCTGCTTATTCCCGCCAGAAAACACACCCAAGTCCCCACGATGACCTCTAAGTCCCTACGCGGGTGGCCGCTATGACCCATCTGTCCTGGTCTCCACTGCTCCCGCCCTCTCACCTGCTCCAGCGCACTCACCGCCTCCTCGCTTTTTGAACTGGCAAACGCGCTCCTGCCCCAGGGCCTTTGCACTGGCTCTTCCCCCTACCTGGGATGCTCTTTCCTCAGACGCCACCTGGCTCTTCCCCTCACCTTTTTCAAGGGAGGCCGTCCTTGACCACTTGATTTAAATTGCCCTCCCGACCCTCTGGATTCCCTTTCCTGTTCTAACACTTATCACCTGCAGGTCGTATCATTTTCTTCATTATTTTGCTTGTTGTCTGTCTCCCCAAGGACAGAAAGTTTCATCTGTTTTCTGTACTGCTGGATGCCCAGCACCTGAAATAAGCCTGGTATTCAATCAATAGTTATTTGTGAATGTATCTGTCAAGGAATTATTTTGCTTTTCCTCAAGGGTCAGCAAATGGTTTCTGTAATGGGCCAGATAGTAAATATTTTCAGCTTTCTGTCACACTATCTCCGTCAAAACTAACCAACTCTGCCATTAAAAAGCAAAGCAGCCAGAGGCAATGTGTACATGAATGGGCGGGCCATGTTCCAATAAAACTTTACAAAAGCAGGCGAAGGGCCGGATTTGGCTGTGGGCCGCAGTGTGCAGAGCCCTGGTGTATCTGGTGAGCCAGTGACTGACCTGTACTCACTCACATACACTCTCCCTGACACCCACTCCCATCCTGTGCACAGTACAGGTGTATTCTCCCCTCCCCCACGTCTGTGCCATCCATAAACTTCCAAGGCCATTAGGGCATTCACAGCCCTCAGGTCTTAGCATCTTTTGAGTCCCCAGGGAGGCGGCTGGCCAGGGATGATTGTCCCCACTTTGCAAATGGCAAAGGTGAGGTGCAGCAAGGTAAGTGGGCTCACAGGGCCACAGCTGGAAGGCGTGGTGCGCTCTCCCCTCCCCACTCTTTCCCTGCCTTCTGATGCTCCCAGACCACCTCCCTTTTCTTCCCTCTCGGCCGGACCCAGCCACCCCTCTGGGATTCCACTCAAGCCCTCACCCCATCGTGTGCCCTGAGTCCTCTGTCCTCCAGGTGGGCCTGCCCAGTCCCCCAGAGCTTCTAGGAGAGATGCTGAGTCCTGAGCCTTAGAAGAAACGGCCAATTCATACACGAGCTGCTGTCGAGTCCTCTCGGTCTCCTGGCTGGTGCTGGGGCCCCTTCTGGGGCTGGACCTTGCCTGTGACTTGGAAGGTCCCAGTTACATGCTGGACACAAGTGGTGTTTGCGCGGGGCCGCCCGGCCTCTGCTCCTCTCTCCACGTCACCCCACTCTGCTGTTTCTCTGCTCAACCTTGTCCCACATACGGCCAAGGGCGGGTGCCCAGCCCTGACTCTCCACAAGCTTTTCGTGGAAGTTCCACGTCACCATCGGCAACTGCCTCTGTGTCTCTTAAGTTCAGATTCTTAAAGAACCAGCCCAACAGGCCACCGGTCAGCCACAGTATTCACTCGGCTCACGTGTCCCTCTGTGGCCCAACCAGCCTTGGCCACAGAGCAGGGTGGGTGACATATCACTGAGGGGTCCCCTAGCAACCGATCACACATGGCTAATTCCAAGACCCTGGGTGACTGGGTGGCCTAACACCAGCCTCGGGGTCAAGAGATCAGTGGCATCAGACATCTCCTAGAGGGATCCCAGGGCCATAGGAGCTGGGGACCCTGACACGTTCTGCTGACATGACAATGGCCAAGAAGATCTCCCTTATCTTAGTTTTCTGGGGCTTCTGTAAACAAGTTGGGTGGCTCACAACCACAGAAATTTATTCTCTCATGGTTCTGGAGACCAAATGTCCAAAATCGGTTATATTGGCTAAAATCAAAGCATCACAGGGCCACGCTCCCACTAGAGGCTCTAGGGGAGGGGACTTCCTTGCCTCTCCCAGCTCCTGGGGGCCGCAGACATCCTTGGCTTGTGGCCGCATCCCTCCAGTCCCTGCCTCTGTCTTCGTATGGCCTCCTCTGTGCCTGGCTCAAAATCCCCCTGCCCGTCTCTTACACGGACACTTGTCATTGAAGGTAGAGCCCACCTGCATAATCCAGGGTGATCTCATTTCAACTCCTTAATTTAAGCAGGGAGCCCTTTCCTCAAGGGAGATCTCAGAGTCCCATCTCCATGACAACTGACAAAGTATTAACATCCAGCATAGATGACATTCGACAAACTGTAAGAAATCCCACTGATAAAATAAGAAATGTAGAGAAGCAGCGTGGATGGCCATGTCAGCCGAAGCAGGGAAGTGCAAAGTCAAACAATGCAATGTCATTCGCACCTCCCATCCTTCCTCCCAGATTTACAGAAAGTGAGTCTGTCTGACAGTAGCAAGTGTGGCAAAGATGGAGGGAAATGGGAACTCACTCACGCTCCACCAGAGTGATGGGTGTGGTCACTGTGGACAGCACTGTGGCCTTGCCTGGTGGAGCTGGGACTGTGTCATCCTCTGACCCCACAACTCCACTCAGAAACCCTCGCCCACACTCACATGGAGACCAGCGTGAGACTGTCCACTGCAGCATTTTTTTTATTGTTGAAGTCTAGTTGATTTATTGAATACAATGTGTTAGTTTCAGGTGTACAGCAAAGTGATTCAGTTATACATATATGTAGATATATTCTTTTTCAGATTCTTTTCCATTATAGGTTATTACAAGACACTGAAGGGACTTCCCTGGCGGTCCAGTGGTTAAGAATCCATGCTTCTACTGCAGGGGGTGCAGGTTCAAGCCCTGGTCAGGGAACTGAGATCCTACCTGCCGCACAGCCTAAATAAATACAATTAAAAAAAATTAAGACACTGAATATGCTCCCTGTGCTATGCAGTAGGTCCTCGTGGTTTATTTTATAAATATATAGTAAAGTGTATCTGTTAATCCCAAGCTCCTAATTTATCCCTCCCCGACCCTTTCCCCTTTGCAAACTATAAATTTGTTTTCTATGTCTGTGAGTCTGTTTCTGTTCTGTAAATAAGTTCATTTGTATCATTCTTTTAGATTCCACATATGTGATATCATATGATACTTGTCTTTTGATTTACTTCACCTAATATGATCATCTCTAGGTCCATCCATGTTGCTGTAAATGGCAATGTTTCATTCTTTTCATGGCTGAGTAATATTCCATTGTATATATGTACCACATCTTCCTCATCCATTCATCTGTTAATGGGCACTTGGGCTGCTTCCATGTCTTAGCTCTTGTAAGTAGCGCTCACGTCATTTTTAACGTGACGTGTGGAAACAGCCCAGATGTCCATCCACAGGAGAACTGGGCTGTTTCCACACAATTACATACGATGCAATAGTGGGAAGGAAGGAATGAGAGGCCCTTGTATCAACACGGGTGACTCTCACTGAAGTAAATGGAGGCTAAGGGGATGTGACCTCGAAGGCAAGGTGTGGTCCTGGACGGCATCCTGGAGCAGAAGGATATTAGTGGAAAAACGCAAAATCTGATGAGAGTCTGAGATTTAGGTAATAGTGTTGTGCTGATGTGAATTTCTTACTTTGGATGAGTGGACTGTGGGTCTCTGATAAGATGTTTACACTGGGGGAAGTTGGGTGAAGGGTATAGGGGACACCGCCCTGCTCCCTTGCCCCTAGCCAGCCCTGAGCTCTCATCTCCAGGCCCCGCCCTGAGCCCCCTGGACCTTCTGCCCTCACTTAGGACCTCGCTTGTACCCAGCCCCACGTCCTCGCTCTCCTGTCCCCTGCCCTGACTTTTGCTGCTAAACCAGGTGAAAGGGCAGCCACGTAGCACATGGGTAGGAGTGGCCCTCTAAAGGTCGGGGGTGTCCATGGGTGTGTGGACGGGTGGCCACCTGGGCATTAGTACCCAGGGGAGATGCTTCCTCTGCTTAGAGAGGGCGGGTGGGAGATGGTGCAGAGGCAGAGAGGTCCACAAACACTGCCCGTTCTCCTTTTACAAAGCGATGCATCTCATGAAAGAAAACGTGAAAAATGCAGAAAAATTTTAAAGCAAATGAGAACACTAACCGCAGCCGCCTCCCCCCCTCCCCATTCACCACCAGTGGCTCAGACCCTGAGGTTTCCTCCGTTTCCTTGAAGGGCAATTACTAGGACAAAGTGGACGAATAATTAAAGGCCCGGTGGCCAAGGCTTGACCCAGTGTGGAGCGCGTGCCCCTTTCCCTGCAAGGGGAGGGGATGCTTTCTGTTTCATTTTTTGCAAGAATCCTATAGCGCCAACATTCAACAGCTCTTGACCCAAGTCACTCTGCCCAGAAGCGCATCACTGGTTCTGAGACTCGGTTCATTTCTCCCACGTGCCGGTCCTCTCTGCAAGGAGGCACGTTCCCACTCAGCAGGGACGGCGGTGACAGCCCCTGAAGACTCAGTTTTCCCCGTAGCTGATCTGATCTGATCAAACTGCCGTTGTCTTGTGACCATCTGGGGAGGAGCAAACACCTGTAGGTGGAAAGGACTTAAGGTCCCACGAGAGGAAGAAATGCATCTGTGGGGGTCGAGGGCCGGGAGCAGGGACTCCCTGTATCACCAGGGGCTTACGGCCCTGTTCCTAGGCCTGATGTTACTCTCACAGCTGATCCTGCAGTGACTGCCACATTTCTGGTCTGTCCCCTCCGTTGGATCTTTTCTGCAGAGAAATTCGCAGCTCAGGGCTGCGTTTCCTGGTGCTAGACGTGGAATGGGCAGCCGTTCGCCTGGCAAGGAGCTAAGGTGGGAAGCATGTGTTGGCTGGATGGGGAAAGTGTCCTAGCATCCCCTCTCCAAGGCTTCATTGCCCCATCTGTAAAAAGGAGCAAGTAACCCCAACCTCATAGAGCTGCTAAGGGCAAATTTTTATAGAGGCCTTAAGGCTTTTAATCCCGAAAGCCCCAAACTTCCTTTGCTGCGTTCCACTACTGGGAAAAAAGTTGAGCCTGTATTCCCCCCAAAATATGTATTTCTTTGTTTTAACGTGTGTTCATGTACTTCTACCAGACCAATAAATGACAGAAAATTAGAAAACATAAGAATATGGAAATTTTAAAGAATGAGTTTTTAAAAATCTACCAGTTCAATTTCTTTAAAGGTTAAAGGACTCATGAAGTTTTCTATTTCTTCTTGAGTTATTTTGGATACCTTGTATTTTTTTTAAAGGACTTGGCTGTTTCCTCTGTATTTTCAGATTCATTAGGCATGTAGTTTTCCTTCAGATGCACTATTTTGTAAACAATTTCTAGTATACCTGATTTCTCCCCTTTTTTATCTTGTTCTTTTTTTATTTTCATCTTCTTTCCCTAGCACGTAGTCCGTCTTGCTAAAGCTCTGTCTATTGTCAAAAAAGTTACTGGTAGGCTTCCCTGGTGGAGAAGTGGTTGAGAGTCCGCCTGCCGATGCAGGGGACGCGGGTTCGTGCCCCGGTCCGGGAAGATCCCACATGCCGCGGAGCGGCTGGGCCCGTGAGCCATGGCCGCTGAGCCTGCGCACCCGGAGCCTGTGCTCCGCAACGGGAGAGGCCACAGCAGTGAGAGGCCCGCGTACCGCAAAAAAAGGGGAAAAAAAAAAACAGTTACTGGCTTTGTCCACCCTCTCTGTTGTTTCCTGTTCTTCTATTTTATTAATGTTTCCTCTGATTGTTACTTCCTTCTTTTTACTTTCATTGGTTTTATGCTTTCTTTTTTCTGTCTTGTTGAGTTGGTCACTTAACTTTGTAAAAGTTTTGTCTTTCTTTTTTTCAATGTTAGCATTCTGGACCTTAATTTTTCTCGATCTATCACTTTTGCTGCATCCCACAAATGTTGATAGGAAGTATTGCATCATCTTTTAATTACAAATATCATGTCATTTCCATAATAATTTCTTCTTTTTTCTTTGAGTTATTTAGAAGTATGCTCTAAAATCTTCACCTGTATAGGGGTTTTTGAATTATCATTTTGTTATTGATTTGTAACTTAATTTCATCATGGTCAGAGAACATGTTCCATGTTATATCATTTATTAGAATTTGTTGAACTTGCTCTTTGGCCTAGTTTTCATAAATATCCCACATGTTCTTGGATACACAGAATTTGTATTTTTTTCATTGTTGGAGGCAGGTTATGCTTATGCCTGTCAGTTCACAGTAGTTTAGCTTATTTTAATTTATTTAACAAACCCTTGGAAAGTGCTAACAATGGACCAGAAATTGTCCTAAGTGGTTTATAAATACTGAGTCATTTACTCCTCATGGAACCCCTCTAAGGGCAATACAGTTGTTACACCATTTTAGAGATAAGGACATTGAGGCACAGAGAGGTTAAGTAATTTTTCTGAAGTCAAACAGACAGCCTGTAAATGACAGAACTGGGATCTAAACCAAGTAGCTTAGCCAGAATTTATCCTCTTGAACACTAGTCTATGCTATGATATTCTAAACTCCTATATCCTCATTAATATTTGTCTGCTTGGACTATCAAATATTGAAATTGGAACATTAAAATATCTCTCCATAATCATGAATTTGTTTCTTTTTGTAATTACACCTGTTCTGCTTTAGATATTTTTAAGACCATACAATTGAATGCAAATAAGTTCAGAATTGTTATAGCTTTCTGGTAAATTGTGCCTGTCATTCACTAGTATTTTTTATCTTAAAAGCCATTTAGTTCGACATTAATGTAACTACATTAGCTTCTTTTTGGTTAGTTTTTGTTTGATACATATTTTTTCAGCCTTTTAATTTCAGTCTTTCTCTATCCTTATGTTATAGACGTCTTTTGTAAAAGCATAATAGCTAGATTTTGTTTGTATCTAAACAGTTCTCACAAACTCTGTCATTTAACTTATGTTTTTGATTCATTTACATTTATTGTAATTAATAGGCTGCTAGGAATAATTGTTACCATTCTTATTTTGGGCTTTTTGGCATGCTTCCCATGATTCTTTTTTCTTTTCTTCTTATTTTAAGATCAGTTGAAATTTTATTTATTCTTTTCTTACCCCTTACTCACTTGGAAGTTATATAAATAGACTTCTAATCTGTTGGTGGTTAACTTACAATTTTTAACATGCATGTTTGACTTAATTAAGCATAAAATTAATATCTCCACCAATTGCTGAGGAATATAAGGACCTTACAATGCTTAACTCACAGTCTTCTCCTTATTTTGTAATTTTGTATCCAGTATTATTTCCATATCTTTCAAATTATATATTTTATTATACTAATTATATTTTATACAGCAATGCTTACTTAGATTTACTTATGTGCTCATCAAATTCTATCTAATTTTTCCAGATTAGTATTTCTTTCAGCAACAGTCTATAA
The DNA here is from genome assembly GCF_963455315.2 of Globicephala melas. Lineage (NCBI taxonomy): Eukaryota > Metazoa > Chordata > Mammalia > Artiodactyla > Delphinidae > Globicephala > Globicephala melas. The sequence goes on from NC_083321.1 coordinate 4,077,387, forward strand.
GTGGTAAATTCTATTTTTTGTCCAAACATCTTTATTTCACCCTCATTATCTTAAATGATAGTGTATCTGCTCCGTAAGGCTCATTCGACCATGATTTTCACTCAGCCTCTCTAAGTGTTATTCCTACTGTCTTTGGCTTCTCTTGTTACTGTCAGCTTAATTGGGCTCCTTTGTATGTGACCCACTTTGTTTTTCTATCATATTTCTGTAACTTCTGAAGTATCAGCCTCTGGAATCCAGATTTCTGGCTTGCTAACTCCACGAGACCACAGCCATGCTCCTACCCTTGCTCCTTCTGCTCTCTGGACAGGAATCCGGGTGATTGAAAGGCTCAGCTGGTTTGCTTCTCTTCTCCTTCTCCTTGGCATCACGGTCCTGTGCTGCCTGGTTTCAATGTCTTAAAAACCATTGTTTCATACATTTAGTCCCATTTTCTGGTTGTTGCAATATATGAGTAAATCCAACCTTTTTTCATCACCACGGCCAGGACAGAGAATTCCTGAACCCCGAGCTTTCGTTTAATTTTTTATTTCTAGTAATTCTATTTTGGCTCATTTTGAAATATGTCTGTTTTATGTTCACGGTGGCTTGTGATTTTCTTAGGTTTCAAGTCCTTCCTGTAGCTCCTTGAACAGTAAAAACGTATCATTTTATAGACTCCACCTGAGGCTATGGTTTCCTTTAGGGTTGTATACTTGTACATACCGATTCTACTCCTGGTGGATGGTTTCCTTTGTGTTTGCAATTTTCAATTGTGAACTCATCTTCAGTGGGGCTTTGTAGAAATCCTAAATGGCCTTGAAGTCTCCCTGGTGAGGCTTTGGGTCTGATTCATCTAGATGGCCCAGGGGGGCCCTGGTTCAGGCTCACTCACTGTGGTCCTTCCTTGGCTTGAGGGTTTCCAAGCCGTAAGGTAAATATATTGAACTCTGAGCACGCTGTGAAGACAGAGCAATGCTTATGCATTCCCCGTGGAGGTGTTTTTCCTCCTCTGTCCGCTCCCTTTTCACTTCCCCCAGGCAGAGGGTGAATGCATCTCCCACTCTCTTCTTGGGAAGGAAGCACTTTGGGAACCTCAGCTGCATGTGGGGTCCACAGTGCCAGCTCTCTGTCCCATGTGGGATGGGAGCCTCATCTCTGGTGTCTTCCTGGGTGTTGGAACCCGGCCTCTGGGTCACCACGACCAGCTAACCCTCCTGGTTCTGCTACAGCATCACCTCATGAGCTACCAGCCCTGGTTTCAGTTCTGTCTCCATTTCTGCACCCCTACCCCCTGCCCCAGGATTTCCCTTGCTTTCTTGTGCTCTCACCTGTGCACTTAAAAGTGTATTCATTCTCATTCACACAACACTCTGAATAGTGCATAGAGGAGAGCTTAGCGCTAATCTATATTCCACATTGCTGAAAGCAAATGATTTTCATTTACTATCCACTATGCTCTCATGAGGTTGGTGCTATCATTGTGCTGTATTTATAGACAAGGAAACTGAGGAACAGAGAGGTTAGGCAACTCATCCCAAAGTCCACAGCTAGCAGAGGTAGAAGAAACGAGGATTTGAACCCAGCTGCCTGGTGCCAGAGCTCAGGGTTTTTCCACCGGGGGTACTGCTTCCAGGGCCCCAGGGTGCTGTCAGCGAGGGCTGCCAAATAAAATAAAGGATGCAGCTAGGTGTGGCCTGCCACCAATGGAGATAAGAAGGAAAGGACATCTCACAGCTTCTGGGAAACTTCCTCAGACGGCAAGTGACATGAACCTTCTTCGACACTCCATCCCATGCGGTATTTGGGACATACTAAAAATTAGTTGTTATTTTTCTGAAATTCTAATGTACCTGGGTGTTTTGTATTTTTCATTTGTTAAATCTGGTAGCCCTGCTGCCAGCTGAGGTTGGGACTGTCAGGCTGACCCCAGTTGGGCTGATGCTCACTTCTGAGCCCTCTCGGACCTGACAGCTCAGCCTTGGTGGCTGAACTCTCTCCATCCATCTGGTCAAGGGGCCAGACCCCGTCCCCCACAGGCTGTCCACCCTACCCCTCATCCAGGTGCTCAACTTGCACCTAAGCAGCCCAGGCATCTGTGAAGGCTCCCGCTCACTGCTGCCTGGAGAGGGCAGGACCTCACGATCAGCTTTGTCCAAGCGGGGGCTTCTCCCTGGAGAAGGGAGGACACTCCCCACCGTGTGGAATACAGGGGAGAGCCCTGGATTCGGAGTAGTTATGAGAACCAGCCCCTGTAAGGAGAAGGAGCCAGGGTGGGGTAAGGGGTAGGGTGAGCCTCAGTCTGGGCACATTCCCAGCTGTACCCTGATCTCCCACACATGACCAAAGCCAGGGCAATGTGGAGGGAGTATAAACTGTGCTGGCCTTTCTAAAGCACAATTTCTCAATTCACATCCAGGGTCAAGTGTATCCCCTTTGACTCAGCATTTCTACTTCTGAGAACTTATGCTACTGAAGTGTTCCAACCAAGTTCAGAGAGGCTTAGCTCAGGGATGCTCACCCCGGCATGGGTTTTGATACCGGGAGACCGGCAATGGTCTAAGCGTCTGTCGATCCTGGTGGAACCATCAAACCTCTGTGTGAGGCCATCTTTAAAAATGATCTTGTGAATCTCTATGGACATGGGATGATACCTGCGATCTGCTTTTGAATGAAAAAGGTGAGCAACACGAGAGCAAACATCCTGCTTCCCTACGTTGTGACATTGTTTACCTGTGTGTGAGGGTGTGTACACTGACGCTGCAAGAGGGTGAAGGACGCATGTTCACAGAGACGGCAAATGTAGTATTGGCGGGACTGCTGGCTGCCCCCAATATCCATCCGCCCTTCCTTCTTCTTTGGTAATGGAACCTGCACTTTGTAGCTGAGCAGATGGCTCACCTATAATAAAGGCCTTATATCCTAGATTCTCTTGTAGCTAAGTGTGGCCATGTTACCAAGGGGAGATAAAAAAAGAAAGAAAGAAGTAACATATTGCAGCTTCACGAAATCTTTCTCAAAAGGCAAGTGGCACGCACCTTCTCTGTCCCTTCTTCCAACCTTCTGGCTGGAACATGGATGTAATGGCTGGAGCTCCAGCTGCCATCCTGGACCAAAAGATGAGGGCCACACCTCCAGGGTGATGGCTCAGGGAACAGGAAAGGGCCTCACTCTCTGAAGGCTTTGTAGGGAAGATCCACCTCCCATCCATTTCTAGACTTTTGCATGAAAAAGAAATCAATTCCTATCTTATTGAAGCCACTGCTCTTTGGGAAGCTGTCTGTTACTCACAGCTGAACTAATGATTAGTCACTCACCCTGACTAACCCAGATAGTTATTTCGGCTGGTGAGACTTCTGGGGATTTCAATTTTCTTTTTAAATTGTTGTTTTGGTTCTTTTAAGTTTGTGCCTTGGACATTTGCATATCATTTATGTGATTTTTAGAAAACTTTTACTTTTGAAGCAAATAAGAAAGAAGGAAAGAAAGCTGATATATATACAGCCTCTATGAACGCCAAGCAGCATTCTGAAAACTTTACATAAACTATCTTCTTTGGTCCTTGCAACGTCCCTGTGGGGCGTGTCACTACCCCCACTTTACGGAAGGGGAAACCGAGGCACGGCTCAGGTGAGTTTTCCACGCTCACTCAGCTAGTCCGTGACACTGGGCAGGCAGCCCGGCCACAGAATCCATGACCTTCAACACTACTCTGCCTGCCTCCCTGGGGTGCTCCAGCCTCAGAGGCTACGCTGCCCCCACCCCTTACTCTCTCCTTTGCCACCATCTGAGGCTCTTACCTGGAAGGTGCCTCGACTTGGGCCTTTGCTGTGCCCACCGGGCTGAGGAGCTGGGGATCGAGACTTTGCAGGCCTTGCTTGTTCTGCTCTCATCCAGCAGGTAGGTTTGAGTGCCCACCCTGGGCCTGGCTCCGGGCTGGGCCCTGAGAGGCAATGGCGATCAAGAAGCCATGAGCCCTGGGTACCCAGCCTACTGGGGAAGATGATCATTAAATAGATAGTCCTATACATCAGTGTGACGTGGCAATTCCTATAGAAGAGGGTGCAGGGGGGCTGTGAGGGTGACCCCGGTCAAGGAAATCAGAGGAGGCTGCTCTGGGAAGTGACACATGACCTGGGACCTGAGGCAAGAACAGGAGTTACCTGAGTGAAGGGGTGAGGAGGAGAGATCCACTAACCGGAAGGAGTGGAGTGTGCAAAGGCCCTGTGAGAGGAAGAGCTCCAGGCGCACCCACACGTCTGCTCATTAGATGCCCAACACAGCCCTGCCTCCCCCGACCCCCACCCATGAGACGGACAGTCCTACGTTCTCCCCTGAGGCTGGAGGTCACAGGTCTGTCTCTGGCTTCCCGCCAGGGAGCCCTGAGCCGTGTCTGGCCTGGGGCCACCTGCAAAGAGGGAGGGAGATCCAGAAAATCAGCCCCCTGTCCTCCCACCCACTGAGTGTCTCCACCACCCTCGGTGCCTTCCAGATGAGGGCTGGGCCATCAGCCCTCTCGGCTCTCCCACTCTCCCACTTAGGCTCCAAACTCCATGAGAAGCAGACATAGTACCCGTTTTCCGAAGTGAAAAGACTAAGGTTCCTGGGAGAACAAGGGGCTGGCTTGGGCATGCGGCCCCGGATGAGAAGTCACCCTGTCCCCTATGTGGCCAGTTGCCCAGATTCTGGGGCCAGTACTGCCCCAAGTCAGAGGGAGACCTCCAGCCCAGCCCTGACTCTCACTTTTCACTTCATTAAAATACACAGACACACACGGACACACACATTCATACACAAACACATAGAGACACACACACAGATACATACAGATACAGATACACAAACAGATATGCACAGCCACATAGAGACACACACACACAGATACACACACACACACACACACACACAACGTATGGCGGTACCCTTACGGCCTCCTGGTCGGCAGGGGGTATGAGCAGAACGTCTTGGGGAGGGGGCTGAATCCTGGTTCTGCTCCCCTCCTGCAGCATCCCTACCAGCCAGCATCCCCCTTCTGCTGGGTCCCCAGTTTCCTCATCTGCAGTGCGGTGCCCCAACGGTCCCCCACTCCTGGGGTTCCCTAAGGAGGACACAAGATGACACAGGAGGAGTTCTTGGAGCCAGGCCCCTGGCCCAGGGACAGCTCAGGACGAGGTCACTTGAAGTTATCACTCTGCCCTGTGACCTTGGCCCAGCCCCCATGGGGTCAATGCCCCTCCAAATCTGTCAGGGGGCACTGTGCCCAGCTGTCCTGGACCCTCCAGAGGCAGCAGGCTGAGGACACGGCTTCCCTCTCCCCAATTCCTCGTGCCCCTGGAGGCCGACCAAGCTAGGAGAGGGGACCACAGAGGCTCAGCTCCCTGGCCACCTGCATCCTTCGAGCTGCAGGACAAGATCATGCCGGAACTCCAGGGAAAGCCTGTTCTCGCCGGTGGAGGATGGGGAGGGGGCTTCTGCCGGCAGGGACCCCTTGCCCAGGGCTCAGCATCGCTGAGGGTGAGAAGCAGCAAAGGCAGATCCTGACTCTGCTTCCGTCTTCCACCGCTGCCGCCATGGAAGTGGCAAGGGCCCTGCCCCGAGCCCTCTGCCCTTCCGGCGTCCCCAGAGCCTCCCATAGGGGCCCCTGATTCCTGCCTTCAAAACCCCGGACGAACCCACTTTCTGGGGCCTTGAGGATGACCTGGGACCCCTTTGGGCCTGAGTCTCGCTAAATCCATGGATTCCTATTTAAAATGTCACATTCATCACCCACATCTTGCACCTAATTCATCTCTGTTACCCACCGCGTTATCTTTCTAATGCAGGCCACGCTGCCCAAACTTCCTGAAACATTCCTCTGACCCAGGGACCCTCCCTCTCCGTCCTTCAATGGCTCCCTGCTGCCCTCAGTCTAAACTCCAAGAACTCTGCCGCCCCAGAGGGGTTGGTGCCAGGAGATCATCCCACAGGCGGCCTCGCCTGTCGGGTTTCCCTGAAACTTCGACGTCCACCAGCCCCCAAGGGAAGGGGCGAGACTCTCAGTCTGTGCTCCCAGGAGCAGTTTCAAAAGAGTTTGTTTTCTTTCAAAACAGAATGTATTGAGCGTCCAGCTGACCAGTGAGTCTGAGGCCAGAGCAGAGGGAAGAGTTGTGACCACTGGGTGCGCTGAGTTGACATCATGGACGGGGCAGTGCCCGCAGGAGTTTGGCCGGATAATGAGCAGCTGGCAGCGCTGAGCCTGCCCGGCCTGGTCCACTCCCAGCCAAGCTTCCTGGGCTCCCAGTGGGTTCCGCTCATCCCGGGGCCATTGCTATGAGAGCAGTGATGACTCGGTCTGTGCCCTGTCTGCACTCCACTCGCCAGGGCTCTCCTGGGCAGACCTCCTCACTCCACACCTCCCAGCACGGGGGTCCTGGGGGCAGAGAGAACAGTAAGGTAGTTCCCATCTCTTGAGGGTGTATACTGTGCCCCAGCCATTTTCTCTTCTAAGCAACCCTCACTACAATTACCCTCACTTCACAAATGAGGAAACTGAGGTTCCCAATGCTTATTGGGGCCCGATAGTCCTTCCTTTCCTCCCGTTCCACTGCCAAGTAACAATTGCTGAGCTGGGCACGTGGCTTCCCGGCTAAACACTACATTTCCCAGATTCCCTTGCAATGAGCCATGAGTTCCGACCAAGGCAAGGTGAAATGGTATGTCTCCCCTCCTTCCCCATCTGGGACCTGAGATGGAAGCTACTTGCTGAGGACGGCTGAGCAGAAATGTGGAAGGAGTCTGGAGGCCTGCCTGACATTTTTCTGAGACGTTAATTTCACAATGGAGCCATTGTGTCTTCAGGTGTTTTGTTACACAGCTGTGTACTGACTAATACAGGATTGCCCACAGCTTCAAGCTGGGGTGCTCACACCTTCCATCACTGTGCGGTCCACCTCTCGATATGTTGCTTTGGCAGATGGAGCCTGAGATGTCCTACCATCAAAGTGAGCCACCATGGTGTGAGTGGCTCTGGGCACTGGGTACCAGCCTAGGACCTGGTCCCAGAGGTGACTGGCATGGCCTGGGAGACCAGAACCTGGACCTGGTGGGGGTGTTTTGGGAAGCACAGAATGAGGAGAGACCAACTTTTACTGGGTGCTGACAGGGGCAGGATGCTGGGCGGACACCTCTCTGTGTGGTCCTGATTCAGTTATTATTATTATTTGTTCTCTATTATTGATTCATTTCTTTTTTGCCTACAAGGAATAGAACACTGGGCTAGGCACTTCCCACATGGTCTAGGTTCCTTTATCTTTAACAACTTTGTTGGTACATAGTTCACAAACCCTGCAATTTAGCCATCTGAAAGTGTGCAATTCAATGGTTTTTCATATATTCGGGGTTGTGCGTCCATCATCATAATTAATGTTAGTACATTTTCATGCCCCTTAGCTGCCATCCCCCAAATCCCCTCAACCCCATTATCCACCACATCCACCCCCTGGCAACCACTAATGTGCTTTTCATCTCTGCAGATTTCCCTGTTCTGAACATTTCTTATCAATGGACTCGTCCAGTGTGAGGGCTTTTGTGTCTGACTTCTTCCACTGAACATAATGTCCTCAACATTCATCCACGTTGTAGCAAGTGTCAGTGCTTCGCTCCTTTTTAGGGCTGAACCATATACCCTTGTATGAATAGATCACATTTTGTTTACCAGTAGTGGACTTTTAGGTTGTTTTATTTTTTGCCTGTTATGAACCATGCTGCTATGCACATGTGTGTACACGTTTCTGTGTGGACTCGTGTTTTCCTTTCTCCTGGGTCTACACCTAGGGCTGGAATTGCAGGCAACTCTGTTTAAGCAAATTAGGTTTATATTTGCACCAAGATGGTGGTGGGGGGAGGTGGCGAGTGGGGGGAAAGGGAGGGACGGACGGCCTGGCTTTTGTTCTGTCTTTACCATTTGCAGGCTGGGTGGCCCTGGGCATGACCCCGGGCTTTGTTCATCAGTAACTGGGGGTTTCGGGGGTGACAACGGCCACTTTGCAGTGGGGGGTTCCATGGTTGTTACGTGGCACGCAGACGTGCGGGACTTAGAGATGCTGGCTGAGCACCAGTCCACCTCTTTAGGCTGAGAAAGGGCGGGGGGACAGGACAGAAAGCGCCTCCCCCCACCCCCATCACACTACCCTGAACCTCGCCTCCTAAGCCCTCTGGGCCTGGCCTGGGCATGTGCAGCTCTGCCCCCCAGCTCCTGCTTCCCCCATCTCGACCCCGAGCCGCATCCTGTGGCCCCAGGTTGATTGTTGGGGGCCACAAAGCCCTCTGCTCTCTCCCGGGCCTGACCCGGAGCAGCTCGGGGTCCTCAAGAGGGGCTGCTGCCGCCTGGGGTCCTCTCCGAGGGGAGAGGCTGAGCCTCACTCACGCATCAGGGACTCTGTCCTGCCTCCACCCCCAGTGCACCAGCCCTTCTCTGCAATTCCAAGTGACCTTAGCCCCGCTGCGACGTTGGAAGAGACGTCAGCCTGTGTGGGCGGCGGCTGGTATGTGGGCCCAAGGCCTTCGGCACCTCTCAAAGGCCCGCGTGGCCCCTGGACATCACTGATGGCCCTGCCCTGACCTGGCCACCTCGGGCATAAACACGGCCAGCACTGACCAAGCAGTACCTGGTTAGTCTGACTCGGTCCCCACCTGGACCCCATGAGGCAGGTACCATCCTCAACCCCACTTTGCAGATGAGCAAACCGAGGCACGGAGAGGGAAGAAATCCTCCCTAGGTCCCTTGTGGGAGGATCCAAACACAGCCCCAGATGGTGTTCTCACTCAAAGACCCCAGACTGGCCTTCACCACTCAGAGCTCCTCCCGGGACCAGCACCCCATGCACCCTTGGGGCCCCATAGCCGGGGTGGGCCCCTCACGAGGTGCTGGGCACCTGCAGACCAGCTGATCACCCCACCACCCCCACCCTGGTTGCCCTGGGCAGGGGGAGGGAGGGCAGAGCCCAGCCAGCACCTGGGCATCTGGGCAGTGCCTGCGGCTCTAGCCTCAGGCTCTGGCACTCTGGCACCGCCCTGTGCCGGGCAAACCACAGGGCAAGCTGGATGTCCGAGCACAGAGGAAAAAGCCCAAGGAGCTCCAGGGCAGCGGGGCCCCCAAGATGGCAAGAATAATGTTGCCCCGAGAGTTGTTCAGTGCACGACATGCACATCGTGCAGTGGCCTGAAGCGGACCCAGGGCCGACCCGAGGGCAAATGGGCTGGGGGACACCTTCACACCCGCCTTGGGTTGGCCAGGAGACAGAAGCCAGGTGGGCACAGGCAAGTGGGGAGGTGACCTCTACTACACCCTTCTTGGATATCCAGGTAAGGCTGTGGATGCGTGGGACAGTGCCCTCAACCCAGGGGAGCTGAATCCCCCATTCGGAAGGCAGTGTGGACTGGGCAGGGCTCCAACCTGGACCCTGATGCCAGCTGCCCCTGGTTCCCACTGTGTGGCCTGGGGATTCCCCCTTGTGTCTCTGAGCTATGAGAAGCAGGTCCTTTCTCTATGAAACTGCAAAGATCCTGACAGGAATGTTATAAAGGTCATTAGCATTTAAAGTAGCAGATATCAATAATGCTAATAAATTGTGAGCTATTTGCTTAGCCTTAGACTGTGTTTGATAACAATTGCCTCATTCACGCTGAAATTTGAATCCAGATCAGATCCCAGAGCCGACCTTCGTAATTGTTCTCTCCTCCCGCCAATAATATATTGATCAGTGGCTGGCAGGCAGCAGGGGAAATGACTCTATGTGCCTCATCTTATCTGACTGTCACGACAACCCTGTAGGTACTGTCCATGCGATCTCCACTTCACAGATGAGGAAACTGCAGCTCAGAGAGGGCAAGTGACCTGCCCAAGGTCACACAGCTGGTTTGTGGCAGAGCCAGGATTTGAGGTAGGACTGTGTGACTCCAGGAGACATGCTTGCAGCCACTCTGCCTCCTAAAAGGCTCAGTCAGCCTAGTGCCCCCAAACCAGAAACTGCAGGTATCCGTCAACAGGGAAGGAGACAAATAAATGTGGTATGTTCATATCACACGATGTGCCGTCACCCAGCAATGAGCATGATGAACCTGCTCTACATGGAACAGAGTGGATCCCCCTTGCTGTCATTATGTTAAAAAAGAGCTGGGCACTTAAAAATACATACAGTATGGTTCTGTTTATGTGACTTTTGAGATCAGGCAGAACTAACCAATGGTTAAATAAGTCAGAATAATGATTACCTTGGGGGAGTAGGCACTGCCGGGGAGTGAGGCTTTTGGAGGAATTAGAAATGTTTCTTATGCTGATCAGATGATGGTTACGTGGACGCACACATAGGTAAAAACTCAAGGATCCTGGTCCGCTGTGGTGGGGTAAACCCCCTACAGCTCAGCCCCACGTGGGCTACAATTATATACTCCGGGCAAAATACACATGGTGAAGGTGCTCAAACTTAGAGCAGAGACCTGCATAAAGGGTGAGTTTCCCTCCTTTTATTTTGTCTTATAACTTTGCCCCAAGGGTGGACTCTAGTCCCTAATCAGTGCTGTGTGGGGAGCTAAACCTATGATAGAAACCCCGCTGTCTTCCTGGCTGGAGAAGAAGAGCCCAGACTGGCTGGAGTGCGAGGGAGAAATCCTGGAAGGAGAGAGCCGAGAACTGGCTCCTGCAACTCTGTGCAGGAACGCCCACAAGTCCCAGCCTCACCTGAGCCCCGAAATGAGACATGACCCCCTCCCCCCAGAGAAGGTGAAACAGAGCTCAGGGTCTGAAGCCCATTGGGTTCATTGCCACTAAAACAAACACATCAGCATTCCTCAGAGGATTTTGACAGAACCCGGAGTCCACACAACACAGCATTCACGTTGCCCATGGTGTAATCCAAATCGCATGCAAAGGAACAGGAAATTTCAGCCCACGATCAAGGGCTGAAGCAACCAGCAGATGGAAACAACAAGATGATTCCAACATCGGGATGATCAGGCAAAGAGTTCAAAGCCGTTACTACAACGCTACTCAATAAGGTAAAGGAAAACACATCTGAGATGAATGAGAAGATAGGAAATCTTAGCGGGGAAAGAATTGCAAGAGGATATTGAAATGTTAGACCTAACAAATAAAATACGGGAAATTTTAGAAAATCACTGGATAGACCCAACAGCAGAACGGAGATGACAGAGGCAAGTCCGGAAACTTGCAGACCAGTCAAAATTACCCAGTCTGAAGAACACAGAGAAGAAAGAACAAGAAAGAAGATGAACAGATTATCAGGAATCCACAGGACAACATAAAAAGGTCGAACACATTCTAACTACAGTCCAGAAGGAAAGAAGAAAGAGATGGAGTAGAAAAATCTTTGAAGAAATAATACCCCCAAACCTCCCATATTTAGTAAAAGATCTACATTTACGGATTCAGGCGCTCAGAGGACCCCACACGAGATAAATCCAAAGAAACCGTACGTAGACACATCATAAACAGACCGATAAAACACAAAGCTGAAGAAAAAAGTCCTGAATGCAGCCAGAGAAAAATGACACATTTCATACAGGGATGAACCATTTCAATGACCTCAGATTTCTTATTGGAAACCGTGGGGGCCAGGAGACCGTGGAACAATACATCTGAAATGCTGAAAGGGGGACAATCTCTGTACCTACAGAATTCTTTATCCCCTGAAGATATCTTTTTTCTCTTAAGTTCTTTAAAATACAGGTGAACGTTTAAAGCAAAAATTATAACACTGGCGGGGTTTCTTTGGGTAAGGCGACCACAAACATTTAAAAATGGGAAGGTTGAAAGGAACCTATAGAGTTGAAAAGCTTCTGTGTCACATGAAGTAGCACAATATTAACTCTAATTAGGCTGAGAACGGCTAGGTAGACACACTACAATTCCTAGAATCACCACACACGCAAAGAAATATAGCCCAAAAGCCAGTAGGTGAATTGAAAGGGGATACTAAATATTCAAATAATCCAGAAGCTTGCAGGGAAGAGAGGACTGAGGAACAAAAGTTAAAAGGACCCATAGTAAGTTGTAATTCTACACACTCTAATTAAAACTAAGAAACTGACTGAATAGATTTAAAAAAAAAAAAAGTGAGACCCAAGTATGTGCTGCCTATGAGAGATTCATTTTAAATATTACGACACAGATAAGTTGAAAGTAAATAAATTAAAAACAATAAGCATAAGGTGGCCAGGTGACATATTAATATCAATTAAGATTTATACTAAACAGTAAACTTCAAGATCAAAGAGAGAGAGACATTTTATTATAATAGCAGGGATGATGAAGCAGGAAGCTGGAACAATTATACATTTGTATGTGTCTTGTAATAGAGCCTCAAAACAAGTGAAACAAAATCGACAGGATAAAGGAAAAAATGGACAATTTCACAGTCATAAAGGGAGATTTTAACACCCTTCTGTCAGCAATGAACAGGACAAACATACAAGAAAATCAGTAGGGCTTCCCTGGTGGCGCAGTGGTTGAGAGTCCGCCTGCCGATGCAGGGGACGCGGGTTCGTGCCCAGGTCCGGGAAGATCCCACATGCCGCGGAGCGGCTGGGCCCGTGAGCCATGGCCGCTGAGCCTGCGCTTCCGGAGCCTGTGCTCCGCAATGGGAGAGGCCACAACAGTGAGAGGCCCGCGTACAGAAAAAAAAAACAGTAAAGACATGAAAGATACAAACAGCTGTATTAGTCACTTTGATCTCATTGATATTTATAGAACACTACACCCAGCGACTGCAGGGTACTCATTCTTTTCAAATGCACATTCACCAAGATAGACCGTATGCTGGGTCATAAAACAAGTCTCAGTACATCTTAAAGGCTGGAAATCATGTAGAGTGTAGTCTCTAACCATTGAATCTAATTAGAAATTAATAACAAAACATCTAGGAAAACCCCAAATATCTATAGGTGATTCATGAATCTGCAAATGATTCATGAATTAAAGATGAAATCACAAGGGAAATTAGAAAATAACTCAACGTGAATCATAATGGAAATCTATCATATCAAAATCTGTGGGATGTAGCAAAAGCAGTGCTTACAGGGAAACTCAAAACTTTAAAGACTTTTATTAGAAAACAAAAGCAATCTAAAATCAATTACGCATGGGTCTACCTTGGGAAGCTAGCCAAAGAAGACCAAAGTAAAGCCAAAGGAAGAAAAAAGAAGGAAATAACAAAAAGCAGAAACCAATGAAATAAAGAACAGGAACAGAGAAAAAAAACCAAAAGCTGAGTTTTTGAGAAGATTTACAAAATTGATAAACTCTTAGCTAGACTGTTAAAGTGAAAGAGAGGGAGTGATGGCAGGGATACAAGTACCAGTACCAATATCAGAAGGTGGAAGAATACTAGTATCGCAGATCCTACAGACTATTAAAGGATATTGTGAACATCTTTATACCAATAAAGTAGAACATTTCAATGAAATGGATAAATTTCAGGAAAAATCAAAATTAACAAATTGGTACGAGAAGAAACAAAATCTGAATAGCTGTACATCTGTAAACAAAATTTAATTCATTATATTAAAAAAAAATTCCAGAAAGGAAAATGCAGAGATAGATGGTTTCACTGGTTAATTTTATCAAACATTCGAGGAAGAAATAAAATAATCATACACAATTTTTTTTCAGAAAGTGAAGGAGGAGGAAACATTTTCAACTCATTTTAAGGCCAGCACAACCCTAATATAAAAACCTGACAAAGATATTTAAAAAAAGGAAAATTGTGCACTAACGTTCCTCATGGATATAGACAGAAAAATCCTTTAAATATATTAGCAAGTCAAATCCCACAATCTATAAAAATAATAACGTGTCAGGACTAGGTAAGGCTTAAACCAGGAATGTAAACTTGGCTAAACATTTGAAAATCAATCAGTATAACTCAAAATATTAACAAAATAAAGGAGTTAAACCTCATGAATTTTAAAATAAATATAGAGAAAGCATTGCATCAAATTTGATACCCATTCTTAATAAAACAATTTCAGCAAACTAGCATAGGAGGGAACATCCTCAAACTGATAAAAAGCATTTACAATAAACCTACGGGCAACATTATAATTAATGGTGAGTCTGAAATTTCTTTTCCTTAAGATCAAGGAAAGGGCTTCCCTGGTGGCGCAGTGGTTGAGAGTCCGCCTGCCGATGCAGGGGACACGGGTTCGTGCCCCGGTCTGGGAAGATCCCACATGCCGCGGAGCGGCTGGGCCCGTGAGCCATGGCCGCTGAGCCTGCGCTTCCGGAGCTTGTGCTCCGCAACGGGAGAGGCCACAACAGTGAGATGCCCGCGTACCGCAAAAAATAAAAAAAAAAAAGATCAAGGAAAAGTAAAGATTCCTGCTTTTCACCATGTCTACTCAACACTGTACTGGAAATCCTAGCCATTGTAATAAAGTAGAAACAAACAAACAAACAAAAGCTCTAAAGGGACTAAAAATTAGAATTGAAGAAATAAAACTGTTCCTATTTGTAGCTGATATAATTATTTACATAAAAAATCCCAGAGGGATTTTTATTCTCAATAAGAATTGACAAGCTATACATCTAAAATTTATATAGAAATGCAATTTTTGAAATTGTTGAAATGAATGAATGAAATTATTGAAATTTTTATTCTCAATAAGAATTGACAAGCTCTACATCTAAAATTTATATAGAAATGCAAAGACTTAGAGTGAGGAAATATTTTTATAAAAAGAATAACAAAGTTATTTGTACTTTAATTGCAAGACGTACTTGAAAAGCTACATAATTTGAGACAGTTAGTATTGGTGTAAGGACACACAGATCAAGGACACAGAATTGAGAGTTCAGAAACTGACCCATACATATATGGTCAATTGATTTTTGACAAAAGCTGCCACGTCAATTCAACGGAGGGAGAAAACAATTCTTCTCCAAATATGTTTGGATCAACTGGATTTTCAAATGGAAAAAAGAATGAACATCAACGCTTACTTAAAACTGTATGATTTCCTGGGTGGAAAGAGATGAGAAAATCTTTGTGACCTTGGGGTAAGCCAAGATTTCCTAGATAGAACACAAAAAGCGCAAACCACAAAAGGAAAAAATTGGTAAGTTGGACTTTATCAAAATCAAAAAAGTTTGCTCTTTGAAAGACATAAGTAAGAAAATAAAAAAGCAAGCAATAGACTAGGGGATAATATTTACAACACATATATCAGACAGAGGATTCATATCGAGAATATATAAATATTTCTGACAATTCAATAAGAAGGCAGGCTACTAAAGCTTTGAATAAATATTTTATTAAATAAGGTATACAAAGGGCTCCAGGAAAAAAAGACTTTGACCTCATTAGCTATTATAGAAATGTGGATCAAAGCTACGGTGAGATACCGCTACACGCCCATCAGGATGACTAAGATTAAAGATTAGGCATTCCAAGTCTAGGCATAGACTCTCACCTAGGCTGGCAGGAGTTTAAAATGGTGTAACCCGTTCAGAAAAAAAGTTTGCAAGTTCCTTAAAAAGTTAAACAGATATCTATCATGCGACCCAATTATTCCACTCCTAGACATTCACTCAAGAGCAATGGAAAGCTACGTTCACACTGAGAGTTGTACATGAATGCTCAGGGCTACTTTATTTGGAATAGACTGAAAGTGGAAACAACGAGAAGGTCTGTGAGCGGGTGAATGGCTAAACAAGGTGTCAAGTGCCCACGAAATGGAACTTTACTCAGCAACAAAAAAGGAGTGAGTTGTTGAGACATGCTACCACACGGATGAATTTCCAAATAATTATGCTAAGCGAAAGCAGCGAGGCCCAAAACAAGGAGTATGGACTTTGTGATTCTATTTGCATAAAATTGTAGAAAATGCCAGGGAATTTATAGTGAAGGACCGCAGATCAGCGGTTGCCTGGGGACGATGGTGGGGAGAAGGGTAGATTACAGGAGCACGAGGACGCTTGGGGGTCAGTGGATATATATTCATAGAACCCTGCTTGTGTCAGTGGTTTCACGTGAGCTTGTGTATGTCACACATGAAATTGTACACTTCACATATGGACCGTTTGTTGTACATTTATTATGCTTCAATAAAATTAAATTTAAAATTCATTGAGCTGGACACTTAAATTTAATGTCTACTTCAATCAAAAAGCAAATAAACATTTTAAATGAGTATGTGACCATGGAATCCCCGTCCCCCTGAGCTCTCTCTGCTGTCCCCCCAAGGTCATCCTCCAGTGACTCCTATTGCATTTGGGATGATGTCCACACTTCACCATTCTCACTGGGGGGCTTCCATTTCCTCAAAACGCTGTGTCCTTTCCCGACTCCAGGCCCTTCTCTTTTAAACACATGGGACCCCAGTGTGTTAGTGTGTTAGGGCTTCTGTTGTGACAAAATCCCACAGACAGAGTGGCTTAAACCACAGAAATGTCTTGTCTCAGTTCTGGAGACTGGAAATCCAAGATCAAGGTGTCGACAGGGCTGGTTCCTTCTGAGACCTTCGTCCGCAGCTGTCTTCACAGGGACTTCCCTCTGGGTGTCTCTGTGTCCAGACTACCTCTTCTTATAAGGACACCAGTCCTATTGGATCAGAGCCCACCCTAAGAACCTCATTTTAACTGGATTACATCTGCAAAGACACTCTTTCCAGTGGGGGTTAGGACTCCAACATACGAATTTAGGAGGGGGACGTAATTCAGCTCATTACTCCTTCTAGAACCGTCTCTTCCTTTCCCACCATACTTCTCAGCTCACTCACTCTTTCACCAGGAGGCACTTCCAGGACCCCCAGGCCAGGTCAGCCCCCAGTGGAGGACATGAGTCTTGTTCTCACCTCTGGCCTCCCCTTGGCCTCCGAGGCTGGTGTCTGCGCTCATCCAGGTCCTGGTGAAGCGACAGGACCCAGCTGTGCTCAGTGGGTATTTGCTGCTTTGCCACATGATGGATGGATGGATGAATGAATGAATGAGTGAGTGAGTGAGTCGACCTGGCCACGCCGCCGCTCCACCTCCCCCAGACCCAGAGGGCACCGAGATCTCTGTAGCCTGTGGCGTTTTAGTAAGCTTCTCCCGGGCCCCCAGGGAAGTCTCTGGAAGCCTGAAATTGCTGTTTTTTACCTTGGGCTGGAAGGTGATCAAACAGACTTATGTTTAGCAACAAGGCTGACTAGAGGCCACTGCCAGATAGACGGGCCTGAGTTCTGGGTTCCTGGCGACCAGCCTTCATGCTTCCCCAGCCCTCCCTGCGGCCGCCCTGACCCACTTTCCCCTGCCAGGCCCTCTGGGTGGGCAGGACGGCTGTGGTGCCTCAGAGCCGTGTGCTGTGCTATGCTGTGCGGGCAGGAGCCCTGAGACCTGATTCCTGAGTGATAGGACAGGAGGGGGCAGAACTTGACTGTAAAATGGGGTGTCAGCCCCCGCTTTCTGGGGATCCCCGGGGGCTGGGGAGGGGCAGCCCAGGGGCAGCAGGTGCCGCCTGCCCCTGGTGGGGCTGAGCCCTAGAGAGCTGGGTTGCGCCCTGCTCAACCCCATGTTGGCTGGGGGCTCCGGGAAGCCAGCTTGACATCGCCCAGCCTCAGTTTCCTCACCATAGCCCCCTCCCAGGGGTGCTGCCATAAGCGAGGTGAGTGCCACGTGACCTGAAGGCTGGGGTCCTTAGCCCTGGGGTTCTGCAGACCCGGTGGACATGGAGACCTGCGATGGAGGCAGAGTGGCCACACAGCCGCTGTTCTGTTCTGACCCCTGTGTCCCACAGCAGCTCCTGTGTTCTTTTCATCAGAGGGCCACCCTCCAGCTGCCGGCACCAGAACCCAGTTGGTGGAATGGCCTAGAAAATCCGTCCCCGGGGGAAGAGTAATGGACAGGTGGGGAAAGGCACAGGTGTGCCAGCTCCCCGCCCTTGATTGGGGCACCTTGAGGTGTGACCCACACGTCTCAGGGCCCCTTTCAGGACGGGGCCAAGCTGCCCTCCATGGGACTCTGCATAAAATCACCCCCTCTGGGCTCCCTGCTCCCTCTGCCCTGCTGCCCCACCAGCCCTCTGTCTTCCCTGGGTCACTTCCTAATAAACCCCCTTCACAGGAACGCCTCTCAGGATCTGCTCAGGGAACCCTTCCTTGGATGGGTGACCGGCGGGGTTTGGGGAGATCAGGGCAGGCCCAGGTGGCAGAGGGTATGTGGGTGGCAGGATTCTGGAGATGAAGCCCTGTCCCAGTGTGGGCCAGTGGTGGCAGGTGGGGTCCTTACTGTCTGCAGAGTACAAGCCAGGCGGCCCTGCGCCCTCGTGCTCCAGCCTCAGGCCTTCCCCAGCCGCAGGGAGCAGTGGGCAGCTTGGTATAAGTCCTCCCTCTGCAGTCCGAGCCACCGCCAGGGGGACGCACATGTGACCAGGACCCCGACCTCACGATCCTACTGCTCCGTTTTGCCTGGTTGGTACAATGAGATGATAAAGGTCCCACCCCAAGGGATCGCGGAGCAAAATGCACCATCAATAAGAGAGCATCGAAGGGCCTGGCACGCGGCTGCCCCCAGGCTGGGCAAGGCCCTGAGGGCATGTATATCTTTGTGGGGTGACAATCTGAGTCATCCTAGATCAGCATGGCAGAATTGTTCCGACCCAGGCCCGCTCCATCCCACAAGAGAACCCCCAGGCCAGCCAGGGGGAACCATTGACTTGTCAAGCTGCACCCTCCACCCTGGACCCAAGGCTTTGGGTGACGCCACCCGGACGACCCCCATGTCATCACGGCACCTAGATGACCCCACGTGTGCATTTCCTGGGGCCACCACAACAGACTGGGTGATTTAAACAACACAAACATATCCACTCACAGTCTGGAGGGCAGAAGTCCCAAATCAAGGTGTGGGCAGGACCGTGCTCCCTCCTGAGCCCCAGGGGAGGGTCCTTCCTGCCTCTTCCAGCTTCTGGGGGCTCCAGACATCCCTAGGCTTGTGGCCGCTTCCTTCCCAGTCTCTGCCTCTGTCTTCACGTGGCCTCCTCTTCTCTGTCTGTCTAGTTTCCTTCTGCCTCCCTCTTAGAAGGACAATTGTCATTGGATTTAGGCTAATCCAGGGTGACCTCATCTCAAGATCCTTCACTTAATCACATCTGCAAAAGCCCTTTTCCCATAGGAGGTCGGGGATAGGTTTCGGGGATTATGATGTGGACGTATCTTTTGGGGGACGTCACCATTCATCCTTCTACACCGCACGTGTGAGGCGGCTCGGGGCAAGGAGAGGAGGAAAACCCAGAAGGGGAGAAGCAGGAGTTGAGGCTCCTGTGGTTGAGCCTGGGCGACCCACTGGAGGGGATTTTAGGAAATTTCCAGAAGCACGGAATCCCCGATACAGGGCATGGGGAGGGGCGCCCTTGCCCGGGTCTGAGGGCTGGTGTGGCCACCGCACAGCTGGCACCTAATCACGGTTGGCCCTTTTCACACGACAAACGTGGAGCTGCCCAGGAAACGGCCCCAGAGTTTGGAGACGGCCCGGACCCTGGAGTCGGCCCAGTGTAGAAGCTGTGTGAACCTGGCAGAATACTTGTCTTCCTGAAGCCTCAGTTCTTCCACCTGTAACACAGGGATGATGGTGGTCCCAACGCCCAGGGCTGCCATGAGGTCTGAACACGACGTGGACCAGCCAGCACCAAGCCCGGCACCGGGTCCCTCCTCTCTCAGGCGCGAGGCTGGTCCACAGAAGGGCCTGGGGACCCGTCCGGCTCTGGGTCATCGGTGGGTGCCTCAGGCCCTCGTCCACGGCCAACCTGCAGAGACCCGGGGGCTGGGGAGCTGTGTCCACACACAGATTCCTACTCTTCGTCCAAGGTGAAAGGCAAATAAATATATAAAAGGTGGGCAAGGAAAAATGTAGACTGTGTACCGTTTACGTGAGTGATTAAAATTCTTTGGCTGGCATGTTTCATCTCACCTCCAGGAGAGAAATAGTCCTTCTTATTAAGTTCAAATGTAACGTGTCAGGTGGGGCTGGTTGTTAGGTGCTTTTCTCCCTGTTAGGCTGAGCCCAGAACGAGGGCGGCTTCTTCAAAGGGGCCTGTGGACCACCGCCCGATCCCACAGTGAGGCCGGCAGCCCCAGCCTCCCCAGGGCTCAGCCTCTCAGCCCCCAGCATGAGGCCCGGCCATTTGGCTGGATGCCCTCCTGCAAGTCGGTCCCAGCCTCCCTCCCGTGAAACTGCATTTGGGCTGTGTGCCACATGGCCTCAGCCCGCCTTGTGTGCTCTTTCCTGCACCCTCTGCCCTAGACTTAGCCCCTGACCCCTATCGTATGGAGACCAAAGTCTGGGAACGTTGGAGCAGTTCGTATTCCGCTTCATTGCTTCCCACGTCCCCCACCACATAGGCTGACAGGACATCCAGGCCGACAGGACCCAGGTCTTGCCCGTCCCCGGCCTCACGGGCCGTCCTTGTCCCATCGTGCACTCTGCTCCAGCTGCACGCCCCACCTCCTGTCCCTCTGGAGACCCCACACTCAGTCTGGCCTTCGCTTTGCACATGCTGTTCCCTCTGCTTGGAATGCTTCCCCTCCCCCTTCTGGTTAATTTCCATCCACCCTCCAGGTCTGTGTGAGTCTGCTCCGGCAGCCATAAAAAAGTACCATGGACTGGGGGGGGGGGGGGTGCTGAAACAACAGAAATGTATTGTCTCACAGGCCCCGGAGGCTGGAAGTCCGAGATCAAGGAGTCAGCAGGGCTGGTTCCTCCTAAAGCTTGTGGAAGGCCATCTTCAATTTCATGTGGCCTTTCCCTCTCTATGTCTGTCTCTATATCCAAATTTCCCCTTTTTATAAGGACACCAGTCACACTGGATTAGGGCCCACCCTAAGGACGTCACTTTAACTTGATTATCTCTGTAAGACTCTCTCTCTAAATAAGGTCACGTTCTGATATCTTGAAGGTTAGGACTTCAACATACCAATTTGGGAGACACAATTCTGCCCATAACAGGGTCTAAACCCCAGTGTCGTTTCCCGGGGAGCCTTTCTCTGACCCCCTCCTCCAGAACAGATCAGATACACTGAGGACCTCCTTTGCTTCCCCTTCATGGCCCACACATCCCATGAAATTGCTTGTTCAATATCTACTCATCCCCCTCCAGACTCCTAGAGGACAGGTGTCCACCTGCCTTATAACCACCACCCACCTAATGCCTCTCACAGAGCAGATGCTCAGCGAGGATTTGTCAAAAGACAGGCAACCCTTTGAAGCCATGCCCCATGTGGTCCAGGCTTAGTGCCGTGGTGCACATGCACACAAACACACACAATCACACACATGCACACACAGTCTATATATCACTGAGGAGTGACATCAGTAACAAATAACAGAGAACCCAACTAACCTTGACTTAAGCAAATAGGATTGTTGTTTTTTTTCCTCACACAAGAGGTCTAGCAGTAGGACGCAGCTGTGGTCGGCTCTGTGGCTGGCATCTCTGCAGTTCTCTTGGCTTGCCATTCCTGCTTGTAGCCTTGCCATTCCTTCTTGTTGCCTCATGGCTACAAGGTGGCTGCCATGGCTCTGGGCATCACCTCCATCTTCAAAGTATGAAGACAGAGGAAGGACAGTGCCACATGTGTTTGTCTTGCCTTTTCTTCTTAATCAAGAAAGTGAAAACCAAAACCAAAAATGACACCTTTCTCCAAAGTTCCTAGAAGACTTCTGTTTATTTCTCAATGGACAGAAATGGGCCACACAGCCACCTCCATGGCTGAGGAGGCTGGGAGCAGGAGTGATTAGTTCTCCTATCCTCTGTAACGGGAGGCAATGAGTCAGAAAGTGTTTAGAGTGCGGTTGGGTCAGCCCACCAGCAGTGTTCACCCCCCAGGCAGAAGTCCACAACGAATTTTGAATTTCGGGATGTCTCTGGTTGTTTCTTTGCACTTCCCGAACCTCAGGAAGGGCTCCCAGAGCCTGCACCAGCGAGCCTCAGCTCCCCTACAGCCCCTTCCTGGAAGGCGCCCAGGCTCCTGCCTCCTGCCCTCCTCCCTCTCCTTCCTGAATCTGCATCCGCAAGGCCCAACACTCAGAGCTGCAAGGATGGAAACTTCCTCCCCAGGGGAAGGAGAGAGAGGAAGAAATGCAGCAGGGCAGGCAGACGGCGGTGGGACACTCACAGCCAGTTTTGCCCCAACGCGAATGAATGAATGAATGAAGCTACCTGTGCATCTCAAATAGTGTACACAGGTGATAAAAAGGCCACGTGGGGCAGTGGCCATGTGAGCAGTTGGTGTCAAGCCCAGGAGTCAGCCCTTTTCTGGGTCTCTGTCTGCTCATCGGAGGACAGAGTGACTGTCCAGGTCACGCCTTCCTCCTGGGTGGTGTCTCCGTGTCCCCTGTATGTGCATCAGTGTCACACCTGTTGGGAGGGGCAGGTGCACTGTCGCCAGGAGCCCCTTGCAGCCCAGACACAGAGGCTTGAGGCCTCCAGGACGGGTTCTGAGCAGCAGGGGAAGCCCAGCCAGGGTGCTGCGCTGCTCTGGGGAGAGAATAGGAGATACAGAGGTTTCCCCAAAAACAGTGAAAGAAAAGGCCCTGGGCGGGGCAGCTCTAGCCAGCACCGCTCTGGTGGTCTCTCAGGCGGGGACCCCGTTGTGAAACTCCTCCTGGGTGACAGCACCGAGCTTGGCTCTTCCTCAACTTGGGGGACCCGTGCTCTTGCCTGATGCCCTCCTGGAGCCACGCCTGGGCCACCCTCCCACCTGTCCCCCTTGCACCCTGTGGAGAGGATCGCCTTACCTGTCCAGGGGCGTCTGCCTTTGGCTTGGAGTTCTCAATAACATCCAGTGAATCTATTAAAACAACTCGAGGCAAATTCAGCTTCCAGCTCTGTTGATGTACCTGGCACCGGGCTGACCCTCCCCGCCAGGGATGGCCACACGCCTGGACAATACGTCTGAGGCAGCCCTTGACAGCTTCTGGATATAGCCAGCCACGTGACACTGCAGTGTCCAGAGAAGGAAGCTCGGGAAAGGAGCAAGATCCCCTGAGACAATTCCCACCATGGCTCCGCAAGCTGGCCGGCGGGGTCCTCGGAAAGCGTGCTGGGCCCACCAAGCCGAGGGGACAAAGAGCAGAGTTCGGGACACCGATGCTTCTGGAAGCTGCGGGGCAGGGCAAGAGACAGGCCCCAGACTTGGGGGTGGGATGTGATTCCAGAGGTTGGGCATTGCTGGGGCACATGGTCCAGCCAGGGTACAGAGAGTCATTGACCCCTGCACATCCGGCTGAGTACAAGAAAGTCTTGCCTTAGCAGCAAGGATGCCATCGTGAGGCCAGACCCACCTTAGACTCCCCCGAACAAACTTACATCAGCCCTGATAGGATCTACAGGAGACAGTGTGGGAGGGGGATCTCCCTGAGCTAGAGGGTCGTGGGAACACCTTGGGCTCCCCCAATACCCACCAACAAAGTACGAAGTCGAGGACGTACAAGTTCGGAGAGCAGAGAGAAATGGAGAACAAATGCCAACACCCTCCAGAGGGAGAAAAGAGGATGAGTGTCCCCACGATATACCCTTCATAAGCTTCAGTGCGCAGCAAAAAATAGGTAGATAAAAAAAAACAAACAGGAAAATGGGAACCGTAGTTGAGAAAAAAGCAGTCAATTAAAACGAACCACAAGATGACTCACGGGCCAATAAAATAATCGCGAGGGCGCTAAGGCATTAACCATGAGAATAAAAATTGGATGAATTGACTTCAGCAAAATTAAAATATTCTGGGCTTCAAAAACCACGGTAAAGAAAACTGAAAGTCAGATCACAGACTGAGAGAGGAGATTCACGCCGCACATCTCTGCCACAGGATGTTCATTCCGAAGATATAAAGGACTCTTAAACTCAACCATAAAATAAACAACCCAATAAAAATGTGGGCACAGGTTACGAACTTACACTCCCCAAAGGAGACATCTAACTGGCCAATAAATACGTGAAATGCTTCTCACCGCCATTAGCAAGCATGGGAATGCAAACTCAAAGCGCAGTGAGGTGACACTTCACATCCACTAAATGGTTTGTGTTAAAGATGGGCGTTACCAAGTGTCAGCTAGGATACAGGGCATCTGGTATCCTCATACACCGGTAGGGCAGCATGTGAAGTTGTCCATCCACTTTGGAAGAAGTTGGCAGAGTTTATTTATTTTTTTTGATGTAAAGATGTTCACTCAGACATCCAAGGAAGAACTGGTCGACATAAGGAAAAACCTTTCCGGGGGAGACTGCGAATGTCTGGAAAGTTGGCGGTTCCTTTTAAATTAAATATACGGTTACTGTACAACACCGTTGCCCCACTCCCAGGGATTCACCCAGGGGAAAGGATAACCTACACCCACAAAAGACTCAGACACTGAGTTCACGGCAACAGGAACCGGGGCAGCCCACTGTTCATCAACACGTGAATGATAATCCAGGGTATGTTCGAAGTGAAAGGAACAAAGTATAGATCCACACAGGCTCCCGAAACCTCGTTAGTGCTCTGCTGACCAAAAGAAAGATGGACCCACAAGAGTGCCTGCCACATATGCCACCCGCATCCCTGGCAAATCTGAACTGTAGCACCAGATGGTCACCTGTAGACAAGGAAGGTCTGATTGATGAGAAAGCGGCAGAAGAGACCTACCTAGAAGCATTCTGTATTCCAGTAAAGGTGATGGTTGCCCAGCTGTGTACATGTGTCCACTCGTTGAACTGAACACTTAAATTGGTGGGTTTCATTGTGTATAAATTATACCTCCGTAAAGCTGATTTAAAAAAAAAAAAAGTCTGAGGCATTGGTGTTTGCCTTCCTTCTCTGCCCCAGACTAGGTAGGGTAACTAACGGGGACCGTGTGTCCAGATCCAGGTGTTCTGTTGGTGGGCTTGGCGAGGGCTTGATTCCCGGGAGCAGGTGGAAGGGGCAAGCATTAACCCAATGGCAACCCAGCACGTGAAAGCCACGTCCCCCGGCAGGTTTGTCGTGGCAACAAACTACCCCCACCCCGTCCATCTCAAAGGTCTACAGCAGCAAAGGTTTGTGTCCCACGTGCTTTACATGGCGCCACAAGTCGGTCCACATTCTTCACGCCAGGGTCCAAGCTGAAGACACAGTCCCGGCGAGGAACACGCTATTCTTGTGACAACACTCAACGGCACCTCAAACTCCTCCCGGGACGGGTATCCTGTCGCATTCCGCTGGCGCCAGGAAGCAGATGGCCTCGACCAGCAGCACTGAGGCAGAGATGTAGGCCCTTTCTGCACGAACCACTGCCATGTCACAAGGTGACTCTGGGGATGTCCTGTTCTCATACAGGAAGGGGACACAATAGCTGGGAACAAAACCTCCACCTGCTGTGTCTTCCAATCAACACACACACACAGACATACACAAGACCCTTGCACAGAGTTTCACACTTTGCAAAGCCTTTTCATAGCCACAATCCCATTTGATGACGTCAGTGACTTAAAGGTGAAGGGTGACCTGGGACGGGAAAGCCCACTGTAAGCTCTAACCATTGTCCAACCCTTGACCTGACCCGTTTTCCTCAGACGCTCCTCACTTAGTGGTGGCCCTACAGTTCCCCGTCCCCCCAGGATGGAGACCTGGGTTGCATCTCTGACTCTCCTCTGTGACCCTCCACATTGACCAGTCAGTGTGTCATGGAAGACGCTTTCATTACAAGGAACAGAACTCCTGGCTCAAGCTGGATTTAAAAACACAGGGACTTCATGGCTTCAGGCACAGCTTGATCCAGGTCAAACCACAGGGCCGGGAATTGGGTCTTCTTCCTCTTTCTTTCTTAACTCTGCTTCCTTAAGGTTGGTTCCATTCTCAGTGAAGAGCAGCCATCAGCACTGTGCAGGGTGCGACCTGCACCTCTGTCCATGGTGGCTGCCCACATCTGTTGGGTTAATGCGGGAATGGAAGCAGACAGCAGGTCTCTCCCATTTCTGGGCAACCAAACTTTTCAAAGGCATGGGAGGCAGGCCGGCTGAGGTCCACCAAACAAGGCAGGCTGCTAGCTTTTAGTGACTCATGTGAGAAAACAACCTAAGGGTGGGGAAAGAACCACCCAAAGGGATGAGAGGGGACAGAGCCCAGAGCACACAGGACTGGGGATTGAGCCTGAAACAGCCAGAGGAGAAAATCTCACCGCTCATGGGGCATTCATTAGAATACTGAGAATAATTTTGCCTCAGTAGTGGGGGTAAAACTAACCCCAGACAGGACACTGTGCTGTTCCCACCCAACAAATCTTAAAAGCAAGACCAGGGCTTCCCTGGTGGCGCAGTGGTTGAGAGTCCGCCTGCCGATGCAGGGGACGCGGGTTCGTGCCCTGGTCTGGGAAGATCCCACATGCCGCGGAGCAGCTGGGCCCGTGAGCCACGGTCGCTGAGCCTGCGCGTCCGGAGCCCGTGCTCCGCAACGGGAGAGGCCGCATCAGGGAGAGGCCCGCGTACCACAAAAAAAAAAGAAAAAAAAGCAAGACCAAATAAAGATCAGACTGTCTCCAGGGAACCTAACTGCACCCAAGAACAAGGTCAAGAAGACTTTTTTTTGGATACCAAAAAATATATGGCCCCCAGCAAAGTAAAATTTGTAAAAATGTCAGCCATCCAATCGGAAATTACCAACATACGGGGGGGAGTGGCCAAGATGATGGAGCAGAAGGACCCTGAGCTCACCCTCTCCCATGAGCACAGCAGAGTTACAACTACTGACAGAGCAACTCCTGATGAGAAAGACCAGAAGACTAACAGGAAAGATCTTCTACAACTAAAGATATACAGAAAAAAACACAAGATGGGTAGGAGGGGCGGAGACACACAGTCTAGTCGACACCCACACCCCCAGGTAGGCGGCCCACAGACGGTAAAGTCATCACGATTGCAGAGGTTCTCCCCAAGGACCAAGGGGTCCGAACCCTACATTGGACTCCCCAGGCCAAAGGTCCTGCACCAGGAAGACAAGACCCCAGAACATTTGGCTTTGAAGGCCGGCAGGGCTTACTTTAGGGAGAACCAAAGGGTTGTGAGAAATAAAGCCTCCACTCTTAAAGGACACACACGAAACCTCGCAGGCTCCAAGACCCAGGCAGAAGAAGCCATTTAAAGGAGCCAGGGTCAGACCCACTTGCTGACCTTGGAGAGCCTCCCTCCCAGAGAGGCAGGAGACGCCTGGAGCTCCACCTGAGGACACAGGCACCGGAGGCTGCCATTTGGGGGGCTCTTCCTACCACGTGGACACCGGTGCTGGTGAGCGCCATCTTGGAATCCTCCCTCTAGCTCATTAGCACCGGGACCCATCCTGCCTACCAGTCTGTTGTCCCCAGTACTGGGACGTCTCAAGCCAAACAGCTAGCCAGGCAGAGACACAGCCCCACCCACCAGCAGCCCAGGTGCCTTAAGATCCCCTGAGCCCATGGCCAATCCCCCAGACCCAGCCCTGTCCTCCAGCATACCAGTGAGCTAGCACGAGCCCCGGGACCCCCGGGGCCCCACTGCCAGAGACCCCAGGGTGCAACTCCGCCCGCCAATGGGCAGGTACCAACCCTGGGATCCTCTGAGCCTTGGCCCCACCCACCTGCTGGCAGACATCAGCCCTAGGACCACTGCAGCCTGCCATGTTAGGACAGCAGGCCAGCACCAGCTCCAGGACCTTCTGAGTCCCACTCACCAGCAGGCCAACAAAAGCTCCAGGATCCCCATGGCCCTGCAGCCAGAGACCCCTAGGACCTGACCTGATAGAATTAGCATATGATCCAGCAATTCCGCTCACGGGTATTTACCCAAAGAAGACAAAAACACTGATTTGGAAAGATATATGCATTCCTATGTTTACTGCAGCATTATTTACAATAGCCAAGATACCAAAGGAACCTAAGTTCTCATCAATAGATGGATGGATAAAGATGTGGTATACACACACACACACACACACACACACACACACACACACACACAATGGAATATTACTGACCCATAAAAAAGAATGAAATCTTGTCATTTGTAACAACTTGTATGGACCTAGAGGACATAATGCTAAGTGAAATAAGTCAGACAGAGAAAGACAAATACTGGATGATTTCATTTATATGTGGAATCTAAACAACAAAACAGATGAACAAACATAACAAAACAGAAAAAGAGTTATAGACACAGAGAGCAAACAGGTGGTTGCCATAGGGTGTCGGGGGAGGAAAGAAATAGGTGATGGAGACAAATGGGTCGTGGGTATGAAATGCTCAGTGCAGGGAATACGGTTAATAACTATGTAATATCTCTGTCTGGTGACAGACGGTAACTAGACTTACCGTGTTGATCGTTTTCAAATGTATAGTAATAATAATGAATCCCTCTGTAGTGTAACAGGAACTACCATAGTATTACAGGTCAATTCTACCTCAGAAACAAAGAAACAAGCAAACTCATAGAAAAACAGATCAGACTGGTAGTTACCAGAGGTGGGGGTGGAGGGTAGGGGTAGGGTTAGGGGGAATTAGATAAAGGTGGTTATAAGATATAAGTACCAGAGATGTAATGTACAACATGATAAATATAATTAACACTGCTGTATGAAAGTTGTTAAGTAAATCCTGAGTTCTCATCACAAGGAAAAACTTTTTTTTTAAATTTCTCTAACTTTGTATCTATATAAGATGATGGATGTTCACTAAACTTGTTGTGATCATCATTTCATGAGGTATGTAAGTCAAATCATTATGCTGTACACCTAAAACTTTTACAGTGCTGTATGTTGACTATATCTCAATAAATTGGAAGAGGAAAACAAAAAGCAAAAAACAAAATTATCAGTATGCAAAGCAACAGGAAAACACAACCTAATACGAGGAGAAAAATCTATCTACCAAACTGACAAAGAAATGACAAATATGAGAGGATTAATAGGCAAGAACATTAAAACAGATAATAAAACTATATTCCTACACCACGGTAATATCATGTGAAAGCACGAGCAGGAGTCTGAAACTGGGTGAGAGGTGTACCTTTGCACATTGTCTATAAACCTGAAGTTATTCCCAAATTAAATGTTTATTTGTTTTAAAGCTAGAGGAAATCCTGAATGTGTTAAGTAGAAACATAAAAGATATAAAAAGACCCAATGTGAATTTCTAGAGATGAAAATGAAAATGTCTCAGATCAAATACACACTGGTGGGGTTAATAGTATATTAGACGTTGCAGAAGGAAGGAGAAGTGAGCTCGAACACAGAAAAACAGAAATTATTCAAAATGAAACACGGAGCAAAAAGACTGTCAAAGAAATGCATGGTGACAATAAACTGTGAGAAAACTTCAAATGCCCAAAGGCATGCATCACTGGGATCCCTGGAGGAAGGAGGGGAGGCAGAAACAAATATTTGAAGAAATAATAGATAAAAAGTTTCTCAATTTGAGGAAAACTATAAGCCTACCGGTCCAAGAGGCTCAATGAAACTCAAACACAAAAAACATGAAGCAAAATCTACCAAAGTACATCGTCATCAAATTGTTTAAAACAACAGAGAGCTTTAGTAATCCATTACCGTCTAACAATGACCCCAAATCTTAGCAGATTGAGAAGAGCAGACACTGATGATCTCACAGCGTTTCTGAGGGTCAGGAATCTGGGAAGGGCTTTGCTGGGTGTTTCTGGCTCGTGGTCTCTCGTGAGGCTCTAGTCAAGATGTCGACCAGGACTGCAGTATCTGAAGCCTGGGACATCCAAGCCCACTCCCAAGGCTGTTGGCAGGAGGCCTCAGCTACTCACTGTGGGGACTGAGGGCACCATCTTGGAAGCTGATGCTACAAAGGTGGGATCTTGAAAACATCCAAGATGACAGCAGGTTTCTTGGCCTAAATGGAGACGCACAGATCAATGGAACTGCATAGAATCCAGAAAGAGACCCACACACTTAGGATCAGTTGTTTTTTGACAAAAGTACGAAGCTAAATCAGTATGAAAAGATAATCTTTTCACTGGTTCTGAAACTACTGAATACCCATATGCAAAAAAAAAAAAAATTTCAATTGACCCTTTATGCCATGTACCACAACTAACTCAAAGTGGATCACAGCTCTAAGAGCAAAACTTAAAACTGTAAAACTTTTAGAAGAAAACATAGGAGAAAATCTTTGTGACCTTGGGTTAGGCCAAGATTTCTAAGATACAACACCAAAAGCATGATCCATTAAAAAAAACTGATAGTGGCTGAGAGTCCACCTGCCGATGCAGGGGACACGGGTTCGTGCCCCGGTCCAGGAAGATCCCACATGCCGCGGAGCGGCTGGGCCCATGAGCCATGGCCGCTGAGCCTGCGCGTCCAGAGCCTGTGCTCTGCAACGGCAGAGGCCACAACAGTGAGAGGCCCGCGTACTGCAAAAAAAAAAAAAAAAAGATTTCTTATGGGATGAATAAAAACCCAGCATTGTCATGATTATGGAGTTAGGCGCCTTCGTCCACCTGAACCGTAGACTCCTTGGGAACCCTTAGGCAGAATATACCAAACGCCTTTCAATTATTCATATTCTTTGACTCTGAAATTCCTTTTCTAGGAAATGCCCCCACCGAAATGCTCAGACATGGGAAATCTGAACGTATACATATGTTCACTGCAGTGATGTTTAAAATAGTAAAAAAAAAAAAAAAAAAAATTGGCCACGACCCAAATATGCATCGCTGGGGATCGAACAATACATCCTCGGGATTCTGCTGAGCAGCTCAACTCTGACAAAGCGGGAAGCTGTGTCCAGCGGCCAGAGGTCGCCACAGTGTTCTGGTACCTGGATTAAGTTCCAGAGCAGCAAGCATTTGACCCACCGACAGGAAGTGGAGCCTTTGTACCTGCGGAGACCTGGAGAGAGGTCTGCAGGTGTCCCAGGGTTATCTCTGGAGGCAGGGGTCACTATCATGTGGTTTTTTTACTTTTTCACTTGTGCTTTTCTATATCGTTTGAATTGTGTTAGGTGAGACTTTGTTTATATAATCAGCAAAAGTAGTCATGGCATTTTCCAGTTGATAACAGGGCTGCCCGACAAAGGTATCCCCTGGGGAAGTGGCGGGGGATAGCAACGGATCTCAACCTTTGTGCCCCGATATCTGGAAGCTGGGTCAGTCCCAATCTGTTCCCTGAAAAGAGGGGGCAAAGGAGCCAGATTGGGTCTGGCAAGACAATAGTCTTTTGTCCTCAAACTTGGAAGGCAGACTGTCATAAATTTTGCTTTCTTGGAAAGGTTCTGGGGATTCCAGGAGACTGAGGACATTAGAGGTATAGGGAAGGACACTTTGGTTTGCAGAGTACAGACATCCAACTCAAACTCCTGGAGGTTGTTAACATGACCTGTATAACCTGGAGGTTCAGGGCCAGATCAGGCTGTCTTCAGGTATAGCTGGATCCAGGGGCTTAAACAAAGCCCCTGGGGTTCTCTTCCTCCTCTCCTTTCTCCCTACCTTCTACTTTCAGTTCTTCTCATCTCTGCTGCACTTAGCAAGCCCTAGCAAGAACTCGGCTTGCCCAGCCTGGACCACAAGCCCATCCCTGTGACCGGGGGACGTGGGGTATGAATACTGCCAGCTCCCTCCAAGCCACATTGAGGGGGAGAGAAATTGTCGAAATTTTCCAAAGGAAAGAGCGTGCTGCGCCTGAAGGAGGAGAACCCTGCTCCACACACAAAAAAACTGCAGAAGCCAAGATCCACTGTAGCCGCGTTCTACAGATTCTAGTACTTGTCTGAGCGGGCACGTGCTCAGAGCTTTACAGCTTTCATCTTCCGGGTTTTCCACGTGATTATGAGTACTCACAGGCCCTGGTCGCTCTGATCCCCAAACAGTCCAGAAAGGCAGATGGGATCCTTCTCCCTTTACTGATGAGGAAACAGAAGTTCAGGGACACCGGGTAAGTGGTCCAGCGCACCAGGTAGTACGTAGCAGAACTAGCTCCAACAGTTAGGTTCTCTGATGTCCGATCTCGCTGTGCTTCTCTGCTCTCAGGCTCAGGCTGTGAGGCATCACCCCCATCACCACCAGGATCCCCACTGCCATCATCAACACCACCATCACCATAACGATCACAAAACACCTTCCCCTGGGCAATTCATCACAGAGCCGTAGTTCACAGCTACAGGCAGTGCCAAGGAGCTGTGAACCTAAACCGAAAAGGAGAAGTTGATTGAATCAGATTTTCCTAGTGGGAACTCCTTTCTCGGCAGCCAGGCCTGGGCCTGGCTCTTCCGTGGCCGGGACCCAGCATTGCACTCACAGCATTGCGATGCTTCTCCCAGATGACTGGGCTGATCCCAAAGGCCTGGGATGGTGTTTAGGGATCAACACACGTGAGTCACCGAGCCTGACATTCTTTGGAATCTGACAAGGTTTCTACTTTGGGAACCTGCTGAGTTGACTCAGCAGTGGTTCACCAGCAAGCAGGCGGTGAATGTGGGAGCACGCCCTCCTCGTTAGTTGCGCTGGGGCTGCGGGAGGCTGGGGTGGGTCCTGCGGGCTGTGCTTTCAGGCTCTGGTTGTCTCCTTTGTGGAACTTGGGATGGAAATTAGGTTCCGAGAGATGAAACGCTGCACCCCAAGGCTGCACGGTAACAGGAAGAGGCAGAGCTCGAGCCCCGATCTGTGAGACGGCAGAGCCCACAGACATCATTGCCCCGCACTGTCACCAGCTGGCCCTTTGTTTCTGCCATCCGTCCCGCTCTGCCATGGGCTCTCTGTGGCTCTCTCCCAACGTTGGGGGAGGATGGCTGGGTGGTTGGTGCTGGGTGAGGCCGAGGGTGTGCCCCACCTCCCTGCACTGAGCGGTGGCACGTCAGGAGCCTCTTGGGGGTGCAGAGTGCCCCCCTGGGCTGCCACGGGTTGGGGTGACTGTCAGTCTGGGTTCCACCAGGAAAGAGAGGACTCACGCTGAGAAAACTGCAGAGTGGAGGGAAACCACGCAAGGTCGGCAGCCTACCGCACCCCAGGCTGCTGTCACCCTTAGGCCGAAGGGATAAGGGGAAAGTACCACTGCCAGAGCCTGGGAGGAGGAAATCCCGGAGAGAGAGCTGCCGAGGGAGACGTGACCTTCAATCCAGGGACACAGCCTGCCCAAGGTGACAGCCCAGGGGAGATGCTGTGACATGGACATTCACACCTCACCCGCCTCCCCTCTCTTACCTGCAGCCACAGGCCCAGGGCCAAACCCAATGGGAAGCCAGAGAGTATGGGAGCCCAACAAAGGGGTCCATCAGGCTCAGCCCCTGGGGCAGAGAGTGGGCGTCTGGTCTTGTGTCTCCTATGATGAAGAGAAAATGTCCTCAGCCTGGGGAATCTTAGGATGTGTCTGAGGCCAGAGGTTGAAATGTCACAGGAAGTAGAGGTATCCGTTGGAGTTTCCCTACGAAAAATGGGGGGACATTGGGAAGGGGAGATAGGCGGCCAAAGGGAATTTCCCCTCTGTGAAGCACGCAGGTGGAATAGGACATCCATCCAATGCCAGGTCTCGCAGTGCGTCTGCAGGTCCTCCGGGGCCTGCAGGGGGTCTTGGGTGCATCATCTGGGGACAGGTGTGCGCACAGCCCTGTCTGCAGTACCTTCTCATTCTGGTATGTCCACAATTCCTACAATGAGCTCTCGCTATCTCTTTCCCTGTGGGAGACCCTCAGGGACCAGAAACCCCCAGAATCATTGCCAGGGGCAGTCAGCCCGTGGAAATATCCTTTCTCTCCCTGGGGCTTGCATCCCCCTGGAGAAACCCCCAGGCTCCACCTCCAGCCTCAGGATGCACCAACACCTCCACTCACTGGTCCCTCCACAGTCCTGGACACTGGCTCTTTCATCACACGGTGATGGGGCAGGTCCCCCAGCCAGGCTTTGGGGAGACACAGTAAAAGTGCCATTCCTCTGGTTTTTAAAGATTTGAGAGCCGGCTATGATGGAGGAAATGCAGATATAGCGTTTATACATAGAAAAAGCATCTAACTCAGGCTTGGAAGACCAGGGAAGGTCACGTGAGCTAAGATCTGAACAGCTGTTATGCAAAATACCCAGGGCATGGCATCACGCTTACCCACCAACTGAGGGCTCTGAGATAAGAGGTGATGTCACCTGAGAGCTGCAAATAGGCCCGTGTGGTGGGAATGCAGAAGGTGGCAACAAAAGGGGGTGTGGAGATAGGTGGGGACAGATCTCAAGAGT
The DNA here is from genome assembly GCF_963455315.2 of Globicephala melas. Classification (NCBI taxonomy): domain Eukaryota; kingdom Metazoa; phylum Chordata; class Mammalia; order Artiodactyla; family Delphinidae; genus Globicephala; species Globicephala melas. The sequence continues at coordinate 4,111,550 of NC_083321.1, forward strand.
TGCCCCCCGAGACAACAGCAGCAGTGCCCAGGCCAGATGGTCAGGTTGAGAAGGAGCCCTCTGCTGCTGGGTGGGGAATGGGTTGGAACAGAGCGAGACTCGCGGTCAGGAGGCCAGTGAAGAGGCTGTCAGAGTGGTCCCAGGGAGGATAGCCTAGGGCGATGGGGGTGGAGAAGGACATTTCGTCAGACCCAAGAGCTCCCATGAATGTGAACGAGGCCCCTAGGGCTGATGGATCCCCCACAGGGAGTGATTAAGAGGGTAGCACCGAAGATGAGTCCCGGGATTCTGTGTTGGAGAAATGGGTAGATTGTAGTAAGTCTTCAGATGGAGACGTGGGGGAGGAAGGTTTGGGGTAAGATGCTGAGTTCCTCATTTCTGGTCACAGCACAGTAACTGGAACTGGATCAGTCCCTCTGTCATAAACAATCATAAAACTGCACAGAATATATGAGGCCACTGTTTTCAACATTGTATCAAAGGCAGGGCAAGACTGTGAACCCCAAGAGAAGAAAATAACATGAAGTGAGCCTTGAGATCTCCCTGGATCTGTACTTGGGGATACTTCCTGGACCGCGGTGCAGCATGTGGGCGTCCATGTAGAATTCAGAAATCCCACTGAACAGACGGTGCAGAGATGAGAGTTTGGTATTGTTGAACCAGCTAGAATCTTCAGAGCTGGAAGCTGTACGGGGAGAGGGGAGAAAGTCCACGTGAGGGTCCCTGGGTTCTGATGAGACCACCTGAGTCTTGTGTTTTGATAAATTTATTTATTTTATTTATTTATTTTTGGCTGAGTTGGGTCTTCGTTGCTGCGTGCAGTCTCTCTCTAGTTGCAGCGAGCGGGGGCTACTCTTCATTGCAGTGCGCAGCCTTCTCATTGTGGTGGGTTTTCTTGTTGTGGAGCACGGGCTCTAGGCGCGGGCTTCAGTAGTTGTGGCACGCAGGCTCAATAGTTGTGGCTCACGGGCTCTAGAGCGCAGGCTCAGTAGTTGTGGCGCACGGGCTTAGTTGCTCCGCAGCATGTGGGATCTTCCTGGACCAGGGCTCGAACACATGTCCCCGGCATTGGCAGGCAGACTCTTAACCACTGCACCACCAGGGAAGTCCCCACCTGAGGCTTAACAGGTGGTCTCAAGCCCTAAAGTTTTGAGAGTGGAACAGAGATGCTAGATGTCAAGCAACACTAGGGGACTTTGGGGTTCTTTTCCAACCACAGTGGAATAACCTCATTAACACTAGGGCATCTAGCTGTGACACCAGAAAGGCCTCATCTTAATAATTAGGTTCACACCTTGGACTAAAGCCTATTGTAGACCTTCTATAACAAGACGCCTTAATAAGATTTGCTTGGAGCTTGATTCTCACCAAGTTAGAGAAGTTTGAGAGATGCCTTAGGCTTTCCACAGATCTGCCATAACAAATAATAAACCAAGACCACCCACATTCAGGTAATCAACCAGTAATTGAAATGCCTGCTAGAACAAAAATCAACCCTTTTCAGAGGGAGATATTCGAATCCAGAGTTTCTACGATATATCACGCACAATGCCCAGTATATAATCAACAATTACCAAGTACACAAAGAAACAGAAATGTGACTCATAGAGAAGAGGGGAAAGCAACAGTCAACAGAATCAATCCTGAAATGGCCTGGATAACAGATTTAGCAAACAAATCTTTCAAAGCAGCTGTAACAAATATGTTCAAATATTTAAAGAAAAATTTACTCAAAGAATTAATAGAAAATATCTTCATCATAAGGGAGCAGATAAGGAATCTAGGCAGAGGAATGGAAACTGTAATAAAGAAACAAATGGACATTCTAGAACTGAAAAGAACAAAAAGTGAAATAAATACACGGGTAGGAATCATGAGTTACTCGGTTTGAAACATCCCACGATGCCTCCACTTGGGTATCCACTTGGGCATAATGTCTCCACTCGTGTATCCATCCCACTTGGGTAGGATACCCAAGTGGAGACATTAATATATACGATTGGAGATATGGGTCTGACATTCAGGAGGGAAACCAGGCTGGGAGATAGATATTTGAAAGTCATCAGCATGGAGATAAAGATGGACGAGCTCACATCTAAGGCTTTGGAGAGTGGTGTAACTCTCAATTCAGTCAAAGTCTTCAATCTCACTGGGAAGTGAAAAAAACCAAATAAGCAAAAACACAAACACTGAGCTCTAGAGAGCTTAGGTACCTGCAAATAACACCCACCCTTTCAGTCCCACATCTCAGAGGACCCTGCCCCCCAAGAAGAGCCTCAACTAACCTTGCACAATTTGATGCCCAGCTACTAATTACAAGCTCCTTATGAAGCAGAGAGGGGCCTTGGGGATCCTTCTCTGCCAATGACAGCTGCTTTGGGGAAATTGCTGTGAATGGGGCTCCTTGCTGGTGTCTAGCAGACCAGTTCTCCTGCTCCCTCCCACTCTTGCAAAACCTGCTCTGTGATTTGCTTGATCCTGGAACCAACAGCGTCCCCATGGGCACCCCATACCCTTAGGCTCCGGAACCTGAGGAGGGGAGTGGGGGCGGTGGCAGCTGTTAGGAGCTGCTCTTGGCAACCCAGTTTCTAGGGTGTGTTGAAACAGAAAAATAGGAACAGGGCTGCTGAGGTGGGCATGAGGAGCTCCCCATCCAGTGGAGAGGTAATGATTAATAGTAGTCTTTATCTGAGCTTCTACCTTCTGCAGGCACTGTGCCACGCATGTTACATGAACTGTCACGACGTCCCCATTTTCCATGTGAGGTCACAGAGGTTGAGAGAAGTTCAGCGACTAACACATAGACAGTGGTAGAGCTAGGATTTGAACATAGGTCTCTCTGTTTCCAGAGCCTGTATGTTTAGACTGAGGTGTGTGCCCACCTGTTTTTTAGACCTATTTCTTAGAGTCATCCTGGTCTCTGAAAACGGCTCATCGTCTTCCCAGTTTCTTGGTCCAAACACCTGAGAATCACACCACTTCCCTTCTCTCCCCAGACAATTCACAAACCAACTCTGTCATCTCTACCTACAAAATATGTCCTGAGCCTGCCCCACCTCTCCAGCTGTGTCTCCACTGTCCTCTCTAGCCTGGTCTACTGTGATATCCTTCTCACCACCTTCCTTGTTTCCACCCCTGCATCATTCTGTACACCCCCACGTGGGAGCCAGAGACATCCTTTGAAAAACTTAGACCAGTCATCCTCCTCTTAACACCCTCCCTTGGTTTCACATGCTGCTCAGAACACAATCCATAGTTCTTACCTGACTCCTTGTCAGGTCTCAATTCAATGTTACTTCCTCATCAAGTCTTTCCCTGACAACTGAAGTACACCTTCTCTGCTACAGAACTTCCCTGAGTCACCATAGGGATTTATTTGTTTTCTGTCTGTTTCCCTTGCCCCCGCCCCCATACACACACACACTGGGAGTGCCACCAGGGCAGGAACAATCTGATCATTTTCTAGAGCCCAGCAGAGCAGGTAATTGAGTGCAAATTTTGTATGGATGTTGGATGGATAGATTGATGGGCGGATGGATGGGTGGATGGGTGGATGGATGGTTGATGGATGGGTGAGTGGGTAGATGGATGGATGGGTGGATGAGTGGATGGATGGATGGGTGGATGGATGGATGGGTGATGGGTAGATGAGTGGATGAGTGGATGGGTGGATGGATGGATGGATGGGTGGATGGATGGTTGATGGATGGGTGAGTGGGTAGATGGATGGATGGGTGGATGAGTGGATGGATGGATGAGTGGATGGGTGGATGGATAGATTGATGGGCGGATGGATGGATGGATGGATGGATGGACAGATGGATGGGTGATGGGTAGATGAGTGGATGAGTGGATGCATAGGTAGGTGGATGAGTGGATGGGTGGATGGATGAATGGATAGATGGATAGATGGATGGGTGATGGGTAGATGAGTGGATGAGTGGATGGGTGGATGGATGGATGGATGGGTGGATGGATGGTTGATGGATGGGTGAGTGGGTAGATGGATGGATGGGTGGATGAGTGGATGGATGGATGGGTGGATGGGTGGATGGGTGGATGGATGGATGGGTGGGTGGATGGATGGTTGATGGATGGGTGAGTGGATAGATGGATGGATGGGTGGATGAGTGGATGGATGGATGGGTGGATGGGTGGATGGAGGGATGGATGGATGGATGGTTGATGGATGGGTGAGTGTGTAGATGGATGGTTGGGTGGATGGGTGGAATGGATGGTTGTGTATAGAAAGGGTCCTCACACCCTCCCTTTCCTCCAAAATGGTTAGTTTTATGGCTGTCTCAGTGTCACCCATTGAAGAATGGGTACCAGGGCCAAGGCTTGGAGGCCTGGAGGTGAGGCCCAGGCCCTCCCACCTTCCTCCCACACATTCCTCTTTTCTTCATGGCCCCTCCCCAGTTAGGCCTAGTACTCTGACACCCCTTTGAGGGGCTCAGCTTTCCAGGAAGCTCCTCCAGAACCGAATCGCCATGATCCCCTCCATGAACCACTCACTGCAGATGCTGCTGGCCTTGGCCTCCCCCCCCATCTTCCCAAATCCAGCCCCTCTGCCGACCCCCACCCCCAGCCCAGAGCCGCCCCCATGGCTGCAGCTGTCCACACTTACAAAGCCCGACTGTTCGATAAGGCTGTGCCAGCTGGAATGAGACACTTCCCGTCCAATGGGAGGTTCTACACGGAGCCTGGGGGCAGCTGTCAGCTTGGGGGGCGCAGGACCGGATCTGGGGCCTCCTGGGGGCTGGCCCCCTCCCGGGCCTCAGGGGAGTCTCCACCGGGCCTGGCCTGGCTTCGGGTCCCTGAACTGGCTCCGCAGAGTGGAGGGCTGGAGTTGAGGGGGCTGGGGAGCGGGGCTTCAGCTGCTGGAACCCTCTGAGATCCCACGTCCAGAGCCTTAGGAAACGTGCCCCTTTAGGAGGCATGGGGGTCAGGAGCTGCCCTGGGGTCAGGAGCTGCCCTGGGATCTGGGGGCTGGCAGGATCTGCTGGCCCCCCACCCCACGGTGACGCTGTCCTCCTTGGTCATCAGCCACCAGTGACTGGGGCAGAGGCTGCAGGAAGAGGTGAAGGTCAGTATACACACCAGGCAATGCAGGAAGGTCCCCCACTGCTGGGATGGACACTGGTTGACCACCACGGGGAACAGAGCTACGTGTTCTGGCAGAGTCTGACCCCAGCAAGGAGCTGCTGCTTCTCTTCTGGAGAAACCGTCAGCTGAGGGTCTTCGGGGCAGCTGAGACTGTCACTCCCCAGCCCTTCAACTTGACTCCACAGCTATTTCTTGAGCACCTACTGCGTACCAGGCATGGGGACACCACAGGCCCGCATCCCTGCCCTCATGAAGCCTGTGTTCCCCTGGACTGGTCCTCCCTCCGCCTGGGGCCGGCCCTGCCCACTCACTGGCCCGGACCCCAGGCCCAGACCCAGGCCCACCAGAGCCTCTGCCTTTTCTGGCTCTGATTCCTTCTCAAAGCCTCTAATTTCATCCTGGGAGAAGCAATTAGAATGAAACTGAAGGTTTTTTTTTTTTTTTCTGTCTCTCTCGCAGGCCGGGCCTATTTAATAACTTAATTAAATAAACAGAATTATAATTATAATGTTAATATTTCCTTTCTGTAATGCCGACACCTTCTGCTGGAGAAAGCCTCTCTTGGGAAGGGGGGCTCCCCGCGGCCCCCAGCACCTCCCTGGTCCGAGGCTGGCTGCCCACCGCCCCAGTCTGGGCCCACCCGGTTCTGGGGCCCGCGGAGCTGGCAGGAACCCCAGCCAGGGGAAAAGCCGTGTCCTCTCCATCCTGAGTGTTTACAGTCGAGCTCAAACCACACGATGGAAATTCCTCTGAAGCTCCTAATTGCACATTTCCTTCCTCCAACCATTTTCTTTTGACAGTCGACTTTGAAAACATTCACCACTTAATTCTCCCCAGGCGGGAAGGGGGAGGGAAGAGGCTGCTGCAGTAGGAGACAGCCCTGCCCCCCACCAGGGGCCGGCCTCATGGGGCCAGGATGCTCGGGCATCTTCCGTGGGGACCCCAGGGTTCCGGGCAGTGAATCTCTCCTCCCTGCCTCCTGTCCCCCATCTCTAGCTGACCTGGAGAGCAAGGAAGCTCAGTATCATTTCCTTGTCTATAAAATTAAGAATATTCCTTTGCAAAGTAATGGTAGGAAACCAGCCAGCACACAGTAGGTGCTGGTAAATGTTAGATTCTTCCACCTTCTGGGAGGAAACGCAGCACATGAAAACGGGATTCTCCCAGCTATTTTCTCTATGTGTGTAGTATAGACAGAGGTTAAGAGCAGGCTGCCTGGGTTCACACGCCAGCTTGGCCTCTCAGTAGCAGAGCAGTGAGGCCCTGGGAGAGCGTCTTGCTTTCTCTGGGGCTTGGTTTCCAGGTGTGTAAGAGGGGACCTTACGGGGTCTACACCACTGAGTCGTCCTGAGGCCTACGTGACTGTACCTCGTAAAGGGCGAGATGCAGAGGGAATCTCAGCTGATATTGGCAATGACCCCCATGGCTCACTCTGGAGGTGGCTGGTGGGCTTTGGAATCAGACTGACATGGGTTCCAGTCCAGGATGTACAGGTACTTGGGAAAGTCACCTGAGTTCCCGCACCTTCCGCCTCCCCGCTGTGAAATGCGTGTGAGCACACACTGGGCTTTTTGCAAGGTTTGAGGCAGGCATTGGGCGTGAAGACCTCAACAGGGTGTGGCAGGACTCCCGCCCCAAGGCTGGGGATCCTGGGGGACCTCAGTCCTGGGGGTGATGAAAGGGAGAGCCTGCAGGGTCAGGAGGTACCTTCTGTCGGGGTTGAGCCACTGCCGAGGGAGCACCTGGGACCTCCATGTCTCACCCTGCCCAAGACTCAGACCCCCCCCATCCACGCCAGGCCCTGGAGCCAGGCGGCTTCAGCCCTTACTCGCCGTGTGACACTGAGGAAGACACGGAACTGCTCTGAGCCGCCATCTCTACACCTGCCAACTAGGAGTAATAACTGGGTTGCTGGGACGCTTGGTGAGTGAACGCATGTCAAGCGTTGCCCAGGGCCTGGCACACCGTAGGCGCTCAATAAATGTTATTTATTCATCCCCAAGCTCAGTGTCAGCCCTGGGCGGTCCCAGAGCTGGTGGAGACCCAGCCAGCTCCCCGAGCATCATCACGGGCAGAGGTCAGGATCCACTCTCTCTGCCTGGCGCACCTCTCACATCCCCACAGCCTGGACTCCCGTGTCCTGAGGCCCCACTCTGCAATCACCCTCCTCTTGGAGGCTTTCCACAGGCTCATGCCCCAGGACCGGACTCCACTCTCCCCAGACCCTGCACTCAGCACGTCACAGCTCCCTGGAGTATTAAACTTATTCTAATGTCCCATTGGACTCAAGTCTTGGAGGGCAGGGACTGGGGGCTTATCTCTGCCTAACTCTCAGCTGCTCTTCTCCCCTCCCCGGGTGCCGTGGGAAACCACAGGAGGCTGGGGTAGGACCTTGACCTAGAAGCTTTCACTCTAGTGCGCGTGGGGCATCAGAGGGCCCGTGGGGCATCAGAGGGCCCGTGGGGATGGAGGGAGGGACCTGTCGTGAGGCATGACAGCTGAGTGAAATACAGGGGAGGTACTGGAGATGAGGAGAATGAGATGGATTGAGATTCGTGGAAGGAGCTGGAACGCCGGAATGAAGTGAAGAATCTGAGAGCTGTGTCTGAGAGATACGGTGGATGGAATGGGCTTTGGAAGGACTTGTGGGCGGTGATGGCCACGTGTGAGGCTTGGCACCGTTCCCTGAGATGCGGAGCACCCTGGAGGCCCAGGTTGGGGCTGGTCACCAGTTTGGGGTGGGGTATGTTGAGTTGAGGGAGACTCTGAACACCTAATTGGTGGTTGGGAGATAGATTTGGGGGCGCCTTTGTGCACGTGGTGATGACATTGAATAGGTGATTCAGAGATAGGTCTGGGGGTGCCTCTGCGCACCCAAGGGCGGCATTTTGATGGTTGGAAGGAGGGGATCTGGGGTTCGGAGGAGAGATTGCCACGGGGAGATGCCCGGCCATTACTGTTCGTGTTTTTGTCCCAGGATCACACAGAGAGCTACGAGCAGAGCTGGGACCAGGACCTGGGTCTCCGTTACCCTCCAGCCCAGCCTGGAGACCCTTTCCAGCCCTCCTTGAGGCTTCCCAAGAGGAAGCAGGGTGGACAAAGCCCAAAGAGGAATGTTCCCTTGAAAACACAAATCCTTTCAGCTGTTTTCCTCTTGAAACATTGGCAAGAGCCCAAAATCTATACATTTTTTTTCTGGTGAAAAAGAAGAGCAAACCTGCCTTGGTCACTCACACTGTGAAATCGGAGGCAGCACAGAGGACCCTCAGAACATCCCCAGCCCTGGTGGTCTCCTGCTTCAGAGCGAGCCGGGCGCCAGCATCTCCGTGCCCATGCACAACAGGTGCTGTGGTGGGAGCACCTGGCAGCGGCCCGTGGGCCTGGAGCTGAGACAGCTAACTGCCCTCTCTCTTCCAGGCGCCCCCTCCTGGAGGAACCTCATGCCTCCATCTGAAGTCACCACATGAGCACTAGGACCCCCAGATCGTTTTCTCTGGCCAAGACCTCTCCTTGGGTCCAGAGCTGCTAAGGAAGGAGCCCAAGGCTCTCCCTTGGCCTTGAGAGACCGCAAGCGGCAGAACCACAGCACGCCCCAAGCCAAACCCACCTCTTCACCTCCTGTCCCCTGATTTCTCCTCCTGCACCCAGTCACCAGCCCCCAACCTGGGGATGCACCGGCCCCTCCACGGAGCCCCACTGAGGGCAGAGGAGGGAGGCTCAGTGGGGCGTTTCTCCCAGGCTGCTGCTTCACCTGGCTCCCTTCCTGATGCACCCTGCACCTGTCACAGGAGTCTTTCAAGCAGGACCCTGCCATTATCACCTCCTGTTCCCACGGGCCTCCAGGTGGACTTCTGAGTCTCTCTGCCCGTGCACCTTGCCACCCCTCAGCCCTCGTCCAAGCCGTGTCCTGAGGTCCCCACCACTGCCCCCTGTGTGGGACCCAATGGGGCAACCCAATCTTGCTCTTTGCTGCCTTTGCACACACTCTTCCCTCTCCTAAAGTGCTCTTCCCACACCCCCAGCTAAGCCAGATCCCTCCTCCCTGTCACCTCCTCAAGGCTCAGCCCAGGGGCTCCTGCTCCGGGGATGCACCCCCGGGAGCAGCTTGTATTCTGGGTGCTGCCTGGTGACTTCCTCCCTCACCAGGAGGGGCTCTCTGTGCGAGCGGGGAGCAGCGGGGGCCTTGGTGAAAAGCCGGGTCTCGCAGTCAGACAAAGCCAGGTTCAAATCCACACAAGAACAGGGACACCCCAGGCAGGCCGTCCATCTCTGTGATGACAGGCAGCTTCTCCACGTATGAAATGCAGGCAACAGCATGACCTGTCCGGCAGGGACCTTCCCTCATTTGTTCAGTGAACCTTTATGGGCATCTGGTACATGCCAAGCATGGTTTAGGTGTAAGGGACAAAGTCGCAGATGAAACACCAATGTCCCTGCTGGCAGGCTGCTGACCTCCCAGCAGAGAGAGACAGCTATCAACACGATAAACACAGAAACTACCTCGCGTGTCGGGTAGTGAGTGTCACAGCGTCAGGGGCAGGGGGTGGCGATTATAAATAGGGGGTCGGGGGAGGCTAACGGAGCCGGCGAGTGTCTGGGAAAGTGTCCCAAGCTGGGGACACAGCAAGTGCAAAGTCCCTGGGGTAGAAGGCTGCCCCCGAAGTCCGAGGAGCAGCAAGGTGGCCACTGTGGCTGGAGCCCTGGAAGGGTCAGGGAGGAGGCCAGAGAAGGGACCGGAATGGGGCGGGGTGGGGGGCAGGGATGTGTGGCTGCAGGTCCAGGGAAGACTCTGCCATTCCCTCTGAAATGGAACGGTGGGAGGCATGACCAGGCTCAGATTCTAACAAGACCACTGGGCAGCGGGGCTTCCCTGGTGGCGCAGTGGTTGAGAGTCCGCCTGCCGATGCAGGGGACACGGGTTTGTGCCCCGGTCCGGGAAGATCCCACGTGCCGCAGAGCGGCTGGGCCCGTGAGCCACGGCCGCTGAGCCTGCACGTCCGGAGCCTGTGCTCCGTGACAGGAGAGGCCGCAACAGTGAGAGGCCCACGTACCGCAAAAAAAAAAAAAAAGATCACTGGGGGGCCAGAGAAGACCTCTGAGGAGGCCAGGGGTGGAGGCCGGAGGGAGGGGGCAGTGGCAGGACCCAGCAGACTCTGAACGTGCACGGACGGGGCGGACCAGGACACGGAAGGCGCTTTGCAGTGTGTCTGGCATGAGTTATTCTCTCAGGGCGCGAGAAGAGTTTGGTCAATAAATAACACACACATACAGGGGACGATGAGCACAGCTAAAGCCAAGGCACAGGGTGTGGGAGCCCGATGGAGGGGAAGGTGGCTCTCCTGACCTGGGAAGGTGGGGCTGGGGTCCGGCGGCCCTGATGGGAGAAACTAGAGGCTGCTCCCTACTCCTGCTTCGCCTCATCCAGTCCCAACCCTCTAGGCCTGGCTGGGCAGGACCTGGTATCCCCCGGGATCTTGGAGTGAGAGGAGCCCCCAGGACCCAAGGTCTTCTGGAAGACACGGCCCGTGGCCAATGGGTCCGGGTGCTGGGGAGCTGGGTGCCCACTGGTTCCTGAGCCAGCACCTTCCAACTCAGCTGGCTGCTTGTGTGACCCTGGCCCTGCAGCTAACTTCCTGGTGACAAAGGGAAGTGGTGTTTGCAATCATGCAAATGCTCCCTGAAAGGGAAGGAAGAACATTCTAGAGTCAAGCACAGCAGGGGTTGGTGGAGAGCGTTCCTGCCCGTCAGCAGTTTTAATTTTGACGTGTTTCTTTGTCCGAGAAGTCGCGGGGTGACCCCAGTCCCGAGCCCACCATGTGGCAGCAGCAGAGGGGGACCTAGGCTCCTGGGGTCCTCCCAGTAACTGGCTCTGTGCCTCTGGGCAAGTCCCCTTCCCTCTCCAGGCCTCCGTGTCCCCTGCTTGTGTTGTTGGGTATATTCCTGAAAGGAAGAGTCCTCATATGAGATCTAACATCTCCCACTGATCGGAAGAATTCCAATCCCAAGCTTCCCGGCCTCAAGCCCCCTCCCTCCACCTCTGTCTACACTACCGGCGCCCAGCACATGGTATGTACTGATATATCACAGTGCCCTCCCCGACCCTGCATCTTCCTGGCTCGGTGCTGGGTGAGTTCCAGGACTGGCAGGTGCCCCGGAGGCCCTTCCTACACCAGGACGGCCAGCAACGGCTCAACTGTACACAAAGGTGTCCTAACCACACAGATACGTCCAATAAACCCAAACTAAACAGATCCCCAGCTCGATCTCCCCCTTAACCGAATCCCAAACATGCCTACGGCCATGCCAATGTCCCCCAACGCAAGGGGAGGGCTGACAGAGAAAATGTGATGGACACAATGACTGCCACCAGTTGCAGCTAAAATATCTTACTTTAGCAAATTCTGTGGATACACAGGAGCAGGACGCCGGGCCTTGGAAAGGGTCCGTGTGCGGAAGGGGCCAGGATCTGACCGTCATCAGCTTCAGGAGGAATCACGCTGTGGCTGGCTGGGGTCTTTTCTTAGGCCTAAACCCCACCCTCCAACCCCAGATGCCCTCAGGATGTCCATCGGTGTCCCTGTTCCCTGACCACGCCGGAAGCAAGAAGGCCTTGGTGATACCTATTGCCGGGTGCCCAGTGTCCCAGCAGGCCAAGCCCATTTCAAAGATCCTTCTGGGTAAGTTCCATGTTAAGAGGCCTCCGGGCATGGCACTGGACATGAGAACATTCAGGACTTCTTTCGGGCCTCCTGCTACCCGTGGGACTGTAAACCCGTCCTCGAGTCTCCCCGTCTGTGAGATGGGGCCCCGCCTCCCTCACTGCTCTGACCACGCAGACCTCTGCTCTGCACGGAATAGTGGGGGTCACCTGCAGCTTCTGTCCACGGCCCCGGCTCTGCCCCACACAAGGGGGCCACTTCAATAAGAAAGGAGCCCGCAGGGTGGCAGCTCTCGCTGGGTGGCAGCCGCTCTACAAATATTGCATATCTTACATCAGCTTGCGTAAATTAGCGCATTCAATTCTTCAAACAGCCCTGCGAGGGAATTATTATCACCATCATCATTTTACCGATGAAGAAACAGAGGCTCCAAGAGGTTGCCCGAGGACGCACAGCTAGAAAGGGGCAGCCTGACCCCAGAGGCCCTGTTCTTAACCATTGCACCACACTGCTTCCCTTCCAATGAAGCAGAGAAGGTCCAGAGAGGCAAGGGGCCTGCGGAAGGTCACATAGCTGGTTACTGGCTGCACACAAACCCAGGATCCTTGGACCAGGAATCCCAGGCCTCTGTTCTTGCTTCTCCGCCCCTAATCCGTATCTTCTGGGAGTAACCTGGGCCGGTGTTTCATGGGAGAGAAACACAAAAGAAATTTCTCCTTGAAGGAGGTGCCTCGTGAAATTCCTGTGAAAGATTAATAAAATCTTATCCAAGAACACAATGATTCGTGCCAACCCACCGAGTCAATCAGGAATCGGCAGGACTGTAATTTCTATCAAACTATAATTAGCTGAATTTCCTTTTTGTAATCTTGGGAATCTGAACAGAGTGCAGCCTATCATTGGAGCCGTGGGTAATGACCAGCAACCTCGAGTACAGAACGTTTAAGAGTAAAAACGTCCTATGGTTCCCTTTGATGTTTAAAGAGGAATCATGAATGCAAAGACACGAAAAAATTAGTGGAATTTCAAATACAAAACAATTGTAGCCTTGTTGGGATGCATGGTTTCCCAGGGGGAGGGATGTTGGCAAGGATGTTAAAGCAGGTTGGTGTTCTGGCCGCGACCACCCCCTCCTTGGGCAAGACCTGCAGAGAGCAGTCAAGGGGGGTGGTCGGTGTTTCTCCAGGGCTGTGCGCTGGGTAGACTGAAGGCGTGCAAGAAATAAGTAGGGAATGAATGAACGAATGAATGCATGGAGGGCAGGAGAAGGGTGAGGGGAGCAGCTGGGCCATTTCCCTCTCCTCGGCCCAATGAAATCCAGTGAGCTGGGGGAGGCCCAGTGTTCCCAGGTCCCCAGATCTCAAGGTGGCAGATTCAGGTCTTCACAGCAGCAAGGACCTAGCCAGTGAAACACAGAGGATGTCTACCCCCTTCCTGGGAAGTCACACTGTCTGGTCCTCTTTCCCTGCCAGGGTTCCAGGGACCAAGCCCTTGGTCCATCCGGCCGGGGCAGGCTAAGTGCCCCCCACACCCTTGGCAACTGCCCCAGGAGATTCCAGGGAGGTGGCCTTTGGATGAAAGAATGTGTGGTAGGAAGTGACAGTGGTGACTCAGGGTTGCTCAGCCTGGAGCGCGCCAGGGGCCTGCTGAACGGCCCCTCCTCTGTGGCCTTGGCAACCCCTCTTCCTCCAGCCTCGGGGCAGGGGCCAGGGCTCCTTTCCCCAGGGCCTGTCTCTCAGCTGGCTTTGTGCCCAGAGTCCTGGAGAGCAGTGGGAAAGAGGGAGCACAACAGGTGCCTGGACAGAGTCTGGGAAAGGAGCGAGGGAGAGCCTGTGAGCTGGAGGGGGAGGGGCTGAGCTGCTGCCCCCCTCCCACGGAGGACCCGGAAGCCTCCGGGGCCTTCCTCGGAAGCCCATCTCATCCAGCATCTTCACGTTGCAGACAGATAAACCAAGGCCTGGAGGGGAGGCAACTGACCAGACTCAAGGAGCCAATGAAGCTGAATCAGGAAAGGATCCAGGCCCCCCTCCCGTCCTAGCTTGGGTCATTGATCCCCAGGCTATTGCCCAGCTGGTGGAGGACGTGGGCATCATGCTATGCACGCCAGTATGCCCTCCAGGAGGTCCTGCTTGTCCCAGAAAGTTCACATGGCCCACATTCCCTCTTTGAGGTGGACTCACACGTTCACTCCACTGTCTACCAACTCACCAATCCAACCGTCCATCCATCCACCCACCCATCCATCTAGCCACACTGTCATCCACCCATCCATTCATTCTTCCACAGCCCACTCCCTCTTCTCCAGCCATCAGACCCTGTCCATCCCAGTAGCCTCTGTGACTCAGGCCATGGCCCATGATCTTCAGGAGCTTACAGTCGCCAGTTTTCTGGGATCTGGACCCAGAAGGTTCTAGCCCAGGCAAAGCTGCCCCGTCCTTGCCTCCCTGCTGTCTGTGGAGCCTAACCCTCCTCCTGCTGTAGCTCATCCTCACCCTTCGTGTGGTCAGAGCTGGGGCAGAGGCCTCCAGTCTCCCCACCCTCCTGCCAGTTTGGTCAGGAACAGCAGGCTTGGGGCCTCCGGAGGAAGCCAGGGGCCCCAGACTCCAGGGCAGCAGTGAGCGTGAACAATGCTCGCTGCTTCCTGTCTGGCCCCGGCCCACCCCTCCCCGCGCTCCTAGGTGCAGAGTGCAGTCTTTGGCCGCAGGGACTAATTAATTCTGGATGGGCCCAGCACTCTGAGATCGCTGGATAAGACGGAATTCCAGAGGGGCAGCTCAGCCTCCTAAAACCTTAATTGGTTGTGTTTTGAATAATCCTAATCGTATCTTCCAGCCTTTGCATCTCAAAGTGCTTCTCTCCTAGGATTGGATTTAGCGCCTGCAGCAGCCATGCGTTGGGGGGGGGGGGGGGTCAGGGGAGTGGTCGAGGGACCACTGCACCCCATGGCCCTTCGTGACCCTAGGCTGGAACGTCCTCCAGAGCTTGTCTCCTCCCACCTGGCCAGAGGGGCACAAGGTCAAAGTGAAACCTCTACTGGAGAACCCAACCCGGTGCCCTATGGGCTCGTTACAGGAGGCTGTGGTCAGCTGGGTGAGGGTGGCAGAACGGGATGGGGCCCTCCCACCTGGCGCTGGGACTGCTCGTCCCCTGGAGTGGTCCAGAGGTGCCACAGACACGAGGATTCATGGTAACCTCCGGCACCTTCTTCATCCGGTCACGCCCTGCGGGTCAGTTCTAAGCATCCGCCAACCTCTTTTCTTTTCCCTGTTACGTTGACTTTCTCTGTTATTAACTGTGACACACAAGCAAGGTACCTGAACTAGTCACTACAGCTAACAAACGGCCACGGCTGACAGATGGGACCTACAGGGCGGTCGGGAGCCCACGTGGCCAAGCCCTGCCGCGGACGCAGCACCATCGGCCGACTGATGGCTGCGCTGGGCCATCCTTGCCCCCCTCTCCTCTGGGTCCCAGAGCCACTGGAGCCTGCAGAGACGTCTCTGGGGACACTCCCAGGGATACTGCTCTGCTCCGGAGAGAGGGGCCCAGGCCCTGGGTGGCCGGAGCAGGGCTGGCTGTGCCTCTCACTCATAGGACTTCCTCTTTGGTTTCCAACTCAGGGCTGAGGCCCACCCCACCTCCACCCTGCCTCAGCTCCTCCCAAACCGACCAAGGTGCCGGGTCTTAGAATTCCCTCTGCCTGCCGGGCCTGGGGGTATTCCTGGCACCCTTCTGGGGCAGCCCCAGGGCTCGGGCAGGGGCTTGGCAGGAGGGGTAGCGCTGCCTCGCCTGCCTGCCCCTCCCCCAGGCACCCCCTCCCCCATCCACCCTGCCCAAGGAGGCATCCGGAAGCTCCCGAAGCAGACCAGGCCCACGACAGCCCTTCGCCACCCTTGGGAAACGTCTGAGCTGCTCGGTTCGGCCTTCTAGTTCAGCAGGGCCCCCGCCTCGCCCCAGCCTGGGCCCCATCCCAGAGCACTCTGCTCAGCTGCCCTGACGGCTCTCGAGGCCTCCAACGCACCCCAGGTCTCTGCTCCAAGCCTTTGTCCCTCTGCCTGGGGCCCCTCCCCGCCACCTCCCCTCCACCCGCACCCCCTCACCCTTCAGGGGTCTTCCCAGGCGCCCCCTCCTCCTGGACGGCTTCTCTGAGCCCCTGGCGGGGCCGGCCCCCTTCTCTGCACGTCTCCTGCTTCCCACCCTGTGTTCTCACCGTCTAGCTGCCCATCCGCCTCCGCCCTCAGACTGGCAGCTCAGGAGGTCGGGATCGCATCGAGTCACTGATGCGCCTGGAGCACCCTGGCCCTGAGGGGCTGCAAGACGAACACTGTGTGATGCTGGCAAGACCCCAGGGCTCCCTGCAGGTGGCTGAAACGCTGCCCGGGGGAGGAACACATGGCAGAGTTTGGGAGTTTGTGCCCCAGTGGCATCCTTTTCTTCTCACCCCTTTATCTTCCCTCATCCTTCTCTCCAACCCAGCCTGGGAGGTGGTGACCACAGAGGGGACGGGCGCATCGGGCAGGAGGCAGACTGCCCCACAGGGGCCCTGGCATCCTGGCTGCCAGGGACAAACCAGTTTGTCCCCTGGGGAGGACCACGGCCCCTGTGACCAGTCCCGACCTCCCTTCCCTTTTCCCTGTCTCTGCTTTGCATCCATGCCCCCACCCCCATCCCTGCCCCAGCCACCAGGAAAGATGAGCCAGGAGGCTGGAGGGAGAGGCCCAGATAGACGCCAGCCGGGTGGATGCACGAACTCGGGCCTCTTAAACCCCCAGGAGCGCCCCAGCCCCAGCAAACCTGCAAACACCACAAGCCAGCAGCACGTGGGAAGCAGGCAGGTCCTATTTTTGTGAATGAAACAGTGGCCTGGCTCTTGCCGTTGCCCAGGCCCTGCCGGCCTCGCCTGACCACTCTGTAACCTCGGCAGAAACGCTGACAAAAAAGGGAACTTCAAGACCTAAGTGTGAGTCAGACAGAGGAAGAAAAGAGGGAAATTCTTCTTAAGGCTCCACTAAAGCCGATTGGAATTACGCGCCCAGCCCCTGTGGGAGCCCCTGGACTCAGGATTGCCCACAAGTAACCTTGGCCTGTCCCCTGGTGCTCTGTCTGCAGGGAGGAGCCCCCCATGCTCTCGACAGCGGACAGCCGCGGAGGGCCCTGCGGCTGCCCACCCGTCCATCTGTCCGCTCTGCAGATTCCTATTCCCGCTTAGTATGTGCCAGGCCTTGTGCTGTAAGCAAGACACACAGTGTCCCCCTGCCCTCATGGGGCTGACGGTCTCGGGCGGGGGAAGCCAGTGAACACACACTCAACAGAGCGGTGGGCTGTTACTCACGCTGGTAGAGCTGGCAAGCTCTGTGACAGGGCCTGGCAGGGCCACATCGGAGGAGGGGGCAGGAAGGAGAGCTGAAGGAGGGGACGGAACCACGAAAAGCAGGGACGCGCATTCCAGGTGGCCGGAGGGGCTGCCCGGGAGGCAGCTCGGGATATTCTAGGAACGGTGATGAGAAGAACGCGGGACAACTAGGGCGGGTGGCAAAGTTCTGTTGGCCTTTCTGAGCTTGGGCAGGGTTTCTGGCCAGGCAAGAAGCAAGGTTGCCAAATGCCCGGGGGTTCCCGCCCTGCAGTCGGTCAGCCCTGGGGTGAAATCACAGGCTCCGCTCCCCAGGAGAGGGCAGGAAACCCCCTCGACCTCCAGAGAGGGGGGATGGAGGGATGCCGCCTGCCAGAGAACCCCAAGCTTCTTCCTAACCCCCTCTTCGCCTGCCCGCCCGGAGGAATCAGCTCTGCTGTCCCTTTAAAGGGGTCTGAGTCAGAGAGTTAAGAATGAAACTGACTCATGATGGGATGGGGGGGTCACTGGGCTGGCCGGGTGCCAGGGCTGCGGCAGCAGAGGAAGCCGGGTGACCGCAGCTGCCTGTGTGTGCTCTGCTGAGAGGGGCAGAAACCACAAAACCCCATTTGAAATTCCACCGTGCGGCGCAGCTTGTGTAATGAGGTTACCCCTCATAATGGGGGCATTCAGGGCCCACGCGGGCCTGTGGGGCTGGGGGGCCTCTGCCCCCCAGAGCCAGCTGATGATGATGTCACCTTCCGTTAGGAATCTCCCCAGCTCCCCCCATGAAGGACTTAAAAAAATGCACCAGGAAACTAAAGTGAAAGAGAGCCAGAACGGAAGTCTTCACTTTATTTATAGTTGATAACTTATGTCCGGCCTGCTCCACGGGAGGCCCAGCAGGGAGGAGAAAGAGCCCAGAGGAGAGGGTGACAAAAATGTCCCAAAGCCTAGGCCAATGTGGCACCTGGGAGCAAGCTACAGCTCCATTCTGAGCTCCCCAGCAGCCGAAGCAAAGAGGGGAACGGGGTATAGCAGCATGACACCACAGAAAACTGGGATCCTTGGAACCTGGGTTCAGATCCCAGCCTCTGCTACAGATGAGCTGTAAGACCTTAGAATCTTCTTTCTCATCTTAAAACGGAGGGAAGAATCTGGAATTGGTTTGGAGGGCCAGGCGAGGCACCCAGCACTGCCTGGACGCATATTAGGGGCCCTGCTGATTTGGGGTCTACAGGTAGACAGCACAGTAGCCCCCGCTCCTGCACCTCCGTTCATGGCAGACATCACTAATGGATTGCAGCACACTTTCCCAGAGCCGGATTCTGCCTCCCAACCCCCTTGCGCACAATTCTCCAGGGTGCCGCAGCCAATGCACCAGAGTCAGCCTGGGGACTGACCTGCCTGTCATCCAGCAGCTGAGGAGAGGCCCAGGAGGGCCTCGGTCACCTTAGTCTTCCCAACAGCCGGCTGGTGCCTGCACACAGTGGGCGCGCAGTAAAAAACCGTCCAGTAAAGGAGGGAGGGAAAGAAATGGGAGAGAGGAAGGGGGAGGAGAAGGGGAGGGGGCAGGACAGCAGGAGGGAGGGCAGCAGGGGCTTGGACTTGGGCAAGTCATTGGGCTTCTCTGGGCCTCAGTTTCCTTATCTGTTAAAAGGAGGCTTTTCGTAACTAGCTCTTGGAGTCGTCTCAAAGATGAAATGAGGCCAGGCCTGAGGACCACTTGGAGGCCCCCCCCGCCCCCGGGGGCAAGGAGGAAGGTGACAACGACGGGCAACGTTGTCACCAACACGAAGGGCCTGACGGGGGGAGGTGGGAGTGGGGTGACCCTGCCGGCCAGTCTTCTCAGCTCCCCCGCCCCAGGCCCCAGGATCTAAGCATCCAGTGGGCGCTCGGCAGGCACCCAGCACCGCCAGGGCAGGGCCCAGGGCTGCAGCTGTGAGGGGTCGTGGCGGGGTTGTCGAGCCTGTCACAGTCAGAGGCAGCTCTGTTCGGGCCACAGGCTGCTGCCTGGCCCCCTCCCAGCTCGGGGTCACGCTGGGTACCCTTGGCTCAGGCCGGAGGACGCAGCAAGGTGACAGCTGAGTGCTGTGTTCATGCGGGACCATGTCATTTCCGTCCAGAGCCATTTCCTGTGGACCTCCTCACACCAGAGTTAATGGCCTTTTCAACTTCCCCTTGAAAGGCCGATCTCAGGGTGAGCAGTGCTGGGCCTGGCGCCCGCCACCCTCGCAGAGCCGTGTCCCAGAATCCCTGCGTCTCATCCCACGCGGGGCTCACGGTGGCATCCGTGGCCCCGAGGCGTGTCCGTGTCCCGGCCTCCTGGCTATCGTCCTCCTTCCTCTCCCTCTGTCCACTCCCGGCTCCAGGGGCAGGTGTCACCCCGAGAGGCCTTCTCCCCACAAGGCAGAGGGAAGGATGGGGCTGTGGGGGCCCAGCTTTGGATCCCTCCACGGAGCATCCTGCCCTGTGCTCAAGGGGGACAGCAGTGACACTCCCAACCATCAGCAGGCTGTGCTCATTGCCACAGAGGAGAGCGACGCAGGCGAGTCAGGGAAGCACCACCGCTGCCCGGGGCGGTCAGGAAGGCTGGCCAAGGGGGGGCCCGGAACCGAGGACCGAAGTCAAGGAGGAGGCAGGGAGGGGAGGGGAGGCTGTTCCAGGCGGAGGGAACGGGTGTGCAAAGGCCCAGCTGGGGAGAGTGCATTGTGGGGACAGGCTGTGGGCAGCGCGCACCGGCGGGCCGGCCCTCCAGGGCGTGTGGAGTAGACACCGGACATTGTCCTAAGAGCAGGGAAGTAAGTCACTGGAGGCGGTGACTAGCTTGATTTACGGCCTCGGGCGGCGCACACCTGCCCCCACGGGATCCTGACTGTCACGGCTGTGCGGGGCTGCCGCCCTGCAGGAGACCTGCCACCAATGTGTCACCTCCTCGGGCTGGGCGCTCCCACTGCCTCCGTCAAGCCGAGGGCCAGCGGACGGTCCGGGCCTGGGTCCCTCGGCGTCTGGGTCCCTTCACATCTGCACTCGCCAGCCCGGGACCTGAGAGGTGGAGAGACCTGCCCAAACCCACGGGGCAGTCCCAGCCCAGGAGTCCCTCCCACTGTCCTTGGAGACAGTGGGTGAGCAGCCTTACCAGCCCAAAGTTACAAGGACACTGAGGTCTCGGCCCTGGCTCTGGGGCCTTGAGAAGCATCCTGCCGTCTTCACGCACAAGGCAGTGACCAGACAGAAGCTGCTGGTCTATCTTGGTGGGAGCTGGAGGCCTCGCGCCGCGTAGCAGCCTAGCCCCACCACTGCCTTGGGTGGGAGGCGTGCCCAGCAGAGGAGGACCTGGGCAGCTCAGCAGTGGCCCCGGCCCTTCCCACAAGATCTGTTGGGTTCACTTCCAAAATACCCCTCCGTCTCTACCTGCAGCCCCACCTGCCTGTCTGAGCGTGTCCGGCTCTGCGGGGATGACCGCCCCAGCCTCACAGTGGGCCCCTGCTGCCCTCTGCCCCCTCCAGCCAGCTCTTCACAACAGCCAAAGGGCTTGCCTAGAATGTATCAAACACGCCGCCCCCCCCCCCCACTCACACCCACCAAGGCCCGGCCGCCTCTCCCTGAATAAAACTCAGCCTCTCCCGCTCGCCTGAAGGCCCACCTGATAGCGGGCAGTTGTCTGTCCTCCAGGGGGTCCCAGGCCAGCAGACGGACCCAACAACTGCACCACCAAAACGTATGAGCCCGAGGGAGGCTCCCCGTTCACTCTGTCTGGGAGACACCCACCGTGATCTCCCAGATCTCCACGGGGGCGGGGCCTGAGCTGAGCTGGCCCCCTGCCCCACCCTCCCCCCACCCCCCGGAAGGCAAGGCCGCTGGCAACGAGGAGAAACATCCAGAAAAAGTAGCTTATGGCTCCAAAGCTGGTGGAACTCCCTGATACAAGCTGCCCAGCAGCTGAACAGGCTGTCTCTAAGGTGGTGAGCTCCCCGGCCCCAGAGGTATGAAAGCTGGGACCCTGGATATGGGGGTTGGGGGGGGAGATACAGCTGGTGGACGTGCCCGATCCAGAAGTGATGACACCAGAAGTTCCCTCCCTCTGTTTCCTGGCACAGGAGAGGCAGAGGGTGGGGGACAGTCACAGTATCAGGTGGGAGGGAGCCCCGGGCACCTGGCTTCTAGCCCAGCCGCAGCCCTGGAGCACCAAGTCACCTGCCTCCTTCCAGACTTACCTTCCTCCTTTCTAAGAGAATGGGCCGGTAGATGGGACCCGGACAGGAACAGAAAGAGAACAGAACCAAGACCTCGGAAGTGAGGTGGGCGGAGCAGCCTGGGTGGGCGGGGCTTTCTTCCCCCTACGGATTCCTTCCCCTGGGTTAAGGTCAGGGTGGAGCGACACCCAACCCAAGACCTGCCCTGGGTGAGTCAGGCCTCCCTGGGTTGTCTGGGTCCCCCCTGTGGGAGATCTACACGGCCAACTCCTTCAGTGATCCTGGAGGCCCCAGGGAACCAGGGGGTGATGTAGCCGAGTACCCTTCCTTCCTTCCTTCCTCCATTCGTTCACTTTCCATTTATTCATTCACTTCCTCATCCCTTCCTGGGCAATATCAATAATATTCGTAACAACAGGTGTACAGATACAGAACATTCTTGAGGATTTCCCATACACAAGGCGTCCCATAAGCGGACACACAGTAACTCATAACCCCACACGGCCCCCCCCATGAGACAGATGGGTGGGAAGAGGGGGGAGAGTGAGTGCACAAGGCCCAGAGAGGAGACAGCCCCGGCCCTGCTCAGGGTCAGTTCCGTGTGCCCGGACCCTGGTGGCAAGCCGGCCCTCCACCTGAGACAGAGCTGCCGCCACCAGCCACCAGCCGGCCCCAGAGCTCACGGGGCCTCTCAGGCCTTGTCAGGGCCTTGCACTTTATCCCGTGGCCGGGACCCTGCACGTGACAGGAACAGGGCCTTCTCTTCCACTTTAGAAGCTTCTTCTTGGACGCTGCATGGAAGGGGGTTGGAAAGGGCAGGAGAGGAGGTGACCATGGTCACACAGGTCCCTAGTGGGAGATGGTGGTGGGACAGAAGGTGACTCTGACAGGGCTCAGGGACAGAGTCAAGGTGAGGGGGTGTCCAGACAACTCCTGGGAGGACAGAGTCACCATTTGGTGAGATGTGGAGGCTGGGGTAACGCAGGAGGGACTTCGTTACCCCTCATTTGGTTTACACTGAGCTGCAGATGCCTGTGGACAGCTGCTGAGACGTCCCAGCAGGGTCTGCGCCGCCACTGAATGGAAGGGAAGAGCTTCTGACAGTAGCCAGCACCTCAGTTCGGGAATTCCAGGGCCCCTGCAGCTCGTCCACACCCATTGCCCCCCTGCCACCTGCCCCCGGGTGGCTTTCACGCCCATCAGCACCATCTATGGGCTACTCAGGGCAGGCCCCCAGTGGTGTCCCAATGTGTCCCTCTCTTAGAGAAGAGGAAACTGAGACCAAAGGGGCCTGTCTGAGACCATCCAGCAAGGGAGAGGCGGAGGTGGCGTGAGACCTCTGGGGTCCTGCCAGGCAGCCCCTCTCCACAATGAGTCCCTTCTGAGGAGCAGATGGAAGGAGGTGGGTGCCAGGAGATGCCTCACCCCACTATAGTTTGCTATCAGCAGCCCAGCAATCCTAGATACTTCCAGCACCCAATGCTGACCCAGACTCAGTCCCACCGGAGGCTAGTTTTGGACAACGAAGTTCATTCCTTTGGGCCAACGTCTGCTTCTGTGACCACCACTCCCCAACCACAGCCCATCTGAGCCCCGCTGGGAGGTGGGGAGTACCATAGAATTGTGACCTGTCTCGGCTGGATTCTCTCCTTCTGCCTGCAATACTCAGGGTGCAAACCCACCTGTTTAACCAATGATGAGATGGTGATGGTGATGGTGATGATGATGATGATGGTGATGATAGTGATGGTGATGATGATGATGATGGTGATGATAATTGTGGTGATGGTGGTTGTGGTGATGATGATGATGGTGGTGATGATGATGGTGATGGTGGTGGTGATAGTGATGATGATAGTGATTATGATGGTGATGATGATGGTTGTGATATAGATGGTGATATGGTGATGATGGTAATGATGGTGGTGATGGTGGTGGTGATGGTGGTGGTGATAGTGATGGTGATGGTGGTGGTGGTGGTGATGGTGACGGTGGTGGTGGTGGTGATGGTGATGGTGATGGTGGTGGTGATGGTGATGGTAAAGACAATGATGATGACAGTGATAATGGTAATAATGACGATGGTGATGAGGATGGGATGAAGATGAAAATGGTGAGGCTAACTTTTATGGAGCATTCATTACACGCCAACTGCATTCCCACACTATTTCATTTCATCCTCATGACAACATTTTGAGCTCGGTCCCCCACTATCTCCATCTTACAGAGGAGGAAAATTAGGCTGACCTCAGGGAGGTTCAGTCACATAACTAGTTAGTAGTAGAGTTGAGAAGCTCACCCAGGAGGTTGCACCAGAATCTGCTCACTAACCATTACCTACCCTACCTCTGTTACGAAAGAGCCTGTCCTTGTGGCCCCTCATATGATACTCCTTGTCTGCCCCCAAAGGACAACACTGTCCCCATCAATACCATTCTGGCCAAACTTCCCCAATAAGACACGAGGAGGAAGCTGAGGTCCCCGAAAGGTGGGACACAGCGTTGTGGGTGCCCCTCAGGGCACTGCAAATGAGGGACCACCACTCCACTACCGTGGGAACACGAATGTTCCACCTGCCGTCACTACCCACCCAAGGTTCCTGCTCTGAGGGGATATGGCTCTGTAGCAACTGGACAGTGGCAGGGCCAGGCTGCAACTACCAGCCGGGGCCGGCACTGGTCAGCACATGGCACGCCTCTCAGGGACCCCATCTGGCAACCAGGCCCTTCTCTGGCCACACTTGGATTTTGAAAGATGCCTAAAGTGTACTTGGATGTGTTTGAGCCTGAAAACATGCTTTATCATCAATCACATCCTGCTCGAAATGAAACGGAAGGCTGGACTGTTTAAAAACCACGACACAGCCGCCTCATTCATCGCACAAAACCAAAACCCTTGTCTGCTTGACTCATTCAGCTGTTCAGCTGTCCAACTGCCCCACCAGCGGCTGTCATTCCATTTTACAGATGAGCAAACTGAGGCCTGGAACAATTAAGGTGCCTCCTTGAGGCTCTCAACCATTAGAGAGGGAGCGGTAATTCCAGCCTGGGGCTGCCTAGAGCCAAAGGCAGCACACCCAGCGCAGCCCTGCACCTGCTGCCCCCATGGGAAGGCAGCACCTAGGACCAAGGTGATGCTGATGTCACTGAGTGCGTTGTTACGTCGTGGCAGGCTGAATTCTAGGATGGCCCCCATGATCCTTCCTACCCTGTACACGCCCCATGTACTCCCTGCTGCTGTGAATATGATGGATTCCACCCCCATAATAGCTTGCGTCACATGGCACAACTTGTTCACTGTACAAAAGGGACATCACTCAGCCAGGGGGGCCTGATCTAATCACGGGAGCCTTTAGAAGCAGAGGGTTTTCTCCAGCAAGGAAAGGGGGACATCAGTCCTACAGCTTTGAGGAATGGAATCTGGCCAACGACCTGAACGACGTGGCAGTGGAATCTTCCTGGAGCCTCCAGAAGGAATGCAGCCTGCCCAGCACCTGGATTGCAGCCACACAAGACCCCAAGTGGAGGACCCAGCTAAGCTGTGCCTGACTTCTGACCTGCAGAGCTGTGAGCTAGTACATGAGTGTTGTTTGAAGCTCCCAAATTTGCAGTGGTTTGTTACACAGCGTAGATAGCTGATACAGACAGACATTCAGGTGGCCTAGGCTGTGAAGAGAGAGAGGGAGGGAGACCTTGGTCCAAACCTCCACCTTGCCCCGCCTCTCTGGGCCTCCCACTTCTCAGATCGATGCCAGCAAGTTGCGGCAGGATGAAATAAGAGAATGCACTGAAAAGTGCTTAGCTCCGTGTCTGGAACACAGTATGTATTTAAGAACTCACGGGTGGTAATACTATGCTAATATTAACAACAATTGTATTATGATTTTCACGCAGATGGAAGAGGTGTCCCAGCCAAGTCCTGTAGCAGTAAAACAGGCTTTAGCATCTCGGCCTCGCTGGTCAGAACCCCAAGTGGGAATCTCACCCTCAAGGGGAAAAAAACTGGCCGGCTTGTGCCCCCCGCCCCAGCTCCTGGGGCAGACAGGGACCCTGCCTGTCCAGTGGAAAAGTCCACATACTCACACCCTCAAGAACCTTTCGGAGGAGTTTAAGAAAGTATTTATCAAACAATAATAAAAAGTAAATCTTAAAGACCTGCAAGGGCCTTTCTCCTGTGTCCACAGACTCAGGACGAATTGGACACGGGCCCTTCGCTGACACCATTAGGACCAAAATGAACCAAGTCACTGGTTCCGTGAGCTCTGGGAGAGACAGACTCAGAAATAATGGCCGACACAAGGCACCAGGAGGAGACGTGACCGCACTGTGACTCTCGGAGGGCACCTGCCATGTGGCACACCCCAGGCTGGACTGTGTCCTGGGCCCCTGGAATCGAGCAGTGAACAGAGACCCAGCACACATGTTGTTTACCACATGGTGTGATCCGTGCGAAGCCCAGGTCTGCTGGGAAGGCTGCAGAGCTCAGGGAGGGTGGGCCAAGGAGGGCAGGAGGCTTTCTCTGAGCCCCATGGAGCTGAGAAGTGCTTTCCAGGCAGACCAGGTGAGGAAAAGCATCTCAGACAGAGGGAACTGCCTGAGCAAAGGTACAGAGGCCGGAATGGACGTGACTTGTCCGGAAACTGCAAGCTGCCGGGCGTGAGGTGGGCCATCTCCTCCGGGAAGCAACCCTGGGCCTCACTTCTCGAAAGGAATTCCTTTGCTTCTATTCCTTCCAAGACTGACTCAGATGATTAATTAAGCAAATGTACTACTTTCCCAGGAAGCTTTGCAGATGGCAAGCCAGCAGCCAAACAGGGCACAAGGAAGGCCCCAGAGGGTGAGAGCAGCGGCCATAAAGCTGGTGCCTGTGGGCGCATCGGGTAGAGGTTTAGCCCTCATTGGTGTCTGAGGCCATCAGGTGACCCTGGGCAATGGACGGGACCAATGCGGGAGTTTAACCTTAGACCATGTCACAAGGTACTCCAGGTCCCTGGGATAAAGTTCTGTGGCTTTGTCCAAGAGCTTTTATGATTTTTCCTCAAATGCTACTTCAGTTTAGATTTTAGAGCAGGGTCAGCACCTGCAGAGCACACGTGCTGTCACTCTCTGTTTCTGCACTCATGGCAGACAAAACTAATCAATGGTAGAATTCTCAGTCCAGTTAGGCAACTGATCCTTGGGGATGTCTGGGGTCTGAGCCACTGTTCTCAGTGAGATGGACACCCAGCTTCGTCATGAGCCCACTAGGTTCTGACTCTCCTCTCCACACTCTGACCACTTTTGGCCAAGACAGTTGGAAGATTGTAGAAACCAGTACAAAGGGAGAATGAGACAGCTTCCTCTGTCTCTCTGTCTCTGTCTCTCTCTCTCACACACACATGCACACACACACACACACACACACACACACACACACATGCACGTAGGAACATAGGCAGAGCAAGCCCACGTGCGTCACAAATGATCTGAAGCAGAGTGCAATGTAAGCCACGTGGCAGACGGCACCAGTCAGGCCCATCTGTGGCTCTGTCCCAGTGTCTAGGACAGTTCCTGGTACACAGAAGCTGCTCAATTAATGCCTGTTGAGTGAAGGAACACCTGTGGGTCCAAGATGTCTCCAGACCAGCCCTGGCCTCCCCAGCTCTGTCTCCTGGCCGCATCAATGTCTCAACTCCCTTGTCCTAGCGCCCTGATGGTCATTTCTCCCCCCAGGAAGTGTTGGCGGCCTAGGGACAGCACTCCCATTAAACAGTTGATGAATTAGGGCCTGGAGAAGTTTTCCTGGAGTCTTTAAATTACTCTTGAGATGAAGTTCTAGATAAATGCAGAATGAGTGACTGAGGTGGGAAAACCGCACTTTCCAAGGGGTCTCTGCCTCCCCCCCACCATACCCCTGCTCCTTCCTCTGGGAAATTAATTGGTATCAAGCGAAGATTTTAGGAAATGGCCGTGTTCTAAAGGCCCCTGCTTAACGTTCCCTTTAATTAGAATGGGTTTCACTTGACGTTTCTGCTGACCCGCAGGGGGAGGGCGGCCCTGCCCGAGTGAATGCCCATTGACCCAGGAATTCCTGCGTCTCAGTTATGCCCCGTTCGTGGGCTCACTTAGCAGAGTTCAAAAGAATGGCTTTCTCTGCAGCAAAACAACAGCCAGGGCTCAGAGTCACTCCCCTGGTTCGGGCACCTCTGTGGGAACCTGGGTCCAGGACATTCCTCGGGAAGGAAGAATGCACACGCGGGGGATAGCTGGGTCCCTGCCAAGGCCGGTCTCCCAACAGGCTCAGCTGGCAGAGCCGGAGCCCCAGAGAGGATGGACTCTGAACTGGGCCTGGGGACAGAGACGTGGGCAGGGTGGCATGCACCTGCCTCAGGGTGTCAGGCCAGGAGGGGGTCCCGCGAGCTGGCGGCTCCAGCCAGGTGGGAGGTGATGGAGAAGTCCAAGGTCAGGGAGCCCAGGAGAGGTGTTGAACCCACCCAGCGCAGGGCACCATCTCCCCAGGGCCAGTTCTGGCTAAGGTGGGACCTTGAATTCGTCTGGACTAGCGAGGCTGGGCTGCCATAACATAGAAACCCAAACCTTGAATCCATTCTGTCCTCTTCTTGTGGTCCACTGAGGGTCTTCTCTGTGGGTCTCCTCCAGCAGGGGTGAAGGAGGGAAGGGCTTAGGTGAGGGGCTGGGTGTGGGCCATGTGGGCTGGAAGCACTGACGAAGAGGCTCTGGCCTTGAGCCCCCAGGTAGAGAGGGGTGCACTTGCTGAGCGGGAAAAGCAAGGACAGGAACGGGGGGCAGGGAGCTGAAACCCAGAGCCCCTGGGGGACACGCCAGGTGTGCAGCGCCACAAGCAACCCTAGTGGGGATGCTGGCAGAGGCTGGGATACACAGAGCTCAGGGGCATGGGCTGACCCCAGTATGGGAGAAGCACATTGGAAACACTCCCTAATTCTGGAAAGATGACTTGGCCAGTTTACCAAATCTAAGCAGTGGGGGCGGGAGAAAAGTGATCAACAAACCATTCTTACAGGGCGAGGGGGAGGACCTCCCCATTTTACAGGCAGAGGCACCAAGGCCCAGGAGGGACACAGCCAGGGTCTCTCAACATGTGTCAGGCACACCCCCAGCCTCACTGTGTTTGGTCCACACCCAGAAAATGATGGGAACCATTAATATCCCCATTTTCCAGATGGAGAAACTGAGGAACAAAGCAGTTCAGCGAGATCCCCAAGGTCACCTAAGAAGCCAGTGGCTGACCTGAGGTTTAATCCAGGCCGTCCGACCCCACAGCTCATGTTCTCACCTACACAAAGCCAACTTTCCTGATTCCTTTGCCCTCTCGTCCAGGGTCAGTTGGAATTCCAGAGCCTTTAGCCCCCAGAGAGTTATCAGCATTTATCTAAAATTGCACCTTGTGTGAAGCAAATTTGGGTCTAATTCTTCCCCTGCTATCGTTTTCACCGGTATTCCTGGGCATAAGACGTCTCAGCTTGGCCCTAGGGTCTTATCGATGAAATGTCCGGGTATGGAATGTGGGACCCACCGGCTTTATCTCAGAAGACAGGTGGTAATTAAAGTGTCCTGTGCTGCTGAACCTACAGAGAGGCCACCACGCCCTGCCCCCTGCTGAGTGGCAGTTGGGTCAGGCTGGGGTCAGGCAGGGCAGTGTCACCGTTTCTGACCTTAGGAGTCGAATCAGGAAGCATCTACACCCCCCTCACACCCCAGTCATCACATCTGACCCCAACAGCTGCCCTGTGAGTCACCATCCCCATTCCATAGACGAGGAAACGGAGGTTCAGAGAGGGCAAGCCACCTGCTGAGGCCACCCAGCCAACCAGTGGCTGAACCAGGACACAAACCCAGGCATGTGGACCTTAGTCATTTCTTCCATAAATGCATCTTGAGTAAGGCTGATTCAGGGCCAAGTTCCAAGATATGTGCTGGGAACAAGCAGATAAGTAAAACTTCATGCCTGACCCCAACAATCTCATGGTGGTGATGGGAGCAGAAGGGACACAAAACAAGAAACCATTCACTGTGGAATATTACTCAGCCTCAGAGAGGAAGGACACATTCTGACACATTTTCCAACGTTGGGGGGGGGTGGGGGCCTGGAGGGCGCCATGTGCTGTGAGACAAGCCAGGACACGTGCTACATGAGTCCACGGACGGGAGGTCCCTCTAGGAGTCAAAGTCACAGAGACAGAGAGTAAGATGGTGATGCCAGGGACTGTGGGAGGGCGATGGGGAGTTGCTGTTGAACGGGGTCCGTTTAAAAAGAGGAAAAAATTCTGTAGGTTGGTTGCACAACAATGTGAATGTACTTAAATACTACAGAACTGGACACGTAAAAACGATTGAGAGGGTAAATTTCACGTTCCTAGCATTTTGTCACAAAATATTTTCATTAAAAAAAAATCCCTCTTCATTCGTTAGTTCTGCAGCAGTGCCTGAGAGCCCACTTCAGCCCTGGTCCAGGCACTGGTCCAGGTGAGTGTGTGGGGGGAGGCATAAGAGGGATGTAAGAAGGTGGCCCTGATCACAGGTGCTGACACCCCAAGCAGGGAGGTCAGAACCCCACACAGGCACAGGTGGCTGCAGCAATGATAATAGCAGCCCGGTGGCCCCTGGGATGCCAGGCACAGTGCAGGCTGCGTCCCATCCGGCTCTCAGCACAGTTCTCTAGGGAGTTATGATCAGCCTGTCTTGTAAAGGACGAAACCAGGGCTCCAAGCGGAGTCACCTGACCCAGGTGACTTAACTCATAAGGAGAAGCACACCATTCAAAGTTCAGGTATTAATTATCTCTTGCTGTGTAACAAATTACCCCAAAACGTAGTGGCTGGAAACCACAAATATGTCTTACCTCCCACTGTTTCTGTGGGTCAAGGATCTGGGAGCCGCTAGACTGGGTGGCTCTGGACCAGAATCTCTTAGGAGACTACAGTCAAGACGGCAGCCGGGGCTGCAGTTATCTGAAGGCTTGACCGAGGCTGGAGGACTCACCTCCGAGACAGCTCCTTCACCCGGCTGTTGGCAGGACGCCTCAGGACCCTGCCACACAGGCCTCTCTACAGGGATGCTTGTGTGTCCTCGCAACGTGGTGGACGTCTTACCCCAGAGTGAGCAGTTGAAGAGAACGAGGTAGAAGCCACAACACCTTCTATGACGTGGCCTTGGGAGTCACACTCCAGCATCCCACAGCATTCCGCTGGCTACCAGGTGAGCCTATTCAAGGTGGGAGGGAACTACACAGGGGTTGAATACCAACAGGCAAGGATCGTCGGAGGCTGTCTTGAACTGGCTGCCACCCCAGGCCTGTCTGACTCTCCCACCAGGCTCCTGCATTCTGCTATAAGACCAGTGGTCAGTGGTACGGTGGTATCTGGTGTCAGAGGAGTTTCAGAGACAGCTGGGATTGGAGGAGGGGGGCGTGCCAGGTGGGGGTACCATACTGATTGGAGACAAGACCTGTACCACAGAGGCAGCTGTGGGCCTCTGTCTCAGGTGAGGGGAAAAGCTCACACCAGGCCGTCATCACTTTTGGGGAAACACGATGGACCCTTGGGCCCAGGAGGCACCCTTCTCAAACACAAGCCTCCTCGGAAGGCCCTTGGGGAGAGGATGACCAGGTGAACGGCAGCACCTCTGGCCGTGGCAGCCAGAGCTAGATGTTGGTTTCAGATCTGAAATGTGTGTGACCTTGAGTAAGTCTCCCATATGCACTCTGACCCTCAGTCTCCTCCTCTAAAATAGAATAATGAATCATTTCTCCCAGGCAAGAGAGAGAATAAAGCTGCATGGGCCCAGGGGTCTGGCACGTACCAGAGCCTGAGGTTCAGCCTCTGACACAGCCCAGACCCAGCAGCAGGCCAGCAGCTGACTCAGACAAACACACCGCCCCGTGGAACACGAGTGTCCCCGTCCCCCCAGTTCAGCCAGTGAGCCAGGACCCTTATGCCCGCAAATCCAGATTAGCCAGACTAGTGGCTCCCTCCGGGCTGTGCTTAGGAGAAAAAAGGGCCAACACTGCTCGTGGTTATTGGAATGTCCCATTGATGAGAAATGATCTGGACAAATATTTCACACCTCCTTTGTCACATTCCAGTGGGAAAATAACATGGGCTGTGGAACGCTCCTTCCCAGGACTGCTGACAAAGAACACGGACATTCCTTTATCTCCGCTGGAAGTTTTGTTTTCCTTTTATCAAAAAGGTGTTATCAGTGCTGCTTAAATAAAAAAGAAATGTGCAATTGGAAACGAGACCCGGCCAGCTACAAAAAGGAAGGCTTGGGTGAAGGAAAAGCTGCAGAAAGAGATGTTTTTTCACTAACCTGGCATTCGGGAATCCCAGCAACCTTTCTTTCTAGTACCATCAGATGAAATTGGACAGTGCAGCCTCTGTCAGTGATAATTAATTATGGCAATAACGCAGATTACTTACGGTGGGCATTTCGCTGTTACAGTGGCTCAGCAAAGACGTGCTGGTGTAAATCTTCACGTCATACAACATGGAAAAGTTACCAAGTCCAAGGTCACGCAGCTAATAAATGGCAGAGACCCAAAGCCCACGCTTCCCCACCCTCCATGCCTTATGACTTCTTCCCAGGAGAAGAAGGGCAGGTGTGGCTGGAGGGAAAGCCGCAAAGCCAGTGACAAAGTGTTTGCTTTGAACCAACTTGGTTTTGGCTACATCACCCGGAATTAATGCCAGCCAACCTGCCTTGTGCCCACGGATGGCCTCAGGCCTGGCACTAGGGGTTTGAGGGAGTGGACGGATGTGCAGGTACATCAAAACGTGGACAGAGGGACAACTCAATGGGCAGGTGAAGGCTAAGTGAGTAGATGGACAGTCAGTGGAGGATGCTGGTGAGTCAATAGGTGGACCGGTGGTCAGATGACAGGATGGACGCCTGTGTGAACGGCTGGTGGGCGGGTGGGTAACCTGATGGGATAGCTGCGTACCTTTGGACGGACGATGGTAAGTGTTCGTTAGAACGGTGGATAAGTGGATGGGCAGTGGAACAAGTGAGTGGGCAGGGCTGTCCCCTGACTCCAGGCCTGACTCCCCATTCCTGCGGGGAAGGGAAAGCCGGCCCTCAGAGGACGGGTCATTCTTGAGCACGTGCCCTTTGGCCACAGCGTCAGTGGTTCCTGACCTTGCGAGTCTGGAATCTGAGAGGTGAGAGGGGCCATACGGTCCCACTGGATTCCTGGCTGGGGGCCCACGATGGGGAGAGCCTCGCTTCACCCTCCATCCCAGGCTCTCAGCTCCCACCCTCATCTGGGCTCCAGGAGCCGCTGCTGTCCCAAACTCCAGCCTGAGAGGTGCCCTTTGACCCAACTTAACCTCGTCATAAACATGGGCTCTGAGGTGGCATGATGAACCGGCAAGATGGTGCTCTGTTTGGGGGTACCGGCAGCAGTGTGGTCCCCGTGAGGCAGCTGTGTGGGGTCCTCCGAGACCTGAAGACCCTCAAAGCCCCAGGGACCCTTGGAAGCCTTTGTCCACAGGGGCAGCAGCGACAGCTGGTGACCCAGCAGTGGCCACAATCATTCAGCTGGCTCTTCCTGTGCACCTACTCCACGCCAGGTCTGTGCTGGGTGCTGAGGTGGTGGTGGGGCGGTCTGCACCTCTGGGACCCCCGAGCCTGCCCACGGCCAGCCCTGGGTCAATGTCCCTCAAGCAAAGGGGCAGCCCTGCCCTCCAAGAGCTCCAGCCCGGGAGCACCTCTGAGCGGCTTGGGAGGGGTGACCCACGTGTGGCCGTGGTCTGGGCTCCCTGGTCAGTTCGTCTACTCCTTTCAAAGCAGGTGCTCATGGGGTTAGAGGAGCTAGCTCTCGGTCACCCCGATTTCAAGGGTAGGGGGACACCCACCCCAGGCCACCCATCCCAGCCCAGAGATCAGCAGAAGTAGCACTGGAACAAAAATCTAGGAGTTGAGGCTGTTGTGTTCCTCCAGCGCCTTCTCCCCACAGCTGGGTGTGCTGTCCTATCACCTAGCATATTCCACTGAGGTCGGTTTAGGGACCCACTCACCCTTTGCAGATGGAGCCCTAGGTCACTGCTAATGTGGACTTTTGCTGTGAAATGAGACACGAGGTTGCCCACGGGACCGTGGCCCTGGTTACATTTCCATCCTGGCCCCTGGCTAAGAGCCTGGCACACAGGAGGGGGTCAGCAAAGGTTTGCTGAGTGAATACATGACTAAAGGGCACAGACTTCGAAACCAGAGGAGCCTGAGCCCAAATCCTGACTCTTCCCTTTTGGGGCTGTGTGACCCAAAGGAAGTCACTTAACCTCTCTGGGTCTCAGGTTCCTATTCTGTGAACTGAAGACCATAATGTTAACCTAGCAGGATTTCTGTAAGGACTCAGGGAGGTGGTGTTTGCAAAGTGCAAGTCACCGAGTAGGTGTCAGCGCATGTGCTCAGCTGACCCCGCCCCCAGGCTGTGGGGCTCCAGGCTCACCTGTGGGTGGCTGAGGCCCGGCCCTCCTGGCAGCCCCAACCCCCAGCAGGTGACTGCAGAGGCTCCTGGGCGCCAGTCCTGGGAGCGTGGGAAC
Source organism: Globicephala melas (assembly GCF_963455315.2). Lineage (NCBI taxonomy): Eukaryota > Metazoa > Chordata > Mammalia > Artiodactyla > Delphinidae > Globicephala > Globicephala melas. The sequence goes on from NC_083321.1 coordinate 4,145,399, forward strand.
TTCCTGCCACCCTGTTTGTCTTGGGCCGCCTGGGAGGGGCTGCCACCCTCTGTCAGCTCCAGCACACTCCTGCCGGGTCGCCCAGCGTGAAAGGGAGGAATTGTTCCCGTGACCTTTGCTTTCCTTGTCAAAGGTGATTTCGGCAAGTCCCGCCCCTCTTCCCTAAAGGCCAGGCCAGCTTCGGTTCCCACTGCCACAGGGGCTGGAGGGACCACCTGTGCACCTGGGGAGGAGGGGCACTGGGGGAACCTGTAGCCTCGTTCCTGCCGGCAGGTGCGAGGCCCTATGCCCCTCTGCCCCATCCCTGAGCCAGCAGCTGGCCGGTGTTCCTTCCCTATCCCAATATCCTGCCACCACTTACCTGGTCCTCCTTCCTCTGTGACCCCCAGGACCCAGCATGGGACCCAGCCCAGGGTCAGAGGCTCCGGCATTTTGGATCAGTCAATCTCCCCAGCGCAAAAAGACACCCCCGCCCGCCGAGAGCAAGGCATCCTCCCCTACTCCTGCCTCCACCCCACCCTGCCCTGGGAGGGTGTTCCCTGTGCCGGTCTCTGGAGGTGGGCCACAGGTCTCTACACAAGTTGGAAACGCTTTTTTCTCCATCAAGTTTTTATGACTCTGCCCCAGCCTCGTCCTCCCCCTAGTTATGTGGCCAGGCCACTGCCTACTGCCCACTGTCCGTGCTTTGGCATGGCTGGTGGCCTCAGGGTGTAACCCTGGCAGCCACGGAAACTTTGGTAGATCAGCCATGCGGTGGCCACTGCAGGCAGCACAGCTGGGGTTAAGGGCAGCCTCGGATCATGAAGGCTCCATTTCCTATTTTCCAGAAGATGCTGATTATTAATGATCATTGTTCTTTCCTTCTGGGGCATGAAAAAGCAGGTTTAGCTCACAACCGGAAAGCAGCAGGTCAGGGTTCCCAGAGTATGAAATGTCAGCCTCTGGCGGCAACGACATTCACCCAGAGGCACTAAAAGTACATGCAGAACAGAAGCACCAGGTCTCTGGAGGCTGGAGAAATCAAGTGAGCTGAGGGCAGAAGCAACGCTCGCTGAGTATGTGTGTGGCCGCATGGCAAGGGTTTTACTTTTTTTTTTCCTTAGAGACAAGAAAGTGAACTTGAGAAGGGTCAGCCCAGAAGGACCTTGCTCTTTCAAGGCTGACCTTGCCGTATGTAAAATTCAGATGGAAACGGAACCTGCAGTGAGATGTGACCCCCGGGCAAGTCTGGTGTTTGGCAGAATTCACGCCTTCTTGGCCCAAAAAGGCAGAGGGTTTGTTGTCCTTCCCAGCAATGAGGGCAGCACAGTCCAAGAGAACATCTGTGATGACAGAAATGTTCTGTATCTGCTCCGGCCAACAGGGAGCTGCTCTTCCCATGTAGGTGTACAGCCCTCGAAATGTGACTATTGCATTTCAGCAACAGAATTATTCATTTGATTTCATTTGATTTGATTTAGATTTAAATAACCATTTTTAAATGATGGCTGGTGGCTACCATATTGGGCGGCATGGTTTTAGGCTCTAGGGGAAGGAGAGCTGCAATTGATTAGCAATGTCTACCAGAGACACAGGATGGTAAGGTAAGATACGAGTTCTGTGTTGCCAAATGACCAAGGGAACTGGTGTGACCCACGTCACCCGAGGCCCAGGTCATTGATTCTGCTGCCTGCACAGTTTTCACATTTAGAAGAAAAAATATCTGTGAGGTTTAGTGTCACATTCCCCACCCCCCACCATGATCTCTAGTCTCATGATCTTTACTCCAGGCAACTACCAGTCTCCTAACTGGTTTCCCTCCCTGTGGGACCCCATTTCTAATCCACAGCAGCCAGAAGGGTCCTTCCAAAATACTAATCCAACCATGTTCTACCCTGCTCAAAACCCATGATCACCACGGCCATCAAGACTTTCCTTACCATGCCTCTCTGGTTTTGTATTCTTTCATTCTTCTTCGTTTCCACCCCTCTGATGCTGGCTGGGTCTTTTTCTGCTCCACTGCCCAGAAAGCCCTGAAGACCAGGGCTAGCTCTTGTCCCATCTTGGCAGCCCCCCCCACCCAAAGCACAGGACCTGAGTACCTCCTACTGGAAGGCTCACGTGGTTCCAGGAACTCCCTGTAAATTTTCTTACCGTGCCCTCAAAATAATAAGACAAGTACCATTACTGCTCTGTTTCACAGATGAGGAAGCTGACGCTCAAAGAGGGGAAGGGTTTAGCCAAAGACAGGAGTGAAAATGGCAGATGTGAGACCCAGACCTGGGTAGGTGTCACTCTCATACCTTGCTTTCTGCACAGAGCACTCAGCTTCAACACTGTGGCCGTGCTAAGACTAGAAGCCAGGTCACAAGACTCTAGTCCACTATTTCTTCCACTACTAACTCAATACATGGTAGGTGAAAGAAGGGATGGATTCATGGATGGGTAGATGGGTGATGGGTGGATGGACGAAGGATAGATGGATGATGGATGGATGGATGATGGATGGATGGATGGGTGATGGATGGATGGATGGATGAACGATGGATGGATGAATGATGGATGGGTGGGTGGGTAGATGGATGATGGATGGATGGACGATGGATGGTTGGATGATGGGTGGGTGGGTGGGTAGATGGATGATGGGTGGATGGACGATGGATGGATGGATGATGGATGGGTGGGTGTGTGGATGGATAGATGGGTAGATGGATGACGGATGGATGGACCATGGATTGATGGATGGGTGGGTGGGTGTGTGGATGGGTGGATGGAGGGATGAATTGGTGGATGTGTGGATAAATGGATGGACATGTGGATGGATGCATGCATACACTCATGAACGAATGTAAAGTCAACAAAACATGGTAAGAAGTGAAGTGAAAGGTCATGACTAAGGAAGTGGGTGGAATAATGGGCTGCCTTTTTCTTAACCATTTTTCAGGTTTATCAGAAAATCAAGTCATGCAAAAAATTCTTTGAGGCTTTTGTTTTTAAAGAGATCAAGTGAATGGTAAGTCCTGTGTGTGTATCAAGAAAGCCCGGGGCTGTGCCAGGGCCTGCTTCCCTCTCTCCTCCTCCTCTGCCACCACTCCCGCCTCCCCTGCCGGTTCACTGAGCTCCTCCCCTATGCCGCTTTCCCATGGGAAGGCTGAGTAACAATAGCAATTTCTTCTGAATGGAGCTCTTCCCTGAGCCAATGAGTAAACCGGAGCCAGGGAAGAGCTGGCCGGCGTGGAGCTGCTCCGCGGTGATTACATAACCAGGACATACCTGGGAGAGGCGCTGATCCAGGGGATTTTGACAGGGGTGGGAGGACGCGGGGCACGCCCGGCACAGGAATGGCCGGGCAGGTACCGGGCCTCGCTGGGAACTGGAGCCGGGGTGTCCGGGAGGAAGGAAACTTGAGTGTCATTTTCCGAGTGTCATGTATGAAGATAGGTCCCTGCATGCTCGTTTTGTTTAATCTTCACAACAGCGTGCCGGGGTGGGTACAGTTATGTTCCCTTTTCTAGATGCAAATAATAGAAATGAGACACAGGGAGGTGATGTCCCCAACCCGTCACACAGCTGGGATGTGAGCTTCATCTGACTCCAGAGCCTGTGGGGTTAACGGAGCTGGACCACCTCCCACCTCTACTTTCTCTCCATCTCCCCTCTTCCTCTCTCCCATTAAATCTTGTGTCCATTTATTCGTCCCATTTTCCATCCATCCAACCGTCCACTAGTCCCCAGCGGTTTTCCCTCCCCTCAGGACTGGACCTGCATCAGGAGGAGAGCCGGAGAGAAGCCGGACACAGCTGCTGCCTGAGAAAGACTGGGTTACTGAGATGCATCGGTGCCCATCTGAGCTATGATTTTAGAACTTCTATGTGTTGGGCCCTTTCTGCGTGTGAGGGACACGGAACGAGCTTTCTAATAGTTTTCTCGCCTAATCTGCAAGGTGATTCCCGGGATCACTCTCCCCTGTGGCAGAAGAGCCTGAGGTCCACACACCCCCAGGAGCCTCGCCCTGGAGACTCGGGGGTCGGGGAGGGCTTCCCCGAGGGGCAGCCTAAGTGGGCTTGGGCAGGGCACCCAGGGGTTCCTCAGGCAGAGGAGGAGGAAAGTGTGGGTGCATTTCTGGCCCTGAGCCACGTGATCGAGAGGAGGCGGTGGGAGGATGGGGTCTGTCATAGCCTGGCCACCTCGCCTTACCTGGGGGCTGCGAGCCTCGGAGCTCCTGAGACAGGAGCTGGGGAAGACCCCAGGGACCCCAGGGCTGGCCAAGCTAAGGGCAGGCTGCCCAGAGCAGGGGTCTCAGCCCTAGACCAACCCTTCTCTTGAACAAGCATCTCTCCTCTCTGGGGGTCAGCTGCCCCATCCGTAAAGTGGGGACAGTGGGAGGATTCCGTGAGAGCACGTGGCGATGCCGGCTGGGCAGCGGTGAGCCTGCAGACCTGCACAGAGATGCCTTGTATCTGGACGTCCTGCTGCCTGGGCCATCCGCGGCTCCTGGATCAAACAAGTAACCCCCGGGGTGGGCGGCAGGGTGCCAGCCACATCATGAAGGAGGCCTCCCTCTCCTGTAGCGCCCAAGCGCCACGCTGCCGTTCTGAAAGCTGCCTCCCCCGCCACCGCAGACCGGCCACGTTGCCACGTAACTAGATGCCTGTATTTACCTACTGTGGGGAAGGGACAGGCCTGCCTGGTCGGTCGGGCAGAGATGAGCTCAGACGGCTTTGGCTCGGTTCCTGCTCCACGCTGTGTGTGCACGCCTCCTGGGCCTGGCAGCTGGGCTGGGGTAGGGGCACGTCGGCAGGGACTAGAGGGACACTATGACCTGGGAGCACACGCCATGCACCTTTGGGTTGCCTGCTTGGGTTGCAGCAGCCAGCCTTGGCCGGGGGAGGCCGGGCCCAGGCCACCTCTGGGTGGCAAGCGTCCGATGGCCCCCCACGGCTCCGAAGCTCAGGCTGCTGTTGGCGTCACCCAGCTGCACTGGATGAACAGATGGCCATCTGAACGGGACGGCAAAGAGCTCTGAGACTAGAGGAACGAGCCCTGGGCACAGCCTGCGTTCAACGGTTGTTCCTCCAGGGCACAAACTTTTATTAAGTACCTACTATGTGCAGCCCTCTCTCTGTCCTCCACCGTGTGAGGACACGAGAGGATGGCTGCCTGCAAAGCCAAGAGGGGTCTCACCAGGCACTGGATCTGCCAGCACCTGGATCTTGGACTTCCCAGCCTCCAGAACTGTGAGAAATTAATGTTTGCTCTTCAAGAAAAAAAGAACCTACTATGTGCAGGAAAACGTTACACCTTTTATCTTTAATTCCCAGAACAATCTCAATGTTCATATTCTTGTTTTACACAGGAAGAAACTGAGGCTCAGAGAGGCAAATGACCGACCCAAGACCACACAACTCAAGAGAGGATGGAGTTAGGGTTTGAGCCCATGTCAGTCTGACCGTGAGTCGTTATTTCCAATATATATGCTGCCTCCTATGCCTCAGTGTTTTCACCTAAGTAGGGATCGTCATACAATCCAAGAAATGGTGTCACTCTGCGCTTTGTGACCAACATGGCAGCCTTGTGTGACGTTATCTGTTCATGGACTTTTGGCTGGATCAATGAATGGACAGATGGATGGACAGTGGCATAATTGGACAGATAGATGGATAGGTGGTTGGGTAAATGAGAGCCACATTTATAAATAGGGTGGGAAGACAGAGGGACAGATAGATGGTTAGATGGATGGATGGATGGATGGATGGATGGATGGATGGATGAGGGGTCTCCGGACACACGGGCTGGGACTGTCTCCGGGGTTCATCCAGCTTCAGCAGACTGAGATTCAGGCCAAGAAAACCCAAGTCACCGGAGCCCGCACTGGAAAGGCGGCCGGTCAGGGCTCTTAATCTCACCTGGCCGAAGGTGTCTGCCTCTCAGATGTGCACTGGGCCAAGGTCAACCCCTCTTCTGGGATCACCTTCCCATCTCTATCCTGAGTCCGTTTGGAAGATGGGGTGCGTGAGGAACATGGGGATTTTTATGGGGCAGGAGTCTGGGAGGTCCTGGGCCTGGTGGGGGGGGGCTGTGGAAGGAGTGGAGGGGGTTTGGGAGCCACGATGAGTCACACGTGCCCCAGAGCGGTGGGGGGGGGGGCAGCGGAAGACCTGGGCAGGCGGAGGGAGCCAGGGTCCCTTCACAGGCACCCTCCTCCCCTGCTGTGCTCACCACGGCCTTGGCAGGGTGGCTGCCTGGAGCTGACCTCCCGCCATAATGCAGCCACCGTCTCAGGGTCGCCGTGCGGGGGCCCCAGCCCTCCCTCCGATATCCAAACTGAGGGGCCAGGCCCGGGAGGAGTGGGAGGGGCGCAGTGGAAGTCAGGGGCTCGCTCTTCCCAGCACACCCCGCCCGGGCTACCCGCCCCCCACTGATCAGCCGTCAGTCCTCTCTCCCGGGAGGCAGAGCGCAGGCCCTGGACCTTGTCAATCTTCGGGAACATTCGCAGCCTGAGCCCGAGCGTTCCCACGCCGCGTCGGCTGCCGGGGAGGGGCCCTGACGGCAGGATCCCCGCCTGGCACAGGCCCGGGGCCCCAGCTCCTCCCAAGGCTCTGCACCTCCCATTGCACCACTCAGCAAACTGAGCCCACCCAGGACCCTCGCAGCCGTCCAGCCACAGAGCACGTGGGGCTGGCTGTGGGCCAGACTCCCGGCTGGCGCTCCCCGTGGGTGTGTGGAGGGGTTGCCAGCCCACCAAGGCCAGGAGAGCAGAGCCTCTGCCGGCTGCTCCTCGGGAAGTTCAGATACTTCTGGAAGTCTCACATGAAGGCTGGGGTGGAAAAGCTGGGGAGGAGGTGAGCCTAGGCAGGGGTCCCCCTTTCGTGCCCAAACCTGCACTCTGCCGCCTCTGGGGATCCCCCTTGGGCTGACCAGGGGCCTGAAATTCCCTTGATCCCAACCCTTCCCAAATGGCCTTGCACCCGGCCGGCTCCCTCGCTGTGACCTCCCTGAGTGGCTCCCTGCCACCACGTGCTGACCGTCCATGTCCACTGGCTCCTCACTGGTCTCTGGTCAGCTCCGGGTTGTCCAGCTTTGGACCAGAGGTCTGGGAAGCCCCTCTCTGCCCCGGCATCTCTTTCCCAGCCTCCACTGTGCACAGCCGGCATTGCTGGGCCCCGGGGTCCTCTCTGCCCTCCCATCTTTTCTCCCTTTCCTGGGCAGGATTGGGGGGACCCCCTGTCCCCAGACTCTCCAGGGGCCAACAGCCTGAGGAGAGACCCGCTCTGATGGTTTTTGTAACAGTGTGGGACCCCCAGCACCCAATCAGGACAGAGCTTTTCCTTCCCACCAGAGAGGCAGAAAGGTGTTCCTTCCCGAGGGAGCAGACGCTCCGCTGCTCCACACAGTGTGGAGGATTCTGGAGGGTCGCTGATGCCTATCCCTGCCCCACCCCGCAAGGGGAACGATGCAGCATCTGCAGTGTGGGACAAGGGCAGCACCTGACCCACCCTGCAGACAAAATCCACTCGAGAAAATAAAGATCACAGCACTGCAGACACCGCTTAGCTTGGAGAGAAGACAGATACACGTTTCCCAAAGCCACCTCTAGTTCCACGGGACATCAGTAGGATCAAAGAAGTTTGGGAATCACAGGACGAAGCAGTCTTTACTGAGGACTGGTCAGAGCCTCTACGATGAGCCTCCCACAGGAGGAAGCAGAGTTTTTCAAGCTAATCTGACCCCGGAAATTCTTTCCCTGGAACATTTTATGGGACCAGTGTTCCTTGAAACCCTCTTTAAGAAACACTGCCCAAGTTGCCCACAAAGCCCCGAAGGGCTAGGTTCCTGGCTCCGGCCCAGCCTGGTGTGGGGTTGGGGCTGCAGGAGGTTGCTTAGAAAGCTCCAGGTACTGGGCGTGGGCTCCTGGCATCCCCCCACCCACACTCAGTGACTGACGCCTGCCGTTGTCTCCCTCCTCTGAGGATTAACGTGGTATCAAAGCCCACGACACCACCACCAAGGACATGGGAGCCAGACGGCTTCCCCACCTGGGCCCCTGGAGAGACAGCTCAGTGCCCCACGGCCCGGCAGAGGCTGCAGCCCGCAGCCCGCAGCCCGAGACAAAAGCTTCAGGAGGCATCGGGAAGGCCTAGACAGGTGGCTGGGTCCCCTGGGGAGGAATAAAGCAGGCGGGGTTTGCCCTCTGAGACCTCTCCTCGCCCCGCTATGCTCTCCCCCAGCCAGGAGTCTCTGGGGCCCCCAGCGTCTAGGTCTGGCCACAGAGCTGGCAAATGCAGGACCCAGCTCGAGGGGCACGGCAGGCATCCAGGTGGGCACCAGGCAGGTACCAGCTGGCCCAGCTCCCCAGCCACCTGGCACCCTCCTCCTTCCAGCCTGACCCCGAATAGCCATCCACATCCCCCAGAAGCACCTTTGATCCGGCTGGAGACTCTTCAACTGATTCAGCATCTAATCTGCTTCCCATCTGATTTGTGAAGGGCCCTCCACGCCTCTCCTTTCCGCTTGGTGCTTTCCTAATCCCCTGGGCACTGCTTACTTACTGCTCCTTCCTGAGTGCCAGCCAGCTCCTTCTTCCCCTTGACATTCCTGCCCCATCTCCCTCCCAGCCTCCCTCCCAGCCATGGCCTTGCCTCACCACAGGACCCGAGCCTGGCAACCTTGCGTCTGGGCGCATTGATGGAGCTCACACCACCCATGTGTTCCTGCCTTCCTTCATGTAACCGGCTTTCCTTGAATGCCTCCTCTGTGCCAGCACAGGGCCCGCATCTGTGGTCCTGTCCAAAAACAGCACAACACTGTGGGCTCTCGCAGGCCTCCCAGAGCAGTTACGACACCCCACCACCCCCAACCCTGGAGGCCGATGAGATTACACCCACTGCGCAGATGAGCAACCTGAAGCCGGAAGTTGCTCTCAATGGCTCCGTTCACATGCAAGGAGAGCCGGGACGGGAGTTTAGGCCCCTCTGGACGAAACTACAGAAGGCTGTTCTGGTTGGCATTTCATCGTCCGATACTCACACTGACCTGCACCAGGTGGCCCTGTGACAGCTCTGAGCCTTGGGCCCCAGGGAAGCCATACTTTACAGAAGGTGACCCAGGCTCTGACACCGTCCTGGCTTGAAAAGTCCGTGCCCATCCCTTCTGGGTACCCTCTGTTCATCTACTGCAGGCACCCCGGGCGGCACCCCGGCTTTGTTGCCCTCGTGAAGAGAGATGATTTTGCTCCTGACCAGCGATTGTCTCCAAGCGGGGGTGGGGGGGGGCCACTGGAAATGCACGCCTGTCCATCCCTGACCGGCAGAGAGGACAAGTCCCAGCCCCGAGTCACCCCCAGCCCTCCTCCCACACAGGAACACGGGGGCGTGGCCTGAGCCAGGGCTCCCCAGGCTGGGCTTGGGTTCCTGGGCAGCAGGACCATGGGCAGGACCCGCGGGGCCAAACGCAGGGGCTCTTGTTCAAAAATGATGAAGAGTTTCCAGATAGCTACTGCAGAGCAGAACCAAGTGCGTGCCCTGCAAAATGTCGGGCCAAACTGCACGACTGCTCGCCGTGTCGCCGGCCCTGCGCTGGGTGCTCGGCGAGGCTCCAGGATCAAGGTGCACAGGACAGTTGGTGGTGTTTAGGGGAAGAGGCTGAACCAGTGCTCTAGCCCCAGCACAGGTGGGAGAGAAGGAGCCACAGAGGCCCAGGGACCCCTGAACTCAGAGAGGCAGGCCTCGTGCTCAGTGGCGGGCAACCTATTCCATGTGTGGCAGAAGTGGCCCAGTCCCAGCAGGGGCCTTGGAAAGCAGCCAACCCGGTCCCTTCACAGTGTGGGCAGCGGGGACCAAGTAGGGGGACAGCAAACTGCTTGAGGTCGTGTGGCCAGTCAGGGAGGCAGCTGGGGCCTGTGTGGGCTTTGAGTGCCCTGGTCTCAGCCCAGATCAGGCACCTTCTGCCTCCTTGGAATCCAGGAGGAGCAATTTGGGTGTAGAGGGTAAAATGGGTCAGGTCAGCTACCTTGGAGACGCAGCCCAGAGCAGAGAAGGCGTGTGGACTCATGTTTTCAGAACCCAAGTGGGAAATGTTCTCTCTCTTGGCCCTAGATATCCAGTTGTCACTGTCTGTTTACTCAGCTGTCTTCCCACCAGACGGAGGCTGACACGGCAGGTGCTCACTGAGCGCTTGCAGGGTAGATGGAGGGTCGAGTGGGTGGGTGAGTAGGTGAGTGGTGGGTGGGTGGATGGATGGATAGCTGGGATGAGAGGGCAGGTAGAAGGATGCATGGTACTATAGGCTAAATGTGTACGTTCCAAAATTCATATGTTGAAATCCTAATGCCCCACGCCCCCCACAGGGTGATGGTATGAGGAGGTGGGGGCTTTGGGGTGATGAGGTCATGAGGGTGGAGCCTTCATGGATGGGATTAGCGTCCTTATAGAAGAGACCCCAGAGGGCTCCTTCCCCGCTTCTGCCATGTAAGGACACAGCGAGAAGTCTGCCATCTATGAATCAGAAAGAGGTCCTCACCAGACACTAAATCTGCCAGCACCTTGATCTTTGACATCCAGCCTCCAGAACTGGAGGGAATAAATAAATCTGTGTTGTTTATAAACCACCCAAGTGTATTGGGTATTTTTATTATAGCAGCCTGAATAGACTAAGAGATGGATGGATGGGTGGGTGGATGGGTGGGTGGGTGGGTGGATGGATGGGTAGGTGGGTGGATGGATGGGTGGGTGGGTGGGTGGGTGGATGGATGGGTGGGTGGATGGGTGGGTGGGTGGGTGGGTGGATGGATGGGTGGGTGGGTAGGTGATGAATGGGTGGGTGGGTGGATGGATGGGTGGGTGGATGGATGGGTGGGTGGGTGGGTGGGTGGATGGATGGGTAGGTGGGTGGATGGATGGGTGGGTGGGTGGGTGGGTGGATGGATGGGTGGGTGGGTGGGTGATGAATGGGTGGGTGGGTGGACGGATGGGTGGGTGGGTGGGTGGGTGGGTGGGTGATGGATGGGTGGGTGGGTGGATTGATGGGTGGGTGGATGGATGGACGGATGGATGGGTGGGTGGGTGGATGGATAGACGGATGGATGGGTGGGTGGGTGGTGGATGGTTGGGTGGGTGGATGGATGGATGGATGGATGGGTGGGTGGGTGGATGGATGGATGTGGGCAGGCACAAGGTCATTGGTGCAAATGAACTGTTGGGTGGGGACCACACAGTGGGAGGAGAGCCCACTACAGCTGAGGTTCTGGTGGTTCCAGGGAGCCAGGGGCTATGGGGGTGCTACAGGGATAGTGAGGGCAGACCTTCGGCTCCTACTCTGGGGATGGGGGGCTGTAGGAAGCAAGGAGCCAAGGGGACCACAGCCAGGCAGGTGGGACCCTGAGCAACAGCGGGAAGGAGGAAGGAGCAGGTAAGATGCTAAGGAGCCGCCCCCCCACCCCCATCCCCGAACCTGGGTCTCTTTATTCTAGAAAGGCAAGTCATGGCTGGGCTATTCTTTCTAACAGCTTTATTGAGACATAAGTCACATACCATACTATTCACCTATTTAAAGTATTTTTAGTATATTCCCAGAGCGGTGTGCCCACCACCACAATCCTTTTTAGAACATTTTAATCAATCCAAAAAGAAACCCTGTACCCATCTGTCATCAGCCCCCATTTATCCCCATCCCCTCCAACCCCAGGAAACCACTAATCTACTCTGTCTCTATAGATTCTCCTATTCTGGGCACTTTGTCCAAATAAAATCATGTAATAAGTGGCTTTGGTGACTGGCTGTACTCACTCAGCATACTGTTTTCAAGTTTCATCTATGTTGTAGCATGTGTCAATATCAGTACTTCACTGCTTTCTAAACAATATTCTATTTAATATTCTATTTAAACAATATTCTATTGTATCTGCCACATTTCATCCATCCGTCAGCTGATGGACATTGATGTTGTCTGGCTGTTATGAATAGTGCCGCTGTGAACACTCATGTACCAGTATTTGTTTGAGGACCTGTCTTCATTTCTCTTGAGTATCTACCTAGTAGCGGAATTGCTGGATCTTATGGTAACTCTGCTTTTAACCTTTTAAGGAGGAGCCAAGCTCTCTGGCTGCACCCTTTCACATTCCCACCAGCAGCATTGGAGGGTTCCCATTTCTTCCCATCCCCACAGACACTTGGTATTGTCTGTGGTTGAAACTGGAAGGAAGCCAGGAGTAGGCCATCTTGAATGGGTCCCTCCTGCCCAAGAAGATGAAACCACCACCCTGAGCCAGGTGGGGACTCCCTGGAGAGGAGGCTGGGGGAGTCACAGGGACTCAGCTGGAGGGCTCCTAGCCGGGCCAGCGATTCATGCCGGGGTTCCAATGAGGACAGCCTGGTGGCAAAGGCACAGCCAAGCAGGGGCTGGTCATGTCTTCCATCCTGCCAAGCTGGAAAAGGGACCTTCAGAGCGGCCAGGAGGGTGGATCCTGGGAGGAAGGAGGGGCCGCAGGGCCATGGAGTAGGAAGGGGCTGTAGATTGGATATGAGACTGCAGTTCTGATTTAAATCCGACCAGAATCTCTACCCCCCGAGAACAAGACTATTTTTAATACGTAGAGGGGACACTAAGGAGGGCTACAGGGACAGACTTCAGGGCAGGAAGGAGGTCCCCCGCAGAGGAGGTCTGAGACTGAAGGTCTTCCAACACTTCAAGTCATCATGTCAAAGCTGATGTCTGGCCCTTTAAGTCTTAAAGGGCCCCAGCAGTTTTAAACGTGTATGCTGGGGGCACAGGGGAGGGACCCACCCCTTAATGTCACCATCCACCTGGCAATTTCCAGATGAATCCTGATATCACAAGTGTGAGCTCCAAGGAGTCTGGGGGAACTTCTTGCTCAGAGATGAACATGGCTCTGAAAATCTCCTCAAGCTGTGCTTGCAAACTGGTATAGCCACGGGCCCCACAGAGTAAGCGCTTTCTAGACACTCCCTTTGCCATCACATGTGATTGGTTTTGCCCTGCTTCCCCCAGGCCTGTCACATCCTAATTCCCTAACCTTGGTAAGTGAGCCATGAAATACTTCAAAATCAGTTTAACAAAGGTAAGATCTCTACCGTGAAAATGACAAAACGCCATTGAAGAACTTAAATCAAGTCCTGAATCAATGAAGAGAAATGTTCTCTAAGAAGAAGATTTTACTATAACAATTGGCCAGGTCTCCAAGTATTAATATACTTATTCTAGTCCATTCAGAATCCCAGCAAGGTTCTGAGTTTGGGTCTGAGTCATTGCTTTAAAAACTAGACCAAATCTTCATTTTTTAAAAATTGGACCATATGAATCTGATATTCAGGTGGAAAAATCAATCTGCAAAAATTGTCAAAACAACTTCGGAAAGAGACCCTGCAGGGGATTGTAACCGACCGGATTTAAAACTCACTCTGCAGCCACGGTAATTAAACCGTTCCTGCCGTGGGACAGACAGAACAGTGGAAGAAATAAGAGTCCAGAAACCCCTCTACGTACATATAGGAACTTAAAATATGACAAAGGACAGATTCTTTATTCGAAAGAGTTGAGACAATTGACGATCCATTTGGAAAAAGTCAAAGTTAAATCCCTACCTCACACCATATACAAGAGTTAATTTCCAAATGAATCCAAAGTAAAGGAGTTTTTTTAAAACTCTAAACGTATGGAAGATCATAGAAGCAAATATTCTTATAACACCACTGTGCAGGAAGTCTTTCTAAGCAAGATAGGAAACCCAGAAGCCATTAAGAAAAAATAAAATTGAGTACACAACATGCATATTACATACACATACATACACAACATAAAAAGTCTTACAAGGTTGTGCTTTAGGAAGGCCACTCTGGTGGCAGGTATGGGAGAAGCACTGGCAGAGGATACCAGCTGGAAATTTAGGAGAAGTCCAGGGGGAAGAAAGTGCCCTTGGTCCTGAGAGGAGATATCAGAATGAACCAGAGCAGTGGCCAGCAGGGGTGTGAGAGAGATGCCAGGATTACGTTAGAGCTTAAATACATATGATAGAAACAAGTGTTATTCCTTGTCTTTTCCCCAGGCAATCCTTGATGCTAGAGAGAACGTCATCTCCACTGGATCACATTCGCTCCCTCCCCTGCCCCAAAAGGGACTTTGGGGTGTGTTTGATGGAGAATGGAGGTGTCAGCTGTCAGGTGAGTCAGGCTGAGTGGAGCCCTTGAGGCTTCAGTCCAGGTAGGTTGATGAATAAAGACCAGGGGGTGGGATGGGCAAGGGATCAAAGACACCGCAGACCACTGCCACCAGGAGAGGACTGCAGGGGCCCCTGGGGGCAGATATAAAGGGGCTCTGCTAAGGAGGGGGCCTCAGGACACGGCTCTCTCTGCACCATCACCCAGTTTTTTCCTCTCGCAGTGGTTCTCAGGACTGTGCCCCAGACTCACCTGGAGGGCTCATTAAGACAGATGGCTAAGCCTGCTCCCCAAGTTTCCTCCTTTTTCAGGATTCTGTTGGCTGCTCTGCTACCCATACCTTTCTGCCTAGATTTTAGAGTCGTTTCCTTGAGAGCTGTGAAGCAGTTTTGCTGGGATTTTGATTGGACTCCTGTTGAATCTACAGATCAAGTTGGGAAGAACGGACATCTTGACAATATTGCGTCTTCCAATCCATGAACATGGAATGCCTCTCCACAACCCTCTACCCTGAGTTTCTGACGCAGTGATCAGGAGGGCCTGAGGCTTTGCAGTTCTACCTCGTGGCCAGCTGACCCCACTCTGAGAACGACTGTCCTAGGCCCCCGAAGCCCTGCCTGGCTTGGGAGTTGGGGCCATTCTGAAGACTGGGAACCTTCCGGGCTGGGCCACAGAAGGAGCTGTGGTTCCCATGCAAATCATAGCAGGCCGGTTCTGCTGGGATTTGCATGCTAACAGCTGACTTTTTTAGATTTTTAATCTCCAGCAGATAAACAGTGAGTGCCAGGAATTCACAGGTGTGGAGGTTCAAAGGGACACAGCCACTTGTGGGAAAGGGTTTTTTCTCTAAGTATTCGATTCCTCAATTTCCTGGGTGAATTTCTTGCCTCTTGGGACTCTCCCTTCCCCCAGTAAATACCTCCCAGGCAATCTCAGAAAATCAACCCCAGGTCTAAAACTAGCAGGGTGTGGGGGTGGCCTCTGGCTGACCCTAAGGTGAGTCCAGCTGGGTGGCCCGAGGAAGGGACTGAGCAGTCAGAGGAATCCTTGCAGGACAGAACACGATGCTGTGAGCAGAGTGCTGGCACACAGCACACCCCACTTCCCTTCCCACAGGAGTCGAGGGCCAGCCGAGGAAGGACCAGGCCTTCCAGGTGGAAGGAACAGCCTGGGCGAGACTCAGAGACCAACCCCAGGCCTCCACTGGGTCACGCTGGTGGCTCTCTCAGTGGCCACATTCCTGCCTGCTGTGACTCTGATCCCAGGCACTCACTCAACCCACCGCCTTCCCTTCCTCCCAGACCAGCCCTCCTAGGTGCCCCCTCGCTGATGCCGGCCACGCAGAGCCCCAGTCGGGGATGCTCGGCGACATGATGACGTGTCCCACGGGGTGGTGGCTCTGGCCCTTCTCCCTGGCTGGCAGGGTTGGAAGGGCGGCCTCAGTCTCCACTGGGGGTCCTGACAGCTCTGCCTGCTTCCCAGGGTCTGCAGGGGCTCAGAGTCCTCATGGGACCAATCCAGAGCCTGCTCTGGAGAAGCAGGGGCCCCAAGAGGGAGGGGCCGGTGGCCATGGCTCCAGAATGCAGGACAATTCACTGTCACTTGTGTTGTGATTGGGCTGGAACAGGGCACACAGAAGGCCAGAACTGTTGCCATGGATCCAGCTCTGTGGGCCCTCAGAGACCACAAGCTAGGCCTCGCGGCCAGCAGAGGGGTCATCCTGGAGACCCCAGGCCCTGAACCCCACACCTTCTCCCTGCATCAGGGCCCTGGTGCCCCAAAGCCCAGGTCCCAACACTGGGGGTCGAGGGGACCAGCTGAGATGCACGGGGCCCGGTCTGGAGCTGCCGAGGGTCCCACACCAGAAACCGCATGGAGTCTTTCGAACGTGGCCAAGAACTGCCCTTTACTGAAGTCCACACGCAGCCAGGGATTGAGTGGCCAAGGGCCTGGGCTTCAAGTGGATGTGGGTTCAAATCCCAGGCACGTCACCCAACAGCTGTGTGGCCCTGGCTTCCCGGGACCTTCCCAGGCTCTGGATAGCGGGTGAGGACGTCTGTCCCAGGCTGCAGTGATGGTTACAGCTGATGCAGAAGCGCACACCTGCGTCGGGTCCAGGCCTGGAGCAAGTGAACCGGGGATGCGGTCCCTGCTATTTGTGTTCTGGGGTCCTGGGCACCCAGATGGGGAGCGTCACAGAGGGGGCGCTTGGGAAGTACACGAGAGGCATGGCTCAGATTTCCTAAAGCCGTGCAAATCCCTCAAAACGGGAATCTCTGGAATCTCCAGTGTGGCTTTGACCTCTCTGTGTTCTGGCCCAAGGCCAGGCGGGTCCATCACAGAGTCCCTAGCACACACGCTGTTCATCAGCGTCTGCAGGTAGTGGGCATTTGCCTCTGAGTGTCCTGCCTGCTTCGTCCCTGTGTCCCCAGCACTCGCTCTCCCCTGGCCTGAGCCTGGAGCCTCTCTGCAGACCCCCTACTTTGCAACCAGGCGTCTGTACAGTCAGCTTGGACTGCCTTTCCAAAGGTCCCATCGACCAGGCAGCTGAACAACAGAAACTTATTGTCTCCCAGTCCTGGAGACTGGAATCCGAGATCCAGGTGTGGGCAGGGCTGGTCCCTCCTGAGACCTCTCTCCTCGTGGTGTAGATGACCCTTTTCCCCCTGTGTCCTCACAGGGTCATCCCTCTGTGTGTGTCTGTGTCTTGATCTCCTCTTCTCATAAGGACACAGGTCCTATGGGATAAAGGCCCTACCCTAGTGACCTCATTTTACCTTAATTATGTCTTTAAAGGCCTTTTTTCCAAATACGATCACATAGTGAAGTGCTGGGGGTTAGGACCTCAACATAGGAAATTGGTGGGACGTAACTTAGCCCATAACATCTGTCTCCAGGAACCTCTGTTAATGTGCACACGTGTACTGGAGTGGAGACCCAGCACCCCCTTGCCCTCACTCACATTAGATGGAAGTGGGAAGGGACCCAGGACCAGTAGGCTTTGCCCCTTCCCTTCCTTTTTTCTCCAGTAAGCAAAGCCTGGTGTTCCCAGGAGGCCTTGGGGTTGGATGTCCAGTGTTGCTGGTTATAACAGTCCCCTGTCGGGTCTGGAGCCCAGCCCAGCCAGGTTTGCAGCCAATGAGGCCAGGATCCCAGCAAAAGTGCACCCATGGGTGATGCTACCCACGTTTTCTGGGTAGGATCCCCCCACCCATCCCATGGAGTCTGTGGGTTCCTCTCTGGGCAGCCCACACATCAGGTTGGGAGGGTCTGGCATCCGTGGGCAGAGGGGAGCAGTGTGAGGGTGCAGCTCTCAGGAATGAGGGGGTGTCAGCAGAGGAGACCCAGACAGAGAGCCAGGTGCATCCCTGTCACTGTCCATTGTCTTGCCCTCAAGTGGCCAAAGGCAGCAACTACCAACACCTACTAGTGACAATTTCCCACCCTCGAATGGGATTTGCTTCTTTAAGGTTTATTGATTCTTGTAAAACTATTTGTCCCGCACCAAGTGGCCCCAATGAGTTCACAGCGTTCCTTTATCTCATCTCAGCTGCTACCCTTCCTGCTCTTCTCCTTCCAAATCTCGCTCTCTGTTTCTCTCTCTCTCTCTTTCATACACACACACACACACACACACACACACACACACACACACAGCCAATTTACAAGTCCCTAATTTACTATTGAGTAGAAACAGAAGTTTTAAAATCTGTTACCACTTTGTGTAAAGTAAGAGTCATCAGGCTATGACTGAGGAGCTGCATATAGTGGATGGATCAACACAGAGCCTTTTGGGAAAAACTTGTGCTTTATTTGCTTCCTTCCCACTTCTTGATTGGGGTCGGAACAGCTGATATTCTCCAAGTTAGGGCTTGGTGATTCTCCTAACCCTCCCCGCTCCCTTCGTCTCCTGCTCGCCCCAGCTCCTAGCTAAGCTAAGCTCCACTCTTAGCTCTGAGCTTAACGGGTACTCAATCAGCCCCAATTCGGCTATTAGGACAACCCCCTTACCTCTGGCCATCTTGCCTTGTCCAACCCATACTACACCCCAGAGCAGCCGTCGAATTCTGTCCACAGCAGGAATCAGACCAGGCCCATGTGCTTGAAACCCCTCAGTGGGTCCTACTGCTTGAGGGATAAACTTCAGCTCCTTAGGCTGACGCTCAATGTTTTTCCTGGTATGATTCTGGTTCCAACTAAGATACTGACACCAATTCTGATGTGCGTGTCGTTCCCTCACACCGAGCAATTCTTAGACGCGAGCTGGGAGTCCTATAGTTCAACTCAGGTCTGACACTACCGACCTGGAGATGATAGCACAGACCCCACAGTTACGGGCTCCGTCCCACAAGAGCCCTTGACCCCACTTCAGAAGCCAATAGCAAATCCAAGTTATCACCTGTGCTTCTGACTATAGTTTGGATGTTCCCACCACCCTTGGGTCCGATTAATTTGTAGAGCAGCTCACAGAACTCAGGGAAACATGCTACTCACTAGATTACAGGTTTATTATAAAAAGATATAACAGGAACAGCCAGATGGAAGAGATGCCCAGGGCGAGGTGTGGGGGAAGGGCGTGGAGCTCCTCCACGTTTCCGAGCACCACTCTCCCCAGATCTGCACGTGTTCACCAACCCGGAAGCTCCTGGAACCCCATCCTTTTGGGGTTTTCTGGAGGGTTCATTGCACCAGCATGACTGGTGAAATCATTAGCTATTGGTGGTGGGTTCAACCTCCAGCCCCTTTCCCCTCCTTGGAGGTGGGACTGAAAGTTTTCACTTCTGTTCGTGTGGTTGGCTCCTCTGACAACCAGCCTCCATCCTTAGGTAATTTCCAAAAACCACCTATTAACATAACAAAGACACCTTTATGCTCTCTCCACAGGAAATTCCAAGGGCTTTAGGGGCTCTGGACCAGGAATGGGACAAAGACCGAATATATATTTCTTATTAAAAATCACAATATCGCACCTGGCCAGACCTCGGTTCTGCCTAACCAGCCTCTTCGGGCAACCATGCCCATCTCTGCCCTGGATGCAGAATGCTCTCCAACTTCTCCAGCGTGGAAGACCCTGGCACGTGTGCCCCTGCTAATAGACGGGGCATCACGGTGCACTGTTCCTTGTGCATTGGCGCCCCTCCCAGTGCAAGCCTCTCTCAGTCCATGAGGTTCAAGAGATGCAAAGGATGTTCCCCAGACCAGGGGTTATCAATCCGTGTTTCTTAGCCCCCTGGCTATTGTGGTTTATTTGGAAATGGGCACGTGACCCCAATCAAATCAATCAGAGCCCATCCAGACATTAGAGCCTTCTCAGAGGAAGATAGAAATGAGAAATGAAGAAAGTGAGATTGAGTTCTGATGATATCATTTGAGCCGCTGGATCCAGCCGTTCCTGAAGCTGAAATCCCTGGGCTTCTCAACAAATGCATAAGCCACTTACACTCAGAAAGATTCTTCTGACTGACTGGCTCTAGTAACTGGCTATAGAATCTTTCTGAGTGTAAGTCATGATACTCAGAAAGATTCCTGTCCAGTAACAGATACGAAATGTGAGTACGGCTCCTGTGGTCTTTGGAGAACAAGGGAAGTCACTCAGTCAAGGGGCAGGCCTCGTGCTTCCAGGAGCTTGGGCACCTGTGGTCTGCCCTTCCCCCAGTCATGCCGCACTGACTGGAGAGGACAAAGTGCTTCTGGGGGCAGCACCCATCAGTAGTGAGCCAAGGTCCATGGTCCCTCCAATGGACTTCCCAGTAAAAGAAGGAACCTCTGGGTGACAGAATTCACAGACTGACAGATGAGCAGTGCCTGGAAAGGGGGATCTAGACAGCGTGGCACTGTGATCCACCCAAAACCATGCCAGCACAGGAGTTAGGCTGGTCCACACTGTGATCAGGGCCAGCTCCCTCCGTCAGCTTGGTTCAAGTCACCTCCCTGCCCAGGCACCGTTTCCCTCGTCTCTAAAAGAAGATTGGATCTTACCATATGTGGCAGGGACCACATTCTACACCCGGCAGGATCCCATTCACACCCCTCCCTCCCAGAGTCTCGCTGCACTTCCAGGGAGCAGGGAGGGCAGAGTGCACAGGAGTAGCTCTGGATAATAAGTGAGTCGAAGTACCAAGTCACTTCCAGGCTGAGGCTGTGAAGAGCCCCGTGTGCCCATCCTCCCGCAGAACCCTGAGATGAAACAGCCTGGATACAGACTCACCACAGGGAGGACAGATGCCCTGAGAAGTTGCCCCCTTCACTTTGGATTCTGTGTGAGAGAAAATCAAACCTTTGTGGCATGAAGCCTTTGAGATTTGGAGGCTTATTCGTTATTGCAACAAAACCTAGCTTCTCCTGACTAACACAGAAGAGCCGGGGCGCACACACTGTCACCAAGAGACTGGCTCCTGGACAGACATTACTAATCCATCAGGGCGCCCTTTCCTCCCCCAGCTCAGCACGTGCACAGGCAGCCCATACCAATGGATCTACAGACCGTGAGATGTGACAAGATCCCTCGAGCTCATACATTGCCCCTCGGGTAGGTGAATCATTTGATTGCCCCCCTCTTTGGGCACAAATGGTGGGACTTGGGAGGCTCTGACGCCTTCCTACCGGTCTGTGTTCCGTGCTTGTCAAAGTGTTCCTTCCTCCTTGCCTGCTCTCCAAGGGGTGCCGAGCTGGGGCGGCCGCCCCCAGCCCCTTCCTGCTGCCATTCCCCCATCGCCAGCTCCGGCAGTGATTCCAGCATCGGTGACATTCTTCTCCCGCTCTGAGCTGCTACATGCAGAGCCAAGTCAGAGCTTGCTGCTCTGAAGACACTGGGTGAGCTGGGCTGCCCCGAGTTCTCATTCTTCGTCAGGGTGTGCCTGGCCTCAGACTCAGAAAAGACAATTCACTTTCGGTGGGACCCCTTCCAGAAGGAGTGCTGGAGCTGGAACAGGAGCCCGGTCCCGGGGGTCAGCTCCCGCCCTGCATCTGAGATGAGGGAAGGGCAGTCCCAGGACACGGGCTCCAAGCGGACGAACAGAGCGAACACAACTGTTGACAATGGGGCTTTGATCTGCCTAATGTCACAAGACAGCCGGGGACAAACGCCAGGCCCTGGGTGACTCCCGGTTCCCACAGGAGATGCCCTGTGCAGGTATTCACACGGGGAAATTCTTGGCAGGACTGGGCCCTGGGTCTGTGCCCATCACAGACACAGCGCGGCAATTAGGTTGTGGAAAATGGTGGGCGAGGCTCGTTTGGCCAAGGCTGCAGCCTCCGGCTTGAAGGTAGCATCAGAGGGAGAGAAGGAGGGAGGGAGGGACGGAGGGAGGGAGGCCAACCCCGGTGGGAGTGGGTGCCTGGCTGGTGTGAACGAGGGTGAGCTCGAGGAATTCCTGTGGTTGGGGCAGCCAGCAGGCACAAAGGCCGGGCTGGCGCCCTTGACAATACACGCTCTGTCCCCAGCTGTTGGTGACCTTCGCCAAAGCACTTGGTGAATGGGCCATGCCGCTCCCAGGTGTGTCCAAGCCGCCAGCGCTGGAAACACATGAAGAGGCCAGAGCGTTCACAGGATGTGTTGTAACTCGGGTGCCCACAAGGGCCGCCCTGGGGCCCGAGCCAGGCTGGCGGGGCCGTCCTCCGGGCTGTCAGGACGCATCATCCCCACCCGCGCTCCAGAACAATGGCCTCACCTGTACCTCGCTCTCATCCCAAGGTGCATGAAACGGCCCACACCTCCTGCCAGCAGCTCTGTTTGCCCGGCCTGCTCCCCTGGGAAGGAAGTGGCAGGAAGAGCCCAGAGCCCAGAGAGATAGCGGCTGGAGGGAAAGGCTTCCTGAGAGCTTCCTGCTCTAGCCTCCAGATCACTAACTTCCAAGAAGAGTCCTGCGTGGATCACTGACCTCAGGCCCATGAGGGACAAAATCCCCATCAACTTCTGTGTCCTCTGTCTTGGCCTCTGGGTGCCGTGATACCAGCCGCACGACCGGTGAACACACAGTTATGTATTAATAAACACCAAGATGCATTTGCTGGAGGCTGTCTTGCGTCACACACACACTCGTTCATTTAATCCACGCAACCACCCCACGGGCAGCTGCCTCCAGCACTGCCTGCGTCTCACATTTGGGGAAACTGGGGCCCCAGCTGGTAATGGGCAGCCTCGGCTGTGAACCTGGGTGTCTGGCGTCCGTGTCCGTGACTGTGGCCACCTCACTGCTCTGATTGTCACCTCCAAACTCAGGGCCCTTTGGTGACGCCTAGAAGGGATTCTCTGACCACACTTTTCCTGTTCACGACCTTCCCACCGCCCACCCCACTGGGGCAGGGACCCCCACACCCAGGCCAGGTGATGGTTTCTTGAATCAGTAAGAAAAGCAACTGGATGAAACAGGCACCGTTTCTTGAGCTCCTTCCCAGGCCAGGCACGTCCCAAACGCTTCCCATTCCCAACATCCCAACGTGGGGATGCAAGATCACCATCCCCCTTTTACAGATGAGGAAACTGAGGGTCCTCGGTAGCTGGCCGAGGACCCCCCAGCTCATCGGTGGGGTGATGGACTTCCGCCTCTAGCCTGGATGAAGGGGGGCGGGGGGAGGAAAGACGGGAGAAGGGATGCTGGCTCCCTCGCAGGCAAAGCCTCCAGCGTGTGCTCCATCGCGGTAAAGATATATCCTGTCCCTGCCTGGGATGACCCGCGGCAGCCGTGTCCCCGGGACGCCCAGGTCGGCACTGCGCTCTTGATCTTTGGGTCTGGCCAGTTTCGGGGTTTTGATGACCCCACTGGGAAGTCTTAACAGCAGGTGACATTTCCGGTCCCGTGGGAGTGTTCTCAGAGGTGCCGAGGGGTAAACAATGACCACGGAGGAGGAACCCCAGCCCTGCGCAAAGCTGTCGTGTGCAGATGGACGTGACCCTATGCGTCCTTAGGGGTAAAATATTTAGATACTAGAGAGCCCGCTCGCATGTCAACAACAGCCCCTTTGTCCCAGGCGGAGGAGACAAGGGATGGATGGGAATTTGCATTTTTGAACTCATCCTCCGATTCTATGGACGGCCGAGACTACCTGGCACTTGGAGCCCCCCGCGTCTGGGCGACCCGGTGCAGGCGGGCGTCTGTGTGCCGGGCACTGAGCCAACGTGGGAGCCCCGGGAACGGAATAATGAAGAATTAATTTACCCAGCAGGGCCCTTTCAGTGTCTGGGAAGCTCTCGCACCTTCTCGGAGGGGGCAGACGTGTTTCCTTGGGAGGAATGCCGTTACACAATCGGTCTGTCAAGAGGCCGCATTAAGAATCCAGGCGAGGTTGCTTCAGCTGCGGCCGGTTCCTTTGATTCACACACTCCCCACGGGCAGACCCAGACCCCTGGTTCCCTGCTGTCCTGAGAAGGAACGAACCACCCGCAAGGGACCCCACACAGGAGCCAGAGAAAACACGGTGGGAATGCACCATCCCCCGACATGCAGAGAGCTTATAACCTGAGTCCCCTGGAGCCCACAGATACCTGCTCGGCAGATCTAACACCCATTGCGCAGATGGCACACTGAGGAGCACACAGCTCCTTGACCACCAAGGAGCAGAGCAGTGATGACCAAGCCCACAGGACACATGCAGCGTATCTCACAGTACAGGTGGGGACATGGTGGGGTGCTGGAGGGGCAGCTGATATGCCAACACGGGAAAATAAGAAAATAAAAGATCAACGTAGAGAACAAACTTATGGTTATCACAGGGGGAAGCAGGGGTGGGATGAACTGGGAGATTGGGACTGACACATATATACTACTATGTATAAAATAGATAACTAATGAGAACCTCCTGTATAGCACAGGGAACTCTACTCTATGCTCTGTGGTGACCTAAATGGGAAAGAAATCCAAAAAAGAGGGGATATATGTATACATATAGGTGATTCACTTTGCTGTACAGCAGAAACTAACTATACTACAATAAAAATCAATTTTAAAAAGATCAACCAGCTACAAAAATGGGAAGGAAAGGGAACCCAGTGGGCTGTTCATAGGTTGAAGGAGGGTGTTGCAGCCTCACCAGGCTGGGGACCCTTTGAAGAGCCCAAGGGCTCAATCCAGCTCCCCCGTCAAATCACCGGAGGCTCTATAAAAGGATTCCCGTATTATTCGATGATAAAAAGAAACGATCCAGGTATTCAGAGTAATCAAAATCCTGAAGACAGGAGGTAGGATGGTGGGTGCCTGGGGCTGGAGGAGGGGAGAATGGGGAGTTAATATTTCGTGGGGACAGTTTCCAATTCACAAGAAGGAAAGTGTAATGGGGATGGCTGGCAGGGATGGCTGCGAAGGTATTTCATGAAACTAAGGCCACTGAACTGTATCCTTAAAAAAGATAAGATGGTAAATTTTGTGTTATGTGTATTTTAACACAGTGAAAACAGAGGACGGAGAAAAATGCTTCTCTATGTATAAAATCATCTTCAGAAGGATGATCTTTCAAGAAGTGTTAACATCAGTTACCTCCAAGGAAGAGAAGCAGGTGCCTGGGGGATGGGATTAAGAGGGGGACTCTGGTACCTTTTGAATTTTGAACCACACGAATGCATGGCAGTCACAAAAATATCATTCATTTTTTTAATTATTTTTTTTCCACATCTTTATTGGAGTATAATTGCTTTACGACGTTATGTTCATTCATTTTTTAGAGAAAAAAAGAAACGAGCGAGCAAGCCACAAAAGACACAGAAGAACCAAAAATGCATATTGCTAAGTGAGAGAAGCCAGTCTGAAGGGCTGCAATACTGTATTTGGATTCCAACGACATGACATTCTAGAAAAGGCAAAATTATGGAGACAGTAAATAGATCAGACGTTCAGTGGAGCACAGAGGATTTTTCTTTCCATTGGAGTACAGTTGCTTTACAAAGATGTGTTAGTTTCTACTGTACAGCAAAGTGAATCAGCTCTCCGTAGACATATATCCCCTCTTTTCTGGATTTCCTTCCCATTTAGGTCACCACAGAGCACTGAGTAGTGTTCCCTGTGCTATACAGTAAGTTCTCATCAGTTATCTATTTTATTCCTGGTATCAATAGTGTAAATATGTCTTCTTTTTTCTTTCTTTTTTATTGGAGTAAAATTGCTTTACAAGGTTGTGTTAGTTTCTGTTGTACAATGAAGTGAATCAGCCATATGTATACCTATATCCCCTCTCTCTTGGACCTCCCTCCCACCACCACCCCCCATCCCACCCACCTAGGTCATCACAGAGCACAGAGCTGAGCTCCCTGTGCTATAGAGTAGGTCCCCACTAGCTAGCTATTTTACACACAGTAGTGTATTTATGTCAGACCTAACCTGCCAATTCGTCCCACCCTTCTCTTCCCTCCGTGTCCACATGTCCATTCTCTACGTCTATGCCTCTATTCCTGCCCTACAGACAGGTTTATCTGTAAGATCTTTCTAGATTCCACATATACGCATTAATATACGATATTTGTTTTTTTCTTTCTGGCTTACTTCACTCTGTATGACATACTCTAGGTCCATCCACATCTCTACAAATGACCCAGTTTCGTTCCTTTTTATGGCTGAGTAATATTCCATTGTATATATGTACCACATCTTCTTTACCCATTCATCTATCATTGGACATTTAGGTTGTTTCCATGTCCTGGCTGTTGTAAATAATGCTGCAATGAACAATTGGTGTCAACGCCAATCTCCCAATTCATCCCACCACCCCCCTTTCCCCCTTGGTATCCATACATTTGTTCTCTACATCTGTGTCTCTATTTCTGCTTTGTAAATAAGATTGTCTATACCCGTTTTTACTGATTCCACATGTATGCATTCATATATGATATTTGCTTTTAGCAGCATTATTTACTATATATATATATAATACTTGGGACTTCCCTGGTGGCACAGTGGTTAATAACCCACCTGCCAAGGCAGGGGACACAGGTTCGTGCCCTGGTCTGGGAAGATCCTACATGCCACGGAGCAGCTAAACCCATGCACCAGAACGACTGAGCCTGCGCTCTAGAGCCTGCGGGCCAGAACTACTGAGCCCACATGCCACAACTATTGAAACCCATGTGCCTAGAGCCATGCTCTGCAACAAGAGAAGCCACCACAATGAGACGCCTGTGCACCGCAACGAAGAGTAGCCCCTCTCACCGCAACTAGAGAAAACCCGCGTGCAGCAACGAAGACCCAACATGGCCCAAAATAAATAAAAATAATAAAATACTACTCAGCCGTAAAAACAATGACATAATGCCATTTGCAGCAACACGGATGGACCTAGAGATGATCATACTAAGTGAAGTAAGTCAGACAGGGAAAGACAAATATTATATGCTGTAACATACGTGGAATTTTAAAAAATGATACAAATGAACTTGTTTACAAAGCAGAAATAGACTCACAGACATAGAAAACAAGCTTATGGTTACCAAAGGGGAAGATGGGGGAGGGATAAATTAGGTGTTTGGGATTAACAGATTACACACTACTCTATATAAAATAGATAAACAACAAGGACCTACTGTATAGCACAGGGAACTATACTCAATATCTTATAATAACCTGTAATGGAAAAGAATCTGAAAAAGAATAGACATATGTATATATGAATAACTGAATCACTTTGCTGTATACCTGAAACTACCACATTGTAAATCAACTATACTTTAATAAAAAGTTGTTTGTTTTTGAAAAAAAATATTTAAATTAAAAAAAGACGAAACTTCCCGAGGCCCACATCAGGGCTGAGTACCACTCAGGCAGGGCCCACCCTGGGCTGAGTATTGATACTCAAAGCTCTCTCCCTGGACCCTAGTGAAAAAGAGACATGACAGCAGGCCAGGGTCTCAGGCTGACACAATCACCGCTATAGCCGTAGCTCCCAGCAAGAGCCTCGTACACAGTAGGTGCTCAATAAATATTTGTTAAATTAATGAATGTTTAGGGAATGAGAAATCCAGGTAAGGCTAGGATGGTGGAGCCAGGTGACGGAGGACTGGAGGGAAGCGTGTGGGGACTCTGGTGACCTTGAGGGGAGCTGGAGGAGGGAGCTGGCATCACTGGTCCTTCCCACGGGAAGTTGTCCCTAAGGTCTGCCAGGCAGCTGGGCACACAGGGAGGTCATGTCTCTTCATCAGGGTTGAGAGATACGAGTGTTAAGGGTTTTAACATCACATATCGATTTGACAAGTTGGATTTCATATGTTAGCATAGAGCTGGAGCGTAGGAGGGGAGATCGGGTCTGAGCCTGGGGCCCAAGCCCATCACGTTCCACCTCAGCCCTCGGTCTCCTTGTCAGGAAAGTGACTGGATCGGGGTCCTCAGTGTTCCCTCTGCCACCCAGGACTTGGGTGGAAAGGGGTTCTCTAACCAGGCTTCGCGACAGCCTTTACTGCAACCTTGAGATTTGAGACTCTCCACTGTGTCTTGCTTGAAGTGGAAGTAAAAGCCATTTCCTTACTTTTATGGGAGGGATTCTGATTCTTCCTTGAATCTTTTGTACATTGAGAGCCACTCCCTTCCCATCTCACCCAAAGATCTCACAAGCTTAAGAAAAAAAGAACATTAACAGCAACTGTGTTCCATTTTAGAAGATCAATAAATAGAATTCAGTCAGTTATAAAGAACAAACACAGCTATGCGCCTGGCACCTCTGCCAGGGCTGGGGGAGATGCTGGTAACATCACACAGTAGGAACTCAACCCCAAAGGAGGAGAATGGCTCTCAGGCTGGGCAGCCACACAGCGCAGAGGGGAGGGGAGGCTCAGGCAACAAGGTGGGCTCAGGCGGAAGGGGAGGCCAGACACATGAGCTGGAGGCGAACTCACAAGAGCCTCAAACTCCAGGCTGAGGGAGTTGAGGTTTATTCTGGAGGAAGTGAGATGCAGCAACATGGCTGACAAGAGGCAGAAAAGGCAGTTCCCCCTCCACACCCTGAAGCTAACGCCAAAGATGGCTGCAAGACACATGGAGTGCTTCCTGCTGGCCATAACCCAGCTTGGGGCCCTCAACATAGATCCCCAGCTGAAGGGTGTCCCAGAGCATTCATTTGTGGCTTCTGTCAGCCAGTGGCAAAGAGCTGGGAGTGTGAGAACTGCTGGACTAAGTCCCCAGGCCTGGAACCAGCCCCTGACCTTCTCCAGACACATCACCGTGACCTGCCCCCCACTGCCTGCCTTCACATCTCCCACTCAGCCTCTCTCTCACTTTGCTCCAACGTCACTGGCCCGTTGCTGTTCCTTTAAGAGGCCAAGCCAGCTTCTGCTTCAGGGCCTTTGCACGTGCTGTGGTTGCCTCCACCTGGAACACTATTTCCCAGATACCACAGGGCTCACTCTCAGACTTTTCTCAGGTCTCTGCTCAATGTCCCCTCATCAGTGCAGCCTGCCTTGACACCCCCTAATGAAAATAGCACCCACACCCGTATCCAGACGCTCCCCACCCTCTCATCCTGCTTAATCTTCCTTCACAGCACTCACCTCTTCATTTATTTCTTCATCGTCTGTCTTCCTCCAGACAGAGGGCTCCAGGAGGGTGAGCCCTCAAAAAATTATCCATTGAATGAACGAATGAGCAGGAAATTACTTCTGGAAATTTCTTCTACCTGGCCCCTGGCCCTGGGGAGAACCATTCATGGTAGCCAGATTCCTTGTCCAGGTGGCTGGCACAGGAAAGGAAGGGCCAGTGCTAGGGTTTAGCAGCTTTCTCTCCATGCCCTCGTATTAGTTATCTACTGTGGCATAACAAATTACCCCAACCATGGCGGGGCAAAGCAGTCATAAGCATTTGTCATCCTAATGGTTTCTGTGGGTCAGGAATGTGGGAGGGGTGGGGTTCAGCAGTGCCATGTCTCCCAAGGCAGCAGGCAGTTGTGGGCAAGGGGAAGTCCTCTGAAGGTTTGACCGGGGCTCGGGGATCTGCTTCCAAGGCTGGTAAGTTAGTGCTGCTGGTAGGAGGCCTCAGTTCCTCTCCACAGGACATGCTAAGTGTCCTCATGTCATGGCAGCTGGCTTGGATTCACGAGAGCAAAGTGGAACCTACAACGCCCTTTACAACCTAACCACACACTGTCATCTTTCCTTCACTTTATCCATCACCCAAACAAATCTTGATTCAGTGTGGAGGACGCTACACAAGGGTATGAAATCTGGGAGGTAAGGGACATGCACATCCACTTAGAGGCTGTCCCTTGAGGCTGAAGTAGAGGTCTGTCCCTTGGTCTGGAATGTCCTTCTCCATCTCCCTCCACCTGAACCCCTTGGGCTTCCTCAGGACCCAGAGTCAAGGTCTCCTCCCCTGGGAAGACTTCCTCGGTCTAACTCCAGCTGAGTTAAGGCTCCTTGGGTGCCCACTGCCCCGGCCTCAACCAGAGCATGGATCCTGTCGTGTTGCAATTGTTTCTTTCCTAATCTTTCCACAGAATAAAGCTGAGAACTCCTCAGGGCAAAGACCATGTCTGATTCCCTTGTGTCCCCAGCACCCAGCAGCCAGAGCTGGTCTCAGCATTATGTGGGGTTCATTGAGCATTGATCAGATTGATGGATGGATGGGTGGATGGATGGATGGGTGGATGGATGGATGGATGGATGGATGGGTGGATGGATGGATGGATGGATGGGTGGATGGGTGGATGGGTGGATGGATGGATGGGTGGATGGGTGGATGGGTGGATGGATGGATGGATAGATGGATGGATGGATGGACAGACGGATGGATGGATAGATGGGAGGATGGATGGATGGATGGATGGATAGATGGTTGGGTGGATGGATCAAATGGATCAATGGATTGATGGATGGGTGAATGAGTGGGTGGATGGGTGGGTGAATGGATGGATGGATGGATGGGTGGATGGATGGGAGAGGAGGATAGATGGATGGGTGGATGGCTGTGTGAGTGGATGGGTGGATATATGGATACCTGGATGGTACATGAATGGTTATATGGATGGATAAATGGCTGGCTTTTCCTATATTTCTTCTACAAAATAATTACTTGGGACTCTTTGAAATCCCGAGCCAAGAGGGACCTTAAAGTTTATCTACAGACATATCCCCAGAGTCAGCAAGGCCAAAGAGCCACGTTGAACAGGTCTGGATTCCGAGTGCTGGTGAGAAGAATTCCTTACTCTTGGCATGATCTGCCTCCTGGCGGTGACGCCTCTCCCTCTCACGACGTGCGCATGGGGAACTACCCACAAAGGTGCACGTGCAAGCCCCAGATAGCAGGGCATCTGCCGTCATAAAGCAGCCCACATGACCTCGTGCTCAGCGGGGGCTGGCCAGCTCTCACTGGGGGTAGCAACAGCACACAAAGCAAGCTTCCTCTGGCATCTTGTCCTGGGCTGGGCAAGGGTGGGGCCTGGAGATCCAGGGGAAAGGGGCAGGGGAAGGGTATCCTGGAACCCTGCTCACCTGCTCACCTGTTCCTGCCATCTGGTCTGATCTGGATCTCAGAGCCCTGCCCCCCACCCCTGTCTGCCCCCCTCACTTCCTCTTTCACCAGAGGCCTCCGTGGGGACCCAAGATGCCCACAAACCCCGGGATCGGGGAATTGAATACCTGCAACGGCTTTCGCCCCCTTCAAGGGGATGGGACATAAGTCCCTAAGCGGGTCTCCTCGTGGGAAGGGCAATACAAAACCTGGGCCTCCACCCGGAGCCCCAGAGAAAGGAAGAGTGAAGCTCAACTCTGAGCAAATGGCAAGACTGGGGCTGGGTGGATCCGGACTTCTGGGGCCCAAAGCTTATGCAATCTGGACGCCCATTTAAGAAAAATCATACTACATTGCAAATACAAATTAAGTCCCAAAATGGTCATTTTGAATGAGAAAGAAAACACAACAAATGACACATATTATAAACATCACCAAATGCAGAAAAAGAGCATATGATGGCATGGTTAACTGACTGCCTGACCCTCCCCTGTTACACTTGTTTTCCTACATGTTTTTAGGGCTGCATTCTTTTTGGTTGCCTCTTCGTGTGACAGTGATTTTATAATATGATTTTCTACTTCAAAAATGAAAGACCCATCCTCAGCAGGTTTGACTGAGATTTGTTTATTATTAAGGCCAAATCAGAAGTGTCCCCTGCAGTTTCCTGTGTATGTGTTGGGGGGGGGGTATCTGCTGGGGGACTCTAGCCCTTTGGCATCACTCACGCCCCCAGTGACCACAGGGGAGCAGCCAGGCCAGCTCAGGAAGGTCCTTGCCATCTCTGGTCCCAGAAGGAACAGGTAGCCTCGACTCCTGGTCATTGTGGTCCCAAGCAGGAATCTCCATGAGGTCCACCTGGGGCAGGCTGTCCTGGGGGCCAGCCCCCAACCCAGAAACAAGACCTAGGGGCAGGGGTGGCTCGTAGGCTGGGGCAGAGAAGCCTGAGCCGAACCTTGGGCCGGACCCAGGTAAGTGAAGGGTCTGGTGCTTAAACTTCATCATCTTCACTGACCATGTGGTGATGCCTCCTGCAAGCGCCCAGGGGCTTGGCTCCCAAAGGCACCTCCAGCCTCCTCCTATAACCAGGCCCACAGGCCAGGCTGGGGAGTCAGGCCAATGCCTCACAAAGGAAGCAGCCTGCATGTTCTGTTGGTGGGAGGACAGAGAGGGGACAGACAAAAAGGCATCCAGAGGAGGGATGTGGCCATGCCCACAGGCACTGGGATTTGGAGAACTGTCAATCATTGCCCTAATCTAGGCTTCTAAAACCTGCAATTCCAGACATCCCCACGTGGAGGTGCTCAGTCCCATGCTTGGAGACACAGAGGCCTCATTGTATTGCAAGTGTCTCCCCTGGGTCTCTCAGGGAATCCAGGGTTGGGGGAAGGGGCAGCCTCCCACCCCAACAACCTTTACTGAGCACAGAGGAGGGGGTTTTCACCAAGTGGGGGAACATGTAAAAGGCTCAGTTTCATGGGAGTGGGAGAAGCTGCCCAGCCTTAAACCCTCGACATCAACCCCCATCCCACCCGCGCCACACACAGACCCCACAAACTCTACTGCCAAGGGAGAAGCCAGACGCGTGGGCCGGGCCCAGGTGCAGCCCTACCTTCTAGGAAAGGATGGTGCCCTTGGCAGTGTGAGAACCAGGAATGGAGAGCCCACCATGATGGGGAGATTGGCAGTCTCATCTTTGCTTGGCCATTTACTCAGCTGGTGCTTCCGGAAAGTCCTTCACTCCCCCTGCACCTTGGTCTCTTCGTCTGTAAAATAAGACAACATCCCTGCGTCTCATCCAGCCCCACGGAGCTAGGACAGAGGTAATCTTAGTAGGAGGACAGCTATGAACCCATCATGCTGGACTCAAGCCGTACCTTGTCTGGGATTCCAAGCTCCCAGCACAGCCCCATCCTTATCCAGTAACTCATCTGCCCAGACCCTGTGGTCTGTTTCCATTGGGCCATTTGCTGGGTCCCAGACAGGTCTTGAGCTAGCCCGCTTCCAAAGCCAGCTTCCCTGTTTGCTGTGCAAGAGAAAAGCCCTCCAGCCTAACCCCAGCCCCACCTGGCCTCGGAGACACAGGCGCCCTCCTCTGAGAGGCCTATCTTTGCAACTGTGCCTGAAGGGACCCCCAGCCTCAGCTTCCCCCGCTGAGATGTGAGGTAATAAGAACCTGATGGGGTAGCTCCGGACGAGCCAAAGAGACTGTGTGTGGAAAACCGGGCTCCCACAGGTCAGAGGGGCGAGATGCTTACAAGCTCTTTATCCCTTTCGAACGATAGATACAAGCGCTCACCTCGTCCTGGGGCAAACCTGCCTCCCATGGGGCATATCGGCTGTGTCCCGTCAGCACTCCTCAGACCTGCCTCTGAATCCCTTCTCTGACCCCAGAGCCCCCGCTGTCCCCACTGTCACTTAACAGTTAGTGCTGTCTTGGAGTTCAGGGGACCTGCGTCTCGTGTCCTAGCCTCAGGAGTTCGCCCTCATGTGTCTCCACCATTTACGAGCAGGTGGCCCAGGCTGAGCTTGAGGCTGGCTCCCATGGGGCCTCGCAGGGACTCCCCACGCCAATCAGGAGGTACTTGCAGATTTAAATGCCCCTCGAGGTTTGGAAAATCCCGCGGAGGCATCCATCCCCTCCTGATTTAGCTGGACAGATGACGTGTGTACCTGCAGACATGTGGAGGGTTTCCAGGGCTAACCTGAGCCAGCAGAGAGTGGGCGGAAGGGAGCAGATCGAGTGACCTGGGAGTGGAGGCCTTCCCCATCCACCACCTTCCGACTGCGCAGGGGTCCAGATGGGGCTCAACAAACACCACACTCTCGGGAGGGACTGCCACCTTTGATATTCAATCTCCCTGCTCAGGCAAGCTCAGTTTCCCTTTCTGCCCCATCTCAGCCATATGCCGAGCAGAAGGCCGTGAGGTTTTCTTTTTTAAAAAATTCCTAAATCTCTTTCAATTATACTCATTATCCCAGCATTGAAGATGTGGGCAGAGGTTTACAAGAACCTTTTTTTTTTTTCCTTCTTTTTTAACAATCAGTACAAGGTGCCAATTAATTCTAGGGCAAACCTATGTCCTGTAGTTTCTGGAAAATTCACTTCAGTGTTGTGGGTTCCTGATCAATCCAATTTAAATGCACAACAGCCTGTGTGGATCCATTTATTTGGGTAAACGAGGAGAAGCTCCTCGTGGCAGCCCACAGGGTCCGTTCAAGGTCGCCCTCCTGCCCCGCAGCTGCAGCCGCCACGTGGACAGGGGCGCTGGAAAGTCTGGTGGGAGGGGCTGGAGCGCTTCACACCCGCTCCTGGAGTCTGCGCATCCGCATCTGTAAAATGGAAGTCATTCTCCCTGCTGACCAGAGAGGACCGATTTAAGGCGAGGAATGAGAGGAAGACACACTCTGGGTCCCTGAAAAAATGAGACATGGGGCATGTGGTGGCAATTTTGAGTCAGAAGAAAGTATTTAATCACACTCAGAATTCTTCCTGGATACTGTCAGACTGGAAAAAAGATCAAGGCCCGGGCTTCCCTGGTGGCGCAGTGGTTGGGAGTCCGCCTGCCGATGCAGGGGACGCGGGTTCGTGCCCCGGTCCGGGAGGATCCCACATGCCGCGGAGCGGCTGGGCCCGTGAGCCATGGCCACTGAGCCTGCGCGTCCGGAGCCTGTGCTCCGCAGCGGGAGGGGCCACAATAATGAGAGGCCCGCGTACCGCAAACAAAAACAAAAGATCAAGCCGCAACTCCAGGCTATATACAAGACACCCACGTTAGATGTAAATACACAACTAGGTTTAAAGTAGAAAGACAGAAGAAAAGATATAAGGAGGGCATTTTATTTTACGTTTGGTAGTGCATATATGTCCATGCCACTCTCTCGCTTCGTCCCAGCTTACCCTTCCCATCCCCATGTCCTCAAGTCCATTCTTTTAAGTCTGTGTCTTTATTCCTGTCCTGCCCCCAAGGTTCTTCAGAACCATTTTTTTTTTAGATTCCATATACATGTGTTAGCATACGGTATTTGTTTTTCTCTTTCTGACTTACTTCACTCTGTATGACAGACTCTAGGTCCATCCACCTCGCTACAAATGACTCAGTCTTCTTTCTTTTTATGGCTGAGTAATATTCCATAGTATATATGTGCCACATCTTCTTTATCCATTCATCTGTCAATGGACACTTAGGTTGCTATAGCTAGTGGGAAGCAGCCGCATAGCACAGGGAGATCAGCTCGGTGCTTTGTGACCGCCTAGAGGGGTGGGATAGGGAGGGTGGGAGGGAGGCAGACGCAAGAGGGAGGAGATATGGGAACATATGTGTATGTATAACTGATTCACTTCATTATACAGCAGAAACTAACACAACATTGTAAAGCAATTATACTCCAATAAAGATGTTAAAAATAAATAAGTAAAACAAAATTTTTTTTAAAAGAGGGACATTGTACAGTGCTAAAAGAGTCACTTAACCAAGACGTGGCCATCCTCAATGTATGTGCTGAGTAACAGAGGATCGAAATACTCTAAGCACAAAATGACAGAACTGAAAACCGAAGTGAGCACGTTGACGACTACAGTTGAAGGTTTCCTTATTCACGCTCCTTGACTATTTTCTAAATTTATTAACTATTGATATCTTTAGTTCGCATGCTTACAAAACGTTCCTCTTTATCTCAGCATTACACTTTGTCTTGAAGCCTATTTTATTTCATTAATAAAACCACTTCAACCTTCTTATGCTTATCATTTGCCTGGCTTAACATTTTTCCATCTATTTACTCTCAGTCTGTCTGTGTCTTTATATTAAAGTGTGCCTCTTGTCCAGAGCAGGTTGGACTTTGCTTCTTTTTTTAGAATGAAGTGTTTAATTCATTAGCATATATACAATTTTTATGTAGCTGGATTTAGGTCTATTTGTCTCCTCTGTTTCATTTTCTCCTGTGTTCCTCCTTTCCTGCCTGTTTTGTTTTGTTTTTAATTGAATATCTTCTGGAATTCTATTTCTCTATTGATCTTTAACTATACCTATTTGCCCTTATTCACTGATAAATTATTTTCTCCCAAGAAAATCAGAGCGATTCAATTACATTCCTAGTCACCAACAACAATCATAAAAAGTATCTTTAAAAAGGTAACATTTAGGGCTTCCCTGGTGGCGCAGTGGTTGAGAGTCTGCCTGCCGATGCAGGGGACACGGGTTTGTGTCCCGGTCCGGGAAGATCCCACATGCCACGGAGCGGCTGGGCCCATGAGCCATGGCCGCTGAGTCTGCGCGTCCG
The DNA here is from genome assembly GCF_963455315.2 of Globicephala melas. NCBI lineage: Eukaryota > Metazoa > Chordata > Mammalia > Artiodactyla > Delphinidae > Globicephala > Globicephala melas. Next base: position 4,181,247 of record NC_083321.1, read on the forward strand.
GAGCCTGTGCTCTGCAACGGGAGAGGCCACAATAGTGAGAGGCCCGCATACCGCAAAAAAAAAAAAAAAAAAAAAAGGTAACATTTAAAATTGAGTCAAATAAAAAAAAAACATCAAATAATGAACATCACCTACAAACAAGTCTAACAAAAGACATGCAAGACTTATGGGGAAAATTACAAATCTTCATTGAAAGATATAAACTAAGCTCTAAATAAATTACAAGGTGTGCCACGTTCAAGCAAACTCAACCGTGTAATGATGACAATTCTACTCAAAACGATTATGGATTCAAGGCAAATCTAATCAAAATTCCTGTAGGCTATATCATGAAACTTTCCAAAGTGATCTGAAAGCTTATATGGAAGAGTAAGGTGCTAAAAACAGGAAGACGGTCTTGAAGGAAGACAGGAAGAGGTAAGGAAGGAAGGAGAGAGCAAGGAAGAGTTGTGTCTGAGATGAGGATTCCAAGTAAAACTATTATCATTAAAACTGTGTGTTATTGATGTGTGAATAAATAGACTGATGAGACAGAATAGAGACACAAACTTTATGGAAAGAATCTATAAGAATAAATATTTCTAAAAGAAAACAAAGAAAAATGATACAGATGAACTTTATCTTTGCAAAGCAGAAATAGAGACACAGACGTAGAGAACAAAGGTATGGATACCAAAGGAGGAAGGGGGGGGGATGAATTGGGAGATTGGGATGGACATATATACACTACTATGTATAAAATAGATAACTAATGAGAACCTACTGTATAGCACAGGGAACTCTACTCAGTGGTGACCTAAATGGGAAGGAAATCCTAAAAAGTGGGGATATATGAATACGTATAGTCGATCCACTTTGTTGTACAGCAGAAACTAACACAACATTGTAAAGCAACTATACACCAATAAAAATTAATTTTAAAAAAAAGAAAACAAAGAAAAACCATTCAATATGTGAGTCTGGGACAACTGGCTTTAGAAAGGAAAGCAAGGTAAAATTCGATCTTTTCCTCGTACCCACAAAAAGAAATAAATTTCAGTTACTAGGAGACCTAAATATACAAGGATTATCCATACAATTTTAAAACAAAACCTGGGAGAACATCCGTACGACCCTGAGATGCGATGTAATAAACCAACACAGAAAGCACACTTAAGACAAGATCAACTGATTTAACTAGGTCAGAAGTAAAAAAAAATTGAGTATGACAAAAGATACCACAGGAAAAACGAAAAGACGAGCCACGGATAGAGAGAAGATGTATGCAGTGTTTACACTTGACAAAGGATGTGTATCCATAATATGTAAAGAACTTCTACAAATCAAAAAGTGAAGGAAAAAAATGGGTAAAGGATACCCATTTGATACCAAGAAAGACTCAAAATACCGAGAAAGAATCTGAAATAGGCATCACACCTCACTGGTAATTAAGGAGATGAAAATGAAAACAGTTAGTGATGGCGTGTTTCATCCATCAGACTGGCAAAAAAAAAAAAAAAAAAAAAAAAAAAAAAAAAAAAAGGGCTTCCCTGGTGGCGCAGTGGTTGAGAGTCCGCCTGCCGATGCAGGGGACAAGGGTTCAAGCCCCGGTCTGGGAAGATCCCACATGCCGCGGAGCGGCTGGGCCCGTGAGCCATCGCCACTGAGCCTGCGCGCCCGGAGCCTGTGCTCCGCAACGGGAGAGGCCACGGCAGTGAGAGGCCCGCGTACCGCAAAAAAAAAAAAAAAAAAAAAGGAAGAAGTCTGACAGTGTCAAATATAGACAATGATGGGAGGATGGGATCCCACCACATGTGTGTTTGGGGCAGGGAGTACGGGGAAAGGGCAGAAGGGGCCGCTTAGCTGTTAAGGGATCTCCCCAGGAGCCCCTTCCGATAACCCCCATCATATGTCACTGGCCACTACCGTGTCATGTACTCGGCACATTGGTAAAGAAGGCTGGGTCAGTGTTTGTCCAAATCGTGGTTTTGACAGTAATGAAAGATGGGGGGATTGGTCTCTGCCACACTCCACGATGCTCTTTCTACTGGACTAGTCCATGGTCAGAGACCCAGGGTTCAAAAGCATCTGCTGAAACCCCTGACCCTTTTGCTCATGCTCTCCATGCTAGCCAGAGCCACCATCCCCAGCACACGTGGCGCTCAGATTCGTGGCGGTCTCCAAACCCGTGAACTCCTGACTTGCAGAACACTCATCCCCTTCCAGCTGAAAGTCTTCCCAAAGAGAAACGCCAGGGAGCCATGGGCAGCCCATCTGCACTGCGGTGAACAGGAGGTAGCACGATGGCCACGGGGTGACAGAATCCCAGGCTGAAGCAGAGGCAGGTGCCTGGGTTCCCGCCTCCGAGCCACCAGCTGCCACCATGACTCTTAGGTCTGTGGGACGAGGGGGATGCCTTTGGTTAGAGACCATAGCCAGTGCCCTTGGTCTGGCTACCCAGCGTCCATCACCCCCTTTCTGGGAGCCAGAACCCACTTTTCCCCTGGGGAGCACTCCCCTACCCCACAGTCCCTTTTGGAGGTGGGCTCACTGCCTTGACCAGAGGCAGGGCACACAACCCAGGCCTGGGATTGATCAGGGATGGTCACGTGGCCTAATCCCAGCCAATGAGGCTCTTCTTAGGGAATGCTGGGATTGGTCAGGGAAGGTCATGTGGCCCAGTCCGAGCCAATAAGGCTCTTACTAGGGAAAGCTGGGCAAGGACTCTCGCTCAGTCCTGATAGACAGGAACCTGAGGCGCCAGGCTCCAGCGGCCGCCGACATCCTGTGACCACCAGGAGGGAGCCTGGGGATGGTGGCCCCCGAGGATGGGGAGAGAGTGCAGCAGAGTCCTGGGCCGGTGGAGGCCCGAGCACGCCACTCCCCCGCTCCAGGGCTTCCTGTGCCTGCCAGTGCATTTTGGCCACATCCACTTGGAGTTGGGTTTTTGGCCTCTTGCAAACAAGGCTGCTAAGTAGCTCGAGGCCAGAAGTCCAAGGGGATTGGTGGGCTGTGCAGGGAGGTTGGTGCCCATGCCTGGCGGCCTCGGTCCAGCCCGCTCGTCCCAGGCGAACGCGGACCCTCCACACTGCAACCAGGCCGGTCCTCCCTCCACCACGACCGGGTGTGATGGGTTTAATTTATTGTAGGAAACCCTTAAAGGCGCAGGAACTTTGGAGAGCCTGTGACAATAGGCATAAAGCATGCATTTAACCCGTCTGAATGGAGGCTAGATTTACTGTCTGGGCCAGACGGGATTTTTGTCCCCAAGTCATCTCGGAGTACATTGGCCACTAAAGATCTCAACAGAAGACGAAGACGGAACAAAGGAAGTAAATTCTAAAAGGAACTTTGTCAAGGAGGTTTAGATGTTCACCAGATAGAAACCGCGCTGCCCTCACCGAAATGACTGTTGGATTTGCCGAGCGGTTATGGATCAGAGGAAGATGCTAATGAAGGAGTTTAAATGCACGTTTGATGGACCCTGGAGAATGGGGCCAATTTCATACAAGCCTGCAGCAAGGTTGAGGAATCAAAGAAGGTGGCTGTCAGATTTGCTGCTGGAGACAAGGCTCCATTGTCTGGGCCCCTTTCTCAGCCGGGAAGCGTGTTTTTAACTGCAGTGTTTACCAACGTGTACATCCTAGCCCGGCCGACTGGGCCTGCAGAATTTATGACCAGGAACAAACCTCTTACAGGGGAAAAGAAAACAGCTCCTACCAGCTGGGGAAGGGCTGTTTATGAGGGCCTGCCGAGCTGCCTGGGCTCTGCGGGGCTCCATGGGGGGTGGGTGGCATTTGCAAAGCCAGGGACCTAGCCTTGCAGATGGAAGGGGTCTTGCCTTTTGGGAACAATCACGGGAGGATAGAGGCTCCCTCTGAGGCCTCCTGACTGGTTTCAATATGGCCTGTGTATCAGTTTTGTCTCCTTAAGACAATCTGAAGCTGGACCCCCTGTAGCTGAGCTCGCCTGCCAGCCCCAGTGCCAGCGTTCACAGGCTGGCGATCTTGAGAAACTCGCAGACACCCAATTGGGTTGACGGAGATGCTGTTGGTGGGACTGACGTTTATGAACTGGCTCCCCCAGCCCGAAGGTGGGGGGCCCTCTCTGAATGTCCATGGCAGCCACCAACCCCTATGCTCAAGAGCCTTGACCCAAGGCCCCAACTGACCCACTTGGCCCCCCAAGTCTCATGCTCTCCTGTGTATGCCTGGTGCACGCATGGCTCCCCTTCCAGGAGCAGACCCTGGAGCTGGCATCCTGGCCTCAGACACGCCCCTGACCCTCGTGGACGTGTGCCGTCCCACCTGCACGCCATCATCAGGCGTTCCCAGGTGGGGCCTCTGTGCGCCACGCCTGCTGGGGTTTTCCTGCCCACGCTTCTGCTCCAACCCCTCTTGTTGCCTGACCTCTGTCCAAGTTGTTGCCTCTTCCTAGAACAGTGCTACTCAGAGCGTGGGCCCCAGACCAGCAGCATCAATGTCACTGGGAGCGTGTGAGACATGCACGTTCCCAGGCCCACCTCCCACCTACTGAATCAGAACCTCTTGGTGTCGGAGCGGGGGAGCAGATGTGCCCAGGGATGTGCTTCAAGCCCTCCAGATGATTCTTATGAATACTGAAGTATGAGAGGCCCTTCTTTCTCCATCTGGGTTCATTCTCTCTCTCTCTCTCTCTCTCTCTCTCTCTCCTTCTCTCCTTCTCTCCCCGCACCTCCATCTTGGTTTGAAGCCATCTTTAGCTCAGGTCAGGCCCTAGAGGAGCAGGTGGCATCATGGAAGTTTCCTGGGAAAATCAGGCAGCAGGAGGCGAGGTCCCTTCACTCTCCCACTCAGGTCTGGGTGCTCAGGGTCTTTCCAGGCTTGCTGAGTATCTGGAAACATGGGGACATCTGGCTGTCCCTGGAAGGGGCTTCAGAAGCTGAATTAATGTCTTAGGGCTGCTGTAACAAATGACCACAAGTGGGGTGACTTACTACAGCAGGAATTCGTTCTCTCCCAGTTCCAGAAGCCAGAAGCCCTAAACCAAGGTGTCGGCAGGCCCTCACTCCCACTGGAGTCTGTTCGTGCCTTTCTGCTTCTGGGGCTGCTGCTGGAGGTCCTGGACATCCTTGGCTTGTAGCTCCTTCACTCCAGTCTCTGCCTCCCTCTCCACTTGGCCTTCTCCCCACTGTGTGTGTGTCTCAAACCTCCCTCACCTTTCTCTTATGCGGACAGCAGTCATTGGCGATAGAGCCCACCCCAAATCCACCATGATCTCAAGATCCTTAACATGGTTACATCTGTTTCCAAATAAGATCACATTCCACACTCGCAAGTATCAGGAGTTGGACATATCTCTTGGGGGGATACAATTCAACCTGTCACAGGTGCTTAGAGCCGTCAGGTGAAGGGCGTGTGCTCCAGGCAGACTGCCCAAGCTCACAGCCAGCTCCACAGCTCCTAGCCCTGTGGCCTCCCACAAGCTGCTTCACTTCTCTAAGAATCAGTCTCCACATCTGAGAACAGGAAATGACGTATCTCTCTGCTGTCACCTGGCTTCCCCCATTCCATTCTCTACACATTGATGCCGGAGTTCTGAGAAAATGTCGTTTCCCTGATTAAACCCTTGGGCTCCGTACTGTATAACCCCCAGGACGTCCCCGTCCCCCGCTCCCTCAGTGCCACCGAGGCCTTCATGGTCCCCCACCTTCTTCATCTGCTGCATCTTATCACTAGGGCCCTAAGCAACATTCTGGAACACCACAGGCTTTCTCTAAGCTCTGCAGAACGCTTGTTCCCACCCTCCTCCCCATTACCTACCAACCCCACTCATCCCACACGTCCTCTCTATCTGTCTCCTTCCCTCTCTTCTACCTCCCTCGCTCTCTGAGGGAAGCGAGCTGCAGTCCTATAGAAATGCCCTGTCTTAAGGGACTGAAGCCTCTGACCAGCAATCAGTGAGGACCTGGGGCATCTTCACAACCCGTGAGTGAGCTGAGAAGGGGCTCCTCCGGCCTCAGCTGACCGCTTGACTGCAGCCTCACAGAGGCTGCAGACCCTGAGCCAGAAACACCCAGCTAAGCTGCTTCCAGATTCCTGACCCTCGGAAACCGTGTGAGATAATGCCATTATCTGTTTACCATTGTTTGAAGGTGCTGTGTTTGGGGACATTCTGTTACATAGTAATGGATAACTGACACCGTTCCCTTGGGCACACACCCAGACTTTGGATTATGGGGTCATTTCAACAAGGCAATGATGTTAACCCTCAGTGCGACAACTAGCACTGAGGGCTGTAGACAGAGAAGCCTTCTCAGGCTGGCTTAAACAAGAGGGCCGCTTCTACATAAGGACACGGGGCATCTCTTGTACCCAAGCACAGGGCTGTCTGATGGCCTTCATTCCTCTGTTCTCTGCTCCTTGGGACACCTGGCCACCCCTCCAACATGGCCCATTTCAGTTCTTCTGGTCAAGAGACCAGCCCAGACACAACATGGTCAACACAGGTGTGGTCAGGGGCCCATCCTGGCTCCATCTCCGTGGCAGGTGGGGAGGGGCAGAGGACATAAGGGTGGGGTGCCCAAGCGAGATTACAAGAAAGATGCCTGTTCTAAGAGAAGGGGTTCTAGAGAGGCATTCCGCCAAGTATCTACACTTAGCACATCCTTCCTTTCAGACAAGGCAGTGGTCAGAGCACGAGTGCAGCGTCCATATTTAGAAGGCAGAAACTGAGCAAACTATTTCCCCATGCCCCCAGCACTGGGGAGATCTGTGTTTACAAATCCACCATCGATGGGTGTTCATCACCCTCCTTGCTTATCCGATCAGTCTCTCATGTTCCCTCTTGACCTGAATCGTGTTCTGTCTGCTTTGCTTGAGTACCACTGGGCCTTGGAGACAGCAGCACCTCCCTTACGTAACCGCCTTATACCTCAGCTGTCTCCCACATCAGGTGGCCCCTTTGCCCTGTGCACCTGTGGTCAGCCTCTGTCTCTGTGGTGAGAGGACTGCTGTCAGGAGATCTGGTATCCACTCCAGGCCTACTACCAGGATGTCTGGCGAACCCACATTAAAGCCCAGTTGCTCCTTCCCTGGCCTGACAATCACCTGACTGGTGGGAGCAGATGCCACCCATACCCCCTTCCCCAGCCCCATGCCACAGTGTGACTGGTCCCTCATCATCCCTGAGGACCATTGCGTCATTCTCCTGATGGGTCTTTCAGCCTCTAGCCCGGCCTTTCCAGTGCATCCTCCCCTCTGTCCCCAAGGATCCTCTGACCATGTCCCTCCCCTAGGTGCCCACTGCCTTCAGAGTAAATCCCAAGCTGTGTGACATGGTCAGTCGTGCCCCAGGGATTTGCCCCCATCAACATCTCCAGCCTCATCTCCAGAAATTTTGGCTCCTGCAAAACTAAACTGCTAACAGCACCCCATGGACAACACGCCAAGAAACAGATGATTCTTTTCTTTTAATTAATTTATTTTTTATGAATTTTATTTATTTATTTATTAGGCTGTGTTGGGTCTTCATTGCTGCATGCGGGCTTTCTCTAGTTGTGGCGAGCAGGGTCTACTCTTAGTTGCGGTCTGTGGTTTCTCATTGCAGTGGCTTCTCTTGTTGCAGAGCACGGGCTCTAGGGCATGCAGCCTTCAGTAGTTGTGGCACATGGGCTCAGTAGTTGTGGCTCATGGGCTCTAGGGTGCGCGGGCTTCAGTAGTTTTGGCTCACGGGCTCTAGAGCGCAGGCTCAGTAGTTGTGGCGCATGGACTTAGCTGCTTCGCGGCATGTGGGATCTTCCTGGACCAGGGCTGGAACCCACGTCCTCTGCATTGGCAGCTGGATTCTTAACAACTGCGCCACCAGGGAAGTCCCAAAACAGATGTTTCTTGACTCTTTGTAGCTATGGTCCCTTCCTTCTGGCCTGGAGTGTCCTTCTGGTGCCATACTCTTCTCTTGGACAACTCCTACCCATCCTTCCACACATGGCTCTGGGATCATCACCTCCAGGACACATTCAATGATACTACACCCCACTCCAGATTAGTTTGCGGAGCCCTCTGCTGTGCCCCTGTAATACAGCTATGAGTTTATTCACCATTACACTTACTCCCTTTTTCAAGATCATGTCTTTATAAGCATTAAGTCCGTGAGGTTCTTGTTCCTTGCCTGGATTCTGGCACACAGTTGACACTTTAACAGTGAAGCAGTGAGTCTAGAACTGACCCACACCTGCACAATTACCTGGTTAAGTCACAAGGACCAAGGGAGGAAAGGATGATCTTTTCAATAAATAGTCTAGGTTGATAGTCAATGTGGGGAAATTAGCCCTTACCTCTAACTCACACCATGCACAAAAATTAATTTTACCTCCACCTGGCATTAATGAGGCAACATCCCCCTTATACTGCCAGAGTTGTGTTCAAAAAGCCCAGCTAAACCAGAAGCTCTGAATATGATCCAGAGCCTCAGAACATAATACAAAAATGTCCGAGTTTCAGTTGAAAATTATTTGAAATACCAAGAACTAGGGATACCTCAAACTGAATGAAAAATGACAATCAGTAGATGTCAACACCAAGGTGACAAAGATATTAGAATGATCTGACGCACAAAGATGATAAGATACTTCAATAAGCCATTACGAATACATTAGAAACAACTGAAAAAATATAAATCTTCAGCAAAGAAACAGAAGATAAAGAAAAATCAAATGGAAATTTTAGAACTGAAAAATACCATAACTGAAACTAAAAAGTCACTGATGGATTCAACAGCAGAATGGAAGGGACAGAGGAAAGAATCAGTGAACTGGAAGATAGAATAATAAAAATTAACAAATCTGAACAACAGAGAGAAAATAGACTAAAAGAAAGTGAACAGAACCTCAGGGATCTGTGGGGAAAAAAAAAAAAAAAAAAGAAATCTAACATTCACGTCATCAGAGTCCCAGAAGTAAAAGAGAAGGATGACAGGACTGAAAAAGTACTCTAAGAAATAAGGGCTGAACATTTCCCAAATTCGTAAAGAGACATGAACTTACAGATTCAAGAATCTGAGTAAATCCTCAATAGGATAAGTCAAAGAAATCCACACCAAGACACATAACAATTAAACTTCTGAAAACTAAGCATAAAATCTTGAAAATGCAAAAGCAAAACCAATAGAACTGAGAGGATAAATAGGCAAAGACAGAATCATAGTTGGAGATTTCAACACCCCTCTCCCCATTATTGATAGAATGACTAGACAGGAAATCAACAAGGAAACAGAAGCACTCAACAACACCATCAACCCATAGGATCTAATCCATATTTACAGAACATTCCACCCAGCAACACCAGAATATACATTTTTTTTTTATGGAACATATACCAAGGTAGACCATATCCTGGACTATTAAACAAACTTCAACAAATTTAAAAGAATAGAAATCATGCGAGTGTGTTCTCCAACCACAGTGGAATCAAACTAGAAATCAATAACAGAAAGATAAGGGACTTCCCTAGCAGCCCAGTGGTTAAGACTCCATGCTCCCAATGCAGGGGGCATGGATTCGACCCCTGGTTGGGGAACTAAGATCCTGCATACTGTATGGCATGGGCAAAAAAAAAAAATTTTGAGGAAAAACACAGAAAGATAACGGGAAAACCTCTAAACATTTAGAAACTAAACAACACAATTCTAAATAATCCTTGAGTCAAAGAGGAAATCTCAAGGGAAATTTTTTAAAAATACAAGAAATGAAAATACAGCTTATAAGCATTAGTGGGACACAGCTAAAGCAGTGCTAAGAAGAAATTTTATAGCAGTAAATGCATAAGAGAAAAGAAGGAAACATCTCAAATCAGTAAGTTAAGCCCCCACCTCAAGAACCTAGAGAAAAAATAGCAAAGTAAACCTAAAGAAAACAGAAGAAATAATAAACATAAGAGCAGAAATTTTTAAAAATTGGAAACAGAAAAACAACAAAGAAACAAAAAGCTGGTCCTTTGAGAACAATAAAAGTGACAAACCTCTAACAAAACTGACAGAGAAAAACAGAAGATACAAACTGCCAATATCAATAATAAAACAAGGGAATATCACTACAGATCCTGGAAATGTCGAGTGGATATAACAGAATACTATGAACAACTCTTCACACCTAAATTAGACAACTTAAGTGAAATTGACTTATTCCTTGGAAAATGACAACTCACCCAATGTGAAATAGGTGATTTGAATACCTTATTAAGGAAACAAAATTTATAATTTTTAAAAACTCCCCTCCAAAAATCTTCATGCCCAGATGATGTCACTGGAGAGTTTTTCCAAATGTTTATAGAAGTATTAACACCCATTCTACACAATGTCTTTCAGAAAATAGAAGAGGGGGGAACATTTTCCAATTCATTTTATGAAACGAGTATTACATTGATACCAAAATCCAACAAAGACAGTACAAGAAAAGGAAAGAAAAAAGGAAATTACAGACCAATATCCCTCATGAATACAGACAGAAAAATCCTTTAGAAGCCTATTAGCAAATACAAGTCAACAATATATAATGTGAATTATACACCATGACCAAATGATTGCAGGAATGCAAGTCTTGTTGAATATTCAAAATTTAATCAATGTAATCATAGTAATAAGCTAAAGAAGAAAAATCACATGATCATATCAACCAATGTACAAAAATTTGACAACATTCAATATGAATTCATGGTAAAAACTCTGAGATAGACAGGATTAGAGAGGACTCTCCTCAACTTAATAAAGAGCATCTATTAAAAAAAAAAAAACAACCTTAAGCGAACATACTTAATGATAAAAGAATGACTGTTTTCCTTCAAAGATGGAGAAGAAGTCTGCTCTCGCCATTCTTACTTAATATAGTGCTGGAGGTTCTGGCCTGAGCAATAAGGCAAGAAAAGGAAATGAAAGCCATACAGATGAGGAAGGAGAAATAACTGTCCCTATGAGCAGATGGCATGTTGTCTATGTAGAAAATCCTAAGGAATTGCCACACACACACACACAAAACAAAATTCCTGTAACTAATAAGTGAGTTCAGCAACAACACTGGATACAGGATAAACATACAAAAATTTATTGTATTTCTATATAGTATCAATAAACATGTGGATAGCAAAATTAAAAATACAATACCATTTAATGTGCTCAAAAGTGAGTTCTTAGCTGTAAATATAACAAAACATGTATGGGACTTATAGGCTGAAAACTACACAACCCTGATGAAAGGCATCAAAGAAGATCTAAATAAATGGAGAGAGATACCATGTTCATGATTGAAAGAATCAACATAATAAAGGTGTCAATTCTAACTAGATTAGTATAAAGGTATTGATTGATATACAGCAATTCCTATCAAAATCCCAGTCAGAATTTTTTACATATAGACAAGATTATTCTACAATGTGTATAGAAAGAAAAAGGAAGTAGAATAGCTAAAATGATTTTGAAAAAGATGGATAAAATGGGAGGAATCGGTTTACCTGGTTTCAAAACTTTATAAATACAACAATCAAATCTGTGTCCTCCTGGCAGAGGGATAGACAACTAGATCAATGGAGCAGAAATGAGAACCCAGAAATAGACCTACACAAATATGCCCCACTAATTCTTGACAAAGGTGCAAAGGCAGTTCAGTGGAGGAAAGATAGCATCTATCACAAATGATGCTGGAGTCATTGGACAGCCATAGGCAATACGATAAGCTCGGGTCTAAGTGTCACATCTTTAACAAAAGTTAATTCAATGGCTCATGTGCCTGCCCAACAAGTAGAATTATAAAATTTTAGAAAAAAGCATGAGAGAAGAGCATCAGGATCTCGAGCTAGACAAGGAGTTCCTAAACTTGGCACCAAAAGCACCATCCATAAAAAGAAAACTTGATCAACTGGACATCATCAAAAATAAAAACTTTGGCTCTGCCAAAGACCCTGTTAAGAGTATGAAAAGGCAAGCTACGGACTGGTAAAAAAAAAAAAAAATTGCAATCTATATATACGACAAAGGACAAGTATCTAGGACATATTTTTTTTTAAAGCTCTTAAAACTCAACAGCAGGGAAGCAAACAATCCAATTAGAACATGAGCAAAAGACATGAAGAAACATTTCCCGGAAGAAGATATTCAGATGGTGAATAAGCACATGGCAAGATGTTCGACATCATTAGCCATTAATCATGCACTTTAAAGCCACAACAAGTTGGGCTTCCCTGGTGGCGCAGTGGTTGAGAGTCCGCCTGCCGATGCAGGGGACACGGGTTCGTGCCCCAGTCCAGGAAGATCCCACATGCCGCGGAGCGGCTGGGCCCGTAAGCCGTGGCCGCTGAGCCTGCGCGTCCGGAGCCTGTGCTCCACAACGGGAGAGGCCACAACAGTGAGAGGCCCGCGTACCGCAAAAAAAAAAAAAAAAAAAAAAAAAACCACAACAAGCTACCACTACCCACCTAAAAAAAAAAATTGTGAAAATGCCAAGTGCTGGTGAGGATGCAAAGTAGGTGGGCACATCATGCATTCCTGATGGGAATGTGAAATGGTATAGCTACTGAGGAAAACAGTTTGGGGGTTTCTTTAAGAGTTACTCACGCACTGACAATGTAACCCAGCAGTTACGCATTTGCGCCAGAAGAAGGAAGACTTATGTTCACACAATAACCTGTATACAAACGTTTAAGGTAGCTTTATTTGTAATAGCCAAAACCTGGAAACATCTAAAATGCCCTTCAACAGTTGAAGGATCAAACAAACTGTGGTCCATCCACCCCATGGAATACCACTCAGCGCTACAAAGGAATGAATTATTGACACATAGAGCAACTGGGTGCGTCCCCAAAGACGTGTGCTGAGTGGGAAAAAAGCTAACGTATTGTTCTATGTATAACACATTCTCGAAATGACAAAATTATAGAAATGGACAGCAGATCGTGATTCTGTGTTGGTTCCGATCGTGGCAACAGGGGTGGCCAGGAACTAAGGAGGGGGTTGGGATAAGAGAGAAGTAGGTGTGGCTATAAAAAGGCAACATGAAGGATCCTCCTGGTGACGGAACGCTCCGTAACTTGACTGTATCCACGTCAGGGTCCTGGTTATGACGTTGTACTATAGCTTTACAAGATGTTACCACTGGGGAAGCTGGGTGGCAGGGAGATGCGATTGCTCTCTGTTATTTCTTACAACAGCATGTGAATCCACATTTATCTCAAAATAAAAGTTAAACAAGCGTGAAGCTCTGGCCCAGCATCTCCAGTCCAGGAGAAATGACTCGTGTACCCACCAAAGACATTCACTAGAATGCTCGCAGAAGTTCTGTTAATAACTTCCGGCCTGAGACGGAAACGAGTCACGTGTCCACTAACAGGTGAGTGGACGAACTGCGGAAGGTTCCTACAAAGGTAGACGTTTTAACAATTAAAAAAAAAAAAAGCAAATCATTGATCTACACAACAGTATGGATGAATCTCAAAAAGGTTATGCTGATCAAAGAAGTTGATAGAAAAAAATCACATGCTGAAGGATCCCATTTTTACGAAGTTCAACTAATCTACGGTGACGGAAATCAGGTGACTGGTACCTGGAGTGGGGGTATTGAGGATACTGTCTGGGAAAGGGCCCAGGGCAACCTGGCAGGGGGTGGGACTGTACTTGACCTTGACCTAGGGTAACCTCACGGGTGTAGACATACGTATGAACCCAGTGTGTGCTCCACGTGAGGTGTGTGCATGTTACTTAATCATATGGTAAAGCTCAACTTAAAAAAATAATTTTCAATGGTTTTTCAATGAGTGAGAAAAGAGGGGAGAGGCTGAGGAAGTCTGTGATTAAGGAAAAACAAACCCAGACCAGGAAGTGACTTGGCTGCTGGGACCCGTACCTGTTTCCAGGGCCCCAGGAGGCCCCAGAGGAAAGGAAGCATCCTTCAGATTCCCAGGCAAAAGTCCCGGCCGGTGACAGGGCAGGCGGGGCAGTGAAACTCCATCCGTGGACGCAGGCCCAGCCTCCCCGACCTGCAGGAATGCCCAGGCTGCCACAGGTCTCGGCCTGGACTTGCAAGCTCTCGGGGTGAGGCCAGGGTGGGGGAACCCAGCCCACTAGGGCTCTGGATGGACACCCGGCAGCAGGAGGGGGCTCCGTGGGAAGGAGAGGAAAAGCTAATCCCTGGAGAAAAACCCAGGTCTGCCTCGGGCTGCTGGCACGATGCACACAACTAATAAATGTCTGCTGAACTGCAGTGAATTCCCAGAGCACGGAGACATTCAACGGCTCAGCCCCGTTCTGGGGGAGCTGCCCTGTGCATTGACTCACTGATTGATTAATGATCTGACTTTGTGGAATAGTTTACAAAGCGCTCTAACAACTAAAACTCAGGGTTCAGATCCGGCTCCGCCTCTCAATAGCTGTGTGACCTTGGGCAAATTACTTAACCTCTCTGTGCCTTCATTTCTTCAACTAAAAAATGGGAATGATGATTAGGTGAGTTAATACACGTAAAGCTCTTAGAACAGCGCCTGGCACACCGTAAGTGTAAGTTACGTAGCCAGCTGGCGGTACAGGCGGGTCTCAAACCCATCTCCATCTTGAAAGCTGTGCGGTCCCTAGGGTAGCCAGCAGCCGCCCACCACGATTGGGCATGTGGAATGTGGCTAACCCAAAACGGGATGTGCTGGATTTCTAAGACTTCCTACGAACAAAAAGTGTAAAGTATCTCACTCAGGATGTTTTAGATGGATTACGCATTGAAATGCTTATATTTGCATATATTGGAGATAATGAAATATATTATTAAAATAAATTTCGCCCGTTTGTTCTTTTTTTTTTTTTTTAAAGTGTGACATCACACCAGCAGCCCACGTTTGTGGCCCGTCTTAGATTTCTGTTGGATGGCGCTGCCCTGGAGAATTCTGTCCCTGACAGCCCCTCTTCTCCAAATCTGAACTTTATTCTCCCCTATTTAAGGCTCTCTCTTTCCTCCACAAGGAGCTCAGTCCCAGAACTGTCACATCTACCAACACTTGCGCCTCTGAATAATAGTGCCCCAATTTCTGGTGATAACAGGGTGTCGTTCCCCAGAATAAGGGGTTCGGCCAGCAGTGCCTTCTGCCCACAGAGAAGAAAGGGGAATTGGTGCCCTTGGCAGGTAGCTGGGAGGACAGTGGCCGCGCAGGGGTCGTCTGTTACACTTGAGTCTCGGAATGTAATCTTGAAGTTGGAAGAAACCTGGCAGGTCATCGGGTCCAAACTCCTCATTTTCAGATTGAGACTCAAGGCATGACGAGGTCTCAGGGAGAGTCAGAGCTGGAGCTGGGAGGGCCGGACTCAGCACTGCTGCTCCCGGGCACGGCTGGGGACAGGGCTGTGACTTTCCACTCTCCTCTCCTGGCACCTGTCTGACCTCTGAGAGGTCCTCGGTGGCCAACTAAGGCAGACAGAGAAAACGCCTCTAGTCGTGCTGCCTTTCAGGGCCCGACAACTAGGTGGGGGGATTTGCACAGGGAGCGAGAATGCGGTTGGCTCGGAGCCGCAGGCCCACCTCGAGGCCACCATGCGGGCTCCCGCGGGACAGCCAGGATCGCCTGGGGCTTCCACGCCCGTGTCTGTTCCCATCCCTGCAGACAGCCTGGAGAGACCAGCCCAGCCCGTGTTCTCGGCCCCCCTTAGGGATGAGAAACCGAGGTGGGGAAGGCCAGTAGCTCAGTGGCGCCCAGCACAGGCCATTTGGAAGGTTGGGACTAAAGCCACGTCCTCCAGCCAGACCACGTGGGAAGAAGGAGCTCCCCTGAGCAAAGCCAGGGCGGGGATGCAGGGAGAGGGCAGGGCTCTGCTCCCACCCCTGCAAAGTCTCAGCTGGGCTCTGGTTCCTCCCACCACACCCTCCAGCCTCACACCTTTCCCACGGTCCACCTGTCACCCCCCTCTCTGTAGGCCGCTTTTGGGTAGTACTTGAGAATAGGAACCACCTGGGTTCAAATCCCAGCTCCAGCTCAACTGGCTCTGGGAGCTTAGGCAAGTTACTCAACCTCTCTGTGCCTTCATGTTCTCATCTGTAAAATGGGAGGACTGCCTGCCCCCATTACGGGGCTGCCATGAGACGCTCACCCGCTTTGAGTTGTGCCAGCACAGGCTTGGGTACATTTCAGCTGTCACTTCTCCTCCTGTTGTTACCATGGTCTCCACAGGGCCGCGTCACAGGCAGCAGAACTCTCAAGCCCCCCTCCTGGACTAGTCCTCCAAGGCCGCATCAGGAGGCCGGGCCCGGCTTTGCTGGGTCCTCTGCTCAGGGCCACACACGTGGCAGACGGAGATCCGGGGAGCTGGTGAGCTGCTCCCTGCCGTCGTGTGTGCACATATGTTGGACCCCTCCATGTGCCAGAGAGGCGAATGCGGTGGGGGCCAGAGGGCCCGTCAAATACAGCAGCCAGCAGAGGTGGCTGCCCCCACCCCCGGGAGGGCGGGCGGCTGGCCCCACGCCCTCCATTCTCACCAGCCCTAGCCCCTGGCTCCCTTGCCTGCTGGGCAAGCAGACCCCTTGACAGAGCGCAAACTGACCCACGTGATCCCCAAGAGGTCCCCTCCCTGTTCCAGCAACGACTCCGCATGGACAAGGGCTTCTGGGGACAGCAGTTTAGCCAACAGGGGCTTGGGAAGACCGCAGGACTCCACTGAATTCGGCCACTAAGCTGCCCCTTGGCCTCTCTGTGCCTCGGTTTCCCCATCTGTGAGGGACGGGAGTCTGGACCTGATGCTCTCTGAGGTCCTCACCCAACACTCACCGATTGGATAAAGCATTAAAACAAAGAGCTATGGATGGAGGTTGGTGCTTCCCAGGCTGCTGCCGGGCCCTGGGCCAGGGGATACCCGCCAGACTCCACAGGGAAACAGATGGGGACAGTCCAATGGGCCGCGTGGTGAGGGCAGGCCAGACGAGGCCGGGCAGGCTGGCTCCAGGCAGGACGGCCTCATGGTCAGCCGGGCAGCCGGGAGCTGTCAGCAGGATGGGGCATTCAGGGGGACCCAGGCCTCCAAGTCTGAGGTGCCCCTCCGCCCCTCCCCTGGGGTTCTCCCTCCCTCCAGGAATGAAGGCCGCGGCCGCGGGAGGACCACGTCCCCGAGTGACCCCACCCAGCCTCAGGACCAGGGCTGCAAGGCGCTGGCAGCGCATGAAACTGTGCAGCGGGGCAGTGGGCCACCCACGAACCAGCAGCCTCAGAGGGTTCCCTTCACGCCCCATCTTCAGCCGCAGCCTCGCCCCTCCGTGGCCGAGAGCTGGCAGGCTAGCGGTGGGGTTCAGAGGGCAGCCGGAGAGCCCACGTGGGAGCAGAGGAAAGTACGGTGCGTGGCCGTGCAGGCTGACCCCCTGGGCCCTAGTCCCGGCCCCTCTGCTCCCAGCTGCATCACGTCCAGCAAGACACTTCCCTTCCCGAGCCTCGATTTCTCCATATGTAAAATGGGCTGATGAGAGTACCTTGCTCTGAAGGACGATGTGAGGCCGACACAAGGAAATGAGATGGAAGCTTTCACTAAAGGATGGCTGAAGTGACCTGATGATAAGAGAAGGGAAAAAAAAAAAAAAGAAAGGTGATCTGATCCTTCTGTTCCTTTAAGAATGGCAACCCCCCCGGAAATCAGGAAAGACCCCTGGTTTGGGGGCCACGAGTCCTACCAGAAGGAGGTCCTTCCCTGGGCCCACGGAGGGAAGCCTATAGGTACCCCACCAGGTGGCCCGCCCTTTCGCATGTCCTCAGAAATCAGGTGTTTTCCTGCTGGAAAGTTTCCAGTATCTTTAAATCCGATTCTGGGGGCGCTAACGTCGCGCGTTTAGCCTCTGTGACTCACGAGCCGTCGGCAGGGAAGCGCTGTTGGGACTTGAACGAGGGCGGGCAGAGATTTCCAAAGATCAGGGTGGGTTTCTTTAAGCCTCTAAAAAGTTCTCATTTCATAACCAGCTGACATACACATAAAGGAGCGATATTTTTCCAAGGAAACGTCTCACAGCCAGGGCGAGGCTCTCTGCCCTACCGATACCTTTGATCCCCACGTCAGGCTGCTAGCGGCGGCCTCACCGGGAGGGAAGGTGCCGTCCCCTCCTGGCGACCAAGATGTTTGTTTCTTTGGGTTCCTACCGACGAGTCATGGGCTGCTGATTTTCTTGGCCATGTCCAAGCCTGAGGACGGTGCTGGGTAGCCTCGGGGACTAAGGAAGGCCAACGGAATTGAGGTGCCAGGTGCCAGAAATCCGACCCCACTGCCCGAAGCTGCTTACACCCACTCACCATTGGCGACAGCCAACGCCTCGCCCTGACACAAGCTCACAGCACGCCAGACTCCGTGCCTAAAGCAGGAGGTCTGGTCGCATCCCCACAGAGACCACTCAGGTAGGTATTCTTATGCCCATTTTGCAGATAGGGAAACTGAGGCTCAGAGAGGTGAAACAGCATGCCCAAGATTTCACTTCTACAAAGCGGGGGAGGCAAGATCTGAACCCATGTCTGTCTGGCTCCAGCATCTTCCCCTTTCATCACGCTTCTGCCTCCTCAACTTAATTCACCAAGAGTTATTCAGCAATGATGCTGCCCAGTCACTATAGGGGACAGAATGAGGGCAGGCATGGTCCCAATCCTAAAGGAACCTGCGACCGGCTGAGGAGTAAGAGAATGAATGAATGAGCGAGTGAATGAATGAACAAATGAAGAGTGAGAGATGGCAGGAGGATGAACCAGTCTGAGGATGTGCCGTCGGGCTGACACCACTCTGGGCACCAGAGGCTGCCGCCAGCTGGGGACCTCTGAGAAGCCGCATGGAATGCAGCTCTCGCGAGTGTCAGCCCAAGACATGGAAAAGGGGGAGGTTTGCCCACCAGCTGCATCCCCCATCCCCATGGTCAAGGGTGGCCTTCACACTTCTAGGCTTGTGCGTGAGTCAGGTGGCCGAGAAGCCCAGAGCAGAAAGTGCAGACATGGGGGCAGGCAAGAGGAGACACTGACAGGTCCCACGTGCATGCAGCTGGTTGAAAAAGTGAGTTGAGACAACGGGAGGCAGGACACAAGAGGAATCCGGTACAAGACAGTCCACGTGTACATGAAATCGGACTTTGGAAACACAGGGATGGGTGTTCTCTGCACTTGTTTTCATGTCCTCTCTAGTAAATCTCCTCTCTCAGCATTGAAGGTGAGTGGACCTAGCACATGCAGATGCTCAACAAATAGATGGGGGAAAATGGATGGATGGGTGGGTGGGTGGATGGATGGAAGGATGGATGAATGGGCATGTTGGTTGGTGGTTGGGTATGTGGGTGGATAGGTGCATGCATGGCCATGTGGATAAGTGAAGGGATGGGTAGATGGATGGGTAGATGGATGGGTAGGTGGATGGATGGATGGATGGATGGGCATGTGGTTTGGTGGATGGGTAGGTGGGTGGATAGGTGCATGCATGGCTGTGTGGATGGGTGGAGGGATGGATAGATGGGTAGGTAGATGGATGGGTGGGTGGATGGATAGATGGGTGGGTGAGTGGATAGATAAATGGGTAGGTGGATGGATGGATAGGCATGTGGGTGGGTGGGTGGGTAATTAGATGGATGGACGGTTGGGTGGTAGAGCCCAGATTCCTTCTGCTGCTACTAGCCCACCCACTTCTTCACCGGGAATGGATCCAACAAACAAGATGGGATTCTGAGCCAGGTTGGAGCTGAAAAACCAGCCAGACACCCTGAGACAAGCCTTTGTGTCAGATGTATTGGGGAAGCTGGGAGGTGGGAGGTGGCGCCCAGCCAGGAGACGCAAGCTGTCTCCCGTTGGCCTGGCAGGAAGCCTCCCAGCTCTGGAGCACACGAGCCAGGCTTTGAATCCTGGCTCCCTTCCTTCCAGGCTGGCTGAATGACCTTGGGCTAGTCACACAACTTGGGGTCTTGGTTTCCTCACGTATAAATAAGAATCAGAGGAACTCACACCCTCAGCTGTCTCTGCTGTGATAGTGTCACCCTAGGGGGAAACTGTCATAATTGATAAACCTGGAAGCTTATTCTCTGGGTGAAGAAACCAGACCTTAGAATGGAGAACGTTCTCCGACGTCTCAGCCAGGGCTAAAACTTCCAATCATGGTGGCGGAATAGGGCAGTGGAACTTGGAGCCCTCTGCCGTGACCCCTGATATAACACAGACTAGGCCAAGATGTTCGTGTAACATTCAGGGAGACCCTGAAACCTACTGCAAGGTTTGGCTGGCCCTGTGTTCTGAGAACACCTCCGGAGGTTGCCTGTCTGTGGATGGAAGGGGGCTGAATCACCAAGGGGCACAACCCAGGGACGTTCTCAGAAAACGGGGAGAGCCGTCCACTCCCCAAGTGGAATATGCCAAAGGCGCATTGCAAGGGGAACAAGGTACACCTCCCATTGAAGGAAGAAAGGGAGTAGTTGATTGGATGGTTGGTTGGTTGTTGGTTGGCTGGCTAGTGTGTCCATCCATCAGTAACTTAGTGAATGACTAGCTTGTAGCCTGGTCCACCAGGCAATGCTAAGTCTCTCTCTGAGGTCCCACCTCCAATATGTCCCTCTGGGTTCATCCTCCCTCAGGGCCAGACTGAAACACATCACTGCCCTGCCCTAACCTTCAAGAATCTCCAGTGTCCACAGGACAAAATCCAAGGGCCTCCCCTGGACATGCAAAGCTTCCTGCAAAGGAGCCCCCCAGCCCCCTAGTCCACCCCCATGTCAGCCCTACTTCAGGGTTCCTGGCCTTGGTTCACACTGTCCTCTCAGCCCAAGTGTCTTCTTTCCGTCCGCCACGCGTCTGAGTCCTTCTTACAGAATGAAACGCGTCCAACACGAGTCACGCTTCCAGGAGTAGCTGAAGATGGTGAGGCCACTGAACTCCTGCCATTTCTACCACAACGATAGGCGCACAGCGACCTGTCCAGGCACTTTGCTCGCAGGTTTCTGTTTCTCAACTATATACACGTGCAGAAGACAGGGAAAAAGAAAGGACCAAGTTACGAGTGGTTATTAACCCTGAAGTCTGCCAGAATGGCTTCATCGACCCATCCGTTCCTTCATACCCAGGCATTCAGTCATTCATAGAACTCTTACTGCTTCCTGGGCAAACATGCTGGTAGCAGGAAAGTCCATGGGCTCCCACCCCAGAGGCCCCACGGGTACAAGCACCATTTGGAGTCACAAAACCGACGATGGGACTTTGGTTCTGGCTCCCTTCCATCACGCCAGGGCCTGGGCAGGTCACCGGGGGCAGGGGCCACAAGCCGGAGATAAGCCAGTGGTCAAGCTCTGTAGCCGTGAAATGCACCCGCCGCTCTGAGCCTGTTTCCCACCGGTGAAGGGGTGACAGCAGCCCATGTCTCCCAGCAGTGATGGGAGGACAGACCTCCTCGGCTCAAAGAGGGAAACCTGCCAATTGAAAACAGCCACCTGCTCCTTCAAAAAGGATTCTTAGTCTCCTTGGCATTGGGTGTTGTCTGCGCGTCCGGGGGCCACGACAACAAAGGGCCACAGACCTGCTGGCTTCAAACAAGAGAAATCGATTCTCTCACAGCTCTGGAGTCAAGGTGTTGGCAGGGCCTCGCTCCCTCCAAAGGCTCCAGGGGAGGGTCCTGCCTGCCTCTTTCAGCCTCTGGGGTCTCCAGGCGTCCCTGGCTGTGGCCGCATCCCTCCAGTCTCTGTCTCCGTCGTCCCATGGCCTCCTCTGTGTCATCTTCGCTGCTTCTGTCCTTTATAAGGACACTGATTGGATGTAGGACCGTTCCTCTTCCAGGAAGGTCACATCCTGAGATCCTTATTTTAACTACGTCTACAAAGACCCTATTTCCAAATAAGCTCTCATTCTGAGGGTCCAAGTATATATGAACTGGGGGGGACACGATTCCATCCAGCACAGACACTCAGGCAGAGATGGGCAAGTGGCCCCTCTGCGTGTCACGGAGCCATCGAGGGACCCCCGCTCTTCCACTGGTGCTGAGGCCCCCTCCTGGCCCACCTAGACAGACGCCTCCAGCTTCGCGGCTCCCCGAGGCCTGTGCAATGCACATGCACCATGCCTGGCGCTGCCTTTCACCCTAGACGTTCCTCTAGGAACGGAGCCAGACAGACTCAGAGTGAGGAGACAGGTGAAAGAGCCAGGCAGCACCAGGTGGAAACCGCAGGATGGGGCGAGCGCTGGCCACACGCCCACCACCGAGTGCCAAGGGGAATGACGGCCGCTGCCAGGCGTGGGGGTGGGAAATCAAGGCAGCATCACAGCATCGGGGAGCCTTGGGGCCAACCCTTAAGGAAGAGTGGGGTTCCTCCTGGTGGGCCTGGTGGGCGAGGGTCACCCCAGGTGCCAAGCCACCTGAGCCACATGCTCAGGGCTGGGATGGTGGACGCAGAGCACGTAGCAGGGAAAGGGCAGGAGAAGACAGGCTGCTGCGCAAAGGATGTGGGTTTGATCTTGGGAAGAGGCTCAGAGCCTCTCGCACCGTCCCTCGGCTGGCCACGATCTGGGGATGGGGACAGCGCCGGGGGACTGTACCAGCGGCAGCGCGCATGTGAGCCGGGCTGGTTGCCCCGTGCTCTCCAGTATCCAGCGGGGAGGTGAGGAGGGATAATCCCCTCGGGGGGACCGGAGTTGCCTGCAGCCGGGATGCGGGTCCTCGAGCGCTGGGCAGAAGGTCGCACACGCATCATCTCCTGGACACAGGCTCTGGCGCAGAGACACGGACCCCAGTCACACACGGAGCCCCGCCATGACAAATATTTCACCAGGAGACTTCCTCTGGGAGGGGGAGAAATACCCAAAGCACCCTTTGTCTTAAAACATTAATGTCCAATTCTAAATTGGGTCGGGGGACGGAGGAGGAGAAAGGAGGAAGGCAGGGGTGGGGAACCATCACTGGGCATCATTCATAAGCCACACACTGGGCCCTTCATCAGGCCCCAAACTCACCCTTGTGGCTACGCAAAGATTTATTGAAGCCCCAGCATGGGCTCATTTATTTTCCTCCAAACCAATTTGAAAAGACCGTTTGCATCTGCCCTGGAGGAAAAAAAAAACCACACACACACACACACACACAAAATGTGCTTATTTGGCAAACTTTGTTTGAAAAACCTGCTTGTCCCCAAAGAAGTAGCCGCATGTTTGGCGAGGCCAGGGGCTGTGTCTGTGGGGAGGGGATGGTGGTGGTTCGGTTCTTCCCCATCATCTGTTGGCCAGAGAAAGAGACAGAGAACTTGAACTCAGACACCATTTCTTGCACCTGGGGACCCAGAAAGGCGGGGCCCTTTGCTCGGAGATCAAGGTCCCCTTGTAGGTCTCTCTAGCCTTGCTCGTCAGGGACGTCTGTGCACAGACAGCTGCAAAACGCAAAGAAAAGTGTAAAACCAAGCGGAGAAAAATGGACAATGAGAATTTCAAACATTAGCTAATTTTGAGGGGTGGGGTGAAAGTTCTGTCTGTCCTCTCCAGAAAAAAGAGATGTCACCCATGAATAAACATTCACCTTTCTTCCTATCTACAATATACAAAGAGTTTTTATGAATCAATAAGAAAGAAAAACACAATAATAGAAAAATGGGCCAGGGACACAACTGGGTAATTTGGAAGAGGAAAGTATGGCCCATAAATGCGGGTAACAAAATGCTTAATGTTGCCAATAATCCGAGAGATGCAACTTGAAGCACAGACAACTAACATCTTAGTTTGCACCTACCAAACCGGCAAATATGCACAAGAACGTACCAGCAGGTTAGTGAGATGGAGCAAGCAGAGGTACAGCTGGTGAAGCCCCCCTTGTCACTTCGGCCACACGCATCCCCGCCCAGATGGGGGCGTGCTCTTTGACCCAGCAGCGCCACTTTTATGAATCCAAAGAAGTGCACAGAGGCTTGGCTCTGGGGGCCCAGGCACTGAGCCTTATCTGAAGTGTCAGCAGAAGGAGGATGGCTCCTCCCTGCGGTCTCCAGGCACACGTCTGCCCCTCGGCACAGGCAGCCTGGACTTCCAGGAAACTGTGGACGTGCGCCTCGCGGCTGGAGCGTGCGCTCCTGGTCTGGGAGCCGCAGAGATCTGCGTTAGAAGCAGTGGGTGGCAGCCACGGGGAGCAGACCACCCATCAGGACCTGCTTTTAGAAGCAGAGAGCCTGGTCCTGGGGGGGTCCCAAACAGAAATGTGTCCAGGCTTCCTTCGAACCCTGGGGCTACTCCTCAGCACAGGCCCCCTCCCCAAAGCAGACTTGTTCCCCCCAGACCAGGGCAGATCTGCCCAGCTATCACCGGAGCCCCCCACCCCTGGAACAATGAACTCAAATATCAGAACTGGAAGGTTGCATGGGGAATGCCCTGGTTGACAGATGGGGAAACTGAGGGCAGATGTTCTCCCAAGGTCATCCCGGCTCAAACCAGAACTGGCGCCTAAGAGTCCCAGACCCTCCCCGAGCTTCCCAAACTGGGTCACCAGAGACCACGTGTGTCCCTGCTGTGAACGGGTGAGCCTCAGGCGATGGGCTCCTGCCACAGTGGGGCCCTACCCATCAGTATGAATGTCACTCAGGACCCCTCTCCTTTGTGTCAGCAAGTCCCCAGCACTGCTGGAGAGCTGGGGACATGCAGGGCAGCCAACAGGTTCCTGCCTGCGGAGAGAAGAGGTGGGAAGCGGTGTCTGTGTCCAGGCCGGGGGAGCAGGATAAGGGTCTGTCCTGCTCCAGGAGGGCAGAGAGGCCTTCCCTGGGGAGGGGGTGTGGGGCTGCCTTTGAGGGTCAAGGAGGAAGCAGGTCGGGGAGACAAGGGCAGAGCTTTCTGGGAAGACACCTGTGAGCCAAACTCCAGGACCAGGCTTCCACTTTCATGCAATGCCACCTGGCAGGCTTCCCTGCACTCCTGCTAAGGGTCCCTGTGCCGACTACCCCGGGAGGAACATCCCTGGTCCTCGAATGGCCAACACTATTGCATTCTTGCTCTGATCTAGGCACTAGTGACACCTCAGAGCCTTTATCTTATAAGACTCTCGTTAGACCCATTTTACAGAGGAGAAGACTGAGGCACAGAAAGGTAAAGAGGTTTGCAAGGGCCACCAGCTGGTAAGGGGGGGAGTCAGGATGTGTCTGGCTCCAGAGGGTGTTCTTACCACCCCTACACCCTCTGCCTCGTGGTCCCTGCCCGCCCCCCGCCAACCTGAGCCATGGTCTATGGACCATAGTTCCCAGGCTCAGACTGGCCTGGAGTGGGTATGCACCTAAGCCCTTGATCTTCCCCATCACCCTGCTACATCCTTCCCATGCTCCCAGGCCCAGAGAAGGGGACCCCCTCCAGGAAGCCCATCTGGATGTCAGTCATTCAGGCCCCAAGGGTGGAGCAGGCTGAGGACCACCTGGGGCCTTGGGACGACTCGCAGGTACCTCACCAACAGGCTTTTGACTTTTCCTGTTGAAGTAGTTGAGGAACTTGGCGGCCCAGGGAGGGGTGGGAGGTACAGCCGGGAGGGTGGAGTACGGACGAATGAGGCAGCTAGAAGCAGCTCCCTGTGCTCGGCTTGGGAACACAGTAGGCATTTAATAATGGCTCGGCAACTGACTTGCGATATCGTCCTGCCGTAAGACAGGGACACATTCGGGGTGTATGTGAAGGCAGGGGCACCAGCTGACCGTCCCCATCAGGTAACCAGGAAAGGTGCTCGCCCCCGCCCCCTCCCTCGGAGGTCAGGGAGGAGCCCGGCAGAGGCCACAGGGTGGAGGTCAGATCCGAAGGCGGCCAGGCTGTGGCCCCGGCGCCAGGTGCTTGTACACAGAAGGCACTCAGTCCTCACTTGTCATACGAACAAGTGTGCTGGCTGCACCTACCCCGCCTCAGCAGAGGATGGCGGTCTGCTCACCTCTGAATCCCCATCCGGTGCCCTGTGCGGGGCCTGGACACAGCGGGCACCAAAGCTACCCCCGACGGCTGAAGGGCCCCGCTCAGGGGCCTCTGCGCCCAGACCTGCAGCCACAGATGAAGGGCCTGGGCCTCGTGGGTAGGAGAGGCCCGCCCCCTGCAGCCCCACCCACCCAGACACAGGCCCGTGGAAGAGAGTAGTTATCCTAAAAAACAGATCTGCCAACAACAGAAGAGCAAAATGTGGTCCAGTCGCACAACACAGTGGTTTGGGGCTGGCCAAAAGGCTCCTTCAGGTTTTCCATCAGATGTTATGGAAAAGCCCGGATGAACCTTTTGGCCAGCCCAACAGTATGCCTTATAAAGGGAGGAGATTCTGACACAGGCTACAGCGAGGATGAACCTCGAGGACAGTGTGCTGAGTGAAGCAGGCCAGTCACAGAAGGACCATCCTGTATGCGTCCACTCATCTGAGGCCCCAGAGGAGTCAAAGCCGTAGGGACAGGAAGTAGGACTCTGAGCGCCAGGGGCTGGGGTAGTTATTGCCTAAGGGGCACAGGGTTTTAGTTGCAGACAATGAACATTTTAGGTCCAGACAGTGACGATGGTTACCTGACGTTGTGAATGTATGTACTGCCACTGAGTTGCACGCTTACAAGTGGTTCAAGTGATAAATATTACATCGTGTTCAATTTTACTACAATTAAAAAGAACCCAGCTCTGACCTCAAATGGGCCTCCACCAGCTAGGAGCTGTGTGGCCACAGGCAAGTTGCTGGCCCTCTCTGTTTTCTGTGTGTCTCCTCCCCTGCAGGGCTCCTGTTACCTGAGCAGGTGGGCACTAAGCGTCCACAAGTGGCGTCTAGTCTGATGACCTCAGTGGGCCTTCTCTGCATCCAGGAAGTGTGGGGTGAACCATACCCCGATCTGGGCTCCCAGGGCAGAGGGGCAGTTCTGGCCACCCCTCTGGGACCTGTCCCTCCGTGCCTCTGGGCCTCGGTTTCCTTGACTGTCAAATGGGAAGCTTAGCATCTGTGCCGTCAAGGTCACGGGAATGGCAAGAGGTACCGGCCTGCTGCCTCGGGTGAGAAGCTCCAGAACCAGGCCCGGGGCCTCCCTCAGGGTTACAGCTCCCTGCTGCCCAAAGGCAGGGACCTCTCCCAGCAGGTCATGACCTCACTCTTACCTGTCCGGCCCTCCACCTCCTCCCTCAGGCCAGCAGCTCCTTAAGGACGGGCAGCCTGTCTGACCCACCCCTCTCTCCTAGCTCCTGGCTTACACTTGGTGCTTAATAAATGCTTGTTGCATGAACAAATGCCTCTTTTAGTTCAGCCACCCTGATCCTGACGCAGAAACACTGTGAGGTTCAGGCAGAATCCCAGGGTCCCAGCAAAGCAGGTCCCTTCCCTCAACTGGACAGTGCGCCAGAAGGTGCAGAAAGGAAGTGTTTCTTGTGCCCCCAAACTCCCACGATGGGCCAGAAGGAGAGGGCGCCCTGTGCCTGTGTCTCCAGGTGCAGACGTGGTCGGTGCTCACTGTGTCTCACTTTCCCGTTCTCCTCAGCACAGATAAACGACACTCCAAGAGAATGACCCCCCCCAAAGGGAAAAGAAGCAGAAGGTGGGCAGGGAGGGAAGGAAGAAGAAAGGAAGAAAGAGAGAGAGGAAAGAAGGAAGGAAGGAGGGGGAAGGAAAGAAGGAAAGAGAGAAAGAGAGGAAGGAAAGAAGGAAGGGAGGGAGGGAGGGAGGGGAAGAGAGAAAGAAAGAAAGAGGGAGAGGAAGGGAGGAAACAAAGAGAGAGAGAGAGAAAGAGGCAAGAAAGAAAGAGAGAAAGAAAGAAAGAAAGGGAGAAAGAAAAGAAAGGAAGGAAGAAAGAAAAGAAAGGAAGGAAGGAAGGAAGGAAGGAAGAAAGAGAAAGAGAGAAAGAGAGAAAGAAAGAAAGAAAGAAAGAAAGAAAGAAAGAAAGAAAGAAAGAAAGAAAGAAAAGAAAGAAAGAAAGAAAGAAAGAAAGGAAGGAAGGAAGGAAGGAAGAAAGAAAGGAAGAAAGAAAGAGAAAGAAGGAAAGAAAGAAAGAAAGGGAGGGAGGGAGGGAAGAAGGAAGGAAAGGAAGAAAGGGAGAGAAAGAGAGAGTTAAACTAGAATGAACCCAGGGCCCTCCCATCAACATGTGTTTCCCTGTGTCATTAAAACACTTTGTCTTTACAACTCAGAAAATTAAAAAAACTACCAGACCCAGGCCGTCCACATCAGTATTCATGACATCTGTCTTTTCCTATAAAACGCTCTGAATGAAACCTCCCCAGTAGAAACGACTCTCCTCCCGGCCGGCTCTCTCCTTCCCCCCTTCAAAACAGATTGCGAGACAGATGATTGCATTGTCTGGCCGCATTTCCATCTGAAAACTCCCCTTCGTGTTGGCCACTGGGCGCCCCTATTAAGGCCCGGGCACCACGGGGCCACGTGGGGTGGCAGAGCCTGTGTCTCCCGCTCCCTGGGGCCTTTCCATCGGAAGAGGAAAAAGAACCGGGCAGACAAAGGTGCGGGATATAAATTAAGCCCCGGCTTTTTAAGTTCAAACTGAATTTTCTTTATTTTTCCACAGCTGTCAGAGGAACGGGGTAGAAATCCAGTAATGCATGTTTAATGTATTAAAAAAAGGAGGGGAAAAAAAGCAAGGCGTCCACTCCGAGTGTTCCGTCCGCCGACTTGCATTGGGGACATTATTTCGGGCCAGTGAACTGTGAGCAAGTCAAGTGTGGAGACGTGGACCGCGGCCAGGGACCCCCCACCAGTGGCTGTCATATCTACTGAAAGCCCACTTGTCATCGGCGGCGGGGGCTGGGGGCCGAGGGGGACAAACGGCTCGCAGAGCAGGGGAGCCGCCACCAGATCACCAGCTTCTCCGGGGCCGGCTGGTCGGCGCTGGCCTGGCCCAGACAGCCTGCGGGGCACGGGGACCTGCCGCCAACCCTGGCCACGCTGGGCCCTTTCTCGGGCCCGTGGGGAGCCAGCCAACCCGTCTTGATCCTGGGTCTGATGAGACAGCAACGCAGGCCTGGCTCACGAGCTGAAGGTCACGGCTGCAGCTACAGAGGAGGAAACTGAGTCCAGAGGGCCAGGGTTCTCGTCACTGTGCCGCACAGGCCCAGGCTCTTCCTTCACGCCAGGGCACCCCAGCCAGCCGGTCCTCACCAAGCACCCAGCCCGCTGGGCCCCAAATGTAGCCTCTTTCCTGGGGCAAAGAACACCACCTCCACGGGTGAACACACGGACTCAGGGATCAATCCCTCCCTCCCTGCCCCCATCACGGTGTAGAAGAGGGGCTCTCTCCCGCCACGCTCCAGGCAATTTTCCCCATGCAGACTGGTGTCCCCCACCAACACGGTCAAATGATTCCACTAAAGAGGAGAGGCACCTGTCCCATGCCAGCGCCGGGCACAACGCAGAAAACTTTGCCAGCATAAACCCACTCATGGGCGGTTTTATTATCACCCGCCTTTCAGATGTGGGAGCTGAGGCCTGGGAAGCTAAGTGACCACCCATGCAGCTGGGACCGAACTCCGAGTCCTGAGTCCCTGACCGTTTCCTCTGCTGCACCTTCAGCAAATTAGGCGAAACAATTTGCCCCGAACGTCTGTCTGCACCGTCGGAAGTCAACCAGTCCGTCCACTGTCATCCCACCCCACAGGGTCATTACAGTTCTAAATGAATAAAGCAAAACTCACCAGAAAATCATCGTGTGACCCGGGTGCAGAGCAGTGCTGCCCCCCCATGCTGAGCCCGGAGCACCAAAGAGCAAAAGTCCGTGCACCCCCGGCGGGCATCCCCGCCCGGGTTCTAACGCAGCCCTGCCCGCAGCCCCAGGACCCAGGCAAGCCCTTTTCTCTGTGTCTCCGAGTCTGTGCAGAGGGGTCATTTCTAATGACCCTTCCAGCTCTAAAATTCTGTTTTCCTGTGATTCCAAACCCACTGGAACCCCTAAAGAAGCCACTTGCTGCTGCCTGGGGTCAATTTCCATGGGATTTGGGGCCGTGGCTGGTTCTACTCAATTTCTATTATGAGTGAGGCATGGTGGCTTTTACCCTTGGGTTGGTCATCCCTCCAAATGCCCAGGGGTCTCAGCAAGGAGCTTGGGCCAGCAGCCAACACGGGCAGAGGGCGTCTCAAAGAAAAACGAGGGTGACGAAGAGCCCTTCAAGGGAGCTCTCGCCTCATTCACAATTCCTGGTATAGGTGCCGACCCTGGGGCCACCCAGCCATTAGGTGACCCTTGCAGTCAAGCCACATTCCTGGATCATGGAAGCAGCAGGGTGAGGAAGGAAAGGGCCTTCTGGGGAGTGGATGTGAAAAAAGACACAGCTGTGAAGTCCCACAGATCTGACCTTGAGTTTGGTCGGGTAACATGCCTTTCAGGGGTTCCACCTCTTTGTCTGTAAAGTCAGATAATGGTGCCTTTCCTGGTGGGTTCTTGTAAAGATCAGGTGAATAGATGTTTGTAAAAATCCCCAGCATCTATCGTAATCAAGATACAGAATTATCAGTACAAACATCTCTCTTATTCTCCCCTTTCTAGTTACACCCACTGGTACCTGCCATCCACCATACCTGGCAAATACTATTCTGTTTTCCATCTCTGTGATTTTGTCGTCCAGAATGGCATGGAAATGGAATCCTACAGTCTGGGACCTTTTGAGGTTGGCTGGATTCACTGAGACTACCCCCTGTGAGAGCTGGCAGGGAGGGGCTGAACCGTGTCCCCCGAGGTTCATGGGGTAGAGTCCTAAACCCCAGTACCTGACGGTGGCTGTCTGTAGATTGGATCTTTTTTTTCTTTTTTTGGCCATGCCACACGGCTTGCGGAATCTTAGTTCTCCAACCAGGGATGGAACCCAGGCCCCCTGCTGTGGAAGCACAGAGTCCTAACCACTGGACCGCCAGGGAAGTCCTGAGATATAGGGTTGTTAAGGAGGTGACTGAGTGAAAATGAGGCTGTTGGACGGGCCCTGGTCCAGTCTGACGTGTGTCCTTAGAAAAAGAGGAAATCTGGACCCACACAGAGATACCAGGGATGTGTGTGCACAGAGGAAAACCGTGTGGAGACAACGAGAGGGTGGCCATCTGCAGGCCAAGGAGAGAGACCTCAGATGAAAACAACGCAGCCGACACCTTGATCTCGGACTTCCAGCCTCCAGAACTGGGAGAAGATGAATCTCTGTCCTTTGAGCCGCCCAGTCTGTGGTGGTTTTATGGCGGCCCAAGCAGACGCGCACAAGGACGGTTCCAGCTGTGTATGTCGATCGCTTATTCCTTTTGACTGCTGAGTAGTATTTCACAGTGTGGACTGTCACGTTCTGTTTAATCACCTGTTGAGGAATATTTCGGTTATCTCCAGTTTGGGGCCTTTACAAACAAAGCCACTATGAATAATCCTGGGGAAAAATACCCCAGCACAGCGCACACACACGTGCGCGCACTTGCACACCGCTGCTGCCGCTCCCGTGGGTGGAGGGCCAGTTGATGTGCTCCTGGGCTGCTTTCAGCTTATGCTGCGGTCTCTCTCCCAGGGAGGAAATGGCTGGAAGAGAAAACACACTCCAGGTTTGCCCCTCATCCCCCTAAGCTGACATATTCCTCCGGGAAATTCTGCCTGTGCCCCAACTCAGGAAAGAACGCCAGGTCGAAGCTGGGCATTTCCTACCGCAGGTCTGGTTGTAAAACTCTGACACTCGGAATCGCGGTGCTGTTCAAGGCCAGTTAATTGCTTTTCTGAATGACATTTTTAGAGGCCAAGTCCAGGGCCGGGCAGGGGCTGTCAGGATGAATGGGGCCAAATCAGCTCCTTGGGTCCTCCCCAGAGAACAACAGGGCCCCCAGCCCCAAGCCTCTGCCACTGCCGAGCCGGGAGACCGCCGGGAGGGCCCCCGTGCCCCAAACAATAACAGCACCTGCCAGGCCCTGCTCTCCCTGGGGAGTCCCCGGCCCGTGCCAGAGGCCGGGCGCCTGGCATGAGCCCCATTGTCTGCCTCCCGCCCTTCAGGGTCTCGTCCGTGGAGTAACAGGGCAGCCCCAGAGGTCACCTCCGGGGCGCTCACGGGGGGCTCCCGGGCATCTGTCTCAGGCCAGGGGCAGCAGGAGAGGGGCTGGCCCCGGCCTATTGTTTGGGGCCAAGCGGCCCAGCGGCCCATGCAACAGGACAGGGGCCCATTGTCCCAAGGCAATCTGCCACACTCCCTCCTCCCCATTCCTCCAAGAAAAGGGGGGAGACTGCCCAGCACAGCCAAGAATCTTCAGTGAGATGTAACACCAGCGCCCATGCTGCCCGGGCAGGTGGCAGCCCTTGGTCCCTCTCACGCCATGTTCATTTTTAGATTTGAATACTAACATCTAAGACTCCTAGCCCTTCACAGTCTTGTGGACGGTGTTCCAGCTTGCGAGCAGGCATTGCTAACCCTAAATAGGTCGGGACAGAACCACTGCGAAGTTTCGCCTACTTATTCCCACATGACATGATGTGACATCTCCACCACCCGGCTCCGGATGACTTCTCTTGCCAGGTGGAAAGGCTCCTGGATGGGAGCAGCAAAGGTTCTTTCCTTGTAAGTCTTGAAAATTCCTTTGCAGACGATAAACAAACAAACCGACCAACTTTCATTTTTTCACAAATGTTGCTAACAAGGAGATTAGCCAATCAGGTGTATTCTCAAATGATATCAACCCAGACCGTCCTGGGCCAAGGATTAAGGCTTCTGGCCACAGACCCAGTCTGGTGTTTCAAAACCATCCAGAAAGTCTGCCGGCAAGAAAAGCCAAAGTGGGTTATTTCTATCTGCATCTTGGTGGGCCTCCACGGCCTGCGTCATCACAGGCAAGTGGAACAGACAAAAGGCCGGCGGTACCTGGACGCTTGTATTCCTCCTGATCTGGAATGTGTGTAGCTTAATTAAACACAGCAAGCAGAGAGATGAAAGTTAGCTGATTGGCTGCAGAATTTGTTGGAGGGTTCTAAAGCAAGGGAAAATCTGCATTCCTGGAATATTAAGAACTAAAAGGGGACGCTTCACCTGGAGGTTTACATAGTGATTACAGGTAAAGTCTTAAGAACTAGAGGGATGAAGGGACGCAGAGATGGAGAGATGGAGGGATGCAGGGGTGGAGGAGTGCAGGGATGGAGGGATGCAGGAATGGATGGAAAGCATGCTGAGCTCATACATCACTCATTTGTTCCCCCTCCTTTGAGGAACACCCAAATAAAGGCTGGTCCCATGGGAAGCTCAGCTGCAGAAAGGGCCCACTGCACGCAACTGGCCCTGGCAGTGACCTACTTCCCTGAAGACCGCATTCGACCCAGGTCCTCCGTGTACAAGAACCCTCCTGCTGTCGCGCTGTACTTGGTGGTCCCGCCCACATCATCTAGCAAACTCTGCTGGTCGCCCACGCCACGGGTGCCCCCTCCCTTCCTTGCCAGTAGAGCCCCAATTTTGTCCAGGTGCTTGCTGCTCTGTGCCTCACGGGCCCCTCCCCAGCCTAGAGGCTGTCTTAATTCTGCTGTGGCATTAGCCCTGGGCAAGTGACGCAACCCTGACCCGTGAGACACAGGGAAGGCAGCTGAGGTTGGGGAGTGCCCCTGGAAGTTGCCTCACTTGCAAAGGAAAATGGGGAGGTGCCCCTTCCCCACTTTGGACGTTGTAATGTAGGGACATCATGCTAGAAGAGGCTGCCGCCATCTTGCCTCCAGAGGAGGCAACCAGGTCCCACACCTCGTGGAGCTCTTGGGTTAACTGACCCTGGGGCCATCTTCCTCCAGACCTCCAGACCACAGGCCGGGTCTCTGATACCTGCGGCCATGAGCTGCCCACCTCAGTGCTGACTGGGCGGGGCTCCTGGACCTGCCTCGCTCTGCTCCAGTGTCCCCGTGGGTCAGCCCATCTCTGCCTCCCCTGAAGCCACCCAATCTACAAGGTGCAAACAATGTCCCCGTGAATATGGCTGGGCTGTGAAGACATAATGCAGAGTGAGAGAAGCCAGACTTCAAAGACAGCATATTGTGTGACGCTTTTGACATGACGTTCTGGAAAAGGCAGAAGGAAGGAGACAGAAAACAGATCTGTGGGAGCGGGGCCTGGGGTGGGCAGGAATTTTCAGGGGTGATGGAAATACTCTGTGTCTTGATTGGGATGATGGCTCCCAATCCATCCTATCTACAATATACAAAGAGTTTTTATGAATCAATAAGAAAGAAAAACACAATAATAGAAAAATGGGCCAGGGACACAATTGGGTAATTCGGAAAAGGAAAGTATGGTCCATACTTTCACATACTCCACACATCTGTCAGAATGCATCCAACTGTACACCTGGAAAGAATGAATTGCACTGTATGTAAATTACACCTCCATTAACCTGACTTCAGAACAAAAGAAGGTAAGGGCCCCCCTTCGCCTGGTCGGGGCTCTGGGGCCTGACGGGATCACTTCCAGGAAGAACGAGGCCCTCCCCACTCGTGGAGGGGTAGTAACCCTGAGGTCAGCAAACTGATTTTGATCAATGAATCTCTTCCTTAAAATGAACTATTCGCAAAACACCAAAGTACAAAGGAGAGTGAGAATGCCTTCTCCTCCAACAGAAGATGCTCCCAAGAACCGTGGAATGCTAGCCCCAGGCTGAGAGACATTCCATGCAGCCCTGCCTGCCGGAAGAGGTGAACCTGCGTGCCTGGGGACCACTCAGCCAGACACAGGAAGGGGACTACACTTGGGGACCCTGCCAGTTGGGACCACAGTGAGAGAGGGAGGCACACCACCGAGCTGGGAGCATCACTGCCATGAAAGGACAGCCCTGTGCCCATCAGCAGCTTCCCAGCCACGGTCCAGACAGGTGGTCAAGCGTGCAGCCTTCAGACTTAGATGCCACGCCTCCCACCCCTGCTGGCCAGCACCGGGCGGGTCACTTTGCCACCCTGTGCCCAGGTTCCCTCAAGTGTGAAATGGCAGGGCACCTCCCTCACTGGGCTTTTGTGACTGATCAATGAGGAGATGCACGTAACAAACCCAGCAGCACGTAACCGACCATCCAGGCATGGGGGGGGTGGCGAGCAAGGGGCCACGCGGGCGCCCCTCCCCCTCAGTCCAGCAGTTTCATCTGGTTTGTATCGAGAGGTCTACACGTGATTGGGTGTGAAAGAAGAGCTCTGATGCTCAATGAAGTTTGAAAGCCCTGGTCCCCAAGGCCTTCCCATCGGTGGCCTGGGACTCTGACCACCCCTTGCCTCGGGCCTGGAAACAGGCCTAACGCTCTCCAGGCAGGCGGAATCAAAGCCCCTCTGTCAGGCACACATTTTCCAAGCATTTGGAGGGTCTGGGAGGTCCTGGGAGGTGGCAAGGATGGAGGTTATAATTGGGCCTCCCCTGGGCCAACACCACCTCTTGAGAAGGGGCCGCTCAGCGAGGGTTCAATTTCCCAACACGGGGAGGGCATGTGTTTAATTAAGACCCATAAAATCGTAGCCGGCCAAACGAGAGAACTATTTCATCTTTCACAGTCAATACGCATGTGTGTCTTACCTGGAAAAAGCGGTTTATGCAGAAAGAATTTCCCAAATGGGTTCCATATGCCCCTTTCCCCCAAGTGGGGCCCTCCACGGGGAAGGGGGCCGGGGCAGGGGGCTGGGGCCGAGTCCCCTCCTCCTGGACGCCCGGCCTCAGCGCACACCCTCCGCCGGCTGCCGCTGTTTAAACAGAAGACGTCATGGCCAATGATATACGGTAGATTCCAAAGATTGTTTCATCCAGGGGAAATTGCTCCTGGAGCCAGCTCGTCTCAGGTAGGCCACGGAGAACTGCTGCGATGTGAACTGGCTGACCCTCCCCAGGGCCCTGACCCACAGGCGCCCCTCATGCTTTCCATTTATTGCCAATCGCTCCGCGGCGGGTCCAGGCCATGAGCACGGGATCCCAGAGATGAAAGGGGCCGAGCGAAGTGTCTGGCTGCAGCCCCCGCCCCCCGACAGGTGTAGATGGGACCACCGAGTCCCAGAGAGGGGACAACGGCTAATCCAAGGCCACAGATCTAGTAAGCCACAAAGAATGTCAGAGATTCAGTTTCCCAGCTGAGGGTCAAAACGGGCCAGGAAGGGCATAGAGGGGAAGAAAGGACGGGAGGCTGTCCTTAACACCTACCCCTCCCACTGTACCCAAATGTCACCTCCTCCAAGGGGCCTGCTGGGGTACCCCGCCCATCACATGGCTCTCTAGCTTGTCCTTTCGACACGATTTTATATATTTATCAGTTTATTCAAATATATATTTCTATTTATGCATTTATCAGTTCACAGGCTGTACCCTCGTCAGGTTGCATTCCCAAGAGAGAAGGGACCACGTTTGTCTTGTTCACTGTGGTATCCCTGTGCCTAGGACAGACCTTAGAATATAACAAGTGCTCAGTTCATCACCGCCACCATCATCATCACCAGCATCACCACCACCATCATCATCACCATCATTACTTCCAACACCATCATTATCACCATCACCATCACCATCACAATACCAGCAACAGGTAACCCACATTGAGCACCAACCAGGCACTGTTCCAGGTGGTTTATGTGGATGAATCCATTGCACAGCTCCCCCCAGCCCTATGAAGTAACACTGTTACTGTCCCATTTCACAGGTGAGAACACTGAGACACAGGACTTTAGAAACTTGCCGAGAGTCAGACAGTTCATGAAGGTCAAAGCTGGGATGGCCCTGAATTGATGGAAACAGCCCCTGGGTTGATGGACCAGCCTCTCTGCGTGGCATGGGGGCAGCCCTCTGTCGTGATACTCCATTTCAACTGTTGGTACTCAGTAAAGCAGCTATGGTTCTACAGGGCAAGAAAGCAAGACTGGTAAAGGTCTGGCCCACAGTCACCAAATGGCATGAGTTCTTAACCACACGACCCTGGTGACGAGATCCCAGCCACTGTGGTCTTAGGGGAGAGTAGTCACTGACCACCCTCGGTCTCGGGGCCTGGACCTGCTTGACCAGCCGCCTCTGGCTGCCCCTCTGTACCCTAGTCCTTCCTTTGTCTTCACTCTCAGCATCCTGTGATCTAACTGCAGCCCTGA
The DNA here is from genome assembly GCF_963455315.2 of Globicephala melas. Classification (NCBI taxonomy): domain Eukaryota; kingdom Metazoa; phylum Chordata; class Mammalia; order Artiodactyla; family Delphinidae; genus Globicephala; species Globicephala melas. The sequence goes on from NC_083321.1 coordinate 4,218,175, forward strand.
CGGACCCGATTCCTCTCTGAAGGGAGAAGCCCCACCTGCTTGGCAAATAAACCTTCAGGGCCTCTAGGAGTCATCTTCCCCCATCAGCCACCCGCTCCTTCATCCACTCGACATTGCACTGTTTACATCCCGTAGACTCAGGAATTATCCAGCAGGAGCAAAATATTGGGAGGAATTCTGGCTGACATCCGTAAAGAGGCTCTGACTTCAGAATCTGAGGGAGAGGAGGGAAGGCAAGCACGCAGCGTGGGCTTCACAGAAAGAACCTCAGTTAATATCTGAAGACCTGAACTAGATTGAACTGCATTTTCTCTCCACCCCTGAACGGCCTCTGTTTCCCCATCTCTACAAAGTGGTCCATTTCTACCATCACAGGGCACCCACACCCCTCACCCCAGGGACTGGGGTCTGCAGTGCATACCTTCAGACGGATGCTTTTAATTCTCAAAGGGTCCCAAGAACCCCTTCAAGTATTTGAAACAGAAATACACGGTGAAGGTGTGTGGCGAGGTTTTAAAAACTGATCCAGGGCTTCCCTGGTGGCGCAGCGGTTAAGAATCCGCCTGCCAATGCAGGGGCCATAGGTTCCAGCCCTGGTCCGGGAAGATCCCACATGCTGTGGAGGAACTAAGCCCGGGGGCCACAACTACTGAGCCTGCGCTCTAGAGCCCGTGAGCCACAACTACGGAGCCCGCGTGCCACAACTACTGAAGCCCACATGCCTAGAGCCCGTGCTCCACAGCGGGAGAAGCCACCGCAGTGAGAAGCCCACGCACCACAACGAAGAGTAGCCCCTGCTCGCCACAACCAGAGAAGAGCCTGCGTGCAGCAACGAAGACCTGATGCAGCCAAAAATAAAATAAATAAAATAAAACAAATAAATTTATTTTAAATAAAAAACAAAAAATACTGGTCCACTCTGGTGCCTTTCTTCAGGATTTCCGGGCAGACCGCCAGCTTCTCTTTGCAATTAAACGCCCCATTTGGCCAGCTGGTGGGCCCCTGAGCTGGAAGGGAGAGATGCCTGCTACTGCTGCTGTCTGGATGTAATTTGGGGGACAGGAGATTTCATAAGCCGGGGGAGGGGATACATCTGAGATGTGATCACAGCAGAAGCATCCCCTCACCAGTTGCCCGGAAAGGAAGAGAATCCACATGTCCCAGCCCCCAGCGCGGGGTCTCGGGGAAGGACACACTCCATGAATAACTGGGGCTGGGGGCTGAGGGAGAATGGAGAAGGGTCTATGACAGCATCACCCCAGGAGGGGCAAGGAGAGCGGGGACCCTCCATCTCCAAGGCACCTCTCCAAGAGCTGCTTTATGTGATGCTGCGGACAAGACTTCAGGAGTGGAAATTACAACGCCACCATCAGAACCGATAGTACCACGAAGGGCTCACTGCACGCAGAGCTCTCCCTGAGTGCTTTACGCGGATGCACAAGGACCTGAGGCAGAGGCGCTGTGATGCAGATGGGAAACTGAGGTTCAGGAAATTGAACGAGCCGACCAGGTCAAAGGCTGGCAGGTGGGGAGGCTGGATCTGAACGGGAACTAGAAGCGCTCCAGGCTTTCATCAGCACTGGACCGCACGGCCTCCACCTGGATGAAGAGTCCAGGACAGCATACAGGCAGCCAGCCGGCTAGGAAGTGCCCTGCGCAGGCCAGGGAAGACGGCCGTGGGGTGCATGTGCGCACACACACGTGTGCAAGTGCGTGCGGACATTTGCACATGCATGTACAAGTTGGGAAGAGCCTTCGAAGAAAAACCGTCATGAAATGACTGCGAGCAGAGCCAGGTGTCCAGAAAGGAAGCAGAAACAAGATGAAAGGCAGGAACGGCCCCAGCCCTACCGCCTCCGGAACTTTCCACGGGATGGGAGGCCCCCTGATGGATCCCATTTGCGGAGGCCGGACCGCTGGAGCCACCGCGACGCTGGGGCCGCGTGGCCGAGGGGACACGTTGAGTGGGGGGCTCGTGACCTGAAGGCGGCTATCTCAGCCCGCGATCTGATCACCAGATGGGGCCTCTCTCGCTCCCTAAAAAACAGGAAATCCATATGAAAAGCAAGACAAATGGCTATCCCTGCCCTCCTCCCATCTGCCGTGATATGTGAACACGGCGGCTGTCAGCGGCGGCCACTGATTGATTCCGGGCATTTGTAGCTGGGGGTCTGTTATCAGCTGTGCTATCAAAGGCTTCTCTGGGCTGGGCTGACCCCACCAGCAATTTCAATATGCCACTCCTCTGAGACCTAAGTCTTTAATGCAAGGTGACAGCAATACTATTTCACGTCAGGCCCAAAGAGACCACTTCCTGTTTTGCAAAGGACTTGTGCCTGATTTCAAGGCAAAGTAAAGATAACTCGGAAATGTCACCCCCCACCCCCAGACACAGGCCAAGGGTGCTGCAGGCTTTACTCTCTGCTTGGTATTTCACCTCCGAGGCCGCACCTCAGATCAGAAAGCTGTTGGGACAGCTGGCCCATCAGTACCCGGAAGACCGCACAGGGTTGAGAAGCAGGATGCCCGTTCTTGTCCCGGTTTGCCACTAAAGCACTGTGTGACATTGGCTAAGTCACTTGCCCTCTCTGTTTCCCATGTCCTTCAGCTGCATCACCAGTTCTTCTGTGCTATGATTTAAATTTTAAATCTCTTCAGCCTGGTCTTCCAAACCCCCAATAACGCTCCAGCTTCTTCTCCTTTGCCCCACACTCCCACTGTCCTGAGCACCTTGCTGGTCTCAGAAGCAGGCCCACATCATGGCCAGCAGCCAGCCCCTTTCAGTGCTGTCTCTCCATCCACAATGCCGCCCCCTACCGCATTTGCTGAGGGATAATGCGGTCCTCCCTCTGGCCAGATCCCCCTCTGGTCCTCCCACTGGCCAGGTCCTCCCTCGCTGTGCACCCCCATTTTACAGATGGGAGGGCTGTGGTTCCGGAGAGTTGACACCACACTGGTGGTGTCAACAATCAGATTCAGGGTCTGCTCAGTGGCAGACCCTGAGACCCTCCTGAGGGAGTGGGAGAGACCCCAGAGACAGAGGTGTGGCCGTGACAGCATCTCACCCCTGGACGGCCAGGCAGAACACAGTGGAGCACCACGGAGGAGCCCTCTGCACCCCTGGACATCACAGAGGAGGTTCCAACCTGCAGGGAACAGCAGGGGCAATTTCCAGGTGGAAACTGAAGATAACGTGAGCCTGGGAGGAAGTCCGCCGCTGTGTGGCCACCACCCAGGAACCAGCCCCCTCCCCCTGACGCCCGGGGCCCCAGGTGCTCCCACCAGCCCCTCCACCCCTAACACCCTCCCGCCCCCACCCCGGGGCGGCACTGTGCGGCTAAGAGCATCGTGCACCTCTTTCTTTGCAGATGAAGAAACTGAACCTCAGAAAGGCATTGACACCTTCCCAATGGCACATGGCTGGTCAGGGTTGAGACTCAGCTGAGAACCCAATTCCAAGCCATCTGTGTCCACTGGGAGGGACCCTGGACACCCCCAACCCAACGAGAGCACCCCAATTTTTGTTTTGTGTTTTCTATAAAGTTGAGTTTTCTATAAAATATAGACTCCATTCAATGAAAAGTTTCTATAATACATCCATTTAAATTATTATTTTTGTTTACATTTGCAATGACTAAATTTACAAGCTTGCAAACTTACTGTAGTAACAACGAAGATTCCCATATTGGGTTTGCTGGGTACCTCCTACAAAGGCCAGGAGAATACTCACCTTCTCGGCTCCAGCCGCCACCTCCAAGCCCGTGGAAGGGCTGGGGGTTACACAGGTTACCCATAGATACCCACAGATACGCACTCCCCTTGACCACACCCCACCCATCAACGAGCATTTAATGAGCACCTACTATGTGCCAGGCACTAAGCAGGATGGGGACAGCCTTCCCACATACCTCCCTGTTCCCAGCCAGTGCTGGGAGCATCACTGCCTCCCGAGCTGCCTCTGACATCCAGCATCAAGTCCAGCAGTGGCTGGGTCACTGAATCCTCAGGCAAGACCGGAGAGCAGCCTCTGGCCACAGTAGTGGGCAGCCACCGTCACCGGCCTGTGGTCTTCTCTCCACCTGCCCAGGGCTCAGGGACTTGGAGTCCCAGAGAGGATGTCCCTGGTGGGGTTTGGGCCCATGGAGTCTTGTCTCCTGACTCTTGAGCTCTGTACCACCCCCCAACCCAAGCTTGGAGGCCTGCTTCCATTCCTGCATGAAAGAGGACAGGACCACAGAGCGCTGAAGCTGGCCAGTGCCACCAAGCTTCATCCCACGCCCTTCACTGCTCAGAGCCCTCTCCAAGCGCTAACTCACAGCCTCCATAGGGCAGATACTACAGTCCCCACTTTACAGATGGGAGCACTGAGGCCCAGAGAGGTTGAGTAATCAAGATTACCCAAATCATGGGTGCTGGGGCCAGGATTCAAACCCGAGCTGCGGGCTCCTGTAGTCTTGTGCTGCTTGTCAACAGTATCTCATGGGGGAAGACACCAGCTCTCCCCGAGGGATGGAAATAAAGCAAGAGAGAGAATCCAGAGGGTTGGTGGATGCGCCCACGGCCAAGATGGCGTCACCCCACCAGCCCCCAGGGAGTTGGCCCCCATAAGTCCTGCCTTTCCCTCCAGGCCCCGTCCCCCGCCAGCCCTTTGTGTCGTGGGAAAGAGGGGCTTGAGAGCTGCCAGGGAAACGCTCTGTCCTGATGGGGCCACGCTCCCAGGTCCTTCTCTGGACAGTCCTCTCTGCAGGGGTTATTTTGCCGATGGAGACGATGATGCCATCAGATGACTACCACTTGGGTCCCGGACCCCAGGTCCGCTCATCCACCTGAGACAGTTCTTCAACGTCCCTCGCCTCCCTGTGTTAACACCGTCTTCCCTCCACTGGGCCGTTTCCAAGAGCTCACAGACTCGCATTAGCTTCCTGCTGCTGCGGCTGTAACAAATTGCTACATAAAGTAACACCCATTTATTACCTTACAGTTCCCAACGTCGGGAGTCTGCCCTCCGCAGGGCTGGCCCTTCCAGAGGCTCCGGGGGGAATCTGTCTCCTTGTTTCCAGCTCCTGGAGCTGCCCACTTGCCTCCATCAGCCCCAGCTCCTTCTTCCCAAGCCCTTCCTCCGACCTGAGAGCCGGTACCCACCCCGCCCCCCACCCCCGGGGCTGCTCCGGGGCTTCCCTCCCAGAGCCACCATCTCTCTGCTGGTGACCCCCGTGCCCTCCCCAACCTTGGCTCCCCCCAGGGCACACTGCCCAGCCAACTGCCTTGTCAGTTGGGTGGGGGGCTTCGGGAGGTGGGGGGTGGAGGGGGCAGGGGAAGAGCATAGCAACTGACCGCAGACCTAAGAGAGCGCAAATTTATTCTCTCTCCGTCTGGAGGGCAGCGTCTGACATCAACGTGTGGGCGGAGCCATAGGGCAGGCTCTTCCTGCCTCTTCCAGCTTCTGGGGCTCCAGGTGTCCCTGGCTTGCGGCCACGTCACCAATGTCTGCTTCTCCCCTCTGATGTGTTCTCTCCTCTTCCGATAAGAACGCTTGCTGCTGGATTTAGGGCCCACCCGCATAATCCCGGGGTGATCGCATCTCAGGATCCTTCACTTGATTACACCTGCAAAGACCCTTTTTTTCCCAAATCAGGTCACATTCCCAGGTACTCGGACATATCTTTTGCAGGGACCCCAATTCAACGGCGGCCTGGGATTTTCCTTCCGAGAGTTCTGAATCATTTATGATCATGAGTGAGCTCCGCGGACGAAGCACTGAAACATTGCCGTCATCCCTGACGAAGTTGATTTCAGATCACTTGACACATAGATCCGAGGGAAAGTGGCTTCTTCATACTAACCCCCAGATCTGTACAGGCCTACCCACTCTGTGAGGGTCACACCGGCAAACACACAGGGCGACCCCCACCTAGCACGTGGCAGGTAATGAGCAGAAGGCACGCCCCCCGTGACGGATCCCAGAGCGGGGCTGGCACCTAACCGCAGCTCTCCCTCTGTTAGCTCATCCCTGCGGAGGAGTAGCGAGGAACCCACAGAGGCCTAACAGGTGTCCCTAACAGGTGACTCTAACAGGTGTCCCTTCACCCAGACACTTCCTCCTACCCGCGAATTCCACGCGTTCCGGTAATCACCACTTATTGTCTCTCGTGGCTCCTGGGGGTCAGGGATTCAGATGGGCACAGTGGGGACAGTCCGCCTGTGCTTCTCTTCACCTGGGGCCTCAGCTAGGCAGCAGAAGGCCGGGGGTGGAGACTACTGTTGGCTGGGGCCTGGGGGGGTATGGGGGGCAGTCTTCGGCCGGAGGAAGGAACTCCGGTGCACGTGGCCTCTCTGCTACTTGGGCTTCCTCACAACATGGAGAACAGAGCCCCTGGTGAGCCCAAGAGGGAGAGCCAAGCAGAAGCCAAGTTGCCTTTTTCAACCCAGGCTGGGGAGTCACACGGCCTCCTTTTGGCCACATGCCCCATGGGACTTACACAGATCTGCCAGAGTTGTCTGCCCAGGGAGGGAACAAGCCCCCTCCTCTCGCACTGTAAGGAGAGCAGGTGGGATGGGTGTCACCCTCTTTGGGCAGTGCCACCTTCCCTAGCATCTCAGACTGAAGCTGGCGCGGGCAGAACGCCTGGGTTTTCCCCCTAACCCGGTCTCCTCTTTCTCATCCCCACGGTACTGCAGGGCAGAAGCCTCACACTGTCCAGCGGGTGGCAGGCCACGCAGGTGGGACCCTGGGAGGGAGCCGGATTCTCCCTGTTGGAAGTCGCCCCGACCCCAGGGACCCGGGCAAGCCGGCAGGCGCTACAGGTCCTGCAGACGGGAGACAGCAAGGCAACAATCGTCTCTGCCCAACGGTCTCATCCCCCAAAGGGCTCTGATAAATGGAGAGATAGGACCACTAATTCTTGGGCACCGCCGGGGAAGGACGCCCTGTCACTGTGAAAATGGGCCCGGATTCCTTATCACGCGGCCACTCCGCAAATCACCAAAGACAAGCTGACGTCACCCCCTCGGCGGGGCTTCCGAGGGGCTGTTAATTCTAATGGATTCGCCCAAGTGGAGATAAAGGACCTTCTTGCTCCTCCTGCATTGGAGTAATTCATTTTACAAATAGATTCAAGGAAAGTGGTTGAGGCGGGGTGTGGAGCTCACCGGTCGGCCGCACAAAGCACCCAGCCTTCCCGGGAGGCCACGTTCTGGAACCGTCCCCACAGGGGCGCTGACAGCGCCATCCCGGGGAGGCCACAGTCAGCTCCAGCTGGTGGGCCCCTCCTACTGGTTCAGACACATTCTTTGTGGAGCCCTGTGCAAAATGAAAATAGTGAGCCCTTGTTCAAGAGTTTGGAGAATTTCACAACAGTGACAGAGCGTTAAGCCCAGCGTGGGCCCCCCCGGGAGCCATGAGTAGCCCGGCCTGGGCTGGAAGGTCAGCATGGATGCTGGTGGCCCCAGAGGTCCACTTGCAAGGGCCAGAGTTAGCCTTGGGCCACTAGAAAGGGCCCATAAGTCTGAGATCAAAGCCCAGCTCTCCCTGCCTCTGAGCCGTGCCGCCTTATGTGTATCACTCGACCACTGTGAGCCTCGATTTCCTCACCTGTGAAATGGGGTGATAATTGTATCACCTTCCAGCACAGCCATGAGGCTGAAACGTGGCCCCATAGAAGGCCCATAGGAGGGGATTAATAAATGGTGCCCGTTCCTACTGATGGGAATGTTCGCCTCCTTGGTGACAAACCAGGGAGAACACCGTAGCCCTGGGCTGCAGACAGGGGCTCTGGGGCCAGAACCCTGGGTTCAAATCCCACTTCTACTGCGTAGTGGCTAAGAAGCTCTGGCAAGTGACTTCAGGGGCCCTGCCTCAAATTCCTCACCTGTAACCTGAGGTGCCCATCATCCCGCCCAGCAGGTTGTTATGGGAACTAAGTGAGGGATGCATGTGAGGGGTTGACCTGTTTGAGGTGGATAAGAGGGCAGAGGGGAATGGGGTCCAGTCACGGAGAGGGCCACCCCATCCCGTGGGAGGAAGTGGGACATCCTGGGTGGCTCCAACACCCCCAACCCCCCCACCCCACCCCCACCACCCCCCACCCCCGGTAAAGCAGAAACCTTGGGTGTGGGGAGGTAAGGAGGAAGGAGCGAGGCCCATTGCCAAGGTGCCTGGAGGTTAAACAGTCAAGGAAAGGGGAGCGCTCTGTAAGAAAATGAATACAAAATTGCAAATACGAAACTAGATACACGTGAATGTTGATTAGAATGAGGAAAGAAACCGCAATTCAAAAGTTAGAAAGCTCACAAAGATCTCAAACTCCAGGAAACACAGAAAAGTATCAATGTTCTTATTTCTGAACTGACCCATCCCTGTTAACACCATTTTTCTCTATTTTGGGGTGTATACTGTTTTATCACCTCTCAGTATGACAATACTTTTGTGATTATACGATTTTTTCTATAAAGAGACTAGAAAGATAACTCCATCTTGTTCTGACATGGGGAAACGAAATTTGTTTATCATTGATGGATAAGCACAGTTTGTTTTTTTTTTAACATTTTGACTATCAGAGTTTTAGTTTCTATTGTGATATAACAAGAGGGATTTTGCTATTTTGTCAGCCTACTTCCTTTTGGTTTATATTTTACGTTTCCACTAGGACACTCCTTCTCATCATGTTTATTTTATTTTTTATTTTTATTTTTTTGCGGTACGCGGGCCTCTCACTGTTGTGGCCTCTCCTGTTGCGGAGCACAGGCTCCGGACGCGCAGGCTCAGCGGCCATGGCTCACTCCGCTCCACGGCACGTGGGATCTTCCCGGACCGGGGCACGAACCCGTGTCCCCTGCATCGGCAGGCGGACTCTCAACCACTGCGCCACCAGGGAAGACCCACATCATGTTTAGTTTTGAAACCATCAATAACTCTACAAAATACGGAAACGGTGTGAAATTGACAAATACAATTCAAATGAATCTTTATCTTCGTCTTTTTTTATTGTGATAAAATACACGTAACATCAAATCTACCATCTTAACCACGTGTAAGTATACAGTTCAGTGGGATTAAATCCATTCACTTCATACAACCATCACCACCACCTATCCCCATAATTCTCTGTATCTTGTAAAACTGAAACTCTGCACCTGTTAAACACTAGTTCCCCATTGTCCTGCCCCCAGCCCCTGGCACCCACTTTTCTACTTTCTGTCACTGCGAATTTCCTCTAGGGAACTTCTGTAAGTGGAATCATAGAGTAATTGTCCTTTTGTATCTGGTGTATTTCACTGAGCATAACGCCCTCAAGGTTCACCCACGTTGTAGCCTGTGTCAGGATCCCCTTCCTTTTCCAAGGCTGAATAATATTCCATTTTATGGATGGACCACATTTTGCTTATTCATCCATCCATCAGTGGACACTTGGTTTGCTTCCACATTTTAGCTATTATGAATAATGGTGCTATGAACACGGTGTACAAGTATCTCTTTGAGACCCTGCTTTCAATTCTTTTGGGAAAATAGCCAAAGGTGGAATTGCCGGATCACAGGGTAATTCTAAGTTTAATTTTTTAAGGACCCTCCATACCATTTTCCACAGTGGCTGCACCATTTTGCATTCCCACCAACAGTGCACAAGGGTTTCGATTTCTCTACGTCCTCACCGTCACTTGTTTTCTGTTTTCTTGATAGTAACCATCCTAACAGGTATGAGATGGTTTCTCACTGTGATTTTGATTTGCATTTCCCTAACTATTCAAATGCATTTTTCAATGTGTCGCTACATTGTCCTGAGCTGCATAGTTCTGTAAGCTAGCTTGTCTTCTGCACAAAGCAATCAGTTCTCCATGTATCTGTGTAGAAGTTCCTTCCTGGTGTCCTCAGGCCATTGTCCTGCACAGGGGCATTTTCTGTTCCCTATTATCTAGAGCCACCAGACTTTGTCAGGACAAGATGCATCTCACACTCTAAGAAGTGATCTGGTAGCTTGAGATGCAATAAAGCCTGTTTATTCAGACACAGATCTGTGTTCTCGTTGTTTGTACGCTCCGCTCTGCAAACCCAGGAATCGGGCTAAGGATTTGCCATGATTCCCACCAAAACAAAAAAAGGACAAAATGTGTATATGGTCGTGTGGTCTATTTATAATGATATGCCTTGTACTATCAAGTCAACTCCTGAAAGAAGAGACCTTTCATTAGGACTGGATTCAATGAGAACTGAATCCCCCACGCACAACATGACACTTCGGGCGACTGGATGAACTTTCCACAGACTTGCTTCTGCCTCCATGACTGTCACGCTTCATTTCTCCTGCCCACACACACACTCAGGGCCGGAGGCCAGAAGATGGGCTCACATCACAGCCCATAAGATGGGCTCAGCCCCACCCTTTTACCGGGCACCAGGGTGTCTTCCCAGCGGACTCAGGTGTATCCCTGGAAGCCAGCCTGTGCTTAGGGCCAGTGACGACTGGACTCTATACAAAAGTGACCGGAACCACACGACCCCAGCCCACCAAATGCACTGTCCCTCACCTGGACCCCAGTGACTTTGGTAGCCTCCCCTGCACCCACACACACACCTGTCCCCAAGGCGAGGGCAAGTCAGAGGAAAGGGACGGCGGCTTGACTTGCTCCCCCTGCGATATCTCCCTTTTGCAGCTCTGAAGAGCTATGCACGACCAGGTGAGCACCTGGGCGGGCCCTCGCAGCGGAAGCCCTGGAGCTCGAGTCTCATGGTGAACCACCAAGGTCAGAAGCACCCCCAGGTCCGGGGTGGATTCCAGTGGGCTGAGTTCTAGGGTGCCTTCTAGTGAACCAAGTGGGTCTGCTGAGAGGCCAGGAGATCCCTCAGGGATGGCAGGTCCCCATCCCAAGCCTCTCGATGACCCTGGGCCAGATCCCTGAGGGGTCAGCCTCAGTGGGGAGAAGTGTGTGGCAGCACCCCACTCCCACCCATCCTGCGGCCAAAATCCAGGGTCACCCCAGATGCCTCATCTCGGCCTCACCTGTCCCAGCTCAAAAGCCCTCTTCCCCGCAGCTGTCCCGGGACCTTGAACAACTTGAGCCAGAAAAGTCACCAAAGGGACCCCTCAGACTCTTCCGTGGATTCACACTGCCCACATCACCTGGCCCTCGATGACCCCAGCCCGCGACTGTCACCCTCCACCTGGTTTCCTGAGACTCCAGCCGAGCAGCTGGGAGGAGACGGGGTGAGAGCTGTGCTGTACCCTCCACCAGCCTCCAGAGGAAACCCCTTTCCTCCACCCCCCCTAAATTGTCGGAAACGCAACAAAACCATCAAATCACTTTACATCAGCCCCAGGGTTACAAAACTCGGGCCAAGGTTCTCTTTGTTCAGGGGCAGTGTGAAAATACCGGACTCTTCAGTGAGAGAGACATTGAGACAAAAATAAAGCCATGACGTTGGGTCCAACTCAGCCGGCCTTGACCCTCCAGTGTTCCGGTTCAACCCACCGCGTCTCTCTACCTTCAAGTTTTCCTGCAGAGCCCAGCCCAGCCCAGGAGCAAACTGTAGAACAACCACCAGCTTCTTTATCATCAGTAATTCATCGGGGTTTATCTGGGGTCAACGCAGATTCAGAGAATACCATTTCAGTTAGAATCCAGCTCAAGTTGAAATTTGAACAAAAAAGTGGTGGACCATGGCCACCGCCATTTCCCCTCCAAGGGCAAAAAGTTCAAGGCGAATTTCTGCCTTGGGAAGACTTTTCTTTCGTTTCTGATGGTTGGAAGATGACTTTGTAAAGAAAGGACATCTTTTCCTGTCACTGCAGCTCATCATCCCGAGAACAAAAATTCAGTTATCGGGAAGAGTTGTCTGCAACCCACGGAGCTTCTCATGACCAAAGAAGCTCTGGAAACGATCAGAAAACATTAAAGAAGCAAAATGCATTTGGCGCTGCTGCAATTTGGGAGTGAGCGTCCACGTTGCCATGAGCCGTGGCAGATAAAGCATCTGCTCATTCAATTAGGTCGAGGAAAATGGAAAATAGCTGAAATTCAGAGTCGAAAATATTTCATTTCTTAGCAAACACTGTTCAGTGTTAAAAGGGGGAAATGGTCTGCTCTGTCTGTGAATAAAGGCAATTTGGGGAGATCCTGGGTACCGGAGGGAAAGATAAAAGGGAAGACAGATTTCGACATATGAGTTCACCAGCTGATTCCTGCAAAAACGCAGAGATTTGCAATGAAGTCATGAACTAACAAAGATTGAGATGTTGCAGGACATCACGAATGACATGATGTGTCCCTGGCTCCGACGGTAATAGGTAATGAGCCCGCCGATAATGCAATCGGAGACCAGCTGTCGGTCTGGGTGGTGAGATGCTCTTGGAAGACGTCTGCACAGCCAAATCCAAGCTCCCTCCTGGATCATGAACGCTGTAGAGATGACAGGACCCACTTGCTGAGGGTTTTGAGAAAACCTACCTGCAGCAAACTAGGAGCCCCGTGGTCTGAAATTTGAGGTCTCAGTTGGGTAAAGGCCACTGTCAGAGAGACGGCCATGCCGCTAAACAGACTGACAAGTTCATTGGTGTTTTAATGACGTTGCAGAAGCACAAGCCGACGTCTGTGGTGGCTCCAAGCTGGCACTCGCAGCATTGGGGTGTCTACGTCACGGGGTCGCGTGAAGAAAGGAAAAAGACCCAAGATGCTTTCAGGGGTGTTGCTTCTTTGTGTCTTGGCGTGTGGCTCTGTTCACAGCTGGGCGACTTTCCCCACCACAGTTAGTGGAGCGAAGACTGACCTGAAGGCTTTTGTGTGGATTATACAGAAACCCTTTGGGCTGTGCGTCAGGACACGGGGGAAGCCAGGCTCTCCTGTGATGGGGAAGGGGCGTAGGTGGGACGTGGCAGGGGTGGCCATGGCGGAGGAAGAAGGAGGGATAAGCAGAGGCCAGGAAGGACCAGAGTATTGGGTGAGCCGTGAGGAGCCAGGCTTGGGGGATGAGGAACATGGCTTGGTCAGCCCCAACGTCCCCAGGGCCTGCCCTGCTGGTGGGGTGGCCACTGAGAGGACAAAGGGGAAGTGGAACACCCCCAGTAATGACCCAGGCACCAGGACCCCTGAGTCCTGGCTCAAGAGGACTGGTGTCTCTTCTCATAAGGACACAAATCCCATTGGATCAGGGCCCCATCCACGACTTCATCTTATTTGAATCACCCTCTTATTCCAGGTACAACCACACTACACCTGAGGCTTCAACAGACAAAGTTTTGGAGGACACAATTCAGTCCAGAGCAACCCTTAAATATTCCCGGGTGTATTTTTTAAGAGCCAGAACATCTTCTTACACAACCACAGTACAATTATTTTTTTAAGAATGAATAGGAATTTTAATGAGGTTTACCACAGTACAATTATTAAATTCAGAAAATTTACCATTGAAAAAATAATGCATGACCTTTATTCCAATTTTTCCAATTGTCCCCATAATGTTTTTCATAGCATTTTGTTCCCAAATGAGATCCACTGTTGCATTTAGCATCATGTCCTTTTAAGTTTCCTTATTCTAGATAATCACCCCTTTCTTTGTCTTCATGAAGTTAGCATTTTGAAGAGGACAAGTCACTCCTCTATTTGTGTCTGTCTGGTGTTTCCTTGGGTTCAGATTTGGGGGGGGGAGGTCACACGGAACAGAGGCTGTGTTCTTTTGGGGACCTGCCATCAGGGGGCACGTGATGTCACTCGGTCCCCATACTGGTGATGTTGACTTTTATTGCTTCTCCATTTGTCCCTTTGAATGCAATAAATCATCTGTGGAAAGATATTTTAAGACAACGTAAATAACCTGTCCCTCATTAAACTTTCACGCAGCCATGTTCACATCCATCCGTGAGTATGACGTGTGCCCCTTTCACTTATTACTCACTCTGATGGTTGCAGAAGTGCAATTTTCTAAGCCTATCATTCCATCAACATTTGTTAGTTGGCATTCTACTGTAAAGAGCTTTCTCTTGGCTGCCGTTTATTTATCTATCTATCTATGAATCCACTATTAGCACAGACTCACGGATTCACATTTTGAGGGGTGCATTATAATCCAGCCTCCATCACTGGCTTTACACACACCATGGTCCTCAAATTCCCCAGCATCGTCCGACAGATGGGAGCCCTTCAAGTGACTCCTGTCTCCTGAAGTGCCCCTAGTTGGGGTTCTTCATCTCTCCTGTATACGCCAGCTTCTGGGAGCCTGGGAACTGCTTAAAATTATACCCATAAGATTACATGCCTGCGTGTTTTGTAATGGGTGAATGTCCAGTAGCGTCCGTCAGATTCTGCAAGGCACTGTGGCCTCCCCAAAAAGACAAAGAGGGGCTTCCCTGCTGGCGCAGTGGTTGAGAGTCCGCCTGCCGATGCAGGGGACACGGGTTCGTGACCCGGTCCGGGAAGATCCCACATGCTGCGGAGTGGCTGGGCCCGTGAGCCATGGCCACTGAGCCTGCGCGTCCGGAGCCTGTTGCTCCGCAATGGGAGAGGCCACAGTGGTGAGAGGCCCGCGTACCGCAAAAAAAAAAAAAAAGACAAAGAGACTCTGGGACAGAGACTTGGGTGGACCCGTCCATGTGTCCTAGCCACCTCCAACTCACAAACAAGAACACATTTTGCTTACGATCGTGGTTCTGGAGTCCCTTAAGCCTCCTGATAAGCAAACCTTTCTTCCCCAGCTCTGTGCGGAGTCAACAAGATGGTAGAAGGAGGCTCTTGTTGGGTCACAGGGAAGCTTCCAGAACTGACCAGCAAGACCAGGGGCCGTCAGTCCCTCTGCATGCTGATGTCCAGAGGACTTCGCTGCTGAGACCTTGCCATGACACTCATGATGGCTGTCGTGTGGCTGGCTGTGCTGTGGTGTGTCCAGCTCACTCAGTTCTCACTACAAGCTTGGGTGTGGACTAATATCACACCCCATTTTACGCAGGAGGAAACTGAGGCTCTGTCAAGCTTTGCCCAGGGTCCCACAGCTTGTAAGTGACCAAATGGGCCTTGAACCCAAATCCACCATTTCCAACTCCCAAAGTCCCAGCCCCACCCACACTGACAAGCACCCTTCAATCAGGGCAGAGTTCAGCTCGAAGCCCTTAGAAAAGGACCATGGTAGACAGCAGCATGGTGCCCATTCTTCCCTCTGTCCTGCATCCCTGCCCCTTGCCATGGCACCCAGGGAAATGATATCCTCCCCATGAATGGTAGGCTTGGCCACGTGACTCACTTTGAACAATAGAACATTAGCTGACAGGTACAAGAAAAAGCTTGAAAGATGCTTTGAGGACTGGGCTTGTCCCCTACACTGCCAAGTGCTGTGAGAAGGCCACGCCCATGGGGGCCTGCTGGTCTCTGAATCGGCCAAACCCCAGCCAATCCACAGCCTCGCCCCTTGGAGCAGAGCCACCCCACCAACCAGACACTCGAGCAAGAGATAAAGTCTGATGCTTCTGTGCCACTGAGTTTGAGGAAGCTTTGTTACACGGCATTATTGGGACAATAGCTGACTGATACAGAGATGGTACTGGGGAGACCTCACCTCTCATTTCACCCTCACTTTTTAGAATCAGTACAATGGTGACACTAGAAATACATCTTCCTTTCTTTCAATCTGGTGTGTGTGCTTCTGCCTCTGAGTGTGAAGTGTCACGGTCTTTTATGGCGGTCCGGGGAGAGTTTGGGGGAAACAATTGGGTGAAAATCTCACCAGTGAAAGAAAGGATGCTCTTCCTCTCTGAGTAACATGTGATTCTGTTTCGGAGCCTGAGGCCAGGTTTTCACAGGCGCTGGCAGAGGAAGGGAAGCAGAAGGAGTTGGGCCAGGGAGGGCACGAGTCAGGGGCCCTCCTGATACATCTTCTATGAAAGCAGCAACCCTGAGCGGTGCAGCTGTGGGAACTGGCAGACGGGGCTGGTCCTGTTTGTTGGTCTGACTCTAACTGGAGGCCTGGCGGGAAAGTGAGAAGAGAATAGGACAGAAACCCCTGGAATCCTTCTGCCTCTCCTGCTTCCCCTGGAAGGAACTCTTTCCACAGGTCCAGTCCCCAAGGGACGAAGCCAGGACCCTGGCACCAGGCAGACCCAGCTCCAGGCTGCAGCCTCCTGGCACTCAGCAAGATGCTTCTCCTACGAGCCGGAGGTTCTCACTCACAAAAAGTGGGTGATGGGGTGACACTGCAGCACCAGTGAAGGTCGGACGGGCTGGTCCATGGACACTCACCCCATTAGCGTTGCCCTTCTCCATCTCCAGGGGGGACTGGGTCGAAGTGCAAGTGGGAGTGCTGCCGTGGGCTCTCCTTGGGGTGCCGCGGCTGCCGTGCCCCTGCACTGCTCTTCCCTCCTTCAGAGCATGCTCAGTGATGAGGAAGGGTCATGGGCTCACACCAGGGCCACTGTGGCCTGGGCACCCACGTTGGCCTCCTGGGCATCATGTGGTCAGTTCTCAACTCGGCACCACAGGGACCATCACACAGGGCTTCTGGTCAACCCCCAACAGGTGATTCCTAATCATTCACCCATCATTGCTGTGTGCGCCCTACCCCACGCCAAGCTCCCTGGGCCTCAGCTCCACAGACCTGGTGATTCAGGGAAAGATGGTTCAGGCTGAGCCAATTGTACCAATACCCCCAACTCGGAGCCTTGGGAGAAAAATCGTGCTCTCCGAGAGGTCCCAAAATGGCCAGGGGTTTGGATACGAGGGGAACCCCAGGCCCACAGGGATGGCTGCGAGAGGCAGGGGAGCTGTGATCCGGGCCTGTCGGAGTCTCCTGACCCAGAGCCCGGTGGGAATTCCCAGCCCAGGCCGGCCCTTTGTCTAGAGGATTCTTATCAGCAAAGGCAGACGGCTCTTTTCACAGACATCTGCCAACCCTCGTCCCAGTCTGGAGCTTGGGTTTCCACGGGGAGGCGAAGGCCCGTGTCGGGAGACAGGGCCACACCAGAGGGGCCAGGATCTGTTTACACACAGCAGAGGTGGGCGCTGGGTCCCACGGGATCGTGTGTCTGTGTGCACAGGTGGCGGGAGGGCCGCGCTCTGCTCTTGCAGTGCCCGCCTCCCTCCCTCCCTCCTTCCTTCCTTCTTTTCTTCCAGCAGATATTTGGGTGCATTTTCTGCTCCACACCTGTGCTGTGCAATAGGATTTTAACAGTTAATAAGACTCCGTTGCAGCCCACAGGTTGCTCCCGGGCCAGAGGGAGGCTCAAACAGGCAATCGCAATGCACAACAGACGATGCGACTGGAGGAGGTACAGGGGCCGTGGGAGCCCATGGGGGCCACCTGACCCAGCCTGGGGCCAGGGGCTCCTGGAAGGGTCACCTGTAGGGCCCAATAGCATCCTGGTCACTGCCCTTCCCGAGATGGAGTTACGGCCAGAATTGCTCCAGAAGCACTGTGGCCTGGCGGGCCTGCACCCAGGCCAGGGATTGACTAAAGTTACCCTTGGATATCCCCAAACATCCCAAACTATTTGACCCCAGAACAACTTTCATCCTCGGCCAACATTTCACAGAACACACTTTTGGAAAGAGAAGCCTCCCTTGTTGTCTCACCATGAAAATCATCGTTGTGAAAATCAGACAGTGAGACGAGAAAACAATGTTAAAGGGGGACAAACAGAAGGTGCTCCTGAAGACAGGTGACTGATGGGTGTCTGTCTAATCCTGCTCCTTCCCAGTACATGACCAACGCCACGGTAAAGGGATTCTGAAGACATAAACACACAAAGACGCAGAGAATGGAAAAGGCGCTGCAGCCACCATATTTTAGAGGGAGGACAGAAGACTAGGGGGTGAACACTGACTTAGCAGAATGACTTTTAAAAGCTGGGTCCCATGGGTGGCCCCTGGGAACGTCAAGGGCTCGGGGAAGAGCTGATTTCCACAGCAGAACCCTCCCAGAATCCCCTCTGGAACTGGGATGAAGAGGCCACCATGATGAAGAGGACTAGATGAGAGATTCTGAGATACAGTTGGAGCCCCAGACCCTTCCCACAAGTGGGAGGACACCACCACCCCCAATCCTGGAAGAAGAATTTTATTTTCTGGGCAAATTAATACAGAGACTTCCAGGCTAGGGGATGCCAGCCCAGTTGAGGGCCTTGATCACTTTGCCAAGACCAGGGAGGCAGGTTGCATGACCCTTTGCACCCTCCCCCTTCACCAGGTAGGTTCTAGAACACCAGCAATCAGACCTTGCCCCTCAGTGAGACCTAATTCAGCCCAATAGGAAAGGTCTAAGGGTTCTGACATCAGGGAATCCTCAAAAACCACAGCGAAGCTTACGTAGCTTCAAGAGTGGTCAAGCTCCACTCCTGAATTTTCAATGAGTTCTGTGCCCACCCCCTCCCCCCACTTAGTCATGAGTTGACAGCCAAAGGCTATGAGACATCTGCTAACAGTCTCTTACATGGGAGACAGAAACCGAAACAACCGACAGAAAAATGCAACTCGGAGGAAACTGAGACTGTTCAAGGGAAAGAAAGCTTTCACAACTGTATCGACAACAAGAAGCTGTCCTCAACATCCCCAGAGAGGTAGGATGTCACACCCAAGAACAAGAACAGGGTGCTATCAGAAAGGACCATTCAGAGGACAAAAAGGAAAGAGCTCCCAAATTTAAAAATAAAAATCACAGCAGAAGGGATATCTCAATAAAAGAGTTTAAAAATGAAGTGGAGAAAATATCCCAGGAAGTAAAATAAAAAGAGAAGGAGAAGAGAGAGGATAAGAAGGATAAAAATATAGAAGATCCAAAATGCAGGCACTGCAGAGGTATCTGAGAGGAAGAACAGAAAATGCCATCAATGAACTCATTCAAGACAGTTCCCAGCACTCAAGGGCTTTGTTTCCAGATTGAAGAGTCCCACGAGATATCCAGCATAGAAAATAAATATAGACCTGCACCGTAGCACATCGTTGTGCAATTTTAGTACACCTGGGACAAAAAGAATTTTCTACACGCTTTGGGGGGGTGGGGGAAGCCGATTACATACCGATTACATCAGTTCTCAGAGTGGTTTCAAGATTCTCAACAGAATTTCTTGGGTGCAAGAAAACAGTGGAGCAATGCTTTCAAAATTCTAAAGGAAGATTATTTCCTATCCAAAATCCTATGGTCAATGTATCAATCAAGTATAATGACGGAATGAAAACCATTTCAGACATGCAAGGTCTCAAAAAACTTTGCCTACGAGTTAACAATTTCTCAAGAAGCTACTGAAAGATGTGCTACCCCAATGTGAGAAAATAAACCAAGAAGGAGGCTGGAGATGGAAGAAGTAGCTCAGCCACCACGGGTGAGGGGTGAAGGAGGTCCCAGGAAACCTATGAAGGGCGATCCCAGGATAGCAGTGCGCTCGGAGTACCGCCGGTCCGGGTGACAGCCATGTGACTCAAGATTTCTGTTGCCACTGTACCACTTTCACCCGAGGCAGGTTGCTGGAGTGAGAATCTTATCCACTGGCTTACCTTGACCAAATGCTAATGATGTTTCTGTACGTTCTCCTGCCCAGCAGCCTCCATCAGTTCAGAACTTACGTTTCATCCCCCAGAAGTGTTCTACTCTGACCTATTCCTGTGAGCGGGAAGTTGGCCACAGCAAGCATAGAAGCAGATGGTACAAAGCAATCCACTCTCTCTACCATCCTTCTACGGTGACCAGACACCCCGGCCACAGTGAGCCCTGTGCCTACCCCATGCTCGAGGTCAGAAAGGATTTGGGCAAACTCGGGCCAGCAAGCAGGCTCTGACCCAGAGTTTCCCTTCGGCTTGCCCTCATATTGTATATTTTCCTGGGAGTCTTCAACTCTTGGTGAAAATATTGCCTTTTCCTTCCACCATTTGGTTTGTACCTCCTACTCCACTTTTCAGAACTAAACGATGTATTATTGAGGGATTGTGGCAGACACTGGGCAGATGGTCACCACACCTGTTTCTCCTTCCTTCTGGAGGCCCACCTAGACCACACACATCGCCCAGCCTCCCTCGCAGATAGGTTCAGGTGCATCACTGAGCACCACCCAGGGAGGTACAGCACCTCCAGGCCTGGCCAGAAAAGCCTCCTGCTCCTTTTCTCTCTTTATCCTCTGCCAGCCCAACAAAGGGCACCAAACGGAGGCTTCCCAGGTTCTAGGGGATGGTACGATCTCTGGGAGGGAGGGTCCTGGGTCCCTGCATGACCGCATGGAGCAGAGCCCCACCCCAACCTGCACTGCAAAGTCACAAATAAGAAATACACGTTGTTTGGATTAAGCCACTGTAATTGGGGGGAAGGGGTTGGTGGTTACAGCAATTAACATACCCTGATTAATGAGGGACATTTACATAGGTGATAAAACTGGAGAGAAAAATCTAAGAAAGATTTGTAAGAGCACCATTTCTGACACAAAGTAGGTAGGTACTTGGTCAACTTTTCTCAGCAAATCAATGAACAAACAAGTCTGTTCTCGGAAAGGTGGTCTCTGCGTCCTGTCTGCACAGGCATGCGGCCCAGAGGGAGCGTGAAAAGTTTAGAGCTGATTTGTTGGTGTGGTGGGGATGTGGGTGATTATTTCTTCTGTTATTCTTAGGATAAGATTGTTTTGCAATAAACACGTAGGGAATGTGGGCCCAGCCTCTCCCACGTTACATACAGCGTGCATAAAAACATCTATGTGCACAGCTCTCCAGACAGCTGTTTCTTTGCAAGCAAGAGCTCATTTCTCCTCCAAGCAGGCAGGATCCAGCCACCGGGCATCCCCCTTCCAGCAACCCGGCTTTCCAAACCCACCCTCCCCTGGCGCCAACACACAAGGTCCGCAGCCCTGCCTTCCCTTAGAAAGCACCCCCTTCCAAACATCCTCTACAGCCTTCGAGGCTGAGTCCAGGTGTCCCCAGGCTGGGACTCCTCACCCCTCCTGCATCCCCCCAGGACTCTCTGCAGCGGCATTTGTCCACCCACAGTGCCCAGAGGACAGCATGCCAAGGGTAAGGGGCTGGGGCCCACGGTAGTCAGACCGCCTCTGCCCACAGCCCGGGTGCTCGCTTGCCAAAGGGATGGGGGGCAAATTGCTTCGAGGCCCAGGGATGGTGGCAGCACCTGCCCCAGTGGAGGTCTGTGAAAAGTACATGAAAGGATGCACAGAATGTTGTTAGGAAGGTGACTAGCCCCGTGGGCCATTCAGTAAGCCCTGACGTAGAGGCTGCCTCTTTGTACAGCTCCCGCAATGGCCCCTCAAGGGCAACACCCACACCCTCCTCGCCGGTAAATGGGCCCATGGGCCGTGGGGAAAGACCTGCAGGCTTGTCCAGCATCCGAGGAGTCGAGATGGAGCCGTGTCTGCTGATGGAAGCTGCAAGGCTAGAGGCAGGAAGCCCTTGACACTGGCCCCTCCATCGGTCCAGCCTCTCCCAGCTGTCTGGACTAGAAGGGGCTGCGGCACAGGGACCAGAAGCCAGAAGCCAGGCCCCAGGGCATGGCTGAAGGAATGGGGACGCGTAGCCAGAGGAGAGGATACGCAGAAGCACCAGGCAACCCAGAAACTGGGGCTAAGCTCCTACTAGGCGCCAGGCACCGTCCTCAAGTGAGCAAAACAGTGACACAGGTAGGCCAACCCCTGCCCTCCGGGTCTTGCACTCCAGACAGTCCATTAAATAAAAAGACGACCCAGATAAGACAATTAACACGTAAAGCTGCATCCGCTGGGACCAAGTCCTACGGCAGGAAATAAAGGCAGGTAAGCAAGGAGATAGGCTGCTGAGTGGGTGGGGGTTGGGGCGTCAGGGGAGGCTTTCTCAGCGCGTGACATGCCAGCAGACACTCCCATGAGCCTTAGGGGTTTCTGAGTGGTCTGCTCTCAGATCCATTGCAGTCCTGCCCGGGCGCTGTAGAAACGGGACTACATTTCCCAGAGCCCTTTGCCCTCAGGGTCTGGGTGGCTCGGCCAATGGAGGCCCCAGTGGAGGAGTGGAGGGCGGGATGAGTGAGAGGCTGAGGTACTTCTTCCCTCTCTCCCTCCTCCCTGTTCCCAGCGCCCGCCAGGTGAGCCCCAACACGGCTTGGGTTCTGCTGGACGCCTGCACCTCTGCGTTCTGGTGACATGGCCTCCTGCCTGTGTCCCTCCAGCCCTAGGGACACCAGCTCCCTGCTGTTGCTGGTCTCCAGCAAGAGTGACAAAGGAGTGTTTCCCCCATAACCATCACACAAGTGCTCTAAGGGGAGGCAAACTACCATTTCTCCGTGGCTATTTCTTCTTTCTCTCCTTCCTGAATCTGGGTGTTCCCCACCCCCCACCCCCGCAGCTTCCTTCTCCTTTACCCCCTTTGCTCCTTTAAGTGAGAAGCAGTTTTTTGGCTGACCAGAGAAGCTGACGTTTCCCCATCGGCATTTGCCCGAAGCTGTGTCCTTGAAATCACTCTTATCACCGGGTCCTCACGCATCTAACATCCCCATGTGCTTCTTTTCCAAACTTGACCCCTCTGGTTAAAACAATAAATCGATGGCAATGTCTCACGTCTGCCTGGTCAACAGTCTAGTTGGAGAATCTCAGATGTACACCAGCCCTGGAGATGGACTGTGGCCAAGGGGAAGTGGGCTTATCCCTCCTCCATGAGAACCGTGGCCTGACCCCCTTGAGTGCTTCCTTGAGTTGCATCTGGTGGCCCTGCCCGATCAGTACATGACTACACTTGTAGAGATGGGGGACAACACTGACCATCACCGGGATGGTTCATTTTATGTGTCAACTTGGCTGGACCACAGGGTGCTCGGATAATGGATCAAACATTATTCTGGATGTGTCTGGGCCGGTGTTTTTAGATGGGGATAGCATGTGAGTTGGTAGACCCGAGTATGGGTTGCACTACCTGCGTGGTGGGCCTCGTCCAATCAGTTGAAGACCTGACTAGAAGAAAAGGCCCATCCTCCTCTGAGCAAGAGAGCCTTCTCCAGCAGACGGCCTTCGGGCTTCATCTGCAAAATCAGCTCTTCCTGGTTCTACGGCAGAGTGTTTTCAGACTCTAACTGAACATTGGGCCTTCTGGGTCTCCAGCCTGGAAAGTCTGTATTTGCCAGCCTCCGTGATCCTGTGAGCCGATTCCGTATAATACATCTCTTTTTATATATATACACACCCTGGTGGTTCTGATTGTCCGGAAAACCTTGGCCAATACAATCACCAAATGTCCCAGTAATGTTTAGGTGAAGCCCCTGGTGACAAATTTCTTTTACAAATAAGTGCTAGGGAACATCTACTGTTCCTGAGGAGTGGCATATTTTCTCCAATGGCTGTGCAAATGCTAAACCTTTCATTCTTTCCCTGCTCCCTTTGGCTGCCAGGAATTTGTAGCTTGGCCAGAGCAACCAGAGGGAGCCTGTATCCTACCCCACCTTGTCCTTGGATTCCCCTTCCTTGTTTAGCGTCTATTTTCCCATGATCCTGACTTCTCGTTTTTGGTGTGTGGGACTCTTCCATCGCTTGTTCTTCCTACAAAGTGCTGGGAGCTGAGGATGGATCAAAGTGTTTTCTTTCCCTCTCCGCTGGCCCCCGCCCAATCCGCTGGGAAGGAGTGGGTTACCAGGCATGTGTTCAGGGTGGGGTGAGACCACAATCAGACAGCTGTCCACACCGCTGTGGTGAGCGCTCACCAGATACCTCGGGGGCCCCGGGGATGTGGGTGAAGACAGCCAGGGAGGTGGGGGAAGAGCTCCCACGGGCATCTTGCGAAGGGGAACTGCCATTGGCTATGTTAGGATCATCCATCTGCTTGCCCATCCCCAAGATCAGATAGAGACAGCTCACTCAACCCCAAGACCTTGGGGCTCTAAGGAAACTTCCTCACCTGCCCCCAGCCCAGAGCAGTTCCAGAAATGGACGAGCCCACCTCGGCCGGCTTCAAATTCCCAAAGCACAGGCCTTTGCCAAACAGATTCCAAAGCGTGAGGCGACGCACCACACACCGAATCCAGAAGATTCCA
This sequence comes from Globicephala melas, assembly GCF_963455315.2. NCBI lineage: Eukaryota > Metazoa > Chordata > Mammalia > Artiodactyla > Delphinidae > Globicephala > Globicephala melas. The sequence goes on from NC_083321.1 coordinate 4,242,119, forward strand.
GCGCACACTCCCGCCAAGGCTACCCCCATCGTTATCAATGGTGAGAGGAAGTGGGTGGGAGAGGGTGGCCATTTCTCTCTGATTCTCCTGCTAATTTCTGTCTCTCTGAGGTCATGACAAGAACAGCTGACGTCCAAAGGGTTTGTTCTCCTGACAGGCAGCAAATGCTTCTTAGGAGGATGAAAATGGGGCATCGTGTTAGGCCATCGTCATGGGTCTTGGCCTCAAAGGCTTACAGGGAAGTGAAGAGAAGGTAAGCCTTAGAGGAAAGGGCAGCACAAAGGTGTTCTGTGTGTCCTGACACTTCCTGGCTCTCTGTGCCGTAGGCCAGGCAGTCAGGGTCTATCTTACGAATGAGGAGGTTGAATGTAGCAGGTTTACTGAAAGGGTGTACCAGTTAGGATATGGACCAAGCTGTATAACAAACAGCCCCAGAACAGACAATAGCTTTGTCTCCCTCCATCCACGGCTTCACACATGCCCAGTGACATCTCCTTCACCACCCCTTCCTGCTGTTTCGAGTATGATCCCCAGAGCTTGTCAGTCATTTTCTTGTATGAGAACATAATTCAGATTCATTTCATCATTAAGACTCATTTTGGGGGTGTCAATAAATCCAATCAAGTCCAAATCAGCTCCATGTTCTCACATCTAGTCCAACATTCTTTTACCTTGTCTCCCCCAAGTTCAGCCCAGCCCCATGGCTCAGGTAGTGGGGGGGGGACCTCAGTCTGTCCCTTTTCTCTCCTTTCCATCTCCCCCTCTCTAGGAATTGGGGCCTGAAAGGAGGGGTGGGGGCAGAGGAGACATTTCTACCTGGTTGGGAGGATTATAATCCAGGCTGTGTGGCAAAAGCAAGATGCTAGCCCTCCGTCTGGAACCTCTGTGGGTTCTTTGGGGACCCACGTGAGTGCTGTCTGGCTGACCTCTTGTGACCTTCCAAGCCCTCCTCATCTCCTGCCCCCAAATCTCCACCCCATAGACTCTAACTTCTGGGGGTCATCTCCTCCAGCAGGCTGCCTGCAGGAGTGGTGTCCCTGAAGGATGGCTCCAGCCTTCCACCCACTGCCTTCCTCAGTTTCCCTTGGTCCACAAGGAAGTCGTCCTCCCTGTTGTATTAGTCAGGGCACAGGCAAAGCTGCTGTAACAAAGAGCCCCAAAATACAACAGCACACATACGGTGGACTTTCAACTCTCTTGGGACAATCTAGAGTTTGAGGGTGGTCCAAGACAGGCCAGGGGCTCCACGCGATGAGGCTGCCCAAGGAACTGAGTTCATTCCATTGCGTCGCTCATCCACACCCAAGGGAATCACTTCCTTTTCAAGGGGGTCGCTGACAGCTTCATCCATCCCTTTCCTGCACGTCCTGTTGACCACAGCCCAATCTCATGGCATGCCTGCCACAAGGAGAGCTGGGGAAGTGGCCTCTAGCTGGTGACGCTGCTCAGTTGAGCCTCAGGGCTCCTATCCGTAAGGATGATGGGGGCAATGACTCGACCCTATGGGAAAATTCAGAGTCTCTGCCACACTTACCCATAACTGAGGGGGTCCGTGCAGGTGGCCCCTCTGCCTCTCTCTTCATTCTGCCATAGGGGCAGCTCCAGCCAGCCTCCAGTCCCCTGAATTTACAGCAGAGAAGCAGGTACCAGTGATTACGTTCACGTGTGACCCCCAGGTCCAGGGAATCCCAGACGAGCTCTCCCCGCCTTTACCCTCCCACCACTTTCTGAGCCCCCAGCGACCCTCAGCCACGATTCCACATCACAGAAATCATCACCCCCTGCTCCCTGCAGGCGCCCCAGGCTCTGAGCAGTTTTACCTCCCAACTTTGGCTTGGCCAGAAGACACAGCATCACCTGCAATGTCACAGCACCCACTAACCGATGACCCCCAGGCACCCATTTTCCAGCCCCATTGAAGCTGGAGGTGGGTGATGGGGGTGACAGCTGGGGACATTCTGTTCTTTCAGTCAGACGGAACAAAGAGCCTCGCACCTCTCCAGAACACAGGGCTCTTATCACCTTGTCAGCTGCATGGCTTCAGCCAGATTCCTGAGACAATGAGAAAAGTCCCATCCGACACACTGGCGCACACAGCCCCGGGGACGCTTCTGGGCTTTCCTGCAATCTGACATGGACAGGCTGTGTGCATTGCCTGTGCTCTGAGAGCTTTGCAGAAGACAGTTGTCCTGTCCCCGTTTTGCAGACAGGAACCTGGTCCTCATGAGGGTAAAACCTGTGCCCAGGTCACGTGGGGAGAGGAGAAGATAAGGGATTCAAAGCCAGGTGACCGGTGGCTCAGAACGTAGCCCTGGATGGTCACCTCCCCACGGGTGGATCTGTGCAGAGCTGCCTCCTGCACCTCCGACCTCTAGTCCCTCCTGGCACGTCCAGCACCAGGTGCTGATGTTCTCTCCAAGGATTTCCCCAAACGCCCCTAAGTCCTCCCACTCCGTTCTTTGCCCCTGACCACTGGGCATCTCCAGAAACCCTCCGCCCCTGGCTTCTGGGGCCCAGCACTCAGCTCTCGCCCCGCTCCCCCTCCTCCAGTGATGATGACAAGCACGTAACCCCCCGTGACTGCTAACTCTGCACATGCTTCCCCAGTGACCATCACAGGATTCTCCCTGAACCCCCGGGGGTTAGGGAAGCGGCCCAAGCCCTGTCCCTGCTATGTCTCAGACCTCCGACCCTTCCTCTCACATCATTTCCATGGTCCAGCCCCCGTGACCTCTGCCCAAGCTTCTGTCCCCTCCCCAACCCCTGGACCTCCTACCCCATCAACCCATCACCCTCATTGCTCCCAGGAAGCATCCTCAAGCACAGATCCAGGATCATCACTCCCTTGAAGGCTACCTCCTGTTTGTATGCTAAAGTCCTAACTCCTAGGTAAAAGTCAAAGCCCTCACAATTTGGACCCAACCTACCCTGCACTGTACATCTTCACTCCCTCCTCTACACATCCAGCACCCAGACCAGGGGATCTCAACTTGAGGAGCATGGGAAGCCCCTGGGGTAGCTTGTTAGCCCTATTTCGGGGGCCCACTCTCAGAGATTTAAAGCCAGCTGGTCTGGGGGGGTGCCAGGAATCTGCACGTGTAACCAGGTGACCTGAGCAGTCCTGACGAGGATCCTAAATGTACCACGACATCCAGCCTCCCAGCCCTTACTCACACTGTCCTTTCTGCCTAGAACACCACCCCTCCTCTATCTGCCTGTCAGAGCAGCCCAAGCCTTCCTTCCAGTGACACCTCCTCCAGGAAGCTCTCCCCACACCCTGAGAGAGGATTAACGCCCCTTCCCTGTGTGTATCTCCGTGACGCTCTGCCCCGTGGCTATAGCCCTTAGGGCTGTCTGCCCGATGTGGGCATTATTCTCAAGTCATCTATTTTCCCCACTCAACCAAGAGCCACTGAGGCAGGGACCACCTCATCCACCTATCCCGCCGTGTGCCGAGCCCGTGCAGGTGCTAATTCCTGTGGTGGGTGTGAGCGCGTGAAAGAGAGTCTCCAGTGGCCCGGGGCTCCTGGCCCTCCCTGCCACACCAAACTGCTGGGGATCCCTTGGCAGACACGTCTGGCTTAAAAAGGAAATACACTGTTTCATGACTTAACTCTTTTTATTTTTAGACCCAGTGATTCATCTCCACCACAGGGGCTCCGCAGGCTGCTCTCGGGGGAGTGGGTTGAGGCCAAGTGGGTGCTCTCAAGACCAGGCCAGGCCGGGTAGGGGGCCAGGGGCTGGGCTGCTCTGCCCGCACCCGGGGGCCGATGCCTGGCTGGGTGGTGAGTTGGTCACTCCCACCCACCTGCTCCCCCAGAATAGAGCGTCTCAGGAAGCCCGGGATGCACCTGCAAAAGAGGCAGCTGGGCAGAGGGTGGCACCTGTCATGTCCCACCTGGGGAGCATGAGGCGGGGATGAAGGAGTTGCTTCTTGGTCTCAGCACCCTGTCCTGTTCCCCCTCACACACAGACTGGCTGCAGGGGACTGCCCTGCTGCTGCACCAGCCTAGCTGTGTCCTCCTCGCTAACCCACCTCCTCCGGGGGAAGAACCTGGTGTCCACTCCCCCCTGTCTCCTCCATCTCTGGGGTCAGAAGAGATACCTGCTCCCCGGCTGCGCAGCCTTTTGGTAGGGAGGTAGGGAGGGCAGTTCTAGTGATGCCGTTGGTGCACAGACGGAGGGACCACACCCCCTTTGCCCTGCTTCCCCCCCTCCAGGTGCCCCTTCCCTACTCACCCCACTCTAAACACACAAGGCAACATCTGCTCCCTAAACGCCCCCCAGACCCTCATCCCTTGGCGCCCCCCTTGCTTCACTTTTCCAAGATGTGTAACCCACCCATTTCTTCATTTGTTTCTTAACAAATACATGGTCGTTAGAGAAAAAAATAGAAAATTCACAAAAACTGACGCAGGACAATAGGAAGAGTGTGAGGAACGTGTTGCCAGTTGTGGCGAAAGTGGGGGTGACGGGCGGGAGAAGACATTTGTATTTGTTCACAAGCGCTCGGAATAGCTCCAGACCAGACGCCAGAAACCCAGCCCAGTGGGTGCATTTCGGGAGGGGGTCAGATAGCTGCGGGGAGAGGTGAGAGGCAGACTCGCTTTTCACAGGATGCCCTTCTGCACTTTTCAAGGAGGAGGGAGGAGAAGGAAGATGCCAAACCCAGGATGAGTCCCCAAGACCACCCTCACTTCTGACCCCAATTGCAGGTTTGCGGGGTCCCCCGGTCCTCAGTTTCCATCATTTGTTAGAAAGATTCCAAACTCAAGGAAAGCTGTTATACTCATAGTTGTGGTTTATTACAGCAAAAGGGGACAGATTAAAATCAGTCTCGGGCAGAGATGCATGGAGCTCTGGTCATCCGTCCCCGTGGAGTTAAGGATGACGCCAGCTCTTCCCAGCAGCACACTCGGAGTATCGCCAACCAGGGAGCCCCCTGAGCCTTGGTCTGCAGAGTTGTCACTGGGCTCCATGCCCCAGACACACTGGACCCCTCATCAGTCCCCAGCCCTTCCGGAGAGCAGACACTGCATATGGCCCAGAGCCCCCATCCCAAGGCACATCCTTAGACTGTCTAACGTGGCCCCAGGTCCCAGGTAAACAAAGGCACTCTTACCAGGCAGAACATTCCAAGGACCCGGAAATCCCTTCCCAGAAGCTGAGGGCAAAGACCAGAACTTTCTCTGGGTAGGTTCATTCGTTACTACCCAGAAGGTCTTAGAAATAGGATGACCAGCCATCCCAGTTTGCCCAAGACCTCCTGGTTTTAGTACTGAAATCCCATGTGCCCTGGAGCCCCCAGATCCCTTAGTCCTAAAACAATTAGCTTCCCTGCATGTAAGCACCCCTCCACCCTCCCCACGAAAAGGTGGCGGCTGTGTTCTGTGCTGTCTTGGCTAAGCTGCAAGAGTGCACAGCCCAGGAGGCCACTCCAGGGGAACCATCAGATTTTGTGCCGTGAAGGTCCACGTGCAGCCCCAGGTGCCACAGTGGTCATGGCCTCTCTAAGCCCCAGGCCACAAGCGTGGGCAGCAACGTGGCAAAGGTGCCAGCTTCTCCTGAAGGTCACCGGGCATCCAGGTAGGAAGCGAGAGAGATGGGCGTGGTGGGATTTCTCCTGGAGGGTCAGGTCTGAGCTTCCTCGGCCCAGGCCTCTTCCTTCCTGATGGCCAGCCTCGGGCCTCATGTCCACAATAAATCTCACCTAGGGCACCTAAGGAAATAACAGAAACAGAAAAAAGGAAATAACTTGACCACCTACCGTGGCTAACATGTGGTCGTGAAGTTTGCTCCTGGATATTTTGTTCTTTACGTTGCTGCTATAAATGGGATTTTTCATGCCACCACGTCTCCTGATAAATTGCTGTGTGTGTGGTTTCGGAATATTGATTCGGACCCACCCACTTTACTGAACTCTGTTATCAATTGTTTTCATTGATTTTCCTTCGTTTTTCCAAGAAAGTCAGCCATCTCACTATAAATAATGATGCATCCTCTCCTTTCCAGCGTTCATACCTCTAATTTCTTCCTCTTTCTAATTGTGCTGGCTGTGCTTCCAGAACAAATTCAGACAGTCGTGAGCATCTTCCTCCTGACTCCAGGCTTTGACAGAAAAGCTGCTGGTATTTCCCTGTTAATCATGCTGTTACTTTTCCTGTTAAGAGAGAACTATTTTTTCAGGTTAAAAACATGTCAGTATATTACCTATTTCTGTTTTATTCAGAGTTTGAGATTGGATGTGAATGTTATCCAGATACCTTTGGAAATATATCAAAGGAAGTTATCAAAAAATTTTTTCTCTTTGGGGCTATTAATATGGTAAATTACATTAACTGATTTTCTGATGTTCAACCATCCTTGCATTCCTGGAACACTCTCCACTTGGTCACCATGTTTTATCCCTTTAATATGATGCTTAATTCAGTGGTTTATATTTTTTCATCGATATTCTTAAGTGACACTGGTATGTGTTTTCTCTTTCTGTATTACATTTGGTGGATTTGGGCATCAATGAATGTTTACTACATTAAAAAGAAATGGGAACTGTCCTTCTTTTATGTGCTAGAGCAGTTTAAGTAGTGTTGTATCACCTGTTCTTTTTTGGCGTGATAAGGGGTCTTCCTCTGAGACATTCTGGACCTCTATGCTTTTTTTTTTTTTTTTTAAGGAGGGTAGACTTGGACAACTACTTGTTTCTCCAAGGGTAATCCATTTGTGTAGATATTACATCTCTTGTGGGGTCATTTTTAACAAATTGTGTTCCCTATGTTTTCAAATTCTCAAAACCCTTCAAATACACCAGAACCTGTTTCCTGGGAATTGAGTTTTCCATGTCTCTGTAGTTGTTTCCCCATAGGCTTTTTAATTTTGTGTGTGTTTTCTTCTCCTTTTTTCTTGATTGGGTTCGTTAATAATGTCTCTTTTATTGTTGGGTGTCTTCCCCTCAAAAACACCGCTTAAAAATGGCTAAGATGGGGGCTTCCCTGGTGGCGCAGTGGTTGAGAGTCCGCCTGCTGATGCAGGGGACGTGGGTTCGTGCCCCGGTCCGGGAGGATCCCACATGCTGCGGAGCGGCTGGGCCCGTGAGCCATGGCTGCTGAGCCTGCGCGTCCGGAGCCTGTGCTCTGCAACGGGAGAGGCCACAACAGTGAGAGGCCCGCGTACTGCAAAAAAAAAAAAAAAATGGCTAAGATGGTAAATTTTATGTCGTGTATTTTAACACAATGAGGAAGAAGAAGAAGAGAGGAGGAGGAGGAGAAGAAAAGGAAAAGGAATGCTGAAGAAATGTTTAAAAAAAAAAGAGAGAAAGAAATCCAGGATTTGGACACATTAGTTGATTCTATCCGTGTTGATACATTAATTTCCTCTCTTACCTTTATTTCTGCCTCTGTTTCTCTCAGCTTTGTGTCACTGTTCTTTTTTAAATTTATTGCGTCGTATGCTCCATCCATCAATTTTTATTCATGTTTATTAATAAAGGCGTTTAAGGCCATAACTTTTCCTCCAAGAATTGCTTTAGCTGCATCTCATAGGTTCTAGTATGCCGTAGTTACGTTATCACTTAAGACCCCTCCTCCAGGAAGCTCCCTTCTCTGTTCCTATAACACACAATCCACTCACACATCATAGCACTTTCACTACACTATAAAGGTCTGCTGCAGTGCTGTGCAATATAAAAGAAAAAAGAAATGTCAGCTACATATGTAATTTTAAATTTTCTAGTAGCCACACTAAAATGCATTAAGAGAAACAGGTGAGATTAATTGTCATATTTTATTTAACCCAAGGTGTCCAAGATATTATAATTTTAATGTATAATCAGTAGAAAACCATTATTAATTAGATTTTACCTTATTTTCTGTGCCAAGCCTTCAAAATCTGGCGTGTGCTTTACACTTATAGGACAACTTAATTTACACTGGTCACAGTCGTAGTGGTTAATAGCCTCGTGTGCCTTGTGCAGGTCTAATACTCTAGTCTAGCTGCCCATTTCTTGCCTCCCAGACTGCAAGCTACCTGAAGAGCAGGAACTTCACTTTCAACATTGTATCCATGATGCCTCCCACGTTGTGAGGCTGTGAGCACCCAGTGAGGCTTACTGAGTTAGTGACTCGCGCTACCCCTCCATTTATCCGTCTGCTACTCATCACTGTCATTCACTTAGCCATCAGCTATTCACAGTCTACCTTCCATGTGCTACAGTCTTTGTCTGTTGCTACCAGGTGTGAGTAAAGAAGCAGCTCCAGGTATCTCTAAGAAGGAATAAGTCTCTCTCATCCTTAGACTGTCTTACTGGAACAAATTCTTAGGAACCCCAAAGAACCATGAGAAGTTCCACCCTCTGACTCCAGGGTGGAGCTGCCAAGCACAGGTGAACACAGCTGATGTCTCTCAATGGCAGACAAAGCTGGCACATAAGGATGCTACTAAAGACACACAGATACCCAAGATGGTGTCCTGGATAAAGACTGCAATGACTGCAAAGAAAGGCCAAGGAACCACATCTCAGCATCTAGGGATGCCATGTGACATAATTCTAGTTTATGGCATGTAAATTTCAGGGTTTCTGGGAAGCTTTGCCTCCCTGATATAGATATCTGTCCCTCTCTATCACCCTTTTCTTTCTCTTCCTGCCTGGAATTCACTCAAGATGCCTGGAGTAGCTGCAGCCTTCTTGTAACCATAAAGACCAAACCTTCATGCTAAGGATGGCAGAGCAGAACTATGGAAGGATCTGGGTCCTTGATGATATGGAACTGCCATACCACAACCTGGGGATGTCAAATGCCAGACTTCTTGCTACATGTAAAAGAAAAATGCAAAAAAGAAAAAAAAAAAAAACTTCTCTTTTCTAAGTCACTGTTTGTCTACGTATCTGTTACTTGCAGCTGAATACAACCTCTGTCTATGTGGGACCGGGACACAGCCTTTCTTGACTCAGCCGCAGTGTTTCGAGTGGTCATGTGTCAGGAGGCTATAGACGGTTGATGTGTGGATGCAGAGGGCTTGTGCTCTGATGAGGAATTCTGACAAAATTTTGACTAGTAATCTCATCAGTTGCAAGTGACAGAAACCAATGTAAACTGGCTTAAGGAAAAGAAAAAAAAAATCTACCGGTCAATGTAACTGGGAAGGGGTTCAAATAATGTTGGCAGAATCCCATCTTCTCCCATGGTTCCAGGCTGGCCACTTCCATCCCCTCTGCTGGACAACCCCAACAGGAGAGTATGTCCCCTCCCCAGTTCCAGCAAGAGCCCCCAGATTCTAGCTCGTGGACCAAATGGTGAACCTCAAATCTACATGCCCATGTGGACACACAGGTCACACACACTCAGCCATGGGCCAGACTTGCGTGTGTCATGTGAACCTCTGACTTCTTCCTCCATCCAAGGGGCTGCTTTGCCCAGGACAGAGGGGTTTCTCAGGTCGTGGGACTTCTAGTTTTAAAACCTGGCAATACCAGGCAAACCTCCCTCCACTAGTACATGCTCATGACAGCGAACGTGATTCCTCTTCCTTAGAGAGATCAGCAAAATCATACGTGGTCATTTTAAAGAAAATCGGATGACATTTTCCCTAAAGAGAATGAGAACACCCCCTCCCCGAACCCGGCGATCAAGAGCCCTTAGGACCCCGTGGCCAGTTGTCCTTACACAGGGGGACACGAGTGCTGCTTGGCCACTGGCTGTCACAACTGCCCAGAGGACAGCCATGCACCAGGCCTCGACAAATCCCGCCTGTGGTCCCTTCTGCCAGGATGCTGCAAGGCGGACGGCTCCCGGCTAAGGGGGGCCCAAGTGTCCGCTCACTGACTCCAGCCCCCTAACGGCCACCTAAGACTCCAGGCTGACCCAAGTCCTTTTGGAATTCATGGCGTCTCCAGGCTCCGGCCTCCCAGGAACGTCTCAAGTCAGCTGATGCTTCTCGGCCCAGGGGACTTGGCCACTGGTGTTGCCGAAATCTCCCAGGTGATTCAGATCTGCTGCCAGGCCAGGAAGCACCGAGCCCCCACGCGCTGCCCCTTAAGTCAGGTGTGACCCGGCTGCTGTGACAGGAGGGGGCACCCGTCAAGTCTCCCTGCCGGTCCGTCTTCTCAGGGGTGTCTCGGCCACACACTTTCCCAAAGGAACAGTGGGCCCTGGGTCCTGTGACCTCTCCATTAAATTGTCCTCCACATGTCCTGTAGTTTGCATCTTGTGGGGGGGATGGCTCACCCCACCCCTTACCTGACCCTCCTGATAACCTTCAGTGGGGGCTGGGGGCAGGGACTATTGCGTCCATCTAAGAGATGGGGAAAGAGAGTTTGCCCACGGTCAGCCAGAGCTGGACTTGAACTCAGAGTCTCATGTCTGTCTTGAGACCCTCCGAGTGGTCTTCTCTGGGGAAACCAGGGCACTGTCTGCGCTTACTTATCCCTGCAGGAGACTGAGTCAGAGGGTGGCTTTTGGTGGCAGGGCTGGCTTTGATGTGGTCACATCTGTCCTTGCAACCCCTCCACCAGCCCCTCTGGCTCACACCCGCCTCTTCCTGCAAACACATTATAAAGCATTGGAAGCAGAGAAAGTATTAAAGCAAGACCCACTCCCAGGATCACTCACTTCAACACAGGACACCAGACCTGGTGGAGAGACGGGCAGGGGCCCCCCCCTCCATCCCCCAAACGGGGGGCGTGACCAGGACAGCCCTGGTCAGTCCAGGTGGGGCCGGTCCATCTCTGCCCCGTGGGCGGGATGCAGGGAGTGTTTCGCCTGCTCTGCTGCCCCTCCCTGTGCCCCCCCTCAGCCCCAGGACAGGCCGTCTCTGGGACAGCGCCCTCCTGGAGGGACGGCCCTTGGGCGCCGGGAGCTTGAGGCCCCTGGCCGGCAGAGGCCCTAGTCCTCCTTGGGTTTGCGGGGCTGCCGCCGGGCCAGCCTATAATCGATGTAGGTCCCAAGGCAGGCCCAGAGAATGAAACGCGCCAGCAGGATGATGGCCAACACGAACATGAGCGGGTCGGAGCCCGCGCTCCCCCCGGACCAGGAGGCCATGCCGAGGGCAGGCGCGCCCCAGAGCGCAGTCCCCCACTGCGTGGTCAGCGTGTGGACCGGCCGAGCACCGGCTTCCAGGTCCAGGTCTGCCAAGTACCAGCCGTGCGGCCAGGAGCCTGGGCCGCGAGCTCAGTCCAGCCGGGGGTCTCCCACTCTGACCGAGCCCGTTCGCTCTGAGCCCCAAGCCAGGGGCCTCCCTGGCGGGAGAGGACAGATCGGGGACGGCGAGAAGCCTCCTTGGAGAAGAGGCCCCGCGCCATTCATCCCGAGCGGGCGGCTCTCGGGGCCGACAAGGGCCGCATTGTCAGGGCCCAGGCGGGAGGCCCCCCCTGCCCAGCGCTGACGTAATCTCCAAACGTCTCCGGCGGCAGCTGCTGGGCGAAGCTGGCCACCTTCTCCGGGTGCTTTCAGCCGCCCACGCCCGCTCTTCCGGCCCGCCAGACAATCGGGCCCTTTCTCTGCCCAATTAGCTATCACTTCTGGAGGCCGGCGCTGTCCAGCGGCTGCGGGCCCTGCAGCAGCAGCAGGCCCGTCGGGAGGGGCCGGGGAGCCCGGCAGGAGGGCAGGCGGGAGCTGGGCGGATGAAAGGGAAGGAGAGGGGAGAGAAGGTGAGATCAGTCGCTCGGAGCCCAGAGGCGACCCCAGGCGCGGCTCAATTAGCACACGGGCCGCCAGCATCTCAAAGACCCACACTACCCGCGGGGGTGGGCAGTGCAGGGCTGGGGGCGGGGGCAGAGCCGGCTGCCCAGGAGGGGAACCTGCTTAATCACCCAGGAAGGGCAGCACCAACCCCCAGATCACCGCCCCCACCAGCCCACCAAGAGACCTTGGAGGACACCCACAGCCCAGGCTGGACGGGTCAGTCCTGCGGGCCTCCCCTCACACCCCTCATGGCCTCAAGCCGGGGCCCACCGTGGACCCTCGGAGTGACCGGCTCACCTTTGGGGCCACAAATCTCATCAGAAAGGGAGGCAAGTGACAATTCTGCTTTGAAGGGCCATGATGCAGACTAAGGGACAGTGTCCACACGGGACCAGTAAGGTGCCTGGGCGTGGAATCACTGGCTGCCTTCCTGTCCCCCGAGGGGAGGCCCTCAGAAATGTCCCCACCACACTGCTGAAATAGCAGCATCTGCCTGCCACACACACCCCCACACACCAGAACACGTGTACGCACACACACACACGCCTGCACACATAACATGCACGTGTTCGTGCCCATGCGCACACATGCGTGTACACACACCAGAACACATGTACACACACACGCCTGCACATATAACATATACATGCAGATGTTCGTGCCCGTGTGCACACAAGCGTATACACACACCAGGGCACACACACTCCTGCAGGCGCTGCCCACCCCCAAGTTCATCTCTGGCCTTTCCCAGCCAAGTTTCCCTGGGGTGAAGAGACAGCCCCTCCGCCAACCCCAGTTCCCCGGTACTGCAGCGCAAAGGGGTGCAAGCTGGAGGTCAGGTCCCTGGATGCTGCAGGAGGCCAGCCGAGTTCTCACCGGGAAATGGTCCACCCCCAGGTACCCGAGCCAGGGAGAAAGCTGAGCGGCCTCCAGGGATGCGGGCCACCTGAAGCCAGTTCCTGAATTTCTCCTTCATCTACAAAATGAGAATGTGCTCCCACCCAGCCTTTCCAGAAGGTTCTAGCTAAGGAGTGAATGCAAAGCCTTTGACAGGGAGCCCAGCGTAAGATGGACCGTGGGAAGACGGCGTTCGCTCGCGGTCTCCTAACAACGATCCGGTAAACGTGTGTGGACGCTCCCCATAAGCCAGACCCAAGGTGAGCCCCGACCTGCACCGTCCCCCCAGCCCTCCCCCCTGGAGCTCAGGTATCACCCCGACCAGCAAAGGCGTCTCAAAAGTGCCCAGTGCCATACTGTGCCCTCTGGGGGGGCAAACAGCCCTTTCCACCTCCATCCACAGAGAGAGCCGCCAGCCGGTGGCCTGGCCAGGCGTCCGGCGCGTCTGCGGAATAGACTCTCAGGTAACGTTCAGCTCTGGGCTTATTGGCCCTGACAGAGGATTAAAGACCACTTCAAGCACACGTGGGAATTCAGATCGTAGGAGCCCGACATGGAGTCAGTAATCAAACAGATCCAGGACGTCCAACTGGAAAAGGCTTCCAGAATGTTGCAGAAAGTCCCCAGGAGCGTTCACAAGTGCCCACCCACCCAGCCACTGAGAACCCACCTGCGTGGGGAGTCAAGGTCCCAGGGGAGAGCGGCCGAGAGTGGGGAGGGAGAAGAAGCCTTTCCTCGGGTTTCTCTTACCTGGAAGGTCAGCGTCTCCCAGTGGGCACCCTGGGGTGGCCGCAGGCAGGGACGCACGCCAGGCAGGGCCCGTCTTCCTGCTCTCAGCCTCCCACCCCGCAGCCCCTGACCCAGCAGCGGGGACAAGGTGGCCTTGGGTAAACGTCTCTGTTTGCGAGCACACAATCGACACACAAAATCAACATTGCCCCGGTCATGTGGCGCGCACGCACAGAGACTCTCCAAGGTCACGGACGCCTCCCCCTTCCTGCTCAGACGTCCCCAGGCCCCTGGAACTGGGGAGGCCAAGGTCAGCGCGCCCTTCGGGAGAGGAAGCGCATAGCCCCCCTCCCCCTGGACAGGGTACAGCTGACCCAGGGCCGCCTTCTCTTGGGAAAGGTCTACCTGACGCAGGTGCAGAGGACGCTAGAGGGGCAAGGTGGCCGTCGCCCACAAGGGGAAAGCAGTAAGCTGATGATAAATGTGCAGCGCCCACAGCCTCCCGTGGGGTGGGCGCTGGGGTCCCCACTCACAGGGAAGCAGCCAAGCCACCCCACGATTGACAGGGACGGTGAGCTACACCCCGCCCCTGGAACCCTTTCCCCTGTCTCCGTGCACTCTGTCTCTGCCTCCCATGTCCTTTGGCTCCCGACTCTTCTCCAGGGACATTCTTGGTTATAGGAGCTGCCTCAGCACCCAGGGGTTTACATCCCACCAGGCCACCCTTCCCCAGGGACTGACCATGGGGAGATGAAAGCCCAACTCCCGTGCTGGGCGTCAGGACAAACTCCAAGGTCACACAGCCCCCAGAATTCCCCCTCGAGATCACAGTGAGCTTGGAACGGTACCCAAAGTCACGGCTCTCCTTGGCTTCTTCCCTCCCTCCTCCCACCATCCCCATGCCTCCCACCTCCTCCCTCCCATTTCCCCAGGGCGCATCTCCTCTTAAATCACCTGCCCAGAAATGCCATGGCAAGATGAGCGTCCCATCCCTGGGAGCTGGAGTTTGCCACAACTCCCGAGCCCAGCAGGTAGAGGCTTGTACCTGGGTCGCCGAGGACGGACTGGGGGATTTTCAGGACTGCCAATGGCCAGGGAATCTTCCTGCACCCAATGTCCAAGCACTGAAGCGGGAACCGGCAAATCCTCCCTCATCGCTCCCTTAACAATACCTGGCAGATGACCCCAGCCCCCAGGTGAGGTCTGTGCAGGAGGGCTGGGAGTGGAGGGGCACAGCTGTGTCCCCACCCAGGACCTGCTGTCCCTGGAGGTCACGGCCCTGGAATGAGCCCCAAGTGCGCCGCTCAAGCTGCTTGCCCTAAACAAGCTGTGTCGTCATCAAGGTGTCCCGGCAGGTGCCCTGGGCCTCAGCTTCCTCCTCCGTATAAGGGGACCATAGCCCCTCTCCCATGTTCTGCAAGCAAGGCCGGGGATCAGAGTACTTTGCAGGTGGTGAAAGCACTGCTCAGATGTCCCAAAGACCCAGTGGACTTCCCCGACTCAAAGGCAGGGCCCCATGAGAGAAGCTGAGTCCTCACACCCAGGCACCACCCGCATCTCACCCTGGTGCTGGGTTGGTTACTTTTGTTTGTTACTTTCATCACAGGCCTAACGTGCTCTGAACTCTTGTATGCGTTTCTAGAATGTGAGCTCCCACCACATCCCCCAGGGCTGAGCACAGTTCCTGCCCCTAGAAGGCCCTCAGTACGAGCGTCTTCACAGGCTGGTGTCAAGAAGTGAAATTAAAGGAAGCCCAGGTTTTATTAGACTGGATTCTGCCGAAACTGGCCGAGAGTGAGGTTCTCCAAAGCGTTGGAGTCTTGTTGAAAATCCTTATTCATTTTTTCTTTTGGCCAAAGCAAGACACACTTGTTATTACCAAAAACATAAAAATAAAAAAGCAAACATCGTATACACGTGTGAGTTAGAGAGTGAATGTCAACTCCTATTTCCGCCAAGATGGAGCGAAAGATGCCGGAGGTCCCTAGGCTGGATGGAGACCCTGGAGTTAACACCCTAAGGAGGTTTGCGGTCGATTTACTTCTTCCCCTGAGAATATTGCATCTCAAAACCCAGCCGGCGTGGGCAGCTGAAATCAACAGAATATGCATTGCAAACCGGCTCTCCGCTGAAATGCTCCCTACTTGCAGACGGGGAGAAAATTAATTTTCTTTCTTCCTGCGCCACAAAAGCAGCTTAGAATGCCAAACAGTGGGACAAGTGGGGAAAAGTGGAAAGCTTCCTCATTGAGGGAGACCCCTGCGCGGGCCGGGTTTTCTCCCTAACAAGGGACGGCCCCCGCCGTTTGAAACATCCCCCTGCAAACATAAAGCCAGGCCCAGGAGAACGCACTTGAGAAAAATCACGCCACTGCCCTTCCAGCATTTGAAAGCTGGTATGTAACTTTGCTTGGGGTGATCAAACAGCTAGTCAAGGACGCTGTCAGGAACAGAATGAAATTCCAAATAAATTAGCCATGTCCGAGAAGCCAATACAACACCGGATTAAGGCTCACAAAGAAAACACAATTTATTCAGCCTACCTTGTCAGAATTCTTAATAACCTTCCTTCGTTTTTCTCACCTCGGGCCCAGAGTCCCCGGCCAGGAAGGGACAAAGTGAACCCCCCTCTTGGATCCTGGGGCCGCAGAGACATGCCTGCATGATAGATGCTTACGTCTGGGTGAGCCCTGAGTGTTTATAAAATTGTACTTTCACAAACATTTCAGCAGGGACCATCCATGTCGCCCAGAGAAGGCAAGCTGTCACCAAGCCCCAGACGCACATACGGCTTGCTCACTTCTGAATGAGCGTTCATACATTAGAATAAGGGACGAGGGGGCCAAAGAGAGGAGTATTAACCGTCGGGGCTTAACTCTTTGGGGTTTGGGGAGAAGCAGCATCCTGCCGGCCGGCTCTGACAAGGGGGCGGGGAGGGGGGTCTCTACCCAATCATTTCATCTTTTAAAGCAACAAGTAGGTGAAAGGGAACTCAGACCTCTGCAAATACTGACCATCCCCTGATACAACCTGTTAATACAAAACAGCCCTAAAAACCATAACTTTTTTTCTTTTTTCTTTTTTTTTTTTGAAGTGTAGTTGATTTACAATGTTGTGCCAGTCTCTGCTGTACAGAAAAGTGACTCAGTTATACACACAGAGACATTCTTTTTTTGGTAGATGCAAACTATTACATTTAGAATGGATAAACAACAAGGTCCTAACGTATAGCACAGGGAACTCTATTCAATATCCTGTGATAAACCATAATGGAAAAGAATATATACAATACCTTTTTTGGTAAAAAAAAGAAAAATACCTTTTTTATCAATGAACCCAGACAGCTTTCACACACCGACAAGTGTTCTTTGAAAGAGTTAACAGGCAGAGGTTGGTGCAGCCCAGATGAGGCACGTTTGAAGGCACTGGAGGATGTATCTGGGTTGCCTGAGGACCTCACTGAGAGCCGGGGGCCTTTTCTTTTTCACAGAGAGGGCGGTGGAGAGACAGGGTTGGGGGGGGGGGATTTGCTTTGCAGCACTAAGGCATTTGCAAGAGATAAAACCAGCAGGAATTTTGAGAGGGGCTGGAAGGAAGTGATCCGGCCATTAGTCTCAGACGGAATGTCAAGATGCTTGAGAAATACACAAAATGAAGATTTTTCCCAGAAACAGAAAAAAAGGAGAGCAGAGTGGAGGGGTGGAAATGACCTAATGGTATTAATTTTTTTTTAAGATAAAAGAAATGTATTGAGTAGAAGAGGGGAAAAAATCTCAGCAGTTTCCCAAGCGTGACCTGGCCTAGATTCTCTCTCTTGATTTCTAAATTAAAAAAAAAAAAAAGGGAAATGATGGGGGACAAGGATCAGGGAGGTCCGCTGCACAAAATGATTTTTTGATGTGAGAGTGTGTCCCTCGCAACAGGCCTTGTGCTGGGGGCGGCAGGCGTGGGGACTTGGGGACAATCGTGGGCTCTTGAAGTTGGATTGAGCCACAAGATAGTGCCCCATTGGCCCCCAGTGTGTGGCCTCAGGGAAGATCACCTGTCCCCTCAGAAACACCACATTCTCACTGCCATCAGAGAGGCTCATGTCCACACACCTCCCACATCTCCACTGTCACCGGTGGGTGACAGTGTCAGTTATCAGGGACAGGAGGCTGCTCAGGCATGTCCCCTGGCCATGAGCTAGCTCAGGTGTGTTCTCTGGCCTTGGGCTAGCTCAGGTGCATTCCCTGGCTGTGGGCTGGCCCAGTGTGTCCCCTGGCCATGGGCTGGCCCAGGTGTATCATCAGGCCATGGGCTACTCAGGTGTGTTCCCTGGCCATGGGCTGCCCCAGCATGTCCCCTGGCTGTGGGCTGACTCAGGAGTGTCCCCTGGTCATGGGCCGGCTCAGGTGTGTCCCCGGGCTGTGGGCTGGCTCATGGAAGATGGACTGGAACTCTGTCAGGAAGCACAGCTGCTGGGTCTCACCTCCACTTAAGGCCACACATCCTCCAAGGTGAGGTGTGTCCAGCTTCTTGCACATCCTCTCTCCCTGCTCACTGACCTCTTCTGCTCTGCTTGGTCTGCCCCCTGATAACCGAGGAAGAGAGTCGGAGGTGAAATGCAGGCCATAGAATGAGAAGACAGAATAAAGGCTGTATCTAAATGGAAAATAGCTGAGAAAGTTCAGAGCTGATGAAAGACGTCAATCCACAGATCCAGGTGTCCTAAAGAATCCAAGGTAGGACAAGTGAATTCAAGTGTACCTGGATTTTGTTTTAATCAGGTATATTAAGATAGATGATCTTATTTGCAAAGCAGAAATAGAGACACAGATGTAGAGAACAAATGTATGGATGCCAAGGGGGAAATGGGGGTGGGATGAATTGGGAGATGGGGATTGACATATATACACAACCGATAATATGTATAAAATAGAAAACTAATGAGAACCTACTGTATAGCACAGGGAACTCTACTCAGTGCTCTGTAGTGACCTTAATAGGAAGGAAATCAAAAAAAGAAGGGATATATGTCTATGTATAGCTGATTCACTTTGCTGTACAGCAAAAGCTAACACAACGTTGTAAAGCAACTATACTCCAACAAAAATTAATTTTTAAAAAAGATGGCAAACACAGAGACTACTGCCTCATAGAAGAATTTATGATTTATACTTCCCAAAAAGGGGGAGAGGAGGGCATATCACACCAGGCAGGGCCACATGAGGAGGCAGAAGGAGGGAGGGGAAAGCATGGGTGAGAGCCTTCGTTACTATAGTGATGGGAAGTTCTGGCGGGAGGGTGTCCCTATTGGGTAGGAAGCAGAACACAGAGGTTGGGCTTTGTGGAGGGTTTGTAATGTGACTTTCACTCACCCATGATAACACAGGGATGGTATGGATGTAAGCAACTTTGGCCATGAGTTTGGCTCATGATTTCAAGAATCCAAACTATCAATTACAGAACATCAGGAATGGTTATTCCAGAAGAGAATGTCTTAGAAGCTGCTGGAGAGGCAAGGTGGGGTTGAAGAGACATGAGACCCACAGCTGACTTCCCAACAATAGTGAGGAAGCAGAATGTGCTGGAATCACGTCTCCAAGGTACTGGAGTAAAATGACTACCTAAAGTTATGTATTCAACGAAAAATGTTTAAATAAAGACATATGCTAGAGTTTTCTTTGGGGACTATATCTATGAATGCATGTGCTTGGTTAAAGGGAACATGTATCTTTAACTTCATGATGAAAATGCCTATTTGTTTTCCAAAGTGTTGGCACCAGGTTCCACCCCCAGCAGCTGCTTTTTAGTGTTTGCCCATCTGATGGATGAGAAAATGTGTCTTATTGTATTTTTTTGTCCTACTGTAGTTTTAATTTGCACCTGTGTTTTTATTTCTCATACTGTGTTTCCTCTCCTATGAAGTTACAGTTGAGTCTTTTGCCTACTGGGCTGTTTCTCTTTCTTATTGATTTTTCAGGCGTTTTTCATTGTATTAACCATGTCCTTTGGTTTCTGTATTCTGATGCTTTGACATTTGGGTCTTCCTGACCCTAGAGGGACTGCCACTCCCAGGGTTACTAAGTCCTAGGGAAGACAAATAACTCACCCGTGAACATGCTTCTGAAATACAGACCAACCATGCAGAGCCTAAAACCTGACCACCTTCTTGACTGGTCTGTCACTCTCAGGGCCACTATCCCCTGCCCGAATCATCCCAGGGCATGTACCAGGCAACTGGGGACAGCCCCTGTGCCCCAGAGTCCCCTGAAATCATTCCACCTAGCCAGTCCTCAGCCCGCTTCCCCTGTCTCACCTGTTCCTTCCCACGGAACCCACAATAAAGATTCTTACCCCTGTTCTCCCCTCCTGACCAGCACTGGTGCTTCCTCGTGTGGCACCCATGGGATGGTGGCCTTCTCTTGGGATCTGTGAGCAGCAAACTCTCTTTCCAATGGCAGTCGTCTCCTGGTCTGTTGGTCTTGCCACACCTAAGTCGTAATAAAGCCTACATTAAAACATTCCTTTTCTTCATACAAATTCTTTGTCAGCTCCATGCATTGCAATATCTCCTCTAAGTTTTCAGTTTGTCCTTACGTGATTTTTATGGTGTTTTGATGAGTATAAGTTCTAAATGTAATGAGGTCAAATTGATCAATTGTACTAAAGGCCCTAACTGGGACAGTGAGGCAAGAAAAATAAGTTAAACACATAAAGGTTGGAAAAGAAGACATAAGGCTGTCAATACTCCCCAGTTACAGAGGCAGAGGGAGGACCATGTGACACGTCACAAATGGCTCTTA
This sequence comes from Globicephala melas, assembly GCF_963455315.2. Lineage (NCBI taxonomy): Eukaryota > Metazoa > Chordata > Mammalia > Artiodactyla > Delphinidae > Globicephala > Globicephala melas. The sequence continues at coordinate 4,262,207 of NC_083321.1, forward strand.
AAGCTTCTCTCAGGAAGTGGCATGTGATGGGAGAGATGCCCCACTCCCCACACATCACTAGCCAAAGCAAGTCACGTGTTCGTGGTCAACACAAACGTGACAGGGTAGTCACTCCCACAGATAGGTAGGTTGTGCCCTACAAGACTGTTGGAGCAGGGAGGAGTGAGATGCTCCTGTTGGCTTTGAAGAAGTGAGCTGCCATGTTGTGACGAGTAAGAGGGGGGCACATGGCTAGGACCTGAGGGCAGCCTCTAGGAGCCGGGAAAGACAGTGGCCCCTGGCTGATGGCCAGTAAGAAAACAGGGAAAATGCAGTCCTACAGCTGCAAAGAACTGAATTCTATCAGCAACCACATGAGCTGGGAAGTGGATTCCTCCCCAGAGCCTCCAGGTGAAACCATAACACATTCTCTTATGAGAACGTGAGCAGAGAATGCACCCAAACCCACTTGGACTTCTGCTTAAAAGAACCATGAGTTTATAAGCAGAAGCTGCTTCAAGCCATGTTGGTGGTGATTTGTTACACAGCATAGATACCTGATACACATCTCAGTGGGGACTTGCAGTCCCACCATGTGCCCAAAATAGTTAGACCCCGAAAGAACACTAATGATCACCACAGAGCCCTACGTCACACCTCACACAAAAATCAGCTCCAGGTGGATTAACGATTCAATGCAAGATGCAAATCTATAAAATTTTCAGAGAAGAATATAGAGTAACATTTTCATAGCCTCAGGACAGGGCTATCTTAAAAACACACAAAAAGTACAAACCATGAAAGAAAAGGTTGATCAATTTATTTTTAGACAAGTAAAAATGTAGATGTTTGCCACAAATAGACTGCCAGTAAAAACGATCCCAGAGGATATATTCTAGCCAAAGGAAAATAATCACTGAAGGGAGATTCAAAATGCAAGGAAAAATCATGAGCAAAGTGTATGGGGAATATCTGGGTAAATCTAAACAAACATCGACTGCATAAAACAAGAAAAACCGGGTCTAACTTGGGGAATTTAAAATTAGAATAAAATATATAACACAATCACATGTAAGTCAGAAGGGAGGTGATGTATTCTGAGGTCTTGTTTCATTTGGAAGGAGTATAAAATATTGATTAACTTCGGTACTGCAAAGTTTGCTACACCTGGTAAAAGTCTCCAGGGTCACTGCTAAATGAATAGAAATTGAATCTATAAGTTCCAAAGTAGTCGAGGAAGACAGAATAAAATGAGAAGAAAAATAAACAACCTAAAGGAAGCTACAAAAAGAGAAAAAAGACCAGCCACGTGGCAACTCAAAACAAAGGGCAGAGATAGATCTCACCACCCTGAGGTTATGCTGAATGAAACAGTGTCCACTCTGAACTTGACCTCGAAAGAAGACGCCACTGAACCCTGTGCAGCGTGCATGGCCATCCCCTCCTCCACCTTCAGGTTCTGGCTTTAATTTCTCCTTCTCAGAGAGGACTCCACTGACTGCCCTGTCCAGTGTTGGCCTCCAAGCTGCCCCTCTTCCTTTTTTGCAGCTGAGGTCCCGTTTGGTAAGTACAGCCCATCCTCATTATCCACGGATTCCATATTTGCGAATTCACCTACTCGCTGGAATTTCCTCGCGTCCCCAAAATCGACGCTCAACAAAACCTGTTCTTTCGTGGATGCCTGCAGACATGTGCAGAGCGACGAAGCATCTGAGTCGCCCAATGCACATGTTCCCAGCCGAGGTCCAGCAAAGCCACAATCCACCTTCTGGTTCCCACTCTCACACTGTAAATGAACATCCTTTCCGTGGTCTACTTAGAGGCCCATTTTTGCATTTTTGTGCTTTTTGTTGGTGATGTCACTGTTTAAAACGGTCCCCCTAGGGACTTCCCTGGCGGTCCAGTGGCTAAGACTCCACGCCCCCAATGCAGGGAACCTGGGTTCGATCCCTGGTCAGGGATCTAAATCCCACATGCAGCAACTAAAGATCCCGCATACCGCAACTAAGACCCAGCGCAGCCAAATAAATAAATATTAAAAATCGAAAAAACAGAAAAAAAAAAAAGCCTCCAGAGCTTGGTGCTGAGATGCTGAGCACAGGAAGGCTGCAAGGTGCCTTAGGGAGAAAACAACGCGGTAGTAACACTTGTTCAGGCAGGGGTTACAGCCCTGTTTGGCCATGAGTTTCATGCTAACAAATCATTGATAGGGTATATATTAAAACAGGTGCCTTTAAACAGAAGCACACAACAAACAAGGTTGTGTATTGATCGGTGGATGTAAATGTTATGAGCAGAAGCTCTCGGGAATGCAACCCTGTGTCTCTCCCAGGATCAGTGGTTCAGTATCCATGCATTCAGTGTCTACAGTGAGTTTATACCACAGAACTACCACTCAGTGACACCTGCTAACGAATGAGTAAAAGGGCTCCTGAACCCACATTCGTACCCTCAGGCTTCCAGAACCTGGACCCAGGAACCCAGATCCTGTTTCAGGCAGGGAGCATTGGAAAGGGCACTGATCTGAGCACCCAGTGTGCTGGGTTTAAGAACCAGTCACTCCCTTATTGGACATGTTACTGCAAGTGACTTCCTCTCTCTGGGTCTCAGTGGCCTGAAAAAGGGTAAGAGTGGTTTTGGCTTTTATTGAGAATCTACTATACACCAAACACTGTATGTATTAGTCAGAGGGAGTCTGAAACTGCCTACAGAGGCTTAACCCATGGGGTTTAATTTTCTCCACCAACAAGGGCTGGAACAGCATGCCATCAATGTCCAAATGCCTCTGACTCCAACATCCTGAGGATGTAGTTTCATCCTCATGGCCCAAAATGGCTGCTGCACCTCCAGCCCTTAACACAAACTCCAAGAAGAAGAAAAGAGCACAGGAGGAGGCGGTGATGCCTGTACGAAGAAAGCAAAAGCTGACCGGGAAATCCCTAGCTGACTCCTGTTTACATCCCTTTGGCAAGAATAGTGTCACGTGGCCCTGGATTCCTAGCCAGGAGGTCAGGAATCCTGGCCAGGCACATCTCCATCGAATCTACCTCTGGGGTTTTCTTAGAAAGGGAGGTCAGCAGCCGGCCGTGATCGGCACTTTGCAAATGGCAATTTGATTCCTATGAGGTGGGTATTTTTTAACAAACTACAGCACATAGAAGCCCATCTGAACCCACCCAAAGGGTCTCCACACTCTTTCTCGAAACCACTGGCCCCTGCTCTGGCAACTTCTCCAAGGAGGGGTTTGAGGTGGCTTTTAAGTTTCCTCTTAAATCATCCAGCAAAACGGCCACTCTGTCTGTCCCCAGCTGACCTTGGGGGAGCCCATTGACCTGAGAGCAACCGCTTCAAGGGAGTTAAATCACTGCCCGGAAGAAGCCCCCTCCTGGTCCAGCCCACGGGCTTGGGCACCACGAGTCACGGCCCTGTGCAAGCTCGAGGACGAGTCACACATTGTCACGGGCTGTCCCTTTCCCCAGAACATAGTGTGACTGCAGACGATGTGGCAGGAAGATCGCTCGCACAAATACAGTCACACATATGAACAAACACTGTGTGAGACAAGTCACCGCAATAGTTTGGGAATCTGGCCATCGCTGGCGAGGACGCCGGCCAAGGGGAGCTGTGCTTCCCTACCCACCCGCCCCCCGCAGCCCCCACCTCATTTCCGACATTTCTCACCACGTAATCTGAACTCACGTGTTGTCAGTGAGGCTGAGCCTGGGTGAGGCATCTAGTGTTACCCAGTAAATCGGTGCATTAAGATGCTGGTCCGTGGCTGGGGGCACGGGACATGAGGGCTCTCCAGCCACGCCACGTTGCATAAGGCCCAAAGGATTGTTTTCCTCTCTCAGGAAATGAACCTCTTTGGTCACAATGGAAAGTTTATGAAGCCCAGGGTGCTTCCGGGTCCAAAAATCTCTTTGTCCGTGTATGTGTGTTTGGGGGTGGGTGTGTATTCTAAGATTTATTTCAGGATCAGGAGGGCAGCCAGGAGGAGAAGCAAAGGAAACCAGGGATTAAGATAACCCTCGACAGGGCAGCCCATCTCTCCAGTGATATTTCCTGCCGAGCAAACACCTGGGTTCCAACCCAACCCTGGGCATCTCTTACCACAAGTGCATCAGCCCTAAACCTACCAGGGCTCGTGGACTACCTGGGCGCTGGGCCTGAGGAGGAGTGGGCAGGAGGTCACAGGGGCCTGAAGAGTCTGGGCAATGCCACGCCCCCAAAGCTGGAGGCACCGACAGCAGGTGGGGAGAGGGCTGGGCAGAGCAGTGACCCTTGGTCCCCAGCCACCTCTTCGGAGGACATGCCGGCTGAGGACAGACCAAGGCTTAGACCGGCAGGTCCCAGTGGAGGGATGGCAGGACCACCGGGAGTGCTTCCTTCCCCCCTGAGGTCCCATCCACTTGGGACCCTCCACGCCACACCAAGAACCACCAGCTAGGCTCGGCATCCACCCCCTTGTCCTTCGGAAGCGCTTGTTGAGAAACGCTGTGCTGGACAGCCTCACACAGGCAGAGGTGCTGTTACTGCCACTGATTTTTAAAAGATCACCAAGCATGTCCGATCCTTCTTCCTTCCCAACCCTTGAAACCCGGGCACCTGGTGGGTGGGTCTTCGCCCTACAATCTCTCTCTTTTTATTTTTCTTTAATTTATTTATTTATTTTTGGCTGTGTTGGGTCTTTGTTGCTGTGCGCGGGCTTTCTCTAGTTGCGGCGAGCAGGGGATACTCTTCATTGAGGTGCACGGGCTTCTCATTGCAGTGGCTTCTCTTGTTACAGAGTGTGGACTCTAAGCACGCAGGTTTCAGTAGTTGTGGCACATGGGCGCAGTAGTTGTGGCGCATGGACTTAGTTGCTCCACGGCATGTGGGAATCTTCCCGGACCAGGGATCGAACCTGTGTCCCCTGCATTGGCTGGCGGATTCTTAACCACGGCGCCACCAGGGAAGTCCCCCTCCACACAGTCTCTGTGCATGACGCTGCCACGCTAATCTTCCCAAAACACCATGCACTCGAACCACACACACACACACACACACACACACACACACACAGTTCCTGTCTCCAAACCCTTCAAGACTAACCCTGAGCACTGTCCATTTTACAAGGTCTTTTGCAAAGCACCTTGCTCACATTATTGCACTGAATCTTCCCGACAACCCCATACAGCATTGCTATTCCCATTTTGCAGATAAGAAAACTGAGGCTTAGAGAGATTAAGGAACTCCCCAGACCCTCCACAGCTGGAGAGTGGCACCACCTCCCTAATCAGGGAAGGTAGGAGGAAAACACAGGTCTGTGCAACACGTCTTGGCCACTCCGTCTTCCTCGGGCCCGCAGGATCAAGGCTGGCCTTCGAGGTCTCTCTATATCTGGCCATTCTATACTTTGTCCTTTTTTATGCTGCACTCCAGAGCGGACTGTGAGCCAATAGGATTTGCAGAAACGACAGTGTGTGATTTCTGAGGCTGGGTCATAAAGGATACTGTGGCTTCCTTGGGGATTGCCCACCATGGAGGCCACCACACTGTGAGGACTCGAGCAGCCTGTGGAGAGGCCCACGTGGTGAGGAGCTGAGGCCTCCAGCCAACAGCCGGCACCAGTTGCCAAATACACAAGGAGCTGCCTTGGGAGAAAGTCCTCCAGCCTCGGTCGAGCCTTCAGATGATGCAGCCTTAGCCAACGCCTTGCCTGCAACACCATGAGAGACACTGAGCCAGGACCACCTGGCTAAGCCGCTCCCAAATTCCTGACCCACAGAAACGCTGAGATAATAAAGTTTATTGTTGTTTTAAGTCATTAAGTTTTAGGAAAGTTTGTTGTGCGATAAGAGGTAACTGCCACTCCTCCTCTGTTTTTCTGAGTCCCTCTCACTGGGGTCAAGCCTGTACTTGTTCCCATGCTGGGAAGCCTACCCTGGCATTCTGCCCATGGATGTTACCCTCCCCTGTGCCCCACCCAGAAAACCTAGACCTACACTTTGATGTCCATGCAGGGGCCTCCACAGCCAGACGGGAGCCCTGAGGATGAGACCCTGCTTACTCCCTGGTGCCCCATGCCCGGACCACATCATGTCCAGGTACAGACATGATGTTAATGAGAAAAGTATTTCAGCTGTCAAGAGAAATTCCGGAGTGCAGATGGAATCATGATTCGTTGGCAGGAGGCGACTAACTTTTCGAGCGACTCTGAGTCCCCCTCGGATCAGATGCCTGTTGGATGGAGGTGGGCCCACGGCACAGACTGCTCGTGGCAGCTCTTGGAGGGAGTGTCATTATCATTCCCATCGTGCAGATGAACTGCCCGGTCACGCAGCTGGGACGTGTCTGAGCCAGGACTCAACCCTCTGTCCAGCCCCACCGTCCTCCCAGCCCAGCCTGACCCTCCCTCCACGCCCCACTGCCCCTCACGCCTTCACCCCGTGCATCCGAAGCCGGCCTCTCGCGCACGGCCAGCACACGCTCGGCACACGCACCGGCCCCCACGTCAGAGCTCAGAAGTCACCAGGCCCCCGGGGCCAGGAAAAGGTACCACGTCAGCCAGCAACATGCCACAGACAAGGGCCACGGTATCCACACTGGATCCTAAGCCCCCAGGAAGGCTAAGGTAGGAGGAACAGGGCAGAGCTGGGGAAGTGAGGCCAGCCCAGAATCCATCCCTTCGTTCATCCTTCACACGCTACTGGCTCCCGAGCACCTGCTGTGCCAGACACAGCTGAGCCCTGAAGCCCGGCAGGGGACGCAAGACGCTCCTGGGGGCCTAAGGTCCAGGTGGGAGGGGCTTGGAGCCCATCAAGCCCAGCTCCCGCATCGCCTTCCTGTCGCCCCTGAGGCGACCACTGGCTGCTCTCGGGCCAGTTTCCTCCTCTGTGAAGTGAGGGTGATTCGAAGCAGTGGGTCTCACCCAGTGGTGACCTGCCCGCCAAAGGCCACTTGGCGTTATCTGAAGACATTCTGGGTTGTCACATTGAGTTGGGGGTTGGTAACTGGCATCCAGGGGTGCCACTCAGTACCCCATATGCACAGACGTCTCCCATCGCCCCCAACCTGCAAAGAATACTTCACCCCAAATGTCAACAGGGTCAGAGTGGAGAAACCCTCATTTCAAGGATTCGGCGAGACTGCCCGTGGAGAGGTCCCAGCACGCAGCCCGGCACGTGGACAGCCTGTGCACGGGGGTGTCCCCTAATCTTCCCCTTCTTGGGGTTCCTGCTGAGACCAGGGGTCCCCAAACCCTCCAGGGCCCCCAGCAGTTGGCCCAGCCGATGTGTGCACAGCCTCCTGCCTGCCGCCCAAGTGCCCCAGGAGGGACACGTCACTGCTGGACATACAACCGTTCACAGGGCAGGAGCGGAGCAGCCAGAGCCTCTCCTTAGCCGTGCTGGCCCGGGGTCCGCAGGTCTCTCCTCGGCCAGGTCGCACCGATGCCGCACTCAGCCGGCGTCTACTGCGCTCCTCTGTCACTGCCCACCCTCGCCTCCCCGGCCTTCCCCGCCGACGGCAGGGTCTGCCCTGGGGGGTTGGGTGGCCCGAGGCGAATGTCTTCCTTTCCAGGACAGGGTTCCCCTTACTCCAGGATCTATAACAACTCCAGCCCTGAATCGGGTCACTGACCGTGTTTGTGGTGGGGATGGGAACAACAGGGACACAGGTGAGGGGCCCCCCAGCTCCAATCTAGGAACCCCAACTCTGGGACTTTGTGTGATCCCAACCCTGGAAAAAACAAAATGGGTGATCAACGTGCGTTTTCTGCAGAGATCGCTGTGAGCGCCAGACAACGGGCCCAGCAGGACACCTGCCCGTGGACCTGAGGCCAAGAGTCTGCTCTGAGCTCTTGTCTCCTGCCCTGTTGCCCACCAGGGCTCTTGGGCCCCTTAATCAATAGAAATGGATCAGAGGCCAGACAAGAGATTCAGGCAAGGCTGTACTGGGGCCCCCACTGCAGCAGGAGGGAGTGAGAACAAGTAACAGGTTCCATCGCTCACTTCCCGAGGGGGGGCAGCTGGTTCCTTGTATGGGGGGCGGGTAGGGGTGTGTCCTGGGGTGACTTAGGGGGTTCGCCCAGCCCTCTGGTGGTGCTGTGTGCAGCGGGCACGCGCAGTGCCCTGCTTTGCTAACGACACCCCGAGTGGCAGTCGGGTTTTTGGTCTTTCTGTATCTTCTTGTCCATAATTTGCCCCAACTGCGCATGCATGCAGTTATTTTTAGTCCCTTTTAGTTTCTCTGTATTTTGTTGCTCAAGGAGATGTTTGTCCAGGCGCCAGCACTGCAGCAAAGGGTCCAGGTCCCTGCCTGTTTCAGCCCCATCCCCAAGATGGAAGTCTGCCCCCAGGCAGCTCCTGCTGGAGGCCCCTTGTCACCTCCAAGAGCCTGCGATGAGCTCCACCAGGCCCCACCCCAGCGCAATCCCATCTTCATTGGCAACTAAACCTCTCAATTGCAGAGAGCCTTGGCCAGGGCCCTGAGCCAGCTAGCCCCCGCTCATCCTAGGGTCATTTCCCACGGAGCAGAGGGGTTGGCCAAGCCAACCTGGGCTCCAAGATGGTTCTGTGAGCAGCAGGTTCCCAAGCTCCAGGCCCAGCCCCAAAGGCTCTTGTCATGTCCCCTCTAGATGCCAACCCAAGAGCCTGGACAGCCCAGAAGACACACCACTCAAGTCATGACTGGGCTTAGACACTCAGTCTTGACCTTGATTGTCATGATCCATTGCGTTTTGTTATAATTTATGATATTCACTGGGTTAGATGACTCCAAGTTCATTCATTCACACTACAAACATTGACTGAGTGCCTACTGTATACTAAACACTGTGCACTGGGCTGCTGTGATCGCCAAGTCCATCAGTGGCCTGGCCAGTCCACCCACCACCCTGAGGATCTTTGTGGGGAGCTGATGCCGCGTTTAAAAGACTCACGTACAGGTTGATTCTCACATGCAGGTGTCTCTTTGTGAAATTCTCCTGGGCATACGAGGCCGCATTTTGTGGGAAGAGACACAAAATGTGAGAAATCCTTGAGCAGAAGAAGGTGCTTACACTACAGGGGGAGGGAGCACGCTCACCCTGAAAAAACCGTGTGCCAACCCTCCCTGGATAAATCATTCCCAGGTGTCCTCGTGGATGAGTTCACAACAGCCCAAAGTAGAGAGGACGGACCAGGGAAGCAACGTGGTGTCAAGGGAAGCTACCAAGTTCTGGTTCAGTTCCCAGCTCTGCCACGCACTAACCTAGACAAATAGATTAATCCCCTTAAACTCAGTTTCTCCCTCTGAGAAATGGGGCCAGTAACTCCTCGAGGGTGAAGGGAGTTGGTGGAGTATAATAAAAATGTCGACGTCTGGCTCGGGTGGCTGAGTTCACCACGCTGATGAGAAAGGCGCCCTGGTGTCACAGGGAGGAGGGTAGAGGTACTCTGGGGCCCACAGAGGCAGCAGCTGCCCCGAGTGGCAAAGGAAGGCAGAGTCCTAGCCGTTACATCTACTGAGCAGTGGGCAGGAGTCCAGCTTGGGGTCCCCTTGGAGGAGGCCACCCCCAGTCCAGAGGATAAACAGCTGGGCAGATGTTGGCACCAGCCCTGCCAGCCCCAGGGCAGCTCAAGGGCTTTTCATCCAGTGACCAAGGTGGCAGAGCAGCGTTGGCCAGCAGCCACCCAGGTGGACAAAAGTAATCAGGACAGGAAAGGCCAGGCCAGCTGCTGGGTAGCCATGTGAGGTGGGCACTGGGAGATACCATAGACAAAGGTCAACTCAGAATGGATCATAGACTTCAATGTAAAACCTACAACCATAAAACGTCTAGAAGAAACTCTTTGTGACTTTGGGTTAGGCAAAGACTTCTTAAGATGCAAAAAACCACAAAGCTAATTTTGAAAGTTATACATTGGACTTCATGGAAATAAAAACTCCGGCTCCTCCAAAGACACTGTTAATAAAATGAAAACACAAGCCACAGTCTGGGAGAAAATATTGGAACAGTATATAACTGATAAAGGTCTTATGTCAGAATACAGAAAGAACTCTTACAGCTCAATGATAAGACAAAACAGCCCAAGTTTTTTAATGCAAAATTTGAACAGATGCTTCACTGGAAAAGAAAACCAGGCCTCAGATAAACAAGTGAATGGTGAATGAAAGAGGGTCGGCATCATTCGACAGGACTATACACTTAGTAAAATGGCTAAAATTTTAAACGGACAACACCAAGTGTTGTCAAAGAGGCAGAGCACGCAGCACTCTCATACACTGTTGGAGGGAATGCAATATGGTGTCGCCATGTTGGAAAGAGTCTACTAGTTTCTTTTAAAGTTAAATATACACTTAACATACAATCCAGCAATCCCACTTCTAGCATGTACCCAAGAGAAATGAAAGCATGTCCACACAAAACCTGGATCCAGATGTTATAGCGGCTTTATTCATATTAGCCACAAATGGAAACAACTCAAATGTCCATTACCTGGTGGATGGAAAAGCAAACTAGTCTATTCATACAACTTGACATTCATGCTCTAATCATGTAATATTCAGCAATGAGAAGGAACTAATTACAGACACATGAGTCAACATGGGTGAATCTCAAATGCATTAGGCTAAGTGATAGAGCCAGACGCAAGGGGCTGCATGCTGCAGGATTCCACCTGAACATTTTGGAAAAGGCAAAACCATGGGGACAAAAACAAGATCTGTGGCTTCCAGAAGCTGGGGTGGGAGAAGGCGTTGCCTGCCACGAGCCAGTGGGAAGGACCTCTGGGGGTGATGGGACGGTTCTATGCCTTGATTGTGGTACTGGTTGCATGCCCTGAATACCTTTATCAAAAGGCATCAAACTGTCAACACTTCCTGCATGGTAATTATACCTCAATAACTTCCCCTCCCAAAATAAACGTCTTCTCACTGAAATTAACAAAGCAGGAAGAGGAGGACGAGCACGTCCTGTGCTACCATCGATATGCAGTGTCCCCTCTGCCCAGGTATCCAGTGGGTCCTGTGTTCTCTCCATTTTACAGATGAGCAAACTGAGGCCTAGAGAATTGAAGTCACCCAGCAAGGATGTGATGGAGTCTGGACTTCTATGCAGGCCTGACTCCATCATCCACACCCTGGACCACCAAGGCTGCCCTGGGGCCGACCCCAGGGATCGCCAAGCCAGCTGCCACCTTCACCGGCTTTCCAGAGGGCGGCCTCTGGAGAACTGCCCCGCCCAGGCTCACAAGGAGAGGAGTGGAATCAGGAGGGAACCAGGTCTCATTGATCAACAAACACTCACCCCTCCTACAACAACGCTGAGAACAGAAAAGGCCCCAAGACATGAGCACAAACAAGGGGTGGGGCCCCAGATGCCCTGAGCAGGGCCCTGCCCTCAGGAAGCTCACAGCTTCACCTGGCCCCCAGGTCATGTCCTAGACCAGTGCAGGTGGCTGCCCGGTTCCCCCTGAGAACCACCCGTCGGGGCCCAGAGGTGCTGGAGGCCAGCATTGCCCCTGTCCCGAGGGGACTGAGGTTTAGAGCAGGGAAGGAAGGAGGGGACTCAGGACCTCATCTCAGGCCCGTCCGGGAGGGATCTGGTCCCAGGGAGAGGCGGAGGAGAGGGCTGCCGTGTTCCCAAGCTGCAGAATTGGTGCGTCCACACTGCGCTTCGCGGCGTGCGGGAGGGGTCTGCAGGAAGGGGCTAAAGCCTTGCACCCACCCCGTCCTGACCCACCGCTCCGGCAGTGAGGGGGCTCGGGCGCAGACACCGCAGCCCGTGAACACCCAGCTCAGGGCTCCACACTGTGGGAGCAACTTGTGCAGGACGCCCCACCTAGAGGCAGGAATGCAGCCCTGAGCCCCGGGGCCACCACAGGCTCTGCAGTGTCCAGACAGGTCCGGACACCTGGGGGAGAGCGCTGCTCCTTCCCTGCTCCCTCTGAGTGGCCTGTGCCCGGACGTCACATCCTAGCTGTGCCACCTGTAGCCACCGGGCCGTGCCTCGGTTTCCCACTCTGTAAGCTGAGGATTGAAATCCTCTCTACACCCCAGTCTCTCCAAGTGGCTTAATGGCAATGATATATGCAAAGTGCGGCGATGTAGGCCTGGCAGGCGGCAAGTGCACCAGTGCCCGGACCCCACCGCCTGGGCGTCTAGAGGTTCTGGGACTGGCCGGGCATCTCCCTCTGAAGCCCGTGCCAAGACACCAAGTTATCCCAGGGTAGGAGACTTCCTGGAGCACCCTGGCGGCTGGGACGGTCCTGGGGCCTCACCCAACTCACGCTATGGTCCAACCGGCCTTTGCCCACACTGTTTGCTCGGGTCGCACTGCTAGCAGTTTGGGGGGCCTCAGACCTGAACTCACAGCACTCTAGAGGAAGGGCCCTCTGGGCGGGAGAAGCAGGGGGTGGCCTCCTGGGCCTCCATGGAGGACTGGCCTGGGGCTGAGCTGACCATGAGTATGAGAACCTACAGAGACAAAGACCCCGGGCTCCATGGGAGGACACGCGTTGAGACCCACGGTGGAGGGAGGGCCAGCTCTTTCCAAACCTGGATGCAACACTCCCCCAGGCAGGAACGTGCCTCTTCTGATTACCCCGGCTCCTCCGCCATGGCCAGGTGGGTACACGGCCACAGGCCCCAGCCCCTGGGCTCTGAAACCCTTGCTTCTGCAGAAGGATCACCATGGGTACAGCAACGGGGGTCAGAAGGCAGCTTTACCCTCTGAAGGAGGTGCTAACAGACAAGCGCACAGGCTTAAGGAAGTCACGCCCCTCCTCAAGGTCACACAGCCAAGAAACGGCAGAGCCAGAGCGGAGCCCAAGATTCTCCCTCCAGAGCTCCACCCCCACCCCCAACCTCACCCCCGCTCTGTGTCTGTCCCTTCCATCAAGGATCCCCCGTGGCCACCCAGCCCGGCACCCAGTTCCTGGAAGAAGGGCCAGTCTAGTTCACCTTGACTTAAGACTTTCATGGGCCTTAGGGACGTTTGCTTTCAAGGGTTCCTTCTTTCGTTAAAAAATAATAGTAATAATTTATGCTTACAACTTCACTGGACTAAAAGCAAATTAATATTATACACTGCCTTACTTTTCTAGGACTGCCACAGTGAACTACTGCAAGCCAGAGGTTTATTCTCTCACAGTCTGGAGGCCAGAAGTCCAAACTCGAGGTGTCCACAGGGCCTCGCTCCCTCTAAAGGCTCTGGGGCAGGACCCGTCCTGTCTCTTCCAGCTTCTGGGGGCTCCAGGTGTCCCTGGGCTTGTGGCTGCATCCCTCCAATCTGCCTCACGTGGGCTCCTGTGTGTCTGTGTGTTTTCTCCTCTTATAAAGACACCGGTCATTGGATCAGGGTCCACCCCACTCCAGTATCACCTCATCTTCACTCATCACCTCTGCAAAGACCCTGTTTCCAAATAACATCCTGTTCTGAAGTTCTGGGCAGACGTGAATTTTGCAAAGACACTATTCAACCCAGTACATATATTAAAACATTTTCTTCAGTTTAGAGGCTCATTTTTTAAATTGGGATTTTAAAAGAAATTGAAACTTTTTCAGGCACCCTGGCAGTGTGCCCCCTGGAGACATCACCCTAGTATCTCCCCCCGCCTCTCCCCGCCCAGCACCTGGCACATAGTAGGTCCCGGACCAGCAGTCTGCCCGGGCCGCCTGGCCTCAGCAGCTGGTGCGGGGTCAGGCCCGGCCCGAGGTTTCTGTTCTCACCGGCTATTTGCCTCTCCCCGCTCCCAAGCGCTGGGTGGATAATATTCTTTGCTGTAATCTGTTCCGTCCCGGGGCGCCTTCCCACTGGCCGCCCTGCACAAACAGTCTCGCTCGGGCCGCCACCCGCCCGGCTCCAGGCTCCCGATATGAACGCGGAGGTGAGATTGTCTTGACACCGCTTTAATTTTTCAAATAGCAATCCAGTTACCAAGCACATTGGCACTTGGGCCTGGTTCCACCACGACTTGGCAGGACCCACGAGAGCTGCTGGCAGTGATAGATGCAGGGCCCCTCGGCCCCCCCCGCCCCGCCCGCCCCGGTCCACCCGGCCACCCATGCCAGCCCAGTGACTGCACGCGGCCAGCCCCCGGCAGCTGCAAGGCCTCGGTGCCAAGACCCAGAGCGTGCTGCTCCGGCTCCAGGATCCAGCAGGGCAGGCCTCCTGGCCTGGCCTTCAGGAGCCCGTGTGCACGGCCTCTCCCCCGACGGGGGCTGGGCTGTGGGATATGGCTTCCCACCCACCTGGCCTCACCCTCCCTCAGCCCCATCACCAAAGCCAAATGGCTCAGGAAATTACAAGTAAGAAGTGAGGCAGAGACTCTGGGGGCTGGAAGGAACTTGACCATCAGAGGGTCCCACTCACTCATGATACACGTGGGGAAACCGAGGCCAGAACCAGGAGACTGCAGAGCCAGGACGGGAACCGAGATTTTGGCTGTTGAAGAAGACACCAACTCAGTGGTTCCCAGGAGGGTGGGAGCCAGCCAGGCTGGGCTCAAATCCCATCTCAGTCGCTTGCTAACTCTGCAGCTCCGGGCAAGTTGCTTCACCTCTCTGTGCGCTGGTCTTCCCACCCACACCGCGTGTGTCATGCAGCACCCGCTTCCCAGGGGAGCCAGCAGGATAATGGAGTCAATCTGTGCGTGAGGAGAGGCAGGCCCCGCCGCCTGGTCAGTGTCACCCACGAGTGGGATGTGGAACCCTGGATGTAGGGGGTCCCTGAGGAAGGCCAGTCAGCCCCTGTGGCAGGGAAAAGAAAAAGCAATTCCGGGGCGGCTCAGCCAGTGACACCGGCACCTGCATTGTTCATGCACTAAGCCCCTGTTGAGTGCCATCTGTATCCGAGCATCCTGGGAAGGGCAGCCCGGGAAGGGCAGCCCGGGAAGGGCTGCAGGTCCTGACTTGTAGGCACCGGCGATGGAATGGCAGAGCTTGAGAGGACATCGAGCCCCAGAGGGGAGATGCGACCAGCTCAAGGACCCGGACCCCAACCCAGCCACAAGTCCTCAACACCACAGCGGGTGGGTCAGGCTCCAAAGGGCAAAGTTCCCTCCCCCGGCCTGCCTCCCGTGAAGCTTAAGACCTGTCATCACCCCCTGAACGTCCCCTGAACCCTGTCCTCCAACAGATGAGCATCTCAGGTGAGCCAGCGGCCACCCAGGTCCTAGGGAAGGAGACCCAGACAGGTAAGGGGAGGACACAGACGCTGTCCAGACCAGCGCCACCAATACGGCAGCCTCTGGTCACATGTGGCCATTGGACACTTGGCACGTCACTGCTGAGACCAACAAAATGCATTTTTAAATTTTATTTCACTTTGATTCATTTAAATTTAAAAACTGAAGCAACGTAACGTGGTTTTCGGTTAAACACAACTTTATGGCTTTGGCAGGATGTTAAACATGGAGCATCTGAATTGAGAGGTACTGTCAGCGTAAAAATAACAAGGGATTTTGGAGAATTAAGTGCGCGCAAAAGAATGCAAAATATCTTAATAATTTTGATATTGATTATACGCTAAAATAATATTTTGGATAGATTGGGTTAAATAAATTGTTATTCGATCGTATTTCACCTGTTTTGTCCTACTCTTTTAATGAGGCGACTAAAAGTGTTTAAGTTACCTACCTGTGAGGTTCGTACTCTATTTCTATCAGGCAAGGCTGGTCCAGAGAGAAGAAAAGGAACCCGCTGGACCCACAAGGGTGCAGGCAAAAGGAGGCAGGCAGCCCGCTGCTGGGCTCAGCACAGCCTTTCCAGCATTTACTGGTCTGCCCCTTTTGAGGACACTTATAAAGGCAGAAATATTGAACAAGAGTAGAACCCTTGCGCAGCACCAGGTTCATGGCAAAGTTCTGACCAGGTCTCCTGAACGCTCCCAGCACCCTGACAAAATAGGTCCCGTTGTTCCCCTCTCAGGGCCCAGAGAGATTAAGTAACTTGCCCTGGGTCACACAGCAAGCAGCCAAGACCTCTTCTCCAACCTCACCTTTCAGGTGGAATGCTTGAAGAATCTGGGATCAGGGAATCCAGAGTTCAAATCCCCACTGGAGCCCAACCTTGAACCTGGGCTACATTGGGGTGCAGAAGGTCAGCATGGGGCGTGATCTCGAAGATCATGGGGAACTCTGGGAGTTCCCCACTGGTGATGATTCTGGGGCCCCTGCTCTGCTCTCCGCCCCCCACAGATTCACCAGAGCATCCCTCTTCTGCCTGTCTAGGTCGGGGCCCCACAGAAGGGTTTGTCGGCAGGCAGGGCTCTGTGGCCATCATTTCTGTCCACCACTGATGTTAAGGTGACTCGATTCGCCCCAGGTCACTGAGGCAGCAGGAGCAGATAGCGGACGGGACCCAGGTGTTCTGGCTCCATCGGGTGTCTCAGCCCCACCAAGGGTCTGGGTAAGATTGAAGGAGAGCTTCCTCTGGACACCCAGAGAGGCATCAGCAGCATTTTTGAGGTCACAGGCCCAGGAGCCTGCTGTTTCCGTGGAAAGACACAGGGAGAGTGACGGGTGCTTCTGGGGGACCCAAATGCCCCCTGCCCAGGGTACGGAGCGCTGCCCCGTCATCCGCCAGCTCAGAGAGCCGTGCCGCAGGATGAGGGTTCCGGAATGTTTGCAGGACGCATAGCAGAGCCATGAGTCAGCTGGAGCCAAGAGGAGGTGGGATCAGCAGGCCGGTGGGTGGGGAGCGGGCGTGAGTGAGGTCAAACCCTCCATGCAGAACCGGGGTAAACAGCAGCCCGGAACCAGCCCTCGGGCATCACCGTCCGGGCCCAGCCAGATACGGTCTGAGCTGCCACAACGGAAGCCGCGCGCCCTCTGGGAGAGGAAGGCACTGCCCAAGGTGACTAGGGGCGCAGGCCGGGGATCAGAGCCCTGCACGGTGCTCTCGGCAGCCAGCGCCACCTGGGCTCGGCCAACCTCGAACGTAAACTGCACTTTGTTCATTACGCAGCGTTGTAACTGCCCAGGAGGTCCGGCTGCTCAGAGGCAGCATCGGTCCGCAGACGAGGCCCACCAAACGTGGGGTCAGAGAAACCCACTTCAAGGCCCGGCTCTGTGATCAAGGGCAGCCGCTTACCTGCCTGGGCCTCCGCATCCCCATCTGGAAAAAGGGAGAGTAATTCCTGCCTCCCTGGGCCCACAGTCAAGGGAGAAAAGAATCATGGTGCCCTCTGCGCGCCTCGCACCGGGTAGCTTTGTGACAGCCACCTGATTTATGATCCAGGTGATGGATGTGGAAACCAGCCAGCTCGCCCGAGGCCACAGCAGGAGGAAGTGACGCGGCAGGAGCTGCAGGCTGGACCCGCCAGGCACGTGGACCCACCTGACCACCAACCCACTTCGGAGCCCCTCGGAGCCCCTCTGGGCCAGCGGAGGCCGTGGGAGAGTAAATCTGCAGAGGGGGTTGGGTCTCCTCCATCGCGTTGGGAGGGGGCGCGGGGAACCGCTGCACCAGAGCCACCTTCCAACGGGGAGGCAGGTGCGGAGACGAAGTACCTGCAGACTCTGGAGTCAGGGCTCTGGATCCCAGCCGGGGTCCTTCGCCTCCTCAAGCCTCAGTGTCCCATCTGAAAAGTGGGGACGGTCTCCACGGCACAGGGCTGTGAAGAGTCTTCCAAAGGAGAGCTGGCACGCACCTGGCACACGCGAGGCACGCAAAGCAACCGCCGTCATTATTGTGGCAACAATAGACGTGACACACACCAAGGCTTGTTACAGTTTACAGAACGCACGTGAAGAGACACACACATGCTCACACATGCACGAGAACACCTGTACAAGCTCACACTCAGTCTTGTGCCTACACACAAGCACACACACGAACACGCGTGCACACGTGTGCACCACACGCTCTACCGTGCTCACGCACACATGCACACGCTCACACACTGACACGTCACCCGTGAGCCTGTGGTCTGAATCCTGAGTTTCACTTGTCACATGTGCTCCCAGTCGAGCCCCTGGCCGCCCGGAGAAGACGCCCCACAGCCTTGGACCAGCCACGTCACCTGTCCAGGACTCAATCTCCCCACCGATTGAGCAGTGGGAAGAGCAGACCCTCCAGTCCATCTACAGTGTTCCTTTGAGGGTCAGGAAGATAAATGTGAAATATGTCTTTGCTGGGTAAAACCCGAAGTAATTACACAGGGGTCTGGAGACTGGATAACGGCCACGTCACTCACCACTGAGCTCCCTGAGGGCAAGCCACGTCCCGAGACCTCGATACATCCCCCCACCCAACCCTGCGAGGCTCCACCATGACTCTCTGGACAGAGGAGGAAACCGAGGCAAAGGGACTTAAGGGATTTATCATTCATGCAGAGCCAACAAGCAGCTGCTCGGGACTGAACCTGGAGTTGTGGCTCCCGAGGCCCCGCCTGGACCGCTGTGCATCCCCCGGCCTGCAGGCGGGTCCTGCCCCACTCGCGGGTCTGGCCCCCACGGGGTCACTGAGCGCGCCCACAGCACGTGGCAGAAGTACGTAGCAGGGATTCAAGGAATATCTGGTGAGTCCACAAGTGGGAATAATGCTACCTGAGAAATCCTCTGCTCTTAGCTTTGGCCCCGTTACTTCCCTAAACGGGACCCACAACCCCAGAGGGGCTCCGGCTTGTGCCGGCACTCTTGTTCCTGGGCACGTGGAGGTGGTGGGAGCCGCACACAGCTCACCCCCCACTCTGCGAGCGACCAGTGGAGGCCTTCCAGACCACGTTTCCAGAGCAAGTGTCTCCCTTTCTGCATCCTGACACCTCCCCCCACAAAATGCACACTCTGGGCTGAATTGGGTTCCCCCCACCAAATTAGTATGCTAGAATCTAACCTCCAGGACCTCAGAATGTGACTGCATTTGGAGATGGGGCTTTTAAAAAGGTAATTAAGGTAAAATGGGGTCACAAGGGTGGGGCCCTAAACCTATGTGACTAGTGTCCTTATAAGGAGAGGAGATCAGGACACAGACACACCCATGAGGACACAGGGAGAAGGCGGCCGTCTACACACCGAGGAGAGAGGCCTCAGGAGGCACCAGCCCCATGGGCACCTGGATCTCGGATTCCAGCCTCCAGGACTGGGAGACAGTGAATGTCTGTTGGAACTTGGTTAGAGCAGCCGACGAGACTAACACAGGGCGCACGAGGCAAAACCCCCTCCATGGTGCTATTCCGGCCGTAAGGGGACTCCTGCCAGCTGCCCTCCAATGAGCAGCTCAGTCCCCACAGCCCCATGCCAGCCAGCCACCCAGGCCTCGGCCACTGGAAAACCCCAAGTGGCCCGGCAGCCCTATCAGCTCGGGTGGCTCCCACCTGGCCCTCCCGCCCTGCCTGGTGTGCCAGGGACCTAGTGGCCGGGAGGGTGTGGCCCCCTGACCGAGGGCCCTGTGGCAGAGGGGCCTTGAGGGTGTCTGCTGGACCCTGAGCCGTCCTCGTGGCCGGTGCACCCAGCCTGCTTCCCACCTGGCCTTGTCCTTTCTCACCCCTGCCCACGGACCAGGCATTGACAGGACCTGGGAAAGCGACAGGGACACAGACAGAGCTGCTTCCTGGTCTCTTCCCTCAGCTGGAAGCCAATTAGTGTCACCCTAAGGAGAAAGCCAGGCCAAGACTGGGGACCCCCCCGAGGGCCAGCCCATCATCACACCGGCACGGAGCCAGGCACCAGTGTCCCCACTGTACCAATGAGGAAACTGAGGCCTGGAGGGCCCAGCGCCCCTGCTCAAGAGTACACGGCTATCAAGTTGCTCCTGGGGTGCAAACCCAGCGGGCGTGCTTTCCCTGGGGACACGCTGCCCCTGGGGAACCCCCAGACCCTCCCAGCTAGGCTGCCCTCCCCTGGCCCTGCTGCTGGGCTGAGTGCTTCTGTGAGGGTTTTGCTAACGGATGTGTCCCCAGTTCCGTGAGAATGTAGCCACAAGGACAGAACTCGGTCTGTCCTGTTCATGCCATCCCCAGCATGAGAAGCGGTGCCCGGCCCGTGGGAGACGTTCAAATGAATGAATGAATGTGTATGTGGTTGAGCGATTGAATGAATGAATGAATGAATGGGCTGGTTCAGTGGCTCCAGACCCAGCCCCCCACGACCTGCAGCCAAGTCCTGGAGGCTCAGAGCCGGGGTCCTGCAGTCTCGCTCTGTGCTTTTGAATCTTAGCTCCATGGCTGGGTGGCATGACCTCGTATGAGTCTCCTAAGGCCCCAGCAACTCCAGCAGTAAAGTCAGAATAATGACAGAGCTACTGCAGAGGGCTGCCGGGGTGTCAAATGGGCCAGACCCATGTGGGCACAGCGGTACTGGCTGCACCCTCCCCATCTGACTCTCAGCCTTCAACACCAGTCTTCCCTAGGTCCTGCCCCTAACGCACAGACCCAGACGTACCCCCAGATTGTCTGCCCCAGGAGGTCCTCGGTCAGCTCTTCCAGGCCTCTTAGAAGCACCTGACCTGCTCTCTTCATTTGCTTCAAGCTCATCCCTATACCACCCACAGGGTGTTGAGAGCCTGCCCAGATCCTCACATTCTGAGACAGGAGCCTTTGCCAGATGTAACAATTCAGATGAAATCTGACGACACAGAACTTTCCTATCGTGTAAAAGAAGTCCAGGGACAGGCAGTCCAAGGCTCCAAGGAGTCAGCAGGATCCCAGCCTCCTTCCAGCTCACTGATTCACCACCCCCAGGGTGTGGCTCTCATCCTCATAGTCTAAGATGGCTGCAGGAGCTCCAGCTCTCATATCCACATTCCAAGCAGTACGATGGAGAAAGGGAGGAAGGGAGGTATGCCTGCTCCCTTTAAGGACACTTCCTGGAAGGCCGATTCTGCTTAGATCTCCTTGAACAGAACTGAGTCACATACTCATTGATAGGTCACGGCAGTGATGACCTCTAATTTGTTCAAGCTTCCCTGCATGCATGGCAACTTGACTTTTTCTATTTCTCCACTGTTGAACCTGGGCTTGGCCCTGGGACTTGCTTTGTCCAATGGGACACGGGCAAAGATGCAAACAGAGGCTTAAAAAGTGCCTGTGCACCAGCCTTGCTCTCTTGGTGCCGGGAACCCTCTGTCACACAGACAGGCCCAGGCTAGCCTTCTGGGTGGTGAGAGCGCCCACCCAGCCCCTGTACACACGTTGCCCCCGATGCCCTGAGCCCCCGCCCCTGCCTGCCCTGCACGCCCACCCATGCAGCCTCTGCCTCTCGGGCAGCGCATGCCAAGCAGCTCCAGGGTCCCCTAATGCCGCAGAGGCCCAGAGGCAGAGACCCTTCCTGACTCCTCTCTCCCCCGACCCGTTGCCCAGCTCAAGGTCAAGCGTGACAGGTGCACAAAAACCGGGTCAACTCAACGCAAGCTTCTAAGGATGCTTCGAACAACTTAAGAGGAAGACACTTCATCATCATTAACAGTAATAGCAGTTTCTTCCCCCTGTGTGCTGCTCTCCAGTTTATGAAATGTTTCTACGTGCTCTCATGTAGCCCTCAAATTAAGGCAGCTGAGAAACACTGCAGGCGGGCATCGTTCAGCTCTGCAGGCAAAAAGTGTAAGTGTGAACAGCTGCTTGTCCCAAAAGACATGGGCCCACATTTGGTCATTCTGAGGGGTTACCAGCCTAACGTCAGCTGACCTTGGGGACGGGGAGAAGAGACAGCACCACAGGAACCCTGCGGTGGCTCCGTGGGACAGGAAAGGCCCCTGCAGCTCACCCACCTTCCGTGGTTAGGAGTCGGCCTCCTGGGTCTGGACAAGCTGTTTGTCCCAGGGCCTGGCAGCAACCCGCCCCTGGGCCAGGGCCCCTCTGCGTCCCCTTCTCCACCTCAGTTTACCTGGGTATGAAGTGGGATGGTTAGACCAGATCAGGGGCCCCAGGCAGTGTCGGAGGGGAGGAGCCCCATCTAAAGGGCAGGCACTTCTGCGGTCCGGCAGCCGCCCACCGTGAAGGAATATCGGCCGGGTCCGCCGATCCTTCTCAAAAGAAATAGAAATTGAGACCAATTTGTAAAACCTGCAGTGGTGACTGAACGGTGGCCCCCCAAAAGGTACGTCTGCGTCTTAACCCCAGAACCTGTAACCGTGACCATATTTGGAAAAGAGGTCTCAGCAGATGTAATGAAGTTAAGGGTCTTGAGATGAGACCAGCCTGGGAGGCCCTGAATCTGCTGGCAGGTGTCCTTATGAGAGACAGAAGCGAGGGAGGCCACGTGACGATGGTGGCAGGGATTAGAGGGACGAGGCCGCGAGGCCCAGAATGCCTGCAGCCGTCAGCAGCTGCAGCCCAGGACAGCCCTATGTCTCCCAACTTTTATATGTGTGTGGGGGGGGGGGGCTCACTGCTTTTCTTCTATTATTTCCAAAAGACCAAAGCACACACCTCGGCAGCCCCAGGCCCTGGAAGCCCGGGCATCGAGGCCAGGACTCCAAATCACAGTCCCGGAGGGGAGCCCGTCCAGGAAACCGTGCGGCCCCGAGAGGTAACTCAAGCCCGAAGCCGTGGCTGCGGCCTTGTATCCACTTTACGGAGACAATAACTGAGCCCCGTCTGTGGAAACGCTTCGGGGCGGCTAGAAACGGCCCAGCTCCGGAAGCTGTAATGTGCCTCTCCCGCTACGCGGAGGCACTGAAAGGCCCTTGGGTACCTGCCTAAGTGTGATGCAGCTCACTTTCTCACGCCACCTCCCCCCAGGTCCCTCGGCCAGAAACGGCAAGTGTGTGGGCAGCGGGGCCTTAGGCTGCACCGACCTGCCCCGAAGGAGGGGCTGTCACGTGGCCGAGGTACCAAGCTGGTGAAAGGCCACCCTCCTGCCCCTGGCACCGCCGCCCACTGCAAACGCCCGGCCTGAGTTGGTGCCAGAGGCTTTCGGGGCTGTCATGTGCCTGGGCTGCTGGCGGCCAGCCGGTCAAGGGGCCCTGCCCTCCCTCTCCCCTTGGCATACCTCTGATTCGCAGGAATGTGTGTGTGTGTGTTTTTTATTCCTTCAAGGGGAAAAAGCTCTCTCTAGGCAGAATTCTTCCTGGGACCCCGGCTGCCGGCTGGCGGATGGGATCCCGGGCGGGCGGGGCCTCTGCGGGGACCCCACCCCAAGGTGTTCCCACAGCAGGGCCCTCGGAGGCCCCCCTCGTTTGGGAAGGACTTGTGGGCCGAGGTCACAGGGCAGGCTGGAGAGTCAGCCCCGCCCCCGGCTTCAGAGCCCACCTCTGAGACTGGAAGTCAAACGACGACCTCGGGCCAATTCACCCACCCGCCGACCCTCGGGGTGCTCGTTCACCAAATGCAGAAACTGCACCCACGAAACCACGGTCTTTATCATTCACACAGGGACACTTCCGAGTTGTCACTTTTCAGGGGGACAGCTCACTGCGATGCCAGGTGACAGGCGTCAAGCAGGCCTGTGGGGCAGACTGGGAAGTTTGGCAGCCTCTAAATTCAATAAGATAAGGTACGTGAATAAGATAACGCCCTGGCAGGCTTCCCCAAGATGGCGCGTCTGGCTCAGCAAGGTGGGAACAGAGGAGGGACGGCCTCCTGGTAAGGGCACTCCATAAACACAGGCGATCGGCACTCTTATTTTCTCCAAATCGTGGCTACCTGCCCAGCTGCCCCTCGGTCCAGTCTGTGGAGAGCGGCGGGGCTGGTGCCGGCTTCGTCCAGTGTCACCTGGAGGGGAGCGTCCTATGGCCGGGCCTTGCACAGAGCACTTTGCTCTGCTCTGTTTTTTTTTTTCTTTTAATACCACAGTCTCGCAGGGTCTCGCGGCTGGGGATCCCCAAGTTGAATCACCCCCGAAGAGAGCCGAATATGTGAATGTGGACAGAATTGTCCTTTAACACGAGTCCTCGGTGACAAATCCACTCCACTCATCAGCGTGAATGTGAAGAAAATAAATCACTAAGATATGAATGTTGGTATGTGTAATTAACATGTGTTTCTAACTAAAAGTAATGTTTTGAGGTTGGAAACCAGGAAGGGCCCTCAGATCCTGTTTGGGGGCTCTTCTGATGTGAGCCTTTTTGTTTAGGGTGTTTTATCTCTTAACCACAGTTTGGTGCCGACAGAAGGAAATGATGTGTTGGGTCTGTCCTGGCACCGTTGATTCTTGATGGAGACCGTGTTTCCGGCTAGGGAGGCTTCAGTAATCAGGGCCATGGGTTCCAGAGGAGCCGGCAGTCATGAGTGACGCCTGCAGACTTTGCTGTGGTCACCAAGTGGCCCGAGGGACTGCCCAGCCCAGGGCCATAGAAGGCCCCGCTGCGTCACCAAGGGCATCTTCTAGGGAACCTCCCCAAGAGCTCAGAGGCAGCCCCCTCACGCACATGAAAAGTGGGGACAGAGGCCCAGAGGCGCCAGGTTCTGGCCCCAAGTCACCCAGCAAGAGGCAAGGAGAACCAAATGGGAACCCCACGCCTGACACAGGTCCCGCCCTGTCCTGTATAAGGGCCAAGGAAGAGCGAAACAGCGTCTTCCTATAACACCCCTGCTGGGTGTCAGTTTGTCTTTTTACTCCTGATCTGGGCACCCCCCCCCCCCCACCGCCTGGGCCACCACTTTCAAACCCCATTCGCTGAGCACTCACCAGGTGCCGGGCAGGCTCGTGACTTGCACGCCCCTCCGGGAGTGCCACTGTATCTCCTGCTTCCACAAGGAAAAAGCTGGGCACAGAGAGGTTAGGTAACTTGCTTGAGGTCACACAGCCCAGGTCTGGCTACTCCCTTGCCCTTGCTCTCGGCCGCCCCAGCCCACCTCTGCCTATGCGCCCTTGGCTCCTGGCACCACTGCCTTTGGAGTCGTCTTCCCGTGGGACGGGGTGTGTGTGCTGTCCACACCATTTGCGCCATGAGCCTGAGGACGGGGCCCTGCACGCCCCCTCCCACGCATGCGCTCACCCTTTCTCAACAGCAGTGTTCAGAGCCAACTCTGGCCCTGAAACTCACAGAAAAGTGGGAGGTAACAGGAAGATCCGTGGAAAGAGCCCCAGGCATGGTGAGCGCAGGGCTGCAGGTGTGAAGGGCCAGGAGGGCGAGGCAGCAGAGCAGGCTTCCCCAAGACGGAGCGTCTGGCTCAGCAAGGTGGGAACAGAGGAGGGACGGTGATGCCACGTCCAGGGATGTCCTCGGAGCCATGCTGGGGACAGGACAGGGAAAGGAGGCGGAGGCTGTGAAGGACTGTTTAGGATCAAACCAGGAGTTGAGACTTTTCTTAGACTTTCATCCTGTGGAAACATAAAAGGTTTTAAGCCCAGGGTAAGCGATGAAATCCCCCTTTAGAAGTGTCCCTGGCGGCCACGGTGCCCCAAAAGAAGAGGTGGGGATGGGGACCCAAGGCCAGGAGGGGAGGCAGAGCAGGGTGCTGAATGGGGGCGCTCGTCTTGGGAGGTACAGTTGGCAGATGAGCTGGCGTGGTTCACGACCTCGCTCACCGTGACGCGTTTTTTAACGTCTTGCAATGCCTTTGGATTCTGCGAGGAAAGGACATCTCTGGAAGGTTGTTAGAAAATTCAGTGAATGCAAGAAATGAGCATCTAATTACAAGTGTGGTCCGCTAACACCCAGGCTGCCCGATTCTTGGTATGCAAGAAGCCGATTTGGGAGACTTTCAACACGACAAAAGCTGCCCTTTGGCAGGAATTTTCTGCAGAGAGAGAACGTCGAAAACGGTCTACAAGGAAGATAGAGCAATGTCCCAGGCCAGGCCCGGAGGCTGAGCTTTGGAAAAGAGAGCCCCAGCCCCATCGTGGTCCAGGACGCCATGAGCAGAAGTGGGACCACTAGAATTCGATCGTTTGTGCTCTCCCGGGGTGGGTGCTCACAGCCTTGGGCAGACGATGGGGGGTGGAGGGTTCATGGGGCAGCGGGACCGCCAAAAAGGACAATTACGCATTTATGCCAGAGCCCGAGGGAGCTGGGAAGGGCACAGCCAGGGCCCCGGCCCCTGGCATCAGGGGAATTTGCCCCGCCCGCTGCAGGAAGGCAGGTCCACCCAGCCATGGCCCAATGGGTAGGCGGAATCAGCACGCTGGACTGAGCTATCTTGGACCAGAATTTGGAATGCCACACGTAGCAAACGGTTAATGATCAACCGGTCACCCCTCTCCAAAAGACCGAGAACTAATAGGGCCATAAAATGGGTAGACTTTCTGCCCCCAACCAGACTAGACATGACAGCGAGGGAGTGGACACTTCTCGGTCTCCCCTTTCGGTAACGTTGTTCTAGAAGCAGCCCATGGGGCAACCTCCCTGGGGGCAGACCGCTTATCTGGAGAAGATTCCCACGTCCTCAGCTCACACCTCCCCTCGCCGGACGAGGCCCCTCTCCCCTGCGGCACTGCTCGGGGGACAGGTATCCTCTCCCAGGCTGTCATTTGGGGAGACAGCCTGGAGTCGTTTAAACCGAGCGTGTGTCCGTCCCTCAAAGGGAAGCGGCGGGAGTGGGGGGCTTGACAGTTGGGCATCCTCTCGGGCCTCCGGTTCTGCAGCTGACACCTGGGGAAAGGGCTTTCTGCAGAGCTGCTGACCTGTGCCAGTTTATATGCTAATTCCAGAAATGATTCTTCCTACATTAAATAAACGCTGAGGAATGTTCCAAAGGTCTGAACAGATTGTACCATTAACGAACAGGGGAGCTTTGAGCGTGTGAACCCGGCTCAGCACAGACTTGCCTAAATTTAGGCCCACGTGCTCCCTCAGCTGACTCGGCCCCAATGAAACCGCTTCGGCATCTAAGGCATCCAAGTGCCCATCTTGACCTTGAGGTCCCCTTTCAAAGCAACCTTCTGAGAAAGCAAAGCCTGCGAAACAGACCTGGAACAGCCCGCGCCACCAGAGTGATTGACGGACTCCCAGGAAGTCAGAGGCATTCAGGAGGTGCAGGAGAGGGACCCCCGATCTGAGGCGGGGCCGGTCCCCCACTCCCCTCCCCCCTACACACTGGTTTTTGCTCTGTTCTTCCCACCTCCCCAAGGCCTTCCTGCTCCAGAGGCCTTGCACGTTCTCTTCCCCCTGCTCCACTCTCTTGACCAGTTTCCGCGACTCATCCCACTTTCAGGTCTCTTCCTCAGAGAAGCCCACCCTGACTACCAGAGGAGGCGGGTCCGTGGTTATACCCTCAGTGAGAGCTGCCTCTTCCCTCACAGGTGTGATCCTCAGAATTCTAGTGCAATGCTTATGTGTGTAATGATGTGTTCAGTGTCTTTGGCTACCATTCAGTGGTGAGAGAAGGGACCAGGTCTGTCGTGTATCCCCAGGGTCCAGAAGGCTGTTTGCCATAGAAAACAGAGGGAGGGAAAGAGGGAGGGAAAGATGGATGGGTGATTAAATGGATGGACAGGCGGATGGATGGACGGATGTTGGATGGATGGATGGATGGATGGATAATTGAATGGATACGGATGGACAGGTGGATGCACGGACGGTTGGATGGATGACGGATGAATGAGTGGGTGGTCCTCTCCAAGCCTCCAGATCCTCATCTGTGAGAAGGGCATACCACGGGGAAGTGGCAAGGATTGTTTGGTGGCGTGCAATGCCACTCAATCGCCTGGTACACAGGCGATTGAGTGATCGAGCTGAGACTCTGAAGGGACTGACGTTCTCCAGAGAAGCCCGGTCAGAGGTTCCTTTAAACATGGCAGAACCCTGTAAACAGAGCTGCCCTGGTCCCAGCACTACCTCTCGGCTCCTGGTCGGTGCGGAGCCTGACCCTGCCTTTAAGTAAACAAGGAAACGGCCACCCCTCCCAGCTTTGGTTTCAGTCGTTTCTGGTGCCTGGTCAAAGGGATTGTCCTGACATCTCAGAGACGTTCTGGAGCCCAGGGTCATGAGCGGCCCCTGTGGACACTCACCTCCAGACTGCCCAGCTCACAGGCAGCGGATGTCCCAGCCGTCAGGGAGGGCATTAAAAATGTGCATCGACCCCCATCCCTCCTCCGCTCGAACGCGGCAGGGGCTCCCTGTCTGCCTTTCCCACAAAGTCCCTGTGTCAGCCCGTGATCCCTCACACCCCAGAGTACCTCTGCCCCCCATGCAGCCTCCTTGGTGAGCCTGGACGCACCAGGCAAGACCCGCTCAGGGCCTTTGCCTATGCTGCTTCCTCCGGCTCTTCCCCCAGATCTCCACCCTGCCTTCCCACAGGCCTCTGCTGAGATGGCCCTGCCCTGACGCACTGAAAACGGCAGCACCCCTGGCCTGGCCTGAGCCCCCAACACTGTCGGACACACCAGACAGTTCCTCTGCTTCTCTCCGCCCACTCCCCCCCTACGAGAACACCCGCAGAGGCAGGTGCTCCTGTCTGTCCCGTTGCCAGCTGTCCCCGCAGCCCTGGTACCCAGTGGGCACTTGGTGGGTGGATGGATGGATAGACAGATGAGGCGTTATTCATTCACTCATTCACTGAATAATAATCGAACTAATAGGAGTGGTCAGTAAGCGACTTCACACGGATCCACCGGTGATAGGGAAGCGCCTGGTCGCGGGTTGGCATGGGGCTCCTAGGTGGGCGCGCGGAGGGCAGCAGGGTGCCCCTCTCTCCGGAAGTGGGGCGAGGCTGAGACCCAAGAGGTGCACGAGAGGGTGCGTGTCAGCCAGAGGGAATGTGTGCGTGTCCTGGGGCGGCAGTCACAAGCGACCGCAAAGCGGGGGCTCAGAGCAGCAGAAACCAATTGCCTCCCAGTCTGGAGGCCAGAGTCTGAGGTCAAGGTGTGGGCAGGGCCACGCTCCGCCCCCTAGGGGAGGGTCCTTCCTGCTTCTTCCAGCTTCTGTGGGCTTCTGGAGGCTCCAGGCATCCCTGGGCTGTGGCCGTGTCCCTCCAGCCTCTGCTGCTTCTCCACAGGGCTCCTTTCTCTCTGCATTCTCCCCTCTTCTGTCTCTTCTGAGGACGCGTGTGATCCCTTAACTTGGTTACATCTGCAGAGACACTTTTCCAAATAAGGTCACACTCACAGGTTCCTGGGGGGCAGGGGGACTCAGGCACATCTTTCTGGGGTCACTACAAACATCCTGGACAAAAGCCCCAATGGGGGGCTTCCCTGGTGGCACAGTGGTTGAGAGTCCGCCTGCCGATGCAGGGGACACGGGTTCGTGCCCCGGCCCGGGAAGATCCCACATGCCACGGAGCGGCTGGGCCCGTGAGCCATGGCCGCTGAGCCTGCGCGTCCGGAGCCTGTGCTCCACAACGGGAGAGGCCACAACAGTGAGAGGCCCGCGTACCGCAAAAAAAAAAAAAAAAAAGCCCCAATGGGGAAGGTGAGCGTGACCAGGTGTGACCCTCCCACAGGGCTGAGGGGTGGGGACCGCAGGAACCCTGTTCCCTGGATGTGGCCTGATGTGGAAGAGGCCGAGGTGCCCAGAGCAGCATCCGGGCAGGGGCCGCACCTGCCATGTTCACCACAGCATCCCAGGAGGGTGCAGTGCTGTGCGGTGCTTAGCAAACACTTGCGTCAATGGCAGGGGCTTCCTTGAAGTTCCAGCACAAACACAGTGTCCCAGGCCCTGAGGCACCCACTGTGAGGGGCCTGAGGACCCTCCCAAATGAGCTCTTGGCATGGTGCCCGGGGGTCCTCCCCAAGTGCTGTGCCCTGGGCTCCTCCCTGCGTCCCTGGGTCTTGGCTTCCCCGGTATCGGAGATCTGAGGCAGAGGTCCCCAAAGGCCCTTCCTACGTTAAAGTTCTCCTGTTCCGAGAACGTGCGGGGCTTGCCTGTCCGGAAACCCACTCACTTGAGGCACCACCCACCACCCATCAGCTTCACTGAGCAGACAGCTCATCCCCTGGGCATCAGCACCCAGGCCTCCCTGTACCCCCTCCCCAGCCACACGTCCCCTTCTTCCCCTCCGCCTGGACCCGCCCTTTGAACCATCCACGGGGTCCTCCTTCTGCCGCCCAGGGGCTGCGGTCCTTGAAAATCCCATCGCCGCTGGTTGCCGTCCCCCCGTCTTTCTGTGGCCGGGCCCCCCACGGCCAGATGTTGTCGCTGTCCCATTCGTGAGCAAGGGCTGGCCCGGTAGCTGTGGCCTCCGAGTGGCCCCAGGCAGGATGCTGGTGAGAAGGGGGCCTGTGTCCACGGGCGGGGCCGGCAGGAGGCTCAAACAGGCTCAGAGAACCGCCCAGGGGCACCTTCCCACAGAGGCCTCCCTTGGAGGCCAGGCCAGCAGGCCTCAGGGGAACTGGACAGTTTGGTTTGCTTTGTGGATCTAGACGGACTGGACATGCACAGGTCCGCACTGGGTGCACCGAGCCGGGCGGCCTGGAAATGCTTCAAAGGGCCGGGAGCTGGGCCGGGCGGCCAGTTCACACGGCCACGGTCACTCATGCCACCTGCCAGCCGGTGGTCCCCCCAGACCCTGCACACAGAGCGGGGCCTCCGAGCGCCAGCTCCTCGGCCGCGGGGCGCTCCCGCCAGCCAAGCGCCGGCCTCTCTCAACGTCAGATATTAATCACACACTTCCTGATAATGACCAAAGGAGGCGGCTGGGCAGACCGGTCCTGGCAGGGCTCCAGGCCCACCTCCAGCCACAGGAAAGTTGAGGATGGCTAAAGGGACCCTTGGCACGGGACGGCACATTGTCCCCGGGCTGTGGGAAAGTGCTCCGTGCGCAAACGTTTCCTTGAAGCCAGCTTACGAGGAAACATTTGCGATGGCCCCTGGTTAACCACTGCCGGCCGGGCTGAACGGGACACAGATAAATGAAGGCCCCATCCGCGGCCCAGGCTCTGAGAGCCCTTAAGTGGCCCGACGGAGCCTCGCTGCCCCGGAGCAGGTGGTGGTACCTCTTTTGGTTTTCACACGCGTTTCCAGGTTGCCGCCGGGGAAGCCCAGCCCCCCCCACCCCAAGTGCACTGAGGCTCCAGAGGGCTGTGGCTGGCGTCGATGGGCAGTGGCTGCACACGGTGGGGGGCCTTGGGGCCGCCACGCAGGAATGTGGGGGCCTGGCGCAGGTTCTGAACCTGCCAGATGGCCCTGCATCCTGGGACCCAGGCTGGTAGCCAAGGAGGAGCCCTGGGGCTGGGTCCACAGCCCTCCAGGCCTCTGCACAAAGCCATTTGTCAAAGGTGTTTCCCAAACGTCTCTCGAAGGAGCTGCCCTTTGAGAGGCTGGCTTGGGCTCGAGCCAGGCAGAGCCGTCTGGGGCTCTTGGCAAGAGTACCAGCCGTCCTGAGATCCAAAGCCCCTCTCTCGCTTGTCCCCGCTTCTCTGGGCCAGGTGAGCGAGCCACAGGGCACCAGGGGCCAGTGAGGCCAGGGTTGTCTGACCCAGATGACCACACGGGGGTGGGGTCCCCCGGACCCACGCAACCCTCCGTCACACAAGCTCCACGGCGGGGCCCGCTCAAGCGGGAGCTTTCCCAGCACCCACCCCGTGTGGGATCATTAGTATTTGGCAGAGAGGCCCGGAGCGAGGGGGTGTGAAGCCAGAGGGAAGGGAGACCCTGCCGGCTGACGTGGTGTCGGCATCGAGAAGGAAAGACGGCCATACAAGCACGAGGGGCTCCCGTAAAACCAACAAAAAGGGAATTCCTCTCCACGGGGCCCCGTTTCTGAACAAGGAGACTAGGTGCAAACAGAGGCGTGCTTTTCGCCCTGCGGCAGGGGCGCTGGCAGCCTGGTGGTCACACGGCCCACATTTGCCTTCTGGTGGTGGACACCGCACGGCCCAGGGTCCTAGCAGCCCAGCATCCAGGGAAAGACTCTGGGATGTCACTGATTCCGAGAAAGCCTGCATTTCCCACTCCCAGCGTCACCTGTGCCTCCCTCCTAGGACAATTCATCTCTAAAGGCGTCTGATAATTATAATAGTTTCCCAGGTTCGTCCTGTTGGCACTCACCATTAATAATGCCAATAAAACCTATGTTGGACCAAAGTATTCGGGAGAGAGACAAGGTACGCAAGACTCTCCTTGACCATCTCTAGGGGCCAAGACCCAAGCCACACACTCAGTGAGGCTGCTCTGTGCTGAGCACTGGCCCTGGGCCAGGCACTGGGGGCCGTGGCGAGGAGGGGGCTTCCTGCTGGTCTCTGGTCCATCCTCACTGCAGGCCGGCCAGGTGGGCACGATCGTTATCCCATCCTGCAGATGAGGTACGAGGGGTCTGTGCAGCCACCAGGCGGCAGGACGGGACCCGCGGCCATTCCCGAGGACGCTGCTCCTGTGACGATCCCACAGTAACCGTCTCTTCTCTGTCCTCTCCATTTCCTTCAGAGAATCAGGCACTGACGTCAGTGTGGTGGTGACGTCAGCAGACCCATTTTACAGACACAGACACTAAGGCCAAGCAGGGTCAGTAACTCACCAAGACCAAACAGCTACCGAACAGCAAGGTCGGCGTTGGAACCCAAATTGGGCACCAAACTCCAGCCCTGATTCCTGCAGCCCCTCCACGTTGAGTCCCCTTGTGCCCAGCATGCGGCCACTGGAAGTTCTGCTGGGTTCATTCACGTCCCCCCACCCCGGAACCTCAGCACGTGACCTTATTTGAAAACAGGGCCTTGGCAGATGTAACTAAGATGAGGTCACCTGGGTTAGGGTGGGCCCTAAAGCCAATGAGTAGCATCCTTATCAGAGGAGAGAACGCAGACAGAGGGACAGCCCCGTGAAGACAAGGCGGAGGTTGGAGGGATGCGGCCACAAGCCAAGGATTGCCGGTGGGGCCCCCGAAGCTAGAGAGGGGAGGAAGCACCCTCAGCGCCTTCAGAGGGAGAGTGGCCACGGCAACGCCTTGATCTGGGACTCCTGGCCTCCAGGCTGTGAGAGGAGAGACCTCTGTTGTTTAAAGCCACCAAGTTGTGGTGCTTTGCTCCAGCCTCCCAGGAAGGTAGTACTTCACCCCAGCGCCCTGTGTTCTGGGAGGAGGAGTCGTGCAGGTCAGCTTCCGCGCTGCCATGTGACCTTTCTCTTCCTGCCACATTACCAGTTGACTGGGGATGTGGGTGAGCTTGGTTCTGGAAAAAGAGAAACAGGTGCCAGGACTCTCCCCCAAGGAGCACGGGTCCCAGGCCACGAAGGACGGCCGATCCTCCCGCCAGGACCCAGGAGGGGCCCTTCTCCAGCCTGGATGGCCTCACCCCCACCCGCAGCCCCCCTCCCCCACTGCGGTCCACCCGACAGACAGGGGCAGAGCTCCGTCCTGCACACCTTCGCGGCCACGTGGTCAAGCAGTCACTGCCCTTTAGTTATGCGGCAGAATTACATACCCGGCGGAAAGCGAGACCATCCGGTCCCAAGCGCCCCCAAACACGTTCCTTGTGTCTCAAAACAGTGCTAAAGCCATCTGATCAGGGTGAGAGCGTTCCCAGAGCGGGGTCCCCCAGCCCTGCGAAACCCTCCTCGAGGCCCCAGTGCCGGCCGGTCTCCTGCCCCTGCCAGCGCGGGTCGGGCTCTGGAAAGGACTCGGCCCGTTTCCCTCAAGCCCCTCACCCCACGACACCTCTGGACACCTCTGACAATAACAATATCCCCCTCCTTCTGAGCTAAAACCGGTCTCACTGGGGTGACCTCTAACCCTGGACAATCCCCAACATAAGCGGCCAACACTTCGGTTCCCGGAAGCAGCCAGACAGGCACGCACAGGGCCTGGGGTGTTGATGCTGGGGGGAGGTGTTCTGGAATGTTCTCAGCCCCAGTTCCCTCCTCTATAAGACAGAAATGAGAACGCATGAGCCTCTGGGGGCAAAGAGAGACGCCCTTCGCAGGCACTGTCTGCCCTGATGCGGGCCGAGCCCCCAGAGGTTTATTTAACCCTTTTTCCAAGAATGTGAGCGCGGGTCCCTTTCACTCCCCTCCTTGTTGATTCCCTGGAGCACAGATGGTGAGCCGGAACCTCTTCCAGCCTCTGGGGTGGGAGGTTGCTGGCCCTGGACAGAGAAGAGTTGGGATCTGTCCCCTTGTTTCCTCGTGGCCCATCGTCCTAGCTACATCCTGGTACCCCCCAGGCACCACTGAGCCACGCCTCCAGGGCCTGGGCCCACCTCGCGGAGCCCCATCTTTTGCTCCAGGGGGCAGGAACAGGAGTTGAGCCAGAGACAGTCAGCCCCTAGGGGTCTCTGGGCCCAGAGCAGACAGACTTGAGTCCCTCTGCCAACCAGGTGCGACTCGGCCCCGGTCCAGGTGACAACAAGTGAGAGGCAGCGCAGGTCCCACATCTGAGCACAGGACGCACAGCCCTGGCAGGTGACCAGGGACCTCTCCCCACCTGACCCCGCCTGACCCCACCCGGACCAAGCGGCCACACCTCCCACAGTGGGGGACCTGGGCAGGACAACGGGGTGCAAGGAGGGGGCTTCATCCTCTCACCTCACCTTGCCCCCCTGCACCCAGCCCCGCAGCTGCTCAGAAGTGGGATGGGGCGGCCCTGGGGGTGGGGCACGGGGTCAGGCCGCCATGCATGCATTCATTCAGTCAATAGATGCTTACAGAGCACCCACCACGTGCCTAGCAGTATTCTGGGCACCGGGGACTTAGCAGAGGATACAGTGAAGTCCTCGCCCTCGTGGAGTCTACATTCCGGTAAGAAAGGCAAACAACAGACAGATACCACACTCAAGGCATGTGGGGAGGGGTCACACCGAAGAGACCTGGGGAGGCGGGGGAGGGGGAGCCCACCCGAGACCCAGGTTCCTGGGAAATATGGCCGCACGAAGCGAGCACCCACAGAAATGTGGGGTCTTTCCAGCCACGACGGAGGGGCCCTCACTGCCCGCCCCCAGCACCCAGACTCCCCCTGCGGGCAGCTGAGGCGGACACCTCCGGTGCCCCTGCGGGGGAGACGGGGCTCCACGGTGCCACCGCAGCGGCCGGCAGGCGGACCCGGCACCGGGGTCACTCCAGACCCACCCAGAGGGGTTCCTGCGGCCAGAGAGGCCTGGGCCACCACCCTGCCCGCCAGACGGCGCCGCCCGCCAAGTGTGGTCACGCCATCCCCCCACTTTCAGGCCAGGTTGCCCTCCGTCGCATAGCCTGCAATTCAGCAGGTGCTTACTGTCGGCCCAGACACATCACTGCCACCGCTCCGGTCCCCTGGCGTCCCTCAGACCAGCTAAAGCAGTGACAAGTGAGCCCTAAAGGAGGCAGTGCCCGCCAGACGACGTTCCCGGCACGGGCCTGGGAGCCAGGAAGGCTGCGGGAGGAGGAGACCCTTTGCGGAGAAGGAAGGGGGAAAAGTTCCAGACTGGGGCACCTGGCCCTGGGCTGAGCGGGGCGGCGCTGGAGTTGGGGTGGGGCTGGGGGTGGTCTAGGCCAGGCCTCCGGGGACCCCCGTCGCTGGAGCTCTGCTGCCCTCTGCTGGCCAGCTCTGGTACTGCGTACATTCCGGGGAGCGTCTCCGGGCGTGTCCTACCTGGCCCTCTACCAGGCCCTGCCTCTGGATGCCCAGGGCCTCTGTCTCCAGCCCTCACCTGTATGCAAGTCACCTGTGGGACCCCCAGTCCAATGCCAGCAGGGGCAGAGGAAGAACCTGCATTTCCTGTCATCTGAGTGTCTGGTGGATTGACAAGGTGCGTGCTCCAGGCTTACAGGCAGCCCTTCCGTCCTATCTCGCACACCAGGCAACTAAGGCCAGAGGAGAGAAAGGGCCCCGTCACAGAGCAGGGTCCTACTGGGCTGGGGTCAAGCCCTGGCCTGTGTGACCTCCAAGCCAGATGGTCACCTGTGCTCTGCTGTGGGTCAGCAAATCTCCCAGTCAGTCAGTGGGCCTCCTGGGAGGTCCCCTAGACCCCTGTGGCTTATGGGGCCACACTAGGACAGCTGGTAGCCCACGGGTGGCTGGCACGCCCACCTCCATCGTGCAGCCGCAGGCCTGACACGTGGACCCACGCCAGGGCAGGCTCTTTGGATTGTTCCCGTGGTACCTGGACCCCGAAAGTCACAACGTGCATCTGCTTCCCGGCTCACCCAGGCTCACCCTTGGGGCCAGACCCAGGCTGCTTGGGCCTAATGTGTCCCAGAAGTTGCTTTGGGTCACCTCCCTAAGAACAGCGGGAAACAGGACAGAGCATCACCTGTTTTGCTTTTTTTTTCCCTTGAGCACTGGCCCCACTGGACGGGTCTGGGCCACCTGGAGCCTGTGCTCTGAGGTCTCAAGGAGCTCAGCAAAACAGAGAAGCTGCAGCCGCTTCGCATTGTCAGGGGCTGCGTGAGTGCCCTGGGGCGGCCGTGACGAGGTACCACGAACGGCGCTTTGGGCGCTCCTCCCAAAGGCTCTAGGGGAGGGTCCTTCCTCCAGGGGCTCCAGGCTTCCCTGTGCTTGTGGCCACACCCCTCCAGCCTTGCTTCCGTGGCCACGTGGCCTCTCCTCCGTGTGTCTCTGCGTCCTCTCCTCTTCTTGTATAGACATCTCATCCTGTTCAGGGTCCACCTTCAATCCAGGGTGGCTTCATCTCAAGATCCTTAACACGATCACATCCGCAAAGGCTATTTCCGTATAAGCGCACAATCACATCTGCAAAGGCTATTTCCATATAAGCGCACCTTCCCAGGTACCAGGGGTAAGGACTCAGACATATATTTTGGGAGGGGTCACCACTGACTTCCCTACAGCGGTGCCAGGGAAGGGAACACCTCCAGTGGCTCCTAGAGTCCTGCCCCTAGCCAGCAGCAAGAGCATCCCCTAGGAACTGGTTAGAAATGCAAATTCCCAGGCCCATCTCCCCAGGCCTGCTGAATCAGAAACTCCAGGGTGGAGCCCAGCAAGCTGTGTTCCGTAAGCCCTCCAGGCGTCCTGAGATGTGCTCAAGTTTGGAGACCACCTAAATGATTCCAGAAAACATCCCTTCCTGCCTCACTAACCCATACGCACAAGAGCCCTGCTTGGGGCTGCACTGGGTGCCACGTTTACTGGGACTCATCTTACTTACTAGGATTGAGGAGACATGAGACATGTCGTTCCCAGGCCCACACCCACCTGTGACTTAGGGGTGGGGTCAGTGGTGGAACAGAGAAAAAGGGCAGTAGGAACTGGGGAGGGGGTTCATTCCTGCGGGGGGACCAGAGAGGCCTCCTGGCAGAGGGGGCTGGGCCAGCCCCCCACCAGCCACGGCCGACATCAGAACTGAGCTTTCACCATCCTAATTCAGCGGCCACGGGGAAGAATCCTGCCACAGTTCCACCTGTGAGCGTGCATGGGAAAACTCAAACCTGAGGGCTTCCCTGGTGGCGCCGTGGTTAAGAATCCGCCTGCCAACGCAGGGGACACGGGTTCAAGCCCTGGTCCGGGAAGATCCCACATGCCGCGGAGCAGCTAAGCCCGTGCGCGACAACTACTGAGCCTGCGCTCTAGAGCTCGCGAGCCACAACTACTGAGCCCACACGCCACATCTACTGAAGCCTGCGCGCCTAGAGCCTGTGCTCCGCGACAAGAGAAGCCACCGCAATGAGAAGCCCGTGCACCGCAATGAAGAGAAGCCCCCGCTCACCACAACTGGAGAAAGCCCGCATGCAGCAACAAAGACAAATAAATAAATTTATTTTTTGAAAAAAATCAAACCCCATTGTGTCATTCCCTTCTATATGAACACAGGCCACAAGCCAGGGTGACGGTAGGACCACCGGCCTGTCATCAGCAGAAATCACAGGCACATTTCTCACTGTGGCCACTTTCGCCCATGTCTCGAAACAGGCTGCTGCTCTGTCGCACATGTGGGTCTGTTGCTGTTTTGCTGACAACTTTTCAATATCGTTTCCTCGCACCCCGTGTTTTTTAGGTTATGTTTTTGGCAGGTGCCCGAGGGCCACTGGCATCACGAGGGCTATAGGCTTTAACCCTCTGTCCAATCTAGAACTTTCTAGTTCATTTTAAAGCAGTTTGCCCCTACTTTTTCCACAATCAGGACATAGTATGGAGGGAAAGGTGGGCATTCAGTCCTTTCTTTAAACATCTCTCACGTTCCCGCCATCCAGAGGAAAGACCCAGCAGCCGGAGAATTTCTGGGTTTGCCTCTGTGCAGACACACCAGCGGGGGATGCTACCCGTGATGTTTCCACCTGCACCCAAGAGGCGTGACATCCCAAGGTCAGAGCCCTTTGGACGTAAAAAGTACTGACAAAGGAGAGGGATAAAAACCAGCTCCCTGATTCTTAAGCCCCCTTGTCCACTTGAGACTAGGAAGCGCCCAGAGGGGGAGTAGGTAGGATTTGCACCGCTGTGCTGCACCCCTTCCCCACGCCTGACAACACCACACCTGTACTGAGCTCAGGGTCCCCTGGAGGGCTGTACCCCACAACTGGGGACCATGCACTGAGGCCAAAGCAGCAGGGCAGCACCCGCAGACTCCAGTCAGCGGGGCCAGGACCACCTGAGGCTTCCCAGGGCCAGGTGTGGGTGATGCGGGAAGGGGAGAGGATGCTGGGATGGAGCCGTTTGAAGACCTGCCCAAAGGGACCCCTGGGAGAACAAGGGTCTCCAGCGGCGAGTGTCACCCCCGGGGACGGGCATGGCACCTGTCACAAGAGGCACTGGACGGGTAGGAGGGACCCAGCAGAGCCCCAAGGAGTCAGCTCTGAACTTGTGGCACCTTCATCCACCCGGGAACCCGTGCCCTTCACCTGGAGCCTCCTCTCCCCTGAGCCCACTGCAGGGCGGGGCCTCCGTCCGCAAATCAGGGAGGAAGAGCCTGGGCGGGAGAAAGCAGTGACCATGTACCGGAGCTCCGGCAGGGACCGTGGGATGTGTCCGGTGGAGCTGGGAGCACCCCAGTCTCCTCCCTCCCCCTTCCCCCTGCTGCACCCTTCTCCAGGCAATGTTGTGGGGCAGGAGAAAGGAGGGCACGCGAGCCTGTGCTCGTCCACATCCTTGGACACAAAGTCCTTCGTGCCTCCTTCCCTTGAATGGTGGGCCACCTGTATGGACTTCGGAAACTGACTATCAGAGCCAGAGTTTTACTTTCTTTTTGGTCGTTTTTCTGGTTGGTTGTTTGGTTGGTTGGTTTTGTCTTTTTCTTTTTTCTTTCTCTTTTCTTTTTTTTTTTTCTTTTGGCCGTACCATGCGGCACGCGGGATCTTCCCTGACCAGGGATCAAACCCATGCCCCCTGCAGTGGGAGCGCGGAGGCTGAACCACCGGACTGCCAGGGAAGTCCTATTTCTTTTTGTTTTACGTTAAGAACCTGTGAAATTTTGGAGAGGCTAAATTGACTGTGTGTCCTGGGTGTGCCTCACGACCCCGTCTGTGTCCAAGGCTGGACCCTTTCTTTCTCCTAAGTGAGAAAGGGAGCTCGTGAAAGCTCACAGGTGGGGCGGGTGAAACTCCCAGACAGAGGGAGCCTACTGGCCTCAGTGACCCAGCCCAGGGGCCTGGACACTGTCCCCAGGTGGAGGAGGTGGGGCTGACGGGGCCGCTGAGAATGCTCCTAAACGTCCAAGTACAGGTGATACACTAGGTATCGCCGGGTACCCGGCACTGGGATCCCCAACGGAAGGTTCAGCCCTGCCAGGTGGGGCCCACCCAGAGCCCCTCCCTGCCTCGGCCACTTCCAAGCTCAGGGTGACAAGGTGCTCTCCCAGTGGCCCGTTGACAGCTGAGGACATGAGTACAGAGAAGCCAGTGGTCCACTGAGACCCACTGTCATTGCGGTCGAGCCAAGGGCTGGAAACCCAGGAGCCAACGCATGAGAAATTCATGGCCACAGCCGTGAGGACAGCAGGCTGAGAGAGCACCTGGCCCCCGAGACAGCCCAGGGCTCATACTCGGCCTTGCCACCTGTGGGCTTGGGCCCCTGAATCTCTTGTGCCTCAGTTTCCCCACTTGCAAGACAAGGACAATGACCCCCACCTACAAAGAGCTCAGAAGTGCTATTTGCACGTGTCTGAAGTGCAAATACTGCGCCTGAGCCAGCACAAGGGCTTCCTAGACGTCATTTCTCCAGCCGCCTACCCATCTCCTTTTCCAGTGAGGGAACCAGTGCCCAGGAAGGCCAGCCATGCATCCCGGCGTGCAGAAGGCGGGGTGCAGACCCAGGCCTAGATTCCGGGTGCCCTGGGCTACTTTGGATAGTGGCTAAGACAGGAGAAAGTCACAAGGAGCCCAGCCTGCATCCCGAAGGTCACCTCATCATGCGTGCCACCTCCCACCTCCTGTGGTGACACACGGAGCCCACCAGGGCCTCGGTGACCCTGCCAGTCCTGCAAGTTACACCTGGCGCTGCAGCACTTGCTCTGTGAATTCTCCCACTGATGCACAGGGGCATGGAAA
Organism: Globicephala melas; assembly: GCF_963455315.2. NCBI lineage: Eukaryota > Metazoa > Chordata > Mammalia > Artiodactyla > Delphinidae > Globicephala > Globicephala melas. Next base: position 4,302,314 of record NC_083321.1, read on the forward strand.
GAGAGAGAAGCCTGGGCCAGGAGAGGAGGCAACGCCATCACCAGCTGTGTGGCCATGAGCAAGTTACCCAACCTCTCTGTTGCCTCAGTTTCCCCAGCTGTCAGGGGCGCCGCAGCTGGGGACTTCTCAGGATTAAACTAGCCAGTGTAAAGTGCTCAGAAAAGCACCTGCAGAGAGCAAGCACTCAAACCGTGGTTTTTATTGTGACTAATTATCACTGTAACTGTTATTCTCCTGAGGGTTCCCTTAAGGGAAATAAAATGCTGACGCCTTCTGTGTGCGCTGCTTCACAGACTTGAAAGGAGGTGTTTTCACATCCTTACCTCGTGGGGCCCCCACGGTGAGCCCTGAAACACGCAGATGACAAAACCAAGGCTAGGGAGGCTGCTGTGGGTAGGGGCTCATTTCCCTTTTCCCAGAGGCCGCCAGGAAGCTTGGAGCTGGCCTGCAGCAGCAGAAGGTCCTCAGGTGTGTTTGCAGTCCCTTCTCTTCCTCCCGGCCCCGCCTCTTCTGTTTTCAGCCCTTTCGCTTCTCTCTCCCACTTCTCTCGTTGGCTGCCGGCTTGAGTGTGGCTGCCCACGTTTCCTGCTGCTCCGTTTGCGTTCTGGTATATAGTGGCCCCCAGGACATATTTGTAGAGCAAATGCTAGTGTTTGACACGGGACTCCTCGTGTTCTCTCCCGCATTAGATGGTGTGAATAGCTGCGGATTCTTTCACGCACAGATGTTGGCTACGAGCCAGCTACACGCTAAGCACCGCAGGCCCTGGGGACAGAGGAGGGAGTGGAAACACCCCACTGTGGGCAGGGGGAGTGCAGGGGGGCAGCGTGAGAACACAGGACTGTGGGCCTGGGAGCGGGTGGCTGGACCCCCATCTCTCCCCACTTCCAGCCCGGGGGCCCTTGGTGCCGTCCCAGCCCACTCCACCCAGCCCACCCGAGACTGGGAGGGGCCCTCAGGGTCCAGCCGGCTCTCCACGGCCAGTCATGCAGTTAGGGCACAGACCCGGAGCCAAGGATGGGCGGCACCGTCTGCCTGGACCCTGCTGACCAACACGTGTGTCCTGTTGAGCTGACATCTTTCCCTGAATCCTCTGCCCAGAGCGGACAGTTTGGGCAATTCTGACCCCCCAGAAAGGAGTCCTTTCATAGCTCCCTCCGAAAACGTCGCTTTTTAAAAATTTACCAACAGCAGCTACATGTGCTCGTTCCATACGTGCTAAAAGAAAGCAAACAAGGGAAGGGGTGGGAAGTTCTCTACCTGTGGTCTCTGGACCGGCAGCAGCATCACCTGGGAACTCTTAGGGATGCAGGTTCCAGGCCCCCGGATGCTGTGTGGTTGGGGCCCAGGACTGGTGTTAACAAGCCCTCCTCCAGGGCGTTCGGAGGCTCCCGCAGGTCAGAGCCAATGGCAGAGGCTCCTGCCCGACGCTCAGCCCTCAGCCGGCAACAGGCTTCAACAGTGGGTGCGGCTGTGGCCTCAGCCGTGGATTCTGGCGCCAGCAGCTCCCGCATCCCCACACGTCTTCCTGCCCGTTAACTGCGATGAAACAGCAAAGGCCAGGCGGGTCTGGCTCACCTGGCGACAGGTGTGGCAGGGACCAGGCACGGATTAGCCAACTGCTGTTGGACCCGGGGCAGCAGCCGGGCCGCCCAGGTCCCGCAGGTGTGGGCCGGCCGCCCCGGGGCGGCTCCGATCGTATTTCCCAGGAGAATAGCTCGGCCGAACGCGTTCAGAGGGCGGGGGGACGCGGCATCTGCCGGCCGCTTTGATGTGAGGGGCGTCGTGAGCCCCACGCCCCCTTCTTTGGTTCTTAAGAGTGGTACAGCGCACCTGCCTTCCACCTTTTCGTTTTAAGCGAGGAATTGTTCTCACGTTTTAATCAGAACCACCAGTTATCAGCAAGGCACGAAACCAAACCCTGGCTGTTTTGGTGAAAGACAAGATTCGGAGGAGACCACGTGAAAGCCCCACACCCGCCTGTTGGGACTCCGCTCCAAGGTTCCACCGACAGATCGGGCCCCGGGCCTGGACCCTGCCCGGCTGCCAGGGCTGGGGGGCAGCACGTGGGAGGGGGCCCGGGAAGGGACCTCAGTGGCCTCTGTTGCTCCCACGAGGAACCTGGGCCTGCGGGGCCGGCGGAAACCCCACACACAGATGCTGCTGGCCGACTCTAGGGCGCACAGAACCCCCCAGCCTGCCCCACGCCCCCGCTGCTGCCCACTGCCCTCGTCCAGGGGGCCACGCCTGTCCCCCACTCAAAGCCAAGGCCACAGCCACTCCCTGTCGCACCCCTGCGTCCCTGGATCTTCCCCACAGTCCACACAATTCCTCCCACGTACATAACCAACGTTGTCTTGACCCCCCTGCCTTCCAACCATCGCTCTCATGTCTCTGCTCCCTTGGCAACAAAATTCCCAGGGGGAGCTGCCCCTACCCTGTGTCTTCAACTCCCCTCCTCTTGTGCTCTTCCGTTATTACATTTTAATATATTACATTTTGGTATGTACAAAAGAATATACGGTAAGTCCCCTACATACGAGCGAGTTCCGTTACGAGAGCGCGTTCGTAAGTCCAATTTGTTCATTAAGTCGCACGAAGTGAGCCCAGGTACCCAACTAACACAGTCGGCTGTACACCGCTGCTTGTACACTTGCTTCTGGACATCCTGGCTTGAAATAAAAATACTGCACTACTGTACTCCATACACTAAAGGACACAAAAGCACAGCCACTCGTAGAGGATGCATGCACGCGACTACGTACACCAGACACATGAACTAACTTACGTGACCGGACGTGTGAACACACATTCGCATCTCTGAAAGTTCGCCACTTGAAGGTTCATTAGTAGGGGACTTCCTGTATGTAAACGTGTGTACATTATAGAGTTTAATTACACGCCCGTGTCACCCAGACGGCCCTTCTCACGCTGCCCCGTCTCCGCAGCGCTGACCCCTCTGCTGGATTACAGGCTGCCCCTGTGTTTCACTTTTAAGTAATCCTACTGCCATTGTGTACATGCCGACACTGTAGGGTTTAACTGAATTTTATAAATAATATGGTGCCACACAGAGTCTTCGGAACTTGCTTTGTTCACTCGACATTGTGTTTCTAAGACTTGGCCACGTAGTCGTTTGTGGCTGGAGATCGTCCATGTTCACTGCCGCACCACATCCCACTGCACGAATAAACCTCAGCGTCACGTGCATTCTGTGGGGGACATCTGGGCTGTGTCCATCTCTCTGCAGGGCTCGCTTTGCTCTTTTGGACATTTTACCACCGGGCACACGCGGGCAGGGGCTTCTCTTGAGGGTGTACCTTGCAGGAGAATAAGGTATGTCATATTCAACTACAATAAATAAGCCAACTTGTCTTCCAGACAGATTGAGTCCATTTAAATTTCCTCCAAGTATATATAAAAGTGCTAATCACTCAGTTGGTTAGACTTCTTCAATTCCTACCTTGTAGTGACAGTGAAGTTATTGCCATGAGGTTTTACTCTGCGTGTCACTCATTACTGTGAGATCGAGCATCTTTTCACATACTTGCTGGACTTGGGAGTTTGCTTTTCTGTGGAAGCCAGTTCAAGCCCATTTTTTTTCACTGGTTCATCTTTTCCTTGCTAATTTGTAGGCGCTCTAACACGTGGTCTAGATACAAGTCCTTCATCAGTTATATCTGTTACCAGTATCTTCTCCCAGGTTGTGTCTTGCCTACCTTATGGCATCTTTTCTTTTTCTTTTATTTATTTGCCTGCGTCAGGTCTTAGTTGCGGCACGCGGTTTTAGTTGCGGCATGCGGGATCTTAGCGGCTTCTCTCTGGTGTGGGCAGCCCTAGGCCCAAGGTCCAGGCCACGGGCACCCACACCACCCCGCCCCACCGGTGCCCCTGTGCTGCCCCACAGCCCTGCCCTCCCGCTCCAGCCATGCTCCCAGGTGGGTGCCAACCCCTTCCCCCTCCCCCCCGGGCCTGCCCCCCCAACCAGGCCGGCTGTCTCCAACCTACTTCCTGCCAACACCCAGCCCAGGACTCCGCAGTCCCTGAAGACACAGGCCCTGCCTCACCCCCTAACCCAGGCCCCAGGGCTCCTCCAGCCACAGCCGCCTCCCAGCCTGCTTCCTTCTGTCTTCATCAGGGCAGACACAGCAGCTCCCGGTGTCCTCGACTCCTGCCACTGTGCTGGGCAATCCCAGGGTCCTACAGGGCTGAGCCCCCTGCACCTGGCACTCAGCCAGAGTGCTGGGGGGTGACCAGAGACGCTGCAGCGCAGGAAGCAGCAGGAGACCTCACCAGGGCCGCAAGGGTGTAGTGACAAATGCGAGCACGTGTTCTCTGTCACACGCGTCTTTGGTGTGGCCGTGACATCCTCCTGAGCTCCACAGAGCGCCTGGCTGGGGACAGAGGACACCGGCAGCACTGCAAAGCGGGTGACCCCACCAGCCCTGCCCCCCTTAACGAGCAGCCAGGCCCCAGCTCGGCCTTGAACTCGGCCCTACTTCTCATTCAGACAAAGGCTCCGAGGCGGACATCACTTGACACGGGGAACCGACGCAGGGACAGGTGCCCCAGCTTGTGTCCAGAAGGCACCGGCACGGCAGGCACCAGCAGCGGCTTCAGTCGTGCCCCCCACCCCCCGAGGGCAGAGTCCGCGTCTCCCAGGGCCCAGCGTGGGCTGTCCGGAAGGGCCTCTTTGCACACAAGACACGGAACGTGGACCCTCTGAGGTGGACCTTCAGCTGGGGCCGGCACAAGGGCAGGGCAGAGGGCACACCGCCCACAAGAACCAGGCTCACTCTGGGTGGACAAGCTTGCAGCCCAGTGAGGCCGGGCTCCCAGCCTCGGATCACAGGCGGGTCACAGAGGAAGCAGGCCTGCAGGGGGACTGGGAAAAGCAAGGAGCTGTCCCCTGGGGATCACGAGTCAGGTCAACTGAACTGAATCCACCACTAGATGGCGCTCAGATCTGGGGGGGGGGGTGGACATACAGCCAGAAGGAACAGCAGCTGACCAGACAGGCCTCACCCTCGTCCCCAGAAGAGCAGGGCCTTGCTGAGGCAAGCTGGGTATCGACTTCTAAACCATGTTCCACGAGAGCCTCCCCACCCAAAATCAGCCTTCCAGGAAGGCAGCCTGCACAGGGGGGCAGGTCTGGGAGAGTCCTGTCTACCTCCACAAAGGTCCCCAAAACCTGAGGAATGCCCACAATTTCAGAAAAACTCCGGGATCAGCAACCCAATGTGCTTGGACACACAAAACGTTACCAGCCGTTAGAAAACCTCAAGCAGTTGGATTTCGTGACATTTTAGAAGTGCCGTTTTTCAGTTAAGCTTTCCTCTCATCCCATTTCCCAGATAAGCTGGGGAAGATTGGGATGACTTCCTGCAGTGGAGTCGGCATCTGTAGCCTGATTTCCCCTTCGGTGCCCACAGCAGACATCACTAATAGATCCCAGCACCACTTCCCATGAAGATTCCAATCCTTCTCAACAGAACCGCCAGGAGCTACCACCAACCACTCGAGCTGGCCCTTGAAATGAGAAACCCACTTATCAACCTGGATCGATGGCAGACCAAGTGGCAATGTGGCCTGCCACGCACTGCTCACTTCCCCCTCCTCCCCACCCCAGCCCCCTCTGTCACACACCCTGAGGACACACAAAGTAGGGCCACCGCTGACTTATACATGTCTTTATGCAAATTAGAAAAAGGTGTCCCCCTCCTGGGGTAGACAGTCAATGCCAGGACACACCCTTGCAGCCAGGTACCCTTGTGCAGTGCACAACCTACACAACCATACCCGGGGTAGTGTTACGCCCCGACAGTTGTTTTCTTCTTTTCTGTAATGCAAGTACCTGTCTTAAGCTTTGATTGCAGAGGCGTCCACTTCAAACACGGCTATCTCAAATAAATACACTGGCAGCCGCTCGATGAGATAAAGAGCCAGGCCACCTTCCTCCACTGAGGCTCATTTATTTTAGAAATCTTGGTTGAGTTTGATAACTGACCATTTGGACCACTTTATTTTTTTCTTCCTTGGCTTTAAATTCCTGCTCTTATGTTTTAAATTCACCAATAAAGAGTGAGGCCCTGAAACCCTCGACCCCAACAAAAGCATAACCCCAGGCCCACACTCTCTCTCTCTCTACCCGAGACCTCGCTGTGTGGCCCCAGGTGTACTATGTAATTTCCAGGTCTCGTAAGTAATAAACCTTTATTTTTTCAAAGTTTCCTGACGGTGGTTGCTAACACAGTATGAACCACAAGGGCTGGTCCAACCACAGCACTGGCTCCTGACAGGCTGAGACCGGGTGGCCCCGTTCCAGAGAAGCACAGTCGTGTCGGAATAAGGATGACCACCTCCTTCTTTGCAAGACTTATTGATGAAGATGATTGGCATTCTCACTCATAAAGAAACGCACCCAATCACACTCACACGAGCCATAAAATAATAAAACACAGTCCAGATTCTTATCATGTAAAACCAGGATCCCAAGCTTAACGCCCTGGAAAGCTGCCGGTTGGCCTGTGCAGGCCCCACGTGGGCCTCTGGTCCCTGAAGGCCACCAGCAGTGAAGGCACCACGGAAATCCCAGGGCCCAGGGGGAGGGCCACTGCATCTCCCTCCCAGTCACCCTCTTTCAATATTTAGAAAAATAAGTCTCAGGGAAGCAGCTTATAAAAAGAAGGTGGCACGGAGAGCGCCTGAGGGGCCGCGGAGGAGGTCCAGCTCGGCTGCAAACCAGGGCCTGTGTGTGTCCCAGCGTCGGCACGCACGGTGGCTCTGCCCAAGGGAGCAGCCTCTCCAGTAGGCCGCGGCCGCCTCCTCCCCCGGCCAGCGCCCATCCCGAGGCCGCATCACCTGCCGCCGCCCCAGCCAGGAAGGCGTCTGGATGTCACCTGCACAGCTGCAGGTGCGGGTGGTGGCTCAGCTTCTCTGCCAGCTCTTCCTCCGTGGGCTCCTGCAGGACATCCCTGCGGAATCGGGGACAGGATGGCTGGGGAGCCCCGGGCACCTCCAGAGGAGCAGGGGAGCAGAGCTGATGCAGCAGCCCCGTCAGTGCTCGGGACGAGGGGCCCCTCGGGACCACCCCCCGGGGACTCAGGTCCACCTCTGGGATGTTTACGTGGCGTCCCTCAAAGCCCGGGAGGACACCTCTCCGCGTGGCCATAACAACACAGCAAACGCTCAGAGACGCCAGTGTGACCACCCGGGGCTGACTCTGGGACGGCTGTCACTTCTCTGCACCAGCAGAGCGACAATCTCCAGGTTACCATGGAGAAGAGAAGGGCGAGGCTTCCTCGGGCCACCTGTCTACACCCACCAACAGAATCACCTGGAGACCACCGGAACCTGAGGGTGCTTCCCGAAAGATGCTCACCGGAGAGCAGGACAGAGGCCCGGCCCCGCAGCAGGAGCAGAGGCAGACCCCGGGCTCGTGGGGACCAACCGCCCGCCCACTGCCTCCGCCCTCCACGCACCTGAACAGGAGCTCCACGGTCACCTCAGAGGTGGCCCCTAGGTCCCCTGTGAGGGACTGCAGGTGACTGCGGCGGTCCCACTTGTGAAGGAAGTTCTGGCAAGAGGGAGGGAGGGACGGGTGACCAGTAGGCGTGGGCCCTGCGCGGAACCAGCCTTGTCCCCCTACCCCAATCCCACAGTGTCGGCCTGGCTGAGAAGTCCACCCTGGACACCAGGATCCAAGGCCACCAGCTCCTACAGGAGCAGATGCCTGAGAGCCCTCCTCCAGCCCCCCTCCCACAGGTCAAAGGTCAGGAGCATTCCAAGAGGCCCCCAGCAGCCAGGGCGAGCAGCCCCAAGGGAGGACGGAGCCTGAACCCACCAGGGCTGCCCGAACCCAGCACGGCCTCTTTGGACCAAGTTCCGGGTGGGCCCCCATCAGCAAGTTAGCAACTCCGACTGAGAAGAGCCCGGGCAGGGTCGCTGATACCTCCAGAATCAGAGCCAGGAACAGGTTGACCCAGATGACGGACGACACCAGCCACCACAACACAAAATAGATCTTGGACCACCTGCGGAGAACAAGGAGGCCACCGGGGCCGCGCGTGAGCCGAGCGCGGCTGCTCCCCCGACCCTGCTGCCCCGCCTGTGCCATCGCCGTTCCCGCCCTCGAGCTAGCCCAGCCTGGCCTTCAGGGGCGCTCGGCCAGCGGCCGGGAGCCGGTCTGAGCTCTGCAAGCTCCAGGCTGAGCCCTGTCACCCCACGAGCCCCGCTGTCACGGCCCCCAGAAGCCACCTGCTCCTGCACGCGCCCTGCCACCCCCGGGAGGCGCAGACCCAGACACGCACCCCGCGCGGAGCCGCGGCCGGGGCCGCCAGGATGGGTCACTCACGGGCCTGCGTAGCGCCGGAAGGCGTCCAGGAACACCTGCCAGTTGTTCACGATCATCACGTCCCACAGAGTGACCAGCGCGGCCTGTGGGGCAGCAGATGCAGGGTCCAGGAGGCCGTGGGAGGTGGAGGCGGGGGTCCCGAGGGGTGGGGGGGCGCAGGACTCACGGCAAAGTCGTCAAAATTGTTGGTCCAGTACTCCAGCTGCTCGAAGCTCCCGCAGGGCGCGGAGCCGTTGTCAGGGGCCAGGCTGGGGGGGCACAAGCCAGGTCGGTGGGAGGCGGGGGCAGGACACACACCCGGGCGCCCTGGCACCGCCGCGGCCCCTGCTCGGCGTGGACCCAGCTGGGCCCCTGAGGAAGCGGGGGAAAGGGGAGACGGCCCCCGACCTCGGAGGTGTTGAGGGCGGCGAGGAGGCCAACGCTGTGGACACACACGGCCAGCGGCCAGCCCGGGGGGGCCCTCGGCCCTATAGTTCAGGCCTGGCCCTGGACGCGCCCCCTGCCGGCGCACGGCCTGGCCTGTAGGCCCAGAAAGGGGCACGGCTGGGGGCTCTGAGCCGGCACGGGAAACACCCTCAGTGCAGGCTCGAGGGAGGGCTTCGGTGAGGAGCGGGCGGGTGGAGAGGCCAAGGAAGAAAGGGGCCTCCTGGCTCCCTCCTGGGGAGCTGCGTCTCACCCCTCCACCCCCCCGCCCGGCGCCGTCACCCGCGGCTCCAGCGCCCCCAGAGGCGGGGCGCTCTCTGCACCTCGGACCCCCCTCACCTGCTGTTTCCAGGAGCCACGATGACACCTCGGAACAGGATGATGCCGATGATGGCAAAGACGTAGTAGACCACCTAGGGAGGCAGGTGGGGCCTGTCAGCACCCCCGGAGGGACCCCCGCAAAGCCAGGCTGGGCCTGCGAGGGCGGCATGCCAGCAGGGATTCCCAACTGCGGGCACTGCTGGCCTTCCTGGGAACACTGGGGCTCCCAGGCACCCGCGCCAGAGGGAAGCGGGGAGGAGCCACGGTGGGCAGCCCCAAGATAAACCGGGGGCCCAGGCGTAAGAACGGAGGCTGTCCACCCCTCCTCCAGGGCTGATGTGGCAGGAAGAGGGTTCCACTGAGAACAGGGCAGCGAGGGCCAGGGGACGGTGTGCCATGGAAGGGTGACCGGGGGCTGGCCAGGTCCCTCCAGAGAAGTCCCACCACTCTCCCCACATCCATCAGGAGACGTCTGAGCACACCACTGGGCGGCCTTGTGCCACAGTCAGAGAAGGGGCTGCTGGCCGCCCCTGACCTGTCCCCAGCATGCCCGGTGGGGGGGAGGGGTGCAGGGAAGAGGCGCACCCCCCAGGCTGACCCAGCCCCCTCTGGGCCTCAGTTTCCTCCACTGTGCAAACAGGGGTCTGGGGGACAGTGCCCGAAGCAAGGCGCCACCTCTAGCGCCCCGCGACAGCCAGAGCCCCCAGGAGCCCCTCACTGTCCAAAGCAAGCAGCAGCAGGGCTCTGCCACCTGCCCTCCTGCCCCCCAGGCCTCGCGCCTGTAGCAGCGCCCAGGGCCCCTGCTCACCAGGCCCTGCCCCGCCTGGGCCACAGGGTAGTCAACAGCGGCGGCGGGGGAAGGGCTGACCCCGGGGGTGGCGGGGGGACATCACGGCTCTCTCAGCAAAAGTGACTGTGAGTTCCCCAGATCCCTCTGAGCAAGGATGGTTGACCAAACCCCACTGGGGGCTCTGTGGGCCCTGAGGGGTCCCTGGTGCCTCTTACACCTTTCATCTTCTCAGTGTGGCCCCTGGCCCAGGACACAGGAGGGATTCAGAAGTGACCAAGAGGATCTCCGGCTCGGGAAGGGGTGTGGTCAGGAAGCACCTCCAGCCAGACCAGCCCTGAGCTCCTCTCTCTGGCTTCCTGCCCCGCCCTGTGCTTCCTGGGCCCTGGTCACCCGCTCCCCTAACACAGGGACCCTCCTTCCGAAGGCCGCCAGCCTCCTGTTGAGCCCTGGCTCCCCAACAGTCCAGCTCCGCTCCCCCGAGGGGCCAGCGCAGGCAGCTAGACTCACCGCCAGGATCCCGCCGAAAGCCCGCATGTTTCTGATCAGGTCCAGGATGGTACTAGCCACCACAGCCATCAGCTGAGACGGGGAGAAAGCACAGACCCGGTTCCTCCTGGTCCCACTGAGGTGACACCAACCCGCCCACCACCCAACGCTGACCTGGAAAGGCAGGAGGAGACTGGTGACTTCCCAACCCACACACCTGTACACAAACCCCTCAGGCATCCAGACACACCTCACCTGTACACGCACCTGAACACACCCACAGCCCCCATACATGCCTCACCTGTACACACACCTGTACACACACCCACAGGCCCCATACACACCTGTATACCCACACCTGTACACACACCCCACAGCTACCCATACACACCTCACCTGTACACACACCTGTACACACACCCATACACACCTCACCTGTACACGCACCTGTACACACCCACAGGCCCCATACACACCTGTATACCTATACCTGTGCACACGCACACTCACACCTCTGTGCCCACCCATACATACTCACACTTGGATATACCCACCCACGCAGATGCATACACCCCCTTCCCTGCAGATCTAAGTCCAAGACCCTTGGTGAAGCCATGGTGTGCAGGGCCTCGGCCCACACTGCCCACCAACCCACTGAGGCGGGGTCAGCTCGTCCCTGGTCTGGAGATGGCCAGTCAGCCCCGGGTGACAGGGTTGAGATGGGGCCTCAGAGACCCCATCGGGAACCCCGGCTACAGGCTACCCTGAGCCCCGGAGAAGGCCTTTCCAAGCAGCCTGGTTACCCCACCCGGTAAGTTAGGAGAACACAGCGCTGGATGGTAGCAGGCGGGGACCGTGCTGTACGTGTGTGCACATGTGATTTATGTGCACGCATGTACACGCATGTGCGCATGTGTGTGCAGGTGATCACGCATGTGTGTATGAGTGCACACGTGTGATTATTTGTGTGTGTATGTACAGTTGTGCTTGTATACGCATGTATTGTGTGTGCTCTAGTGTATGATTATGTGTATGTGTGTGATTCCATGCACGTGTGTGTACAATTGTGTGTGCTTACACATATACACGTGTCGGTGTATGCACGTGTATAGTCATGTGTATCTGTGAGATGACGCATGTGATTGTGTGGATGTGTGATTACGTGTGTGTGTGTATAATTGTATGTGTGCTTGTGGGGCTGTGTGTGTGATTACATGCCTGCGTACACTATGTGTGTGCGTGTGTATAATCGCACAGGGGTGTGTGTGTGTGTGTGTGTGTGTGTGTGTGTGAAGGCCTCAGGGCAGCAGCCCCCCTCTGCACCCAGGACCCCCGAGCCACCTTCAGATGGGGAATACCCCTGGGTGACAGGTCACTCCCCTGACAGGCCAGGAGCACAGCTTGGTAGGAAGGACAGACATGGACAGGGGAAGGACCTGGACACTTAGAAAGGGGTCAGATGTCCTTGGTTCCTTTCCTCCTGAAAAGTGCTTAGGAAAGCAGACGGGAGGCTCCGTGCCAGGTGGGAGCCGGGCCTGAGCACCCGCCTCCCCTCCCCTCCCCTCAAGGTGGGTGTTACTCCGGGTGGGAACATTAAGAGAAACCGAGGCTCAGAGACGGTCACAGGCCGCCCCACTCCTGCTCTGGGGGTCCTGGAAACGAGCACCAGTAGCCACCAGCAGCCCGTGCCGAAGGCCTTTCAGAAACGCGGGACGCTTGGGAGCATACCAGTTCCTTGCAAAGGTCAGGGACCCCAAGGAGCACGAGGCCACCCCTGCAACTGGCCGACACGGGTCCCGCCTGCACCCCCACGAAACAGGGCTGGACACTCATACTTCCAACCGCCGCCAGCATGGCCCAGCCGCAGTGCAAGGCGGGGCCGCAGCCCGAAGGGCCCCAGGTGGCGGGGGCAGGCGGGCAGGGTGGACAGTGCTCGGCCCGGTCCCTGCTCGCCTGGCACACCCACTCCCAGGGCAAGGCCACGGCGCGCGCAGGCGGGGGCGGTACCTCCACGCTGCGAATGATGCGCAAGAAACGGAAGGCTACGAGCATGTTCACCAGCCGGGTCACGTCCCACAGCGACAGCAGGCCCAGCGCCTCCGGCTTCCTGCGGAGACACATGGAGACGGGCTGGGGGAGGCCGGGAGGCCAGCGAGGGGCAGACGGGAGACACGTGGTCCAGAGACAGAGACGCAGGGACTCAGAGAGAGCCACAGAAGTGCCGGGAACGCGCCCCGTAGCCAACGCCAACCGGAAAAGCTCCATCGTGACAGGAGGGCAGAGCCTGAGCCGCCCACGCCTGCAGCCCCAGGGCGGTCACGGCAACACCTTCCAGGGCACAGCCCGCCGCAGTGCCGCAGGGCTACCCAACCCCCCTCCTACACGGGAGAACACTGAGGTTCCGGATGCCCAGCTCAGGTCCCAGCAGAGCTGGGAGAGGTGGGGCCCTGACCCATCCCCTATCCTCTGACCCCATTCCCTAACCTCTGAGCCATCCCGAGCCCTGACCCCGTCCCCTTGGTGTCTCTCGTGGCCTTACTGGCCTCTCATTTCTATTTAAATTTAAACCCATTCTCACCCAAGATGTTACCCCCCGACCCCAGCTCACCCCGCCTCCCCAATGCGGGTTTTAGCGCACTTGAGAAACAAGGGGAGCCGGCCCCAAGGTGCCGGGTGGTGCAGCAGCCCCACTGCTCCCAGGGCGCAGGTCCCCGCTGAGGACCGCACGGCCCCCGTCTTCCCGACACAGACCCTTCCCGGGGCCCCACCCCCATCTCGGGCAACTCCCAGCTGCTCCACTGAGACGGAAGCAGCCCAGCAGAGGGACCAAGACACCAGGGCTGCCCGAGGGCCCAAGGTCGGCACGCGTGCTTGTTGGCGGCTGTACTCTGGGCAGAGAGACCCCAAGGCTGCCACACCACGAGGCGCCCTGGGACCCCTGGCCAGATGTCCATCGCTCTGCGCGGCTAGAACTGGTGGCAGCGTGAGTTCAGCGAGCCCCGGGCCATCCCTGCCATCTACAGGGAGGTGAACTGACACCCAGAGTGGGAGGTGACAACCCCGGGTCACAGGGCCTCCAACCAGAGGAGGGCCCCAGCCCGATTCCAGTGCCCCCAGGTCCTCCCTGCTTCTGGCCCCCAGCACACCTGGGCCCCGTGTCCCATCCTGGGGTGGGGGTCAGGGGGCGCGGAGCCAGGGCACTGCAAGCGGCAGCTCCACAGCTTCCCATCCCGGCTCTGGGAACGCTACCCTTCTGAAGGCGGCTACGATGAGAAGGGGCCTGTCCCCATAGGCCTCAGCAGGGCAGGAGCCGCGGCCGCTCCCCCCGACAGTTGGGCGTTTGGCTCTAGAGCTGCCCGGGCCAGCGGCCGGAAGCCGGGCGCACACCCTTCCCCGGGGCGCTAGCCAGGCCTCCCTGGGTCCTCCACAGTCACATACCAGCCCGGGTGTGGGAAGCGGTACACAGCCAGAGTTGAGATCTCCAAAACCTTTAATCACAAAAGAAAAGAAGCTCGCTACGGCAAAGGCCCACTGGCAGCTCTAACACGCTGTCCCCAAAGGGGGTTCCAGGGAGAAATCAGGACCAGGGGGTCCTATCCCCACGGCGGGTGCCACGTGGGGACATCCTGCAGCTGAGAAAGACACCTGGCCCCAGGCGTCGGGCTGCACACACGAAGGGCAGGGCTCGGGAAGGGCCGGCTGAGTCCCGGGCACGGGAGAAGCTACTCGGTCAGCTGTCTCCCTCCTGCTCCCAGGGGCCCACGGCTCGAATCCATCAAATACGAATACGTGTCACGCCAATATCGCTGCAGTGACACGCACACCAGGCGTGGCCCCTCACTCCCCCAGGCCCTGGGGAAGGTGTCCCGAGACCCGCGGTGCCCGAGAACCCCTGCCCCTCCCTCACCAACATCGAGGCCCCACTGGCCAGCGGGGACTGCGGGTTCCCTCCGGGCCTCCCTCAAGGGCCAGGAGAGGCAGCCTGCCACCGCTGCACACCTCCACCCACGATGCGCAGATGCAGCAGAAACCAGCCTCCTGCAGCCGCCCGCCAAGCAGTTCATCGGGGGAGGCCAGCCCCTGTGTCACCGGAGGCGGGAGCCCCAGTGCCCGCGGCCCCCAGGCCCGGCCAGACGCCGAGCGCTCACCGCCCGCCCGAGAGCGCGCCTCGGCCCGTCTCAGACTTTACCGCAGGACTTACCAGCAGGACGGCGGTGAGCAGCCCGTCGAACACATTGCTGGAGGAGACCATGTACCCCCGCAGGCCCAGGGCAAACACCTTGAGCAGCATCTCCAGCAGGTAGTACAGGATGAAGACGCAGCTGAGAATCTGAAAAGGGAGAAGCGGGACCCGGCGTTCAGTTCCGGTGCCGCCCCTGCGCCCTGCCCTGCCCCCCACTGCAATGGGGCCCAGGAGAGATCCACGCGGCTTGGACGCCACGGGGCCCCTTGGACCCCGCCCTGCTGCACACGGGGGCTGGCCGGGAAGCAGACAGCCCCGCCCCTGCCGGAGCCACGTGACCCTCTCCTCGGGCCCCCCTGGGCTGCTGTTCCCGACACCCCCGCAGCCCCAGACACGGGCATCTTCAGAGCCCCCTTCTTGACCCATAGCCTCTCCTGGAGTGACCTGCACCCCGTGCACGGCTTCAACAACAATTCACACGTCTGCATCCCCCGACCCAGACTCCCCCCACCATCCGACGGGCCCTCAACCCCCCAGGCCCGGTGTCTCCCAACCCCACATCATTTCTAGGCTGGCAGGGCCTGGGTCACCCACACCTCCTCGGGGGTCTCCGCCTCCAACCTGGCCCCTCTGGTCCAATCTCCTGGGGACACCGGGCAGTGTCCTTCCCTGACGGAACCTCCTGGCTCCCAGCAGCATCCTCGCAGTCGCTGGGGGTGTGTTTAGGAGGCCTCATCAGCAAAGCTGGTCTCAGGCTACGGGGTCACTGTCTTTTTTGAAGCCAGTAAATAAAGTATCAAGTAGCTCTTCCCTTAAAGGGGGCTACGTCGCGGTGGGGTGACGGGGCCACGGGGTCATCTGAGCCCTGCGGTCACCTTGCCCAGTGTCCAGCCTAAATTCTATATTCTTAGCCAATGCTGTCTCATTCACACCTACACAGAGATCACCGTTAAAGGCAGAAGAATAAACATTATGAGCAGTTATCAAGGGGCATAAAAGGATGGAATTCTGCAGTCACCTCAAGAACCCTACGTGGCACTGATCTGACCAGAAGTCTCTCATAAGCAACCAAGCTGACTCAAGTGCTTAAAAAAACTATTGTCCGGGCTTCCCTGGTGGCGCAGCGGTTGAGAGTCCGCCTGCCGACGCAGGGGACACGGGTTCGTGCCCCGGTCCGGGAAGATCCCACGTGCCGCGGAGCGGCTGGGCCCGTGAGCCATGGCCGCTGAGCCTGCGCGTCCGGAGCCTGTGCTCCGCAACGGGAGAGGCCATAGCAGTGAGAGGCCCGCGTACCGCAAAAAAAAAAAAAAGAAAAACTATTGTTAAAAAAGATGAAATACAGGTCAGCTGTATCCAACTTGACATTTGTCAGGAATAAAAACCAGCCACCTCTGCAATATGTTATTCACACAGAGGAGACTGAACAATTCCTGTCGAATCCAGAAAAAAAAAAAAAAAATTAGGAAAGTAGAAAATTTGATTTTAAGTGTAAAATAGAGGAATTTCAAACGGCAGGCCAAGAAGCCATTTCCTCAGTTTTGATGCTGTAAGTTTAACTCTGTGTTTAACATACATGACCTGATGTGTCACTTTTTAATTGGACAAATCAAGCTTTTCTTATATAATTAGAGAACGTTCAATGGTTTTCATCAACTTAATATCATTCATAATATTTTTCATTAAAATAAGCTTTAAAATACATGCTTTGTGAAGGTCTGGCATTATGGGGGCGGGGACGGCGTGTACAGCTTTTTGCTTAAAATCCAAAACGGAAAAATTGTTTTTAAGTTCCTAAGGTGTTTGACAAGACCTCAGAATGTTAGGAAAGGAATTCTCTCTACACAACTCTCCCTCCGCCGTCCGGCCCGCACGCCGGTTCACCCGGGGCTCTGCACGGGCTCCCGGCTGCCCTCCCATGGCCGGCACCCCGACCCCTGGGCCGTCCCTGTGATGCACTAGGACAGCCCAGCTTCCCAGGGACCTGGGGCCCCAGGTGGGGAGGCTGTGCCCTCTACTCCACTAACTCCCCAGCACCCCGCACGGCTGGAAAGCTCACCCCCAGCACGAAGTCGTCACGGTCCTTGGGCAGCACATGTGCATCCAACACCAGGAACACCTGTGGAGCCAGAGCGGACGGCAACTCAGCCCCGAAGCCAGGAGGAAGGGCAAGTGAGAGATCTAGGGGGTGGGAGACGCCAGGGCAAATCCTCACTCACACAGATGGTCACGAGGTTTCCAAGGGCCATGAGGTTGCCCAGGTAGTCAAAGTAGTGGTGGCCGAAGAGGAACTGGGCGCTCTGCAGAAACGGAGACCGGTACTCGGGCCGCGGTGGGTGCTGGGGGGACACACACGCTCAGAAACATGCCGGAGGTGGCCACGGCCACAGGGGCCCAACGATGCCTGTACCCCCTTATCCTGGGATTTGACCTCTTCCTACCTTACTTCCTACCCCAGGCTCTCCAGCCTAAGGAAATCGTCTCAAACACAGTAACGGTTTTATGCGCAAAGATGTTCATCACAGTCTTTCTAACACCAAGAGAGGTGGAAATAACCCAGACGGCCACTGATGCTGTAAGTAACCCGTGACGGACTATCACACAGTCGTCTTAAATGTATGCAAAGCGCCATGTGAAAATACACGTATAAATTACAAGCTAATAACTATGAAAACTCAGCACAGAACGAAGGGACCTCACACACTGTGACCAGGCTGGAGTGGAACTCAAAGGAAGGCAATTAAGCAACAAATACTAATGTGAAGACACCCGTCAGAACCAGCACTCCCATGCTCGGCACCCCCCAGAGCCAGGACAGAGGCGCAGGGCGGTCACCGCAGCGTGAGATGGACCGCACCTGCGCTGTCCCACGCAGGGGCCGCTCACTGCACGTGGCCACTTGATTTAAATTTAAATCCGCTCAAATTAAACACTCAGCTTCTCTGTCACGATAGCCACATCTCAAGTGGCATGAGGACACCCATGGAGCTCTGGCCCAGCCCCACACTCAGACGCATGGTCCCTTGGTGACAACAGCCACAGCCTGACCCAGTAAGAACGCTCCCAATCTTCCCACAGTCCTCCACGTGGGAACTGGTGCCCAGAGGCACCTGCCCACACTAGTACGGTGTGGGTGCAGAGAGAATTAGGTACCAATTCCCTCTGCACCCGCACCCAACCCTGCTGCACCCCAGAGGGTGGCTTCCTGCTTGCCCAGTGACTGCAGACCACCTCCAGGCCGGGCAAACCAGCAAACGCCTCTGTCACCCTGTGGGCTGGACCACAACTTCTCCAAGGGAGTGTGAACCCTGGCCTTGGGGAAGACGCCCCCTCCCAACTCTACTCTTCCTCAGGCATCTCCCTCACCCCTCAGGTACCGCAGAGTTTCCTCGTATCTTACACTTACTCTTTCATCACAGTTGACACTTCTTAATGTTAAACTTCCCCTGCTAAACCCACTGTGTGGTTTCTGTCTCCTGCTTTGACCCAGACTGATATATTGGCCAAGAGAGATATCAGCATTATCCATGATGTTTAAATGGTTACAAGAAGTATGGACTCATAGATTACCTTGTTATCAAGAAATCACAAACCTTGAAATGATTTCAGTGTTTGTCTCTGGGAAGGGGGACAGCTGGGTGGGGTTTTCTATTTTCCTCTACTACCTATAATGAATGACTGCTACGCTTTTAACCCAAAAAGCTTCTTATTAAAAGAAAAACAGACTTTCGGAAGCTGGCACAGTGCCTTCTCTACAACCAGTTAGCAAGAACCGACCAGTACTAGAGGCTAGGCTGATGGACAGGGGTTGGCCACACATGGGAGGGCTCTCGTGGAAGGCTCACGTTTTCCTGGTAGCAGCCTGCCTGCAGCACGCCTCTCTTCAGCAGCGATTCCAAATTCACAGGCTGCCAGGGCACCTGGGACAAGCCCCCACATGCTAACAATCCGTGAAGCACCTGCCTGCCCCCGTGCAATCAGCATTTCGGGGTAAGAGGCTGTCATAAAACCCAGGCAAGAACACCACAGCTCCCCAAACCTCTAGGACCCAAACTCCCACCTCAAATCACAATTCTGGACTTTAGACCCAGGGAGTTGTGAGAAGAGAGAACATCCCATGGACCACACTAGGAAAGGCGTGGTCAGGGCAGGGGCGTGGCCTGCGTGTTAGACCATCCCTGCGTCTGCGCCCAGCATGTGCCCTGCTCTGCCAGTCACAACCACAGCACCTCCTTTTTGATATCAACAGATCCTGATGCCAGAAGAGGAAGGGAGAGTCGGTTTTGGAAGACCCGGACCCAGCAGCATCCTACAGGCCAGCAGGCAAGTGCCCAGGGAGAGCCTGGCTGGCCCAGCGGACCCCACCGAGCGAACCCTGAGAAAGGAGCCCGCCTTCCCAGATGTCTTCCTGCCCAGGTCAGCCTGAACCCGGAAAAGGGCTGGATCGCATGACAGCTGCCGGGAGCTGCGTCCTGGGCCCAGCAAACCTCCTGCCCCAGGGTGAGGGCCACCAGCTAGAAAGGTGCTTCCTGATCTTCTACCGTCTGAGGACCCAGTGTCACAGTTTCTGCGAAATCTGCACCTGATGGTACATACTTACTATTTCCTTCGAGTCACCTGGAAGCAGACACTGTTGCCTAGCCTCTTCCCAAGAGAGGTGCGATGTGCACTAACATACAAAGTGTCTGCCTGTGTGTCCCTACTACCAGCTCCCATGTCCCGAGGGTGCCACAGTGAGGATGCTGCTGAGAACAGACATGCCACGGACGCACCGCCCAGAGCTCCAGGCCTAGCAGGGCCTGCCTCCAGGTGACCTGGAAAGACCTCAGGAAACCATGTTCTTAGGAAAACCACCTCTGACCGGGGCCTGAGGCCACAGAGGCTGACCACAAGACCTGGAGAAGCTGACCTTTGCTGTGGGCTAAGATGTATCCCCCAAAATTGTATTTTGACATCCTGACCCCCAGAACCTCAGATGTGACTGTATTTGGAGTCAGGGGGAAATGAGGTCACTGGGGTGGGGCCCTAGTCCAACGTGACTGGGGTGCTTATAAGAGGAGGAGACTGGGACAGAGACACACACAGAGGGACGACCCTGTGAGGACACAGGGAGAAGACGGCTGTCTACACGCCAGGGACAGAGGCCTCAGGAGGACCCAGCCCTGCCCACACCGGGATCTCAGACTTCCAGCCTCCGGGACTGGGAGATAATAAGCCCTGTTACTTAAGCACCTCCAGGCTGTGGTATTTGTCACAGAAGCTGAGCTGACTGACTCAACGGTGACACAGAGCTGCTAGGAGTCCGATCAGCAGGAGACGTCTGATTCCACCTCTTCACTCCGATCCCCGTTCGAGTCCGGCTTGGCCCTCTCAAGGCCAAGTGGCTGCAGTGGCAGCCCCCTCCGCTGCTCCCACGGTCTGCCTGTGAACAGCCTGGCTGTCTCTCAGCACCTCTGCCACCCCCCTCACCTACCCCACCCCGCGCCCCCGCCTCCCAGAAACCTGCTACGTAAAATGCAGGCGGTCCAGGGTCTTATGGACACAGCACTGAGCTGGATGCTGAGGCCCATTCGGTAACTTTAAAACTCAGGGTCGAGGACAACAAACAAAGGTTTTAGACAAACTCAGGAACCTCGCAGGTTAGGACACATGGGAAGAGGATAAAAGTCTATCACGGAGACGGAGAAAACTGTTTGGAAAGTTCCTCTGGGTCAAGACAACAGTCCCTGTGGTCTGTGAATTTCATGAGGTCAACAAAATCTCCCCAAGAGCCACACCATCTCTGTTCCCACGTATCATCCTGAGGACCAGAATCCCTGGGAAGGCAAGTCCTGGCAATGGTCACTAAGCGTGACCCAGATGATCAATGCCAACAGACACCGAGGACTTCCCCTAACCCCGGGTGGCCCTGGCACTGGGCAGGTGACTCCAGTCTGGCCCGTTACCTCTTTAATCACCCTTTTGTCAAACTCATCGAAGAGTTTCTGAAACTCGTCAGCTGACAGCAGGTCCCCACTGCGGGAATGCAGCTTCTGCAAAGCAGGAAAGCACAGGTCAACACAGCAGCTGGGCTGAGGGCAGGAGCGGGGAGCTGCCCCCAGCCCCACCCGGACTGGGCCAGCCCGGCTGATCCGAAATGACACCCACTTGACGCCCGGAGCCCAGAGGCACTGGCAGGGGAAGGCGGGGGGCAGGGGGACCGGTACCTCCGTGATGGCCTGTTTGTGGTCACTGTCCAGCTGGACTTTCTGAAGCACCTGCAGGAAGTCCTGGGGCTTCACCCCGACTCTGTGGGGAAAACGCCCCACCGTGAGCCCAGCCAGCTCAGCACCCTTGGGCGCCCCAACCTCTGGCCTGAGCAGCCCTAGGCGATGACAGGGCCTCCAAGAAGGAGTGCCTCATGGTCCTCCTGTGTCCAAAACCCCAAGACCTCATCTTCCACCTTAGAGAGGAGCAGCTGAAGCTGGGAAAGGGGTGCAATCCGACAGGCCCCGTGGCTAACGAGCAGGGAGCACTGAAGCTTCCCCCGTGACACGGCCTCCAAGCCAGGCGGCAGAGTCGACGTGTGTCCCAGGGCCCCTCTGGTCCCAACACACGAGTCACAGCACCAGGGTGTGGGAAGGGTGCCCCTGGAGGGGGACAGGTCAGAGCACACGGCCCCTCACGAGCCAGGGATCTCCAGTGGGTCACGAGGACACACGAGTTAACTCAGACGCAAGGACCATGGAAAGAAACCCTGGAGCCCAGGGACGTCTTCGTGATCCCAAAGGAGCCTTGCAACCTGCTGCCAGCAGGGAGCTCGGCACAGAGTGGGTGCTCAGGAAACACGCCCCCCCCGTGAACACCTCCCCCCAGGGCAGCCCCAGGGGAAGACGGCTGGAACCCCACACTCACCCCTCGGGGTGGGCTTCTCCCTCCGCCGTCATGGACGAGAGGACCTTGTAGGCAGCCCGGATGCCCAGGCGCCTCCGCAACAGTGAGGTCTGCAGAGACTTCTGCAAAGGGTATGGCTCTGAGGGGCTCGGCTCAGCCCTCTCCCCAGCCGCCCAGCCCCTTGTCCCCGGGCAGCCCCTGCCCACCGGCAGCCTGGGGAGCACCTCCTTGCCCCGTGGGCATCAGGGGGACAGTCCCCGACAACAAGGGCTGGTCCTGCCGATAGCCACTCGCTGTGTAATTCCCTAAGGTATGTGTTTCTTCTCGGCAGATTTGGGGTCCCTGGCCCCCCTGCAAGGTGGGTTTGGGGGTCACTGCAAGAAGACTGCAGCTCCCTCTAGAGGAGGCGGGGCAGGGGAGGGACCCCAGGGTGGTGCTGGGGACAGCACCTCCTGGGGGGCAGGGAGGGAGGATGGGCCCAGTCCCCCTCACCCACAAGAGGGAGCTGGGGCAGTGCTGAGGCCACTGCGGACCCTGTCCCCCCGGCCCCCCGCTGGTCAGCTTCCCGCCAGGCCTCCAGGGACAGCTCCCCTCACAGCCGGGCAGGGTGGGCAGCTCAGCTCACC
The DNA here is from genome assembly GCF_963455315.2 of Globicephala melas. NCBI lineage: Eukaryota > Metazoa > Chordata > Mammalia > Artiodactyla > Delphinidae > Globicephala > Globicephala melas. The sequence goes on from NC_083321.1 coordinate 4,324,366, forward strand.
ATCAGGTAGCCCCGGAACTGATTGTAGATGATGGCCGTCAGCAGGTTCATCAGAAACAAGCTCCCTTGGAGAGGAAAAGGCCATGGTGAGTGGGGAGCACACGGGCAGGGGCAGAGTCTCGAAGGATCACCAGCGCTGGGGGCCCAGAGGGCCGACACGGGCATAGCAAGAAGGTGAGCAGCGAGAAAGGCCCAGATGGGCAGAGACAGGGCCTGGGGCCTGGGGGCCTCGTCTGCGGACAGGGGCGCCACCTGGCCTGCCCAGCAGGGGCACTGAGGACAAGTCATCAGTGGTCACAGAATGAAAACCACGGCCGGGCCACAGAGAGATGAAGTTATAGGACTGGGGAGGTCCCGCCGAGGCGCGGTCGCAGGGTCAGGGGGTCCACTGAGGTGAAGTTGCGGGGTCTGGGGAGTACACCCGGCCCCGAGGTTTCGGGATCTCGTCTGCCCCACGTGACCCTGCAGACCTGCCCAGACTCACCTATCAGGGTGAAGGCTATGAAAAAGATGGCGTAGAGCCGGTTCTTGGAATAGGCAGGAATCATCACTGAAAGAGATGAAAGGGAGTAAAACACACCCACACATCCAGCATCCAGTCTGATTCCCTTCGTTGTCTCACACCACTGCCTTCTCAACAGAAAGGAGGGCCCTGTGTTAGGAGAGCTGGGAGGTCTTCTTGTCCAACTCTGCTCCTCACGCCTCTGCTTGCACACCCACGGGGACAGGGAACTCACTACCTTTCAAGGATGCTCATCCTCTAGGCTTCCCCATGACCACGCCTCCCAGACTGAAAGTTCAGCTCTCCCTTGGGTGACTCGACTCACAGGACACGTGGGGACGGTGCTCAGGGTCCCGAGCACAGCTCTCCCCAGGTATGAAAGCCAGTGGCTACTCTCCTGGGAGGGCCTCTATGGTCAGTGACCATCCGAGCCCACGATGAAAGGCCTCAGCCAGGGCGGTCAGGCCCCAGCTGGGCCCCAGAGGACCGTGACCACCCCATCCTGGCCACATCCCCGGCCCGAGCGAACAGAGGCCCCCACAGCATCCCTGACACGGTGAGCGTCACAGCCACCGGAGACCCCAGGGCCTCTGACACGCGGTGCGGCCAAGCCTCACCCCACGGCTGCGCCGCCAAGAGGAGACCACCAAGGGCCCCGCTGGGCACAGCTTGATCCATCACCACACAAAGAACACCGTCCACCTCTAGCTTCTCAGGACACAGACAACAAGGGGAAGAGGAGAACGGAACAGAGAAAGAAAACTGGGAAGAAAAGGGAAGAAAACGGGAAAAAGTCGGAGAGGGAAGGGAAACTAGAAAAAGAGAAAAAGAAAATCAAGAAGGAAAGGAAGGTAGGAGGGAGGCCCCAGCATCACACCCGGGTCCCCAGCTCTCCACAAAAGGCCTTAGGGGCTCCCACCCCCGAGCTGGGCTCTCGGGCTCAGCGCTGACCCCGCCCCCCGCCCCGCCCCCACCCAACAGGCCCCTAGCCCGGCCCCACCCCCCCACCCCCACCCCACCCCCCTCCCCCCCCCCCCCCCCCGGGTCACGCACCATCAGGGTTGTTGGCGGTGGTGAGCAACACCAGGAGGGAGGTCAGAGCCTCGGGCAGGTTGCGGAAGTAGGTCAGCCGCTGCCTGTCCCGCCTGTCGTCCTGTGGAACAGACGTGGCAGTGCTGAGGTGCCGCCCGGGCCTCAGGCCACCAAAGCCTAGGCCCGGGACCCAGCAAGCCAGGACCACCCACCGAGGCTCAGCTGCCCCGGACCCGCACCTCCCCATCACCTCCCAGCGGGCTCCGAGCTTGAGGCCGGACAGGACCTAATGCAGGACCTCCGGGCCCGAGGGCCAGCGTCCGGGGATGCCACACACCCACACGGACACCAGCCACTGCAGCGGGTGAACAGCTCTCGGCCAGCCTGGCAGAGAGCATCACAGCCTAGACACAGAGAGGGCCCACGCGGGGGCCAGCCAGCCCGCTCTCAGCCAGACTCCACGCACCGTGCCGTGTGCCTTCCACCCCATGTGCGTGGAAGGCGTGGCGCCCAGACGCACAAAACCACCTGATCACTTGAGGAGCCTGCAAAGCCGCTTTCCCGGCTGCCGCCCAAGGGCCAGCCCCCTAGCAGACACCCTGGAACCCTCAGCGTTCCCACGTCAGAGGCCCACCCCAGCCCCCCGCGCCCAGTGCACCCATCCGCCCTGTCCTGGGCTCCGCGAACAGCAGGGTCACTGGACAGACACGCGGGGCCTGAGAGTCTGTTAGCCAGTCCCACACCTCACAGCCTAGGTGACCCCGACACCCAGACACGCACACACACACACACAGCACCCACAGAGATATACAGAGACACACACACGCGCACACACACACACGTGCACGCGCGAAGCGGAACTCCTCCCCGGGGGTCTGAGGGATGGTCTTCGTCTTCCCTCGTGGGCAGCACGGCCACAACCCCCAAGTGTTGCCACGAACTCACTGCAGACCAGCCCTGGCCAAGCACCGGGAAGGATCCCAGGACAGAGGCACACGACAGCCCCGCCCTGAGGAGAACGGTGACCCCGGCTGGGACACGAGGAAAGAACACGGGACGGCAGATGCAAGGCAGGCCCCGCGGGTGACACCTCCGCACAGCAACAAGCTGCCGGGGGCCGGGCAGCAGTGAGGGGCTGGGAGGGAAGGGGGCCCACGCGGGGAGGGGAGGAAGCGGTGGGAGATGCCCTCTGGAGAGGTGGGCAGGGGCGGTGAGAGGGGCCATCCTGATGGCTAGTCTGAGGGGTCTCCATCTAAGTGAGGTACAGCCCTGGCCAAGCAACCGGCCCAGGAGAGGGGGGGCTTGGGAAGGGGACGAAGAGGCGGCCAGGCAGAGCCGAGGAGCCAGACGCCCTGGAGACGCGGCTGCTTGAAAAAGACGCCTGGGCTCCAGGGGGGGCCCCTGCTGACCTCCTGGTGGCGAGGTGGGCGGGCAGCCTAACCTGGTCCCCATCTCTGCCGGCCCGAGAACGACCTGGCGGATTAGCTAGGGGCGGCGCTGTCCATCACCCCGCAGGGAGCAGAGAGCACGGTACCTTCTCGCCGGGGAAGAGCAGCATTCCCAACATGGTGAAGAGGCACAGGTGGGCGGCCAGCAGCAGCCCAACACTGCGGCGAGAGCGGCACTCAGCGCCGGGCGGGCGGGCTCCGGGACAGCCGACCTGGCCGCACAGGGGCCTCCCCGCGGCCGAGGCCCTGGGCCAGGTCCCTGCTCCGCCCCAGACCTGCCGCCCTCCCGCCCAGGGAGCGTCCCAGGGGCCCAGGAGAGGCAGTGTCCCAGGACCCCCGGACTCTCAGAGGGGAAAGGCCACTTCCATTAACCCGGGCCGGACGGGGAAGGGTCGTCCACGTGAGTCATGGGGGTGGGGTGGGGGATGGCGGGGAGGGGAGGGGTCAGAGCCAAGGTGGGACGTGCCCGCAGGATGGAGCAGGGGGTGGGGCTCAAAGCAAGGTCATTTAGGGGGCCGCCCTGAGTGTGAGACAGAGACCCCCAAACGCCCACCCACCGGCCTCCCCAGATCAGGGGAGGGGAGCCCCCGCCCCGCTCTGCCAGCCCACCTGCCCCCAGGGCCCACCTGGCCATCTCTGGCAGCGACCACCTGATGCACTTGAGTGTCTTCTTCATCATGGAGGAGTTCTGCATCAGGAAGAAGGGGCGCAGAAGCCGGCGCACCCGCACGGGCTGGAAGAGGCGGACCCGGGACTCTGAGCACAGCCACTGCGGGCTGGCAGACGGCACGCGGGCCCAGAGGCCCGATGCTCTGCACGAGGATGGCCCCGGCCCCGGCTGTCTGCGGGCTCCCAGGGTGCCCGGCCTTGACCCCACAGGCTCAACACCCTCCCCGCTCCCTCCCGGGGCCCAGCTCGGAACCCCAGCCCCCAGACCCGCCAGCACCGGGGAAGGGGGGTGACCAGCGTGCCTCTCCGGCACCCAGCTCCTACTCTGGCCGCGGCCGGGCGCCCTGCACGTGTCTGTGAAGCCGGCTGTCCTGCCCTCTGGGGGCTCCTCAGGCCTCCTCTCCGCAGCCCCCAGCCCCTCTGCTCGGTTCCGGGCCTCAGCCTCCAGCACAGGTGCACAGAAACCGAGCAGGAACCCCACACCTCCACTCACACACACACGTGAACACACACACACACACACACACACACACACACTCCTTCCTCTCCTCCCTCCTGTCACAGCCAAACAGCCCTCCTCCCGTGCTCAGGACCCCGGCCCCTCAGAGGCTCCCCTCAGGGGCCCTTCCTCCCTCCCGCATGTGGACACAAACACCTCGTGTTTCCACAACCTGCCACTCGCAACCAAAACGACACTCGCCCCTTTGTTCACCCGTTTCCCGCTCCCACCCCAGCCAATCTGTCCTCCTGTCCAAGGGCAGGGGACCCACCGCGGTGACCGCCAGGCCTCTGAGCCCAAGGTCACCTCCCATCCTCCTGCCAGGAGGCAGCTGCCCCGCCCTGCGCCCGGCCGCCTCCTCTGTGCCCGACCGTGCGCTGGACCCCTGCGCCCCCTCCTCCTCGCGCCTCAGGGAACATGTCCTTGGGATTTTAAGGGTCACAACGCGTTCAATCTCCAACCCAAGCTCTCAACTCCAGACGCGTCCTAATGGAGGTCTTGTCTCAGAAACGAGAGGCTGATAGAGTCGCCTCCCGGCCCAGCCCTCCGGGGCTGCCTGGAGGCCCAGGGCACCCACCCCTCCCTGTCCCACTGGCCGCCGCACTCGGCACCGCCATCCCCACCCCCACCCCCACCCGCTCAGCGGGCTGCTCGCACCGGGCCCTTCCGTCCGGCCTTCAGTGCCACCTCCAGCGCTGCATGGGCGACCTTCCTTCTCGCCACTCGCCTCGATATTCCCCCCCCCGCCCCGCACACATCTGGTGCTTCCTGGTACCATCAGCCCCTCTCACAACAGAACGAGGCCCCGCCAGCAGCAGCGCACAGTAGGCCCTCAGAATGTCTGCAGCATGAGCGTCCCAAGGACTCACTCGGCCTCCCCAGGCTGCACTCGCCCTCAGAAGGGGCCCCGGCTGCCGACAGGACTGAGAAGGGAGAAGGAAACAGCGGTGAACGGGCGAGGCTCAGGGGTCTGCCCCACTCCCAGGCTGAGGGACCAGGGCCCCAGCTCACCCACGACCCGCTCGCTGCCCCTGGGCGAAAGCGCCAGTCTCAGGGCCCATATCGGGAGTCTTTTAGCCCGTCCCCCAGGCCGAGCAGGAGCTAGAGGTCCAGCCGCATCCACTCCCCGGGTGCTGGGCCCTCGCCTGCAGTCAGACACAGACCAGAGCACAGCTTCTTCCAGATGCAATCACCCCGCCCAACCCACCCCACCGAGGGCCTCCCCGACAGCTGGGGCCACATCACTGCCACGGATGCAGGGAGCACATGTGAAGGGTGGGAAGACGTTCCCACGTGACCTGCCTGCAAGGAGAGCCGGCCCAGGGCCAGCTAAGCCCCTGACGAGGCTTAAATCAACTGAGAATCACAGCCTAGGCCTCTGAGCCTTTAGAAAGAAGCTGCCAACGAACCCGCAGAGAACTAGTCTCTCATGAGAAACGGGCACGGCAGTCATGAGTACAGCCTGTCAGCTGACCAGCAGACCACGTGACCTGACCCTCCAGCCACAAGGCTGGGGAAGCAGGACTCCATCGGGTGCAAAAGGGCCGGGAAGACCAGACTGGAGCAGGCCAGAGGCCCCGGTCCTCCTGTAGGCCCCAAGGCCGGGGGAGCTCTTGAAGACCAGCAGCTGGCCACGGAGAAGCACCTTGGGCTCGGTGTGCAGACGGCTCTGGGTGATGGGCCAGTCCCAGCCAGAAGTGGACGGCGTGTGGTGTTACAACCTCCACGGGAAAGTCCCCTAGCGACGGTCCCACAGGGGGAGCTTTACAGAGGGCAGGGTCCACCCTGTACGGACCAGAAAGGTAATGACTCCCAGGGGGTCAGGGCCATGGAGAGAACAGCCTGGGCGTCTGGGGACGAGACCGTCCGAGAGGACACGTGTGGGTGGGCAGAGTGCCCCCACCACGAGGCAGCAGGAGGAGGCTCTCTGGACAGATGACACGTCTGTGGACGTCCTCAGCCTCTCCCCTGGCCACCCCGCACCGATCTCCACAGGCCACAGGCAAAGTGGCCACAGAGCAGGGACGGGGGTGACGCCCGGGGCCAACCACATGGACCCCCCCACCCAGGCCACTACTGGGGGCCCACCCTGCCAGAAGCAGAGCCCAGAGCCGGCCCCCAGGCGCCCCCGCGGGGACACACCAGCCCCTCCCCAAGCAAGGCCCTCAGCTGTCCTCAGCGGACATGCAGGCGGGGGTTATGGGCTCTGCCTGCCCTGCCCTCCAGGCCTCTCCCTGGACCACCGTCTGAGCCTCAGGACCAATGCTGCATCCAACCCGGGCACGGCCCACAGCTCCCACCTTACCATGGACCTACCCCGAAGCAGCTGGCCTGTGGGAGGGCCTGGTGGCCCTGAGGCGGGACGGGGTGGGGGGGTGAGGGGGACAGCCCTTCGTGGGGTGGGAAAACCCCTCTGAGCACTAGGACAAATGGGAGCAGCGACACCACTCCCCACCCCACGATCCCGGGCCCTGCCGGTCCAGAAGCATCCGCTCCCAAGATGCTTCTACCAGGGACGCACGCTGGGCCCACTGGGCTGGACCACAGCTGTTCATGAAAAGAGGGCTGGGGGCCAGTGCGGGCAAAAAAGCTCCAATCACCAAGGACAGATTGGGATGCTGCTGCCCAGAGGGGCAGGGAGGTCTGCGCCCAACATGAAAAATTATCGCCAAACTCCAGTAATAAAAAGCCAGTCTGGGTCCCCGTACAAGGGGACCCAAGGCATGTGGGGCTGGGGCAGGGGGCAGCTGGGCTCCTGGGCCACTAACCACACAAGGCCTGCGGGCCAGTTACACAGACACAGGTTTGTATCCAGCAGTGGCCCCCTTTCCCCTCCCCCCTTCCTAATCTCACGCAAGGCCCCTTGGTGGTGCTGAGGTTCACAGTCCAGCCTTAAGGTGACAAATGCTCAGGTGACATGAGACGGTCACTCAGAAGTAGGGCCGGCGGTGGTCAGGCTGGTGTCTGTCCGCCTTCTGGGGCGGGTGAGGGCCGCCTCCTTGGTACGAAGATGGCAGCACCTTCTCAGGGAGAAGCATGTGCTGTCGCGCTCCTACAGGGCCACGGCGGAGGCACAGGGGCTGCAGGGGGCACTGCGCCCTCCACCGCCCTGCGGCCCTGCTGTGAGCCGGGCCAGGACCCGCCACTGACACCTCTCCTTCATCGGCCGCCCCTGCCTAGCGGGAAGGAGGCGGAGGCACGGGCTGGGGGCCCGCTGTCTCCCGTCACCTTGCTGCTCCCGCCGGCAGCACCCAGGGCATCCAGCGTCCCCCTCCTCCGGCACCCCCAGAACCAGCATCGTGGTCGCACCTCCTGGAGGAGCCAGCACCCCGTCCCCAGCGGGCAGGGTCCCAGATCTCGGAGCCCCTCCCCTGAGCTTCCAGGTTCCATAACCCCAATCTCCTTCCTTTCCTCCCCTAGCCCCAGGTTAGGGGGGCAGGGGGGTTGCCGCCTGCAGGTCTGTGTTCGCCGGGCCCCCTTCTCGATTTCTTGCTCACTCATCCCCTGTCTGAGGCCCGATGTTAAATTCTCTCGACTAAAGCACCTGACGGGTGCTTCCCCGACCAGCCCTGATGGCTCAGGATGTCCCCAAACCAACTGCTCCCAGCTCTGCTCTATCAAATCACAGGGTGATGCTTCTGGGCGTTCGGGGGGAACAAAGATCCTGTCGTCAGCGAGGCTGAGGCAGGGCAGGAACCCCGGAACTCGCCCCCAGGGCCCTGCGCCTCCCCCAGGCCTCAGTGTCTTCATCTGCAAGATGGGGACAAAGCTCCCTGGCCCGTGGGTGACTGACGTGCTCTGGAGGGCGGGCAGAGCCGGGCAGGTGGGCCGGACGGATGCAGGGCCTCGGGACTCCCGCCCACCGTTCCCCTGGGCAGCTGCGTCCCCCCAACCCCCAGAGCTCCCCGCCGCCCCCCTCAGAGTCGCCTCGCCACCTACCTCCTGACAAATGAGGCTCAGCGACACGGTCCAGTCCACGAGAGACACGAGCAGCACCACGAGGTAGGCCAGCAGCCAGGGGTTCTTCCGAAACTGGGCCCACCCAACCAGGTAGCTCTGCAAGAGGGACGCGGCTGAGCCGGGGGTGGCCACACAGACCCCGGCCGGGCAGCCGGTCTGAGGCCTGTGATGCACGCGGGCGCTAGGCAGCCTCAGCGAGCAGCACGGTCCCCGCGGGACTCACAGCAGGAAGCTGAGCCATGGTCAGAAGGCCCACGGTCCTCGCCCAGCCTGCGGGTGACCCTGGGCAGCCCGTGACCCTGGGCTCCGCACTGACCGGCTGCGCCCATGTCCTCACGGGTAACGGGGTCCCTGCCTGTCCTGCCTACCCAACCACCACTGTAGCTTGTGCCTAGGAATCGTTCCGGAAGAGCCTAGGAATCTGACCAGATGCGCAGGGGACGCGCCTTGGGAAGGCGGGAGTTCGTCACCTGTTCGGCGCACCTAACTGGCCCTTTCCCATCACTGACCCCCGCCGGAGGTCACAGCTTGCAGATAATACATGTGCTCTCTCTCACCTTTCGAGACTTCCCAAATGGACCAACCATTCCAAACAGGCTAATGAGAACTTCTACCCAGTTTCAGTTCCAGTTTAAAAACCCCCAGACCTCCTAACCACATGATAGGCTAAAAAAGAAGAAATAAGAAACCGCCCGGGCCCTCAGTCACACACACATGCATCAACGCTCACCCACGCCCCTCCGAGTCAGGCCACAGAGGCCAAACCACCCCGCAAGGGGGCGCCCTGCAGGCAGGGTGTGGACGTGCACGTGGGCCGGGGCTGGAGCAACGGAATCAGAATCACTGTTGTTTGTCAGAAGCGACAGAAGGCGTGGCCAGTGGTACACCCTGCGTCTCAATGGGAAGTCACTACAGCTCTGAAGCCCTGACACAGCTCAGCTCAGGCAAGCAAGGCAGGGCCCACCTCCAGCTTCTAGAAGGACCTGCGTCAGGAAGCCAGAGCTGCACACGGCCGGGGGCGGGACAGCAGCCCCTCCCCTCCGGGCTTCTCCTCTGTCGGGGCGGGAGCGTAGGCCATGGAGAGACGCCCGGTCCCCTCTTGTTCAGCGGGGGTCCCTCCCCACAGAGGCGCTGCCGGACCCTCGGCCACTCTCTCCCAGGGTCCCGCAAGGCTGTGCGCCCCCGATGGCTCGGCCGGCCCCCATCGGTGGTCTGGGATGGGGGAGAGCTGTCCAGGAGGCAGCCTAGGCCTCTGCTCCGTGGCGCACAGTGGGACAGGCAGCTTGCTCCAGGAGCGCGAAAAGTAAACCCAGGAAGCAGCAGCCGGGCCGGGAGGGCGCGGGTCCCAACCTCAGCACCTGTGCAGCCCCCTCACCTTCACGGAGACGTCGGCCACGAAGACCAGCAGGCAGAGTGCCTCGACGCCCTCGGTCAGGCCGCAGGGCGGCTCCCAGGGGGCCGGGCGGTAGCGCACGTCAGAGGTGCTGGTGAGTGACGAGGGGGTCTCGATAAAAGCCAAAGCCAGGATCAAGAAAATGGTGAAGCTCAGAGTCCTGGAAAAGGGACCGAAACTGGTCAAAAGGCAAAAGAACCAGCCACACGCCGGGGCCAAAGAAGCAGAGGAGCAGGCGGGACGCCAGGAAGGGTCCAAAGGCCGGAGCCCACACTTCCTGCTCCGTGGCCACTCGTGTGTGTGGTCAGATAACACGTACCGGCGCTCAACTCAATTGCCGTGGCTGGCCGGAAGGTGCTGGAAAGGGACCCTCACCACAGAGGGGCCGGGCTCTGCTCCGACGGGGAGGGGAGACGGCGGGGAGGGGAGCCTGCCTGGCCCCCGAGACCAGCCCCCTCCCCAGGCCCGGCTGCGGGAGGCCCGCGGCGCGCGCATGCGCTCTCACCACTGGCTCGTGCTGGAGTAGTACCGTCGGTACAGCCACAGAGACCTGGCGTCCACGCGGTGGTTGATGGAGCGATACTGGAAGTGAAGGTCACACGGGGCACGTTGAGGGTCCCCTCCGTGCCACACAGCACAGCCAGCCCCGTGCAGGGCACCCCTCTCACCCACGACAGGCCCGAGGTGGGGACACAGGCTGGGGATCGCAGGGTCCACCTCCACTCAGTACAGGGACCAGGGGCTCGTCGGGACCCAGCAGGGTCAGACCCTCCCAAGCTGCAAGGTTTCCCCAGGGCCGGTAGGTGGACGGACACTTGCTGGCTGGATGCCAGCTGTGCCCTGTCTGTGAGGGTCTCCCCTCCTCTGTGCAAGGCTGACCCCACCCACCTCAGCTCTGTCTCCATGCAGGACGCCCCCAGCCTCATCCGCCAGGTGGGGCACTGGTGGCTCTAGTCTCTTTCCCTGATTAAGCCTGTGTGCTGTCTGCAGGCAGGGGAAGGTCTTGCCACCTTTGGGCATCTTTCATGCGACCGAGATCAGGGCAGCACACGACAGGCCCTCGGCAGGCGGTGAATCAGTGAAATGAGGGACGAGGGACCCAGAAGAGCACCCAGCACGTGTCTCCTTAAGGGGGACTCGAGGAGACCATGCCCCAAAGCCCAGTCATCGCAGCCACAATGACCACACGGTCCAGCAACCGCAGCCCTGGCCCCAGGATGGCAGGAGAGAAGGGGCCAGTGGGGCAGCCATCGTGCATTCCCCACGAGCCCCAGGGACAAGCCGCCGGGAGCAGGCGCCGCCCACCTGGATGGCGTCTTCGATGAACACCACGGCCTGGTCCAAGCACAGATCCCGCCTGGCCACGGCACCTGCGGGCAGAGGGGACACGTAGGGTGGGGAGGGGCCTCGGGAGGCGCTCGTCCGCTACAGGGCCACCAAGAGCAAGGCAAGAACCCGGCTGCATCCTCTCCAAGGCTCTGGGACGAGACGCCTCTTGCCCCGCAGCGTGTGTGCACGCCCACAGGGCAGGACCCCCGAGGGCTGGGCCCCAGGTGGGGCAGGGTCTAAGCACGGGCTCCGGGCCCAGAGGAACAGCAGCTCCCACGGTTCCCACCCCCTGGGGTGGAGTGGCAGAGGGCGCAAAGCAGCCAGTGGGACGGAACCAGGCTCAGGGGGCTCAGACCCCGGCTCCGCACCTACTGGCTCAAAGGCTGAGGGCCGTGGGCTTAAGCTCACTGTGCCCGTCTCCCCCTGTCAAATGGGGGTGTTAACAGCCACGCAGCTTGGCCCCCAGTGCAAGTGCAGGACCCCCCAGGGCCGGCCCGGCACGCAGAACGTGCTCACAGCCACCCTTCTGCCCCGTCCCACCACCAGCCTCCTGGTGGCCTTCGTCAGGACGCTGCACCCCCGCTCGCGTGACTGTAAGATGGGGCAGCGCTACCGGCCCACCCGCTCACCAAGCAAGCTCACAGATTTAACACTCACACGGGAAGGCGACATCTAGAAGCTCGAGGCGCTGCGCGGCCCTCCGTCAAATACTCAGCACTAAGAAGGACCCTCTGAGGCCATCGTGGCTCGCTGCTTGTGTCACAGGCCCACAGGGCCAGGCGATCGCAACCGAGTCACCCCGAGGGTGGGAGGCGAGGGAACCTTCACCAACCAGGGACTGGGGTCCTCGGGGCCAGGGAGGCTGGGGTGGTGCAGGTTCCTGACTAGGAGGGGCCTTCAGGACAAGTCACATGGCTCAAACCCCTGGTCTGTCACCTTGGCCTAGGGTTCTGCCCACCGCGTGGTGGGCAGCTTTGCACAGAAGCCTGATGTAAAGGGCCAAGAAAGGCACGAGGAGCCGCAGCTCACAGGAAAAAGGACCCCCCAGAGAGGCCCCGGAGACGGCGCAGCCCAGGCCCCGGCGGGGGGGCAGAGCCGGCACACAGCCCCCAGCAGCTCCCAGATCCAGGCTTGGAAACGTGGTGAACAGGCCTGTCACCATTTCTGTTGAAGGTTCTACTTTCACATCTGCCCTTGAGCCCAGGAGCTGCCCAAACCGCCCTTAACCGGTCCCGAGAGATGCAGAGATGTCGAGGCCAGAGGCGGGGGAGGCCGGGCACCTGGGCAGAGCTCCGGGCCCTGCCCACTCGCCTGCCGACCCCAGGGACGCAGCTGCCGCTGTCCTCAGGGACTGTGCCCACCGGGGACGTGGGGGACCCTGGACAGAGACAGGAGGCTGGACTCTGTCCTGTCTCCGCCATCACCTTGCTGTGTCACCCAGGAACAGCACCCTCCTCCATCTGGGCCTCAGGTTCCTCCGTGGACGACCTCCATGCTCACGTGAGGGGCCAAAAAGTTCTCCTACAGAGGCTCTGAGGGTGGCGACCGCCTGCTTCCCCTGGAAGCGCCCGGGAACACTGTGATGTGAAGGCACCCTGTTTTGTTCCCTGCTGTACCCACAGAGCCCAGGACAGCATGGGGCTCGGCACACAGCAGCCCACAAGTCCCACTGATCGACTGAGTGAACAGCCGAGGGGAGCCTGGGAGGGCAGGGTGGTCTGAGGGGCCGGAAGAGGCCCCATGTCACCAAATCCCCGGGTGAGAACTCAGGGGACTCAGCCTGGAGAGGTCCAAGGAGACAAGCTTCCTGGATAAGCAGAGACAGGCAGCCAGGGCCCCCAGAGCTCGCTCCAGGACCAGGACTGGGTGCAGCGGAAGGGGCTCCCTCTGGCCACCCGGCCCTCAAGGCACCAAACCTCAGGAAAGCCATCCCCCACCACTCTGCGGCCCCGACACCTGCCTCCCTTTCGCACCCTGCGGTGGCCGGAGGGATCCTGTCACAAACCCTCAGATGGTAACCACAGCTTTCCGTGGGTCCCCACTGCTCCGGGAGAAAGTCCACACCCCGCCCCCAGCCCGGCAGCTCGGGGGCACACCCCGCCCGCCTGCCCGCCTCCTCCCCTGCTGCTTCCTCCACCCTGTGCCCTCCGCGCCACTCACCCTGAACTTGGCTCCGCCAAGGCCAAGCTCTCCAAAGCCTCCCAGGCTGTCGGCCCTACCAGGAGCGCTGTGCCCCAGCTTGGCGTCCAGGGACTCATTGCCTCAGGTGGCCATCAGCTGTCAGCGCCCCCCCCCCCAACCACTGTAGAATGTCGGAGCACAGAGGACATGGGGGCTCGAACACCTCAGCCCTGCACTGGTCCCCCCGCCCCAAGCCTGCCCTCCCCAACATCCCAGAATAAACCCCCCTCCCGCTCTGGCTCCAGCCCCTGCCCACTCCCCACTACCTGGGTGGGGTCCTGACTAGCTGCCTCTGTGACCCTGGACAAGCCCCTGGCCCTCTCTGTGCCTCACTTCCCGCGGGCCCTACACAACAGGACTGATGGGCAGGCGGAATGGGTTACTGTAGCTGAAGTGCTGTGCACGGTAAGCTCTTCATAAACATTTGCTACTATTGTTATTCTCAAAGCCCCTTCTATGGCGCAGTGACCCCTTGTCCTCTGACTTTTCCATAACCAGTAAGAGGGTAATTCCCTGACCAGGAACAGGAAGAGAAAATGACTATCCCCACCCTGTGGTCACGGCCCAGAGGTGGGGCTGGGTCTGGACCTGACCACCGGGCCCACTGGGGTCCACGGAGCACCCAGCAGCAGCCCTCCCCCACCCTTGTCGGTAGGAGAGTCCAGCTAGCTGCGGACAGGCGGACCCTGAGCTCAGGACCCCATCCAGGAGCCCCGCACAGGAGCTGGGCAGAAACTGAATGAGGGTCTGCAGAGCCTGGCTGGACAGCCTGACCAGGGAAATCCAGAACACAGAGTGTCCTGTCCATGTTCTCCGAAGCCCCCACCAAGGCCACGGCGTCGGGACAAAAAGCCATCCCCAGGGTCCCCCTTCACCAGCCACACTGCCTGCCCCGGCTCCTGTCCCTAGGGTGGGTCTCACCTGTCCTCCATGCACTCTCCCGGGGCTGGACCTGCAGTGATCAGGGTTCTCTGCCCAGAATGGCCATCAGCACTGACGGGCACCAGCTCTGCCACCTGGCCGGGCACCTGGACTCTCTCTGAATCCTCACAACGCCCCGACCACCCCCCTTTTATTGAGACTCAGAAAGGTTAGGCAACCTGCCAAGGTCACACAGCCGGGAAGTGGCCTCCTGGCGCAAAGGCTGCATCCCCTGAATGCCACCACGTCCAGGGCCCCGGGAGGTCTTGCACGGACTGGACGGAGAACTTTCCCAGGACAGCCTGAGATGGGCAGGTGGGCATGTTTTCCATCTCCTGCCAGGGACCCGCCCCAATAATCCCAGGACAGGCACACACCGCGGACCCCTCCCCAACAGAGGAGGAAAGTGAGCCCAGAGACAGAAGGTGGCCTGGAAGGAGCACCCAGTGTGGGTGCCTGCAGCGGCTGAGACAGATCCCAGGTCTATGTTCTTGGACAGGTCCTGGACACTCTCTGGGCCTCAGTTTCCCCCTCTGCAAAACGAGGCTGAGGCCCTTCCATCCCTAACCCAGCACCCAGTGCCCTTGGGGTCTGCCAGGGACAGAAGGATTTCACCCTCCCCGCCCTCCTTGGGTTTCAGCAATCTCTCTGCGGGTAAACAGGAAGAGCAGGATGGAGCTGCAGAGAAGGAAGGAAGGAAGCCGCCCCGGTCTGGGGAGGCCTGCCCCAAGCCGACGCTGAAGGAGAAGCCTCACAATTCACTCCCAGCTGGGTTCGAATCCCACCTCGGCCACTTCCTGGCTGTGAGCCCTTGAGTAGGGGAACGCCCCTCTCTGTGCCTCACTTTCCCCGTAAGAACTGGGGAAAACGGAAGTGCTTCCTCCTAGGAATCACCAAGGCGATCCACGGAAAGCACGAGGCCCCGGGCGAACCGTGGGGGCTGCAGGGGGCTGGCTGCCCCTGGGCTGAGCGAGGCTTCTCAGCCCGATCGGTCGGGGGCAGGGCGCGACCCCGCAGAATCTGGCTGAAGCCCGCGCCCTGGCCGGGGCCGGGGTCCGCACGGCGCAGCCGCCCCGCCCTCGGGAAGGCGGCTCCCTGGCGCGCCGCGCCGCCCGGGCCCGCTCGGACCCCGGCCGGGGGAGCGGGGCGCGCCCGCAGGGACAGCAGTGACGCGGCGCGGGCCGGCGGGACCCCACGCGCCACCCCTGCGCGGCCCGGCCCCTCCCCAGGCCGCGGCTCACCAGGACCGACTTGGATGCTGTGACAGGAGGGTACGCCCGCCGGGGAATGGCGGGCACTGCCGCCGCGGGTCCGGCTCAGAAGGGGCTCCGATTCCTCCCGGGGGTCCGCCATGGGGTCACAGCCGGCCACCCAGACCTCACACAAGCACAAGATGCGAGCGCCGAGCTCCACTGCGCAGGCGCAATGCCCCCGCCCCCGGGGTTCGGGAGGAGGCGGGGACAGCCCTGTGATGTACGGGACGCTCCTTCCTACCAGCCAATGAAGACGGAGATCTTGCTCTTGGAGGCGGGGGCTTAGCCGGCCACGCCTCCTGGTGGGTGGGGCTCAGCCTCCTTCCATCGGGGCGGGGCTCTAAGGCCTTCTAAGGAAGGCCTTCTCTGTCAAAGGGTGGTCCCCGGCCAGCTCCGTCAGCATCACGTGGGCGCGGGTTAGAAATGCACATTCTTGGGCCCCCTCAGACCCGCTGAATCGGAAACTCGGGGCAGGGCCCAGGAATCTGTGTTTTGCATGTGACTTTTAGGTACATGGGAGTGACGCCAAAGGTCATCCCCCAAAATGGAATTTGAATTTACCCTCTGATAATGAAATTAGGGAGGTTAAGTATAATTGAGGGTAAAGTTTATAATGACAAGTGATACATTTGAAAAAAATATTTACACTATATATAAAAAGTATTTCCAACATTAATAGGTAAAGAGCTTTTTTTCTATTGCTGCAGTGACACAATACCACAAATTTAGCTTAAAACAACTCCCACATATTATCTCTAAGTCCTGGAGGTCAGAAGTCCAGTGGCTGGGCAGGGTTCTCATCTCAAGGCCTCAGGAGGCCAAAGTCAAGGTTTCAGCCCACCTGGGCTAGGCTCATCCAGGTGGGTGGCAGATTCACTGCCATGGGGCTAGGACTGAGGTACCCATTTCTTCTCTTTTTTATAAATTTATTTATTTTATTTATTTATTTTTGGCTGCGTTGGGTCTTCGTTGCTGCGCACGGGCTTTCTCTAGTTGCGGTGAGCAGGGGCTACTCTTCCTTGTGGCGCACGGGCTTCTCCTTGCGGTGGCTTCTCTTGTTGTGGAGCACGGGCTCTAGGCGCGTGAACTTCAGTAGTTCTGGAGCGTGGGCTCAGTAGTTGTGGTGCACAGGCTTAGTTGCTCCATGGCATGTAGGATCTTCCTGGACCAGGGCTCAAACCCGTGTCCCCGGAAGTGGCAGGCGGATTCTTAACCACTGTGGCACCCTGAGGTACCCATTTCTTGCTGGATGTTGGCTGGGGGTCATTCTCGGCTCCTAGAGGCTACTGCATTTCTTTATTTATGGCCCCCTCCATCATCGGAGCCAGGAAGAGAGCACTGAATCCTCCCATGCTTTGAATGAGATGCTTCAAGATGCAGCAAGGTGCTTCCAATCCTTCTGACCTCCCCCTCTGCAGCATCTCTTTGCTTATAAGGGCTCATGTGATTACACTGGACACATGGGATAATCCAGGATAATCTCCTTAGTTTAAAATCAGCTGATTAGGGCTTCCCTGGTGGCGCAGTGGTTGAGAGTCCGCCTGCCGATGCAGGGGACACGGGTTCGTGCCCCAGTCCCGGAAGATCCCACACGCCGCGGAGCGGCTGAGCCCGTGAGCTATGATTAGTACCCTTAATTACATCTGTAGAATCTCTTTTGCCATCTAACTGACCATAACCACAAGCATGATGGGGAGGGGGAGGTCATGGGGCCCATAATTCTGCCTCCCATAGAGCTCTTAAAAATCAGTAAGAGAGAGATTATAAAGCAGAAACTAACACACCATTGTAAAGCAATTATACTCCAATAAAGATTTTTTAAAAAAAGAAAAAAATCAGTAAGAGGGACCTCCCTGGTGGCGCAGTGGGTAAGAATCCACCTGCCAATGCAGGGGACACAGGTTCGAGCCCTGGTCCGGGAACTAAGATGCTGCGGGGCAACTAAGCCCGCCTGCCACAACTGCGGAGCCCACGTGCTCTGGAGCCCGTGCACCACAACTAGAGAAGCCTGCATGCCGCAACGAAGTTCCTGCGTGCCACAACGAAAAGACCTGAGGCAGCCAAATAAATTAATTAATTTTTTTAAAAAATCAGTAAGAGGGGCTTCCCTGGTGGCGCAGTGGTTGAGAATCTGCCTGCTAATGCAGGGGACACAGGTTCGAGCCCTGGTCTGGGAGGATCCCACATGCCTCGGAGCAACTAGGCCCGTGAGCCACAACTACTGAGCCTGCGTGTCTGGAGCCTGTGCTCCTCAACAAGAGAGGCCGTGATAGTGAGAGGCCCGCGCACCACGATGAAGAGTGGCCCCCGCTCGCCACAACTAGAGAAAGCCCTCGCACAGAAACGAAGACCCAACACAGCAAAAATTAATTAATTAATTAATAAACTCCTACCCCCAACATCTTCTTTAAGAAACAAAATCAGTAAGAAAAAGACTAAATTCCCCCTAGGTGGGAAAGCGGCAAAGGGTAAGAACCAGAAGTACACAAAAGAAGAAATATGAATAATGAATGCTCGACGCAAAGCTCCACCTCCTTAGAATACAGGCATGCAAATTAAAATAACAATGAAATCTTTGAGCCCATCACTTGGCAAGTATTTAAAAGATGATACAGCTCTGGAGGGCACAGTGTGGTTACCCCAGGAGGGTAGAGAGAAATCACAGGATGCGTTCATGGGTTTGGTTTGTTTTTTTCTTAAACAATCGGCGTGCATTTTAAAACCTAGAAAAGGCTCCCGCCCTGTGTCCATCTTGGAATTGGGAGGAAAAGGGAGAGGGACACTGGGACGAGACGGTGGGGGGGGGGGGGGGCTGTGGTGAGGAGAGAGGCGGAGACTGAGAAGAGGAGAGGGTCAGAGGGCATCGGGACCGCCCTCAGCTACGTACAATCTTTCAGCTGTCCTGGGGAGAGAGAAAGGGAAAGGGAGGGGGCCGGGGTGGGAGTGGGGGCTCTCACCCCCGGACTCCGGTGTGAGAGGGGCTGTGCCGTCGGAATCCTCCGGGTAGGCCCCCTATCAGTGGCCAAAAACCTGGGGCTCAGTCCCCTCTGTCCCGAATTTCCGGGCCTGACCCCACGCTTCTGAAATATCCGGGTCTCAGCTCCTGAGATTCCAGATATCTGGGACTCCTCTCTAAACCTGGGGCTCTGTTTCTGGGGTTCAGGACCCTGCGTGCACCAGCATCCGGGGTTCATTCCCCATGAGTTCAAATATCAGATTCGGCCTCCCCCCCGCGTTCAAATATCTGGGGTTCAGACCCCACAATCAGAAATCCGGGATCCAGCAACCAGCGCCCTAGAGGAGGGACCCCCCAGGAAGGGGTGGAAGGACGGGGGAAGAGGTGGCAAGGGGAAAGGTCTCCTTGGCCCTCTCCCTGCTTGGCAGAGCCGTTGGCGGACCTCAGGAGGAGGCGGAGACCCTGGGCACCAGAGTGACCCCTAGCAGGTCAAGCCCCACTCTCAGGACCCCCAGGGGCCACCATGCCGGGCCGGGAGCCTGAAGGACCCCGACGTGGCTGAGCTCTTCTTCAAGAACGACCCGGAAAAGCTCTTCCGTGACCTCCGGGAAATTGGCCACGGCAGCTTTGGAGCCGTGTACTTTGCCGGGAGTGTCCGGAATAGTGGGGTTGTGGCCCTCAAGAAGGTGTCCTACAGTGGGAAGCAGTCAAATGAGAAACGGCAGGACATCATCAAGGAGGTGCGGTTCCTGCAGAAGTTCCGGCATCCCGATGCCATTCAGTACCGGGGCTGTTACCTGAGGAGGCACACAGGGTGTGTGGTGGAGTATCGCCTGGGCTCAGCTTCTGACCTCCTAGAAGTGCACAAGAAGCCCCTTCAGGAGGTGGAGATTGCAGCTGGGAACCACGGGGCCCTTCACGGCCTGGCTTATGTGCACTCCCACAATGTGATCCGTAGGGATGTGAGGCTGGAAACATCCTGCTGTCAGAGCCAGGCCTGGTGAAACTGGGGGACTTCGGCTCTGCACTCGTCATGGCACCTGCCAACTCCTTCGTGGGCGCCCCGTACTGGATGGCTCCAGAGGTGATCCTGGCAATGGATGAGGGGGCAGGACGATGGCAAGGTGAATGTCTCGGTCCTTAGGTATCACCTGCACCGAGCTGGCAGAATGGAAACCACCGCTGTTTCGCATGAATGCGATGAGTGCCTTATACCACATTGCAGAGAGCGAGTCCCCGGTGCTCCGGTCAGGACACTGGTCTGAGTACCTCCGGAATTGTGTCGACTCCTGCCTTCAGAAAATCCCTCGAGACAGACCAACCTCAGAGGTTCTTCTGAAGCACCGCTTTGTGCTCCGGAAGCAGCCACCCGCAGTCATCATGGACTTAATCCAGAGAACCAAGGATGCTGTCCGGGAGCCGGACAACGTGCAGTACCGCAAGATGAAGAAGATACTGTTGCAAGAGGCGCCCAGTGGCCCTGGCGCTGAGGCCCCAGAGGAGGAGGCCAAGCCCTCCATGCAGCGGGCCGAGACACGGGCCGGTCTAGAGAGCCCTCCAGCCAGAGCAGCTCAGTCAACAGCCTGGCAGACACCTCTGACAAGGAGGCACAGGCCCTGAAGCCCGGAACACGGCCGCGATGCGGGAGGGCGAGCACGCCGTCATCTCCCACAGCTCCATCGTCCACCGGCTGCCGGGCTCTGACAGCCTCCGTGACGACCCCTACCCGCCAGAGATGAGCCCGGGCCCTCTCCAGCCACCTGCAGCCCCGGCTCCCACATCCACCACCCCTTCTGCCTGCTGACAGGCCTACTGCCGCAGCCGGGACCACTCTGCCACCATCCGTACTGCCTGCCTGGTCAGCCGTCAGACCCGGGAGCGCGCGCAGGACTCAGCCCTGCGGCAGCAGCCGCAGGCAGAGGCGACAAAGCACCGGACGCCGCTGCTGGCGTCGGGGCTGAGGCTGAGGGCTGAGCCTCAGGAGCGGGAGCTCGAGGCCGGCGGGCTGGCTTTGGGGCTGCGGCCGAAACGCTGTCAAGGCAGCACCAGGCTACCGGCGAGAAGGCGGCGCGAGCTGCCCAGGCTGAGGCGGGTAACTGCCAGCAGCACGTCCTCGGGCAGCAGAAGAAGGAGCCAGCCGCCCTGCCGGAGGCGCAGAAGCGAGCCTCCAAGCTTCGGAAGGCGCAGCTGAAGGAGGTGGGATGGGGCTGCAGCGGTGGGTGGGGTTGATGGAGGGTGAGGCGGCCCTGACCTCCTTGCTGTCCCGCTGCGCTCGCCGGGGAGCGCCAGAAGCCCAGCACTCCCAAGCGGGAGAAGCCCGGGTGGCTTTTGCAGCCGAAGGAGCAGCTACAGCAGCGCCAGGCCTTGGAGCTGCAGTGTCGCCAGTACCAGCGCGAGATGCTGCTGGCTCGTCACAGCCTGGACCAGGACCTGCTTCGAGAGGTAGGCCACCCCCTCCCCTGTTCCCCTCCCAGATCCCAGACACCTACATCCTTTTCCATTTGCCTCACTTGTGGTTGCCGTTCCCCTCTGCCCTCATTCGTGTTACAGCCCGGCTTCTTTTCCACACCTCTTTCGCTTCTCATGCCCGCCAGACCCTGCTAGAGTTCCCAGGCCCGCCAGGAGCTTGGCTCCCTTCCACCTCTCACCTGCACCCCCTGTCTCCCCACCCTCGGCTCCCTCTGCCGAGGAGTCCTGGGGCTCTCCCTTCCTTGACACCAACAAGGCTTTCGGACCAGTTTCTGGGCTCTGCCTCTCTTTTGCCTCAGGACTTGAACAAGAAACAGACACAGAAGGACTTGGAGCGTGCATTGCTGCTACGGCAGCATGAGACCACACGGGAGCCGGAGCTGCGGCAGCCCCAGGCCGTACAGCGCACACGGGCCGAGCTCACCCGCCGGCAGCAGCAGATAGAGCTGGGCAACCAGCTGGAGTACAGTAAGCAGCGTGCACAAGACCGCGGCAGAGCACGCGGCCCAGGTTCGCCAGCAGCCCAAGAGCCTCAACGTACGTGCAGGCCGGTGTTCCCTGGGCCTCCCACTCCCCGCTCCTGGGGCTCTGGGACCACCTAACACAGGCACCCTTAAAGAAGAGCAGCCCTGCTAATCTGGCCAGGAGGCAGACCAAAGAATCCTGGGAGGGCTTCCCTGGTGGCGCAGTGGTTGAGAATCTGCCTGCCAATGCAGGGCACACGGGTTCGAGCCCTGGTCCGGGAAGATCCCACATGACGCGGAACAACTAAGCCCATGCGCCACAACTACTGAGCCTGCGCCCTGGAGCCCGCGAGCCATAACTACTGAGCCCACAAGCCTCAACTACTGAAGCCCGTGCACCTAGAGCCCGTGCTCCGCAACAAGAGAAGCCACTGCAATGAGAAGCCCGCGCACCGCAACGAAGATTAGCCCCCGCTCACCGCGACTAGAGAAAGCCCGCGCACAGCAACGAAGACCCAACACAGCCAAAAATAAAATAAAATAAGTAAATCTTTTAAAAAAAGGAGAAGAATCCTGGGAGAGGAGGAGGAAGCAGTTCCAGAGAGGAGGATTCTGGGGAAGGAAGGGGCTGCCTTGGAGCCAGGAGAGCAGAGGATATTGGGGAAAGAGTCAGGAACCCCTAGCCCCAGCCCACAAAAGCAGAGGAGTTTGGCTGATGAGGAAGTTTGGGGGCTACCTGGGGAGGAGATGGAGGAGCATAGAGTTCCATCCCCGGCACCCCAGGAGAGGAGCCCCTGGGGCCAGGAGGCATCCGGAAAATGGAGGTTGTGGGGGAAGGAGGATGGTAGCCTCCTGCATGAGGAGTTGGAGAGCTTGGCTGGGTCCAGGGTCCAGCAGTGACCCCGGTGCCTGAGGAGGAGGGGGCTCCGTCTAGGACCCCGAGGGATCCTGGAGATGGCTGTCCCTCACCAGACATGCCCCCCGAACCCCCTCCCACACCCCTGAGGCCCAGCCCGACTAGCCAGCTCCCTGGACTCCTGTCCCATGGCCTCTTGGCTGGACTCTCCTTTGCAGCGGGGTCCTCCTCTGGCCTCCTGCCCCTGCTACTTCTGCTGCCGCTCCCACTGCTGGCGGCCAGGCGGGTGGTGGCCCGCAGGCAGCCCTGCTGGCCCTCGAGGTCGGAGGCTCCTACCTACTTCTTTGTACAGCTCTGCACCTGACCCCCGTCTATTCCTACTCCTGGCTCAGGGCACCGCACTGGGGGCGCCGAGGCCTCATGGGTGTCCCTCTGGGCCTTGGGGCTGCCTGGCTCCCAGCCTGGCCAGGCCTGGCTCTACCTCAGGCAGCTCTGGCCGCTGGGGACAAATGGGTGCGGCAGCAGGGCCCCCGGATGCACCAGGGCATCTCTCGACCCTGGTTGCATGCTCTGCTGTGTCTGTCGCCCATGACCTTCAGGGCCCTATAGGGCTGTGGGGGACCTGGGCCTATTCGCACTCTACCCCAAGACCAACGAGGATGGATGGTTTCCGCAGCCGTCTGCCTGTCCCTGGGCCCCGGCGGGGTAATCCTCTCACTGCCCGACACCCACTAGCCCTGTTGGCAAGGTTTGGGGGCCCGTGCAAGGGCTGGAACTGGCACCTGGCACAGGTCAGCCGGGGTTTAGCCAACCGCCTGCCCCCCTGGGCCATCCACACACTGGCCAGTTGGCCGTGAGCGGCCCAGCCGTATCCCCCGGCTGCTACCACGCAGCCAGCGCCGGCTAGGCCACCACCAGGGACTCTAGCTGCGCGGAGATCCCGAACCCGCCAGCCCTGGGGCCCCGCCCCCTGGAGGTGTGGCCAACTCTAGCTCCTCCCCAGCGCTTATCTAGAGCATTGAAAACGCACTTCATCTGCCACTACTCAGTGAAGTTTCTCCAGTCCCAGATCTCTCCTCCCTTTCACCGCTCCTTCCTCGGTACGCTTGCCCACCTCACCCCTAGCCGTATGGGCCTCTAGACAGGCAGCGTCGTCTGCCGTGGAGTCCGGAGATTATATCTGGGGTTCTCCTGATGCCCCCCCCCACCCTAAGTTATTGCTGTTCTGCCCCGTGTGTGCTCATCTCGCCCTCATCGACTCAGGCCCGGGACCGGGGGTAGCAGTGGGTGGGAAGAGTCATGTGGATTTTTTTTCTCCCTTTGGTTTTGTTTTTCTGTCTCACTTCCAACCTTTCCCCCACCAAAAAAAGAAAAAAGACAAACACACCTAAAATACCTGAGCAGAACGGCAAAAACAAAAGAAATTAAATAAATAAATAAAACCTAGGAAAAAGTAAGACATGTTTGTTCTGAAAAAGGAAATAATAGATGCACACAGCCCTTTGCAAAAATGGCCCATCCCCCAAGGACTTGTCTTTACTGCAGTTAAAGAATTCCTTTGATGTTTGTACAAACTCATGAGGCCCGATTGGAAAGCAGTGCTGTGTAAGCGTTTGCATGGACTTTCTGGAGTCAGTCAAGGCTGGTTTGGATGCAGGTGGGGTTAACAGAAGGAGTGCTCATAAAAGGGGAGAGAGAAACAAGGTTTCTCAGATGCCAGTGCATGCCCCTGTACAACCAAACTGACCCTGGGGTGCAGACACATGGCCTCTGCGCCATGTCCACTACTAGCTTTCAGTAAGTAAGTCAGCCTCGCGCTTGGAGGTGCCCGTGGGGAGAGAAAGGGCTGGTGGGGCCCTCTGGGTAGCCGGGTCCTCACGACAGCCTGGTGGTCCCATGTGTGGGTCTCTTGGAGCCCAGGGCACTGCCTGAGGGGGACAGGACCAAGGGAGCAGAGCTGGCCTGGGAGTGAAACCAGAGGGGCACCAGCCTGGCCTCGATGTGACCTCAGGCAAGTCACAGCCCCTCTGCGTGCCTCAGTTTCCTCTTCTGTGAAGTGGGATCATAACAAACCCAAGACCACTGTGAGGCATGAAGGAGATGGCACTGGCCCTCAGGACTCTCTGGGCATACACAGCCCCCCTAGTGGCAATGTAACCTCCGCTGAGGTCCAGTCCCCGGGTGAGCTGCCCCTCAAGGTCCAGCCGCTCTGTGAGGTTGACCAAGAGCCACCACTCAGCCAGTCCTGCCCAGCAAGTGTCTACCGAGCACCTACTGCCTGCCAGACACCAGGCTGGGCGCTGGGATAACCAGTCTGGGCGCTGGGATACAGCAGCGAACAAAACAGGTGCTTTGGGATGCCAGCATCCTGACTCTGCTACTTCTGCTCCTAGGCTGGCCCAGCTCTGAGGATGTAGGCGTGTCATGCCCCTCTCTGAGCCTGTTTCCCCATCTGTAAAGTGGGGGTGAGGGGAGAATTACACCAGCCTCACACGGCTGTTGAGAGGATACAAGCAAGGTGACACGTGTCAGGCGCTGGGCAGAGGGAGGCACTCAGTGTCAGGGGCCAGCTGGCCCTCGGAGCTCCTCGTCTGTCTGGTCCAGTGGAGGACACAGACGGAACTGGGAAAGAGGATGCTGTGACAGGCTTGGAGGAAGGGACGCAGACTCAGTGGGCTCTGGCCACACCCCCCAAAAGGCCATGGGATGGGGAAACTGAGACCAGAGGTGACAAAGGCTCTGCCAACATCTCCCCTTGTCTGTGGCTGACGTCGGATGAGGTCACCAGGCCTCCTCCTAGCTCTGCCCATGGGTCTTTCTGGTGCCGCAGACCAGGAAGCAGGCCTGCAGGAAACCCGGGGTGTGACAGTGACGTCATCTGACACCCCTACCCCCATCTTCCTCTCTCCTTCCCCTTCCTCCCATGGACCTACTGTCCCTCCTCAGCCCACAGGCAGGTGACGGCCACAGCCAGAAGTTGCCCTAGGGACTTCCCTGGCAGTCCAGCGGTTAGGACTCTGTGCTCTCACGGCCGAGGGCGTGGGCTCAATCCCTGGTCGGGGAACTAAGATCCCACAAGCCGCGTGGTGTGGCCAAAAAAAATTTTTAATAAAATAAAATTTAAAAAAGAAGCTGTCCTAGAACCAGGGTTCCCAGATCCTTGGTCCCCTCAACCCACTGGACACTGGGCAACAGCAAAGAGGCCACAGAGCCACTCCTCCCCCCTTGGGGATGCTGCACCCTGCATAGGCTGTGGAAGGGGGCAGTAACCGGGGTGATCTCCTGTGCAGCATCCCCTCAGCAGAGCAGAACTCAGCCTGGGAAGAGGCAGTCCTTGTGGCACCCTGTAGACAGCTGCACCCAGACACAACCCAGAATTACCTCTGAACACACCTGCTGTGGCATCAGTGACCCTCCCGCCAATATCTCAGTGCTCTCGGAACTTCAGTCAGTCATCTCCTTCCTCCTCCCGATTTCTGCCGTCCCACACCCATCTGTACGTTTATTTACCTTATCGTTCTCTTCAAACTGATTTAAATGGATTGCTTTTCCCTGCTTAGTGTCGTTGCGAGCAATAAATGTCCCAAACCCAATTTCACGTGCTACTTACGTTTTTCCTAAGACACATTCAATGAAATCTTTGTATTGGTTATCTATGGCTGCGTAACAAGTAACCCCAAAACATTATGGTTTGAAATGATGTTTGCTGTCTCCCAGTTTCTCCCAGACTGGAATCCGAATACAGCTTAGCTGGATGGCTGCCTGCGTCTCTCCAGGCTGCAGTCAAGGTGTGGCAGGGGCTGCAGACCTCTCCAGGGACCGGGCTCACTGAGCCCCAGCGGCTGTGGGCTGGGTGCAGTTCCTCACGGGCTGATAGACCAAGGGTCTCAGTTCCCTGCCCCATGGCCTCTCCATAAGGCAGCTCACAACAGGGCAGCCGGCTTCGTCAGAACAAGAAAGTGAGAAAAGTCGGAGAGGACTAACGCGATGGAGATCACCGTCCTCTAGAACCTAATCTTGGAAGCAACAACCATCACTCCTGCAACGGGGCAGTCGCAGAGCCGCTGGTTTACAAAGCAGATGAGAAAGGGCATCCTTGGCACAAACTCTGTGCCCTGCCCTGCGCCCAGGCAAGGAAACAGACCTGAGATTCATAAGGGGCCAGCGTCCTCCTGTCTCCTGCCACCCCCTACCCCACATACACCGTAAACGGACGAGGAATCCACCCCCCACCCCCCGCAGCTGCCTTTGCAGCGTTGCTCTTGTGGTCCTTGTCCCCGGAACCTGCAGTGGAGGAAGATGTCCTCTTGGTGGGGACACTGGCTTTGAGTCAGCCTGGGCATCCTTCATGCCATACCAGGGCCACTGTTGGCGGCTCGCAGCATCAACAGAGAGCTTTCTCTCCCGAGATACCAGCCCGCAGGACGCACCAAACGTGGTTCGAACGACAGAGATGCCCCCACGGCTCCCGAACGCTGGCCCCCAGCAGTGTTATTTTGGGCAACGTGCCAACCGTGTTGGCGCATTTCTGCATTGTTTTATAGGGTTATAGGGTTAGAGGCTGCCAGGGCATGGAGGAGACCCCAGAGGGGCCCAAACGTCTTCCCAGCCTGGGCCCATGACCGTCAGAGGTCGGGCACCCTGGGCCTGCTCGTGACGCTGCTTGATCTCATCCATTTCCTTCCTGGTCAGTTCAGGCCAACGCCCACCATGGGGCTAGGTCTCCCCTGTCACCTGCAGGAGCAGAAAACATGTGCCCACGGTTTATGTGCCCATAAAGCCAACGTAGCTTTATGGTTTAATTCATTCACTCACTCATTCATCCATGCATCTACTGAGGGCCTCCTGCATGCCAGGAACTGGCCTGGGTACTACTGAATAAGACAAAAGTTGCTCCTCGTAACAGTTTCAAATGATTTCTAAAAGCACATGGAAAAAAAATTTAAATCACCCGTCCTCACGGCTACAAGGGAAAATCATAGGCCTGGAATCATGCAGATCTGAATTCATATCCTGCCCACGACCAGCTTCCTGAGCTCGGGCAGCCCCACCCCCTTGCTGAGCCTCGGTCTCTGCCTGCATAAAACGCGGATAATGATGGCAGCAACTCCCATCTGCAGCGACAAGGGACACGCAACAGGGCCTCAGACCCTGTCCCTGCTCTCCTGGTCCCTCCCTTCTATACCATCTCTGGGAGAAACACGACGCAGTGTTTTAAGATCACCAAGAACTCTCAAGTCCCTCGTCATACTTCAGTCTTGAAATGACCACCAAGATTAGCGCAGCGACGATCCTCCTGTTGCACTTGGGGAAACTGAGGCTGAGAGAGGCCACGTGCTTTGTCCACAGTCACACGGCGAGTGAGGGACACAGTGGACATCAAGCCTGCCCAAGCGTGGGAAGAGAGCACATCGGCTGAGCACGGGGCCAAAAGCAGGGGCGTTGGTGACCAAGACCTCGTCTGTGCCCTGGGGACCAACCCCTGGGAAAACCAGATCCTTCCCAGGCAGGGCACAGGCCGCACTGGCTATTTTGAGTTCTCCCACACATGACACAAGCAACAGGAATCTGGGGAGACCCGGATCACTGGTCGCATCGGGAACCGAGCTGCTCGGGTGGCGGCCAAGGGATGGGCTGAGGGTGACAAGGGTCTGCGGGGCGGGGGCTGGAGAGCAGAGCCCAGGTGCCTTCAGGGTTGGGGTACCTGCTGGAGAGAAGGCCCGTGGGGAGCTGGAGTGAGAGCCTGGGAGAGGCGGGGGCCGTGTCAGCCTGGGGAGGAATCTGGGGCCTTTCCAGGTCAGGCAGGCACACTCGTGTCCTCCCGGGCTGGGATCCTGAGACAGTTTGAGCAGTGTGTTTGGATGTGGCAATCCCAGAAGCAGGTCAGGGAAGGGAAGGAAGCCATAGAAGGTGCCCCATCAGCCCGTGGCGGCCAGGCTCAGTCCCCGCGGGGACCTCAGAGAAAAACCTCAGGGGGTCCCCGCCTCCTCGGGGCGAGGAAGCCTAGGTGCTCCCCCAACTCCCCTGTGACAAGGCCATTGGCTGGAGCCACTCCTAGGGTGTGAGTCTCCCAGTGCAGAAAGGCACAGGTGCTGGCGGGAGGGTATCGCTGGCCTGGCCTGGATCCGTGGGTCCACAGCGCTACCAGCCGCCATCCACTGAGACAAGGCAGGGCGGAGCTCAGACCATCCCACTCGGGGCGCCCTATTCACCGAGCACCCCGGTGCACCCAGCCCTGGCCACGCACCGAGGCACAGCCAGGAGCACGCAGTCAGGGCCTCTCTCTCGGAGACCGTGTCTCATCAAAGAAACCAAAAGTGAGAAGAGCACCGTGGGGAAATGAAAAGCATAGGCTGGATTCGCGCACAAAGGGAGTGAGGGACGGAGGAACAAAACGGGGCAGATCCACACGAGGGCATGTTATTCAGCCGTGAAAAGGAATGAGGCGCTGAATGACGGTAAATACGCTAAGTGGAAGAATCAGATACAAAAGGCCATGTAATGTAGGATTCCACTAATACGACGTGTCCAGAAGAGGTAAGTCCACGGAGACAGAAGGCGGTTGGTGGTGGCAGGGCCTGGGGGAGGGGAGGGTCGGAGAGACTGCCAAGGGGCACGAGGTTTCTTCTCCGGGTGATTAGAGTGCTCTGAAGTTAGACAGTGGTGATGGTGGCACAACCTGGTGAACGTACTGAAAATCATTGCATTTTATAGTTTAAAGGGGTGAAGTTTATGGTAAGAGAATTCATTAAATCTCGATCCTAAAAAGCACACCCGGGGACTTCCCTGGCAGCTCAGTGGTTAAGGCTCCACGCTTCCACTGCAGGGGGCCCGAGTTCGATCCCTGGTTGGGGAAGTAAGATCCCACATGCCGTGCAGCGTGGCCAAAAAAAACAGGAATAAATAAAATTTTTTAAAATGAAAAACACACACAGAAGGGTCCTCTTTACATGAGATGGTCAGGGAGGGCCTCTGGGAGGAGGTGACATTTTAGCTGAGGTCTGAAGGATGAGGAGGAAGTGGCCATGGGGCAGGGCAGGAGGGGGTGTGGCACGTAGGGGGAGTGACGGAGGGCTGAGGACAGTGAGCTTGAGGGGAGGGGCCCGAGGTGCAGGGAGGGGGCGGCATCCGTGCTGAGGGGTAGCTTGTTCTGACAGCAGCTGGAGGGGCTCAAGCTTGGGAGAGAAACATGTGGGATTTACGCTTTTAAAGTGTGGTGGCTGGGGCTTCCCTGGTGGCGCAGTGGTTGAGAGTCCGCCTGCCGATGCAGAGGACGCGGGTTCGTGCCGCGGTCCAGGAAGATCCCACATGCCGCGGAGCGGCTGGGCCCATGAGCCATGGCCGCTGAGCCTGCGCGTCCGGAGCCTGTGCTCCACAACGGGAGAGGCCCGCATACTGCAAAAAAATTAAAAAGTGTGATGGCTGGACGGGGTGGACTACAGGGGACAGGAGACAGAACCCCCCAGGAGACCACATGCCTCCTGGGAACCCCTTGGGACTGGGGCTTACCCAGTACAAACGTGTTCTCACCCCCATGCCCTAAGAGGGACTGTGGGTGGGGACACCTTGCTCCGTTGTGGCCATTTGTATCCTGCAGTATCTTAAAGGCACCCTTGCCCTGAGATGATAAACCCCAGGGTGAGGGAGAAAAGGCCGCAGCACAGAAAAGGGGCTGAGCGGGCGCCGCGTCCGGCCGCAGGGAGGGTGAGAGCGAGGCAGCAGGGCAGGGGCAGAAGCAGACCCCGGGGCCGCCTGGGAAGCACCGCGGACTTTGAGCTGCCCAGGCTCCTCGGGGCGGGGAAGGGGGGTTGCGGGGAGCACGGGCCCAAGAGGCAGAGTCCACCAGGACCAGGAAACCTGACGGGGAGGGACTGGTGGTCTTCCGGGCTGGAGACGGCCGTCCTGCCAAGGATCTAAGCCAGGCCAGCGGATCTGGCAGGTCACACTCAAGGTTTGTTCTGAGGGTGGAGGGGAAGTCCCCACACGACTCAGCAACATGTGAGCTCCTCAGAGAGCCAGCGACGTCCCAGCAGCTGGAACAGGGAAGCATCTGGGAGAAGGATGTCAAGGGAACTTCGCTGCCCTTCAGAGCTGGCTGAGGGAGTCACACTGGACCCATTCATCCCTCATCAAGTGCCTTCGGTGTGCCAAGTCCTGGCAGGGCTTCATGGGAAGGCTTCCTGGAGGAGGTGACATTTGAACCGGGCCCTGAAGGATAGTGGGAGTTTTCCAAAGAACAGCAGGTAGAGAGAACACACAAGCACAGACCTAGAGGTTGGAAAAGGCCTGCACCAACCAGGGAACCGAGCAGCCCTTGCCTGGGCAGGGGTTGGAAAGTTGGAGGTACTCCTCCAGGAGGGGGGTAAGCCTGGGGTCTCTCTGCCAGGAGCCCCCTCGAGCTGGGCCAAGCTAGGATGGGCCAGCGACTCCCTACTTGGTTGATTCCTTTGACTCTCCCGGCTTTGCTTGCCCACCTGCCCCCAATCCCTGAGACCCTTCCCCAGGTGAGGATGCAGGTGGCACGGTGACCACAGATGTGAGGGAACCCCACATTTCTGCTGGGAGGGATTTGGTACAGTTCAGAGCCAAGAGGGCGTGCATTCACCTTGGCAACGGCTCCCACCATCTCAGGGAGAGGCCACTTTGCTGACCCCCTTGTAGGGAATCCCACCGCGGAAAGAGGCCTTAAAGACAGGCAGTCACGCCCTCCCTATGGTCAGGGAAACCCCCAGCACATAGGGTGCATTCTCAGGGTGGAGGCTGCAGCCCCGGGACGGGACCCAGGGCTCGTGCATGGGCTGGAATTCAGTCCCACTTGCCCTGTCAGCCAAGTGCACGGAGGACATGTGACCCAGAGACAGTGCCTGGTGGCCCCGCTCGCAGCTCTCTCCGCCAGGCCTCAGGGTCTGGTGACAGGGGCCCAGGCGTCATGCTCTGCTCTTTGGTGCTCTTGTTTCTATTGAGAAACAGCCCACCTCGAGCTGCCGTCAAGCCTGGGACTTTCAGAGCAGACACTTCTGCTGCTATCTCAAGAGAGCTTGAAGGCCGTCTGGGGAAGACAGAAGGGTGACGCATCTCTTTTGATCTCTCCAAATTCCCCTAGAGAAATGGACAGAGCACCTAGGATAGCAAAACCCAAAACTCATGGGTTGCAGCCAGGATGGAACTAGACGGCCAGGAGGCCACGGCAGGCAAGGAGGTGGAGATGAATCCCCAACGGGTGCTGGAGCCACGTGGTGTCAGCCTCTGCAAGGGAGGACGGGGAGGCAAGTCAACGGGGCTCTGATGGTCCTGAGAACTGAGGACCCCTCACCCCAGCTGCCAACAGTTCTCACTGCAGAGCGTGGTGGTCCCATCCGAGAGCAGACGTCAGTACCTCACGGGCAGGCTTCTATCTGTGGTGACCGCAGGAGGACGGCAATGGGGTCACACGGTGCTGGGGCAGTCTGGACCCTGAACCCATGACCAAGTTATTAAAGTACCAGAAAACTTCCATGACTGCCCTTCAAAAGTCCACATCTCTTGTAATCACAGGGTGAAGGTTTTCGAAAACCAGACCCAAACTCTGACCCCGTGGGGTCAGCACGGCCGTTTGAAATCGTAGCTACACGGGTTCCCTGGGGTGAATTAGGGTACCTATGGGAAAGAGGGGAACCCCAAACATTGGAACGGATCCCATTTGGAAAGACTGCGGTGCTGCTGGACCTCCAAATCCCTCAGACACTCTGTTGCCTGCAGAAGCCGTCCCGAGTCCCCCCCCCCCCATCACCCCTAAGGGAGACGCTTCCTCTAGGGCCTGCCACCACCTCTGGCTTCTGGATCTGGACTCGAATCGCAGGAGCAGGGGTATAAAATCTGACCCAGGGGGACTTCCCTGGCGGTCCAGTGGTTAGGACTCCTCGCTTTCACTGCCGAGGGCACGGGTTCAATCCCTGGTTGGGAACTAAGATCCCGCAAGCTACACGGCACAGCCAAAACACAAAAACTCTGACCCAGGAAGATGTACTGCGTACAACAAAAGAACTGACAGGCATTACCAGTTTCCATTGGCAGAAACCTTGGGAATAAGCACGGCAATGGCCCTGCGGGTGTCAGGCCAGCATGGAAGAAACGTGATGTTTTCTGATACGGATGCAATCGCCCATCCCAGACTCGAATAACCCAGAGCTGGCTCTAATACAATGCTCATGACTTCATGTCATCGACTGGAGTCTGGACCCAGCAATGACTCCTCTTTTTTGTTTTTCCAAAATTTAACTATTTTTTTCAATTAAAAGAAAGATTCTTTCAATTCTACAGCGCTTTACAATGTTCAAAGATTTCACACACATACTCAGCCACAAAAAAGAACGAAGTGATGCCATTTGCAGCAACATGGATGCAACTAGAGATTATCATAGTGAGTGAAGTCAGTCAGAAAGAGAAAGAAAAATACCATACGATATCACTTATATGTGGAATCTAAAATATGGCACAAATGAAATTATCTACAAAACAGAAACAGACTCACAGACATAGAGAACAGACTTGTGGCTGCCAAGGGGGAAAGGGGGAGGGAGAGGGATGGACTGGGAGTTTGGGGTTAGCAGATGCAAACTGTTACATTTAGAATGGATAAACAACAGGGTCCTAATGTAGAGCACAGGGAACTATATCCAGTCTCCTGGGATACACCATAATGGAAAAGAATATTTAAAAAGAATGTATATGTGTGTATAACTGAGTCACTTTGCTGTACGGCAGAGATTGGAACAACATTGTAAATCAACTATACTTCAATTAAAAAAACTGAAAAAAAAATTTCACACACATGGTTTCATATAATCTCATAATAACCCTTTCCCTCCCCATCCCCTATGCTGCCCCTCCCCCAGCCCTCTCCCCACTGGTAACCACTAGTTTGTTCTCTATCTCTGTGAATCTGCTTCTTTTTTGTTTCATTCACTAGTTTGTTGTATTTTTTTAGATTCCACATATAAGTGATATCGTACAGCATTTGTCTTTCTCTGTCTGGCTTATTTCACTTAGTATAATGCCTTGCAAGTCCATCCATGTTTCTGCAAATGGCAAAATTCTGGTGGTTTTTTTTTTTTTTTTTAATGGCTGAGTAGTATACATTGTATGTATGTACCACACCTTCTTTATCCATTCATCTGTTGATGGACGCTTAGGTTGCTTCCATACCTTGGCTATTGTAAATAACGCTGCTGTGAACATCGGGGTGCGTGTAGCTTTTTGAATTCGTGTTTTTCTTTTTTTCAGATATATTCCCAGGAGTGGAATTGCTGGGTCATATGGTAGTTCTATTTTTGGTTTTCCACAGTGGCTGCACCAATTTACATTCCGTGGTGGCCCATTTGAGATGGAGATGAGATTATGGGATTCCCTTGGTAAACTGTAAAGGACAGTTTTTTAACTTTGGCACTTTTGATATTTGGGACAAGATAATTCTTTTTGTTGGGGGAGGCTCTTAGCGGGGGTTCTTAGTGGCATCCCTGGTCCACTAGATGCTAGTAACACACCCCTCCCAGTTGTAACAACCAAAAATGTCTCTAGACATGGCTAAATGTCCCCAGGTTGGCGGGCGGTGTGTGGTAGCAAAATCCTCCCTGACTGAGAACCCCTGCTGTAGAGAAAGTTCTCCAAACACTTGGGGAAATAGGAATATTGGAGTGGATTCATTATATACAACCCACTCGCCCACGCCCTTCACGCCCCACACCCCACGCCCCAACCATGCCCCAAGAGGGCCCTTCACCAAAGCTTTGAGTAATACAGTTGGGAGGGGAACACGGTGTGTGGAAAGTCTTCGTGGCTGTTCTCTGCAGGCTAGGAATGACCTTGGGAGACGCTGCCATTGAAACAGGCTTCCTGAATTCCATGAGGATGAAGGAATCCCAACACAGCAGGGGCCAAGGAGACAAGAAGGGTGTAGTTACCATCACGGAAACATGAATGACCAGAGGAGCTCTTTGGTAGCGGCTAATTGCTCAGGAAGTACCTGGGACTGAACCGTTTGGTTTAGCCCCATAAAATTGGTGATAGGGAACCATTTTTGACTTGAACTACCATTTAACATGGTGCAGACTCATAAAGGAGCAGCTAACTGAGATTTACTTGATTGGAATAAGCAAAGAAAACCCTCTAGATCCGATTCGCAGGACAACAAACTGACCCACCATATCGATGACATCGGGCAGATTGGACCCAATGAGCCAGAGACATAAACCCTCCAGAAATCTTGGTCAGACACATGCATGTCAGGGGGTGGGAAGTGATCCCCACAAAATGCAATGAAACTTCTAGAAGGACAATGGTCTGGGACGTGTTGAGGTAGCCTCGCCAAAAGAAAATACAAGTTGCTAGACCAGCCAGCTCCTACTGCTAGGAAAGTCCCACGATGCCTGGCGAGCCTCTTTAGATCTTGGACACAACATACATCTTATAAAGTGTGCTCGTCCAACTGGTCTACCCGTAAGGCTGCCTGTGACACGTAAGGCAGGTGTGAGTAGATGCCAGGACGAGAGAAGGCTCTGGGATGCACCCAGGATGCAGCGGAAGCTACTCCGCTGCTCAGGCCAAATGACCCAGCAGATCCGATGGAACATAAGGTGTCAGGAGATGGGGGGATTCTGTGGGAAGTCTTCAGCAGGCTCCTACTGGGGTATTGCAGAACAGACCGTTCAAATTCTGGAGCAAAGCACATCTTCTTCTGAAAAGAACTCTTCTCCTTTTGAGAAGACAGCTCCTGGCTGGCCTCTGGGCCCTAATAGAGACTAAACGTGTGAACACAGGTTGCAAAGTTACCATCAATCTGAGCTGTCCATCCCGAGCTAGGTGTTACCCAACCCAGCAAGATAGACACTGAGATGCCCACCACGGCTCTCCACGGTCAAGGGGAAGTGAGATACAGCAGATCAGACCTGAAAGCACAAGTCATTGCAGAAGCAGAAGCTAGACTCCCACGGTACTTCCTTTGCTGTGTCAGCCCCTCTCCCTCCATCCACGCAAATGATCTCCCGGGAGTTCCTTAGGACCAGCTGACAGGAAGAAAGACTTCAGGCCCGCACGATGAGCTGGCATCGTCTGAGGGTGGACAGCTGCAGCTCTGCGGCTCCAGGGAGGTGGTCCTGAAGGGTCTGGGGCCACATTTTCAGACATGTGCCTGGTTTTTCCTTTTACCTGGAAGGAGAGAGGGTCAGAGGTATGGGTCTACACTGACACGTCTGCAGAACCTAATGGATGGTCAGGGACCCAAAAGGAACAGGATTGGGGGACTTCCCTGGTGGTCCAGTGGTTAGGACTCCGCACTTCCACTGCAGGGGGCATGGGTTCGATCCCTGGTCAGGGAGCTAAGGTCCCACGTGCCGCACGGCACAACCAAAAAGTAAAAAGCAAGGAACAGGATTGGATGATTGGTCACAGAAGGTCAGGAGAAGAGGCCTGAGGAAGAACCTCTTGGAGTAGGTGCAAGGGAGCCAGATAGAGATTAGCATCCCATGTAAATACTCACCAGAGGCCAGCTTCACAGAGGAGACTCAGTGTCATCAGAGGGACAAGATGGCCTGTCTGATGGCATCAGCCAGCCTGTGTCCCCAGCCACCCTGCTTTGCATGGGCTCAGCAAC
The DNA here is from genome assembly GCF_963455315.2 of Globicephala melas. Classification (NCBI taxonomy): domain Eukaryota; kingdom Metazoa; phylum Chordata; class Mammalia; order Artiodactyla; family Delphinidae; genus Globicephala; species Globicephala melas. The sequence continues at coordinate 4,359,924 of NC_083321.1, forward strand.
CCAAGCTTCCCTACTCCAAAGCTGACCCAGCTCAGTCACTGCTGCGAGCCCAGGAACCCCCAGGAGACACCATTCCCCGGGGGACAGCTGGCCACCTGGTTGTGGATTGATTTCACTGGGCCACTTCCATCATGAAAGGGGCAGTGATTCGATTTTTCTGGAGTTATGACTGCTCTGAACATGAATTTGCCTTCCCTGCCTGGAAGTCTTCTGCCGAAACCACCACCCATGGACATACGGAATCTCCTTGGTCATTACTAAACCCCACAACACTGCTTCTCACCAAGGGGCTCATTTCTCCACAAATGAAGGTGCATCACCAGGCTTGAGCCCACTGGCTCCTTGGTCTCACCATGTTCCCCATCGTCCTAAGCATCGTTGAATGAAGGGATGGCCTTTTAATGCCTGGGTGATGATACTTTGCTGTTTCTAAGATACAGCCTAGACTCTGAACCAAGAGACAAAGAAGGGGGTTATTGTACCCGCCGGCATGACTGGTCCTGGTTCAGAGGGGGAATGCAGTGGAGAGACTATGCCCAGGGTCCAAAAGATTCTCTGGGGCTCTAGGCACGTGGGCTTCAGTAGCTGTGGCACACGGGCTTAGTTGCTCCGTAGCACGTGGGATCTTCCCGAACCGGGGCTCAAACCCATGTCCCCTGCATTGTCAGGCGGATTCTTAATCCCTGCACTACCAGGGAAGTCCCATGCATCTCCGTTTTTGGAGGGAGGATTAGTGTGTCTTTGGTTGAACAGGGGACAATGGGGTTCTGTTAGTTCTTTTTTTTCCATTGGAGTATGATTGCTTTACAACATTGTGTTCGTTTCTGCTGTACGACAAAGTGAATCAGCTATATGTATACATATATCCCCTCCCTCTTGAGTCTCCTTCCCACCCCTCTAAGTCATCACAGAGCACTGAGCTGAGCTCCCTGTGCTATATAGCAGCTTCCCACTAGCTATCTAGTTTACATTTGGTAGTGTATATATGTCAATGCTACTCTCTCATTTCATCCCACCCTCCCCTCCCCGCCACTGTGTCCACAAGTCCATTCTCTACATCTGCGTCTCTTTTCCTGCGCTGGAAATGGGTTCATCCGTACCATTTTTCTAGATTCCACACACATGTGATAATATACGATATTTGTTTTTCTCTTTTCGACTTACTTCACTCTGCATGACAGACTCTAGGTTCATCCACATCACTACAAATGACCCAGTTTCATTCCTAGAAAGATATTATTGTTTTCTTTGTTTAAAAGTTACGTGAAGGGACCCCCTCACACCCATTAGGATGGCTACTGTGAAAAAGGTATAGAAAATAACCAGTGTTGCTGAGGGTGTGGAGAAATTGGAACCTTTGTGCACTGTTGATAGGAATGTAAAATGGGGAATGAAAACAGTATGACAGTTCCTCAAAAAAATTAGAAAGAGGACAACCAGAAGATCCAGCGATTCTGGGTACAACCCCAAAAGAACTGAATGCAAGGTCTCAAAGAGGGATTTGCAACCCAAACACAGAAGCAACCCAATTGTCCATCAGCGGATGAATGCATAAACAAAATGTGGTCCATCCGTACAATGGAATATCATTCAGCCTTAAAAGGGAAGGAGATTCTGACACATGCTACCATATGGATGAAGTCTGAGGGCATTATGCTCAGTGAAATAAGCCAGTAGCAAAGAGACAAATACTGTGTGATTCCATTCAGAGGAGGTCCCTAGAAGAGTCACATTGTTAGAGACAGAAAGTAGGATGGTGGTTGCCAGGGGGTGGGGGAGGGGAAGAGGAGTGTTTAACGGGGACAGATGTTCAGTGTCACTAGATAAAGAGTTTTGCAGATGGTTGCTGGTGATGGTTGCACGACAATGTGAATGTACTCATTGCCAAAGAACATAGAAATGGTTAAAATGGCAAGTTTTCTGCTAAGTGTATTTCACCACAATTTATTTGAAAAGATCCTGGAATTAAAAAAAAAAATCTTTTTTTAAATGAGTGGAAAGACACACACATACCAATCAGTGTAATCTGTTCAGCTCGCCCAGGCCTGGGGGGAAAATTCCAGTTCCAACAGCTGAGGGGCTAAACAGTTCTGAGGTTTATCTGGAAAACAGCTACTTCTGCCAGAAAGTTTAGGAAACATGGCCTCCCATAAACAGGAGACAACAGAGCAGTCAGACTGGAGAACAATTCTGCAATTTTGCACTTGTTTCATGGAAAACTGTGACTAATTCATGTGGGGATCAAGGCATATTTTGTTGTTGTTGTTGTTTTGGGTTTTTTGGTTTGTTTGTTTTGAATTTTATTTTATTTTTTCATACAGCAGGTTATTATTAGTTATCCATTTTATACATATTAGTGTATATATGTCAATCCCAATCTCCCAATTCATCACACCACCACCACACCCGCCGCTTTCCCCCCTTGGTGTCCATACGTTTGTTCTCTACATCTGTGTCTCTATTTCTGCCCTGCAAACCGGTTCATCTGTACCATTTTTCTAAGGTTCCACATACATGCATTAATATACAATATTTGTTTTTTCTCTTTCTGACTTACTTCACTCTGTGTGACGGTCTCTAGATCCATCCTCGTCTCTACAAATGACCCAACTTCATTCCTATTTATGGCTGAGTAATATCCCATTGTATACATGTACGACATCTTCTTTATCCATCCATCAGTCGATGGGCATTTAGGTTAATTCCATGACCTGGCTATTGTAAATAGTGCTGCAATGAACACTGGGGTGCATATGTCTTTTTGAATCATGGTTTTCTCTGGGTATATGCCCAGTAGTGGGATTGCTGGGTCATATGGTAATTCTATTTTTAGTTTTTTTAAGGAACCTCCATACTGTTCTCCATAGTGGCTGTATCAATTTCCATTCCCACCAACAGTGCAAGAGAGTTCCCTTTTCTCCACACCCTCTCCAGCATTTGTTGTTTGTAGATTTTCTGATGATGCCCATTCTAACTGGTGTGAGGTGATACCTCATTGTAGTTTTGATTTGCATTTCTCTAATGATTAGTGATGTTGAGCAGCTTTTCATGTGCTTCTCGGACATCTGTATGTCTTCTTTGGAGAAATGTCTATTTAGGTCTTCTGCCCATTTTTGGATTGGGTTGTTTGTTTTTTTAATATCGAGCTGCATGAGCTGTTTATATATTTTGGAGATTAATCCTTTGTCCGATGATTCATTTGCAAATATTTTCTCCCATTCTGAGGGTTGTCTTTTCATCTTGTTTATAGTTTCCTTTGCTGTGCAAAAGATTTTAAGTTTCATTAGGTCCCATTTGTTTATTTTTATTTCCATTACTCTAGGAGGTGGATCAAAAAAGAACTTGCTGTGATTTATGTCAAAGAGTGTTCTTCCTATGTTTTCCTCTAAGAGTTTTATAGTGTCCAGTCTTAACATTTAGGTCTCTAATCCATTTTGAGCTTATTTTTGTGTATGGTGTTAGGGAGTGCTCTAATTTCATTCTTTTACATGTAGCTGTCCAGTTCTCCCAGCACCACTTATTGAAGAGGCTGTCTTTTCTCCATTGTATACCCTTGCCTCCTTTGTCACAGATTAGTTGACCATAGGTGTGTGGGTTTATCTTTGGGCTTTCTATCCTGTTCCATTGATCTATATTTCTGTTTTTGTGCCAGTATCATACTATCTTGATTACTGTAGCTTTGTAGTATAGTCTGAAGTCCAGTGGCCTGATTCTTCCAGCTTCATTTTATTCCCTCAAGACTGGTTTGGCTATTCGGGGTCTTTTGTGTCTCCATACAAATTTTAAGATTTTTTGTTCTAGTTCTGTAAAAAATGCCATTGGTAATTTGATAGGGATTGCATTGAATCTGTAGATTGCTTTGGGTAGTATAGTCATTTTCACAATATTGATTCTTCCAATCCAAGAACATGGTATATCTCTCCATCTGTTGGAATCATCTTTACTTTCTTTCATCAGTGTCTTATAGTTTTCTGCATACAGGTCTTCTGTCTCACTAGGTAGGTTTATTCCTAGGTATTTTATTCTTTTTGTTGCAGTGGTAAGTGGGAGTGTTTCCTTAATTTCTCTTTCAGATTTTTCATCATTAGTGTATGGGAATGCAAGAGATTTCTGTGCATTAATTTTGTATCCTGCAACTTTACCAAATTCGTTGATTAGCTCTAGTAGTTTTCTGGTGGCATCTTTAGGATTCTGAATGTATAGTATCATGTCATCTGCAAACAGTGACAGTTTTACTTCTTCTTTTCCAATTTGTATTTCCTTTTATTTCTTTTTCTTCTCTGATTGCTGTGGCTAGGGCTTCCAAAACTATGTTGAATAATAGTGGTGGGAGTGGACATCCTTGTCTTGATCCTGATCTTAGAGGAAATGCTTTCAGTTTTTCACCATTGAGAATGATGTTGGCTGTGGGTTTGTTGTACATGGCTTTATTATGTTGAGGTAGGTTCCCTCTATGCCCACTTTCTAGAGAGTTTTTATCATAAATGGGTGTTGAATTTTGTCAAAAGCTTTTTCTGCATCTATTGAGATGATCATATGGTTTTTATTCTTCAGTTTGTTAATATGGTGTATCACATTGATTGATTTGTGTATATTGAAGAATCCTTGCATCCCTGGGATAAATCCCACTTGATCATGGTGTATGATCCTTTTAATGTGTTGTTGGATTCTGTTTGCTAGTATTTTGTTGAGGATTTTTGCATCTCTATTCATCAGTGATATTGGTCTGTAATTTTCTTTTTTTGTAGTATCTTTTTCTGGTTTTGGTATCATGGTGATGGTGGCCTCATAGAATGACTTTGGGAGTGTTCCTTCCTCTGCAATTTTAAGGAAGAGTTTGAGAAAGATGGGTGTTAACTCTTCTCTAAATATTTGATAGAGTTCACGTGTGAAGCCATCTGGTCCTGAACTTTTGTTTGTTGGAAGATTTTTTATTTTTTGAAACTTTTTCTTTTTTTATTTTATAAATTTATTTATTTTTTGGCTGCGTTGTGCCTTTGTTGCTCTGTGCGTGCTTTCTCTAGTTGCTGCGAGCAGGGGCTACTCTTCATTGTGGTGCTCTGGCTTCTCATTGCGGTGGCTTCTCCTGTTGTGGAGCTCAGGCTCTAGGCGCGCAGGCTTCAGTAGTTGTGGCACACGGGCTCAGTAGATGTGGCTCACGGGCTCTAGAGCGCAGGCTTAGCAGTTGTGGCTCATGGGTTTAGTTGCTCTGAGGCATGTGAGATCTTCCCAGACCAGGGCTTGAACTCGTGTTGCCTGCATTGGCAGGCAGATTCCCAACCACTGTGCCACCAGGGAAGCCCTGTTGGAAGATTTTTAATCACAGTTTCAACTTCATTACTTGTGATTGGTCCATTCATATTTTGTATTTCTTCCTGCTTCAGTCTTGGAAGGATATACCTTTCTAAGAATTTGTCCATTTCTTCCAGGTTGTCCATTTTATTGGTATAGAGTTGCTTGTAGTAGTCTCTTATGTTGCTTTGTATTTCTCTGCTGTCTGTTGTAACTTCTCCTTTTTCATTTCTAATTTTATTGATTTGAGTCCTCTCCCTCTTTTTCTTGATGAATCTGGCTAATGGTTTATCAATTTTGTTTATCTTCTCAAAGAACCAGCTTTTAGTTTTATTGATCTTTGCTATCGTTTTCTTTCTTTTTATTTCATTTATTTCTGCTCTGATCTTTATGATGTTTTTTCCTTCTACTAACTTTGGGTTTTGTTTGTTCTTCTTTCTGTAGTTCCTTTAGGTGTCAGGTTAGATTGTTTATTTGAAATTTTTCTTGTTTCTTGAGGTAGGCTTGTATTGCTATAAACTTCCCTCTTAGAACTCCTTTTGCTGCATCCCATAGGTTTTGGATCATCATGTTTTCATTGTCATTTGTTTCTAGGTATTTTTTTATTTCCTCTTCGATTTCTTCAGTGATCTCTTGGTTATTTAGTAATGTATTATTCAGCCTCTACTAGTTTGTATTTTTTATAGATTTTTTCCTTTAATTGACGTCTAGTCTCATAGCATTGTGGTCAGAAAAGATACTTGATACGATTTCAATTTTCTTAAATTTACCAAGTCTTGATTTGTGACCCAAGATATGATCTATCCTGGAAAATATTCCATGAGCACTTGAGAAGAATGTGTCATCTGCTCTTTCTGGATGGAATGTCCTATAAATATCAATTAAATCTATCTGGTCTATTGTGTCATTTAAAGCTTGTGTTTCTTTATTAATTTTCTGTTTGGATGATCTGTCCACTGGTGTAAGTGAGGTGTTAAAGTCCCCCAGTATTATTGTGTTACTGTCAATTTCCTCTTTTAGAGCTGTTAGCAGTTGCCTTATGTATTGAGGTGCTCCTATGTTGGGTGCATATATATTTATAATTGTTATATATTTTTCTTGGATTGATCCCTTGATCATTATGTAGTGTCCTTCCTTGTCTCTTGTAACATTCTTTATTTTAAAGTCTATTTTATCTGATATGAGTATTACTACTCCAGCTTTCTTTTGATTTCCATTTGTACAGACTATCTTTTTCCATCCCCTTACTTTCGGTCTGTATGTGTCTCTAGGTCTGAAGTGGATCTCTTGTAGACGGCATATATACGGGTCTTGTCTTTGTATCCATTCAGTGAGACTGTGTCTTTTGGTTGGAGCATTTAATCCATTCACGTTTAAGGTAATTATCAATATGTATGTTCCTATTACCATTTTTTTATTTGTTATGGGTTTGTTTTTGTAAGTCCTTTTCTTCTCTTGTGTTTCCCACTTAGAGAAGTTCCTTTAGCATTTGTTGTAGAGCTGGTTTGGTGGTGCTGAATTCTCTTAGCTTTTGCTTGTCTGTAAAGCTTTTGATTTCTCCATCGAATCTGAATGATATCCTTGCTGGGTAGAGTAACCTTGGCTGTAGGTTCTTCCCTTTCATCAGTTTAAATATATCATGCCACTCCCTTCTGGCTTGTAGAATTTCTGCTGAGAAATCAGCTATTAACCTTATGGGAGTTCCCTTGTATGTTATTTGTCGTTTTTCCCTTGCTGCTTTCAATAATTTTTCTTTGTCTTAATTTTTGTCAGTTTGATTACTGTGTGTCTCAGTGTGTTTCTCCTTAGGTTTATCCTGCCTGGGACTCTCTGCGCTTCCTGGACTTGGGTGGCTATTTCCTTTCCCATGTTAGGGAAGTTTTTGTCTATAATCTCTTCAAATATTTTCTCAGGTCCTTTCTCTCTCTCCTTCTCCTTCTGGGACCCCTATAATGTGAATGTTGTTGCGTTTAATGTTGTCCCAGAGGTCTCTTTGGCTGTTTTCATTTCTTTTCATTCTTTTTTCTTTATTCTGTTCCGCAGCAGTGAATGCCACCATTCTGTATTCCAGGTCACTTATCCGTTCTTCTGCCTCAGTTTCTGCTATTGATTCCTTCTAGTGTATTTTTCATTTCAGTTATTGTATTGTTCATCTCTGTTTGTTTGTTCTTTAATTCTTCTAGATCTTTGTTAAACATTTCTTGCATCTCCTCGATCTTTGCCTCCATTCTTTTTCCAAGGTCCTGGATCATCTTCACTATCATTATTCTGAATTCTTTTTCTGGAAGGTTGCCTATCTCCACTTCATTTAGTTGTTTTTCTGGGGTTTTATCTTGTTCCTTCATCTGGTACATAGCTCTCTGCCTTTTCATCTTGTCTATCTTTCTGTGAATGTGGTTTTTGTTCCACAGGCTGCAGGATTGTAGTTCTTCTTGCTTCTGCTGTCTGCCCTCTGGTGGATGAGGCTATCTAAGAGGCTTGTGCAAGTTTCCTGATGGGAGGGACTGGTGGTTGGTAGAGCTGGGTGTTGCTCTGGTGGGCAGAGCTCAGTAAAACCTTAATCTGCTTGTCTGATGATGGGTGGGGCTGGGTTCCCTCCCTGCTGGTTGTTTGTCCTGAGGCGACTCAGCACTGGAGCCTGCCCAGCTCTTTGGTGGGGCTAATGGCGGACTCTGAGAAGGCTCATGCCAAGGAGTACTTCCCAGAACTTCTGCTGCCAGTGTCCTTGTCCTCACGGTGAGACACAGCCACCCCACCCCCCTCTGCAGGAGACCCTCCAACATCAGCAGGTAGGTCTGGTTCAGTCTCCTGTGGGGTCACTGCTCCTTCCCGAGTCCCGAAGCGCACACTACTTTGTGTGTGCCCTCCAAGAGTGGAGTCTCTGTTTCCCCCAGTCCTGTTGAAGTCCTGCAGTCACATCTCGCTAGCCTTCAAAGTCTGATTCTCTAGGAATTCCTCCTCCCGTTGCCAGACCCGCAGGTTGGGAAGCCTGACGTGGGGCTCAGAACCTTCCCTCCAGTGGGTGGACTTCTGTGGTGTAAGTGTTCTCCAGTTTGTGAATCACCCACCCAGCAGTTATGGGATTGATTTTATTGCAATTGCGCCCCTCCTACCATCTCATTGTGGCTTCTCCTTTGTCTTTGGATGTGGGGTATCTTTTTTGGTGAGTTCCAGTGTCTTCCTGTCAATGATTGTTCAGCAGTTAGTTGTGATTCCAGTGCTCTTGCAAGAGGGAATGAGCGCACGTCCTTCTTCTCTGCCATCTTGAACCAATCCTCCAAGGCATATTTTTATCTTATGTGTCCACATGCACCAACGGCAGGCCCAGTGGAAACACAGAGCCTAGTGCAACATCATCCCTTGCCTACCTCCCTCCTGTCCCCCCAGATCAGGAGTGGGTTTACACCAGTCTCCCCCCAACTACTGGACTCAGCCTGTCTCCTCCCGCTCAAGCCACCCTCCCTGGGGTACCTGCCTATGTCTTGCAATTGTCACAACAGCACACTGATGGAGGCTGGGGCGCTGGTGAGCTGACTGAGGACCAGACCTCTCAAAGCCAGGCAGGAGTGAACTCTCAGGGTTTTCTTCCTTCTCTGCCTCACTTCTCCATCTTTGTGTAGTGCTTCCTGGGATCATCTCCCAAATAAATGACTTGCAGCCCCCCAAGAAGTTAAGAATAGTTAAAGGGGTGGGGAGTGGGCTGGGCTGGAGTGTCTTCCGCTGCACCATGTCCTCTCTGAGTGATACTGGGTCAGCACTTCCCCAGCTTCTGCCCCGGCACCAGTGGGTGAGTGGCCAGTATCCTGAAGGCTAGTGACTGCTTCTCCCATCCTCTGGTTCCAGCCTTCCAGAATTCCATGGCCCAGCCCCACCCACATTCCTGTATGAAAACCCTTATTTCCCTGATAGTGTGGTGTGTCTGTTTCCTGATCCAACTCAGAGAGAGAGACAGAGACAGAGAGAGATGCTGCAGGGGAACCTATAGTTGAAAATAGGGGAAAAGAAGCGTACCAACCAGCGCATCTAGTTGGATCCTGATTCACACACACAATCCTGTAAATAAACCAATAAATAAATGAATATGGACACTGCGTATTTGTTAATTTTAGGGAATTATCGTTCATGACTTTTAGAAACGATCATGTTGGACTTCTAAAATGAAAATGTGGCCTTTGAAAAGTTTCCTTATTTTTCAATCCCATGCTGAAATGGTCACGGGTCAAATGATGTGATAACTGGGATTTGGTCCCAGGATGCAGACGTGGAGGGAAGGGAGCAGGGACGGACCACAGCTGGTGTCAAGGCTGACCGAGGAGTTTAAGGTGGGCAGGGCGGCGGGGCAATGATGCTGGCGGTCCCTACTGGCTGAGTGACCCACATTAAGGAGTCTGATGAGTGAGCAGAATGCACAGAGGGACAGTGCAGTGGTCGTGGTGCAGCCAGGAGTCCAGGTGGGAGGTACAACGGGCCCGCACCAGCATAGTGGCCGTGGGGAGGGAGAGAAGTGGACACGGCTGGAAAATGTCTGAGCAGCAGGAAAGTGAGGAATTGGAAGCTGGACAGAAAGCCTCAAACTAGGAAGATGGGAAACCAGCCAAGGCCCTGCTGCTGGGACATCCCGTCTCGGGCGCCAGGAGACGGCTCTGCCCCTGGGCTTGCAGGGGCTGGAGGCCCCACCCACCTCCCCAGCCTCATCACACACACCCTCCCATTACTGCCCTCCTACCTCCCTTTCTGTTCTTTTTTTTTTTAATTTATTTTTTGGCTGCATTGGGTCTTCATTGCTGTGCGCAGGCTTTCTCTAGTTGCGGCGAGCGGGGGCTACTCTTCATCATGGTGCGTGGGCTTCTCATTGCGGTGGCTTCTCTTGTAGAGCACGGGCTCTAGGCATGCAGGCCTCAGAAGTTGCAGCACGCGGGCTCAGTAGTTGCGGCATGCAGGCCCTAGAGCGCCCGGGCTTCAGTAGTTGTGGCGTGGGCTCAGTAGTTGTGGCTCACGGGCTGCAGAGCACAGGCTCAGTAGCTGTGGCGTACGGGCTTAGTTGCTCCGCGGCATGTGAGATCCTCCCAGATCAGGGATTGAACCCGTGTCCCCTGCATTGGCAGGTGGATTCTCAACCACTGCACCACCAGGGAAGTCCCCCTTTCTGTTCTTCTAACACACCAAATCCTTTCCTACCTCAGGGCCTTTACACCTGCTGTTTTTTATCCTGGACTATTCCTGTGGACTCAGTGGGTATCTGGAGCCTCTCCTCTCCCTCCTCAGGCCTCAGCTCAAGCAGAGCTTTCAGCCTGGCCTTGCTGAAAAGGCTTATCTACCGTTCTTAGTTTTTCTATTGCTGCTCTATTTTTTTTTTTTTTTTTTTTTTTTGACTGCGGTGTGGCATGCATGTGGGAACTTAGTTCCCCGACCAGGGATCAAACACATGCCCCGTGCAGCGGGAGTGCCAGAGAAGTCCCCACACATTTATTCTCTTGTAGTTCTAGAGATCAGAAGCCTAAACTCAAGGTGTCGGCAGGGCTGGAGCCCCTAGGGTACAATCCATTTCCCTGTCTTTTTCAGCTTCTGCATTCTCGGTCCATGGCCCCTTTTTCACATCCCTCCAACCTCTTTCTTCACTCATCACATCACCTGACTGATCTCCTGATCATCTTCCATCATCACATCTCACGCTGACCCTCCTGCCTCCCTCTTGTAAGGACCATTGCGATTATACAGGGCCCACCCAGATAACCCTGGATAATCTCTCCTTCTCAGGATCCTTAACTTCAGCACATCTGCAAAGTCTCTTTTGCCACATAAGTTCCTATAGGCTCAGGATCTGGGGACTGGGATTTCAACATCTTTAGGGAGCCATTATTCCACCTACATCACACCCTCTCTTCTGCTACCACATAATTTTCTATCACCACACCTGTTCATTATCCTCACTGCACTGATTCCGGTTGGAATTCTTGTGTTCATTTGTTTCTACTTATCACCCGTTCTTCTCTTCCTTCATGTCTGATTCCTCCACAATTCTTTCCCCAGCCCCAACTTTGTTGGTGTTCAGTAAATACGTGTTGAATGAAGGTAAGAATGGATGGATAGATGGACGGATGGATGGATGGATGGATGGATGGATGGTGGATGGATGGATGGGTGATGGATGAATGGATGTTGGATGGATTATGGATGGAAGGATGGATGGATGAAAGGATGGAGGTAAAATGCATGATGGATGGATGGATGAAGGATGGATGGATGTAAGACGGATTATGGATGGATGGATAATGGGTGGATTGATGGATGGATGATGGATGGATGGATAAATGAACAAATGAATAGTCTTCCACATGCAGGACAAAGGAGAGTGTAGGCTTCTGCAGAGATTCCTAAGATGCACATTCCATCACAGATGCTCCATCCTGGCTGGAGGAGGTGTCCTCCTCACTCTTCCCCATCAGGAGAACAGGCTAGACCTTGGAGAGACCTTTTTAATCTCAAGGGTTGAAACCAAATGGCCTCAGGAATTAACCTGGGACACCCAGACCATGTACACATTTGCCTTGTCTCCTGGAGGACCTTAGCCAAGCAGAAGAGAAAGGGGTTTTGGACCCTAGAGAACCAGCCTATCACCATGAAAAGGAATGCAGCGCTGATATGCGAATTCACAACATGTAAGAACCTTGAAAACTTTACGCTGAGTGAAAGGATCAAGACACAGAAGACCTGTGTGATTTCATTTCTGTGAAATGTCCGGAACAGGTAAATCCATAGAGACAGAAATTAGATGAGTAGTGACCAGGGGCTGCGGAGGCTGCCAATAAGTATGGGGTTCTTTCAGGCGGTGAAAGCAACATTCTAAAATTAGATGGTGGTCATGGTTGCACAACTCTCTGAATACACTCAAACCATTGAATCGTACACTTTTTTTTTTTTTTTTTTGACCACACCGAGCAGCGGGATCTTCGTTCCCCGACCTGGGATCAAACCCATGCCCACTGCATTGGGAGCACGGAGTCTTAACCACTGGACCACCAGGGAAGTCCCGGTAAATGTGTGTTGAATGAAGGTGTAAAATGGGCGATGTTGTGAGGATAAAACGATCCCATTTATGCAGCCCTGGCTCAGAGGACACAGCAACAGGCAGATGTAATTGTCATCATCCTCACTGCACTTGTCCCCTGAGCAGAGCGGACAAAGGTCGACAGAGAGGTGAGAACAGGACACAGAGGGCGAGATCCTGGGCCAGGAAGGGCCAATCAGAGCTGCCCACTTGGGGGCCTCATCCAGGCCTCTGCCCTCTCTGCCTCCCCCCGGCCTCATCCAGCCCCCCATTCACTAGTGAAGCACGCCTCCTGCCTCAGGGCCTTTGCTCATGCAGTTTCCTCTGCTGGGGATGTCTTCCTTACCCTTCTCACCTGAGTTGCTCCTGCCCAACTTTCCCCACAGGCTCCCTCATCACCTCCTCCAGGAAGCCGTCCTGATCTCCCTGGCATGCTGGTGCCTTCTGTTCAGCTGGTTTTACGTATGTCTGGGTCATCTGATTCTGGTCCGCCTCCCAGCTTGATGGCAGCTCTGGGAGGGCAGAGACCTCATCTGCCTGTTCATCAGCCCAGAGCACAGTGCACGGTACCCGGCCGGCGCTCTGCAGTGTGTGCGGGTCTGCCTGGGAGGCTCTGCGCCCTCCCTGCTGGCTCGGAGGGTCCGACTCGGAGCAGCTGGGCAACGAGGGGCCACAGGAGGGCCCAGCAGAGGAGGGTCCTGGCCTGCACCCTTGTAGGGGGCCTGGGGTGGGGGTGAGACCAGAGTCCACCTGTGAGGCCCACGGCACTGGACCACTAAAAATAAACTTCCCTTCTCCTGGGAGGGGTGGAGGAGGGCCACTGACGGCAGGGTGGTGGCTGTTCAGGGCATGAGGACAGAACATGAGGGTTGGAAGTGCAGGGACAGTGTCTCACGGGGCCAACACTGGGCCGGCCCCCTCCAAGTCACCCTAAGCTTTGTGAGGGGAGAGAGGGAATGAATGACACAGTGTTTCTGGGGTCACAAAGAGCTTTCTTACCCGGGACATGATTCCTTTCTCACTGCTACTCCGAGAGTCATTATTCTTCCCACCTGACAGATGAGGAACCGAGTCCCAGGGTCACCCAAGATCGGAGGCAGCCATGGGAGCCATGTCCCTGCAGAAGCCTGGCCTCCAGGCCAGAGGGCAGTGGGTGGCAATGGGACGCAGCAAACCCAAGCAAGAATGGCTTTCCCATTTACAAGCACCCCTCATTAGTTTTGAAAGAAACAGATTTCCATATACCAAATAAGGCGGTGGACTTCAGAGCCGCTGCCCACTTCACACAATTCCTTTTAAGAGTCCAGATGCAATTACACTTGGAACTTGCCTGGACTGGCCTCCCCCGGCCTCCCCACGTAAACAAGCAGCCCAGCTGGGCCCCAGCCTCGGGCGTGGCCGGGACCGTCAGCATCCTCGAGCCCTCCCCCAACCCCTCCCTAAAAACAAAGGCCCCGGGAGGCCAGCTGGACCCAGCAGGGAACAATCTGAGCCCCTTCTGAGGTTCGCATGTGGCCAGGGACATGGAGCTCCTCCCGGCACAGGAGGGCTGCAGCTCCCGGGCAGGTGCAGGGGAAGCTCTGTTTCTGGTTTCTCTTTAAGATGCCCACAGAGGCACCCCCCAACCCCAATCTGGGCATCATGTGCTCCCACAGGGAAAACATTGCTCAGAATTCCCTCAGGCTCCCTGGGCCATGAGAAAGTTGGTCCAGGGCAGGGAGCTTTCCCTGGTGGCTCCTGGGAAGCCACTGCTCACCACCCCCGTCCTCACGGCCACCCCTCTGGCCCCTGCACCGCCCCCCAGGCTTTGGCTGGGTGCCCCAGGACCCTGTGGGGACTCGCCGGGGTTGGGGGAGGCTGACTCATCCTCCCGCGCGGCGCACACACCAGGCACCACGGCCGCCAATTTCCCCGCTCAGCCCAGTCCCCGGGCGAGCGCTGTGATTTTCCACTTGCGCCATCTGACTGCTATTAGGGCTGGAGAAAAGGGAATTCCTGGCTCCAGAAGCCCGCAAGGGACCCTGGGCAGATTCCGGGGTGGAAGGGGGTGTGGGGTACCACCTGGGTGGCACTGCTGTCCAGCCACCCGTTCTGCCCTCCAAAACACCTGCACCGCCCCCTCACTGCAGCCCTCACCCTGCGGCCTCCAGGCTTTTCCATCACAGCCCCTGGGGACAATTAAAACACCAGGTGGGGACCCGCCCCTCCCAGGCCTCCGCGCCCCGAAATGCCCAGAGGGGGCCGAGGGAAAGCATCGGGCAAGTGGACAGCCTGACACTCCTCCCTCCCGGGCAGCGGGCAGCCCCACGGAGCTGCAGATTCGCAGCTGGACTCGGGTCGCAGTGCTCGGGCCAACACGACGTCATCAGGCGGAGAGCTGAGTTCCCAGCGGGGCTCCGGGGGGGCTCCTGAGCGGGGCATTCCTTCCCAGAGCCTCATCCGGGCTCAGCCCCTCCCCCCCTCGTCTTCCCCGTCCCCGCCCCCCTCCTGCCGGGCCTGGAGTTGGGTTTGGGGCGGGTTACACTGCCAAAGCGTCTCCTCCAGCAGGCAGGCGAGGGCTCTCCTCCACCCCGAGCTTGCGTTTCCTGAGGCTCCAGGCAGTGCTCTGCGCTGGCCTGCTGCCCTGCTGGTGGGTGACCAGAGGTGGGCATCACGGGAAGAGCCCTCCACGAAGGGGAGGCCCCTGAGGATCAGGCCAGCAGCTGCAGGTAGCTCCGCGGTGCCCGGGGCCCAGGGGAGGGCGTCCCGGGAGCCGGGGCTGCAGGGTGAAAGCCGGGCAGGGAAGGAGAAGAAGGCAGGCACCCTCGAGGCTGGCAGTCCCGGACATCACACGGCCCCAAGCAGGAGCCTGAGACGGCAGAGCAGCGCTCTCACCGCCAGAGGAGCCCCCCAAGGCCCCAGAGTCCCAGGGTCATCGGGCCGCTTTGAGAGTCCCCGTCCTGTGTGGCAGGCCCAGGCACCCTGGTGATTGCTGACCCCCCCCCCAGCTGTCCTCTGCTTCCAGCTCCTGCTCTGTCCTCCTGTGGGTGGGGGCTCCCCCTCTATCCCTCCCCACCCTCGCCAGCCATCCAAGCGTGCTTTCTGGAAGGGCAGGAAGGGGAACACCCAGCAGGCAGCACCCCAAGTGCAACAGCTCCCACCGCCGTCACGCACGCTGACAGCAGCCCCCTCCTTCCCCGGGCCGAGCTCCAGCAGCTTGGGGCCAGCCCTGGGATGGACACCGAGGGGTCAGCCTCGGCAGCCACCGGAGGTTGGGTGGCTGCGTCCCACCTTCTCCCCGGTGGGTGGTGCCTGATGGGGTGTTGGCGTTGGGTGAAGGCTGTTCGTGAGACATTTTGAAAGGTGTCCCCTGTGTCTGGGGGGAATGACAGCCACAAGCTCACCCCGTGGCCAGTGCTCTCAGACCCAGCCCAGGCGGCAGCCCCGGGACAAGGAGAGGGGCTGGGAACACCGACAGGAGAATTGGAGTCTGACGGTTCCCACCGAGGCCTCTTGGTGCAAAGTCCTGTCTAGCGGGGACCCAGGTGGGTTTGGAGCTGGGCGTGGTGGGCGGTGGTGACTTCCTGAGGCGGCAGACAGGTGGCTGGGGGCCCGTCCTTGGCCTTGTGCTTTGAGGGGAGGGTCAGCAGTGAGCTGAGCTGGCAGGTTTTTTTCTCTGCTTTAGCCCAAGCTAGTTCTGTCACACGTCAGATCCTGACGTGAGGGGCACACGCAGTCACACGCACTCACGTACGTCCCATACACATGTCACACACACGTCTTTCTATGGCGCACGTGGGGTCCAGCTTGGCTTCCAGATCTCTCTGCACGGAAGTGCAGTAGCTTTTCAGATGGCCCGTGGCAGGACAGCAAGGGCTCAGACACACAGGGACACCCACACCTCGAATAACCACTACATGCCCAGCCCCAGTCGGACCTCATGGGCAGGCCCCAGCCAGCTGTCCTGGGGGCATGTGTGTCCTTGGGGGTCTAGCCTGGCAGAGGTGAACGGAAGAGGCTCTCAGAGTCAGGACATTCCTGGGGGCCAAGCCTGGGGCCCAGACCTAGGGGTGATGTGTGTCTGGAAGGACGACCAAGAAGACAGAGAACGTGTAGGAAGAGGAGGGTGGAAGGGGGAGTATCCCAGGCCAGGAGGGGTGAGGGAGAGGCAGGCAGTTTGGGGGTTGCAGGCACGCGGAGAGCTTGGACAAGCCCCAGAGTGTGCAGAAGCATGAGGTCTGTCCGTGGCAATGGGGACAGTGGCCCAACTAGAGTCAAGACTGTCACGGGGGAGGGGTGGGAGGTACACAGTAATATGCACACCTCCTAGCCCCCCGCTGTCTGCAAACCCACACTGCACACGCCTCACGAGCTGGCTCACTTGTTCTCACGCATAAGCGCCGCCCCCCTCCGCGACGCGCAGCCTGGGGCTCCGGCGCGAGCCCCACGCCCTGCGGGGCTGCAGTCCGGAGACGCGCCGTCCGCATCCCCGGCGCCGCCCGCTGCCGCTCCGGGCGGCCCTGTGCCGCTGGCTCCGGGAGGCTGAGGGTTAAAGACGGGCGGGCAGTGAGCGGGGACCGCCTTCCCGCGCAGCCAATGACCGGCGCCTGCCCGGCCCGGGGCTGCGGGGCGCGCGCGTGGCGGCCTAGGATGGAATGCCGGGGGGAGTCCGGAGGAGGAGGGGCACGGCAGCCTGTGGCCAGGCTGTGCCCCCGCAAGGCTCCTCCTCCGCTGACAGCCTCAGTTTCCCGCCTGTACAGTGGGAGGGATGGGTGCTTGCGGTCAGGTTGGGGGACCGGAGTCAATTCGAGTGCACCCGGGGCAGGCGGACCAGTGAGCTCTGCCGGAGGAGGGCGGACAGGTCTCAGGCAGGGACGCCCCCTCCCCGGCCTGTCACTACTTCTCCCAGGCCTCCCACCTGCAGTCCTGGCCGAGTCCAGCTGCCCCTGCTCCAGCCTGGAGCCGGGGCCACCATAGCGGCCTCGAGGCTGGTGCCGCCTCCAGCCCTCCTGTCTCTGCAGCCGCTCTGGTCCTGCAGGTACACAAATCGGCAAAGCTGCAGTGTGTGTGGCAGTTATAGGGTGCGCCCTGGGCAGGTGACCTCACCTCCCTGCCCTCATCACAGGGGAGTGACTACACCTGCCTCATAGCTGGTACCCAGGACCAAACAGGAGGATGGGGTGTAAGCGAGCAGGCACTCACTGACACGGGGTTGATGGTGGTGACAGCGATGCTGATGCTAACGATCGGGGTGCCCTGCCTTCCAGGCATGTGTAGGGGAAAGACCAGACACCTTAACATGTTACAAACACAAGGCCCGGGCAAAAGCCTCCTCCTCCAGGAAGCCTCCTTGCCGGAAATGATCTTCCCTCCCCCACTCTCCTGTCTGGGACTGAACCCCTGTCCCACCCCTGGCTGGACACAAAGGTGGTGTCCAAGACATGTGTGCAGGTGAATAAGAGACACCTCCAGAAGCCGTCTGGCTCCAGAACTCTCAGAACAAGCGGGGAAGGAGAGGGGCTTCTTCCCCAGGAGGTGTCCCTAGGGTGTCAGCAGCGGGGAGAATGAGGGCCCCGGAGAAGGAGGGAGTGGTGCACACAGCTGCCTCCTGCTCTGGACTCAGCAGGAAGCCCGGTGCCTCCCACAAGGCCCTGCCTCTAAGGCGGCCAGGGGATGGCTCATCAGCCTGCCCTCCAAGGGGAGAGCCCTGAGGGCCTGGGGAGGGGTCTGCGAGGGAGGGGAGAACACTGCCGCCCTCACGTGACTCTTTCTGCCTGGCCAGGTGGGTTGCACAGGCCGGTGAGCTGTGAGCAGAGCCGTAAGGAATCTGGACTCACCAGGCCTGGGGATGGCTGGAAACTGCTCCTGGGAGACCCATCCCACCAACAGGAACAAGGCAAGTACCGCCATCAGCTCCCCGACCCGGGTCTGCAGGATGGTGTGGTGGGAGGGGGCAGACCCCGCCCAGCACCCCCTTCTCACACACACTCTGCCGCCCAGGCCCCATCCTCTAGCTCGGGACAGACAGGCGGGCAGCAGGGCCCCTCTGGGCTACGTGGCCTGGCACTGGTTACCGGTCACCTCGGTTCCCCAGTGTCTTCGTCACCGGACGCCCTCGAATCCCATCCTGTGCAGACCTTGGGGCATCTGTTACCAACCTCCAGAGGCCTTGTCAGCTCTTCCCTGGGGAGACGGGGTGGTCAGCCATTTCCCATGGCCAGGCCCTGCCAGGAGGCCCTGCGAGGCTGGCTCCAAGGGGGCCCTGGTGTCACGAGCCTCCGTGGGGCTCTGGGCCACCCTGCCAGCGTCGCCCAACACCAGGGTCCGTCAGTCCCGGTTTACCCTCTGCCTCCAGGCACTAGCCATGGCTGAGACTCTGAGGACCCATCAGGCTGACCCACCCCTTCTGCCCTCCCCCGCTCCTGCCCCCTACTTCTCTGAGGCCTTTGAAAACTCTGGAATTCCCTCCTGAATCCCGGGAAAAACCCTCTCAAGTTGGAAGGACCCCTGAGTTTACCAAGTGCAACCTTTGAGGAAACGAGGCTCACGCCAGTGTAGTAGCTTGACTGCGGTGAGTCCGGTGGTCGGGGCAGAGCCAGGACCCCAGCCCCCGGCATTTCCCCACCATGCCTGCAGCCCTGATGGTGACCACTGCAAGATGGCAGCCACAGGAGACAGAGAAGGGACTGGCTTGGGAGTCCCCAGAAATCCCCGGAGAAAAGGCAGAGCCCAGGGAGGGCACCAGGCTCCAGGGCAGGCATTGTACAAGGTGCTGTGTGGCCGGGATGGCAGCCACGCGTCCAGTGACTCCCCGGCCCTCCCGCTCTGACTCTGAGGGGAGGATTGCAGACTTCTTCCAGCCTGCGAGAGGCACTGAGGGATCTGACCTGTCAGATGCAGCCCCTGCCACCCAGTTCCCTCCAGCGCTAGCGCTGGTCCTCCGTGGACTTGTTTAGACACCGGATCTTGTAAATTTCTGAGTCTGCTCCCCAGCTGAGAAGAGGAAAGCTGAGTAAAGAGCGAGCTCAGGGGTTTGAGAGTTGACGGACAGACAGACAGATGTGGGGTCAATAAATATATTTAGAGGATAGGATGCCGGGTAGTGACCGGGACCCCCATGCCCTGACCTTCTGGGGTTTCCCCAAAGTTTGCCGGCACCCTCCAGTTCCTGCTTGCAGGGTCCCCTTGACCGGAGCCAGGCCAGAGGTCCCTCCCTTTGTTATGGGGTGTCAGGCCCAGAGAGCAGTCTTTCGGGACCCAGCTTTCTGCCGGAGCTGGGGCCCATCTGGAAAGTGGCAGAATAGTCCTGCCTCAAGAACCTTCTGGTTTGTTTTTCAGTTTTGTTTTGGGTTTTGGAGGGAGAGTCATGAGCAATGGGTACTGACACCCGGCCTTAGATTAGGGGGAGGCCAGGTTCGGGCTCTGTGGGAAAGAGTGCTGGGATGGATTAGTGATGTCTGCCGGGGTGTGAGCAGGGCAGTGACAGTGCTCTGGGCAGCCTCCGCCACTGGGGATGGGAGGTCAAAATCCAGAGCCTGAGCACCGAATCCAGCTTGTAGATGTGTTATGTTTGGCCCACAGCGTGTTTTTTAAATGTCAGCATTTAAAGATCAGGATAGTTTACATTACCATCTCGAGTTCTGGCTTCTCCGGGGAGAGGGAAAAGGATGAATAAGAGCCACTCAGCCCGCTGGTCCCACGGGCGCCCACCGGCTGGAGCAGGGCACCGCCGACTCGCTCAGGACGGGTGCCCTCCGGTTTGCCACTGCCCCCCCCACACTTGTCAGCTTCTTGCACATGGCCCACGTTCATGCAGTTATATGCCAGCCCAGACCCTGCAGGCAAGACTGTCATTTAGCCAGATGGACTCACACGGCCAGACCAATTGTCACAATACACAGCTCTGTGAATAGCCACTGCCTCAGTGTCTCGCCCTCTAGGGACCCCCTTGGGCCAGATCCAGATCCCTCATGATCCAGAAACCCAGAGTTTCACCCTGGCCCAGCAGGGAACCAACTCTGATTCCCCAGGTCTCTCTGATTCCACTATAGGTCTGGGTCCACTTTGGTTTTGTTTCAGTAACTTACCAGTGATTTTGTTTTTTAAAATAAATATTTTCATGTTTCAGTGTGAAAAATTGCAAGTTTTGTAACTTTGCATACACCTTCACCGATTCATTAATCGTTAGCCTGTTGCCACATGTGCTTTCCCTCTAGTATCTCTTTTTTTAAAAAATAAATCTTGATTATCTCTTGATAGGTACTTTCTTTCCCAGAGCTATTTGAAAGTAAATTGCAGACACCAAACCCCTTTGCACCCAAACAGTTTGTATCTTCTAAGAACAAGGACATAGCCATGGTACATTTTCCTCTTCAGAAAGTGTAACGTTGGTACAATACATAGTCCACGTTCCCATTTCCCAGTCATCCCCCTAATAGCCTCTATAGTGATGGTTAGATCCACTCTACAATCCACGCTTACAGCCCTGCGTTAATTAGTCATGTCTCTTTAGTTTCCTTCGATATGGAAAGCTTCCTCAGTTTTTCTTTATCTTGCACAACATGTACATTTTCTGGCCGGTGGACCACCCGGTACCTTTATGAGGGACCAATGCTTTTCACCATTTTTACTATCACTCCTGTAGGCTGTGAGCTCCAGACTCTGGGGCACAGCATGGCAGCACTATGTCAGATCAAGGGTGTCTCTGCTCCAGCTGGAGCCCATTCATTGCTCCAGAGCCACGTCTGTAATCAGGACCAACACACCTGGGCTCAGCTGCAGGTTTGGGGGCGGAGCCCAGCACACCTGGATGCAGGTGCGGGTTTGGGGATGGAGCCCAGCCAGTATCACCGCGTGTCTCCCCTCCACGCCTGTGCAGATGTGTCCGGGAGTGAGCGAGGCCCCGGAGCTCTACGGCCGCGGCTTCCTGACCATCGCGCAGATCGCCATGCTGCCACCGCCAGCCGTCATGAACTACATCTTCCTGCTTCTCTGTCTGTGCGGCCTGGTGGGCAACGGGCTGGTCCTCTGGTTTTTCGGCTTCTCCATCAAAAGGAGCCCCTTCTCCATCTACTTTCTGCACTTGGCCAGCGCGGACGTCGGCTACCTCTTTAGCAAGGCCGTGTTCTCCATCCTGAACACGGGGGGCTTCCTGGGCTCGTTTGCCGACTACGTCCGCGCGGTGTCCCGGATCCTGGGGCTCTGCATGTTCGTCACCAGCGTGAGCCTCCTGCCAGCCGTCAGCTCAGAGCGCTGCCTGTCGGTCATCTTCCCCTCCTGGTACTGGCGCCGTCGGCCCAAGCGCCTGTCGGCTGTGGTGTGCTCGCTGCTCTGGAGTCTGTCACTCCTGGTCACCAGCATCCACAGCTACTTCTGCGTGTTCCTGGGCCGCCAGGCGTCTGGGCCGGGCTGCGGGCACGTGGACACCTTCCTGGGCATCCTGCTGTTCCTGGTCTTCTGTCCGCTCATGGTGCTGCCCTGTCTGGCGCTCGTCCTGCACGTGGAGTGCCGGGCCCGGCGGCGCCAGCGCTCGGCCAAGCTCAACCACGTCATCCTGGCCATGGTCTCGGTTTTCCTCGTGTCCTCCATCTACTTAGGGATCGACTGGTTCCTCTTCTGGGTCTTCCAGATCCCGGCCCCCTTCCCCGAGTACGTCACCGACCTGTGTATCTGCATCAACAGCAGCGCCAAGCCTGTCGTCTACTTCCTGGCCGGCAGGGACAAGTCACAGCGGCTGTGGGAGCCCCTCAGGGTGGTCTTCCAGCGGGCCCTGCGAGACGGGGCCGAGCCGGGGGAGGCGGGGGGCAGCACGCCCAACACGGTCACCATGGAGATGCAGTGCGCCTCGGGGAATGCCTCGTGAGAGGCCAGCTGCTGGAGGGGAGGTGGCGGCCAGCTGGAGTGGCCTCCAGAGACCCTTTGCAGGAGTCAGGAGTTGGGCAGCAGCCCCGGGGCCCGAGTGCAAGGAGAAAAATCTGCTCCCCGCCCGCGTGCCGCCTTCTCCCAGGGCAGAGGCTCTGGGGGTGGCCGAGAGACAGAAGAGCCACTTCCAAACAGACCCCATGGCCTCACCAGGCTCCCCCCAGCTATCCTCCTTCCGTGACCCACGGCAGAAGTTGCCCCCGGGCGGTGGGCCGGGTGTGGGGCTCCTCCCCGCCCCAGGATGGCCAGGAAAGGAGAGGAGGGGGTCACGCAGCCCATCCACCTCCTGCCCCATCAGCCAGCCCTCCTGAGAACAGCCAGCCCATCGCCCGTCGGGCCAGCATCTTTGTCCTGCTGTTGGGACACCAGCTGTCTCCTTTCTGCCCTGTCAAGGCAAGGGTGCTACCTGGGAGACGCTTCTCCTTAACCCGCCTGGCAGCCCAGTCTTTCTGCACATGATGTTCCCTTTGGTGGCCGAAATGGGGGAGCCTCTGGCACGACAAGTGCCTGGACGCAGGAAAAGCCGTCGGCTGGCTTGAGTGGTTCACTCTCGTTTCTGACTCCATGCCAGCCGGCATGTCTGAGCTGCCGTCCGCCTGGTCTGAGGGGCTCCGGAAGGCCGTCCAGGCAGTCTCTGGGCTATAGCCCCACCCAAAAGTGGGCACTGGCTCTACGTGGCCACCTCAGCCCACCTACAAGCACGGTGGCCCAGTCTGATGAAAGATAATACGTGTATATCAATAAACGTTTTCTCTCTCGCAGCGAGGAAGGCTTCCTGCCCTCTGTCCTGTCTGTGATCTTGTTCTCACAGTGAGGACCCCACTGGCATCCGAAGCCCAGACGGGCAGCCTTTCCACGCCGCCCCCCGTGCAGCCCGCTCTGTACCCCAGTTCCCGTGCCGCCTCTCCCGGCTGGCCGGTCTACACACCGGCGTGCTCCCTCTCCTGCTAGGGTGTCCACTCCTCTGCCGGAGTGAGCTTGGTCCCCACGCTACACTCTGTTGGCTAACCCCCATGCACTTTTCACCCACCCAGGGCCCCCCCACTCCCCCTGGGAACCTTAGTTATCATCACACCTACTGGGTTCTAGGCTCTCTGCTGGCTACTAATACAGTCCCTGCCCATGAAGAACACAGTGTGCGGGCTTCCTTGGTGGCGCAGTGGTTGAGAATCCGCCTGCCGATGCAGGAGACACGGGTTCAAGCCCTGGTCCGGGAAGATCCCACACGCTGCGGAGCAACTAAGCCCGTGCACCACAATTACTGAGCCTGCGCTCTAGAGCCCGCGAGCCACAACTGCTGAAGCCTGCATGCCTAGAGCCCGTGCTCCGCAACAAGAGAAGCCACTGCAATGAGAAGCCCGTGCACTGCAACGAAGAGTAGCCCCAACTACAGAAAGCCCACGCACAGCAACAAAGACCCAACGCAGGTCTTATTTTATTTATTTATTTATTTAAAATTTATTTATTTAAAAATAAATAAATAAATAAGTTTAAATAATAATAAAAGAACACAGTGTGTCCACACAGAGACCCCCTGGGTGGCTGCTGCATCCTCGGCGATATTGCACCCCCTGCCCCACCCAGAACTCTCTGTCCTAAGCTCTCTGAGGCAGGGCTGGCGTCCCTGTGCCTGTCACTTCCCGACCCCCCAGCCATAGGCTGAAGCCCCTCCCAAGAGACAGCCTCCACTAGAGCCGGGCCGGACGGCTCCCTGGCCAGCGCCTCGCCTCCGGCAGCCCCAGGAACAGGCCCATCTTGGGCTTCTGATGCCCAGCCTGGGACCCCCGCCACTTTGGGGGAAGACCTGGGAAAACTGCTCACTGCATAGGCCCGGGAGAGACCAGGGCAGGGGCGTCCAGGTCCGGGGCAGGAGCAGGGAGCCCCTCTTCTGTGGAGAGCCAGGAGATGGCAGGGTGGGCGGGGCGGCTGATGGAGGGAACTGCCCCTCCAGGAGGCAGTACCGCCTGGTGGCTGGCATTCTGCCTGCAGAGCCCTGGTGATCGCGGAGAAGGGCTGCAGCACCACCGTCGGGCCGGCTGACCACCAAGTGCATTGCCCTGACAACCAGCACCCGGCAGCCCGGCCCCCTTTGCTCACAGCCCCAGCTGCTGCCCCAGCAAGGCCACCGCTCTGTGTGGTCCAGTGGCGAAGTTTCCAGAAGCTTCGGGTGATGAAGCCGGGGTGCCCACCCGCCCCTTTCCCAGCCCCTGGGGTGCACCCTCCCCAGCCTCTCCTCCACACACCAGTCAGAGAATCCCGGGAAAGCAGAGTTGGAGGCCACCACAGCTGACACTTCTGGGGACCTGAGAAACCAAGTGGGGTCCTGACGACGCGCGTCAGGGGGTGGGGTCGGGACCACTGGCTGGAAAGCTCCCAGAGGTGCAGGCCTCCCTCCACACGGCGGAACGGCTTCCCAGGCCTGCAGGTGCCCCAGGGGGCCATCCAAGGCCTGGTTCCTCGGGGCGCAATGCATCCCAGCCCCTGAGGCTCCCCTCTTCCTCAGGAGCCCCGAGCCCCCCGTGGGGAGCTGACCCCCACCCGGGAGCTCGACAGCACCTTCCTGCCTCTGCCGCGGCTCAGAACCCAGGCCCGGTGGGTGGGTGGGCAGCCCTCACCAACTAACAGGGCCTGGAGGTCAGGGCAGGGCTGGGCCTTGTATGAACGTACACGTGCCCCTGGCAGACGCTAAGCCCAGAAGGGCGGGGGGCGAACTCCAGCAATGGGGCCTCTCCCGGCCCCGGGACCTTTCTCCCTGAAGTCTTGCTAGGAAGTCAGGCCTCTTCTCCTTTCTGCCACTCCAGCCCCCGGGCAGCGTCCAGGCACAACCTGCCCACGCCCTGACCACCTCGCTTCTGTGCTAGTGGTTCTGTGCTGCTGGTGGGGAAAAGGCCCACATACCCACAAGCAGAAGCCTCAGGCCCTCGACCACTTTCCTCCTCCCTCCTTTGGTATTTAATTACTGAAGGGGCCACGGAGCCCACTGCAGGGGTGGGGTGATGCGCCTCTGCTATCCCCACGCCCCTAAAACGGCATATCCGGCCCCCCCCCGTGGTGACCAAAAGCCTCCTTCTTCCTGGGTGTCCCATAAAGGCAGGAAGTCAAGGGTCCCCAAACATCACAGACTTCCACCCTGAAACTGCCTGGGGCAAGGGCTCTAGCCATTCTCCTTTGACACCTGCTGGTCAACAGAGTCATAGAATCGTGATTCGGGGAGTGAAGTCCCGTACCTACCAGGCAGCTTCTAGGCGGCTGGACAAAGAAACAACACTTGTTCCCCCGTCCCCCAACGGGACGTGAGGGAGGGGAGAGCCACGGGCAGGACAGAGCTCTCCACGTTTTCATACTTCCTGTCACCGCTGTCTCTACAGACGTGAGCAAGTGGGGAAACACACTCTTAGGTACACACGGGATACACACGGTCAAACTTGGAAAGCCAGAGCCAGCCTCAGGGAGGCCAGGGACCGCCACCCATGAGCCGTGGGACCTCGGTCTGCGGTGGCTCCGCGTCGCACACACTACGGTCAGGGCGCAGGGCGGCCACTGAAAGAGGGACATTCTCGGGAAGAGCCAGTACCAGCACTGCTCATCAGGGCAATGACTGTCATTTCTTGACGACCTACTATGCTCAGTGGGCCCTGGGCTGAGAGCTCCACCTGCGAATCTCATTTAATCTTCAGGACAGGGCTCTGCAGTACAGACTGTCAGCGGCCGTGGTGGACACCAGTGCTTACAAATGGCGTTCCTCGTCCAAGGTGGACGGCCCTGGCTGGAGCCCCAGGCATCATCACACAGTGGTTTTCTTGTTTCCCTGGAAGCTCAGGCCTCTGACCTCTGTGCTTCCCATCAGCAAAGCACTGGGAGTTGGGGTTCTGGGGTGATGCATGAAGTAGACAGGGCAAGCCCATCGCCGCCCAAGGACGCCCTGGACCGGCCTTGTTGGATTACACAGTCAATAGAGACCAAAGGAGAGGACAGCCCGGTTTTAGGCTGTAGATGTCTGGAATGGATTGGGGGATGGGAAGGCATACGTGTTCAACAGACGGCACAGTGAACAGCCTGGAAGCTGATACCTCTTCTGTCTCATCTTCCATCCTAATAAGAGGAAATGGAATGCCTCTCTGGCATCCGCCCAGCTTTCCTGAACATCCTGCCAGTATGGTTTTGAGATAACTTGGGGTTTATATTGCATGCCAGAATTTTGCAGCCCAAGATCTTTTCTGCACAGCTTGGTTCAGAACCCTCAGACAAGAAGATTCCTCTGTCTAGGGAACCAAAGGCTTCCTTTAGAAGGCGAGACAGAGGGATGGGTCCATTTAGGGTCCAGCCTCTCAGTGCTTGGGAGGAAGCTCCAGCCCAAGGAAGTGTGCCCTTAAGCAGGTTGGCTACAAGGCTGGGGAGCTCTGCATATGTGTTGCAGAATCTTCCAGAACCAGGACAACTGAGAACATGAGTACAAAAATATTACATTCTCAGCCAGTGGGGGCTGGAGAGTAGCCAGGAGGGGTTTGGAGAAAACAACAGGACACAGTTCACAAAATTAAAACTCATGGAAAACTCTGCTTCAGTGAGTCAGAATGCCAGCGCCAAGTTTCCTGGCAACTCAGAAGAAGCCTTCCCTAATCAGGCAGATTTTTTTTTTTTTTAAATCTTTGTAATTGATTTAATGGCGGTCTAATTGATATACAATAAGATACATCCATTTAATATGTAGCTCAATGATCTTTGACACATGTGTATATGCTCATGTCATCACCAAATCAATACACAGAATGCTTCCAACCCCCAGAGAAGAATATTTCCATCACCTCCCCCAAAGTTTCCTAACGCATCCAGCCAGTCCTCCCGCCTCTGCCCCCACCCTGAGGCAACCACTCATCTCTGCTTTATGCCTCTCTAAATTCTAGATTACAGATTAGTTTCATAAGCAGATTTTTTTATCAGCCAGGACTTTTGGTGACAAGTCACAGAAACCCCAGTTTAATCTAGTTTTGGTGGAGGGGTGGGTGGTGTAGGTGGAGTGTATGCATGTGTTTGAGGGAATTCACTGACTCACATACCAGGAAAGTTCCAGCGAGCGTGGACTACTCTTCATTGCGGTGTGTGGGCTTCTCATTGCAGTGGCTTCTCTTGCTGTGGAGCACAGGCTCTAGGCACGTGGGCTTCAGTAGTTGTGGCACGTGGGCTCAGTAGTTGTGGTTCGAGGGCTCTAGAGCGCAGGCTCAGTAGTTGTGGCGCACGGGCTTAGTTGCTCCGTGGCATGTGGGATCTTCCTGGACCAGGGATGGAACCCGTGTCCCTTGCATTGGCAGGCGGATTCTTAACCACTGCACCACCAGGGAAGCCCCCAGAAGTGATTTTCAATTCAGACATAGCTGGATCTGGGCCCCTAATGATGTTCCTTCAGTTACTTTTCTTTTCTCCGTTTCTCATCTCTGCTTTTATCTGCACTGCCTTTATTCCCAGTGAATCAACTCAACAGCAGGTGACTAGCAGTTCCTGGTTTATATTCGACAAATTCAGCAATCCCAGCAGAAAGAGAGCATCCCTTTCCTGATAATTCTGGCAGAGGCCCCAACCATCACGCTCACTGGCCAGGCCCCAGGCACCAGCCCTCTCCTGGAGCGGGGGGCAGACTGGGGAGGAAGGAGGATGCCCACCTCACCAAAACCCAACAGGCTTAGAGCAGGGAAGATCTGGAGGCTGATACCCCAGCACCGAGCCCAGGATCTGTGGGCCATTTGCATCTCTCTCCATCAGATCCAGAGGCACTTCCCAATCCTAGCGACGGGTACCATCCCTCCAACCCAAATGAAGATGGCCACTCTCAAGACACACAATTCACAGTGGACACTAGAAAGGAAATAACTATGATCTTTTTTTAATCCCATTTGGAAAAGGAGAGAACAGAAACGGCACACAATGGTAGCGGTCCATAGCATATTCTACGCCGGACAGGAAGTAGTAAGGACTGGCAACGAGGCAGGTTCTTGATTGGCCAATAAGCATGGTCGCCAGAATCCAAGATGGCCCCCAACAGTCCACCTCCTGTATCCACAGACTTGTGTAGTCCCAGCTCCGTGAGTGTGGGCTGGACCAGGTAACTTGCTTCTAACCAACAGAATGGAGCAAAGATGATTAGGCTCCATGAGATTGTGACTCCCAGCTTGTGAACAGACGCTCCCCCGAGCTGGCTTTGAGGAAGGAAGCTGCTGTGTTGCAAGCTGCCATACTGGGGAGATCCCGACAGCAAGGGGCTGAGAGTAGCTTCTGACCGACAGCCGGCAACACGCTGAGGCCTTCAGTGCAACAGTCCGCAAGGAACTTCATCCCGCCAACACCTGTGGAAGTCTGGAAGCAGGTAAGACGCCTCCAGAGACCACTTCCTGTTGGTCCCACAGGACGAGCCGTTGCCGCCAGCTCTGGGCAGTGCTGCCCTCTGGACGCCTTCGTGGTGCTTGGTTTCTTTGCTTTCGGTCAGTTCCGTGAGCTGTTAACCAAGCCCAGATTCCTTGCTGAGTCACTCTCCTTGAATCTAAATTCAGGTCCGTGGAATTCTAGCCCTTGGGCACAGTTCTGGGCTCAGTCATCCCTCTGGCCTCAGCTGAATGACCTCTGTGAGACCTCAGAGCCCTGAAAACGGGCGCGCTGGGAGTAGGCAGCAGAGCTGACCTGCCTCCCGGGCAGAGAGTGGGGCTTCCTCGTGGTCATCCCACCGGGACACTCAGGTCCCCTGAGGAGACTGCCCAGGTCTCCAGCTAACAGGTGGCAGAACTCGGACTTGAAACAAGGTCCTGGAGGCCAGACCCGGTGCTCCCTCCCCCCGAGCCTTCCCCAAGCAGAGCGCTGGGAGAGGACATCAGCCAGAGCGCCACCACGTGGACGTACTGGTCTCTCTCAGCCCACGAGGGCCCCCATTCCCTCCAGAGCCCCACGCTACCCCCCACCGATGGGGCCGCTGATGCTCTGAGGTCGCCTCGGCCGTCCCAGTCGGCCTTCAGGAGGGGGGGCATTGTCGGGAGGGCGTAGGAGAGGGGTGACCCTCCCATCGCTCCTCGTGGGTGCCCAGTCTCATGCTCCATTCCCCTGCAGCCCAGCCGTCCCCCAGGCGGGGAGCTGGGGAGGCCACGCCTGGCCAGGCCCATTAGCCCCCAGCTGGCTCCTCTGCAGGCCTCCCAGGGGGTGAGGCCCGTGCCATTCGTGCATTTATACCTCAAGCTCCCCTTCCCGCTTCTCAGAGGGAGCCGGGGGAACGTTCTTTGGGGGCCCCAGGGACCGGGCGCCTCTGAGGCCAGGGTGGGGGGCAGCAGAAGACAGTTCAGAGCATCCCTGCTGAGCCGGGACGGGGGCAGGAGAGACTTGGGGCCTCGGGGCAAAGGGGTGCTGCCGAGACTCCAAGCAGAGTGAGGAGGGGGCTGCCACCTTCCCTGAAGGACTGAGCATCACGTCGGGGAACCAGGGGAGCAGCCCCTGGTTTCTACTCTCCGGGTGGAAGCAGGAGGCCACGCCAGTGACAGGTGAGCCCCTGCTAGCCCCAGGTAAGCGTGCAGCCCTGCCAGGTGCAGCTGGATGACGTGGGCAAGTGTTTCAGCTTCTCCAAGACCTCATCTCCTAAAAACAACGAACTAGTGAAGACTACCTTTAAAGTATTTAAAGGGGTGACGAGTGCTTACCACCCTCTGGGGTGCCTGCCACTTGGAGAGCCGCCAGCAATGGTGATAGCAGAGCCAGGACAAAGGTGAGACAGGCAGGTACCATGGGGAAGACGATTTAAGGAGAAGACATACAATTCGTTTTTGAAGAATCAGCTTATGAAACAACCAGGTGATTTATTCTCATTTATGTAAAAAAAATTGTATATGGAAATGCACAGAAAAAAACCTTCAAGGATGTAATCACACAGTAAATGGTGATACCCAGGGCAAAACCTTCTTTCTTCTTTACCATTTGAATCTTTAAAAATAAGACTGTTGGGGCTTCCCTGGTGGCTCAGTGGTTGAGAGTCCGCCTGCCGATGCAGGGGACGCGGGTTCGTGCCCCGGTCCGGGAAGATCCCACGTGCCGCGGAGCGGCTGGGCCCGTGAGCCATGGCCGCTGAGCCTGCGCGTCCGGAGCCTGTGCTCCGCAACGGGAGAGGCCACAACAGTGAGAGGCCCGCGTACCGCAAAAAAAATAAAATAAAAAATAAGACTGGGTATCTAATCTATGTAAATTTTGTATAGGCGTAAAGTACAAGAAGAAGTGGACGGCAGCATAAGAGTAGTGGGAAATAACACATTTCCGTAAGGCTTTCGTGGAATAGATAAAAATTCACACAAGCCTTTCGAGGACAGGAAGATGAACGCTAACTCGTAGATCCTATATTTTAAACCATCAACAAGCCGCGAGTGAGCATTTACTCCTGCAGGGACTGTGCTGGGGACCAGGGGGCAGTGGAGAGGGATCAAGTTGGACTCAGACCGGCCTGGGCGGCAGACACGTCAGCTGAACTAGCGTGTAAGGGAAGGAGGGCGAGGGTGTCTGGGGAGCACACAGCATAGCACTGAGTCTAGGGGCCACTCCACATTTATTGAGTGCCCACTGTGTGCCGGGACCTGACTCAGGGGTAACCAAGATACAAACTCCCCCTGCTGCACAGGGGGCCCCACTTCGGTGAAGCCAGGCATTAACAGCACGCCGTGTGCGTATGGTTTACTTTTATTTGGAAGTATTCATCATTCATTATTTCCTTTCATGGGTGCATTTGTCTGCTCAGCTGCCATAACAAAATACCTCAAACAGAGGGCATTAAAAAAGCAGACATTTATTTTCTAACAGTTGTGGAGGCTGGAAGCCTGAGATCAAGATGCCAGACAATTCTGTGCCAAGTGATGGCTCTCTTCTTGGCTTGCAGACCGCCGCCTTCTCACTGTCTTCACATGGCAGAGGGGTGGGGGACAGGGAGGTGGGGAGAGAGAGAGAGAGCGCGCGCTCTGGCATCTCTTCTTAAAAGGACACCACTCCTACTGGATTAGGGTCCCACCCTTATGACCTCATTTAATCTTAATTATCTCCCTAAAGGCCTTGCTCCAAATACAGTCACATTGGGGATTAGGGTTTCAACAGATGAATTTGGGGGGCGACACCATTCAGCCCTCTTTTTTTCCCTCAGTCCCAATATTTGATCTCCCTTCTATTTTCGCTGAAAGAGAAGATACCTTAAAAAGAGCAGCTGCATCTTCCCACCTCGTGTCCTGTACCCATGGCTGGACTCTCTGCTCCCCTCTGGGCTGACACCCCAGCTCCCAGCCGGGCCAATCCCTGGGCTGTACCCGGTCCTGTGGGCTCTCACCTCCCCCAGGACCCCTTCCTGCAGCTTTCCTGATCATCAGCTTCCCCCTCTCTGCTGAATCACACCCATCTGCATACAAACAGGCAATAACATCCTTCTTTTAAAATAAGTAAAACCAGGGACTTCCCTGGTGGTCCAGTGGTTAAGACTCTGCGCTTCCACTGCAGGGTTACGGGTTCAATCCCTGGTCGGGGAACTAAGATCCCACATGCCGTGCGGCACAGCCAAAATAATAATAATAAAATAAAGTGAGTAAAGCCTCTGCCTCCAAGTCTCATTTCTCTGCCCTCCCCACCCACCTACCCATTATGTCAAATCCCTTCAAAAAGCCACTCGCACTCCCTGACTCCACCGCTGGCCCCTCAGTGCATTCGGGGGGTCTCTGCTGCTGATTGCCGCCCCCTTGGAGGGGTCTTCTGGGACCACCAGCCCCTCCCACCCCTGCCCACTCTACCCCTTCCTCCTGCTCTGTTATCTGTGAGAGTCCTATGAACACTCCTGCATAACCGCGGTCACGGTCTCTGTGACAGTTACCGCGTCAGAAGCTGTGTTCTTGCTGACCGACCACGTCCCCTCAGAACCTCAACCCCAGGAGAGAAGCAAGTGTCTGTCTTCTTGTCACTAGCACCCCCAGGACCTGGAGTAGCTTTGGCTCCGTCTGCCCTCAGTCAGCGTTTGCAAGGTGGATACCTGACGAATGCTAGGAAGAAGCAGGCAGGGGCAGGTGGGGTGGGAGGTGTCGGCCCGTGTGCATCTCCCCCCTCCCCACTCAGCAGGGGCAGGACCCTGTCCTCCCCTCCTGGGAGAGCGGCCCAGCCCAGCTCACTCTGTGTGGCTTGAGTGGATGTGTGTTCACGGAGCCCTGTGGGCAGCAGCCCAGCAGCAGTGGCCTAGGATGGTGGAGGGGTCCCGCTGGCTGAAGAGAGGCCGGGGGAATGCCCGTCTGAGCCCTGGGAGGAGGCTCATTTGATCCTTCAGGGCACCCCCTCCACCTGGCCTCTCCCAGCTGCCCTCGGACCTCAGTACCTCCCAGCCCCACCCAGCCTCCGAATCCCCACTTTGTTAGTTACCCCCCATCCCCAGTCCATCTCCGTACCCGGCGGCCGGTGTAACTGTCTAACTGTGTATTCCCTACCTCCTGCCAACTGTGAGTTCTGTGAGGACGGGCTCTGTCCATCAGAGTCATTGTTGTACATGTGTTCTGTGTGTGCACGTGTACACGTATATCCATGTCTGGGCATGTTGTGTGTGTGTGCACATGTACTATGTGTGTATGTGCTATGATTATATATGTATTTGTATGTTGTCTGTATGTATATATGCTATTATATGTGTTTGCTATATGTTTATCTATATGTATATGTGCTATTGTATATGTGTATGTCGTATGTTTATATTGATATATATATATGACACGTGCTGTGTGTGCTATATGTAGGTATATGTCGTGTGTGCACGTATATGTATATATGCTATTATGTATGTGTATGTGTTCTCTCTCTATAGAACTATGTAACTGGCACATAGTATAAATTTGTTAAATATTATTTAAACTTGTGTTGAACCTAAAGGAAAGACTTCTGACTGTAGCCACAAGGCACCTTTGGAGGTTGGTATCTGCGTAACATGGTACCACGCTCTCACGGTGGCTACAAAGAAATGTGGGAGAAAACAATCTCCTCCCACCCACCCACATAGAATACAGAGCTGAAAGATGGAAGACGGGAAGGGAAATCTCCAGGTGCCCCAGGAAACTTGCAACCAGAGCTGGTGCCGACGGCCCAAGGTACATCAGACAGGTAGAGGCTCCGGGGGCAGGAGCTAGGTGGGGCTGGGGCGAGGAAGGGGAGAGGGGCTGAGAGGTAGCCTTGGGGCAAAATAAGGAGGAGAGAGCTTGATCAGGGGGAACTCCATGAGGCCAGAACCTGGGAGGACCCCGCTGCTTAAAGAAAGCAATGTCCACCCCAATGTCTTTAGGACCTTCTGCCTGCCTTAGGGAGAAGGGGAAGGGAAGGGGGCTGGGTGGAGGGTGAGTGGAGTTGGACACCAATTCGAGTAATCAAAGCCCCAAATTTGTACCATTCACAGGTGTAGAATCTGAATTTACACCAAATCTCCAAGCCAAGAAATTCAGGGGCTTCCCAGGTGGCGCAGTGGTTAAGAATCCGCCTGCCAATGCAGGGGACACGGGTTCGAATCCTGGTCCAGGAAGATCCCACATGCCGCCAAGCAACTAAGCCCGTGCACCACAATTACTGAAGCCCTGCGCTCTAGAGCCCGCGAGCCACAACTACTGAAGCCCACACGCCTAGAGCCTCTGTTCTGCAACAAGAGAAGCCACCGCAATGAGAAGCCCGCGCACCGCAACCAAGGGTACCCCCGCTCGCCACAACTAGAGAAAGCCCGCCTGCAGCAATGAAGACCCAATGCAGCCAAAAATTGTTTTAATTAAAAATTTTAAAAAAAAGAAATTCAACAAAATCCAAGTCTTTGACCAGTGAAATCCTTTGAAATCCCAAAAGAAGTCAATGCCAAATGTATGAGTAGCAAAACTTTGGCAACCTAGTGGGTCTCGCATAAGAAGAAGTAACGTTATTCCTGTAGAAGACAGTCTCGTATTTGCAAAGCACATGGGGAATGAATAGGGAGATTAGGAAACATTAATTAAAAATTGATATCAGATCAAATAAACTTTAAGGCTAAAAAAGTATTAAAGATGAGGAAGGTCACTACATAAAAGGTACAATTCACCAGATCATATAATATTCTTGGACTTGTATACACTTAACAAAGTTTCAAAATAGGTGAAGGAAAGAGAAAAATGACAAACTACAATCATAATTCGTTAATATTTGTAAAAGACAAAAAATTAATCAGGATACAGATCATTTAAACAATGCAATTTTAAAAGCTTAATCAAATAAGTTAATAAAGTAAACAGAGGGACTTCCCTGGAGGTCCAGTGGTTGGGACTTGGCCTTCCAATGCAGGAGATGTGGATTGGATCCCTGGTCAGGGAGCTAAGATCCCACATGCCTCGTGGCCAAAAAAACAAATTCAATAAAGACTTTAAATAAATAAATAAATATGCAGAAATTGGCCATCTCTTATGCTACCAAGTGAGTCTCACAAGTACCAAAAAATTGACCACATTATCTGACCACAACACAATATTAGAAACCAATAATGAGAAGACAGCCAAAGCATGTATTGTAAAATGTATTTCTAAATAATTTATGGAAATTTAAAATTCAAATTTTAAATGGTTTTAATTTGTAAAATTTTAGATATCAAAAACAATGAAGACACTACATATCAAAACTCATGAAACATCTAAGGAAATACTTAGTAGCATATTGATAGCCCTAAATACCTATTAGAAAAAGAACATTTGAAAATTAATTACCAGAGAATTCAACACAAGACGCTGCAAAAAGAATCACAGGGTAAATCCAAAGAAAGCAGAAGAAATAAAAGCATAAACTGAGAAAATGGGAAGCAAAGAAACAACAGAGTTGATTTTTTTAAATAATAGTTCTTGAAAACAAACCTCTGGCAAACTGATAAAGAAAAAAAAAGAGCAAAGTCACAAATTTAAAATGGCAAATAGAATTGAGGTTTTAAAAATTGTAAAAGAATACCATGTAAAGTATTATACCAATAAATGTGGAACCAGAAAGCATGAGCAATTTTCTAGAAAAATAACTTTACTTACTTTAACTCAAGAAGAGAATGAAAATCTAAATAAACCTAAAATATTAAATAAATTGGAGTTTGGGGTTTTTGTTTCCCAAAGCCATGCGTATCCACTAACACTCACATAAAAATTACCAGACCAGATGGTTTTACCTTCTGCCAAGTGTTCAAAGAAAGATAATCCTTACATGACACAAATTGTTCTAGAGGGTAGAGAAAAAGGACTCTCTCTCCAAGTCATTTTATGAAGCAGTATAACCTTACAGCTTTGAAATGAAAAATAGACAAAGATAGCACCAGAAGGGAAAATTATGGACCAATTTCACTTATGAACACAGATGAAAATTTTCTAAATAAAATCAGAACAACAGGAGGTTAAAAAAAGAAAAAGACACAGCAAAGTAGAAATGGTTTATCTTAGAAATATAAGGATGAATGAACACCAGAAAATGTATCAATATATATTCACCACATAAATAGACTAAGGGAGAAAAAAGAGAAAATTATTAAGTAGACACCACAGGAAAAAATCATGATAAATTTCATCATTCATTTATTTAAAAAAAACTCTTAAAAAACTAAGAGGGGAACTTTCTCACCTTGATAAAAGATACTACCAAAACCTTAGAGCAAATACCATATCTAATGGAGAAACATTAGACACATTTTGTTTTTAAGATTAGCAGAGAGATAAATGTGCCTGATTCCAGTCATTGTTCAGCATAATGCTAGGTGTTCTGGGCTGTGCTATAAGACATGAAAAAGAAATTAGAGGTATGAGGACAGTTACATAGAAAACCAAAATACTCAACATACAAAGTGATAGAAATGATAAACTAAATGAGGTCATTTGCCTGATTAATAAAAACTACAAAAATCATCAGTGTGTCTCTACACCATCAATAATCAACAGGAAGATATCCTGTAGCCATGATGGAGTAACTGGTACGAGACTAGCCCTCCCACTGTGAACAACCAAAAAACTAAAGAAAACATAAGAAACAACTGTTTGCAGATACTGGACAAGAGGCATCCCAGGATTACAATCTCTGAGACAAGAGAAATATGAGGTGAGCTGTAGTATCACCCCAGCTTTCTGCTTGGAGCTACTCTCTGGACAGTGGTACAGGAAGTGGGGAAAGCCAGGCAGAGCATGGTGGTCTCCCTGAGTTAAAGATAGAGAAGTCAGACTTTGGGGAGATTGAAGTGGCTGGAATTTGTGAGATGGAGTATCAGAGAGAAGGGAGCCAGCTACTCAGAGAAAGAACTGCAAAAATCTGCAGAGGGTCCCCTTGAGTCTTTGGTGGAAAATCAGGCTGGGCATAGAAGGATGAAACTCCATGAAACTGGCAAAGAAAAGCTACCTAGTAGCTGTCAGTTAAAAAACCCTGGGGGGTTCACACAAAGCCACATATACTTTATTTTTTCTTTAATATTTATTTATTTGGCTGCACGTAGCCTTAGTTGTGGCACACCGGATCTTTGTTGCAGCATGCGGGATCTTTTTTTTCAGCTGCGGCTTGCAAACTCTTAGTTGCGGCATGTGGTATCTAATTCCCTGACCCGGGATGGAACCCAGGTCCCCTGCATTTGGAGCACAGAGTCTTAGCCACTGGACCACCAGGGAAGTGCCCTGCCACATATACTTTAAAAACAACAATAGTGTGTTGATGTTGTAGGGACAGACAAACCAATGACACAGAATGGAGACTTCAAAAACAGTCCCATGTATAAATGAGAATATCCTAAAAACATACTGTTGAGTAAAAAAAACAAAAACAAAAAAATAGCACAAATTCTAAATCTCAACATTTATGTAAATTAAAAATACTTTATGGGCAACCACCTGTTTTGAAAGATAATTAAATGTCTAAGGACGTATGTTAAACAGGTTAGAACAGGTGTGGGAAGGGAGGGGAGAAAGAGGATGGAATGAAGCGGGTAACTGAAACCAATAAATGATTTTATTTGATTTTCAGTGGCCTGATGATCCTGGTGCACCATAAAGTCAGGGTATAACTAAACTGTTCTTTGCACCTGAGGTCCAGTTTAAAAAAATTAATTCACAGGGCTTCCCTGGTGGCGCAGTGGTTGAGAGTCTGCCTGCCGATGCAGGGGACACGGGTTCGTGCCCTGGTCGGGGAAGATCCCACATGCCGCGGAGCGGCTGGGCCCGTGATCCATGGCCGCTCAGCCTGCGCGTCCGGAGCCTGTGCTCTGCAACGGGAGAAGCCACAACAGTGAGAGGCAGGCCCTCGTACCAAAAAAAAAAAAAAAAAATTAATTCTCAGAATTTGAAGATTTTGGGACAAAGGGCATCTGTAACAACTTGGCATCTGCAGTGGTGGACCTGCTGGCAGATCCAGGCAGGGTGGGAGCCATGGGGAACGGGTCATGGTCTGTTGCAAAAAGAACCCAGCGTGAGAGTCCTGAAAGAGAAAAATTGGGTGGGGGGCTCCCAGGAGTCCCCCGGGCTCCAAGCAACACAGAATCTCACGCTGGTCTATCTCCCTTCCATAGGATGAACAAGACTCTGAACAGCGGCCAGACCCTGGCAGCAAACTGGAACAGCCCCGGGGTGCACGTGCTGGGCACGGCCCACTGGGTGCTGGGCGCCCTGGTCATGTTCACCTGCGTGGGCAGCATCATGGGCAACGGCCTGGTGGTCTGGCTGCTGGGCTTCCATGGGCAGAGGGTTCCCTACAAAGTCTGCATCCTCCACCTGGCCGTGGCCGACCTCCTCCTCCTCCAGGCTCAGCCTAGAAAGCAT
This sequence comes from Globicephala melas, assembly GCF_963455315.2. Taxonomy (NCBI): domain Eukaryota; kingdom Metazoa; phylum Chordata; class Mammalia; order Artiodactyla; family Delphinidae; genus Globicephala; species Globicephala melas. Next base: position 4,397,958 of record NC_083321.1, read on the forward strand.
CCCACTGGGAGGGGATGGGCCACGCATGGCCCACATGGGCCACGTGGCCGACCCACGAGGTGGTGGCCCAGGTGGCTGGCCTGAGCCTGCTGACGGCCATCAGCACGCAGCGCTGCCTCTCTGTCCTCCTCCCCGTCTGGTACAAGTGTCACCGGCCCCGGCACCTGCCGGGCACGGTGTGCGTCCCGCTCTGGGCGCCGTCCCTCCTGCTGAGCACACTGGCCTCGCTCTGCGGCAGCTTCTGGCACCGGGACGAATGGCAGTGCTTCACGGTGGACCTGATCGTCAGCATCCTCATCACGGGGACCTTCACGCCTGCGATGGCCACGGCCAGCCTCACCCTCTGCACGCAGGTGCAGAGAAGCTCCCAGCGGCGCCGGCCCACGCGGCTGTACGTGGCCATCCTGGCCTCCGTCCTGGTGTTCGTCTGCGTCCTGCCCCTCGGCGTCTCCGGGTTCCTTCTCTACTGGCTGGACCTGCCCCAGCGGATGAAGACTCTGTTCAGTCGCTTCGCCCGCCTCTCCCTGTCCGTGAGCAGTAGCGCCAACCCGGTCATCTACCTCCTGGTGGGCAGTCGGGGCGGCCGAGGCTGCGGGAGCCCCTGGGGGCCCATGCTGCGCAGGGCGCTGTGGAAGGAGCCCGAGCTGGAGGAGGGGCAGACGCTCTCCACTGGCACCAACGACGAGGCGGGGGTCTGAGAGCACCGCGCCCTGGACGCCGCCTGCCTGGCTGGCCAGCTGTTGGGAGCCCCGCAGGCTTTGCGTCTCACCCTCTCGGGGTCCCCTTCCTACCTGCCAAGGCTCCCCCACTGAATGTCATGTCCCAGATCTCACAATGCAACTCAGCTGGGAAGATGAAACATAATTTTTTCGCTTGGGGAGGATGTTCTGGCTAGCGGGCAGATGTTAGCGTTCAGCCCTGGCCTGTTTGATGCTAATTATCTAAATCGTCTCTACAGGTGGGTAGCATGTTTCCCATTTGGGTGGGAAGGGGCGCCCTCCCAGCCTCCTCCCCCTAAGACAGTATCTTAGTACAGGAGGTGGGATGTGGCTTGTGTGACCCTGTGGCCCCAGGCTGGTCCTTGGGCATGTGCTGGTAGCAGCTGGCTGCAGGGTGGTGCCCCTGGTCCACCTTCCACCAGGTGTCGGGCTGACCCCCTCCATCCCTGCAGGCTGCAGGCAGTCTACTGTGTTGCCACTGCTGACCCGGCTCCTGCTGGCCGCGGGTCATGAGATGGCCTTGTCCTCCATGTGGCCCCTGGGCGGCACCTGACCCCTGGCCTTTGCCTTCGGGTCGCCTTGCACCCACGGCAGGTCTGATTGCTTTCCCCCAGGAGGCCACACTGCAGCCGGAGAGCCCCTGGCCGACCCCTCTGGAGAGGGACAGTTGTTGAGGGGACGGTGCCCCAGGAGGCGGGGGCAGCCTGGAGGCAGCTTCATCCCAGAGACCCACGTGACTAGCAGAACGAGAGTCTGTGCCCCAAATGATTGCCCCCCACCAGGGTCTCCCTCAGCTTGCCCCAAACACTTCTCCCTTTCCCGTGCCAAAGTGCAAAAAGGGAAAATTGGGGGCGATGCCCTTCTCCCCACCCTCCCTCTTTTCTTCCCACCAGCTCCTGGGTCCAGGACAAGAGTGGATGCATCACACCCTTTGCTACCGTCCAGTGTCCAGCCTCGTGCCTGGGGGCTTGGGTGGAAAGGGGGCGTCATGGGAGGTCCATGATGGGAAAGCATAGAGAGGAGGGGGGAGGAAAGACAGGAAGTGGAAAGGGTGGTTCCCAGGACCCCAGCCCCACCCGCACAGCGGCATCTTGTCGTGTGATCCTATTCTGTGCATCAGTAGCGGAAGAATACTTCATTCCTTCTCTTGTCATCCTTCCGAAGCAGTTCCCAAGCTCCTCCTGAAACATGGAGGCTTCGAGCCAGATGGGGCGAAGGTCAGAGCTTCAGAAAGGAAGAGAAAAGCTCGTTGATAATCTATAAAAAGTACAGTATCGCAGCAAATCTCCGAGTCTAGAACTGGGATTCCTGGGAACTAGCGTGTGTGGAGCTGGGGCCCATCGTCCTCGCCTCTGCTGCCCACCCCCGCCAACCCCTGTCCTGGCCTCCCCGTGGCATTCACTGAACTGAGCTGAAGACTGCGCGGCCCCTGGAAGCAGGTGTGCTCTGAGTGCCCTCTGTTCCCTGGGTCACCTGCTTTCCCATCTCAGCTCAGACCCCCAGGTCTGCGTGTCCCAGGGAGGCGTGAGAGGTGGAGGCTCTTTATCAGTCATTCCAGGCATCTTACGGAGCACCCAGCACCAGTTTGGACCTCGCATGCCATAAGCACTAATAAGCGCTCATTTGTTTAATAAGAATAACTGACACCTGTGTAGTGCCGTATAGCAGCGGGGCTCAGAGAGGCCAATGTTTTGTCCAGCGTCACACAGCTAGCGCATAGAAAGGCTATGATTTAACCCTTATCTTTTGACCACAAGCCCCATCCATGCTCCACAGCCTCCTCTAACCTGGACAGGGACAAAGTGGCCCATCTGAAGCAGATGGTCAGTGACGAGGGAAACCTCACCTCTTGGGGGTAAGTAAGGTGAGGCCCGTCACAGGGCCCCTCAGCTGCATGTGGAAGGAGAGGAGCCCTAGAAATTGTTCACACAGTTTGTTTGTTAATTTTTGGCTGCCCCGTGCAGCATGTGGGATCTTAGCTCTCCGACCAGGGATTGAACCTGCGCGCCCTGCGTTGGAAGGTGGAGTCTTAACCACTGGACCGCCAGGGAAGTCCCCACACAGTTATGTTTTGCTAAAATTTACTATATTCTCCATCAGGCCACGTGACGCTGGCGTGGCCGCAGGTGTCCAGGGGATCCGGCTAAGGGAAGGTGGAGTTGGTGGCACCTGCAGTGTGGGCTTCGTGGGGAACATTTATGTGATTCACAGCCCCCATTTCTGTGTGTAGCTGTGATCAAGGCAAACCATCTCGGCAAAGGAATGCCTTTCAGGGGTGTTCCCACCACCCACTGTGCCAACTCGCCCGGCATCGTGGAGAAAAATTCAGGCCCAGAGTTGTAAGGAAATCGGAACATCTCCAGAATTGAGTGGGGAGTGGGCAGTGGAGGAGAAATAGGTTTGAAATGGACACAACTGGAAGCTAGTCTTTGGGGAGATTCCGTTCTCACGGATGCCTAGTCGGAACAGTTCTCATCTGCAAGAAATATGCTTGAAATTGCAGCATGTGTAACCGTAAAACATGCTATACCTTTTTTTTCTACAGGAGACGTGCAAAAATGCAATTTATCAGACATCCTGTCCTTGTAGGCATAATCCTGACGCAAAATGTCTGGGTGAAGTTGCGTGTGTTATGCCTCTCAGCTATTGCTATTGTTAAATAAATCTGATCATTGAGGAGAAACCAAGTTCTCTTTCTACTTTCTCTATAGAAACACTACAAAATGTGCAAAAACAAGAACTTGGGGTCACACGGTTGGGGTGGGAGGTGCAGCTGGCCTCTGTCACACGTGGGCGGTGCAGGCTCGTCAAGTCACTAAGTCTCTCTGATTCTCCCTGTTCGCATCTGTGAAGTGGGGACAATACTAGTCCCCGTCTCCTGGGTTCACAGAGCATTCAATGAGCTGATCGTGCTGCGCTTAGCTGTACGTGGCCCACAGCAAGGACTCAGTAAGTGCTGACAAGGATTCAGTGAGTGCTTACTATTTGCATGCGCCGGATCTTTGGGAGGACTGGGGAGGGATGCACCCAGCCTCTGGCCCCCTTTCCTAGGACCCCGCAATTTACTACTGTCCCTCTTTGCAGGACAACTTGTTTAATCAAGGAGACATCCACTCCAGAGACCATAGGGGTCCCCTGAGTCTCTCCTATCAGGTCCTCACCATCGCAGAACATCTAAGGGCTGGTCTAGGACCTACACTGGCCAGGTCCCTCTCTCCCAGGATGCTGAATCATGAAGTGGGCAGGAGAAGCATCTGGAAGTCATCCATTCCCACAGCGACAACCTGACACTTAACTCAGATCTCGTCCCGATGCCTGTTCTGTTTTCAAGCTGGTTCTCCAGTCTGGGTGTTGATTGCCCAAGCTCTCCATTCTCTTTCCAGATGATGTCCTTTATTACTTGACCACAAGAGGTTTTTGTTGCCTGCACCAAGGAACACTAACTTACACAAGAACTCCTATCAGAAATGCAACGGGTCTTCCAGTTAATAACGCAGGGCTCTGAGAACTGAGACCTGGCTGAGGGCGCAAGGCGGGTAAAGCGTGAGCCCCAAAACTCCCCGCCGCGTGGGCTCCCCGTAAGTCCCTGGAGGCGGCCCCGTGCTGTGTCCATGAGGTCATAGGTTCGTGGAATTTGCAAGGTGATGTATTTTAACCAGGTGTGGTTACCCCTGATGCCCTATTCCTCACCAACTTCCCTTGTCACTATCCCCTTCATGGCAGTGACGTTGGAGTGGCCACGGAGGGACATTTGGGGGAGGCTGAGTCGGAGATAGCTTCAGTTTGAGTTTAGTGACAGATATTTACGTAGTTCACACTCACTTCTATGTAACGATGGTTCCCAAGTCTGATTAATGGTTTTACCAGTGTCAGGACACAAAGGGTCTGGGTGGTGGAGGAGAAATGTACCAGCCAGGAGCCAGGCTATGGGAGAGCCTTCCAATCACCAGATTCATAGCATTTTAAATGGAGGAATCCATTCTCCGGGATGCTAAGCTGTAACAAACAACTATGATGCAGCCTGGATCCCATCAGAGAAAAAGCTGTGGCCCACACTGCTGTTGACCTCTGCAGTGTTTCCAGTGGTCATAGGTGTTCCTTCCGAGTTCATCTCGTAATTGGAATATTTTAACACACAGCCCAGCCTGGCTTCTCCTCTTAAAGAGCTATCATAACGAGAGAGTAGCCCATCACAAGCCTTATGTTCAAGCCTTATGTCACGGGGACGGTGCCATTTTCAAGACTCCAAAATATATTTTTGAAAAACCGGATGACGTGGAAGAAAAACAGAAACTGTAAATAACAAAAAAAGATTGTTCAAATGTGGAAAGGTATTTTGGAACATTTCCAAAAATAGTGAAAAATTATATAAACTCTTGGCTTAAATAGATATGAAAATGACCTTCTCTTGTTATCTTTTTGTTTGTTTGTAAACGAAGTAAAAGTTCAGATTAAAATGAATGAACTATGGTAAAAAAGGGATAAAGATAATGAAGTCGATAGAAGTTAGTTTGAAACTGAGAGCTGAATGGTAGCCAAAAGTAATTCCCCAAGGGGAAATCATTTTCGAATAGAAGAAATGAATGAGCTCTTGGATCCTGATAATCTGACTGATGAAGAGAAACGTGTCTTAAGAACACACTGGGGGGCTTCCCTGGTGGCGCAGTGGTTAAGAATCTGTCTGCCAATGCAGGGGACACGGGTTCGAGCCCTGGTCCGGGAAGATCCCACATGCCACGGAGCAACTACGTCTGTGCACCACAGCTACGGAGCCTGCGCTCTACAGCCCGCAGTCACAGCTACTGAGCCCGTGTGCCACAACTACTGAAGCCCGTGGGCCTAGAGCCCGTACTCCGCAACAAGAGAAGCCACCGCAACGAGGAGCCTGCGCACCAACGAAGAGCAGCCCCTGCTCGCCACAACTAGAGAAAGCCCGCGTGCAGCAACAAAGACCCAACGCAGCCTAAATAAATAAACGAATTAGTTAAATTAAAATTTTTAAATGTATAGGACATTACCAATAATGAATTGTGGAGCTAAGAAACATTTTTAAACTATTAATATTACAAAATAAATGTTGATCAGCCATGCTAAAAAAAAAAAAAGGATTGAATTACCTTTCAGCTCTCTCTATGGAAAATATTCAACACTATTGGCGTACTTAAAGGCTATCAAAGAATGTGCAACCAAAAAAGGTAGGAAAAAACACTGCAGATACTTTTCTCTATTTTATATTATTTGTGGTATTTGTGAGCTTTTAAAAATCTGTGATTTGGGCTTCCCTGGTGGCACAGTCGTTGAGAGTCCGCCTGCGGATGTCGGGGACGCAGGTTCGTGCCCCAGTCCCGGAAGATCCCACATGCTGCGGAGCGGCTGGGCCCGTGAGCCATGGCCGCTCAGCCTGCGCGTCCGGAGCCTGTGCTCCGCAACGGGAGGGGCCACAGCAGTGAGAGGCCCGCGTACCGCAAACAAACAAACAAACAAAAAAAAACTGTGATTTCTTTTCCCATTCTAAACAAATATTCGTTGTATCTAACTTTGTTGTAAAGAGCACCCCCTTCTCTTTTTTAATTAATTTATTTATTTATTTTGACTTTTTGAATTTTACTTTATTTTTTTATACACCAGTTTCTTATTATTTATCTATTTTATACACATCAGTGTATACATGTCAATCCCAATCTCCCAATTCATCACACCACCACACCTGCCACTTTACCCCCTTGGTGTCCATACGTTTGTTCTCTACGTCTGCTTCTCCATTTCTGCCCTGCAAACTGGTTCATCTGTACCATTTTTCTAGATTCCACACATATGCGTTAATATACAATGTTTGTTTTTCTCTTTCTGACTTACTTCACTCTGTATGACAGTCTCTAGATCCATCCATGTCTCTACAAATGACCCAATTTCGTTCCTTTTTTATGGCTGAGTAATTTTCCGTTGTATATATGTACCACATCTTCTCCATCCATTCGTCTGTCGATGGGCACTGAGGTTGCTTCCATGATCTAGCAAGAGCACCACCTTCTTTTTGATAAGCTTTGGGCCCCACAAAATTTTTCCCTGGATGGAAGGCAGAGGAATTCCCGTTCAGACCCTGGCATGGTTAGCAGAACCCCTGGGTCAACAGAGGACAGCCTGAGGGGTGACCACAGAGCTATTTTCATGGAGCCCCGTGAAAAGTGGGAGGAGCCCCAGGAAGAGTGGGAGGAGCCTCAGGACTCCTACTGGGGCTCAGGGAAGTGGGGGGCTGGAGGGCTGCTTCTGACAGCCCAGGTTACCAAGCAAACAAACCAAACAAACTCACCATGTGCTTTTGCAATTTGCTGAATTAGAACTTCTGTTGAATTCACCAAGTCATGGGTCTGTTATTCATTCAACAAACATTTATGATCATTTACTGTGAGCCAGGCTTTGCTCATAAGAGGCTGCACTTCTGTCCATGGAGATGTTGAGAAGGTTCCAGAAGACACGGGGCAGACCCCGACCCTGAAGAGCCAAACTCCCTGGAACCACCCATAGGCATCTCTTGCTGGAAGGTTTCCCCTCCTCCTTGTCTGAGGCCACCCCTCCCTTCCCTGAGGAGCTGCTGCCTTCCCAGGGGAGCTCTGCTAAGGAACTAGTTCGCAATCCCCTCCGCGTCGACCCCGTAGTCATCCTTACCTTGGACTGGATCCCACCTGAGCCAGGGTGGGTGGAGAGAAGGGCGGGAATTCCATACCCCAAATGAGTAAACATCTGGGTGATTGTTGTGGGGATGGGTTTGGGGGAGTGCTTCACAGAAAAGGGTGCAAAGTTACTTAAGACCAAGTGAAACCGGTCGGTATGCGTGTGTTTATAGAAACCACACAAGGTTGGACGTGGTCCTGGGAGTCCGAGGGCCATTAATACGAATCTGAAACTCGCCCGGGAGGGGTGGGGAGGGACCTCGAAGGACAGAGCCCTCGGCTTAAGGTAGATGGAGGGATCCGAAGACCGCAGAAAATGGGGGGAATCTGGCATGGGAGTCCCACCCTGCCCCCGCCACGGCCCCAGAGAGGACCCAGAGGGACGCGAGACACCCACGGAAAAGGCAGTGCCGGAACATTCCAAGATGCTCCGCGTGATGGGAATGTGTGAATCAGGAGGGGGCGTGTGCCGACGGCCTTGCTCTCTGGGGTGGTCTCACATCCAATCCCTTTTCTACATGAACCAGGATTCCCTGGTAGGAATGGCCTCCCAGTCTTTTTTTTTCAGGCTGTACCATGGGATTTTTTTAAAGCTGTACAATGTGGTCATTTAATACACGCATACACCCTGAAACGATTAGTGCTATGAGCTTAACCCATCCCTCACCTCCTCACTGCATGGCGTGTGTGGTGGCAGCACATAAGAGCCACTCCCTTAGCAACTTTCCAGTGTGCAGGACAATATTGTTAACTGCAGTCACCGTGCTGGGCAGTCAATCCCCCGAACTCATCCATCTATAACAGCAAGTTTGCTCCCTTCGTCCAGCGTTGACCCCATTTCCCCACCCCCCGCCCCTGGCAACCACAGTTCTACTCTCTGCTTCTATGAGTTTGGTTTTTCTAGATTCCGCACTCAGGTCAGATGGTCCAGGGTTTGTCCTTCTGTGTCTGGCTTAATCTCAATTAGCACAATGTCCTCCAGGTTCATCCAGGTTGTGGTAAAAGGCAGGACTCCCCTCTCCTGATGGCTGAATAATATTCCACTTTGTGCCTACACCATGCCTTTATCCATCCATCCATCCAGACACTTAGCTTGTTTCCATATCTCGGCTATCGTGAGGGATGTGGTGATGAATGTGGGGGTGCAGATCTCTTCAAGAGGCTGGTTTCATTTCCTTGGTATAAATGTCCAGAAGTGGTCGTTTTTCTAATTTTTTGAGGCACCTCATCGCTGCTTTCCATAACTCCTGTACCAGCCTCCCAGTCTTGGCCGGTATGGGCCTCCCACTGTCAGGTGCCGACCCTTCAGTTGCTGGATCATCAGAGAGAGGTCCAGGGGGTCCCAGGCTTGGCAGTTAGGGCAATGAGGGGTCAGGGGGCTCGGGGTAAGAGCAAGTTATCAGCCGTACCAAGATGGTTCTGTGTGTCAACGGCCTCGAGGTCTGACTGTACACGCGGTGGCTGAATGCCAGCATGGGTGACAGGACCAGAGGGGGCAGCCCCTACACGGCCACGTGAGCAGCACAGATGGCGCTGACGGGGCCTGCGGTGGGCCGTGGGCAGTGGGCAAGTGACCAGGTGGATGGAGCAGGGCGGGGTAGGAGTGCAGCTGGGAGCCTGGCCTGGATCCCCAGGTTCCTAGACCTGGTCAGGGTTGTGGGGGCTGGCTACGAGGGGAGGGGGCACCGGGGGCCACGTGATCCATCAGGGCCCTGGGTCTCTGTGCTGGCCCTGTTCACCCAGAGGCCTGCAGACCGGGAACAGAGACCGGGGGTAGGCTCACCCCCAAGTTCCTGCCACCCCGCTGGGTCAGTGCCCCAGGAGACACGAGGGGCGCATGGTTTCTGCTCAGCCACACCCTAGGCCGGTTGGCACCCTGCATGGACCACGCATACAGCAGACCTTTAATACGTGTTTGGTCAAGTGCGAGTAACTCCACCTTGTGCTGGGCCTGGTGCTCACAGGGGGCCCACAGGTGCACCCTGGCTTCTTTCAGCCTCTCCTTTGAGGCCGTTTCCTGCCTCCTCTGCACAGACTCCTGGGCAGCAATGGTCTCCCTGCCCCAGTCCGCTGACCTCTGCCCTCGCCTTCTACAGCTGCGCCCACTAGCTCCAGGCCGCCTCAGGACCTTTGCACCTGCCGTTCCCTCTGCCTGGAATGCTCCTCTCCCACCTGCATGCAGAGCTCTCCCTCACCTCCTTCAGGCCACTGCTCAAATGTCACCTCTTCAGAGAGGCCTTTCCTGACCACCTTACATAAAATAATGCAGTACATACACACCCCTCAGTCTTCCAACCTCAATTCATTTCCCCCGTGTGCTCGCCACTGTGTGGTACATGTTCACGATGAGAGCAGGGGCTGTGTCTCTTTCAGTCACTGCTGTGCTCCAGACCTAGGACAGTACCTGGTACAGAGGGAGGCCCAGGACGCGTCTGTGCCATGTCCCACTTGGCATGCAGGCCTGAGGGCCAAGGGGGCAGCAGCCACGATAGTGGGGGTGGGGCGACCCAGGTGGCTCAAGTCCACAGTCATCTCCAAGAGGCCCTCCCTCCAGTGACACACCCCATGAGGGTCCTCGGCCACCCCCAGGTGGGACCGTTGGTGTTTGTGTGGACACACGTGTGCGACTGTGTGAACAAAAGTGAGAAATGAGTGTGTCTGCCTGCTGGTGTTCATCTATGTTGTGTGTCCAAAGTCCGTGACCCGCACCATCCTCACCTGGTGCTGGCCGCTGGTCTCCAGCTGTTTCATGCATCTGTAATATTTTTTTCTCCCCTCTGTAGGGCGAACTCCCTGAGAGAAAAGCCTGACTCTTTTCAACCCTGCCCAAGGCTGATGGCAAAGACTGCAGTCCATCACCAAAATCTGGCTTTCAGAATGAACAAGCAAGCCCATGCTTGAGGTGTCACTTTGCTTTATCTATTTTGAGGCTATGTTGTTAGGAGCACACAAATTTCGGGGTGTTATATCCCGGGAAATTGGAGCTTTGGTGGTAAATTATGAACTCACCCTCGTGAATCCTAGTCGTGTTATTTCTTTACGGTCTATTTGTCTGATATTAACGCAGCGTCCCCAGCTTTCTTTGGGTTGGTACTTGCACAGTGCATCTTCTCTCCTCCTTTAACTTTCAACCTTTCTGTATCCTTATCTGTTAGATGTATCACTTGTAAACAGTTCAGAGTTGGATTGAGTCGCAACTTTGAAAATTAAACCCACCATGGCAGTGAGTGGGCCTGTGCGTCCCGATTCCCACACCCCACCCCGGAGTCCGTCCTGAGGAGTCGTACAGGTGAGCAGGTGGGAAGGCCCCGCCCTCGCTGAGGGACCACAGCGATCGGGGAAGGGTGGGAGGGGAAGGACTGACTCTGGCTTTGAGCCTCGGCTCCACCGCTTCCTCCCTGGGTGCTTTTTGTCCTCTCTGAGCTGTGTTCTCATCTGTAAAATGGGAACAACCACCTCCCTCTGCTACCAGACTGCTGTACAGAAGGGATGTCCTGCATCCGTCTATCAGTGGGCTCTGAGAAGTGTTATCCCTAAGGTGGGACCCTGGGCCTTCTGGTGAGGTGGCCTGTGCTGCATTAGAGCTGTACGGACACAGCCCAGCCCTGCCTGCCCCATCCCAGGCCCCCTCCGTCCTGTCCCCGGGTCCGCCAAGGGTCAGGTAAAAGACGTCAACCCCCGAGGGGACTCACAGGATCTCAGAGGATGAGTTTTCATCCCAAATAAAGCCAGGACTTACTTGGCTCTTACATCACCTGTGCCTTGTTTTCTGGGGCAGGGCTGTACCCCGTCCCTGACTCAGGAGCTCCACTTCAGACCTGCAGAGCCCAGGGCACACTCACTCCAGAGACAGCCGGGAGCAGTAAACAGGGCAGTGAGGATGACCAAGGGGGCTGGATGACAAAGACAAAGTGATGACCAGGAAAGGCCAGGATAACCAGGGGAGGCCAAGATGAACGGGGAAGCCAGGGTGACCAGGGGAGGCCAGGATGACAGGGGCCCGTGAGGGTGAGGCTCTCCGTCCTGGGCCGGCAGCCTCCACTCCAGTCCGCTCCAGTCCGCTCTGTGGCCGAGGCCCCCTGGCCCCCAGAGGCTCCTCTCAGTTCCCTTTTGCCAAGGGGAACACTTGCCTTTTCCAGACCTGGCTCACTGCAGTCTGACTCAGGGAGGATGCGGAAGAGGGAAAAGCAGAGGGAAGAAGAGAGACGGCCAGTCACCTCCCCAAGCCTTCCTGCCTCCCCAGACTCCTGCCCTTCAAGCAGCGATTACGGGGTGCAGGGAGGGAAGCCCACTTCAGAGAGCCCCAAAACACCCGCAATGGGGATGTATAAGCCCGATGCGGCATCTCCAGCACCTCCAAAGAGGTGCACGGGCCCCCTCACAGTGACCCCTCGCAGAGCGTCCGGACCTCCAAGAGTGACCCAAGGCAGCCTCTCCACCTGGCCAGGCTATTCCGCCCGGAAACAAAACCTGGTAACCAGGGAGGAAGCCGAATCAGGACCCTGAGCAAGCTCTGCCCCAGGCCCGCCCACCAGGCCCTGCCCCGCCAAGCCCCGCCCCGCCAGGTCCCCGGGATAAGCTCCTCCCCAAGCCCCGCCTTGCCCCCTACAAGCCCTGCCCTAGGCCCCAGGACCAGGCCCCGTCCAAACAAGCCCCACCCAGATAAGCCCCGCCCCACCAAGGTCCCACCTAAATAAGTTCCTCCCAAGTCCTGCCCTTTCCCCGGACAAATCCCGCCTCCAGGCCCCTCCCAGCCTCAAGCCCCGCCCTCCACCCCCTGTAAAGATCCCCCTAGCAAGGGTCCCACACTGGTGAGGAAGGGCTGGGCCTGACTGGGGTGGAAGGGGGCACGTAGTAGGGGGCCCTGGAGCTCAGAAGCCTCCCACTAGAGCCCCTGCCCAAACCGAGGAGCCCCCTCACGCAAACCGCTTCCAGCAGTCACAGCCCCACCATGGCTCCCGCGGACCCTGAGCCTCTAGTCCCAGGGGTGCCTGAGACCAGCCTCCTCCTGCCCCAGCCTGGTCAGCGGAGGCCGTGTGCCGCTGAGGCCCCCCTGCGTTAAGACCCACTCAAAATGTGGCTATTAACCTGTCAGCACTTGCACGCAGGCAGCCCTCCCTCGGGGCCGTGCACAGTTCCAGGCACCGTGCAGACGAGCCCCTTCAGTCCCCCGCAGCACTGGCAGGGCGTCCTGTTAGCACCTCCTTCCACAGCTGAGGTAGCTGAGGTGGTGAAACACTGAGGGGCTTGTCACCAAGCCAGGAGGCAGCAGACATGGACTCAGGCCAGGCGTTCAGCTCCAGAGTCTGTGAGCTCAACCCACGTGCCTTTTGAAGGTCAGCAGTCTTCAGCAAACCCAGAGCCCAGCACGAAGGTGCATTGGTAAACAGACAACTGGATGGACCCTTAGTGCTCTCCGTCCTAAAACAGACCAACCTCAGGGTTGCATCCAGTGACACTAGACAAGATCAAGAGCAGGGACGACGCTCATTCTGACAACTGGAGAAAAAGTGAAGCTACACACTGGTCAGGGAGGACCCCCCCCCCCAGCTCCCTGGGCAGAAGGTTGGAGGACTCTTTACTGAGTACGTTAGTTTCCTGTTGCAGCTGTAACAAATGACCATGAATTTAGCATTTTAAAACAACACCAATTTGGACTAATATCTCTGAGTGGATGGACTTGGAACCAAGGTTTTTTTCTTTTTATATAATTAGGAAAACACAGCTCTTTGTAGGGGTACTTTAGTCTGTGGTTGCCTGAAAGGTCGCTAAAGCGTGATGCTACAGAGAGCTTCTGGCCGGCGAAGCATGCATTCTGAATGAAATGAGACTTATTAGCTAAATCACAGCCGATGCTTCACTTCTTAACCTTGTTCAGCAAATAACATTTTCTCAGGGTCCTATTTTCCATGTTTCTCTCTTAGTTGTATCAGAACCAGATCTTCAATATTTTAAACTTGGTGACACGTATACGTATGCTAAAAATGAAAGTGGAATGCAATCCCTGCCGTGGTATAAACATGAAATCTTTCTTTCGTTAGAGATCATTCAAGTAACCCCTTTAAGCTATTGGTTCTAAAAACTGAATAAAAAATGAAATATAGGGACTTCCCTGGCAGTCCACTGGTTAAGACTCTGTGCTTCCACTGCAGGGGGCACGGGTTCAATCTCTGGTCGGGGAACTAAGATCCCACATGCTGTGCAGCGCGGTCCAAAAGAAAAAGGAAAGAAGAAAAGAAAACAAATTTCCACTTGACATAAATAAATAAATAAATAAAATACAGATTCATCATCCTACAGTTTGGGAGGTCTGAAGTCTAAAATGGGTCAGCAGGGCTGCATTCCTGCTGGAGGCTCTAGAGGAGAATCCGTTTTCCTTGCCTTCCAGTTTCTAGAGGCTGCCTGCTTTCCTTGGCTGGTGGCCACTTCCTCCATCTTCAAAGCCAGAAGCATAACATCTTCAAATCACTCTCTCAGCTTCCATCACCACATCACCTTTTCTGTCTCTCACGTGCCTGCCTCCCAGATCTTCCAAGGACTTACTGGGCTCACCCAGGCAATCCAGAATAATCTCCCTGGGACCCAGCAGAGCCCTGAGTCCTGGGCTCTTCTGCCAGTCTGCTCCATCTCAGGAATTCTAACCCCATCCACCAGCTGCCTAAGCCAGAAACCCAGGAGGTGTCTTAACCTCTCTTTTCAACCCCTCATCTCCCACATCCTTTCAGCAATCCTGTAAGTTTAAACCCAAAATATATCCAGGTCTCTCCATCCCCCCCTCACTTTCTCCTTGCCTCTGCCTCTGCCCCTGCAATCCATCCTTTACCGGTCTTGGGTCTCAGTGGGTCTCAGAGTAAAATGCAAGCTCCCTTCCACAGCCTCTGAGGTCCTGCCCCACCTGACCACCACCACCCCCATCACTCTCTGTCCCACTCACACTCACCTTCCACTGGCTCCTCAACAGTGTCCGTCTCGTTCCCGTCTCAGGACAGTTGCACCCACTCTTCTCTTGACCCCAAACGTCCTTCCTCGTGGTCTTTGCACGGCTTCTCCTTCTCAACACTGAGATTCCAGTTCTAACATCACCTCCTGGTGTCAGCTCCTCAGATGGGCCTTCCCAGACGCCAGGACCTTCCACTGGCCACTCTCTGAGATGATCGTATTTCACCGTCCCTCTTCCCAACCCACTCGATGTCACTTCCAGAACATACCAGCCCCCAGAGCTCAGGAACCCTTCATGCTCTGTTCATTCCATGCCCCACTGTACCCCAGAGCCCTCGTACAGCACCTGCCACTTAAAAGATTTTGAAGAAATCAAAACCCGCCCCCCAAAGTAAATAACCTTAATCAGGGGTAGGCACACTTTTTTCTGTCAAGGGACTGGTAGGAAATATTTCAGTCCTTGTGGCCACACGGTCCCTGCACAGCCACTGGACTCTGTCCCTGCCCAAGTGGGCAGGGCTGTGTTCCGATAAAACTTTACTAACAGACACTGAAATTTGCATTTTATGCCAGTGTCACATGTCACAAAACATTTGTCTCCTTTTGATTTTTTTCAACCATTACAAAATGTAAAACTCATTCGTAGCTTTAGGGCTGTACAGAAAAGGGCAGAGGGCCAGATTTGGCCTGAGGACTACAGTTTGCCAACCCCTGATCCGAATAACATTAGGAAAATGGTTTACTGAATTACAGAGAGCTCCATGATGTAATACGTGATGTAATACTCACAAGGCAATTTTAAATAACAATCGCGACAAGTCTTTTTAAAACGTGGGAAAATGTTTAAGACACATAAAGTGCAAAACAGCAGAACCCACAAGGGATCTGAACAGCCTGATTGATGGTAACTCTGTAAAAGTGTGCAGACACGTGGAGGATAATCTGTAAAATATTAAAAGGACCGTGCTGGGTAAGCAGAGTAGGAGTAGTTTTATCATTAGTTCTTCCCATTTTTCTTCAAGAAGATTCAGTATCATTCTTGGCTCCTGTTGTAAAGTGAAATTCCAGAGGATGGGGGAAGCCAGGGATCGACGTCATACATAAGTTTGGACCACGTTTGGGATTTGAACCCAGCTCTGGTCCTTACTCGTTGCTGAACCCCAGTCCCCTCTTCTAGGAATGTGCAAGCGGGGAGTGAGAGGGTGAGTCCAGATAGAGACGCCGCCCTCCCGTGGCGGCCTCCTCGGCCACCGCCCATCATGGGCACCTCCCTCATGACGGTTCCCTGTGTCTCGGTGGTCAGCCAGCTCTCTGCAGGAGGCTCCCCGGCAGCCCTGGTCATCGGGGGCCCGCCCAGACTGCACCAGCAGTAAGCCAGCTCCTCCTTCAGAGGGAGGACCCGAGGCTCGGAGGCCAGGCCAGCCATGGAGATAACAACCGTCCCTTCCTCGCAGGGGTGAGTGAGGACCAAAGGCAATAACTGTTATAGAGAGCCCGGCTCCAGGGCAGGCTAGAAGGCTTAAGCCACTGTTTGCTTTTCAAGAAATCCAGGCGACGGGGAATGACCAACTGACCCAGCACTTCCACTCTGAGAGAAGTGAAAACAGGTACGTGTAAAAACTCATATGCAGGGCTTCCCTGGTGGCACAGTGGTTGAGAGTCCACCTGCCGATGCAGGGGACATGGGTTCATGCCCCGGTCTGGGAGGATCCCACATGCCACGGAGCGGCTGGGCCCGTGAGCCATGGCCGCTGAGCCTGCGCGTCCAGAGCCTGTACTCCGCGACGGGAGAGGCCACGACAGTGAGAGGCCCGCGTACCGCAAAAAAAAAAAAAAAAAAAAAAACTCATATGCAAACGTCCCCAGCAGCGCTATGCACAACGGCGAAAAAGTGGAAAAGTCCAAATGTCCATCAGCCGAATGGATAATTATGAACCGGTAACAACATGTGGCCTGACCATACCAGAAAACAGTGTTCAGGCGTAAGAAGGAATTTACACGTGACACACGGAAAAACCCTAGAAACATTCTGCTCAGTGAAAGAAACCAGACACTCAAGGTCATAGATTGTATGGTCCCATTGATATGGGATGTCCAGAGCAAGCGAGTCCACAGAGGCAGAAAGGAGATTGGTGGTTGCCAAGGGCTGGGAAGCGGAGCATGGGGAGGACTGCTGGTGGGTGTGGGGTTTCCGTCTGGGGGATGAAATGTTTTGGAGCTAGATAGAGGTGATAGCTGTACAACGTTAAGAATGCCGCCAGGGGACTTCCCTGGTGGCGCAGTGGTTAAGAATCCGCCTGCCAATGCAGGGGACACGGGTTCGATCCCTCATCTGGGAAGATCCCACATGCCGCGGAGCAACTAAGCCCGTGCGCCACAACTACTGAGCCTGCGCTCTAGAGCCCGCGAGCCACAACTACGGAAGCCCGCGCGTCCAAATCCCGTGCTCTGCAGCAAGAGAAGCCACCACAACTACAGAAAGCCCACACGCAGCAACGGAGACCCAAAGGAGCCAAAACGTTTTTTAAAAGAGATGAGACAAATACGATTATTATTAAGAACATTTGGGTGGGACTTCCTGAACCATTAAGTCACCCATCACCCAAGCCAGAAACATGGACATCTTCCCAGCCTCTCACCGCGCTGTGGGTCAGGCAACACATTCCAATGATTTAACCCATGAATATTCAGCAGCTGTGCCCCTCACCCACCCCCTCCCCCTGGTCACCTCTCCAGACTCTGGCTACACTTTCCCGCATGACTCCTGTCCACCTCCGACACCTCTTCATGCTCATCACCAGAGGGATTTTCTAGAACACAGACTGAGCCGATCTCCCCCTCCTCCCACCCGTGTGAGACCCAGGCTCACTCCACAGCCAACCAGGACCACACGAGGCCCAAGATGGAGAAGCTCGTGGAGGACCTCAGACCCAGCAGGGAAACCAACACTCACCGTTGGGGAAAACTTTTAAGAGATAAAAAGCGGGGCTTCCCTGGTGGTGCAGTGGTTGAGAGTCCGCCTGCCGATGCAGGGGACACGGGTTCGTGCCCCGGTCCGGGAAGATCCCACATGCCGCAGAGAGGCTGGGCCCGTGAGCCATGACCACTGAGCCTGCGCGTCCGGAGCCTGTGCTCCGCAATGGGAGAGGCTGCAACAGTGAGAGGCCCGCGTACCGCAAAAAAAAAAAAAAAAAAAAAAGAGAGATAAAAAGCAGTGCAAGTTAAATAACAAGCACCACACCAAATCCCAGAGGTCAGAGAGGTTTACAATTTGGCCTTATGGCTTTCCATCTTTCTTACACATACCAGTGTGTTTTACGTAAATTACAGCGTACTGAATATATAGCTTTGTATCCCATTTTTATCATTAAACATGAACATTAAATGATTACACAGTGTGATTATAAGATGATTCTAGGGACTTCCCTGGTGGCGCACTGGTTAAGACTCTGCACTTCCCCTGCAGGGGGCACGGGTTCAATCCCTGGCCGGGGAACTAAGATTCCGTATGCTGGATGGTGTGGCCAAAAAAACAGAAAAACAACAAAAAAAGATTCTACCACTCTATTTTTACAAAAGATGAATTCCTAAATATTATAGAGGAACTCTGGGGTAAAGCTGGCAGACTAAACACATACATCAACTGAAGGTCAAGCAGGAGTCAAGCAGACTGATTCCACAGAATCACCAAAGGCTCGGGAAGTAGGGACCTTGGGTGATAAAATAACCAGGATGGAGGAAAGCCTTTCGGAGAAGCAATCACTCATAGAGACAGACAGTAGAACAGAGGTTAGCAGGGGCTGGGGGAAGAACTTGGTGTTTAATGGGGACAGGGTTTCCATTTGGGAATATGAGAAAGCTCTGGAAGTGGACCGTGGGGATGGTTGTACAATATCGTGACAGTTCTTAATGCCACTGAGATGTACCCTTCAGAATGGTGAAGATGGTAAATTTTATGTGTATTTTGCCACACTTTTTTTTTTTAAAGATGCAGTCAGATCCTCAAATCCCATCTGCTGCCTAGCGAGCCCCCTCCCCGACCTGGGAGAAAACTCACCGCCAGCCTAGTCTCTGCTGTGTGTAAAACGGGCACCTCTGCCCTGGGGCCCGAGGCACAGTGGTGGCGGGAATCCCACACAGAGGAAAGAGCATCACTCGGGGAGATGAACAGCAAGGCTGAGCCCCCCCAACGCCATCCCCTGCCACTGGGGATCCAACAAGTCCAAAGGGAAAGACAGGCACCGATCTCCGGCCCCCAGCTCCAGGGCCAGGCAGCTGACTCCAGAGCAGGGTCCTCGGTCAACGAGCCCGTGTGCATCTGAGGGTCCAGGCCTCAGTAGATACAAGTGGACAACCAACAGGTGTCTGAAGAGAGCCATCGTGCAAAGGCAGACAAAAGCAACACGGGGGAAGGAAAAGCGCTTCGGGCAGAGGAACGCAGAGAGCGGTCCACCAACAGCGCCCCAGGAGAGGAAGAAGGAGAGAGAGCGGTAAAAACTGGAGGATTCCTAAACCGTGAAAAATGTGATCGTATGAATTTTCAAAACAAATAGAACGGTTGGGCAAATAAGGCTGAGGAACAGCTCATAAAAACAAAGCAAAAGGCCAAGAGACAGAAAACGGAAGAGGTAAAAATAACTAGAAAACGGGTCCAGATTTGCCATACACGCGAGAGGAACTCCAGGGAAAGGGCAGAGACACATCACAAAGAAGAAAATGCTCAGCAAAATGACCTCAGAAAATCTCGCTGAGCAGAATCACCAAAGAGCCCTGTCCTGGCTACAGAGGGATGGGCCCGAGTCATGTGCTCGACAGATGACTGGAAGTTCCAGGAGGCGGACCGGGGCTTGAGACAGGCGCGGACCCGCCCCCATGGAGCTTACAAACATTTCAAACCAAGACTCACAGAAAGAAATGCATTTACGTCACAGCTCTGTACGCACAAAGCCCTGAACGAAAGTTTCGTCACACGATGCTTCCTTTGACCGCGTCTGTCACACTCTGATCACTCCCATTCTCGCTTATTATTCTATTTCACTTCAATTTTGTTAAAACCCTCGTCACAACTCACCACGTTGATTTCACAGCCCACCACTGGCATATGACCAGCAGTTAATAAGAAAAACAAAACATTTGGTGCATATATACAATGGAATATTACTCAACCATTGAAAAGAATGAAATAATGCCACTTGCAGCAACATGGATGGGCCTGGGGATTATCATACTAAGTGAAGTGAGTCAGACAGAGAAAGACAAATATATGATATCGCTTATATGCGGAATCTAAAAAAAAAGATACAAATGAATTTATTTACAGAACAGAAACAGACTCACAGATTTAGAGAAGGAATTTATGGTTACCAGGGGGCAAGGGTGGAGGGGAGGAATAGATCGGGAGTTTGGGATCGACATGTACACACCGCTATATTTAAAATAGATAACCGGCTTCCCTGGTGGCGCAGTGGTTGAGAGTCCGCCTGCCGATGCAGGGGACACGGGTTCGTGCCCTGGTCCGGGAAGATCCCACATGCCGCGGAGCAGCTGGGCCCGCGAGCCATGGCTGCTGAGCCTGCGCGTCCGGAGCCTGTGCTCCGCAATGGGAGAGGCCACGGCAGTGAGAGGCCCGTGTACCGCAAAAAAATGAAATAAAATAAAAAATAAAATAAATAAAAAATACAATAAAATAGATATCCAACAGGACTTCCCTGGTGGTCCAGTGCTTAGGACGCCGCACTCGCGCTGCATGGGGCACGGGTTCCATCCCTGCTGCGAGAACTAAGATCCCATAAGCTGTGCAGCGCAGCAAAAAAAAAAATAACCAACAAGGACCTACAGTAAAAAATAATAATAATGCTAATAAAACAAAACACTAAGCTAGAGGGGACGGCAGATACTATAATGGTGTAGTAATAAAGTCTCATGTGTTCCACTTTGCTAAGCTTTGAAACTTCACCACAAACCCCAGAGCCCTCCCTCTGACAGCAAACTCCTGGCCCCCTTGTCCGTGTGTGGCAGGACCCCCGCCTCCGACTGCTTTGTTGAGAACAGCTCGTAGGTGCAAGGCTGGAAGCGGGGAGACCAGAGCACCCGTGGAGTCAGGAAAAAGGGAAGCCACGGTGGGCACTTCAGTCCAAGGATCTCATCCAGGACGCTGGCTGCACAGAGAAAATAAGCAGCTACCCATCACCCTCAGCGCTGAGAGGACAGAAGGGCCGCGAGCTCAAAGCGCGGGCCCCACAGCTCTCTGAGGAGTGGGTGCTGTGCAGCCTCTGAGGACAGGTGAGAGGCTGATTCCGGAAGCACCAAAGGCAGCTGTCCTGCTGGAGGGACACTGAGAGGGACAGAAAAATAGGGCCCAGGACCCTTCTACCATCTCCCAGTCTCCCTCTGGAGCCGGCTGCTGGCAGAACAGGAGGACCAGGGTGTGGTCTGCTGAGCGTCCGGCCAGCATCACAGAGCAAAGCAGAGAAAGGGGGACTTGGAGGAGGAAGGTGCCGTGTAGTGGCCAGCGACCCCGAGGCGGACAGGAGGAGGCTGTGCCAGGATCCGCGGAGGCGGGCTGCGGGCGGGCGTCTGGCCCAGGGCGGCAGCAGTACGATGGGAAGACACGGGCAGATTCCGAGCGTGGTTTGAAGGCAGAGAACAGAGGACTTGCTGGCAGGTCACTGTGGGGTATGAGAGAAAGGTGCACGGGATGAGCATGAGAGTTCAGGGGTGAGCGACCTTGAAGACCGAGCTGCAGATGTAGACGGCGTGTCAGTGTCCTGGGGCAGCTGCAACAAATGACCACAAACTGGGCGGCTTAAAACCACAGAAACTTGTTCACTCCTGGTTCTGGAGGCCGCAAGTCCAAAATCAAGGTGTCAGCAGGGCCACGCTCCCTCCCAAGGCCCTAGGGGAGGAGGCTGCTCGCTTCTCCCAGCTTCTGGGGCTCCAGGTGTTCCCGGGATTGGGGCCGTGTCCCTCCAATCTCTGCCTCTGTGGTCACGTGGCCTCCTCTTCTCGTGTTTGTCCTCTCTGTCTCTTTTTTTTTTTTTTCTGGCGGTACGCAGGCCTCTCACTGTTGTGGCCTCTCCCGTTGCGGAGTACAGGCTCCGGGCGCGCAGGCTCAGCGGCCATGGCTCACGGGCCCAGCCGCTCCGCGGCACGTGGAATCTTCCCGGACCAGGGCACGAACCCGCGTCCCCTGCGTCGGCAGGCGGACTCTCAACCACTGCGCCACCAGGGAAGCTCCTCTCTGTCTCTTATAAGGACACCTGTTGTTGGCTTGAGGGCCCACGGGCCGCCAGGATGATCCCATCTTGAGATCCTTAATTACGTCTGCATAGACCAAAAAGTCTTATTCGTAGGTCCTGGGTAGTAGGATGAGGGCATATCTTTTGGGGGCCACCCTTCCGCCCACTGCCGAGGAGCCAGTCAGGTGCTCAAATTGTGACGTGTGGAGTTTGAAATGCCTCTTAAATACCCAGGTGCAGATGGGAGCAGGCATTCATTTGGAGCTGGGGGAAGACGGCCGAGAAGACAGTCACCGGGGAGCCAGCAGCGTATAATTGACCTTAAAGCCCTGAGTGGCTCAGGCCTCAGTCTCCCAGAAGCAGAGGGAGCATCCAGCATTCAGGTGTCTGGCTTATGGGGAGCGGCCACTCGAGGGAAGAGAGTGCGGAAGCAGGTGGGCTCGGGGGAAACTGAGCGAAGAGGAGGTCTTAGCTGGAGACAGGCATCGGCTGGGGCAAAGTGCTGGGGGACAGATCTCACCAGCGTCCTCCCGCCTTGAGCCAAGGGCATCTTGAATCTCTGTGTCCTGCTGAGTTCTGTCCAAATTCCTGAGCCCAGAACCCAGGAGTCTGATAAACGGCTGTTTTATACCAGAGTTTTGGGTAAATTTGTTATGCGGCCATAGCAACGGGAACAGCCTTTTTTTTCCCTCTGCTGAATGGGAAAGCCCCGGCCGGCATCTAGTTCGAGTGTGGCCCTAGCCTCACCCCACCTCGGAACTGGCCCTTTTTGCCCCCATCACCCACAGGTAGAACACCCCTGCTTCTTCCCAGACCAGGAGCCTAGCAGGCCCACTGCTTCCCCGCCTCTGACTGCCCTAGTTCTGTCTGCTTTCTGGAACACAGGGATGTTTATCTTTGGGTGGGGTGTGGCTTCATGTTTTTAAACCTCTTTTCCATTTTATTAGCACGGCTGGGGGTGGGGTCAGAGACGGGGGTGAGGGCCGTGCCCTGAAGCGTAAACTTGCAATGTCATCTTGACCGGAAGCCTGCGTTCTACGCCTCCTGCCCTCAGCGATGGGGGCCCGGGGGACCCCCGTGGGGCCTGCCCCTCCCGTTGCCTCAACAGGGGAGAATAAAGAATGGGGTGGCACAACCCCTGTTCTCAGGCTTGCCGAGGCGGAGGGTCCCGCCTTGGCCTGGAGACGGCTGTCTCTGTGCTCTAGAAGAAAGACGCAAGTTTATCCCCAGCTGAGGCCCCGGATCAATGGCCTGTTGGTGTCTTCCCCGTACATTCAGAGACAGGGCCAGCAGTCCGTACAGGGTTTGCTAGGGCTTGGCTGCGTGGATCTAAGTGCTGAAGCCAGCAGGGAGATCCACAAGCAAGGGTAACCTCTGTCCTCTCACTCCAGGAAAGGGTGTGAAAGACACCAGGACACTCCTGCATTCACTGCAGAGGATCAACCAGAAATTCCCTGCCCCAGCTCGGCTGTGTCATCCAGACCTGGGCACCCCATGCCCGTCCACAGCCTCTGTCTGTCCGGGGCCACTAGCAGCTTCCGTAGCATCTCTGGGCAAATTAGAAACTGGAAGCCCCCTCCCCCCACCAGAAAAGGGACTTCCCTGCAGTCCAGTGGTTAGGACTCTGCGCTTTCACCGCCGAGGGCCTGGGTTCAATCCCTGGTCGGGGAACTAAGATCCCGCAAGCCACACGGCACAGACAAAAAAAAAAAGAAACTGAAAGCCCTTCCTCTGAGTGGCCACAGCCAGTTTTGTAAGACTTGATAGGCTGGGCACAGTTGGGTTTCAGCCCCAAATCACCTCCAAAAGCCACTTCAGTCCACTCCAGAGAAAGGTGAGCAGGTCCAGCTCGGGGGCAGGAACCCTCTGACTGCTGAAGTTTTCCACGTGGGGCTAAAGGCTAAAACGAGTGGCATTACAATCTCAGAATGGTGTGGACACTGTGTTTAATAGGGAAGAGAGGGGCGTGAGAAGTCCTCTGCTGGGTTTCTGTTTCTCTGGGTCCTGGAATCTCTAACTCATTGCATTGAAAGAATCCAAGTATGGCTTCCCCCTAAGGAGGTTCACTTCTGATTTGTGGCAGACCCCAAAACAGTGATTTCCAAGTGTTTCTGATCATATAGCCCCATCAACAACATATACAAAATTATACACCATGACCAAGTGGGATTTACCCCAGGAATTCAAGGTTGGTTTAACATTCAAAATTCAATTCATGCAGTCTACCATATTCGTAAAGGACAAACCCCATATGGCCATCCCCACAGGCACAGAAAAACCTGTGACAAAGTCCAAAACCTATCCGTGATGAAAAAAATAAAAAAATTTAAAAAGCTAATAAAAATTCATAAATAAACAAACAAAAACTCTCAGCAAACTAAAGATGGAAGGGAACTTCCTCCCCTGATACTGCAAATGGGCATTAGGGAATGTGGTGGAGGTGAAGGACGGCCCAACCCTACACGTTAACTGAAATTTCTTGCGTTGTACACTGGCAATGGGTGGATTTTATGGTATGATACTCACACCTCAATAAACCTGTACAACAAAATAACTCATCGGCAGCTGAGGGCAGGGGAGAGAAAGCTGAGTGATGGTTCCAGCAGAAAAGGGGGGAATCGTTGCTGAAACAGGCAGGCAGCCCAAAACAAAGAGAGAAGTCAGAGATCAAAATAATTCACAAACTGGACAATCCAAGCTGGCATAACTAAGAATCTGCCCGCCTAGAGTGAGCCCAGGTCGGCTCACTCGCTCCACTTTTCCTCCGAGCAAAGAAGTTTCCAGACCAAATAAGGCTGCAGCTTTTGAAATGCTCCTGGCACAGCACACAGTTCCTTTTTAATACCAGGTTGTAACTCAGGCCTAAACCATCCCCAAAGCAGCCTGGTACCCATCAGCCCACTCTGATCGCCTGGTAACGCTCCAAACAAACCCAGGTAAACACAGGGCAGGGCAGGGCTGGCCCACCGACAGGGGGTGAGGTGCGCCCTGCTGCACGGAAGGAAGCCCAGGGTGCCAGCCCAGGTGCAGGCCTCGCCGAATCAGCAACAGCGGCTGGCAGCAGACCAGCTCCTGGGGCTCCGGGCACCCTGGCCGTGGCTGAGGGCGGGAAACACCATTTGCTGAACCCAGACGAGGAGCCACATGTGCTGTCTTGTGTCACCTTCACGGCAGCTCTGCAACAAGATGACAAGGACAGCGGACACTTCCGGAGCACTGAAGCACTCTTTCAAGGGCCTTGTGACTTTAAAGCTTTTCATCTTCACAGCAACCCTGTGAGATGGGTCCTGTTACCTCCCCATTTTACAGACGAGGAAACTGAGGCCCAGGGCCATGCAGCCCGTACAAGGCAGATCTGGGCATGCACCCCAGGGCTGACATGCTCTGAAGCCGGGGCTCCGTCCTGGGCCGTATCGCCCCTACCCCAAAAGAAGAAAACGGCAGGCCCCCTCGTTAGTGCCTCCACAGAGGCGAAGAAGCACGCCCACCCGGAAGGGACCCCAACGCCAGCTGCTCCTTCAGGAAGGGCTGCAGCCTGCAGGTGCCGGCAGCTCACGCTTCTTTGGCCTGGGATGTTTTCTCCTTTTTTGGGGCTACCCTGCCCAGGCTGAACTCTAGGACATTTTTTTGAGCAACCAGCTACAAATATTTTCCTAACGAAGTCTCTCTGGGATGAGAAACGGAAAACTTTTGTGTTGTAACCATCAACTCATGACATTTTAACCATGGGTCAAAGCCGGCTTGAGTGGAGGGCAGTGGTGGAGGGGTGAAGGCTCCATGTGGGGCAGGGGTGTGAGGCAACCACAGCAAACCACACGGGGCACTGCCAAGAGCCCAGTAGCCCGGCCCAGGCCTTGCCAACACACACCGCCCACTGCCCGTTGCCCACTGCCATGCTGCGGACTTCTCAGCATAGCCAGAGAGGCGGCCCATTCCCGTCCCTGTGACAGAAGAAGCCACATTCAGTAGAGCTGGCATCCACTTGCAGGGCCCCCCAACTCGGGAGGTCTCTCGCCACCCCCGCGCCAACTTCCTTCCTCTACTTCGAGCTCTTCCTGTTCGGGATGGCCTGAGCAGGCCAAGGAATGCTCAAGGAATGGCCAAGCTCATTCCTGGCGGGATGGCCCACGGGACGAAGGTACAGGCCCTGCCCTTTCCGGTGCCCTGACTCGGCACCGCCTCTGTGCCAGGACTGGATAGACCCAATAAGATACACAGACGTGGGCACAACTGGGTCAGCGAAGATCCTTTTAGCTGCTAGCGATGGAAACCCAAGGCAGACGGAGACCCAAGGCTAGAAAAGGGGATTTATTAGTCCGGGACACTGAGAATGGGCTGGGGATCAGGTGCAGCTGGACCCAGGTGCTCGATGTGATCAGGTTGTTCCCCCACACCCCGTTTTGGCGCTGCTTCTGTGCTGGCCTCCTTCTCTCCTACAGACAGGCTTCCTCTAGATGGCAGGAGGGGTGGCTGTGGGTCATCCCCAGTGGAAGAAGAACCAACACCTTTCTTTTAGCATCTGTCTGTGGACCCCAGGGTAGATCCCTGATGGGCCCTGTTTGGATTCTGGCCCATCCCTGAACCTGGCCCTCCTGTGGCTGTTAGCGTATGTTCTCTGATCCAGCTGAGGACCCAGAGCCTCCCTGTGGCAAGGGGATCGGGGCTTGTTACCACAGAGGCAGGGAGATTAGCACCCTCAGGAGGCAGAAAAGCTGCCACCGTACCGCTCAGCAACCATGTAACGATGCTTAAAACGCAGACACCTTGTGACCTTGTAGCCACGCCCACGTTTCCCACCAGCCTGGGCCCTCAAGGGCAGCGGGAGCTGCGCCTCTACACGAGGCAGTGCCCTCTGTGCTGACATGAATCATCACCAGAAGGTGTGTGGCACTTAAAGACACAATGCACCCAGGTCCCCACTCCTTCCTCTTCCTGAAAAATTCAGTCCTGCAGCCACTTCACGGGAGCCAGTGAGGAAGGCGCCCACGGAAGGGGCAGGAAGAGGGGTCGTGGTGCAGAGTGGGTGTCGGGCCTGGGCAGGGGTGGGGCGTCCCCACGAGAGGGGGCACAGGGAGGGCCGCCAGGCGGGGGGCGGGGCCCAGCACTGGCAAACGCAGGGTGGCCAAGCGTGTGGGCCTGGCGGGAAGGACAGGCTCCATCAAGATGCTGGATAAATGGCATCTGGGGGGTGCTCCTGAGGGAGACTGAGGCCAAAAACCCAGACACCTGAACACCAGTGGCTCTGAGGGCCCCGGGGATGGGAATGACGATGGGGCCGGGAGGGTGCAGTTGGTGACAGAGAAGGAGCCAGACCGACGCCCGGAGGCCCCGTGCAGGCCTGGCCTCTTCTCCAGCGGCAGCTCTAGGCAAAGCGCCGTCCTCAGTGCTGTCCTTCCTTCGAGCCGGACCCTGTGTTTTCCTCTCCAGTTCACAGTGCTACACCTGCCAACCTGAAACTTTCATTCCAGTTGGTAGAAAATCAAGCAGAACAGGTACGTTTTCTCCCCCTTGTCGTTTGTCCCCAGGACAAGAGCTGCCCTGCGCGGCCGGCGCCCACCTCCCCGCTAAGGCCCCGAGTGTCCTGTGCTCACCGGTTCTCAACCACTTCGGAAAGTGATGCTTCGAGCAAAGAGGGGAAGAACGAACATCGGAGACACATAACACACGTGCTGTGGACAACGTGCACGTATTTTTATTTGGTTTTTAAATCACTTATATCCCTTTGAAACACAAAAAACTCTGAGGATAAAAGAATACATCCACCTGGGGTTCTCTTCAATGAAGGACCCGGGAGGACACCTCCGGGGGCTCTGGGTCTGCAGGGGTCAGCAGCGCCGGCGCTCTGGGGTGGCTCTTTCCCGAGACCGTCACCAGGAACAGCGCCGAGGACGGGCAGGTGCCGGCCCAGGAGCCTTTGTAAACCACACCCGGGCCTGAGCTAGGGCCTGCACAGCAGCAGAATGGTTAGGGCTGTCAGGTCAGGCTGGGGCCACTGCAACCACGAGGGCACAGACAGACGACGGCCTCGGTGAAGTCACAGCCCCAACGAGGGGCGAGCCGTGCACGGGGGCACGCAGGACACATGCCAGCTCCAAGACGCCACCTGGGCGCCCTCTCCCCTGACGGGCTGAACGCTGGCCAGCCCTGACGGCGGGGACATCACTTTTATGGAGTTTGAGGCCCAGGCAGGGGTCCGAGGGAACAGAACCTTCCCAACGCCGGAAGCAGCAGCCCGTGATTCCGAGGGCGGGATCTCGGAAAATGGCCTGGGCCGGGAGTGAGGAAGGGGACGCAGCAGTCCAGGGCCTTCCCTACAACAGCCCTGAGAAGCAGCCACTGGCCCTAGCTGTGCCCCATGGCCTCTCCACCGCGACCCACCACATCAGAGCAGCTCACCGCCCCCGTCACCGGGGAGACAGCGTGGGTCTGCCTGTAGCACCGTCGCCAGGAGCTGCCGCCAGGGACAGAAAGACGCCGGGGGCAGCGCCGCTCACCGGCAGCCACAGCTTCAGACACAGAGGCGGTGCAGGCGGTGGTGTTCCCAGCCTCACTTCCCCTTCTCCTTCCTCTTGCCCCTCCGCTGGCCGGTCAGCTGGTCCAGCTTCTTGTCCAGCCTCCTCTGCAGCTGGGCCCTCTTGGCAGGGTCCAGGGACCTGTCCTTGGTCCCGCTGCCAGCGTAGAGGACCCCTTCCCGGCTAATCCTCTGCCGCGCATGGGCGCGAGCCCTCTCCCCACAGCCGTGGATCTGGGGGACACAAGAGGCAGTGCTGTGCTGGGGGTGGAGGAAGAGGCCCCCAGTTCTGCCATCACAGAGCCTGGGGGTCAGGAAGCCCCAGCACCAACCTCGGAGGGACTCCCTACCCTTCCCGCACATGGACCCTCACCTACAGGCTCCCAGGGGTGGGGGGCAGGCAGGGTCCACACCCTCACAGGGCTGGCAGCTAGAGCCCAAAACCCTTCCTGCAGCCCTGCCCAGACCCTCCTCCGAGCAGATGCCAGTGCAGGGCCGGCTCCCACACCTCCCTGGCAGGGTGATGTCAATCTGCTTCGCAGTGACACACGCACAGGCCCACAGTCTGTATGTGGGTGACACACGCACAGGCCCAGTCTGTACGTGGGTGACACACACACACGCACAGGCCCAGTTTGAAAGTGGGTCACACACACACACGCACAGGCCCACAGTCTGTATGTGGGTGACACACGCACAGGCCCACAGTCTGTATGTGGGTGACACACACGCGCACAGGCCCAGTCTATATGGGGTGCATACACCCAGGATCTGTGTCCTGGAGACAAAGCCCTGCCGCCCTCCCCACTGCCCGAGCCCGGGGGTCCGCGTACCTCGGGCAGGTGGTGGCTGAGGCAGTAACGGCGGCCGCAGTGCAGACAGAGCTGGCCCAGGGTTACGACGCTGGCTGTGCACTCGGCGAGGCCGCAAGTGTTGTCAGCCTTGATGGCGGCCGAGACCAGGGCGTCAAAGTCCTCCCCGGCGGGCAGATCTATGGCCATGGGTCCTGAGGGGAGAAAGGCGTCACCCGAACAGGCAAGGAGAAAGAAGTCGGACCGGAACTCTCCCACTGGGCCCACGTCTGCCCTATCGGGCAGCTGCGCCCGGCCTCCTGCTTTCGGGGCCACAGCGCGTGAGCAGATGCACCATCGAGCTGGGTCCCTCACTGAACCGACGACTACTCACACCAGGCAGTGAAGGCATGAGTCTCCGGAAAGGGCTGGCCGTGCAGGGAGCAGGCCTGCACGAAGTTCATCCTCTTAAATCCAGAGAAGCACTTAAATGTGAGAATGCTCCTTACCTCGTTAAGTATAAAAACCCCGAACTACCACGCCTCCAGGGTAATGGTCAGATGAACTCCTGCACGTTCACCGGCCAGGGCTAATGAAACCTTAATGTTCGTAACCAGGTGTGTGAAAATCTTTTACAGTTGTAGGAAAATGCTCAGAAGAGGAAGAGAGATACAATTATAATATGGTCGTAATTCTGTAATTACACCATAATTCTGGCTGCTTGAAGAAGCGTTTCAAACCCCAAGCAGTGCCAGCAGCTGTGAAATGGGGTGATGTCTCCCCAGGGCGCTCGGTCCTCAAGTGGCCATGCCCACGCCTTCCTCTGGAAGGAAGCCCAGTTCCTCCAGTCATGCCTTCCTGGCCCCCGTCCTCCATGGCAGTTACATGTTCTCAGTGGGGTTTAAACAGGAGGGAAGCATCTCCTTCCCCCATCAGAGTGTCAGCTCCCACAGGGCGGAGGTGGCGTCCGTCTTGCTCACTAGCGCAAGGCTTGGCACACGGAGGTCGCTCACTAAATGCCATGGAGTGAGTCCAGACGGGCCCTCGGGTGCAGGGAGGCTGCTCTGAAAGCTGAGAATTACGCAGCTTTGCGCACAGGCATCAAGGAATACGGGGAACGGGACCGCCTTCGCGGTCTTGCCAAGAGGGAAGCGGCTGTGACAGAGCTCACCTAGGCGTCTACAGAAAATCCAGACCCTGGACCTTCAATCTCAGTACGGGACGGGGGTGCAGAGTAAACAGGCCCCGGGCGCCCCAGCAGAGGGCCAGCACAGCCTGGGATGCGACAGCGGAGTGCGCGGCCCTGCCTGGGACCCCGCGAGCCCGTGGAAGGAGCGCCGTTGCCGGAGCAGGGCGCTGCGGCTGCCCCTCCGTTCCCAGGGGCCCCGGGCCCACCCCAGCTGCTCCTCCGGGCCCTTCACCTGCAGTAGAAGCTCTGAGGGCTCCCTACCTGCCGGGCCCTAGGCGAGGCCCCGGGCACACAGAGGACACTGTGACTAGCACGGAACTCAGGGAACTCAGACCACACCGACTGAAACCGGGCACAAAATGCAGGATTAGGGCAGGGGCACCACCGGGAAGGGGTCCTGATTCTTTCGAGGGTGGCAGGTGGGTCTGTGGTGGGGCAAACTCCCCAGTAAAGGGGACGCCACGCCTGTGTTCTCGCGAGCCGACCAGCTTACCTTCTGCTTCTTTCTTCTTTTTCTTTTCTGGTAACTTCCGCGGCCCGGAGCCCGTGGCCCGCTGCTCCGGCTGGCTCCCCGCCCTCTGCAGTCTGTCCAGGTGCAGCGCCTTCAGGTCCGGCTGGCCCCGGCTGCTCTGCTCCCCGATGGCGGGCTCTGCCTGCGCAGGGCTGGGGGGCTCTGGACACAGAGGGGCTTTGCTGCCAGGCCCTGCCGGGGTTGCTGGAGCCGCAGGGGCCGCTGGGACCCTCTTGCTCACGGTGATGAACCGTTCCTTCCCCTCCCCGGCACTTTCATGCCTCAGCCCGTACTCTTCCGCGATCTGATGGACCCACATCCTGTCTTGCGAATCCAGGGAGGCAGGGAACTCTAGCTGTGTCTTCTCACTCGCCACGAACTCCGTTATCACAGCCCTGAATTGCTCTGCGCCATCTCTGCTCCTGGCCCCCTCCCGGCCGCCTCCGTTGAGGCTGAGCTGAGGCTGGGCCTCGGAGGACAAAGGCGCCGTGCCCGGCTTCTTCCGACCCAGCGCGGCCCCCGTGGGCTGCCTGCTCCCGGGAGCCCTCCTGGCCGTCGCGGCAGAGCCGCGGGTCTTCACGTCGGCCTGGCCAGGGCCCTGGGCACCCTCACGGGAGTAGTTTTCAGGGACGATGTCGTCGAGATACTCAAAGGCTGTGCGCACCTCCCCATGCTCTGTGAAGTAGTCCACCAGCGTCTTCAGGAAGGCGTGGCTGCTGACGGTATGGGAATCGCAGACCACGGCCACGTGCCGCCGGGCGCGGGTGACGGCCACATTGACGCGCCGGTTCTCGGCGAGGAAGCCAACCTCACCTGCACACGAGCCGGGAGGGGGCGCAGGGAGCAGGGACTAAGGGCTAGGAAGGCAGGTCTCCCCTCATCAGCGACCGTCACCCGAGAAGGACCACGCGGCTCCGTCCACCCCCACAGCCAGGGGCCCCGTCACTCAGCGCCCACCCCTCAGCCCCCAGCCACCGTCTAGGACCGTCCCACGGCCCCACCTGGAGCTCTGGCAGCTTCCAGACTGCCGCTCATTCCCAAGTCGGTACAAAGTCCTCTCCCTAAGCCCAGACCCAGGACACAGCCCAGGGCTGCAGCTGCGGCCGACACACGAGGGAAAGCGCCAGGGACGTTCCAGTGTGTTCTTCCCCCACCTCAGCTTATCCCCTCCTCTTATCTGTTGCCAACCTCGTACTGGAAACGACTCACAGAGCCCGTTAACTAACAACTGTTTCTGGGTACAGCTTTCTTACCAGATGGTACATCCACACGCCCTGGCCGCAGAAGCCATGCCCTGAGGCTAAACTGGCCTGGAGGCCAGGAGACAAGCTCTGGGCTCTTGGGCCCCCTCTGCAGCAGCGTCCCGGTCTCCCCAGCCACCCCACTCGGCTTGCGGGACCCTAGTTCCCCGAGCAGGGATCGACCCTGGGCCCTGGGCAGGGAAAGCGCTGAGGCCTAACCACTGGACCACCAGGGATGTCCCGGCTCCACACCTTTCCTGTTGGATCTGACGAAGGACAGGATCACAGCCTCCTTCTCTCGGCCCTGGAAGCCGTCGACAGACTTAATCTCGAGCTCCGGGTGCCTGTGCGTGAGGCTCTGTCTGAGCAGGTCCACCTGAAACACCAAGCGAGGCCACATATCACAGCCCAGGTCGGGGCGGCCTGGACGCGCTGCCGTTCAGCCCGGCGGAGGCCTGGCCCTGCAGAGCTGCCAGGCCCCAGGGAGGCCCCGCAGGAGCCTCGGGGAGAAGGCTTCCGAGAACCGCTCTTCCCACGGGCGTGCGCACGACAGACCAACATAGCACACAAACGTGGCAGTTGTGACCCACACCCCAGCGCTGACGTGCGTGTCACCATCTCGCTTGGCTCAGACATCCCCACGTGTGACGCCTCCAAACCGGGACGGCAACTGATCAGCCTCAGAATGCTTTGAAGCAGGTACGTCTTTCCTACCAAAGCAGGCAGGCTTTGCTTCACGAGCACAGAGGCACGGAGAGGGGAAACGGCAGAAAAGCCCAAGAGAAGGCAGCAGACGCCTGTTGTGTCTGCTGGTCCCGACCCACCGCCTTCTCCAGGCAACAGCCGCGCCCCCGACCTTCCTTCAGGCAGCCTCCGGAGCCGCGCCAGCCCCGTGGTGCCCCACGAGCCAGAAGGCTGACCCCAGGAGGGGCGAGGACCCCTCATCCCAGCGGCTCAGGGACGGGACAACCTGAGCCGGACCGATAAGACTCAAAGCTGAGACTCCCGTGGGAAATGCCATAAAGAGACAGGCGGCGCCCCCGGGACCACCCTGGAAGGACGTCGTCGTGCTGAGGCTGCCTGGCCCCCGAGGGCAGGTCTGAAAACGCAGCCGACACAGCAAACCAGGCGAGAGCCCAGGATGGGGCAGGGGATGGCATGGCAGGCGGAAAACACGGACAGGTGGACGGAGGCCGTTGCTGAGGTCATTTGAGCCCTGGATCCAGTCAGGATGTGGTCAGTTCCACCCTGGAGCTTTCGTCCTCTGGCCCCTCTGGGGCGGCAAGTCGCCCCGACACACAAGAGACAGCGAAGCCCCACACCTGCAGGTTGTACGGGGTGATGATGGCGATGTCGCCGGCCTGGACACCGGCGTCCACCAGCGCCTGGACGTGCAGA
The DNA here is from genome assembly GCF_963455315.2 of Globicephala melas. Taxonomy (NCBI): domain Eukaryota; kingdom Metazoa; phylum Chordata; class Mammalia; order Artiodactyla; family Delphinidae; genus Globicephala; species Globicephala melas. The sequence continues at coordinate 4,431,166 of NC_083321.1, forward strand.
CTGACGAGGCGCACTTCACCTGGAGGGAAATGGACGACTCTTCAGCACGAGGCGGGGCGACGCCTGTTTTTTAAGCACTTTTCCGTCTGTGACGACAGGCTGCTCTCACACTGGGCCTGACTCCTGCAAGCCAACAACCTGGGGCAGAGGGGCCACCAGGCCCAGCAAACAGCGCACAGGACCCACAGCTGACGGGAGTCTCCTCTTAGTGGAAGAACGGCCGTGCGACCCATTGACTGGCAGCCCTGTGAGTGAGCCAGGGTCGCGTCCCAAGGCCAAGCCAGGCCGCGCCAGGCCGCGCCAGGCCACTCGGTTCTGAACGAGCACACAGGACGCGGCCTGGGCCCACCCGCTCCCTTGACTTGGGGCCGCCCACCCGTCGAGAACTCGACCTCCCAGGGCGTCTGGCTCAGGACCGCCGCCCCAAGGAGCGCCGCGCCGTCGCCTGCTCCCCTTGCTCGCTCCGCTCCTCTCTGACGCGGGCAGCTGAGAGGGGCTTCGATCTTTAAAGAGCAGCCCAGGGTCGTTTTGGGCCTCTGCAGGCAGGCTCACCGGGGTTCCCTTTAGACTGCTCATCCTCGTCCTCCAGCTCAAACAGCCCGCAGCCGGCCGTGTCCAGCAGCAGCAGGGGGACACCCGTCTCCTCTGTGGCAGCCACTCCCGGGAGATCCCTGCACACAGGTGAGACTGAACACACGAGGCCCCGGCGACAGAGCGGCGCTGGGGTCCCAGGAACAGAAGCCCCGCTGCCCTTCTCCCCCAGCTGCCCCTCTCCCCCAACAGGACAACGGGCGGTGCAGAGAGTGCAGAGAGCAAGGGACCTCAGACTGCAGGAGCCCGACCCAGCTCTCCAGGACAAGATGCAGAAATCCAGTCTCAGAAGCGCCTTTCACGCTCAGATCTTTGTGGAACGTGGTTCCGGTGACACAGGGGACGGGGGTGTAGCCGAGTCACTCACCGCAGGAGGCGCCCGGCCACGGAAGGGTGGGTCGTGAGCTGGCCGTGGTACAGGGCCTCCGAGGCCCAGCGCGCAATGGCCTGGTGCATGCGGTACTGCACGCTCAGCATCCGCACCGACCTGGCGCCGTGCCCTTCCGCCAGGCGCTCCATCAGGCTCAGCGACAGCCCCGCCAGTGCGGCCCTGCCCCAAGGAGAGGACAAGGAAGGAGGGTCTGAGTCCTGAGTCCAGCCTAAACCAGGGGCCAGGGAGGAAAGCAGTCCTCAAACCTCAGCACGCAACCCACGCCGCCCACTTCTGACCTAGAACTAAGGGTGCGGCCCCTCAGAGGTGCCCACGTCCTAATCCTGGGACCTGCAAGCATGGGACCTCAGTGACAAAGGGGAGGAGCAGAGATGGGAGATGATCCCGGGTCATCCGGGAGGGCCCACGTCATCACAAGGGCCTCCTAAGAGGGAGGCAGAAGGGCCAGCATCAGAGAAGGCGATGTGACAAGAGAGCCCTGAAGATGCTGCAGAGCCGGCTTTGAGGACGGAGGAGGGGTCACAGGTGAGGCAGGCAGGTGGCTCCAGAAGCCGGGAGAGGCAAAGGCCCGGACTCTCCCCCCGGGGCCTCCGAAGGAACCAGCCCCGCCCACACCTTGATCTCAAGCCGCAGAGGCTGATTCTGGACCTCCAGAACTGTAAGGTAACAAAGCCCCGTTGCTTGAGTTCGTGGTAATTTGTTACAGCAGCTGAAGGGAACTAACACAGACAAGTTTTTGAAAATTCCAACACACTCCGGCCGTCAGGAGTCCACTACTAACAACAGGAGTTGCTGGGTGCTTCCCACGCACCAGGCACTGCTCTGGGCACTTGACACCGATTAACTCGCCTCATCCTCACACAACCTGAGCCGGTTACTGGTACGCTTCCCTTGTTCCACACGAGGAGAGTGAGGCCAGCCCGAGGCCGCCCAGCCAGTGAGCCGCAGAGCCAGGACCAGGTCAGGCGGCCAGGCTCCAGAGCCTCCTCTCACCACGGAGGGAAAGTGCCCAGTGTTACCCAGGCATCCGTCCTCCCTCCATAACTGACCAGGCCTCTGCAGTTAACGCTGTTTAATAAAGGTACCAACCAAAAGCAGCGCCAAGGACAGGAGGGGTGAGGTGACTACCAGCCCCAACCACAAACCCAGAAACACCCAGCACGACCCCACAGACAGACTTCCCCCCAAATCACCCTGCTTTCTCCACAGACACCATACGGTGCCCCCTCCCCGAGCCCACACCATCCACCCAGAGACCCGCTTCCCAGGACCCCCCGGGCCTCCTCCGGAACCAGCTGCTGAATCAACGCCCCCGAGGCCCCGCTTCTGGAGAGCATCCGAGCCCCTCCCCACGCGCACGCCCGCTCCCACCAGGACGATCTTCCAAACCACGTTCCCCCGTCTCCCACTCTATTTACCCCACGCTCTGCGCCCTCACTCTGAAGCCCCCGGCTGGACGCCCCTTCCTGGGGGACCCTGACCTGCACACCCCTCAGCTCCAGGGTCGCCACTCCCCTCCTGCGAGCTCCACCGACGGCCTCCCTCGCACGGACTGGAGAAGACCCTCGTCTCCAACAGCAGCAGCAGGGAGAGGTCTGCTCATCTGATCTCGCGGGGGCCTCAGCCTCTGGGAGCCACCTCTGGACCTGGGCGTGGGAGCTGGCCCGGAAGAGGCCAGTTTGCTCAGGGACGCCAAGTGCCAGGCCTTGTCCCCAGGCCTCACAGGCCTCACACTGCCGCTGGGAAGTAAACGATGGACTGACACACACCACCACCAGGAGTGCCGAGTGCTGACAAAGCCAGGCGAGCGAGCCGTCAACGGGGATGACAGAGAAGTGAATGAAGGGCGGTCGGGGCCCGACACCCGGGGAGGAGGGACGGAGGGGCCCACGTGGCCGGAGCCCTGGGGGTCTGCGGACGGGGTGAAGAGGCCCAGTGGCGGCAGCAGGCCGCACCCGGGAAGCAGTCACACCACCAGGGACTGACTGCTGCGGCCCTACAGCGGCAGGAGCGCAGTCCCCTGAGCCACCCCTCATGTCCTCAGCGGAAGGACGTGCCTGCAGATGAGGGCCAACGAGCCAGAGCCAGTCACACTCCCCCGGGACCCCCGCGCGAGCGCGCACCCCCACCTGCCGCCCCGTTAGAGGACGTCAACTCGACAGGCAGGGACTGAGCACGCGCCCGGTTCTGGGGCCACAAGCATGGACACCACTCGACCCCCGACCTCAGGGAGCACACGTCTGACCGAGCTGCCGTCTGAACGAGCAAGTACAGGAGCCCACGGAGGACGGCACCCCCGGCGGGATGAGAAACACCACTGCTCTCGGAGCTGCTGCCCGGGTGGCCTCACGGTGTGACCACCCAGCTCACGCCAGAGCCCGCACGTCCAGGGAAGGACCCGAGCTCAGGGCTCCCGCTCCCGCTCTGCTTCGCCCGGGGCACCTTTTACAGCCACCCCTGAGAGTGAAGCCCGGGAGAAGCCAGCGGCCTCGGCCCCAACCAGCTTATAAATGACAGGTCTGCTAGCCGCTCTCTAGTGACCTGGGCTGGACGGCTGCCCCTCCCCTGCTGGCCGCGTCCCCTCTTCTGGGATCTGTGAGTCATACATCTTGAGACCCTACTTCCTCTGTGCGGTGTAACTGAAACCGCGCCTCCGATCAGGGGGACCCCAGGCTTTTCCCTCCGCCAAAGTGGGGGCTCAGATGCCCAGGGAGCCACCTGCCCACCACACATCCTTAAGTCAGCACATCGGCCAGGCTTCCCAGCACCTCCAGGACCTCCGGCTAAGCCCGGGGCTTCTGGGCTGGGCTTCGAGGGATAGACACAGGGGTGGCAGCTGGGGGCGGAGGGGCCTTACTTGTGAGAGAAGATGGTGGGGGGCAGCTGCCTGTGGTCTCCGGCCAGGACGCATTTCCTGGCCTTCAGCAGGGGGATCCAGCAGCTGGCCTCCAGGGCCTGGGCACACTCGTCAATGACCACCATGTCGAAGTGGCCTTCTGGCAGCAGCTTCAAGGGGCCGTCCGAAGAGGCACCTGGTCGAAATCAGAACCGTAAGCCTTTACAGGATACACCGGCTGCAGTCACCCCAAAAGAGCCACCAACAAGCCACTGTTTCATCATCTAGTCTTGTATTAAGGCTCGTGTAATATGATTGCACCTTGGAATAAAACCTGGGCAGGACATTCCGGAGCTCACGGTTCCAGCCACTCCACGTGTAAGTGTGAAGCAGTGCGCCCCTGGTCACGGCCACTCCAACGTTTCATTCACCAAAATCAATCACCGCTTTGGGGCTGGGACCCCAAATCCTTGGAAGGCTGTCTTAATTCTAAATGTAATTTCTGTATCATTTTCTGAATTTAGAATTTAGTTAATTCTCTTCTTAGGTGTTCTCTTGAACACACAGAAAATGAACTGCTGGGCGTTCACCCAGAGGAAAACCCCTACGTACCAGCAACACAGAACCACTGCACCAGTGCCTCCTCCGTGGAACACAAGAGCCGTACAGTGGAATGAGGTCCAGTGTGGGCGAGACCCGGGGCCCGCGCCCACGCTCACAAACAGCGGTGAGGCCTTGGGCAAGCCACCCGACCCCTACAAACAGACTGTTACACACACCACATGCTAACAGAGCACGGATGTGTCAAATAACACATACTGGTTACCCAGATACATATATAAAAATGTAGCACGTGTTAAATAATACGTATCAAGTGCTTGCCACAAGATGAGAGGCTTTAACAGACGCTACAAATGTGAGTTCTTGCCCTTCTCCCCTAGATTAATGACGCTACGACGTATGTTATCTTATGATTAAGACCTACATCTCGATAACTTTCCTGAGCCCGACTTTTCAGAGACGGTTAGGGAGTCTGTCTGCAGAGAGGGCAGAATCTGGACGGGGCTCTGGATGGCTAAGAGCTGTGCCTGGATTATGGCTGTGATTTCACGCTGCAGAGGGAAGCGCTTCTAGGAATCTCATTCCAGTTCCCCAGTCTAACCAGGAGGGACCTAAAAGGCCACATGCTGACCTTGCACGGAGGGGCAGCTGTGATTTCCAGCGGGTGCTGCACTGAAGTCAGTCAGAGAAGAATGTGAGCAGAACCGGCTGGATAAGGGCCTCTGAAAACTCCCTGCACCACCAGAGCAACGAGAACACTGGCAGAACGGGCAGAACCGACTCTTTCAGAACTCCAGAAATCAGTCAAACGCTTACAGCCATCCAGGAGTGTATGCTCCGAAAACTGACTAACTCTGGGCAAGCAGAGTGGGCTCTGTGGCATTCCTGGGCACAGGCACTGCTCCCAGCTCTGTGCTGGCCCTGAAACCAATGGCCTGCAGTCACAGTGAAGAGCAGCGGCCTGCCCCACTGGGGACAGAACTCCTTCGAAGCCACGCCCCCAGAGAACTGTCACTGTCAGACTTGCTGCTGGTTCCCTGGAAGGTCCCACTCGCAAGACTGTCTTTATGTGACCTGACTTGGAGCTCGCCCTGTGCAAACAGCCCCTCCCCAGGGGGTGTCAGTGGGAAACAACCAGAGGCCACTGTTGCGCACGAGCGCTCTCGGAGGCCGAGGATAACAGCTGGCGCAAAGCAGGATGACCAGAAGCTTTGAAGGAAAACCTGGGGAGTGAGACGTCTGTGGGCTCTGAGAGCTCCGACACGTGGCCGAGAACCTAGAAGCCACACTCGTGTAAGGGCTGTGTGCACACTCGGGAAAGACCCGCGGAGGCCCTACGCACTCACCTATGGCTCACCTTGGGGCTCTGCGCCCACAGGAGGTGAGGGTGAGGGAAGTCTGAGAATGACGTCCCGCCAAATAGAGACTATCGATAAAGACACAGAAATTATTTAAAAAAAAAAAAAAGTCTGCAGTTGAAAAGTACAATAACTGTTATTCACTGGAAGGGCTAAACAGCAGATCTGAACAGGCAGAAGAATCAGGAAACAGGCCAACTGAATTATTCAGTCTGAGGAACAGAAAGAATAAAGAATGAATCCCATGACCAGCACCTTGAAGACCATCACGTACACGAACGTGTGCATGATAGGAGCCCTAGAAGGAAAGGAGAGCAAGAAAGGGGCCAAAAGAATATTGGAAAAAATAATGGCTGAAAACTTCCCAAATCTGATGGAAAACAATGCACACATCCAGGGGACTCAACACATCCACGTGCTTAACCCGAAGGGAGCACGCCGAGACTCTTACCACAGTCAGGCTGCCGAAAGACAAAGAAGGAACAGCAGGAGAGAAGCAACCTGTCACATACAAGGGATCCTCAGTAAGACTAACCCTGCGTTCTCAGCAGAAACCACAGAGGCCGAGAGGCGGGGGTGACACAGTCAAACACCTGAAAGGAAAAGGCTGCCAACCAAGAACGCTACGTCTAAAAACAGAGTCACTCGAAAACAAGAGGAGAAAAAAGATAATCCCAGGTAGAGAAAAGCTGAGACCTGCCCTTCAAGAAATACTAAAGGGAGTCCTTCAGGGTGACGTGAAGAGCCCTAGACAGTAACTCAAATCCACACCAAGAAGCAAAGAGCACCAACAGAGGCAACTCCATAGGTAAGTACAAAAGACAGTATGAGAGCATTTTTGTAATTCTGGTTTTGTCCTATCTGATTTAAAAGGCAACTGGGTGAAACAATAATTACAAAGTCAATCAGAACCTGGACTCCGTTCCCTAGAGTAGTCCCCATGAGAGGCTGTGTCAGACAGACCCTAAGGTAACCCCCTCCTTGACCCTGGCCTCCCGGTATTCACACTCCGTGGAATACCCTCCCCTTAAGCGTGGGCCAGACCCGTGCCTTGCTTCTGGCCAAAGGAATATAGCAAAGATGATGGGGTGTCACGTCATGGTAACATTACAGAAGACTGTAACCCATCTTGCAACAAGACTCTCTCACTTGCTGGCTTTTAAGAACCAAGCGGCCACGTTAGAAAGGCCTAAAGCAGCTAAGTGTGGTCTCCAGCTGCAGTGGCTATCTTTATACCAAAGCAGACTTCAACAAAAGAACACACTAGGGATGCAGAAGGTCATTTCATAATGATAAACTGGTTAATTAATAAAGAAAACATGACGTTTACGCCCCAAGTAAAAGAGCTACAAAGGCCACAGGGAAAACGCTGACAGACTCCAAGGAGAAATAAACGAACGCGTAGTTACAGATGATTTCAACACCCCTCGCTCGGTGACAGGACACACAGACAGAACATCAGGAAGATACAGACTTGAACGACAGTCACCAACCATTAGAAAACGCTGTGACAAAACCAGACAGCCCATTCTTTTCCAGTGTACGTGGAACATTCACAGAGACCACATTCTGGACCATAAGATAAGTCTCAATGAAATGATCCAAGCCGTACATAGTACGTCCTCTGTCCACATGGAATTAAATTAGAAATCAATGATAGGAAGCTATCTGGAAAACCTCCAAATATTTGGAAAGAAAATGACACATTTCTAAACCATCATGGGTCAAAAACAGAAATTAAAAGGGAAATGAGACAATATTTCACAATGAATGAAAATGAAAACCAATACATCTGAATTTATGGGATGCCGTGAAAACAGTACATGGAGAAACATTTATAACACTAAATGCCTACAGTATAAAACACAACGGGTCTCAAATGAATACAAATCAATGATCTCCGCTTCCAGCTGAAGAAAACAGAAATTGAAGAGCAAACTAGACCCAAGTGAGCAGGAAGAGGGAAATAATAGGAACCAATGCAGAGATCAATGAAACAGAAAACAGAAAAATAACATAGAAACCTGGTGACACCAAAAGCCAGTGCTCTGAGGTGATCAATAAATTAATAACCCTCCTGCCAAAAGATCAGGGAAAAAAGAGAGGATACAAATTACCAACATCAGGAACAAAAGAAGTGACATTGTTACTGATGCTATAGACATTTTTTAAATAAGGAGTTATTATGAACAACTTTATGCCTAGGAATTGAACAACTTAGATTAAATGGGCAAATTCCTTGAAAGACACAAGCTCACTCAAGAAGAGACACCCTGAATATCCTATATCAATTAAAGAAGTTGAATTTGCAGTTAAAAACCTCCCTACAGGGAGTCCCCTTCCCTGGCAGTTCCGTGGTTAAGACTCGGCACTTCCACTGCCATGGTCCAGGTTCAGGCCCTGGTTGGGGAACTAAAATCCCACCAGCATGCAGTGTGGCCAAAAAAAAAAAGAAAAAGCCTCCCTACAGAGAAAACTGCAGGCCCAGAAGGTCTGGAATTGGTGTGTTCTACCCAATTGTAAAGACAATTCTACCAAACTCTTCCAGAAAACCAAGGAAGAGGGCACACCCCCAGCCCTCTTCGAGGCCACACGGGCTGGAGGCCCGTCCCCTCACCTGTGTTTGTCGAGAGGACCACGTTGGCCGCAACCAGGCTCTCCAGCATGGCTGCTTCCTCCCTCTCCTTCAGCTCCTTCCTTAACACCTTGATTTCATTTCGAAAATTACTTTTCTCTCTTTTATTCCGGGTCTTTTTGCTTTTTGCCTGTAAAGAAAAGCAAAGAAAACATCATAATTCTGGCTCGACTTTGCACTTATTTTAGCTCCTTTTAATTCACAAAATGCTTTTATTTCTCATCAGTTGGTCCACTCATGTAAGTCCCTTCAAAGGCGCTAAAAAGTAAAAAGTCTTTCTTGAAGGAGCATCAGATCCACACAGGTGACACCCTGACTGGCCTTAGAGCCACTGTCACCTCCACAGGGAGAGGGAGGAAGGGAGAGTGTAGGTCCTCCAAGAACCGTAAGCTCAGCCGAGCCCAGGGATGGGAGCCCAGCTCTACCCTGCACCGTCATCAGACATACTCCTGGGGAAGAAAAAGCACCTGCTCGTGCCAGGATTGGGGACTTAGTAGTTTATACAGAGAGAAGCTAAGCTTCTCTCACTATTCCACATTTGTCAAGAGAGTAAAATATTTTCTTCAACCCCCCAAATGTCTACCTAGACCCTGACTTACTTCCATATGCAAAAGACACGTAACCCCTTCCTTATCTGTGATTTCTGCTTTGGAGAAGGGGTTTTAGCCGGAATGACAAGAGGGAGGTGTAACTTAGAGAGAAGAGAACTCTGAAATGCATGGACTTTTTTTTTTTTTAATTTATTTTTGGCTGCATTGGGTGTTCGTTGCTGCATGCGGGCTTTCTCTAGTTGCGGCGAGCGGGGACTACTTTTTGTTGCGGTGTGCAGGCTTCTCATTGCGGTGGCTTCTCTCATGGAGCACGGGCTCTAGGTGTGCAGGCTTCAGCAGTTGTGGCACACAGGCTTCAAGAGTTGTGGCTCGTGGACTTCAGTAGTTGTGGCTCGCGGGCTCTAGAGAGCGGGCTCAGTAGCTGTGGCGCACGGGTTTAGTTGCTCCGCGGCATGTGGGATCTTCCCGGACCAGGGATCGAACCCGTGTCCCCAGCATTGGCAGGCGGATTCTTAACCACTGCGCCACCAGGGAGGTCCCAAAAAGCATGGATTTAAAAAGGAACGAGAAAATGAAATTGGGCTTCCCTGGTGGCGCAGTGGTTAAGAATCCGCCTGCCAATGCTGGGGACACGGGTTCGATCCCTGGTCCGGGAAGATCCCACATGCCGCGGAGCAACTAAACCCGTGCGCCACAGCTACTGAGCCCGCTCTCTAGAGCCCGCGAGCCACAACTACTGAGCCCGTGCGCCACAAATACTGAGCCCAAGAGCCACAACTACTGAAGCCCGCACGCCTAGAGCCAGTGCTCTGCAACAAGAGAAGCCACCACAATGAGAAGCCCACGCACCGCAACGAAGAGCAGCCCCCGCTCGCCGCAACTAGAGAAAGCCCGCGCACAGCAACAAAAACCCAACACAGCCAAAAATAAATTAATTAAATAATTTATTAAAAAAGGAAAATGAAATCATCCACATGTGTGACAGTGCGAATCACATCACTGCAAATTCCTACAGCGCCTTTAAGCTTCAGTAACATGCGTGTGTCCTGGTCTCCATCCCTGGGGTTCCCACTATTCCAGAGGTCCGTGGGGAAGGCTGAGTCTCTGCACCAGCCCCCGACACGAGGAGAGAAATGTGAGGCAGTGAGATGGGCTGGCGGTGAGCAAATACAGGGCAGGACACGCGATTAAGGGAACTGGGGGCGGACGTGTAAACTAGAGAACCAAAGAGCTCGAAAGTTCTGAACTGCACGAGAAAACTCCATCTCAGATTAACCTATCACCTACCTAGTTCTCTTTCACAAGGATTACACCATGTTTTATATTAATGGACTAGAAATTTAGGGAGGATGCATATTTTCTGAATTTTTATTTTCAGGCTGCTTTTTTTTTGCTGGTTGATATTATCCAGCCAACATGCCAGACATAGGGAATCCTTAAGAGGAATATTTTCTGCAAGACAATTGCTCGCCTCTTCATGAAACTATCTTGAAGACAGGTGAGTCCCTGTTCAGTGCTGAGCACAGGGGCAGTCCCAACGTTCAACATAAGTACATGAATCGGCAAAGGCCAGAGAAAAGCAAGAGGATACAGTGTACTCCCGGCAAAGACTGCAGATCACGAAACCACACGCAGAGCAGACACCGGCTGAGAGCTACTCACGAAGGCCTGGTCGATGTCCTTCCTGATGTCAGCCACAATCCGGGTGCCGTCACCCCGCGCCAAGACCGCGTCCAGGGAATGTTGCTGGACAGACTCCAGGAGCCGTGCGGGGTGCCCGAGGCGCAGGAGCCTCTGCTTCCACTGGGCCAGCTGCTCGACCAAGTTGTCCACGGCGATGTTAGAGGGGGCGCAGCACAGAACCTGGGGAAGCACAGCGCAAACTTGGGCTTGGTGATTTCTTTTTTAACGAAATCACTTAAGTTTCTATTAAGCAAATGGAAAGTCCAAAAGTTAAAGAGAGGAGGGTGGAACGTGCGCAACCAGTAACGTTACAGTGTAAACGTCCGGCTATAAGGACGGATGCAGACAGTCTGCAGGACATGAGTTACTGGAAACTGACACAACATCTGGATACTAGACCTCGGGTCTTAAGAACCTGTTAGGCTCCAAAGGACCAGAAAGGATGCCCGGCAACTGGAAGGAAAGGCCTCCAAGTGCCCTGAGATAATCAGGGCTGGGACACCCGTCTCATCACCCATCAAGTCACTTTATCGTCTGACAAAGCGGAATGAGGAAAACCCTTTGTGAACAGGCTCAATCTTGCTTCCAGAACTGCAGTCTGGCTCTTAGGAGGGGGTGGAGCAGGAAGGGGAGGCAGAGAGGAGAGTCCCCACCCCATCTAGGTGGCCAAAGGCAGTTTGCACCAAAGCGTGAACACAGGTATCTCCTGTTTCACTGTTTCCTGAAACAGAGGCACCCAATTAAACCATCAAATCTGCTCCCTGCCAGTAAGTCATCTTTCACCAGCTTTTCTTGGTAAACATCTTGCCAAGACAGTCATTTGCAGGAGACCATTGGACGTGGCCTTGTAACCAACATGGATCTCCCTGCAGGAGCAGGGGCTCTGGGGAGAGTGTCGCCCGAGTCTGAGTCCTGGCTCTGCCACCCACTGTGGAGGGACGGGGCCCGAGACCATGGAGTCCCCGCACCCGGGGCTTCTGTGAGGATTAAAGGGGCGAACTCTGGAAAGACTGAGTAACGTGCCTCGTTCGTAAGAAGCACCCAGGAGATGTCAACCTGCAAACATGGACCATATGGCTCTAATTCTTATCCTTATCCAACGTTTACGACCCAGAAAGGTTTTCTAAAGAGCTTTCCATGTGCTCAGAATCCACGATGACTTGTGTTGATACAGATGAGGATGAAAGATCCTTTCTCAACCATTAAAAATCTACGTGAACAACAATACATGATATCACATTCCACATCTCGGAAACCAGTAACCTGCACTCTGCACAACTCACCAGACCACCTGATCAACCAAAACACTTCTGTCTCCGGGAACTGGCTGCACGGTCTCCTCCCGAACGGCACAGACAGTCCCTGGTCACCTGCACGCCCGGCATGCCGAGCAGGGGTCTGAGCACAGAGCCTGGGTGCTGAGCAGACGCGGCTCCTGGACTGTGGCCTGGCTGACAGTAACCCAGACCTCACCACCCCAGACCAACAGTCCCAAGCGCTGGCAGGGACTGAAAAGGGCCCAGCCCAGTGCTCAGTCAGTAAACACTCAGAAACATTGCCGACCGAGTCCCCCAGAGCCCAGGCTGGGGCCCTGCTGGGCACCTGCGAGCGCAGCAGACCGGAGTGAGGGGTGCCGGCGGGGACACGGTGCCCACTGCCCACCTTTGAGCCCTGTTTCACAGCTTGGAGAATGATTTCAACCACAGTGGTGGTCTTCCCGGTGCCGGGAGGCCCGTGGATGATGGCGAGTTCCTTCTGGGACAGCGCGAACCAGACCGCTTCCTGCTGGGAGGCGTCCAGAGTGGCGTTGTAGAAAGTCAGGGGCGCTGTGGAACAAGCGACAGTGAGGACCCAGCTCCCCGTCACCCGGCACTCCCCGGCCCTGACCCCGCGTGTGCCGACAGAAATACGGGCTGTAACGGGGAGAAAGCCGGCCCTCCCCAGGGGTCGGCCAGTCAACGCAAAATCAACCTGCTTTGTTTTCCTGGACCAGGAATCTGCAGACTGTGGCCCGCAGGCCAAGCCCAGCCGGCCGCCTGCTCGGTGAGGCAGGTGTCCCGGGACACTGTCCCCAGCAGCCCGCCGTCGCACCGGCCGGCACAGCCTACAATGTTTACCATCTGTCCCTTTATTGAAAAAGTCTGCCAACTCATGCTCCAGAATAACAGCTTCTTGTAAAGTAAATGTTTCTGGGAACAGATTCATTTCTACCATAGTGGCCCTTTTTAAGCGCCCGTAAAACGATGAAAACAAACAAGAATTATGAGCAGATCCAGGACCATGTTTCTGTTCTGAATCTTCCATGGCCGATTCTAATGACCTGCTTCGTAAGCTCCGTGCTCTGAGAGCAGGTGCCGCTGCATCCAGCCTCGCACCCGCAGCCTCCGCCCCGCGGTGCCCGCAGCAGAGACGAGCGCGCTGACCCCCACGGGCATAGGGCGCCGACCCGGAGGTTAAGACGGAAAGAGACTCGGAGAGAGCAACGGAGCATCCGACCCAGAGCTCCTGCGTGTTCCCTTCTCCCCTGGACGCTGGCTACAACCAGGGCACATCGTGTTCCTTGAAACACAGCAAAAACAATGCTAGTTCCCTTCCCAGCTCATAGTAGCCTCTCGGTAAACAGTTGGCAGAAATAAAATCTTATTGAAATGTGAGTGCTTTTGGAATCTGAGAAGGTACAAAGCAGCCCTGAGCTAAGAGCCAACACACCGCCAGGGTACGAGCACCGGCGTGACAGGAAAAGGGTGTGGGGCAGCCCTTGTGTGAGAATGACTGAAGCTATACTGTAAAAACCAGCCAAGTCCAACACCTACGGGGTGGTTCAGTGACGGGCAGCTGCTTGATGAGGTGATAAACTCCTCTCAAAATGAGCTTCTCCAGAACACTGAAGGAGATGAGAAATTGCCCAGAGCACCGTGAGAACAGTCGGGGGGGGGGGGTGTACATGGACACATGCGTGTGTCTATATGTAAGTCAGACTGTTCTATGTGGACGTGGAAAAACAACTAGAAGAATACACACACGTACCAGTGAGGCTCACTCTAAGTGGCAGGTTTTCGAGTGATTTCTTTCCCTTGTTTATACGCTTCTTTATTTCCAAACGTTCTATGACTAATACACGGCACTCTTACAATTAGAAATAAACTGTCTTCAATTTACAGGATACTGAGAAAATAATCAAATGCACTTAGAACTGAGACTTTTCAAACTATAAAAAAATGCTATCGAGCATGAAGCATGATCAGTCATCCTCTGTTCTCACAGGGCACTGGGCTAGAAGAAATACCCTCGCATTTCAAAACAAAAATATTCGATATTTAGATATATTAAAAAGAACATCATAAAAAAAAATGGAATGAACTACTTCTTTGACGCCGTGTACGGGAAAGAGACTTAGTTCTAGCAAGTCACACAAAGAAGCTTATAAAAAGACACTAAGGTAGATTTCTTCTCTCTGTACATTCTCAAACTCTTGCTAAAATGGCCCAGGGTCTCACTGTTCGAGATCCTGTCCATGGTGGTTTCAACCAGAAAAGGAAAACCACAAGCTCTTACGTATCTCACTGGCAGGGCTGGGGTCTGATCCGCCGAAGAGGACCTCTGTGAGCGAGGACGCGGGGCCAGAATGATACTTCTTTAGGGTAATCAGAGTTCTGCCAAAGGAGAAAATGAAAATTAGGAGCTTAGTGAAAACCAGCAATTAACCCAGCGCCCGAGGCTCCACGCGACGCTGCTGCCCGCCACCTCCCATGAGGGGCACGCGACCGACCCCAGACGGATGTGCCTGCCCTCTTCTGCCCAGCAGGAGGGAGGTGTTTAAGGAAAACATCACATGTGACTTCCAGTCACACACACTTACTTTTTCAGTCGCTTATAAGTGACGTCGTTGGCAAGTTTTAACAGCCTGTAGGAATGCTCTTGGTCCAAACTCAACTGTAAATCATGGGACTCATCAAAGGCCACGGTGACCCACTGCTGGGTGATCCGGGTCAGGATCCCAGTGGCCAACTGACTGTCTTCCTCATACAGACCCACTATGTCACCTACAGAAGCAAAGACCAGTTACATAAACGCCGAACAACGTTAAACGTGAATTACTTCATATAACAAATTCCAGCATATTTCAAACATCATATCTGTTACTTTCATTAGAAATGAAATCAGTAAAAAAAAAAATACTTTTAACTGACATCATATGTGAAAATTTACTGGAGCTCAATGAACTGTTTAAAACAAACATGACAGTCAATAAAATATTTAAAGTCTTCCTCTGTGCCCAGCACTGTTCTGGGTGCTGGTCTATATTAGGAATAAAACACGGTCCCTGAGCTCACGTTAGGGAGGAGAGGAGCAAATACGAAAACCTACCAGGGGTCAGAGCCAAGGGCTTTAGTTAAGATGAAGTGCAGGGGCTTCCCTGGTGGCACAGTGGTTAAGAATCCACCTGTCAATGCAGGGGACACGGGTTTGAGCCCCGGTCCGGGAAGATCCCACGTGCCACGGAGCAGCTGAGCCCGTGTGCCACAACTACTGAGCCTGCACTCTAGAGTCCATGAGCCACAACTACTGAAGCCCATGCGTCACAACTGCTGAAGCCCGCGCGCCTTATAGCCAGCGCTCCGCAGCAAGAGAAGCCACTGCAATGAGAAGCACGCGCACCACAACGAAGAGTAACTCCCGCTCACCGCAACTAGAGAAAGCCCGCGTGCAGCAACAAAGACCCAATGCAGCCAAAAACAAATAAAATAAATGTATTAAAGAAAAAAAAAAAGATGAAGTGCGGCAGAGGGTGGAGAGGGACGAGGGTGCCATTGCAGAGTGTGTGGGAAGGGCCTCTCTGAGGGGTGACCCGTAAGCAGGGTGGGCGCTGGAAACAGTGGGGGCCACGAGCTCACCTGGGGGAGAACATTCCAGGTGGAAAGGGAACACTGATGAAGGAGGGAGAGGGTGGTTTGTTGCCCACTCAGCTGGGCCTCCCCACTCCTGCGACAGCTGTTTGGTGATTCACCCATCACCAGGCGAGTCTGAGAGGCTTCCCCCGATGCCGGGACGGAGCACACGACCCACACCCGAGCCAATCAGGGCTTCCCAAGCCCCCTGGCCAGTGACTGGCTCGGGGATGGACAAGGAACAAGTCAGAGCCCCTGAGATGTGGTGAGACTTTTGGGTGGACAGCTGGAAGGATGCCCTCACCCTTCCCAGCTGGACCAGAAACTGGAGAGGACGGGAGGGCTGAAGCTGCTACCACTTGGGGCCTGAGAAGGAAGCCAACCCAGGAGAGGGCGGAGCCGAAACACGGAGCGGAACTAAGCCCAGGTGACCTCCTCTGAGCCGTGCAGCCACCTTCCAGCTATCACAACCCATGCGTCCCCCTCCTGTTCCAGCCCATCTGGCTCGGGGTTTCTGTCACTTGAACACAGACAGTTCTGACCAAACAAGAATCCACGCTGAGATGCAGCCAGGGCCTCCCACATACTCACACCCCATTTATTCCGAGTCAGAGTACGTGCCACACGTCAACCAAGCATGAGGCGTATTCTTTTTTTTTTTTTTTTTTTGAGGTGTATTCTTAGTCCCAGCTGTTTTCCTTCTAGGCAATGAGTTTCATCTGCACCTTGAATCTTTTCTGTCTCCTGCCCCAACTTTTAAAGACAAAGAGCAGGTGGCAGCAGTGCCCCTGGGCCCGAGGTCTGGTTCTGTGCACGGGGACCTCCGTGAGGCTGAGTGCAGGCGACCCCGTCCCGACTGTGACTTCCCCACCGGCTGCCCTGAGTAGGGTCCCACATTGCAGAATTCACACCTCTCAGCTACAGAGCCTTAAAACTGCTCTTCAGGAGACGAAAAACTAACAACCCCACCTACGTTTGATCAGAAGCCGAAGCAACACATCAGATTTTCAGCTCCACACTTTTTCACATAAACAGCTGACTTCCTGTTTATCAGCTATTCATCAACCTCTCAGGTCATTCACTCCGCAACACTTACTAACTGAACACATACTATTCCTTTGGTTTTCAGAGTTTACAAACGCCCTGCACATTCAGTCCCACCCACTCATCCTGATGGCGAGGCCGAGAGCTCAACTATAATCCCCTTGGTTCTGTTCTTCAGAGGACACGTGACTGACTCTCGGCCACTTAACAGCAAAGTGTAAGACCTGACTCCAAACCAGCAGCTTCCCCTCCTCCTATCTGTCTCCAAACCCAGCCCGTATTCCAAAAACTGTGGGGCAAGAGTCTAGAAAATCGAAATATGAAACCAACAAACTGTCACCACCAAAACAAGGCAGAGAGACTTTTCTAGTGGAAGTGCAGTGTTCGGCAGTGTTGCTCTCTCCCAGTTTCCAGGTCTGATCAAAAACAAGCGTCCCAGGGATTTCCCTGGCGGTCCAGTGGTTAGGACTCTGCGCTTCCACTGCAGGGGGCACAGGTTCGATCCCTGGTCAGGGAACTAAGATCCCGCATGCCGTGCGGCGTGGCCAAAGGAAAAAATAAAAATAAATAAAACAAGCATCCCAGGTGTGAGCTTAAGAAGCTTCTTCTAACTGCCCCTCCTTTCCAGCAGAGCTGCCACAAGTTTAGCCAAAGTATCCTTGGCACAAGGAAGGTCTGGGAATACACAACTACACACGTTGAACCATCTGGACCAGGGCTACTCAAGAGACATGTGAGAGTCATGCGTAATTTTACATTTTCTAGTAGCCATATTAAAAACCGAAAGAAACAGGTAAATTTAATCACGTTTTACTTAACCCAATACATGAAAAATATTATCATTTCAAGATATAATCAGTTTTCAAGGAAATTACTGTCGATATTCTAAATTTTTTGCACTAAATCTTCAAAATCTCATGCGCATTTTGCACCAGCAGCGATCACTAGCCCTGCTGCGAGCGTTCAATAGGCCCGCGCGGCTAGTGCTGCCAGTCTGGGCAGTGCTGCTCTAAACTACCAAAAAGCCTCGTAACTGCTGAACTTCTCAGTGAGAGCTTTCCATTACAATGCTTTATTCCCCAACTGGTCGAATGTGACCTGGTCTTTACAAGCCACATCTGAAGACAGCAATACTCAAAGTCCACCTATGTCAAAAATGCACACACCGGAAATAAAGCTGTTACTGGGAAGCACAGCTGCAGACATGCATCTC
Source organism: Globicephala melas (assembly GCF_963455315.2). Lineage (NCBI taxonomy): Eukaryota > Metazoa > Chordata > Mammalia > Artiodactyla > Delphinidae > Globicephala > Globicephala melas. Next base: position 4,448,918 of record NC_083321.1, read on the forward strand.
CTGGGCTCAAAGGTGACCAGCAACCGTCCGTACAGCCCGGTCCGCTGGCTGGATACCTGCAGCTTCAGCAAGCACACGCCTCGGCTCTGGAGTTCTTTCGGAGAGACACTTTCCTGCCAGGACCTGGGAGACACCCCATGTTGAGACTTCAGTATTTGTATTTTACCAGTTTTCACTTCCAACCGTGCAGGAAGAACAGATGGAGATCTCTGCACAGGCACGAAGGGTGACCAGGGAAACTCCAAAACTGCCCCCCCTCAAACCTGCCCCCCCTATAGCCCCAGCGCGATCTGTGCCCTCCTCCCAGTTTCCCAAGACAGAACCTTCGCTCATCTTCACCTTCTGTCCTGAGTCCTGTGTGTCGCTGAGTCCCACCAGGCCCCTCCCATTTGTACCCAGAATCCACCCCTGCCTCATCCTCGCCGCCACAGCTTTGGTTCAAGCCCACATCACTGGCCGTCTCCGGACTAAACCGAGCTTCCTAACTTCCTTATCTCTGGGTTCTCCCCAGCCAATCCCAGCAGCAACATCCAACAGATCCCCCCTAAGATGAAAATCTATTTACCTCCCTCACCTGCTTAACTGCACCGAGGCCCATCCTCTGCACAGGAATATAATACAATCTTCTCCACAAGGCCCTTCCCAATCTGGCCCCCGCCTATCTTCCCATGGGTGCTTACTCTGTACTCTGAACCGTGCTGAGCACTTGACTTAGAGATCATTGTGTTCCCACCTCACTGGTCTGCTGTGAGAATGATCTCATTTGACAGATGAGGTAACTAAGGCTGCAAAGTCATCCAGCCATAAATCATGGAGCTGGGATCCCACTGACGTCGACAGGACTGCAAATGCTCTTAACCATCACGATCAAAAACCTCTAAAACAAATCCTCTCCACTTGGGTAGCACAACGGTGGAGTGCAAACTCTGGGATCAGCCTGCCTGAACTCAAATCCTGGCTCGACCTGTGTTACCTGGGGCACATGACTTAACCTCTGTCTCAGCCTCCTTAGACATAAAACGAGAATTACAGTAACCAACTTCGCAGAGGTGACGTAAGGTTTAAAGGGGCTGATGTATGTGGGGTGCTTTCACAGGCCTCAGTGTCATCTCTCAAAATTTCAGCCCTACGGAAACAAGTCTGGCTTTCTCAGGGCTCCACCCTCGCCTGCAGGGCTGCCCTTCCTCCCCACAATTCTTCCAGGAATATCCTCCCCCGCCTCCACCTGAATCCCTATTTTTCTGCAAGCTGTGCTCAGGCACCACCTCCTCCACGAAGCCAGCCTCAACCTAAGGCTCCCCAGGCTCAGCTGTCCACCCTCCTGCTCCCACAGCACTTTGCCTGCACACACGGGTCAGCATCTATCACGCTGGGAGGGAACTGTTTCCGCTCCCACCTGCCCCTTCCGCTCAAACCCAGCCGCCAGGGGACCATCAGTGACTATCTCACTCGGGGCCTGGCACGGAACAGGCGCAGACACTGACAGAGGGGACGATGACGGAAGAGGGCTGAGAACACTTTGGGGATGGAAATGGGGAGAGAGGCAGGACCTACGAGGCAAAGTTCAGAGGGGAACTTCAGGGGGAGAACAGACCCTTCCTAAGGGTCCCCCAAACGGAACGGGCTGTCCCGGGGGTTGAAGAGGCTTCCATCTGTGTGGGAGGCCGAGCCCCTTCACAGCCGCGACCCGGACTCGAGGAGTCAGGAGGGCAAATCCCGACCCCCAGGCTGGTCAGGCCGAGCCCCCAGGAGGGAGGTCCGCCCGAGGTCTGAGCTGGGAGAGTACGGGGGCCTAGGGGAACCGCCGGACCGAACCCGAGGCCCGGGCCGGCGGCCGTACCTGCGCTCCTCGACCTCCGCGTCCCTCTCGAGCGCCAGCAGGTCCAACTGCTTGTTCACGAAGCTCTCCACGGTCGCCGACGCCATGGCCGCAGTCCGGCCTGGGCCCGGAGCAGCCGAGGTCCCGAGCCGCCGAGTTCCGGCTGCCGCGAGGGGCGGTGCTCCCGGCCGGGCCCGGTGCGTCGACGCACCAGGTTCGCGCCTCTTCCGCTTCCGGTGTCGGTCTAGGCTGCGGGAAGATGGCGGCGGCTGTGGCGGCCGCGGCTGTGGCGGCCTCGGCCCTGCCGGTCACTTTCAGACGGCTGGTGTCTGCATGCAGCCGCAGTGTCCTGAGAGCGTCGGGGCCCGGAGAGGGTGAGACCTTGGCCGCGGAGTGAAGGGAGGAAGTGGGGCGCCCTCCCGTCCCGCCACATGTGTGTCTGTGTCCGACCGATGTTAATCGCTTTTTTTGATGCGGTGATTACAACGCGGACTTTGGAGTTGGGGAAACCTAGTTTCAGATCCTGGTTCCTTTAGTTAGTAGCTTAAATACTGATGAAAGCTCCCCAACTTCCATATAGGCTGTATTTAACCGGGGGAACAAACTGAGGCTCAGAGTGGTTAGGTAACTTGCTTACGGTCACACAGCAGGGAAGTGGGAGAGGACTGAATCAGACAGCTCGGTCCGGCTCCAAGGCCTGTGCGTTAACCATCACCCGCAGGCTGCGAGCCACGCTCTGAGCCTCACCGTCCTCATCTGGAAAATGGTGACGAATGTCCTTGCCTAATGGTAACCAATCCAGCAAAAGCGACAGCTGTATTTTAGGCACTGGGTTGTCACGAGGCTCAAAAAGATTGTTTGTCAGAAACACTATAAACTTCTGTCTGAAACGGTTGGAGTGTGTATCTGTGTGAGGCAATGTTTATGTATGTTTTAGAATTGGGTCTGAATTGGTAATAAATAATTGTTCCCTTTTTTAGGTGTGATAATGATGTTGTGGTTGTGTTTTTGTTAAGAATCTTTATCTTTCATAGAAATACACTGACAGTTGCTTTAATCACAGAGTTGGGCCAGAGGCACTGTGAATGAATCAAGCTTGGCCAAGAGTTGATAACTGTTGAGTCTGGGGAGAGATACAGGAGGACTCGCTATTCTCTTTACTTTTGTATGCTTGTCATTTTCCATAATAAAACTTGGGTTTAAGCAGGCAGGGAAGTTTTTACAAAAGCAGTGGGACTTACTGCATTCTACCATTATAAAACCACCTCTAGAATGCTGTGTTCAATTCCAGACCCAATGTTTTCAGAGAGAAGCACAGATGAAGTGAACTGAGTAAAGAGAGGGTGACCAAAATGGTGAACAGGCAGGACCTTGAAGAGTGAGTGAAGGAAACAGGGTGGACACTGGCACGATCCTTAGGGATCTAAAGGATGATCCTGGGGCACCATTTGTTCCCAGTGGGGTCACTGCTAAGCTAAGACCACAGGCAAGGGAAGCAGATCAGTTGCAGAAACTTTGTGAGCTTTCAGCGGTGGGATGGCTCTCGAGAGGCCAATCACAAGTTCCCAATCGTGGAGTGTTCCACAGGGGCCTCGTTTGATGGCTTAGCAGAGTAGATGTCATTCATTTATTCGTATATTCACCATTTATCGAGCACCTGTTACAAGTCAAACACTGGTCCAGGATAGCGAATACATCCGTTAGAAACATAAAACAATAATCCCTGCTTTTATGGAGCTAGCATTCTGACGCAGGGGGAAGGGTTGTGCAGAGAGACAAGCAGATTTTTAAGAAACAGCAAATTATATAGTATGTTCGAAGCTGTTACGACTCATGGAGAAAAATAAAGCACGAGTTGGGAAGAAAGGGTTCAATTTTAAATAGGATGGGTGGGGAAGGCCTCTCTACTGAGACGGTATTGGAGTGGAGACCCAAAGGAAATAGGGAATTAGCCTGGGGGCCACGTGGGGGAGCGTCCAGGGCAAGAGCGGTCAGGCATAGGCCCTTGCACTTGGCATCTTCCCGGAATAGCCAGGAGGCCAGAATGGCAGGTGTGCAGTGAGCGAGGGGAAGCTCGTGAGGCATGGGCTCAGAGAGACAGATGGAACCGCAATGCCCACTGCCCTGTGGCCGCTGTAAGAACTTCGGCTTTTTCTCTGAGTGAACGGGGTGCTCTTGTGGAGTCTCGCAAAGTAGTGACGCGAGCTGGGCTCAGTTCTAGCAGGACCCTCTGGCTGCCGCGCAGAGGGGGGCCAGGGCGAGGGCGGGGTGTCAGTAGCAACGCAGGCTCGGGCAATCGAAGTGCTCAGAGCCCGGATCTCTCAAAGAGAGGCAAGGGGACTTGCTGATAGGTTGGCTGAGGGGTGTGAGAGAGAAGGGTCATAAATGACTGAGATTTGGGGCCTGAGCAACTAGAAAGATGGAGTCGCCATTACGTGAGATGGGGAGGGGTGCGGGAGAAGCAGGCATGAGGGGCAGATCAGGAGCCTTTGTTAGGTTCTGAGACGCCTGTTAGACATGCAGGTGACGATGACAAAGAGACAGGTGCTTGTCGTGTCCGACAGGCTGCAGGTGTAAACTTGGGAGTCACCAGTGTATAGGTGACATTTAAATTCATACAATCACCAGAGGAACGGCTATAGGTAAAGAAGAGGTAAGATCCAATGTCTAAACCACAAGCGCACCAAGATGGCAGAGGGGAAGAGAAACCAGCCCAGGAGACCAAGAACTGGGAACAACCGCTAATGAGTGAGCTTCGAAAGAGTGAATTTTATGGTTTATAAATTAGAGCCCAATTGAAAAAATAAAACCAACAGTAGTTATTGCGAAACCTGTCCTCTGCTTTTTGCACTTACCAGGCATTTTATTTCTGAGTCCTTCTCAGTAGGCTGTGGGTACCTTTGTCGGTGCCTTAGTTATCTACTGCTATGTCCCAGGTTACCCCCACATCCAGCAGCTTAAGATACCTAACATGTATTATCCATCGCTGACGGTCAGGATCCAGCAGCAGCTTAGCGGGTGCTTCTGGCTCCCAGTCTCTCATTAGATTCAAGTCAGGCTGTCAGCTGGGGCTGCAGAATCTGCTTTCCAGCTCCCTCCCTGGGCTGCTGGCAGGAGGCCCCTCCAGGGACTGCTCACCGCACAGCAGCCCTGCAGCAGAGATGAGAGAGGACACCCAGGACAGCAGCTGCCCTTATAACTTACTCTCGGAAGTGCTGTCCTGTCACTTCTGCCACATGCTGTTGGTCACAGAAACCAGCGCCCTGTCGGGGGACAACACAGGGGTGAGAACACGAGGAGGTGGGCTCGTCGGGGCGTCCTGGAGGCCGCTCCCACACTGGGGTACCGAACAGGGCCTGAACTTAGTGGGCACCTGTGGTCAAGGAGTGGGTTAGCAGGTAGGTGATTTGGTTTTAGGCCCTTTTCAATGGCGTGACAAGCACATCCTGACGCTTATGGTAATAGCCAGTGACTATAAGTGATGTGCTTTTAGTTTTGTTGGCCTAGGTTTTTCTGTAGACATGTCGTGATATGGTGGTTTAAGTCGCGTGCCAGTCACAGGAGCGGCACTTGCACACTGAGCATCGTAAAGGGCGGTTTGCGTTTCGTGTTAGTAACTACGCGTGTTTCTTTATTCCCTCAGCTTCCCTGTGGTCTGCTTCTCGAAGGTTCAGTTCGCAGAGCGCTTCATTTCCACAAGGGTAATATCAAAATGTGGGTTTTGGTGACTCTCTTCCTTTCCTTTCTAAAGTCAGAACTTTAAGCATTTGGGTTTTCAAGAATATTTAGTTTTCTTTTAACTTTTTGACAGTATTTTTCTCAGACCCTTGACATATAGAAGTACAGACAGAACCTCAAGCACCCAAAGGCAAAGGTGTTCTGGGCCTTGCACAGCTGTGTCTTTCTAGGCAAAAGCTTTTAACTCCTAATTGGGGATTTATTTCCAACTGGGAAGGTCGAACCACGGGATGGTTGTGTCAGAATCTTCAGGAGGACCTTACATAATTTGAAAGAGCATGTTCAGTGTTAAAGAAAACACATAAAATTAATATAAACTACAGAAGGTAAATTTGACAAAATCGTACTCAGGTAGGAACACACAGGGTCCCGTCCCTGCCCCGCCCTGTCAACCCGGGGCCCTGAGCAGGGCCACGCACTCTGAGCTTCATTCCTCTTCGGCAAAATGGAAGCAGTATTAGTCTCCATCTCAGTGGGTTTTCATGAGAGTCGAGTGAATTTCTGCACTTAAAGAGCTTAGAAGGGAGCTTCCCTGCTGGCACAGTGGTTAAGAATCCACCTGCCAATGCAGGGGACATGGGTTCAATCCCTGGTCCGGGAAGATCCCACATGCCGCGGAGCAACTAAGCCCGTGCACCACAACTGCTGAGCCTGCACTCTAGAGCCCGCGAGCCACAACTACCGAAGCCCACGTGCCTAGAGCCCGTGCTCCGCAACAGGAGAAGCCACCGCGATGAGAAGCCTGCACACCGCAACGAAGAGTAGCCCCCGCTCGCCGCAACTAGAGAAAGCCTGCGTGCAGCAACGAAGGCCCAATGCAGCCAAAAATAAAATTTTTTAACAAAAAAGAGCTTAGAAGGACTTGTGGTTGCCATGGGGAAGGGATGGATTGGGAATTTGTGATTAACAGATACAAAGTATTATACATGGAATGGATAAACGACAGGGTCCTCCTGGCGAGCATAGGGAGCTATATTCAGTCTCCTGAGATAAACCATGGCAGAAAAGAATATAAAAAAGAAGGTATGTGTATAACCGTATCACTATGCCGTACAGCATAAATTAACATTGTAAATCAACTATACTTCAGTACAAAAATTAGAAAAAAAAAAGAGAAGAGCGCCTGGCACGTAGTAAGCTCTCAGCGCAGCCGCCTGCGCTCCTGCAGCGGAGATTCTCAGCAGGGGGGACGCAGGGCCTGGTGTTTCCCTAAAGGAGCAGTGGGCACCCTGGGTGAGGGTGGAGGCAGAAACCCTAAAGGGTGCTTTCATGAACTCGGCTGACTTCTGTGACCGCCGTGAGTGGCCACTGCTGCCCCCAGTCCCGTTCCAGGTTTGTCCCTCGGTCCTCGGCTGGCTGCTGCCGGGCCGCCTGGGGCCGCTCAGACACGATGCGTGACGGGAGTGCACAGCTTCATTTGGGGGCCAGTTGACTCCAGCAGGGAGGGCGTTCGCTCACTTCACAGTGAGCAAACAGTGAGCTGGAAGCGGCAGGGTCCCCAGTTTTCTGGGATCTTCTGGCTGGTCTAAGAGTTAAATTGACATGAGACAGGTTAACAGGAGAAAAATCAAACCAAAGTTTAATAACCTGTACACACAGGAGAGACCCAGGAGAAATGAGCCACTCGCGCAAATGGCAGAAGCTCTCACCTTAAGTAGCAGCTTCAGCTAAAGACAAGACGATGTTGAGGGTGGGGCTTTGAGACTTCTAAGGGGACGAAGGCAATTCACGTGGAGGTGGAAAAGCAGATGTTTGGTGAATAAATGTTGGCTGGGCCTGCAGAGACAGTGGGACAGGAGCGGCCTCAGATCTCTGGGCCCCTGTGTTCCTCGCAGCCGTCTCTGGTGATGCTGTGTCCCAGGACAGGCCCTCCATCTCGAGTCTTTCAGGAAGCTGCGTGCAGACCCAGGCCTGCCTGCCTCCTGCCAAGGTTTCTTCCTGCATCTTTTGGGCCTTGATTGTTTTCGGCTTGAAGTAATCTGCACGCCTAAGAGACATTTTGGGGCGAGCAGGTTTTGCTCCCCTACAACTGCGGGGGCAGCTGTCCCGCCAGCCACACAAGCATCAGAGACGTGCCGGATCCTTGCCCTTCCTAGTGTGCTGAGCGCAGTCATTTCTCACACATCTTGAACCGTCTTTTCACGTGTGTGTGACCCACGTCTGTAAAATATTTTTACAGATACGTTCCTAAAACGTCACTGAGTTCACCACCTTGGCCAGAAGTTGTTGTGCCAGACCCCGTCGAGGAGGCCAGACACCACGCAGGTAAGAGAGGCAGAAGCTAGGGGGTGGCGCCCCTGCTTCCACCACAGGGGGCCTCCTGGCCACAGAACAAGGACTTCACGTTTCCAGGTGCCCGAGACACGGCGCAGCGTGAAAGCTCAGGTTCGCTCGACACCAGAGCTCAAAACCCTCATTCGTTGAGCCAGTCCTCCTAGGGCAGCAAGGCACCAGCCGAGTCGCAGGCAGGTAGTGCGGGTGGCGCGAGGGCCAGGGCCCAGCTCTGTCTCCCCGCTGTTGGTAGAAACAGGAGTTCAGGGAAGAAGAACGACGTGCCCGGTCCTCGGTGGAAGCTGGCCCCAGCCCAGGTGTTCAAGAGGCCATCAGGGTGTCGGGAGGCATGTCACGCAGGATGCGTGTCGCCAGGAGGGCAGTGTGGCCACCACGCCCAGCACCGGGATGAGTGCGAGATCCTCAGTTTCCAAAAGCTGGAAGTCCATAGTAACGCATGGAACCTTGCAGTTGTTAACTACCATTTCGGATGCTGTGCCCGAAAAGTACAGCTGCAGGCAAGGTTCCGCCTTCTTGGCCAGGTGCAGCCGAGGGCGTGACTCGGTTTCCAGGGCAGACACTGTGCCCTGCGCCCAGCCCCAGGCGAGGCCAGGAGGGTCAGGGCAGGAGAGAAGGGCCGGGCCTAAGACGAGGCAGTGACCGTGGGAGCGGGGACTGGGTGTGGGCGGACGCGAGCAGGTAGCATCCAGTGCCACGAGGGTATAATTCTAGGTTTTCCTTGTTTGCAAGAAGGCCTCTCCTCTCACTTTGCCAGGCCGCTGGCTCGTTAATAACGACTGGGAATGAAACCAGGTGAGGGTTTCTCCACCGCAGGGTCAGAGAAACCCAGCCAGGCGCGCCGAGCGCTCAGGCGGGAGGATGGCAGGGGGATGGGGGCTTCTGTGCCGTCGGGGCACGATCGTCTATAAGAGCCCCATGTGCCCCGCGCACCCCAGTGCCAGCTCCTGGGAGCAGCGGCTCACCCTGGCCTGCGGCGGGGCAGCGGGCACCCGGGTGAGGGTGTAGCTGTGACCCTGACCGCCCTTCTCCCCACAGAGGTCGTGGAGAAGGTGAACGAGCTGATCGCCCGGGGCCGCTACGGCAGGCTCTTCGCAGTGGTGCACTTCGCCAGCCACCAGTGGAAGGTGACCTCTGAAGACCTGATCTTAATTGAAAACAAGTTAGACGTTGCGTGTGGAGAGAGGATCCGACTGGAGAAGGTGAGACTGAGTCAGCTCTGGGGACGTGGCAGGCTGGCCAGTGGGCACGGTGGGGTCAGGGGGGTGTGGGCAGAGCTGCTCCCCGAGGGCGGCCCGACTCGGTAGGGCCCCTCCTTACAGGGAGCCGATCAGCACGTTTCTCTAAGGGGACGCGTGTGTCTGTCTCACGTCAGACAGAGAAGGGTTTGTCTCACGTCTCCTTAGTGTATTCTTAGAGGAAAATATCTGATCACAGGTACAGTGAAAATCCCAGTTAGGGATGTAAAGAGTTCTCAGGCCAGGATTTATGAAGAGAAAATGTTCCGTTTCGGCTCGAGCACTGCCCTGACGTTAGGCGTGACAGCTGCCGCTGTGCTGAACGGCGAGCACGGTTTAGAGGCACCTCGCAGGGCGCTGGTCGTCTTCCGACCCTCCTGAACTGCCGCGTGGTGTGTCCTGCGTGTTTAGCCAAGTGCCTCTGCCCTCCGCTTGTGTTCGGGGGCCTATTTGGTTTTTGCCTATTTCTGTTCATAAAACTGTAGATAAAATATGAGATTTCTGTACCGGATCATTTTTTAGGACGTGGTTAACTGTTGGTGTGATGTGATATGACATATGGTTTTCTTTATAATTTAAAACTCCTCCTTCCTTTGAGATTGTAGATTCTTTGCATATTTACACCCAGGGGAGCATTAAACTCTCCTTTCTCAGACGGTCTTCCCACAGCCTGTGATCCGAGCAGGAGCACGGCTCAGGCTGAGCCAGGGCGCTGTGTGGATGCCACCAGCCAGCACAGCCCCTTCTCCTTGGTGACCTCCGTGGTTCTGTCATGAGCTCACGAACAAGAGTACATTTACCTTTTACATCTAAAATAAGAGACTTCTGGAGTGTTTTTGTGAGGATCTCTAAAAAGACATTATTTTGAAACATTTCACATTAACAAAAACATAGGAAGCTCCACCTAATGCAGGTGGTTTTTCGTAACGTCGGAAGCCCAGCAACAGAGAACGTGTCGGGCTGAGAGTGAGTCAAGCAAGATTTCGTTATTTGTCATCACCTAACACACATAGCGTGTTGATGTTATTATAAAATAGGCTTTGTCTTTAGACATTTAAGCTTAATGCAATCGAGTTTTTTTCTCATCAGGAGAATTTCAGACAGTCTCCCAATGTCTAATGAGAACCCCACTGCACTTGGGTCGCAGAACTGTCTTCATCTGAGGCCACGCTTAGCGTCACAGTTTCCCTCCAGTGAGAGAGGCTGCCTGGCCGTGCAGGGTTTTGCAGTCATTAAAAGAATACCTTGAACCTCAATCTTTGCAGTATCAGCAGGACTGTGAACTGTATAAAAGACACCACAGTCTGGTTTGTGCATTTTTTCCCCATATGTATTATACTTCAATAAAAAGTTGTTGTATTTTAAAAGCCACTGTTGCCATAGGAGGTTACGTGCTCACCCAGATGACCGAGTTCCACGTGTCCGGGTCTGACAGCGCGGGCGTGTCCGCAGGCAGCCGGGCGCCCCTGCACACACAGCCAGGCCGCCAGCTGGCGCCCCCACCTCTGTCCCAGGTTGAGGGAGTGGCTAGTTAGATAGCAGAAGAAGCCCACGTTTTGGTTTCGCGGAACCGACACCTTGCTTCCTTTCCAGTGTGCTCGGGCGACCGCCTGTTCTAGGGGCTTTGTGTTATTTGCTGGTAACACGCCTATTTGATTCCAGGTCCTGCTGGTTGGGGCCGACGACTTCACGCTGCTCGGCAGACCCCTCCTCGGGTAACGTGCTCTCAGATGCCGGCGGGGAGGCTGGGCAGAGGGGCTCCCGTCACACCCGCTGCAGCCACCAAGCTCAACACGCTTATGCTTCTCACCGTGGGTGTGTAGTGTCCCACATACAGAGCATCCAGGACAAATCGTTGACCTGTTACTCATTCACTGCAGTTTGGCCCTTTTAAGATTTGCTGTGGGATGACACTGTTCTTTGCTGTGCTTTTTGGTAGTTTTCACATGCCTGCAGGGAGGGCGTATGACGTTGATAACCGGCAGAAAAGGAAGTTAAATTTTATTTAGATGTTCTCACGTAAAGCACTAGTAAAACTGAAAAATAATCAGGAAGGTACATTACTGTTCGTTTTCCTCTCTTCCAGAAAGGATCTTGTTCAAGTAGAAGCCACAGTCATTGAAAAGACAGAATCATGGCCAAAAATCAATATGAGATTCAAGAAAAGGAAAAACTACAAAAGGAAAAGAAGTAAGTTGGAGAAAGCGTGGCTGCTGCGTTCCCGTCCTCTGGGTGTTGCCCCGCGTCCTGTGCTGGGCCAGGTTGGACGGAGCTCTGCCCTCTGCCAGGCGCTTTTGTGGGTGCAGCAGCCCAGAGACCAGTGAGAGCTCTGCCCACGTCCTGGCTCTGCCGGGGAGGGGCGGGTAGCAGTCGTTAACCACTCCGGGGCTTGTGGAGGGCACGGCCCTGGCAGCTGGGTTCCTGCGGACAACCCAGAAGCAGGCCACGTGTCCACCACGGGGAATGGACGAGCAACGGAGATTCCCTCAGTGGGATGTTGTCCAGTGCAGTGGATGGCCCACCTCCACACGGCAGGGACGATCTTAGACTATGTGAGGGTGAGGCCGAGTCATGAAGCCCAGAGGTGGGCAGAGCTCAGCCTCGTGCTGCTGGGCACACGCTCGCATTACGCACACGCATAGCAATGGCACGTTTTTAAAGGAAGAACGGTTTGCGCAGAATCACGGGTGTGGCTGCCTCTGGAGGGGCGGGGAAGGAAGGAGTCACAAATGCAGAGGGATCGTGTGTCCTGTGTTCCAATTCCTGTGGGCGGCTCGTCAGACTTCATCTTACCGTAATGCTTCAGGCGTTCGTTCATGTTTGTTCTGTGACGCAAAGGCAGGTGGGGACAGCATCCTCAGAAGGTGGTTAAAGAGAAGAGGTGGTGGCTGGAAGGGTGTGAGGTCGACTGGGCCGGGAGGCGGAGGTGGGGCTGGTTTGTTTGAAGGAGTGAAAGAGGCTTTGGGGGAGGAGGGAGGCCGGTCTGGAGCCCGAAGGAAGGCAGTCCTGGGAGAGAAGGTCAGGAGAGGTTTCCCTGGGGAGGCGGCAGGCGGGGTGGCCCCTGGAGGGCCAGGGCGTCCGGATGCTGGTGGGATGGAGCGGGCAGGGTGGGCTCGAGCACAGGGGCTGAGAGACCAGGGACAGGAGGCCCCTCCGTCTTGTCCCCAGGCCGAAGGGGCGTCCAGGCGCATGTGGTGCGCCTGATTTAAAGGGCCAGTAACAATGGGCGTCACCAAGGAGGGTCTGCTGGGAGGGGGGAGGGGATGGAGGCAGGAAGGGGTGAGGTCAGAGGTCGGAGAGGTGAAGAAGCAGCGCCCCTGTGTGGACTTGCCGCAGGTTCTGGCAGGTGCAGCGCGTGGGGTGGACAGAACCTCAGCCGGGAAGGGAGGAAGCGGTGGCGGGAAGGGCTGGCACCTGAGGGGGGGACTTCACAGCAGGGGCCTCCCCCAGGGGCGCAGGCAGGGCCTGCTGAGCGGGAGTGGAGAGGCCACCGCATCCAGCGGCCTTGTGGTGACTTGCGGGAGTTGGCGGCTCATCACAGGGACAGGAGGGGAGCCTGTGCCCTGAGTGGGGGCAGGAGACCCTGCTCTCCTGCCCGGCCTCACGGAGCAGGGCCGGGACGAGGGTTCACGGAGGGATCCCCCTCCGCCCTCACCTAGCCGTTGCTGCCCGCTTTCCACGGCCTGGGCTGTGTCTCCCCCGTCTCCCTGACCCCACACGACCTTTTGTTCCCATCCAGAGCCCCCTGCCATTTCCCAGTAAACCCACAAGCGGGAACAGAACTGTCCCTGCAGGGGCCTCCACTGGAGGTCACAGCCCCTTGGGGCGGGACCCACAGGCTGCAGCATCTTGTCTCAGGAGGTGCACAGTTGGCCCCCTATATCCCCGTCTGCCATACTCGCAGAGTCAACCAGCCACAGATGGAACATTTGCAGGAGGGACTTCCCTGGCGGTCCAGTGGTTGACTCCGTGCTTCCAATGCAGGGGGTGCAGGTTTGATCCCTGGCCAGGGAACTAAGATCCCACATGCCACAACTAAGAGCCCGTGTGCCGCAGGGCCAAAAACAAAAAAATTTGCAAGAAAAAAAATTCCAGAGAGTTCCAAAAAGCAAAACTTGAATTTGCTTCACCAAGTCCTTACATAGGATCTATATTATACGTTGTATTTACACCTGTTCATATGGCGTTGACAGTGTTTTAGACCTCACGTGTGACCTAGAGATGGTTTAGAGTGTACGGGAGGGTGTGTGTGGGTCACATGCAGACACTAGACCGTCTTATTAGGGGGCTTGAGCATCCTTGGATGCCGGTGTCCTCGGGGGTCCTGGAACCCATCCCCTGCAGACAACGAGGGACGATGTATGTCTCTCACAGTCCTCGGTTACAAACGGTGAAACGTACCAGACGGTAGCTTCAGCTTTACTAGAGCTGGGTCAGTAGGGAGCCTCTCCTGTACCCTCCGCCACCTCCAGTAGCCTCAGCGTAGCCGGAAGGGGTGCCCCCACCCATGCAGGGCAGGGGTCTCTGGGCACGTGGGGGAGGCCAGGCTGGGGGCCCGCAGCAAGGGCGCCCCTGGCCTCCAGGCCCCGGGGTGTTGCAGCCCCTGTGGGGTCTGACGGGGCTCACGGAGCGAGTGGTGAGGCAGGCGGTCAGTGATGACCAAAAACCACGGCCTGTGGGACATCACTGGGTGGCCAGTTCTGCCCGGCTGCGGGGCGGTGCTGGTGCAAGGCAGACCCTCGAGGAAAGAGCGGGCGGCGGCTGGGTCTCGCGGTAGCTGGTTGACGGCGTCCGGATCTGTGTTCATGCCGGGCCCTGCTCTGTCTTGCAGTTATCGTGAGCCCTCAGACCGTCCTCCGGATAAACACCATCAGGATTGCTCCACGTCTGTGCTGATCATCCAGCTAATGTTTCTAGAAATATAAAAATAAACCCACTTTCCGAGGAGTCCGGGTCTCTGTGCTCTGGGGTAGGCGGCTCTGCCGTAACAGGCTCAGTCCTGCCGTCGATTGTTGGAGGCTGAGCACCCTGACTGGGAGCTTATCCTTAGTAAGGAATAGTCTCCCTTGGCTGGAGAAACAGGAATTCGGGAAGAATTACAGGCGTGGCCCTCCCAGGGCTGGAGGCTGGATGCTCGTGTAAGACACAGACTGATATTACTGGCTGCCCTCCACCGGGCACCGCAGGTGCGCGACGTGGGGGACACAGCCGGGGCCCAGGAGCTGACGCCAGGAGAGACACGATCTGGATTCCACTCCTGGGCAAGATGTACAAAGACGTAAGCAGATTCCCATCCCTCGGGTAATCCAACTACCTGTTTCTAGTGATTTGCTTTTCCAAGAAGCCGAGATGCAAACCAGGCATCTGGGTGCAGAGTCCCTGCCCTTGTCCTTCTGCTCCGCTGGGTCCAGCAGGGAAGGGGGGGCACTCTGTCCAAGGCCGGGGCGCGGCGCTGGGGCTGCAGAGCTGGGGCAGCGCAGCACGTGCTGGGAAGTGGATGTGAAGTGACAGAGCAGAGGGGCCGGAGCAGTTTTGAACCTGATCCTGAAGGCAGCCTCCTGTCCCAGAAGGGTTGGGGGCTGCTGTCTGGGGCGGGTCAGGCCGGCAGCTGACCCCTGTGACAAGGGAGGGATCCCGAACCAGATTGGCCAGGGCTGGAGGGCAAATGGAAGGACGTGGAGGTGGGGGTCAAGTGTAGGGAGCGGGGGGCTCCCAGGCGGCCCAGGTGTCTGGTTCTGTGTCCTTCACAGAGGCCGGGCTTCCTCCAAGAGAAAAGTTAGGGCTTTCAAGGGACACAATAAAACCCTTTATCAAACTGTAGTTAATACTTTCTTCCAGAGTCCCATGACGGGGGAGTGAGCGAGGCAGGCGGCACTGCACCAGGAGGCCTACCCCTCTCCTCCCTGCGCCCTTTCAGGTACCCAGTCTCCCTCAGGGATGCTGGGGGACGCTGGCTGGCCAGGCTGTGGGGACGCTCCCCCTCCTGCAGTGCCCTCCATGTACAGCAGGGGGCAGCAGTCCTACTGGATGTGGAGATTCTGCATTCCGGCCGCCGGTTACTGGCTGCAGTGCCCCTGGGGTGGGCGGCAGGGGTGGTGAGCCCACCTCAGAGCGTGGGTGCTCTCCCTCTGACACCGCCGCGTCAGGATCTGTGATAACTTTCCACACGCTGTGGCTCGTGCGGACTGCTCTGAGAGCCACGGCTCTGGATCCCGGGCCTTGGCTCTCTTCGGGTCTTCTCGGCCGGCCTAGGGCCCACTCCTGTGGTCCTTTTAACCTGTGCAGGTAAGGTGGGAATCACCTTCCACATGCTTCATCTTATGCACATCCATATGCTTGAAATACAGAACAGGTTCTGAAGTCGTCTGCTGTAGTCAGGCAGCCCAGCTTACGTAGTTGGGGAGGGGGCGGGTGGCTCCGGACCCAGACTGACCTGGTGTGAACCCCACACCCACCCTCCAAGGAGTCCTTGGGCACGTTATCTGGTCCCTGGGCCTCAACTTCCTCATCCCTCAAATGGGGGCGATACTGGTACCCCCCGCTGGACCGCTGTGAGGATTCTGGGTGACAGCAACTGCTCAGCCGAAGTCAGCATTTGTGATCCTAGAAAGGGGCAGAGCCACTGTGCTCTGGGGAACTGGTGACGTGCCCATAAAGCATTGACATCGGTGTCGAACTGGTGAAAGATTACTGCTTTTAAAAACTGGACTAGGCAACATTCACAATAGCCAGGAGGCAGAGATAGCTCGTGTCCATCCTGATGGATAAACAAATGCGGTCTACAGGTACAATGGACGTGTTTATTCAGCAATAAGAAAGGAATGGTCAGGACTCCACGCTTCCACTGCAGGGGGCACAGGTTCCATCCGATTGGGGAACTAGGATCCTGCAAGCCGGCACAGCCAAAAACAGAGAGGACTGGTGGCATTCTGACACTTGCCACAGCACAGATGGCCTTGAGGACAGTGTGCTGAGTGAAAGAAGCCAGACACAGAAAGGAGAAGTATGGTATGATTCTACTCCTGTGAAACACCCAGGCTAGGCAGATTCAGACAGAAAGTAGGTGAGAGGTCATCGGGGGCTGGGGGAGGGGAAGCAGAATTCTCCCTTGAATTCTCACTTCCTGGGCACCGGGTTTCTGTTTGAGGTCATAAAAAAAGTCCGGAAGTGGATAGTGTGATGGTTGCACAGCCTTGTCAATGTCATTAATGCCGATGGATTGTCAGTTAAAAGTGGTTAAGTTGGTAAGTTGTATGTTACGTATATTTCACCACAACTTTTTAAACATAGGGAAAAACCCACTAGGTTAACGAGTCACATCGGTTGACTGAAAAAAAAAGGCAAAAATTGGATTCCCGTGGCTGTCGTTGATGACTGTCCCCTTCCAGCCGTTCTTGGCCGGTGCCTGGACACTGCAGCTGCAGGTCACCTGGGCTTGGCAGGGGGCTCCAGCCACACCACCCTCACCGCCTGTCACCTCGCTGCCTGCGGGGTCCTCCCAGGCCGGTGTCTCTGTTCCCTTTTTCACAGGACTACTTTGCTGCTCCGTCTGCAGTGGGGCCTTCACCCTGGCCTCCAAGCACCTGCTTGCCTCCCTGCCCCCCCCACCCCATTAATCCAGACCCCTGCCCAGCGGGCACCACCTTGGCCTCGCCGGCTCCCGAGCTCAGGCTGCCCCTGCATCCTCCGCCCAGTTCACTCCGCCAGACTGCAGGGCTAACCCTCTCAGGGCCAGGTGTGGCCCGAGACCCGAGTCCGCTGTCACCCCAAAACCTAGCAGGTCCAGACAGATAGTGAGGGTGGAGCACATAGGGGGAGCGTGAAAGGGGACGATGGGATGCAGGCCAGCCCCGGGCCAGGCACAGGGCTTTGATCAGACTGTCACCTCCGTTATTAACCAGGGGGCCTGGCTGCTACTGAAACGTATCACTGGCTCAGATGGGGCTGTGGAGCTGTCCCATCTCAGCAGGTCCCCCCCCAGGTCACCGTCCCTGCTCCCCGTCTTCTACCTGGTGTCAGCGCACGTGTATTTTACTGTCCCGGGTTTCTCCTCTGCCTCCCTCCCCCACTGGACCACTAGCTCCAGGAGGGGGGAGCGTATCTGTTTTATTCACTAATGTACACACAGCATCCAGGACCACACCTGGCCCGCGGCAGGGATGCAGGTGCATGCACGAATGTCTCTGTCACAACCCCTAATTCCACGCTGCTGCTGACCAGGGGAGGGCTGAAGGGGCTCCTTCCGTCTGCAGCGTGGGTCCCAGGCTGTGCTCGGGGCCGCAGGCGTGGGGGCATGAGGGCTGGTGGGGGAGGAGGGTCAGTGGAGCCTGCCCAGTGGCGTCGGGTGAGGCTGCTGGTCCAGCAGCTTTACGGAAAAGATGGAGTCCTTGGTGTCCAGCAGGACCACAGTCAGACAGAGCTCTACAAACATTAAAGATGTAAGTTGGGACTTCCCTGGCGGTCCAGTGGTTAAGACTCGGTGCTTCCACTGCAGGGGACACAGGTTTGATCCGTCCTTGGGGAACCAACATCCCACATGCCATGCAGTATGGCCAAAAAAAATTTTTTTTAATACTTTTTAAATAAAGAGGTAAATTGCTGTACAGTGCCGGCGGGGCTGCTCTGGTTCCTGCAGGTGAGCCCAGCTGTCAGGAGGGCAGCTTCCTCCCGACGTCTCCCCACCCCTGGGGCCTCGGACTCCTGGGGCCACTTCTGCTGAGTCAGGGCACAAACCCGCAGGGCCTGGTTCTCGGAGATAAGAGCAGCACACCTGGCGGCTGGGTGCCCCTTGACCCACTTCCTGCGAGGCCCCGCGACAGATGGGGAAATGCAGAACCTGGAATGCTCACCTCCCTGGAGACGCCATCTGGCTTGCTTCTTCCTCTGCTCCCGGGGGCGGCCACCAGAGACACATCCTCCCCTTGGAACCCGGGCAACGCTTCCAGGCCTTGGTGTGCAGTACAGAATTGCAAAATAGAGTCCGGCCCTACCCCAGTCTCCTGATAGAAGTTCAGGACTGGCAGAGTCGTTATCAGGTTGTCCTGGAACGATCTCGGGAGGACAAAGGTCACCTCGTGGAGGGGTCATTTTCAAGTAAAATTGCCTGGCGTGGGGCCTGCCTGCAGCCAGCAAGCCAAAGAGGAAATCGTGAAAGGGTGGGGAGAAGCAGCCCCTGCCCTGAGGGGACAAAGGAGCAGAGTTGAGGCCGTTACTGGGAGGTCCATGCAGGTCAGACCTTGACAACGGTGACATCTGTGAGATGCTCTGTGCCAGGTGCACTAAATCATCTAAGCCTCGAAGAGCCCTGCAACGTGTACTGTCATTTCTCACCATTTTACACACAAAGAAACTAAACCGTAGAGGGGTGAAGGTGTTTTTTTGCTTCCCCAGATAGTTCTGATATGGGCGGCCGGGGTTGAGGAGGCTCAGTGGCCAAGTCTCCCCTCTTAACCGAGGCCAAGGGAGGCCCTCTTGGGGCTGAAGGTTTGGACAAATAAAAAACTGAGGGGTTTTTTTTTCGGGGGGGGGTGTTTGTTTTTTTGTTGTTTAATATAAATTTATTTATTTATTTTTGGCTGCGTTGGGTCTCCATTCCTGTGCACAGTCTTCCTCTAGTTGCGGTGAGCGAGGGCTACTGTTCGTTGCGGTGCACAGGCTTCTCATTGTGGTTTCTCTTGTTGTGAAGCATGGGCTCTAGGCGCACGGGCTTCAGTAGTTGTGGCTCATGGGCTCAGTAGTTGTGGCTCGTGGGCTCTAGAGCGTGGGGGCTTCAGTAGTTGTGGCACACGGGCTTAGTTGCTCTGTAGCATGTGGGATCTTCCTGGGCCAGGGCTCGAACCCCTGCCCCCTGCACTGGCAGGTGGATTCTTAACCACTGCACCACCAGGGAAGCCCCTGAGGGGCTTTTTTGAATTGTTCAAAGTGGTGTCTTGAAACTCCCCAAGTCTTAAACCTGGGGCTCAGATGTAAACCTGGGTGGAAGCCGTAACCTGGGCCTCAGACACCAGCCGAACCCCGCAACGCTGCAGTCTGGAGCAGAGAAGGCAAGTGCCCAGTACCCCACATGACTCAGACCTGACGCCCAGCCTTCAGGCCTCTGCACCTGACCAGGAAGCCCCTGACAGGAGGCCACCCCTCAGGCATCTCCGGGACCTGAGGAGAGGAGCCCCTGATAGGACGCCCAGCTCTCAGGTGACTCCATGACAGGATGGCTGCCCGAGCCGTGTGGCTGACAGGGTCTTGGTTCTCCGGCCTGGTGTCAGGCCTGAGCCTCTGAGGTGGGAGAGCCAAGTTCAGGATATTGGTCCACCAGAGACCTCCCAGCCCCACATAATATCAAACAGCAGAAGCTCTCCCAGAGATCTCCGTCTCAATGCTAAGACCCAGCTCCACCCAACGGCCAGCAAGCTCCAATGCTGGACAACCTTTGCCAAACAACTAGCCAGACAGGAATGCAACCCCACCCATTAGCAGAGAGGCTGCCTAAAATCATACAAAGTTCAAAGACACCCCAAAACACACCACCAGACGCAGCCCTGCCCAGCAGAAAGACAAGATCCAGCCCCATCCACCAGAACACAGTTACCAGTCCCCTCCACCAGGAAGCCTACACAAGCCACTGAACCGACCTCACCCATTGGGGGCAGACACCAAAAACAACAGGAACTAGGAACATGCAGCCTGCGAAAAGGAGATGCAAAACACAGTAAGTTAAGCAAAATGAGAAGACAGAGAAAGAAAGAGCAAGGTAAAAACCCACCAGACCAAACAAATGAAGAAGAAATAGGCAGTCTACCTGAAAAAGAATTCAGAATAATGATAGTAAATGTGATCCAAAATCTTGGAAATAGAATGGAGAAAATACAAGAAACGTTTAACAAGGACCTGGAAGAACTAAAGAGCAAACAATGATGAACAACACAATAAATGAAATTAAAAATTCTCTAGAAGGAATCAATAGCAGAATAACAGGCAGAAGAATGGATAAGTGACCTGGAAGATAAAATAGTGGAAATAACTAACATGGAGCAGAATAAAGAGAAAAGAATGAAAAGAATTGAGGACAGTCTCAGAGACCTCTGGGACAACATTAAACGCACCAACATTCGAATTATAGGGGTCCCAGAAGAAGAAGAGATAAAGAAAGGGTCTGAGAAAATATTTGAAGAGATTATAGTTGAAAACTTCCCTAACATGGAAAAGGAAATAGTCAATCAAGTCCAGGAAACACAGAGAGTCCCATAGAGGATAAATCCAAGGAGAAACATGCCAAGACACATATTAATCAAACTATCAAAAATTGAATATGAAGAAAAATATTAAAAGCAGCAAGGGAAAAGCAACAAATAACATACAAAGGAATCCCCACAACGTAAACAGCTGACCTTTCAGCAGAAACTCTGCAAGCCAGAAGGGAGTGGCAAGACATATTTAAAGTGGTGAAAAGGAAAAACCTACAACAAAGATTACTCTACCCAGCAAGGATCTCATTCAGATTGGACAGAGAAATTAAAACCTTTACAGACAGGCAAAAGTTAAGAGAATTCAGCACCACCAAACCAGCTTTACAACAAATGCTAAAGGAACTTCTCTAGGCAAGAAACACAAGAGAAGCAAAAGACCTACAAAAACAAACCAAAAACAATTGAGAAAATGGTAATAGGAACATACATATCGATAATTACCTTAAATGTAAATGGATTAAATGCTCCAATCAAAAGATATAGACTGGCTAGGGCTTCCCTGGTGGCGCAGTGGTTGAGAGTCCACCTGCCGATGCAGGGGACATGGGTTCGTGCCCCAGTCCGGGAAGATCCCACATGCCGCGGAGCGGCTGGTCCCGTGAGCCATGGCCACTGAGCCTGCGCGTCTGGAGCCTGGGCTCTGCAACGGGAGAGGCCACAACAGTGAGAGGCCCACATACCACAAAAAAAAAAAAAAAAAGATATAGACTGGCTGAATGGATACAAAAACAAGACCCGTATATATGCTGTCTACAAGAGACCCACTTCAGACCTAGGGATGCATACAGACTGAAAGTGAGGGGATGGAAAAAGATATTCCATGCAAATGGAAATCAAAAGAAAGCTGGAGTAGCAATTCTCATATCAGACAAAATAGACTTCTAAATGAAGACTATTACAAGAGACAAAGAAGGACACTACATAATGATCAAGGGATCAATCCAAGAAGAAGATATAACAATTGTAAATATTTATGCACCCAACATAGGAGCACCTCAGTACATAAGGCAAATGCTAACATCCATAAGAGGGAAAATTGACAGTAACACAATAATAGTAGGGGACTTTAACACCCCAGTTTCACCAATGGACAGATCATCCAAAATGAAAATAAGGAAACACAAGCTTTAAATGACACATTAAAAAAGATGGACTTAATTGATATTTATAGGACATTCTACCCCAAAACAACAGAATACACTTTCTTCTCAAGTGCTCATGGAACATTCTCCAGGATAGATCATATCTTGGGTCATAAATCAAGCCTTGCTAAATTTAAGAAAATTGAAATCGTATCAATTATCTTTTCTGACCACAATGCTATGAGACTAGATATCAATTACAGGGGAAAAAAACTGTAAGAATACAAACACATGGAGGCTAAACAATATGCTACTAAATAACCAAGAGATCGCTGAAGAAATCAAAGAGGAAATCAAAAAATACCTAGAAACAAATGACAATGAAAACACGACGACCCAAAACCTATGGGATGCAGCAAAAGCAGTTCTAAGAAGGAAGTTTATAGCAATACACTTCTACCTCAAGAAACAAGAAAAATCTCAAATAAACAACCTAACCTTACACCTAAAGCAATTAGAGAAAGAAGAACAAAAAAACCCCAAAGTTAGCAGAAGGAAAGAAATCATAAAGATCAGATCAGAAATAAATGAAAAAGAAATGAAGGAAACAATAGAAAAGATCAGTAAAACTAAAAGCTGGTTCTTTGAGAAGATAAACAAAATTGATAAACCACTAGCTGACTCATCAAGAAAAAAAGGAAGAAGACTCAAATCAATAGAATTAGAAATGTAAAAGGAGAAGTAACAACTGACCCTGCAGAAATACAAAGAATCATAAAGGATTAGTACAAGCAACTGTATACCAATAAAATGGACAACCTGGAGGAAATGGACAAATTCTTAGAAAAGCACAACCTTCCAAGACTGAACCAGGAAGAAATAGAAAATATAAACAGACCAATCACAAGCACTGAAATTGAAACTGTGATTAAAAATCTTCCAACAAACAAAAGCCCAGGACCAGATGGCTTCACAGGCGAATTCTATCAAACATTTAGAGAAGAGCTAACACCTATCCTTCTCAACCTCTTCCAAAATATAGCAGAGGGAGGAACACTCCCAAACTCATTCTACGAGGCCACCATAACCCTGATACCAAAACCAGACAAAGATGTCACAAGGAAAGAAAACTACAGGCCAATATCCCTGATGAATATAGATGCAAAAATCTTCAACAAAATACTAACAAACAGAATCCAACAGCACATTAAAAGGATCATACACCATCATCAAGTGGGGATTATCCCAGGAATGCAAAGATTCTTCAATATATGCAAATCAATCAGTGTGATACACCATATTAACAAACTGAAGGATTAAAAGCCATATGATAATCTCAATAGATGCAGAAAAAGCTTCGACAAAATTCAACACACATTTATGATAAAAACTCTCCAGAAAGTTGGCATAGAGGGAACCTACCTCAACATAATAAAGGCCATATTTGACAAACCCACAGCCAACATCGTCCTCAATGGTGAAAAACTGAAACCATTTCCTCTAAAATCAGGAACAAGACAAGGTTGCCCACTCTCACCACTATTATTCAACATACTTTTGGAAGTTTTAGCCACAGCAATCAGAGAAGAAAAAGAAATAAAAGGAATCCAAATCGGAAAAGAAGAAGTAAAGCTGTCACTGTTTGCAGATGACATGATACTGTACATAGAGGATCCTAAAGAAGCTACCAGAAAACTGCTAGAGCTAATCAATGAATTTGGTAAAGTAGCAGGATACAAAATTAATGCACAGAAATCTCTTGCATTCCTATACAGTAATGTTGAAAAATCTGAAAGAGAAATTAAGGAAACACTCCCATTCACCATTGCAACAAAAAGAATAAAATACCTAGGAATAAACCTACCTAAGGAAACTAAAGACCTGCATGCAGAAAACTATAAGACACTGATGAAAGAAATTAAAGATGATACAAACAGATGGAGAGATATACCATGTTCTTGGATTGGAAGAATCAACATTGTGAAAAGGACTATACTACCCAAAGCGATCTACAGATTCAATGCAATCCCTATCAAATTACCAATGGCATTTTTCACAGAACTAGAACAAAAAATTTCACAATTTGTATGGAAACACAAAAGACCCCAAGTAGTCAAAGCCATCTTGAGAAAGAAACACAGAGCTGGAGGAATCAGGCTCCCTGACTTCAGACTATACTACAAAGCTACAGTAATCAAGATGATATGGTACTGGCACAAAAACAGAAATATAGATCAATGGAACAGGATAGAAAGCTCAGAGATAAACCCACACACATATGGTTACCTTATCTTTGATAAAGGAGACAAGAATGTACAGTGGAGAAAAGACAGCCTCTTCAATAAGTGGTGCTGGGAAAACTGGACAGCTACATGTAAAAGAATGAAATTGGAACACTTCTTAACACCATACACAAAAATAAACTCAAAATGGATTAAAGACCTAAACATAAGGCCAGACACTATAAAACTCTTAGAGGAAAACATAGGAAGAACACTCTTTGACTTAAATTATAGCAAGATCCTTTTTGACCCACCTCTTAGAGAAATGGAAATAAAAGCAAAAATTAAAAAATGGGTCCTAGTGAAACTTAAAACTTTTGCACAGCAAAGGGGACCATAAACAAGACGAAAATACAACCCTCAGAATGGGAGAAAATATTTGCAAATGAAGCAACTGACAAAGGATTAATCTCCAAAATATACAAGCAGCTCATGCAGCTCAATATCGAAAAAACAAACAACCCAATCCAAAAATGGCCAGAAGGTCTAAATAGACATTTCTCCAAAGAAGATATACAGCTTGCCAACAAACACATGAAAGGATGCTCAACATCACTAATCATTAGAGATATGCAAACCAAAACTACAATGAGGTATCACCTCACACCAGTCAGAATGGCCATCATCAAAAAATCTACAAACAATAAATGCTGGAGAGGGTGTGGAGAAAAAGGAACTCTCTTGCACTATTGTGGGAATGTAAATTGATACAGCCACTATGGAGAACAGTATGAAGGTTTTAAAGAAACTAAAACTAGAACTACCGTAAGACCCAGCAATCCCACTACTGGGCATATACCCTGAGAAAACCATAATTCAAGAAGAGTCATGGGGGCTTCCCTGGTGGTGCAGTGGTTGAGAATCTGCCTGCTAATGCAGGGGACACGGGTTCGAGCCCTGGTCTGGGAGGATCCCACCTCGGAGCAACTAGGCCCGTGAGCCACAACTACTGAGCCTGTGCATCTGGAGCCTGTGCTCCGCAACAAGAGAGGCCACGATAGTGAGAGTCCCGTGCACCGCGAGGAAGAGTGGCCCCCACACTAGAGAAAGCCCTCGCACAGAAACAAAGACCCAACACAGCAAAAATAAATAAATTAATTAATAAATCCCTACCCCCAACATCTTCAAAAAAAAAAAAGAGTCATGTACCACAATGTTCATTGCAGCACTATTTATAATAACCAGGACATGGAAGCAACCCAAGTGTCCATCCACAGATGAATGGATAAAGAAGATGTGGCATATATATACAATGGAATGTTTCTCAGCCATAAAAGAAACAAAATCGAATTATTTGTAGTGAGGTGGATGGACCTAGAGTCTGTCATACAGAGTGAAGTAAGTCAGAAAGAGAAAAACAAATACCATATGCTAACACATATATATGGAACCTAAAAAAAAAAAAAAAAAAAAAAAAGTTCTGATGAACCTAAGGGCAGGACAGGAATAAAGACACAGATGTACAGAATGAACTTGAGGACACAGGGAGGAGGAAGGGTAAGGTGGGATGAAGTGAGAGAGTGGCGTGGACATATATACACTACCAAATGTAAAATAGATAGCTAGTGGGAAGCAGCCGCATAGCACAGGGAGATCAGCTCGGTGCTTTGTGACCACCTAGAGGGGTGGGATAGGGAGGGTGGGAGGGAGGGAGACGCAAGAGGGAGGAGATATGGGGATATGTGTATACATATAGCTGATTTTATTTGTTATACAGCAGAAACTAACACAACATTGT
The DNA here is from genome assembly GCF_963455315.2 of Globicephala melas. Classification (NCBI taxonomy): domain Eukaryota; kingdom Metazoa; phylum Chordata; class Mammalia; order Artiodactyla; family Delphinidae; genus Globicephala; species Globicephala melas. Next base: position 4,474,347 of record NC_083321.1, read on the forward strand.
AAAGCAATCATACTCCAATAAAGATGTTAAAGAAAAGTGGAGCCTTGCCAGCCCCGCAAGGCTGAACCCCACTTCTGCCACTTATTTCGTCTGTGCCCTGAGCAAGTTCTTACTGTGTGCGTTGGTTTCCTTGTTGCAAAGTGGGGATATTAGCGGGACTTCCCTGGTGGCGCAGTGGTTAAGAATCTGCCTGCCAATGCAGGGGACACGGGTTCAAGCCCTGGTCCGGGAAGATCCCACATGCCGCGGAGCAACTAAGCCTGTGCACCACAACTACTGAGCCTGCACACTAGAGCCCGCGAGCCACAACTACTGAGCCCGTGTGCAACAACTACTGAAGCCCGTGTCCATAGAGCCCGTGCTCCGCAACAAGAGAAGCCACCACAATGAGAAGCCCGCGCACCACAACAAAGAGTAACCCTGCTCACTGCAACTACAGAAAGCCCACGTGCAGCAACGAAGATCCAATGCAGTCAAAATTTAATTAATTAATTAATTTAAAATAAAATAAACTTACATTTTTTTAAAAAAGTGGGGACATTAGAGGCACCCGCCTTGCCTTGCACCAGTGGGTGTGCTGGGGTGAACGTGGGCATCATGGCTAATTGTTAAGGCACGTTGCTCAGCGGCTCACTGACAGTTTCTTACCTTCCAGAAAGTTCTCTTCACAGGACCGTGCAATGCGTACAAAAGGAAAGATGTGATTTGCCTGCTCCTTTAAGGAAGACTCTGCTTTACTGTCAAACCCATACCTTGAAATTGAAACTGGTATTTCACCTGATATGAAAAGTTCCTTAAGAAAACCTTCCAGGAATTCCTTGGCAGCCCAGTGGTTAAGATTCCACGCTTCCACTGCAGGGGGCACGGGTTTGATCCCTGGTTGGGGAAGTTCCACATGCCACACGGCCGAAAAAAAATTTTTTTTAATTCAGAAACATGAAGGGACTTCCCTGGTGGTGCAGTGGTTAAGAATCCACCTGCCAGGGGCTTCCCTAGTGGCGCAGTGGTTAAGAATCTGCCTGCCAATGCAGGGGACCAGGGTTCGAGCCTTGGTCCAGGAAGATCCCACATGCCGCGGAGCAAATAAGCCCGTGTACCACAGCTACTGAGCCTGCGCTCTAGAGCCCGCGAGCCACAACTACTGAAGCCCGTCCACCTAGAGCCCGTGCTCCACAACAAGAGAAGCCACCGCAACGAGAAGCTCGCGCACCGCAACGAAGAGTAGCCCCCGCTCGCCGCAACTAGAGAAAGCCCGCGCACAGCAACGAAGACCCAACGCAGCCAAAAATAAATAAATACATGAAAATATTTTTTTTAAAGTGAAACTTGGGGGGACTTCCCTGGTGGTCCAGTGGGTAAGACTCCGCACTCCCAATGCAGGGGGCCTAGGTTTGATCCCTGGCTGGGGAACTAGACCCCACATGCCGCAACTAAGACCCAGCAAAAATAAATAAATATTTTTTTTAAAAAAAAAGAGTATTAGAACTTTAATTAAAACTTTAGAACTTTAATTTTTTTAAAAAAAAGTGAAACAGGAATTCCCTGGCGGTTCAGGCGGCCCAGTGGTTAGGACTCCACGCTTCCACTGCAGGGGCCATGGGTTCGAGCCCTGGTCGGGGAACTAAGATCCCGGAAGCCATGCGGCATGGCCAAAAAAAAGTGAAACAATGCCTCTGAGAACACAACAACGAAGTAGAAAGAAAATGAGCAAATGCACAAAGAAAAACTGTAAGAGACCCTGTGAATAGAAAAAACACCTGCATGTTTCTTCTCTGCTCTGCTCTTACGACCACCCTCACACTGCTCTGCACTCAGGACTTCATGTCTGGCCCCCCAGTGTGGAGCTTTCCCCACACCAAGCAATCCTCAGAATCTCGGGACACCAGCTGAGGGCCCTACAGCTGAATTCTGACACCATCCACCTGGGGAGAGCCCAGACCCGGTCCCACAAGACAGCCCCACTTCAGATGCCCATGGCAGGTCCAGGTTGTCACCTGTGCTTCTGACCGACAGCGATAAACTAGAGATTTCCGTGACTCCCTCCTCAGGGCTGACTGTTTGCTAGCAAGCCTCAGAATGAAGGGAAACAGTTTCCTTACTAAATTCCTCACTTATTACAGAGGATACTAAAGGATGCTAATGAACAGCCAGGTGAGGAGGCACACAGCACAGGCCTGGACGGACCCTGAGCCCAGAAGCCTCTGCCCCCGTGGACTTTGGAGTCACCACCCTCCTGGCACATGAATGTTCCTGTTCACCAAACCTGAAGTTCTCCAAACCCCGCGCTTTAAGGATTTAACGAGGCTTCATTATAGAGGCATGACATTTATTTTTTTTGGGGGGGGGAGTTTTTTTCCCAGCTTTATTGAGATATAATCGACATGGAACACTGTGTATGTTTAAGGTGTACGACATGATGATCTGATACACGTAGATATTGCAGAATGTTGACCACCATGGCGTCAGCTAACACCTCCACCGCATCCCATAATTACTAAGTTGGCAGGATGGATTAAATCATTGGCTGCCAGTGATTAACTCGACTTCCAGCCCTTCTCTGCTCCTCAGAGGTTGGGGGTGAGGCTTGAAGTTCGAGCTAGGAGCTTTCCGAAAGTCACCCCATTAACATAAATCAGGTGTGGCTGAAAGGGACCAGTTATAACAAAAGACACACGTTCCATTCTGGTGACTTTTATCCTTTAGGAAATTCCAAGAGTATGTTTTAGGAACTCTGCCCCAGAAACAGGGATGAAGACCAGATATACTTTCCTTATTATAAATCGCAACACAGCTTGGAAATGGTATATAGCAGGGGTCCCCAACCCCTGGGCCGTGGACCGGTAGCGGTCTGTGGCCTCTTGGGAACCCGGCTGCACGGCAGGAGGTGAGCAGTGGACGAGCGAGCGAAGCTGCATCTGCCGCTCCCCGTCGCTCGTATTACCGCCTGAACCATCCGCCCACCCCTGGTCTGTGGAAGAATCATCTTCCACGAAACCGGTCCCTGGTGCCAAAAAGGTTGGGGACTACTGGTGTACAGGGTGTATAATGCAGGGAAATGGTTAAAGGAAATTCGAGAGGATCGGTAACGTTTCTAGGATGATTTGCAGGAAAAGCCAGCAGGAAGGAAGGACCAGAGAAGGGTCAGATTCACGGGAGCCCTCAGTCAGCTGCAGATCTGATGGGTGTTGGTAGCGGCAGCTGGGCAGCCAGGAGGTCTTAAGGAAGGCCCAGAGCTCCCTCTGGGACCGTGGAGGGCTACTGCTGTCACAACAGGATGGGGACTCATTGCGGAGGTCCCACCAAAGCAAAATTGGCCAAAGTGGTCCCAGCTGGACACCTGGGACCCTCCAAACACCTCCGCTCCCCTAGAGACTCTTGCCTTGTCTTTCTTGTCACATCCCCATCCTTCCACTGGGGATGGGTATCTGGACCCCTGGGACCAGTGGCCTTTGTCCTTCCCTGAAGAGTGGGGAGGGGTCCAGGGGTGGGTGCAGGGCTAGGATGATGAGACCTGTCTTGCTGCCCCAGAAAGAGTGGGGCACCTGGAAACTTAAGACCACCATTCCGCACCTGTCCTTCTTACCTGATGTCTATTCCAGAAGGAAGGGATTTGCCTGGGCCGAGGTGGCGGTTCCCAGGCTCCCTTCAACTTTGACCTTCCTGATTTCTGCTGTAGCCTACCAACATGGGTGTTAATAACTAACACTTCTCTCTAATTTCCCTCACTTTTGTATTTTTACTTAAACCCTTCCTTTAGCTTTGTCATGAGCCATTAGAGCTATGAAGTCCTAGCCTTGATGTAGCAGCTGTTTATTGACACAGATTAAACAAATGCCTAACTGTGAAAATCGATACTGTGTTCCTGTGTCACCCGAATCTCATCCTGTGCCCGGACGCACCCAGACCACTTTCGGTTCCAGCCTCCACTGATCACTGGCTACGGTCTGGAGCCAGTGCTCGACCCTCTCTAAGCCTCAATTTCCACCTCTGAAAAGTGGAGGGGACCTGGCAGGTGAGGTCACTGGACGTCAGTTTACAGGTGGACTGCCTAGTGACCCGCAGCAGGTGTGGGAGGTCTCCGCCTCTACAAGGTGTCTGACTCCGCCCCAGGCCAAGCTAAGCATGCAGGCTCCGCCCACTCCATCACTACCTTTCATCCAGTGCTTGCTGTAGGCCAGGTGCTGTGCCAGGCACTTTGCCGTGAGATACCATGCTGTGAAAATTAGTAAAGGGAAACCTCATTAAAATGGATTCAGGAGGCCACAAGGGGGAGCTCTCACCACTTGACCTTAATTCAGATTCTCCTCCGGAAGTGACACTGCTTACTTACTACATCCAGCAGGAGAAACAAAGATTTTCTCCTTGCCCGGCAACAGCTCAGCCAATGAGAGACTGTCATAACTCAGCCAATGAAAGGCCACTACACTTCCAGCCCCCAGTTTCCCCCAGTGGACTTTTTGTTTATAACAGTCCCTCCCAACTCCCCCTTCTCCTCTATAAAAGGGTTTCCTCTCCTCTGCTTTACTGGACTCGCATGTGGTTTGCCATGTTTGCATGTCTGTATTGCAATTCTTTGCTGCTCCTGAATAAACCCGTTTGCTGGTAAAATAACTGGCTATTTTGTTGTTTTAGGTTAACAACATTTAATCCCCCCAAAAATCCCATTGTGTTAGTCAGGGTTGTCCAGAGAAACTACCAATAGGATATATATAGATATAGAGAAAGAGATGTATTATGAGAGATTGGATCATGCTGTTATAGAGGCTAAGTCTCTCAATCTGCCATCTTCAAGCTGGAGACCCAGAAAAGTATAATTCTACTACAAACCTGAAGGCAAGAGAACAAGGGAGCCAATGATGTAAGTCCCACTCCAAGCCCAAAGGTTAAAAACCAGGAGCACTGATGTCCGAGGGCAGAGGTTGGATGTCCCATCTCAAGCAGAGAGCAAACTCACTCTTCCTGGGGATTTCCCTGGTGGTCCAGTGGTTAAGAATCTGTCTTCCAATGCAGGGGACACAGGTTCAACCCCTGGTCGGGGAACTAAGATCCCACATGCCACGGAGCAACTAAGCCCGTGTGCCACAACTACTGAAGTGGCACGCTCTTCAGGGAGCGTGTGTGTCCCCTGCATTGGCAGGCAGATTCTTAACCACTGCACCACCAGGGAAGTCCCAATAAATAAATATATTTTTTAATTATGAAAAAAAAAATTTCCCTTCCTCTCCCTTTTTGTTCAATTCAGGCCCTCTGTAGGTTGGATGGTGCTGTCTCATTGATGAGGGCAAGGCCACCTTCTTTACCCACTCTGTGATTCAAATGCTAATCTCTTCTGGAAACACCCTCACAGACACACCCAGAAATAATGTTTTACTAGCATCCCTCAGCCCCGTCAAGTTGACACATACAATTGACCATCACACCCATGTAATTCTCACAATAATCTTACAATAATCTTTTATTATCCTTTAATTATCAATACAAATAAGGAAATTGAAGCTGGGAGAAGTTAAAAAAACACATCCAAGTCCACACCGCGAGTAAGTGGAGGCACCTGGATTTGAGGCCAGGTGGCCTGTGTCCCGAGCCTCACTGGGGAGGTTTGTGCCAGCAGGGGAGGAAAAAACTATTTTCCTCTACCCATCATAGGTTCTCCAGCCAGGGCTCTAGAAATGAGACGGACCAAGGACAGGTTAATAAGAAAAAGGCAGGGACTTCCCTGTTGGTCCAGTGGTTAAGACTCTGTGCTTCCACTGCAGGGGGCACGGGTTCGATCCCTGGTGGGGGAACTAAGATCCCACATGCTGGGCGGTGCAGCCAAGAAGAATAAAAAGACAAAAAGAAGTTTATTAACATGGTCATCTCATGCGGACACAAGGGAGCACGAGTGATGAGTAACCCACTGCGTTCATTAGAACTTGACCTTAAATACTATCTTAGCTTAAAACCGAGGAAAAGGGTACTTGGGCTTTGAGGTGGCAGGGTACAAGTTATAGGAAGGTGACTGGGAAAGAATGATAACCAAGCGTTGTTTAGTAAGGTTTGCTATGCAGGTTTGTTTTTTAAATTTTATTTTTATTTATTTATTTGGCTGCGTTGTGTCTTTGTTACTGCACGCAAGCTTTTCTCTAGTTGTGGCGAGCGGGGCTACTCTTCGTTGAGGTGTGCGGGCTTCTTATCGCGGTAGCTTCTCTTGTTGCAGAGCACAGGCTCTAGGCACACAGGCTTCAGTAGTTGCAGCATGTAGGCTCAGTAGTTGTGGCACACGGGCCCTAGAGCACCTTGGCTTCAGTAGTTGTGGTGTAGGCTCAGTAGTTGTGGCTCACAGGCTGTAGAGCACAGGCTCAGTAGCTGTGGCGCACGAGCTTAGTTGCTCCACAGCATATGGGATCTTCCCGGACCAGGACTCAAACCCGTGTTCCCTGCATTGTCAGGTGGATTCTTAACCACTGTGCCACCAGGGAAGTCCCGCTATGCACATTTAAGTCTTATCTTCTCTATTGATGAGAGTTTCAAGTTCTCTACCTCCTTGACAGGAGAAGGAGACTCTTCACAAAAGGAAATTGCCTTTATGAATAAAAATTTCTGGGAATGGGCTTCCCTGGTGGCGCAGTGGTTGAGAGTCTGCCTGCTGATGCAGGGGACGCGGGTTCATGCCCCGGTCTGGGAGGATCCCACATGCCGCGGAGCGGCTGGGCCCGTGAGCCATGGCCTCTGGGCCTGCGTGTCCGGAGCCTGTGCTTCGCCATGGGAGAGGCCACAGCAGTGAGAGGCCTGCGTACCGCAAAAAAAAAAAAAAAAAAAAAAAAATTCCGGGAATGCCCTGATGGTCCAGTGGTTAGGACACGGCGCTTTCACTGCCATGGCCCTAGGTTCAATCCTTGGTTGGGGAAATAAGATCCCACAAGCCGTGTTGCACAGCCAAAAATAAAATTAATTACTTAATTAAAATTTCCTTTACAAAGGAAAACCTGTGCCCCATCTTTAGAGCTTTTCCTGTGTCTACTGGTTCTCAATGGCCTTTAGGTCAAAATAATTCAAAGGCCAAAGGGGCCTAGTTTGCGGTGGCATGTCTGGTGCCTCCACCTGCCTCAGAACTGCTCTCAGCCACTCTGAGGACCCTGTGCCTGGAGGCCCAGACTCCATCAGAGAAGCCTGTTGAGCTCAAAGAAGTTGATCCAAGGTTTTTATCTCACCATCCTTGATGCAGAAGTCTTCAGACTTCTGTAGGGTGGGGCGTGGCTGAAGGAGGGCTGCTGGTGCCATTACAGCCTGCTCTGGGCAGGACCCTACCAGGGTACAGAGTGCTGTTGGGTCACAGGAAAGAGGCAATCCCATCAGATGTTAATGTTTGTTGCTTTCACAGCCACAAAAGTACCTCCCCCAAACAGCCAGCCCTTATTCCAAGCAGAAACATCTGAGCCACACTTGGAGAGTTAGCTGCTGCTGCTGCTTCTCTTGTATTAAAAAGATTCAACCAAAAAGAAAGAAAGAAAGAAACAACAAAGAACAACAAAGAAAAAATAAAAATAAATAAAAACAAAACGATTCAACTTTCCAGAAAGAAAACCAAATGTAAAGTGAATGTCATACCTAGCAAGCTTTACAAAGAGGGTTTGACAAATTGTCCCAAAAGTCTTAACATTCATAACCTTTGGTCTGATAATATCAGTTCTAGGAATTTGTCCCAAAAAAATATTCAGATATGTGGAGATTTATGTTTGTACAAAGATGTGCATCATGGCTGGATTAATAAATAGCAAAAATGGGATAAATGCAGATGTCCAACAATATAGAATTGCTCAAATAATTATGTAACAGTCATATAGTAAAAACTATGGAATCATTATCAAAAAGCAGATTGTTGGTTGCCTGCAAAGGGGAAGGAGTGGGGAGGGATCATCAAGGGCAGGAGGAACTTTTGGATGCGCTAGATGTGTTCACTATGTTAATCGTGGTGATGTTTTCATGGGTGTATACAGATGTCAAAACTTACGAAATCATACACTATAATTATGTGTACTTTATTGTGTCAACCTTAAAATAAAATAGCCAGTTATTTTACCAGCAAGATGATTCAGGAATTCCAATTTGGGACATGCAAGCTATGGCAAACCACAGGCAAGTTTGGAAAACTAAGGAGAGGAGCATTCTTTTATAAAGGAAAGGAGGGATTTGGGAGGGGCTATTATAAACAAAAAGCCCATTGGAGGAAAGCCAGAGTTCAGGGTGGTGATAGTTTCTCATTGGCTGAGTGGTGGTGGTTTCTCATTGGCTGGGGTGGTTTCTGGGCTAGGAGAAAACTTTCTTCCTCTTGCTGTAGTAAATCAGTAATCTTCTTCCTTCTTCTTTTAAACGTAAAACTTGAAAGCATAGAAGTACTAAAAGAGAATATAGGAAATTTTCTTTATGACCCTAGAGTGGGGACAATTTTCTCCATAAGTCAGAATTTGGAAGCCATAAAAGAATAATAAATTTATAGAAAAAAAATTCATTAAAAAAAATCAAAGTCAAAAGACAAATTGGTTAGCCCTCAAGGAAATGCAAATCAAAACCATAATAAGATACTCCTTCATATCCACTAGGATGGCTATAATCAAAACTACAGTGGGAATTCCCCGGCAGTCAAGCGCTTACAACTCCACACTCTCAATGCAGGAGACACGGGTTTGATCCCTGGTCGGGGAACTAAGATCCCACATGCTGCACAATGTGGCCTAATAAATAAATAAATAATTTAAAATTTTTTTTAAAAATCAAAACTGCAGGTAATAACAAGTGTTGACGAGGATGTGGAGAGAGTGAAGCCCTCATACACTGCTGATGGGAATGTAAGATGGTGCCTAGCCGAACAGTGGAATAGCCACCAACAGATGAATGGATTTTTAGAGGTGGTACATCCATACAACTGGACAACATTCAGTCACAGGAAAGAATTAAATACTGACGTGCACCACCACACAGATGAACCTCAAAGACACGGCGCTCGGTGAAAGAAGCTGGACTCAAGGGCCCCACGTTGTATGATTCCATTTACATGGAATGTCCGGAACAGGCAAATCCATACAGACCTAAAGTAGATTCATGCTCAGAGTAGATTGGTGCGTAAGCCTGGGAGAGCTGGGGGCAAATGGGAAGCGACTGCTAGGGGTAGGAGGTTTCTTGTGCAGATAATGCAGATTTTCCAAAATTGACTGCGGTGATCATTGCACAACTCTGTAAATATACTAAAAACCATTGAAGATACACTTCAGATGGATGAATTATATCTTATATGTGAATTTTATACACACACACACACACACACACACACACACGCATTTCTTTTTTTTGGCCACACTGCACGGCTTGCGAGATCTCAGTTCCCTGACCAGGGATTGAACCTGGGCCACGGCAGTGAAAGCCCGGAATCCTAACCACTAAACCATCAGAGAACTCCCATGAATTGTATTTTGATAATGCTGCTTTAAAAAAGACACACTGGTGAGGGTATGCGGAATAATTTTATATGTCAACTTGACTGAGCCACTGGAGGCCCTGAACTTTGGTCAAACATTATTCTAGGTGTGTCTGTGAGGGGCTTTCTAGATGACATTGACATCTGAATCAGTGGACTAAATAAAGCAGATTGCCCTCCCAAATTTGGGTGGGCCTCATCTAATCAGTTGAAGGCCTGTATAGAAAAGGCTGACCTCCCCCTGAGTAAGAGAGAACTCCTCCTGCCTAACTGCTTTGGAAGAAGGACATCAATTTTTATCCTGCCTTCAGACTCAAACTGAAACATTGGCTCTTCCTGGGTCCTGAGGCTGCTGGCCTTCGGATTGGAACTACACTATGGGCTGTTCTGGGTTTCCAGTTTGCCAACTGCAAATCATTATTATGTGAGCCAATTCCTTTTTTAAAAAATTTTATTGAAGGGCTTCCCTGGTGGTGCTGTGGTTAAGAATCCGCCTGCCAATGCAGAGGACACGGGTTCAAGCCCTGGTCTGAGAAGAACCCACATGCCGTGGAGTAACTAAGCCCATGCACCACAACTACTGAGCCTGCACTCTGGAGCCCGCGATCCACAACTACTGAAGCCCATGTTCCTAGAGCCCGTGCTCCACAAAAGAGAAGCCACCACAATGAGAAATCTGCACACCGCAAGGAAGAGTAGCCCCCACTTGCCGCAACTAGAGAAAGCCCGCACGCAGCAACGAAGACCCAATGCAACCAAAAATAAATAAAATAAAATAAAAAATAAATAAATTTATTTAAAAAAGATTAAAATTTTTGATTGAAGTATAGTTGATTTACAATATTGTGTTAATTTCTTCTGTATAGAAAAGTGACTCGATTATACATATATATTCTTATATATCTATTCTTTTCCATATTCTTTTCCGTTATAATTTGTCACAGAATATTGAATATAGTCCCCTATGCTATACAGTAGGACCGTGTTGTTTATCCTGTATATAATAGTTTGCCTCTGCTAATCCCAAACTCCCATTCCTTCCTTCCCCTACCCCCTCTCCCCTTTGGCAACCACAAGTCTGTTCTCTATACCTGTGAATCTGTTTTTGTTTTGCAGATGTGTTGACCTGTATTTTAGATTCCACATATAAGTGATATCATATGGTATTTGTCTTTCTCTTCCTGACTTTCTTCACTTAGTATGACAATCTCTAGGTCCATCCATGTTGCTGCAAATGGCATTATTTCATTCTTTTTATGGCTGAGTAATATTCCATTTTATATATGTGTGTGTGTATATATATATATATATATATATATATATATATATATATACCACATCTTCTTTATCCATTCATCTGTCGATGGACATTTAGATTGTTTCCATGTCTTGGTTATTGTAAATAGTGCTGCTATGAACATAAGGGTGCATGTATTTTTTCGAATTATAGTTTTGTCTGGGTATATGCCTAGGAGTGGAATTGCTCTATCTTTAGTTTTTTGATGAACCTCTATACTGTTTTCCATAGCGGTGAGCCAATTCCTTATAATTATTACTTTATATTATATTATATATAAAATTGTATTTATATGTATGTATATCTCCTATATCCGATTGGTCTGTTTCTCTGGAGAACCCTAATACAGAGGGCAAACAGTAACACACATCAACACTGTGCACACACAAGGCCTTGACCCAGCTATCACAGTTCTGAACATCCACTCTATTGATTGACTTCCAGGTGGGCAAATTGACCTTTGTATAGTTATTCACTGCAACAATGTTATAGGGCAAGAGACAGGAAACACCCTGTGTCACGCTCTGTGTTACAGGGCACAAATAGACTGTGGTAAAATAAACCATATTGATAGAACACTGTGTACCTGAAACAATTTACAAATAAAGTTGAACAAGGAAGCTCTCTATGTGATGACAGGAAAATAGCGCCAAGACATATAAGTAAACAAGCTTCCTTTTACACGGGAAAGAAGGGAAGTATACATAACAACTCTTTTCTACTTGCATTTTCATAAGGAAATTCTGGAAGGATAACACAAGGAACCAATGAGTGGCTACCCATGTGTCCGATGGGCAAGTGCGGGAGTAAGACGTTTCCCTCAATACTTTTTTTTAATATAAATTTATTTATTTATTCATACTTTATTTTTGGCTGTGTTGGGTCTTCGTTGCTGCTCACGGGCTTTCTCTAGTTGTAGCGAGCAGGGGCTACTCTTCATTGCGGTGAGTGGTCTTCTCATTGTGGTGGCTTCTCTGAGTTGTGGAATATGGGCCTAGGCACACGGGCTTCAGTAGTTGTGGCTCGCGGGGTCAGTAGTTGTGGCTCACGGGCTCAGTAGTTGTGGCTCGCGGGCTCAGTAGTTGTGGTGCATGGGCTTAGTTGCTCCACGGCATGTGGGATCCTCCCGGACCAGAGCTCAAACCCGTGTCCCCTGCATTGGCAGGTGGATTCTTAACCACTGCACCACCAGGGAAGTCCTCCCTCGGTACTTTTTTATACTGACTTGATATTTGAACCATATTAGTGATTGGAACCGTCCCTATTTAAAAAAATAAAATACCCGTCCTGACCCACCTACAGTATACTTGTCAGTTGCCCTCGTAGAAGGTCAGGCCCCGGAAGGTGGTGTCTATTTTGTTCATTATTGTACTTTCTGAACCTAGGAGAGGTCTGGGTCTGGCACACAGCAGGTGCCCCAGAAACGCATTTGAGATGAACGGCTGAATAGAGAGAAACTGGAAACAAACGAAAAACAGCAAACAACAGAGAATGCTCGACAGGAATGAAGGTGCAAAGTATGGAATATCATAACGGAGTTAAGAAAGAGGTGTATCTAGACCAAGTGAGTTCCAAAACATACCGTTAAGTTGCGGGGTGGGGGGATTCCAAACAACCCAATCTGACTTACGTAAAAGAGACCCCTAAGTAAAACTGTGTGTGTGTGTGTGTGTGTGTGTGTGTGGTGTGATGTAAAATGTGGAAAGATCTGGAAGCACATCCAGCAGAGAGGGGAGTTGGCTGGGGTGGGGAGGGAGGTGACCAGGGGCTTCTGTGTAGTTTCCATGTATTCCAAGAGAATGCATCTAGTACTCGGGGAAAATGAATAACGTCAAATCAAAAAAAACCATAGAGACGCTTGTGTACCATACGACTTCCATTTCGTAAACACGCACGACATGAGAGTGAAAAGATACACAGAAAGCGCCATGGAAAGACGGCAAGGAAATGCAGCCGCGTCTTATCAGAGAGTGCGATTCCAGGCAATTTTAAAACTTTTTGATTACGGTTCAGTGTTCCCTGTTTTCCCACAATGAATACACCTTAATTGCGTAATTTAAAAGGTTAATAGAGGGATGGCCTGAGCAGCCAACCTTGTAAGTCAACTGCCGCTCCAGCCCCTGCGGCGACTGGCCGCGGCGTAAGCGGATCCGCCGGGGTTGCACGGACCGAGGGCATCCGGCTTGCGTAGACGGAGGGCACCCCAGGAGGAAGCGCGCGGCCACGAGGAAGCCCCGCGCGTGGAAGGGAGCAGGGAGGGCGCGCTCGGAGTACCACCGGGGCTCCGCGCTCCGGCCCGGCTCGGGGCTCCGGGCTGGAGGGCACGCACGCCGCCCCCAGCCTCCTCCCTGCGGCCTGAAATCGGCCAGGGGGCGATTTCACACGCCCGCCCGGCTCGGCGCCGAACCGGTCCCTCCCGAAGTCTGACTCTGACCCCGCGGGCGCGGCCCCGGGCGGCCTTGACCCTCCGCGATCGCCCGCCGGCCGACCTCTGCTGACCCCGGGCGGGTGTGCGGGGAAACAGCGCGCCGCCGAGGCCGCCTCTCCCTCTAACCTCCAGCTCCTCCTCCTGCGTAAAAGAGCGGCCCTAGGGGACCCGGAGACGCACAGGGGCCGTCGGCGGGCGCCGAGAGGAGGCAGGGAAGGGAGAGCGGAGGAAGCCGGGGGGCGTCCCGGGGCCCCCTCCCCACCCGCGACCAACGCCTCCCCAGCGAGCAGGACCGGCGGCTGCGCGGGACGCCCAGGACCTTGACCTTCCCCGGGCCTACGGCGGGCACCCAGGCGGGCAGGGAAGGGGCCTGCAGCTTCGGGATCGTCCTCCGAGCTTCCCACGAGAAAAACACAGATTCGAGGGAGCAGGACAATTGGGCATTTTTTCAACTGAAACTGCGTTCGGCAGCCGCCAGCAACCGCTGGTCTGCCGCTCCCGCCCCACCTGCCCCCCCCAATCCCCCCCAGCCCCGCTGCTGGGGCTGTCACTTCCTCCTCCGCACCCCACCCATCCCCGAAATTCCCCGGCTTTCCTCCTCCCGGCAAAGGCAAGAGATCTCAAGGAAACAGTTTATGTGGCGGCCAGTTAGCGCCTAGCCAATCCCCCTCTCTCCTTTCCACAAAAGGTTTGACGAGTTGGCGGAGTCCAAACGCAGGGGCTTCAGAAATGGGACTCCACCGCGGTTCCGGATCTGGAGTGGGGCGGGGAGACGCCTCAGGTCTTAGAAAAGGCAGGTGTCCCGGAACCAGGCCCGGTGGGAGGGCCCGAGAAAGGGGTCATCAGTCTATTTGGGGTCATCTGGGGACGCTTCTTGGAGCTGATGGTGTCTGAGTTGGGCTTTGAAGGTTAAGTGGGAATGTTTCTGGTGGGAAGGGAGACGGCCAGCGGCTTGTATTTCAGGGTCAAGGTCAGAGTAGGGGGCTGCACCCCTCCCCAGCCCTCCCCCACAGGCAGATTGGCAGCCGGTGTGTGAAAGAGCTGTGAGCATCCATCAGGGGCTGAATGGGTAAACAAAATGTGGCATACCCTTACCATGGGATATACGCGGCCCTAAAAAGGGATATGAAGCGCTGACACAGGCTACAACCTGGATGGGCCTTGAAGATATTATGCTCAGTGAAGGAAGCAGACACAGAAGGCCACATATTGTAGGATTTTATTTATATGAAACTTTCAGAATGGGCAAGGCTATAGAGACAAAAAGTCGATTCGTGGTTGCCAGGGCCTGGGGGCCTGGGAAGAGCGCTGCTGACGGGGGATGGGGTTTCTTTTAGGAAAAAAAGTTTTGGGGAACGTTCTGGAACTAGATTGTGATGGTCGTATAACCGTGTATATGTAAGAACCACTGAATTGTACACTTTTTTTTTTTTCTTTTTCTTTTCAGCTGCCCCCTGCACGGCTTGCGGGATCTCAGTTCCCCGACCATGGATTGAACCCAGGCCATGGCAGCGTGAATTGTACACTTTAAGAGGATAATTTTATGGTACACAAGAGTCATATCTTAGTAGATTTTTTTTAACAGGGAGGAGGGCTACGAGCAGAGCCCCACGTGGATCCAACGTCGTCCTCGTGGCTGCCTGTTTTGCAACAGAGGGAAAGTTTGCCCGCTTTGGGCCTCACAGCTGGACAGAGCCACAGCTGTGCCAGAACCCAGATGCCCTCTGAGCATCTTCTCTGGGGAATGGGGACTGGGTGTGGTTTTCCCCATCTCCCTTCCTGGCACCTAGCGCATGGCATGGGAAGGCACACTGGGTGGTGGGAACCGCGAGAATAGACGCCCAGAGGCCGGAAGTGAGGTGTGAGGTCTTGAGTGGAAGAAGCATCGCTCATCGAGGCTTTTGTAAACACAGGCTGGCGTGGTCTCTTGGGTGCAGACCTGGGGAGGTCTTGTGGCCCCGTCCTGGAGACAGGGCCGGCTGCCTGAGTGTCCCACCCGTGCGGTCGCAGGGCCAGCACTCGGGAGAGCCCTGTGGTTGGTGTAATGCCTCGTTGTCACTGTCTTGAAATTCTTACTGATTTTTGAACAAGGCTCTGCATTTTTGCTCTGTGCTGTGCTGGGCACATTACGTAGCTGGGTCTGCATGAGGTCACAGGATGCATCAAAGGTTTTGAGATGCAGAAGGTGACTTTAGGAGCCCTAAGAAGAAGGACAGGCAGGAGTGAAGTTTAGAGGGGTTCCTGCAGGGGACTTTGAGATGGGATGAGGGCCTGGAAGGGAAAGGCCAGATGGGAGGGGCCCCAGGGAGCTAAGCCGGCAGGGCCCTCCCTCCATCTGCCCACCCATCCATCCACTCAACCATCAGTGAATCAGGCAGCTAACATTTCTGAGACCATATGATGTATCAGGTGCTGGTTACAGCGTCCCCACCCTTTGGAGCGTATGGTCCATTGAATACCAGCTCCCATCCACTGCGTCCTAGGCCATGCACACTCTGTCCCACTTTCTGTTTTGTTTTGTTTTCTCATTTTCCCTTTCTTTTCACATGAGAGAGTGTTTGTTTCTCGCCTGCCTCTCCCACCAGAGTGTGGACTCCTGAGGGCAGGCCTTGGTCTAAAGGCTCTGTCACTACTGAGTTGCTCAGTATGTATTTGCCAAATGAATGAATGAATGGACAAATGAATGAATATGGGTAAGAAGAGGGCTGGATTCAGATCATTCGAGAGCCCTACTTGCTAGAAGGATTACGGTAACCTCTTCATGGGTAATTTAAAGGATTACGGTAACCTCTTCATGTGTAATTTAAAAGATATATACTAAAATAAATGTAAGAAAATCCATCAAAGTTCTCATTCTTCCCTTGAGGGCTATTTGCTGCTTTCTATAACATAGAAAATATAACACCCCTCGCCCATTTTTCTTTTCTCTGTGGCCCTGCTTTGCTCGCACCTGAAGTTTGACTTCTCCTCCTGGTGGGTGACAGCCCTAGGAAGCAAATGAGTCATGTCATTTCTCTTGGAGAGGGCCCCTCTGTTGGGGGTTTGGGAGGATCAGAATGGGGGTGCCAATGTGGCAGGGTGGAAGCTCGCAGGAGAGCAAGGCTAGTGGCAGAGGCAGGGCCAAGGCAAGAGGCCGGGAGCCTCACCTAGCCTGGGGTGGGGGCCAGACAGAAGGCAGCCAAGGAAGGCATCTGAGAACAGGTCCCAGGGGAGGGGAGAAGTGGGGCAGGGGTGACGCACGGGTTACAGAAGGAGAGGATTCTGGCGGGGGAAGGGGGGAGATGGGGCAACAGTGAAATGCAGCAGAGGGTCCCAACAGGATGGAACCTGGGGAAGAGGCAGGTGCGGCTGGTCACTGGGGAGCCCTGTTGTCTCTTCATCTGACTGTTCATCTGCATCCTTTATCACATCCTTTACTGAGTTGGTAAGTGTGTTTTCCTGAGTTCTGTGATCCACTCTAGCAAAGCAAGCAAACGCAAGGGTGGAACCTCTGATCCGTAGCAGGGGGCAGAAGCACAGGTGATAACCTGGACTTGCAAATGACCTCTGGAGTCAGGGGACAGTCTTGTGGGACTGAGCCCTTAACCTGTGAAATCCGATGCTATCAATGGGTAGATAGTGTCAGATTTGAGTTGATTCTTGGATACCCTAGTGGTGTTGGAGAATTGCTTGTTGGTGTGGGGAAAACGTCCACACACTGGGTGACCAGAACTGTCAGAAGTGAAGTGTTAGGGACTTCCCTGGCGGTCCAGTGGTTAAGACTCCACGCTTCCAATGCAGAGGACATGGATTCGATCCCTGGTCGGGGAACTAAGATCCCACACGCCATGCAGCGTGGCCCAAAACTTCTTTTTTAATTTTGAAAAAAGAAAATTCTTTCAAAAAAAATAAAAAAGGAAGTGAAGTGTTTCCTGTGAGCAGTGAAGAAAACAAACAGGGAAGAAACACATAGTGGGGAAGAGCTGGGGGTTTCCCTGCACAAGAAGGGTAGACAAAATCTGGTTTTCCTAAATAGGTACAAAACTGGTTAATATTCTACATGGCAATAAAAACACAACTTTGGCGAATACTTTTTTTCAACTGAAAGAAATCCTTGCATTGCTTTTTCTTTATTTAAAAAAAAATTTTATTGGCATATAGCTGATTTACAATGTGTTAGTTTCAGCAAAGTGAATCAGTTATACATGTATAACATATATCCACTCGTTTTTAGGTTCTTTTCCTGTGTAGGCCGTTACAGAGTATTGAGTAGAGTTCCCTGTGCTCTACAGTAGGTCCTTATTAGTTATCTATTTTAATCCTTGCATTTTTGTGGGACAAACATCTACCAGTTACATGTAACTTCATAAGAGTCTGGGGCTTAGTCAAAACACAATTCCCTAGAGAATGAGCCAATCCTTGGATGGGCGGGGTCAAAACACAATTCCCTAGAGAATGAGCTAATCCTTGGATGGGTGGTTAGACGGTGAGACAGTGAAACGACATTCCAGACATCCTTTTGCTTTGTTTCAAAATTTTGGATACATTTTTCTTAATCTATGTGGGTCAGGAGTTGATAAATGGGCTTCGGAAGGTCCAAGACTGAAATTATTTACCACTGTTGACGTGTGTGTGTGTTTTTCTGTAGCTGTCATCAGGTTTCCAAAGGGTCAGTGACTGCCTGCAGCTCCCAAGTTTCAAAACTATTGACTCAAGGTATTACCTCCTCATCTCCTTCTGCAAAGGGGAAGAATTAGCATCTCGACACAGAAGTCTTCTGCCGATGCTTATTTGGATATTCAGGCATCGGTTCAAATGTGCTGCAGGCTGGTCACCTCTTCCCCATCTCTGGGGTCCCAGTGTCCAGGCAGGCCAGACAAGATGCCAGCTTCAAGGAGCATCTGCTGAGGTGTCGCCTGCTCTTTGCCCAGCACGCTGCTCTGGTCACACCAAGGAGCTCAGGTCCTGGCCCGAGCTCACATTCTCCAGGTGGGCTGGCTGGTGGGACCCTCGGAGATGACTGGGATCTGAGGAGGTCATAATGCTGACCTCTGAGCTATTCGGACCTTTCCAAATAGCCTTAGAAAGGTTCCACATTTATCTGAAACGAACCTACATGGATCAAAGTGCGCATGTCGTCTGCCCCTGGCTGGCAGCCCAGCAGGTCTTGGCGATCCCTGCGCTTAGAGGCAAGCATCTCTTGAAGGAATGAATACATCTCATGCTGATTGTAAGATGGCAATTGTGCCCATGTTTCTGATTAATAAATGAGGAAATAAGTCATTAAACGTGCTGTTTATAGACAAAAGCTTTTAAAACATGCGCTCCATAGAGGGAGAAGGATAATCACAGCCAACATTTATATGGCGCCTACTGTGTACTGGGGAACATCCTAAGGGCTTCCCATCAGCTACTCAGGTAATCTTCATTAGGATCCTCCAAGGCAGCTTCCATTCCTCTCCCCATTTTCCAGGGGAGGAAACCACAGGACATAGAGGTTAGGATCACTTAGCTGGGAAGCAGCTGAGTCAGGGTTTGAAGGCCGTCTAACTTTGGAGTTCACACCCCTAAGTGACTAGAATTGCTGCTTCTTCAGATAAATAATGGTGGCGACAGACTTAGAGAACAGACTTGTGGCTGCCAAGGGGGAGGGGGGAGGGGAGGGATGGATTGGGAGTTTGGGGTTCCCAGATGCAAACTATTATATATAGAATGGATAAACAACAAGGTCCTACTGTACAGCACAGGGAGCTATATTCAATATCCTGTGATAAACCATAATGGAAAAGAATATGAAAAAGAATGTACATATGTGTATAAATAAATCACTCAGCTGTACAGCAGTCATGAACACATTATAAATCAACTATACTTCAATTAAAAACAAAGGTGGTGAAAATTTGCTCATTATCGGCCCAGCGAACGTCCTCGTTTTTTTCTTTTAATTAATTAATTTTTTAAAATTTTATTTATTTTTGGCTGCGTTGGGTCTTCGTTGCTGCGCACGCAGGCTTTCTCTAGTAGTGGCGAGCGGGGGCTACTCTTCGTTGCGGTGTGCGGGCTTCTCATTGCAGTGGCTTCTCTTGTTGTGGAGCACGGACTCTAGGCATGCAGGCTCAGTAGTTGTGGCTCATGGGCTCTAGAGCGCAGGCTCGGTAGTTGTGGCGCACGGGCTTAGTTGCTCTGCGGCATGTGGGATCTTCCCGGACCAGGGCTCGAACCTGTGTCCCCTGCATTGGCAGGCGGACTCTTAACCACTGCGCCACCAGGGAAGTCCCTTTTTTTTTTTTTTAAGTGAAGAAATTGAGGCCCAGATGGGGGAGCAAGGCACCCACAAAGCCAGCCAGGGTCAGACCTGGCCCAGGGTCCAGGCGTGCCCACGCCTGGCCACTGTGATGCCTCCCTGGGAAGGCAACCCTCACCTCTGCCCACCATCCTTGTGCCTACAAGGGCCCCAGCAGGGCCCTGGGTGTGGTGAGGTGCAGAGGAAAGAGAGTGGAGTCCACGCCCTGGAGAGGAGGGGGAGGCGACAGGACGGGAAGGAGAAGAGGGGCTGGGGCGCAGGTTTCCTTTACCACTCCTGCCCACAGCCCTGCCACCTCCCTGGCTGTGGACACTCTCCCCGCTGCTCTCCCTGCCGCTCCCCTGCACCAGCGAGGAGCTGGCAGCTGTCCGCACTCTTTCTCTCCTCCCCAGCTCCGCAGTCGCCCCAGGTGACCCAGTGTCTCAGCTTCATCACCTCTTCATTTCATGACCACCCAGATGGCCTCACCCCTACCACCAACAGTCAATGTCCTACTCACCTCTAAATCTTTTTTTAAGTTTTGATTATTAAAATTGAGGCCATGGGAATTCGCTGGCGGTCCAGTGGTTAGGACTCGGTGCTTTCACTGCTGGAGCCCTGGCCGGGGAACTAAGGTCCGCAAGCAGCGAGGCACGGTCAAAAAATAAATTAAATAAATAAATAAAATGAAATTGAGGCCTAACATCCGGGAGAAAACACCATCAAGTGTATAATCTTATGCATGTGGAGCAAGGCATTTTCATACACCCCACCTCCCCCCACCCCACCCCCACCATGGGCTCCTTTGTATATTTCTAGGTCAATAGCCATCACCTCTGTTAATATGTCTCACTTGGGACTTCCCTGGTGGCACAGTGGTTAAGAATCCGCCTGCCGATGCAGGGCACACTGGTTCGAGTCCTGGTCTGGGAAGATCCCACATGTTGTGGAGCAACTAAGCCCTTGCGCCACAACTACTGAGCCTGTGCTCTAGAGCCTGTGAGTCACAACTACTGAGCCCACGTGCCACAACTACCAAAGCCCGCGCTCCTAGAGCCCGTGCTCCACAACAAGAGAAGCCACCGCAATGAGAAGCCCGTGCATTGCAGCAGAGTAGCCCCCAGAGCCCGTGCTCGCTGCAACTAGAGAAAGCCCGCACACAGCAACGAAGACCCAACACAGCCATAAATAAATAAATAAATAAAAACTATCAGAGAGAAGAGAAAGAAAAAAAAAACTGAAAAAAAATATATCTCACTTATGTTATTGAAATAATACAGTATATTTATTTGTGTGTGTGTGTTTGGCTTTCTTTTGCTTAACATAAGCTCTGTAAGATTCATCCACCTTGTGTGTGTCAGTAGTTTACTCTTTTTTCTGGCTGTGTATTATTACACTGTATGGAGAAACCACGATTTATTTAACCATTCTACTGCTGATGGGCATCTGGATTGTTTCTGGAGTTTTGTCACCTTGAGCAAATCTTCTGTAAACCTTCCTGCCTGAGTCTTTGCGTGGACGTGGGTTCTCATTTCTCTTTGGTGCATACCCAGGAGTAGGATTACTGGGTCATAGGCCAAGCCCATTCAATTAAGAATCCGTTGTCACTCTGAGGTCCTTTCACTGGCACATGGTCTAGCCGCCTTCGTCCTTTGCTTGCATCTGCATTATCTCATTTTGTCCTCACCAGATCCCAGTGATGCTGGCAGAGCAAACATTGTCACCTCCCTGATGTGGAATTGCTACTATTTACTCACTGCCAATGGGGCTCAAGGTCCAAGTTCAGAAGTGCAGAACTCTGCGATTATAAAATTGTTTCCTATGGGAAATAGAAACTGAGTTCCAAAAAGTCTCACACACTTTTGGACCAGAACCTGCTGGGAGCTGCCAGCAAGAAATGAGGCTGGCAAGGGTGGGTGGGACTCAGCTGTGCTCTTCACAGGCCCAGAAGGCTTTACAAGTTTTGTATTACAATTGTTTCTCTATTTTAGGTTGGACAATGGCATTGCCATTCTGTTTTTTTTTTTTTTTTTTTTTTGCGATATGTGGGCCTCTCACTGTGGTGGCCTCTCCCATTGCAGAGCACAGGCTCCGGACACGCAGGCTCAGCGGCCATGGCTCACGGGCCCAGCCACTCCGCGGCATGTGGGATCTTCCCAGACCGGGGCACGAACCCGTGTCCCCTGCATTGGCAAGCGGACTCTCAACCACTGCGCCACCAGGGAAGCCCCGCCATTCTGTTTTTTATTTAAAAGGACCTTTATCTTTTTTTTAGCGATTCCTACTCAAGAACTTGTGGACAAAACGACAAGATTTCTGGGTTTGCTTTAAAGAAATCAGAAAAAAAGAGGGACTAGTTCAATATCCGAGTAATAATAAAAACATTACACGCATTTTTTAAAAAAAGTGTTCTTTATGGCCACAATAGGCGGCTGCTACAGTGTGTTCCAATCAAATCCGGGAAGAATTTCAAAAAAACAGAGCTTAAGAAAGATTACTTTCTGAGGCAGACTCTGGGATATTTTTGGCCCCAAGGGAACTCAGGATCCAACCAGGCCGGAGCTCCCCAGGGACCTAGTTCCTCAGTTCTTTATTAATAGCCACCCCGGGGAGCTGCAGTCCCAAGGAACAGAGCTCAAGAAGGGAATGAGGCCTCCACCGCTCGGCTGGAGTCGCCAGCAGGCGTGGGCTCATTATCGTCCCCGGAGAGAGTCCAGCCTCTGGAGCACAGGTGAAAGCGGAGGCGACCGCGGTCCCTGCCCCTGCCCCTCCCGGCCTGCAGGTGACACTGAGGCAGCGCGCAGGGAGGGGTGCACCATCAAGGCCACAGAGCCCTGGGAACAGACGGACGCCGGGCCAATCCCTGCGGGGCGCACGACGGGGCAAGGAGGGAAGGAGAAAGTGACCTTGGGGCGGGGACCTGCAGACAGCTGGGGTTCCAGGAAGAGGAGGGAAGGGCATATGGGGTAGAGCGACAGTCCAACTTGGGAGGCACAACCCAGGAAGGTCCACAGGCTGGTAGAGGCGCGCAGGTGATGCTGGAGGAGCCAGGGTAGGTGCGGTGCAGCCGAGCCTCGGGCAAGTGTGCCTCGGCCCAGACCACCTGCCCTCTTGGGCCACGAGATCTTCGGGGTTCGGGGCCTGGGATCGCTCGCGGGCCAGACAGGAGCCAGCAGGGGAACGAAATCTCCAACTTCTAACTTCAAAGAAATGCGAATGAAAATAAGGAGAGATACCCCCCCCCCCACTTTAGGATTGACAGCCAGCGGTGGTGATCTCCTGGAGACCAGGCCGCACTCCCACAACCGGGGAGGCAGGGGCGGGGGGTGGTGGACGCTTTTCCAGAGGGCAGCTCGGCAAGTAGCACCAAAATGTCACCAAGGTGTCTCACGTGCCCCTTGACCTGGCTGCTTCGCTTCTAGCGATCTACCGAGAGATGCAGGCGCTCAAAGATGCACACTGACGGCCCACACAGCTTCATTTGTGCCTGCTGCGGTGCAAAGGGGGTGCCTAAGTGTCCATGGGGCGCGTTACATACCGTGAAAGCCTCGGTCATCTCTGTGCCTCGACAGGGGATCCCGTCCACGACATAAGCCAAGTGAAATCAAAGGAGTGTTACAAACTGCACTCATCCTATGACTTCATTCAAAACAGCCTGGAGAGCGTGCGCCAACAGTGCACTGGGGGCGGAGGGGGGTGCGGAACTAGACAGGACTTTCATTTTCTCTTTGAAACCCATCTGGAAAGACAGAGGCCAGCAGGGAGTTTTCGCCGCCCGGAGGAGCGGCGGACTTTTAGGGAAGCCCGGTCTTTGTTCATAGAACTGGTTACTTTATGGAGCACCTGCTGTATGCGGGACCACCCGCTGGGGCCTGGGAAGCATTTTCGGCAGAGATAGGGAAGGGGCTGCTCACGCCGCGGGAAGTGCGGACCTCCACCCCGCGAAGTAGCTGCAGGTGGCAGCTACTGAATAGTTCACTAAATCTTACCTGAATAGTTTACTAAATCTTACCAAAGCCCAGCGAGGGAGCACTTTTTATCCCAGTTATATGAAGAGGGGGCTCAGAAAGGTCACTGGAATAGGCATTACCGTGTCGGTGTCGCGAGCCACGCTGCCTCAAGATCCTATCAGCTGTCACTCCTGGGATAAGGTCCAATGTGGAGTGTGGGCTCTGAAATCAGACCCGGGCCCAATGTCGAATCCACCTTCCTAGTGTGATTGTGGGCAGTTTAGTGATCCCTCCTCTGACCCGGGCTAGGATCAGCTATTTATAGGGGTGCCGTGAGGATTATACGGGGCAATGCCTATAAAGGGCGAGCTTGAGCTAGTCACTGTGCTAAGCGCTTGTACGGGCATGGCCCTAATGAGTTGGCCCATTTTTCAGATGAGGAAACTGAGGCTCGCAGGGCGAGAAATCTCGTCCTAGGCATCAAGCTGGCAGAGGTGGAGGTGGCCTGCACCCCTGCGAGCCTCAGTTTCCTCGCCCGACCCGCTCCTCAGGGCGCCCCGCCCCTGCTGACGCCCCGCCCCGTTCGTCCAGGTCCCGCCCTTGGCCCGCCGAGCGCCGGGAGTCGCCGCACAGCCCCTCGCGCCTCAGCCAATCGGCCGCGGGCGGCGTCGGGTGCCTTCAACCTCGCCCGCTGTCCTCCCGCCCGGCGCTCGCTCGCTGCCTCGCTCACTCAGCCGCCGCTGCTGCTGGGGCTGTCGCCGCGTCTCTGTCCACCGACTCGGTAAGGCCGGGCTAAGGCCGCGCGCCGCGGGGGGGGGGGGGTGCTGGCGGGAGCCGGGGGCTGGCTGCGGCGGGGCCCAGGGCCAGGGGCGGACGGGGACTGCAAGGGCCCGGGCCGAGGAGGGGGACGGGGGGCCGCCGCCTGTGTCGGGGCGCCGAGGGACAGCGGTTCTTAGAGAGCTCGAAACCGGAGCGGGGCGGGACTCCCCATACCCCGCAGTGGATTGGGTCTAGGGCGTCCGCGTCAGTGTCAGTCCGCATGCGGGCAGGTCCGGTGTGGCTGCGGGAGGGATGCTCAACCCTTCGGACTTAGCAGGACGCCTCCGGGCTGGGGCCAGTAGGGCCACCGGCTATCTTTCCCTTCCCATCTCACCGTCACTTCCCAGGAGTGGGTTGATTGGGTCTCGGGGTCTGCCCGAGGATCGGTCGGCCTTGCGAGCAGGTACTGTATGGGAGCTGCAGGGACGCTTGACTCTCCGGACTTGGCAGGATGCCCCCGGCCAGGGGACCCCAGGACTGCCGGTTCCCTTTCGCCAGCATCCCACTCCCCTCGCCGAAGTGGATTGGGTCTGGGGATCCGCGGTAGGGCGGTGGAAAGGACGCGACGGCGGGATGGATGCTGAGCCCTCGGGATATGGCAGGGCGCCGCGGATCCTTCCTTTATCTAGCCCCATCCCCTCCCCCTCCGAGAGTGGATTGGGTCTGGGGGGCCGTCCCGGAGTCGCGGGCCGGCCCAAGCGGGAGCCAGAGGGACGCTAGGGACTCAGCAGGGCGCCGCAGACCCCCTCCAGGCTCCCGACCCCCTCCAGGCTCCCGCCCCCGCAGCGCCGCCGTGGGGACACGCCCTTGGCGCTGGGACTCCAGGCGGTGTCCAAGCGCCCTAGGTGGATGCGAATGGAGGCGCCAGGCCTGGGTCCTCTCTTGCGAGCATCCTCCATCCCCCCATGCGGCGCGCGGTCTAGGGCAGGTGGGCGAGGAGAGCCTGCCCAAGGTCGCGCCGGGCCGGGGAACTTGCCTTGCAGGGGGTGGGAGGGTGTGGGCGCTTCACGTGACCAGGCCTGGGCGAACTTGGCCTGCGAGCCCGGACGGCACGGTCAGGGCGGTAGAGCAGCCCGGGCTCCGGGGCCCCTATTCCGGCAGCCCCTAACCCCATCGCCCGGGGCGAGCAGACAGTTCCTTTCGTTTTGGAAAGGCTGTGGAACAGTGTCTTTAGAGTGTAAATCGGTGGTTGACTCGCGTTAAAGCCGAACTGAACAAAGATGATCTTACTTTTTTAACTCGAAGAGTTAAAAATCTCGAGAAATCAGGTTGAATACAGAACTTAATATTCCCAACTCGGAGCTGCTTTCGGTTTCCTCTGTGCTCCATGTGATATTAAAATATTGAAGGGCAGATTTTAGTAGGCAACTGCTAACTTTGTAAGTCACCAAATAAAATCAGTTTAACCTTTTGAAAAGTGTATTTTGTTACACCATTTTCTCACACAGGCTTCCGGTTTCTGGTCATTCCAGATATTCAAGCATGCTTATTTCCTTCTAAACCACAAACCAAATGAATAAAAAAATGGCCGAACACACTGGTCTTTTAATTAATTTTTTTTTTATGCCAGCAAGCAATCACCCCCCTTTCCAAATTATTTAAGGTGACTCTTAGTGAGTGTGGCATAAATGAGAACATTAATGCTGATGATAATGCTTATCGTTGAGGCGAGGGAGTGTTTGGTTGTAAGTGATAGGAGCTGAATGCAAAATTCTCGTTGGAGTTTGGGGTGGTTCTGCCCCTGCGTGCCCGGGGGCTGCTTTTCGTATGTAAATGAACGGTTTCCTTCCAAAGATGTGTGGCTAGACCTGATCTTGCACATTGAACTCCATCTGAACAGCTGTTGGAATCAGAAAAAGAGCCATCTTAAGGAGTGCACATACTTTGTATCAAGAGTGGCAGAAATTGGCGTCATGCACAGGCCGAAATAACCTTTCGAGTTTGTACTGAAAACAAGCGGCCTAACCCAGAGGTGAAAGGAAGAAAGCTGGCGTCGCTGCCGCCCGGCCTTGGCCCCAGATCCAGCCCCCGTGGTCACCGAGCGGTCAAGCCTGGGTCTCCGAGGAGTCCTGGGGCGAGGGCCCGGGCTTACGCAACCCTGGCCCCGCGTGCCCATTCATGGAAGCACAGTTAATGGTTCCTTGGGCTGCGCGGTGAGCCCCTTCCGGAGGCGCTCTGGGCTCGCGGGGCGCGGGGCAGCGTTTCTGGTGTGGGTTGCCTTAGGGCACACCAAGCTCTTAAATGTCCCCCAAGTTGACCATGCAGGGCTCGGCCTTCCCACCCAGAGGCGCTGCATTTCGCCCGCTGTTGCCGGAGTGGCAGCGCCGCCGACGCACGCCAGCTCGCTCCGGAACGTGGCTCCGAGCCGACCCGGTGGAACAGGATCTGAACGCCCGGGGCGCGCCAGGCCGGGGGCGGGGCTCGCGGTAACCTTTCCCCTACTTTTCTCAGCCGTCACGTGACGCCCGGGGGGGGAGGGGCGGGCCGCGCCGACCGCAGCTGCTGGCATTGCCTGTGAGGACGCGTTCCAAGCGAGCAATTAAAGTTGCAGCCTGGAGTCTAAAGGCGGTGGGAAGGTGGGAGGCGGAAACGCTTACCCGCTCCGGCCCGGGGCTGCTTCTGCACTTTGATCCAATGCATTTTTTCCTTTGTTGGAAAAAATGTTTAGTCACTCTGCATGGTTATTATTGGCAGACCTGACAGTTCAGTTACCGGTGGGCGCCTGCACTTTGAATTCCGGAAAAATTGCTGCTTTTAAGAATAAAATTGTTGTTCAAGCTGGTGTGTTTCAAGTGTGTTTCGGAGACTCTCCCTCTTACTTTAACGAGACCTCTACTTTCTTCGAATGGCTTGAGCCCCTCTCGAGCTTTTCCGGCGAGGACTTTTCTGTTTTAAAAATAAGTACTACAGGCACACGGTGCAAAATGAAGGGGGTGCAGGTGGGAATTCAGCACAAAGCTGGCCTCCTCACCCGGTACCCCTCCGCAGAAGCTACCACTATTAAGTTTCCTTGACAACTGTAGAAATAGTCTAGGCTGTACAGGGCATTAAAAAAAAATCTGTTAGAGACATCTCACAGCTTCATCAACATCAAATCCTACTGCCAAAGAAACAGACCAATGCTGTATAAAATACAGAATTGGGAAGAATTAGGGAAGCAGAGGCCAAACTTTCATGGATATGTAAGTAAAATAGCCTTTTTGAGGGGGTTTCCTTTGCATTATATTTGTACACAATGATATTTATAATCTATATAATTATATTTTGAAAGATGTTGCATAAAAATAGGCAATATATGAATAATACTACCAACCTTCAACAGTTCATCCTAACGACATGGTAAAAATATGGATAATCTAAAGGAAGCTCTTAAAAATGTCTGTTACTTAACACGAGGAATATTTTCTGCTTGTTGATTTCTGATATTCTGCTGCGTTTTGTGAACTTTACCTTTTACCCCAAGCAAATATTAGGTGACTGAGAGCCTCAGTTCAGTGGAATGGCCTTTAGTTTTTTTGCATGTGAGCTGTTTTTATGTCCAGGACTGTTTAGGGAAGTTAATAATTGAAAGCAATTGTGCTGCCGAGTGCGGTGTGCCTCTCCAGGCGTACAGTAGGGTAGTGGCCACTATGGAGGGTTGGAAAATAGGGTAGCTACGCTCAGCTTACGAAGGCTTATCGGCTAATTGTTGGACACCGAGTTCTCTACGTAAAAAGGAAAGGAATCGTTCATACACTCCATGTGGTGGTTCACTCACCCATCCCAGGAATCTGAGGGTCATCCTAGATTCTGCTTCCTAAATGGCTCGTTTTGTTTTTTTTTTAATATTTACTTATTTATTTGGCTGTGCTGGGTCTTAGTTGCGGCATGCGGGATCTAGTTCCCTGACAAGTTTGTATTAAAAGCTAGAGTCTGTCATAGAGTGAAGTCAGAAAGAGAAAAACAAGTACTGAATGCCAACACATTTATGTGGAATCTAAAAAAAAAAATGGTTCTGATGAACCTAGGGGCAGGCAGGGATAAAGACGCAGATGTAGAGAATGGACTTGAGGACACGGGGGTGGGAGGGTAAGCTGGGATGAAGTGAGAGAGTGGCATGGACCTATATACACTACCAAATGTAAAATAGATAGCTAGTGGGAAGCAGCTGCATCGCACGGGGAGAGATCAGCTCAGCTAGGTGCTTTGTGACCACCTAGAGGGGTGGGCTAGGGAAGGTGCGAGGGAGATGCAAGAGGAAGGGGATATGGGGATATGTGTATACATATAGTTGATTCACTTTGTTATACAGCAGAAAGTAACAATATTGTAAAGCAATTATATTCCAATGAAGATGTAAAAAAAAAAAGCTAACACAAAATAACCTTTCCTTTAAGAAGCCGTCATATGCTGTAACTCGGACTTTGCTTTTTATGAAATAATACTTCATTTATAAGATTATACATGTATCACTGATTTTCCCAAGTGTCGGCCTCTCCGTGCCCTTAAAAAGATTTAATGCACGGAGTTTTGGTTTCTTTCTCCTTTTGCAAGCAGGCACTGTTGCGCAGAGTGAAGTACAGTAATGCTGCTGAAAGTTAAATGTCAAAGACGTTGGGCTGGGGTATCAAACGCAGTGGGAAGAGGAAGGATGGAAATCCACATTCTTGGAGGACTGCTGTTGGCCTGTGGCTGCAGTTGGGAAGGTACAGAGTATGTTCCTGCATTGGAGACCTAATGTGAGTTATGGGTAGTGTGCATACTTTATTTGACAGGAAACAGATCTTACGAATGGCGATGACATGTGCTCTAGCCGCCCCCCCCACACACACAGACGTCTAAGTGGCAGACCTGGAATTTGAACCTGGATCTGTGTTCTCCAAAACGTGTGCCCCCTCCTGCTGACAGGCTGCTTCCCAGACCACGGTGCAGGCAGAGGGCCTGGGTGTTGGCACCTCCCCCAGCCCAGGGCCCACTGGATGTGACATTGAATCAGCTGTGTGTGTTTCTGGGTTTCCACTTCCTCATCTCTAAGGCGGCCCCTCTGACAGCTGTCATCCTGTCTCACAGGGGTTTTCTGAGGATCCAAAAGAGGCCAGGTGTGAGAGTAGCTTTGAGGGTGTGAAATGAATACAGCTTCCAGCAAACAATACCATGGCCGCAGGCAGGCCTTTTTTTTTTGGCTGCATTGGGTCTTCATGGCTGCACGCGGGCTTTTCTCTAGTTGTAGTGAGCGGGGGCTACTCTTCGTTGCTGTGCGCGGGCTTCTCATTGCGGTGGCTTCTCTTGTTGCGGAGTACGGGCTCTAGGCGTGCAGCCTCAGTAGTTGTGGCACGCAGGCTCAGTAGTTGTGGCACGCAGGCTCAGTAGTTGTGGCTCGCGGGCTTAGTTGTTCCGCAGCATGTGGGAATCTTCCCAGACCAGGGCTCGAACCCGTGTCCCCTGCGTTGGCAGGCGGATTCTTAACCACCGTGCCACCAGGGAAGCTCCAGGGAAGCTCCGCAGTCGGGTTTTATGGATACGGCTGCCTTCTGCAGCCCCCAGATTGTAACGTGTGGTTTGACCACGTTCAACTGTACTTCTGGGTGCAAAGGAGAAGCACGTGCGTGGGAAATACGGGGCACCCCCGCAAGGTTTTAGGGGCGTTTGAGGGAACCACACCCTGGCGGAGAGGAGAGGTTCGGGGACTTCTCTTGGGTGGACGCATGCCTCTCCCAGCCGTTCTCGCTCAGGCCATTGTCCTGATGTTGGCCAGGCTGGAGGGGGTCCTTTTGGATGGACGTACAGAGAAAAACACCTGAAGAGGTAGTGCAGGTAATTGGGTTAGACAACTGTATTGGCAGGTTACGCCTGCCAAGACATTCTGTATTTTCTTTTTTTTTTTTTTGGCCGCTCAGCACGGCATGCGGGATCTTAGTTCCCGATCACGGATTGAACCCGCGCCCCCTGCAGTGAAAGCGCGGAGTCTTAACCACTGGACCACCAGGGAAGTCCCCAAGACATTCTGTATTTTCTTTCTAAAAATGTGACCCTCGATGACCTTTCCCCAGTTCTTTTTCTTGGTGAAATCACATTTCTCTGTATTTAACTGATTAACCATTACTTGTTGATACGGCACCGTATAAGTGTTACATTTGAATTTGCTTTATTTTTACAGTACCTCGGTAGGCAGAAGCTGTTGTTTCTCGAGAGCCATAGAAGAAGGGATAATGATTCAGGTTTCCCCTCTAACCTGCCTTGACTCAGCATCATTACCCTGTAAATGTGAACGGTTTATTATGACATACTTCACTGCGAGAAATGAACCGTGCGGCCCGTTTAATTAACGCGGCTATTCAGTGCTCTGTCATCAATTCAGGATGTAGTCATTCATAAATGAAAGTTCCTGCGCCTTGCCTGTGCACGAAGCCCTCCCCCAAATTTAAAGTGAGTCCTGAGTCTCATGTTCTTGCTTCTAAGATGCCTCCCTCAGATTAGGGAAAGAATAATTTGTATTTGTTTGTGTATACACTTGCTGAACAAACACAAGAGCACAATTACAGAGGATCATGTCTCCAAGGAAATAAGGACTGGCCCGTGGTGTGCAGAGAGGTGGGGTGCCCACACTCTAGTGGAGAGGAGCCCTTTTATTTTTTCTTCCCGTCACTGCTAATTTTTGCCTGCATCTAACCTCTCACCCTCATTAACAGCAAAATGGCAGGAATACTAAATACTAAAGAGCAAAAAGGAACCTGAGAAGACACATGAACCCCTGGGCTGGTGAAGCCTTTCCAGAACCTTCCTGGTACTTTCCTTGATGTGCTTCAGGTGGCAGTGCTGAGGTAAACCTGGGTACCACCTTGGTTGTCACGTATGGCAGGAACATGGTCTCCCCAAGTTGGAGCCAGTCCTGGAGGGCAGGATCAGCTTTGTTAGCTGAACCCTCCCAGGTGTTGGTCACCGGCCCATAGAAGAATATGTGGTAGATGGTAAGATAATTGCTCTGCCCCCCGCTAAAGATGGTGCTGCAGATTCTTTGCCTGCCCTGGCTTCTCACAGGAGGTTTTCCAGGGGTGGCAGCGCAAGTGTCATCCAACCTCACTCTGGTGAGGGATACAGGCTGTGCTCCTGGAGACCCTGCCCGGCACTCGTGCTGCGCTAAGCTGTCGCTTCCTGTGGGTGACCTTTTCTCAGAGGATTTCCAGCTCAGCTGTTTGCCTCTAGATGAGGTGGATTTTAATAGAAGGCAGGGTCCGCTCCTGTGGGCCTGTGAACTGTGCAGTTCTAGTGGGAATACTGGAAATACTGGAACATGGGAATAATTTTAGAGTTGGCACCCGCTGTATTTGTAGTTACTGTAGTTTGACTGCTGGTTGCAGTCACATCATTTTGGTTACGACAGAGTGACCTAATTTTATATCTGTGTTGTAACGTCAGGAATCTTAAGTAGAACTTTGTGTGGAGTACTTACCCCCTAACTCGGTAGGTAAGAACGTGAGTTTTGGAGCTGGACCTGGGACTGAGTCCTCGCCCTGCTGTTT
This sequence comes from Globicephala melas, assembly GCF_963455315.2. Taxonomy (NCBI): domain Eukaryota; kingdom Metazoa; phylum Chordata; class Mammalia; order Artiodactyla; family Delphinidae; genus Globicephala; species Globicephala melas. The sequence goes on from NC_083321.1 coordinate 4,506,056, forward strand.
GCTGGCTGTGACCTTGGGCAAGTTTCTTGACATCCAAGCCTCTGTCTTCTCATTTGTAGATGGAAATAGCAGGAGTAACCAATTCCTAGAGTTCCCGTCAGAATTAAACGGGGTAATGCAGGTACAATACGGATCGCATTGGCTGGCACATGCCAAAGACTTTGGTAGAAAGAATATTTTGTATCTTCCTTGTTAAAAGCACAAAAATTAATCTGTACGCCTTACCTATCTATCTACCTACTAGCTACTTCTCTCCTTATCTGTTAATTTCATGACTGTTCTGAAAGGCTTCTGACAACACATAATTTATCATATATTATATTATTATATGCTGTAAAGGCCGTTTTCTCGGAAACCTGCTGTCACATGGCCAGTTTTTATTGTTTGTTTTACATCATAGAGGTGATTTTCACACCTTAGTTTTCCCCAGGCCTGTTTTGAAGTCTGGCCCTGTACTTTCCATTGGGTGACCTTTCACCTCCTTTCCTGCTGCCTGTTGAAGAACCTGGGGGGGGGGTGGAGGAGGACGGCTCTGAAGGAGGCCAGATGCCCTTGAGGGAAACAGGATGTCTTATGGATGACTTTTTAAAAATTAATCTATTTATTTATTTATTTACTGCTGGCCGCATTGGGTCTTCGTTGCTGCGTGTGGGCATTCTCTAGTTGCGGCGAGCGGGGTCTGCTCTTCGTTGAAGTACGCGGGCTTCTCATTGCGGTGGCTTCTCGTGGCACGGAGCACGGGCTCTTGGCGCGTGGGCTTCAGTAGTTGTGGTACGCGGGCTCAGTAGTTGTGGCGCACGCGCTTAGTTGGTCCGTGGCGTGTGGGATCTTCCTGGACCAGGGCTCGAACCCGTGTCCCCTGCATTGGTAGGTGGATTCTTAACCACTGCGCCACCAGGGAAGTCCTTATGGATGACTTCTTGATTACATAACCAGTGTTACGATTTGCAGGCCACTGACCTCTGAGGTTAAAGGCTTTTGTTAAAAGGAATAGGTTGTGGAGAAAGACGGCAACGTGAACACATTTGACAAACAAAGTACAGACCAATTTATTGGCCAGGGAGTTAGAGGGTGGCAGTGGGCTGTTAAAACGAAGGTCGTCTTACCAAAATTGAATGAGATGTTGCAGCATTTTCCCCCCAGATTGTTCACTTCACGTTCACTGTTGGAGAACTGTCTGTGGGCTCATGGTTTGTTCAGAGAATTCAACAAGGATTCGTGTCCTGGGGAGCTTTACAGCTTATGTCGGGAGATTAAACGAATAACTGACAGGTGAAGGTCATTCGCCAGGAAGTGCAGCTGAAATGGCTAAATGTAACTGGTAGAACTCCTGTGCTTCCGGAATGTGCATTCCGAGGCAGGCACCTGGGCGAGGGGAGCTGTAAGCTAGGTGTGAAGCAGGAAAAGGGAAATCGAGAAAGGTCCGAGGCATCCCGGCTCTGAGTCGGAGTTCACAGGCCACAGGGCATGACCAGTGGGCCTGGCCAAAGAGGAGGTGACCGGGAGACTGAGCTGGGGAGGGCCTCGGGAATAGCGGCGTAATTCAAGACCAGAAGTGTGACTTTTAAAAACTGCAATAAATAGGTCGTCATTCTCAACCGGAGTGTCTTATTCTGGATCTCGGTGTTTTTCCTGGAGCGGATTAGCATAAGGTGCTTAAGTGCTCTGGTACAGACCTTGGTGACTGACTCCCTCCTTTAGTGGCCCTCCTGGTTTCTAAGGCGGCACCATCGCATGGTTCCCACCACGTTCAGCTGGGCGGGGGGTGGGGGGGAGGGCGGGCAGCAGCGCCCAGGTGTGTTCCGGGCCGGCAGGTTTGTGCACAATCACCATCAGGTGGGGCTCCAGGTGGGCGCTGTCCACCTGATGTGACCAGAAGTGATTTCTGTCCTCCCAGGGGAAATAAACGGGTCCGTAGCCCCGCGGCCGACACGCACACAGAGAGGGCTTTGTTTTCAGCATGTTGGATCAATTTCTGGATGTCTCCCCGCAGCTGGGGGGTTGCTGCCACCAGCGGCCACCTCCAGTTTACCCCCGAGCTGGTCTGGCGGAGCACTGCAGGAGGTGGCCTCACACCAAGAACAGTCCCCAGGGGGCCTTCTCCCCCCACCTAGCCAGACCTTCAGCAGGGAGGAGCAGCCAGCCTGCGCTTCCAGAAGGTTCTTCTACTGTCCCCCTGTTCCCTCCAGTTCAGAATTCTTGTCCGAGGGCCTCCGGTAGCTGCCCAGTGATGATTTGCGAGGACAGCCGAGTGCAGACGTGGAGACGGTTGGTGTGTTTTCTTCTCCAGCCTCCCGAGAATCCGGGGCACAGGTGCACATCCTGTGGGTGGGTCCCTGGGGAAGCCACGGCTCTCCACCCAGGTGGAGTGGTACTCGGGGAGAGGGGCAGCATACCTTCCCAGGGCAGCAGGTTCTGGTGCTGGCCAGCATGGGGTGAGGGATGGAGTGAGGACTGCCCTAGCCCGTCCGTGACCCGGCATGGCAGGCGGTTGGAGGTGTTTCAAGGAGAGAGTCGGCCGGGAGGATACGGGAAAGGTGCAAGGTGGGTCTTCAGTTGACTTGGTTTCGGCATCAGTGAAGGTGAGTTTGGAGAGAGACTCGTGCACAGACACAGGGCAAAGCCCTGGGCAGGGCCCTGTGGGTGGTTGGATCCCGGGTGCAGAGGGGCTGGAGGAGGACCCTCAGCAGATGCACTGGTGACCTTACCTGGAAGGGAGAGGAAGCTGGAGAGGGGGCCGGCGCGTGGACACTCAGGGTTTAGCTGCACACCGTGTGTGGGCATGGCAGAGCCTGCGCCAGCCCAGGGAAGCTGGGAAGGGGGTGCTGCCCGCTCGCCTGGCCCTTGGGGCCCTGCCGTACCCTTTTTTTTTTTTTTTTTTAATTTTTTGGCTGTGCCGCGCAGCATGCGGGATCTTAGTTCCCCGACTAGGGATGGAACCCGCGCCCCCTGCAGTGGAAGCGCGGAGTCTTAACCACTGGACGGCCAGGAAAGTCCCCTAGCGCGCCCTTTGCCTTCACCCTGGAAGGTGGAAGGGATGCAGAGAAGAGGCTGCCCAGGGTAAGTGGCCCGGATCCAGACACGGTCCCCAGCCTGCCAGCTGGCCCCAGGGCCCTTCCTCTCCTGGTGTGTTGAGGTTCCCAGCGGTGCTGACAGTGACAGGACAGCCGTGCCAGCCTGGGCTGGTGTGCCTCGGGGCTCCAGGGATGCAGGCCAGGAAGGGAGAGTTGGGGACAGGGCAGTCTCCGGTCCACATGACAGAGTATTAGTATCTGTTCCTTCCGGGAGGGGATATGTAGGTGTGATTCCTTGCTCTCGTGCGTTGGCAGTATCTCCTGCTGTAAGACAGAAAACATCCTGCTGTGTTAACACAGTGAAGCTCACTGGGGCTCTTTTGCGCTCCTCATAACTCCTGATGTTCCACGAGTTTATTACTGATGTGCCTCCTTGCACCTGGAGCAGGTCTGGCCTCTCTCGGCATGGCAGGCGGTTGGAGGTGTTTCAAGGAGAGATCTGCCAGCAGTGGGGAGGCCATTCGTCAGCAGTGGCCCTTCAGCTCCAGGCACTTTTGCCAGCTCTGCGGGGCTGCTGACCTGATTGACTGCAGGGAAGTATCCGGAGGAACGGCTTGGCTCTCTGTTGGCGAGGTTCGCACCATTCTCACGGTGGTTTTCAGACTCTGGTCTGGAGCCCTCCACCCCTCAGGGCCAAAGGGAGGAAGAAGAGGGTTGAAAGGCTTTATCCACGAACCTCTCCTGTGTGTTTACATTTGAAGAAAAAGGTCCCCATTTTTAGAGATGTTAGGAACCCTCTGGGCGAGCGACCCAGGGGAGCTGCTTCATGTCCAGCGGCCACGGTCAGCCTTTGGGAAATGATGGTAGCTGTGTCTTCATCAATTACTCCAGCTGCTGCTTCGGGGCGATTCGAAGGTGGGAGAGGCAGGGCAGTGCGTTCAGGCTGCACCCACACCCACCTGGGTTGGGTGGAAGGTAGGAGCTGGGGGTATGACCTGCGAGGGTGCCCCAGGGCAGGGGGCGCAGTGACCCCACAGGCAGCCTCGCCCTTCCTTTCTTGTTTCTGCAGGTGTGGTTGGGTGGGTGAGCAGCTATTGAAAGTTGGTCTCTGGGTGTGAGATTTAGCACCGGCTGCAGTGGACACGTGTTTTATTTCCTTAAACATATTTTAAGCAATTATTAGAGCAGATGACAAACATACAGAAGAGACACAGGCGAGAATTCCCTGGCGGTCCAGTGGTTAGGACTCTGTGCTTCCACTACAGGGGGCACGGGTTCGATCCCTGGTCAGGGAACTAAGATATCCTGCAAGCCATGTGGCATGGCCACCCCCGCCGCCAAAAAAAAAAAAAAAAAGCACAGGCATAAGGATTCTCACTTGGTCACAGCCCAACTTCACCAGTTCTCACATATGGCATTTCCTACCCCTGTCCATCCTTCCCCCACCTCCAGTGGTTTTGAAGCAAATCCCAACATGATAAAAGATAAAAGCGCATTGGTAAATATTTCAGTATGTATCGCCAAAAAGATAGCAGCTCTTACCATTCAATTAAAAAATAGTTTTCTAACTTTGATTGTAAAATGTGTGCATATTATATTTGAAACAGTTGTTTTCAGGCACCTGCAAAGTCTCATCCTGATGAATGAAAACAGACAATACAGCATATACTTATATTTCCATGTGTACTGGTGAAGCAATGCATAGAATTTAATTTGAATCACAAAGTTGGTGATTTGACATTAAAAAAAGACAGCAGCTCTTTCAGAAAATAACCACCATATCACGTGACACCTAAAAGCATTTAATCGTAATTCTTAAGGTTATGAAGTAACAGTTGTTTAAAGGGGTCCTTAGCGTGAATGCAGAACTGGGGCACATCGGGGGAAAGGAGTAGTAATGCACCCGCCTGAATTACATGTCTGAGGAGAGAAGGTTCAGATGCATGAGTGTTAAATAGATAACACTTCTGTTTCATGAGACAGCGGTGTTTTTGTGACAGCTTTATTGGGAGATCATTCACATCCCATACCATCCACCCACCTCAAGTGTACACGTCAGTGATTTTAGTATATTCACACGTATGTGCAGCTGTGACCCCCATCAATTCTGGGACATTTCATCACCCCCCAAAGAAACCCTCCTCTCCTTAAGCCCCACCTCCCCCCGGCCCTAGGCAACCACTGCTTTCTGCCTCTGCGGATGTGCCTGTTCTGGACACTTCCCATAGGTGGAGTCGTACAATACGTGGCCATCTGTGTCTGGCTGCCTTCACTCAGCATCATGTTTTCAAGGGTCACGCGTGCGGTGGTGTGTGTCAGCACGTCATCCCTTCGTATTGCCTGTAAGTAGCATCCTGTTGTATGGACGGGGCATATTTTGTTTACCCCCGTTCGTCAGTGGGAGGGTGTTTGGGCTGCTTCCACTTTTTGGTTATTATGAATACTGCCGCCGTGAACATCACGTACAGGTTTGTGTGCAGACACACGTTTTCATGAGCATGAGCCTAGGAGCGGAATTGCTGGGTCGTGTGGTAACTCCACATTTGACCGTTTGAGGAGCTGCCAGACTTTTCCGAAGGGGCTGTGCCGTCTGACATCCCGGCCAGACGTGCACGAGGTTCCGATTTCTCCACATCCTCTCCAGCGCCTGTCATCGCCCATCCTTTTGATTATGGCGGTCCTGGTGGGTGCGAAGTGGTATTTTACTGCAGCGAAAGCTCTGCATTGTCCTGGTGGCTGCAGGGGGCAGTATTCCAAGGCTGAGTGTTTGCAAGTGCGAGGCTGTGGATGCCAAAATCGAGGGTGGAATTTTCACTCGATAGATTTGCAGAGGGAGCTTCTCAAGCCCTTGTCATCCGGTTCACTAACTCCTGCTTCTGGCTCAGATCGGGGGAGGCCGGCTCACGATCGTCATCCTGGCTCCTGCAAAACTAGAAAAACAAATTGTCCACCTGGAGGGTACTTAAGACTCTTCTATTTGGTTTTTAGTCTGAACCAATCAAAACAAGCAAATCACTAGTTAAATTCAGAGTTTTTTCATTTTTAAAAAGAATAATTTTTAGGGACTTCCCTGGCAGTCCAGTGCTTAAGACTCCATGCTTGCACTGTAGGGGCCATGGGTTTGATCCTTGGTGGGGGAACTAAGATCCCACATGCCACATTGTGTGACCAAAAAATAATAATAATAATACAGTAATTTTTATTGGAGTACAATTGATTTACGATGCTGTGTTGGTTTCTGCTGTACAGCAAAGTGAATCCGTTATGCATATTTCAACTCTTTTAGATTCTTTTCCCACGTAGGTCATTACAGAGTATTGAGTAGAGTTCCCTGTGCTGTACAGTATAGGCCCTTGTTAATTATCTGTTTTTCAAAGAGTTCTGATAAAGGCCTCCAGAAACGGAGGCTGTAAATATCCTCGTCTGTGTGCCCCTGCCCAGCAGAGGTTAGCTCCCCGAGCAAACAGCGGACACATACCTTTGGAGAGAATTGGCTACAAACACTACGTTTAGTCTACTGCCATTAATAATCCCTTCCTGTTCTGCAGAAAGCCCTTGAAAGATTTTAAAAATCATTGAGGGACTTCCCTGGTAGCACAGTGGTTAAGAATCTGCCTGCCAATGCAGGGGACACGGGTTCGAGCCCTGGTCCGGGAAGACCCCACACGCCACGGAGCAACTAAGCCCATGGGCCACAACTACTGAGCCTGCACTCGAGAGCCTGCGAGCCACAACTACTGAAGCCCGCGTGCCTAGAGCCCGTGCTCCACAACAAGAGAAGCCACCGCAATGAGAAGCCCGTGCACCGCAATGAAGAGTAGCCCCCGCTCGCCACAACTAGAGAAAACCCGCGCACAGCAATGAAGACCCAATGCAGCCAAAAATAAAAATTAATTAATTAATTTTTAAAAATCATTGAAAGGGTAGCCAGTCACATAATTTTATTTGCTGTGATGCATGCTGTGCAGAATTCTTATCTTTGTAAGACCTGCTTTGTGTTCACCCCAAGGCTTTGATGGGGGGAGGGGTTGAGTTAACCTTCAGGTTCTGGAAGCATCTTAAGAGCCACCTTGGGTAGCTTTTCGAGAAATTGATTCCAGCTGTTGGTTTAAAATGTCTTCAGCATTTTCAATTTACCTGTAGCGAGCTTTTGCTTAGAGTCGTGCTGCTTTCAAATGGCATCTGTCTTCATAGTTAGCCAGGCTCTGGACGTTTGCTCTGTGCCAGGTAAATAATGTGTAATTTTTCTTATCCTTCTTTTTGCCCACACCGCACGGCTCGCAGGATCTTAGTTCCCTGCCCAGGGATCGAACCCAGGCCCTCAGCAGTGAAAGCACAGAGTCCTAACCACTGGACCGCCAGGGAAGTCCCAAATAACGTGTAACTATTCTTGAACGCTGGACACATGGCACCAGGCCAAGGTTCCGTGAGTGGGATGCAAGTTTCGCCGACTTGCTTTTTTTCTTTCAAGGTCATCCGAGCAGCGCTCTCGGGTGCCCATCCCAGCCACTCCGTCTGCCCCAGCATCTCCACGTGGGTGCCCCGGTCCATCCCGGGGTGAAGGCTCCACTCCCAGCCCACCCCGCGCTGTGGCCCTTCTGTGTGTGGAGGCTCAGTGGAGCCCACACGGTTCAGACCCCAGCCCCAGGGCACCTCCGAAACCTGTCTGGAGCGGGTCACCCTCCCCGTCCCCAGTGTTCCCACTCTAGGCCACGCTCTCCTGGAAGACCACCCCAGCTTCGTACTGGTCTCACTTCCTCACCCCACCTGGCCCTGGCTCCAAACAGCGGCCCGAGTGGTGTTCTTTAGAACAGACACAGACACAGGAACTGACGCCCCTGACTCACAGCCCTGGGATACTTTACCATTGCCCTTAGCATGAAACCCGACTGCCTCCGGGACTTCCCTTTCTGAATTTAGCGCCCACCTCGAGCCCAGCCACCCTGCACCTCCAGCCCTTTCCCAGGTCTGCCTTCAGGCCTGAAAGTCTTGCCCTCTGGCCAATCCTTCTCCTGGGCTTCCGTGTCACCTGGGAGGTCCCCTCTGTCACTCCCTCTTCTTTCCACCCCCTGTCTGAGCTGCAGGAGGGCAGGGGGACCTCCATCCTCCCCACGGCTGGCACATAGGAGGCAGTCAGCACACACTTGTTGAACAAACCAGTGAGTGAAAGTTGAGATCATTCGTCCTGATTTGCTGAAGACTAAGCTAGTTTGACTTTTGTAACTGGGTGTCTCTGAAACCGCCTTGCCCTTGATTTTGACGGGTCCGACGTCTGCCCCCAGTGGGCTTATTACACGGGTAAAAAAAGGAGACATGGCCTGCGATGGGGATACACACACGCACTCCCAATTTCGGATCTTTATTCTGGTTTGTTCTGGATTTTTAGCTCCTCTTTATCCACGTGTGCTTGGTGCCACACGGTTTAGGAGGAGATGGTACCATCGCCCGCCTTCAGAAGGTTGGCAGAGGGGCTGGTGCTGGGGAGGCCAGGAGGGATCCCGCCAAGGAAGCGGGTGAAGGGAGACCGGATATACCCAGCAGGGGAAATGCAATGCACTTGCCTCTGCCAGGCAGGGAAGCCTGCAGGGAGGGCTGAGCCTGCAGCGGGGGAGGGAGCGTGATACTGGCTGTTGACGGCAGTTGGATTTCTGCAGCCTCTGAGGAGGAAGGCCCAGCCTGTCTTGTCCACACCCCACCTCCCCCTGAGGGTTCTGTGCGTCTGGTTTTCGTGGAGTCCTTTGTGGAGCCTGAAGGGGTTTCTCGGGCAGCAGCCCCACGCGTACCAGGGGCCAAGGTGTTGGGCGTTGGTCCTGTTTTCCCACCGTTGATCCCTGAAGATAAGGGATCAGGGGCCATTGTGGACGCATTTGTGGACTTTCTGTGCCAGCCTCTAGGCTGGCTGGTGGGCGGGAATGGGATTTGCCTCCCATTTGCGGGGCAAGTTGCTAAACCTCCTCTGGCTTCCTGGGTCAGCCGGGTGTAGACTGGGCGGCAGAGTTGGGTGGATGGCGGGTAGTGGAGGGAGGAACGAGGGGTTCCCGCTCCTGGACTCTGCTGACCACCCAGCGCCTCTAAGCAGAGGCCGCAATTGTCTGTATCTGGCTGGACCAGCAGGGGAGGGGTGATGGCTAATCACAGAATCGGGTGTGTTAATGAAAAACTTGTAATCTATCAAATGGGAGGAGACAATCAGATTCAGAATGGATTACGCTTCTCTACAAGTTAGAGGTTTTCTAACGTCCGGTCAGTGCCCCCTCCATGTTACGTTCTCCCCTTGTCTTTCCAGGAGCTCGATAACCATGGCGGAGGCTCACCAAGCCGTGGCCTTTCAGTTCACGGTCACTCCCGACGGAATCGACCTCCGGCTGAGCCACGAGGCCCTCAGGCAGATCTATCTGTCTGGACTTCATTCCTGGAAGAAGAAGTTCATCAGATTCAAGGTTTTCAGACACTTGCTTCAATCTGTACAGTATTCCCTTTATTGAAGTTTCAGCGTGTCAGAGTGGTAGTTGACACATCATGTATGTTTCCGTGGTCCTTAAGGCTTGTGAAACACTTTCCCATGGATTGCCTCGCTGAATTCTTGGAGAAATTCTGTAAGGCAGGTAGGGTGAATCGGGGCCCCGTAGGGCAGATGAGGAAATCAGGACTCGGAGAGGGTAAGTGACCTGCTCGGAAGAAGCAGAATAAAGGCTAGACTCCACGTCTGGGCTCCGAGTCCAGAACCCCCTCTACACCTTGTAGGAAAAGGATTGTTTTTCAGCTGTGTGAAACCGCAGCGAGTTCAACAGCAGTCTCGCCAATAAAATAGTCCAGCGTTGAAAAACATGCACGTAAATGCAAATACAGCTAACCACTCATGCTCTCAATTCTGTTTACCTGCAAGAGTGGACATGTATTCACTGTTTGTAAGCACGTGTCTTGTTTTTAATTCACTTATGTAAAAAATTACAAAAGTCATGAACATGCATGTACCCTTCGCTTAAAACTTCCCCAATTGTGCTGTTTAGGGAAACACTGCTGGGGAAGATCCCCGGGGTGCTCCTTACCTGCTGCCTGTAAGAATAAATCCTTCCTTCTCCCGAAAAAGAGAAAATAAGAATCACAGAAGGACAAATGCATGTTTAAAAAAATTCAAACAAGACGAAAGTGCACCAGGAGTGTCTGCCCCGCTGTTCCCCAGTTTGTGTGTTTGTTGTCCAGTTTTCCCTTCAGAGGGCAGCTCCAAGGCGGGCTTTTGAAAAGGGACTTCCCTGGTGGTGCAGTGGGTAAGATTCCACGCTCCCAATGCAGGGGCCCCGGGTTCGATCCCTGGTCTGGGAACTAGGTTCCACATGCATACCGCAACTGAGTTCACATGCCGCAACTAAGGAGCCTGCCTGCCGCAACTAAGGAGCCTGCGAGCCGCAACTAAGACCCAGTGCAACCAAATAAATAAATATTAAAAAAAAGAAAAAGGCCCAGGAGCTAGGGTGGATGGGAACAGTGACCAGGGAGACAGTGGACCGGCCCCTGGGACCTGGCCAGGCTGGACAGGTGTTCCCGGGCTCTGCCAGAGGGGTCTGGGGCTCAGGTACATGGCCCCGTCACGCTGGTCCCTTGTGGGCGCCAGCAGCATGACCCACCCGAAGTGGAGGAGGGCGCCACCTACAGGGGAAAGTGCCCTTTGCGCTCCTGACCTTGCTGGACGCCTCCTTTTACCTACAAATGGAGGAAAGTAGAAGCTTGGGTGCCCCGGTGTGGCCGTTGTCGTCACCCAGCGTAGACGTTGTTCCCGGACTTTAAAAACCTTGTGGTACTGCCGAGGGGGCAAAACTAGCGTACGAAAACAGTGCACAGCAAGGGTGCATCCTAACCACGTGGTTCCTTAGGGGACCGTCTGATGCTCAGAGGAAGCGGGGGGAAGGCTTGCATAGCTGCTGCCGGTCGGGGGGATGTGGTGAGCAGAGACCTTTAATCTAGAAACGTCCTCCCTCCATTTTAATTTAGCGTATGTACCTGTTTATTTTACAAGAACGGTTCAGAGAACACCAGAAGGCCCCCCTGCACCCAACCACTTTGTTTAAAATCTTTTGTGATTCTCCATTATGAGAATAACATGTAGGGATGTGTAAGTCTCTTCTGAGAGAATTCAGATAAAGCTTTGAGAGTTTTTTAATCTATTATCTTAACTATTATCATGGCTTCAGTAAGATTTTTTTTTTAATGTTTTATTTATTTTTAAATTTTTAAAATATTTTGCCTGCGCTGCGTGGCATGTGAGATCTTAGTTGCCCGACCAGGGATCAGACCTGGGCCCCCTGCATTGGAAGTGCAGAGTCGTAACTGCTGGACTGCTAGGGAAGTCCCAGGATTTTTTAATTGGGAGTTTTGAAACATACGCAAAAGTAAAGAGGGTAGTAAAGCCCCACTGCTCGTTTGCACAGCTGTCAACGTTTTGCCAATTTGGGGTCATGTGTCTTCCTTCCCCCTCCACTGCTCCTTTTTTTTTTGAAGGCAGGCTGGGGGAGCTTTGGCTGAAACATCTTATGGCAAATTCTTGACATGAAGTGAGGTTTCCTGGAAATACCTCGGGTTGAATGGTGTCTGATTCAGGAGCAGCAGGAGGGATGGTTTTGGAGTTGGTGGGGGGGGCTGTCCAGGCATCCTTGGTGTAGCATGTTGGGGAGGGGACATCGTGGTTGGCAAGGTGGCCAGTGTCCTGAGTCAGTCTGGGTGAAGCTCGGGAATCTGTATGTTAAACTAGTGCTTCGGGTGAGTCTAATGTCCTGGGGTCACTCTCTGGGGGAACTGTTTTAGGAAGGGTTTTGGCTCAGAAGTAGAGGAAGGGAAGGAGCTGGACAGAAGTCGGAGCAGCTGGGGGCTGGAGGCTCAGGGGAACGTTTCCAGTAGTGATAGTGTGGCCGCTTAGCTGCCCCTGTGTGCAGACCCCCCACCCCTTCACTGCCTGCCAGCTCACGGGCCCCCACCACCAGGAGGGACGTTGCTCATGCCGTGCGTGTCTGTGTTTAGAATGGCATCATCACCGGCGTATACCCGGCGAGTCCCTCCAGCTGGCTCATCGTGGTTGTGGGCGTGGTATCAACAATGTACACCAGGATCGACCCCTCTTTGGGAATAATTGCAAAAATCAATCGGACCCTTGACAGGACGTAAGTAATCCTTTCAAATCTCCAACCGTCTAGGGAGTTATTGACTTCTTTGTTGCTGACGTTTTCATGTCTTCTCACACGTCATGGCTGTTGTGGATTCAGTTTGAGGCTTTTGCTGTGGTTGTCATGTCGGCTTTCTCCCCATTTCCTGGACTGGTATGAAGGTCCCCTCGGGCGTTTGGGGACCCTTGTGGCCCTTTCTCTGGAGACCAGGGACAAGAAGGGCAGCCTTGGTCCTGGGGTACCCGCCAGGACATGTCAGGGCCCGAGGTGGGAGCCAGCAGTGGCAGTCAACTTAGCCTGGCCAGGGGGACCCTCGAAACGAATTTCTGCCCCAGGAGCCGGTTCTGGACAAGGTCTCTTCCCTGCACTGGGGTCCGTCCTGGAGTTCTGGGACCCCGGGAACTGACTGCTGTCGGGGGCTCTGGGGAGACCTCAGCCCCTCAGCTCCCTGTCTGATTGGCTTAGAACACCGGCGGGACCCCAACACTCTCCTGGTTGCTGTAGATTTTTCTAGAAGCTTTTTTAATACCATGATATTCGGCCAGGCGGGGCCTTGGGTTGATATTTTTCTTGCAAGGTACGTGGTGCTGGGGTCTCATGCCAGAATGTTGGCCGTGCCCTCGAGGGCATTTCTGGAGCCCCTCTTTCCTCCCTCCGGTCCTGGGGGTGGCCCTGGCTCCCGTGTAGCCTCTCCTGCCGTTTGGCCCCTGCGCTGCAGTGACCTCTCTCCCTGGGGTCTCCGACATGAAAAAGTGAGGAAATGTTCAGAGGTGCAGATTCCTGCCCAGAGTCGCAAAGAGGGGAAGTGGGGAGCTGGAATCCAGACCCAGCTCCGCGTGGTCGGACACCTGTGCTTCCTTCAACGTGCCCTGAGCCTCCCCTCGGAGAACCTTCTTGCCAGGCAAACGCAAAAAACCAGCACCTCTGGGGGCTTCCCTGGTGGCGCAGTGGTTGAGAGTCCGCCTGCCGATGATGCAGGGGACACGGGTTCGTGCCCCGGTCCGGGAAGATCCCACATGCCGTGGAGTGGCTGGGCCCGTGAACCATGGCCGCTGAGCCTGCGTGACAGGCTCTGCAACGGGAGAGGCCACAACAGTGAGAGGACCGGGTACCGCAAAAAAAAAAAAACCAGCACCTCTGCCTTACTGGTGTTTGAGTGGCCAAATGATGGGACATACACAGGGCTGTTTCCATTACCCCATTTGTGATGGCAGCCGTGGCTCTGGAAGGCACATTTACAATGTTTGTTTTGGCTGTACCAAGCAGCTTGTGGCGGGATCCTAGTTCCCCGACCAGGGATTGAACCCGCGCCCTCGGCAGTGAAAGCGCCAAGTCCTAACCTCTGGGCCGCCCGGGAAGTCCCGTGGAAGACATATTTTTATCTTCTGGTTGGAAAGTACTCGTGCCTCCAGCTCGGCTGTGGCTGTCCCCTGCCAGACCTTTGATCCTATTCCTGTGTTGCTTGTTAACACCGGAGGACGTCGTACGTCTGTTACTAGGGAAATAATAGTCCCCAAGTCCTCGTCCCGTGCTTGGGCTTTGCTTTTTGCGCCACGGGTTTTGGGAGGCAGGTGGGGTCTGTGAGGGATGGGGTGCATCCCAGGTGTGTCTACGGGGTCCCTGGGCCGTAGCTACAGGGTCGGGGCTGGGCCTGAGCTAAACAGATGAACTTCTGGGCCTTTTACTAAATCAGTTGGTTGTTTGGATTTGAATATCGTTCTTTCAGAAAAGAACAGGAAAGTAACGTGGCCAAATGTGACATAAAGGAAAGCTCCCAGCTCAGGACTGAATTTGATTCCGATCACTCTAAAGAGATGATTAAGCGGTTTTAAGTGAAAGGTCTGAATCTTCTTACGTTGCTTTGAGCGGGTGCCCCTCACTCCTGAAAGCTGCCCCACATTCATGGTGTCCAGGGAGACGCGAGAGTCACCGCGAGTCCAGCTGAGCCCCTCGGAGCCTCTGGCCACCTCGGGATCGCTGGCTCCTGCCTTTATAAGCGTCCGCAGGGCCCAGGATACAAAGCCCTGTCATTGCAGTGGAAGCACGCCTGTGCTGGACGCCTGCCCGACTCCTTGCTCTGCCTGGGGGCTGGGAAGCCAGGCAGGGACCCTGTTGCTCTCACCTCCCTGCCCCAGGCTCTCTCTTCCCCTCCTTTATTTCCGGGGAGCCGCAGGCCTGCGCCCCCTGCAGACAGTTCACCTCCGATTTCCTGTCTGCTTGTGTTTAACACAATTTTTTAATTTACTTTTGAATGGGGGCTGTCTCTTTGCACTGGATTATATTTAGAAGTGTTGCCTATTTAAAGCCCTTTCTAATCTGGGTCTTTATAAGATTTGTTTCTTTGTCCCTCTAAACCAATTGTGGTAAACTGGGCCATCCCTGGCCCAAATTTAGAAAGACCAGGTGAAGGGGCCAGCGTCTTCCAGGTTCAAGGGCTGTTCTGCAAAGTCTTCCTGGAGAGGGTTCCCAACGTTCTGAGGTTGCAGCTTCCCCGAATGCAGGTGTACGGCGTGCTCTGTGTAAGCCCATCCCCTGCAGCCTCGGAAGGGGCATGCCCTTTAACAGAAAGCTATTAAAGCTGATGCTTGCTGTCAAAGTGCCTGTGTGCATATATATAAAAAAAGCTGGGTGACTTCCCTGGTGGTACAGTGGTTAAGAATCCGCCTGGCAATGCGGGGGACACGGGTTCAAGCCCTGGTCCGGGAAGATCCCACATGCTGCGGAGCAACTAAGCCCATGCGCCACAACTGCTGAAGCCCGTGTGCCTAGAGCCCACGCTCCGCAACAAAGAGTAGCCCCCGCTCGCCACAACTAGAGAACGCCTGCATGTAGCAACAAAGACCCAACACAGCCGAAAAATAATTTTTAAAAAAAGAAAAAAATATTTTAAAAAATGCTGAACACATCATTTGTTAATGTAAAAATACTACTTGATTTTTGTGAATCAAGTGGGTGTGTCTTTTCCAAGGTCAGTGACATAGGACTTAGAAGTCTAAAGCATAGATTGTCTGAAAGACAGGTTCTTAAATCCAAACTTGCTTGTAGATTAGACCATCAGAAAAGAAGCTAGAGGTTTAAAGTAGAGACTACAGTTAAACTTGAATGCAAGAACTGACAGGTTATAGAAAGAGACGTTTTGAAGCAGACGTTTTGCCAGTATTTTACTTTTCGTTTCTGTGTTCCTGAAGTAAGAGAAGACGTTGAATTGGTGGTTTCCAAATATTGGCGAAACCTTTAGGTTAAGGATATAATTGACGTAAAACATTGTATTAGTTTTTAGGTGTATAACATAATGGTCTGATATATGTCTATATTGCAAAATAATTACCAAAGTTTTGTTAACATCCGTCACCAAATATAGTTACAAATTGAAAATGTTTTTTAGATTTCATGTATAACTGAGATTGTACAGTATGTGTCTTTCTTTTTTCAACATTTTTTAAAAAATTGAAGTACAGTTAATGTATGATATTGTGTTAGTTTCTGGTGTACAGCAAAGTGATTCAGGAATATATACATATATATATTATAGTTTTCTATATCTGTGAGTCTGTTTCTGTTTCATTAAAAAGCTCATTTGTGTCATATTTTAGATTCTACATTTAAGTGATATCATATGGTATTTGTCTTTCTCTGTCTGACTTATTTCACTTGGTATAATGCCCTCAAGGTCCATCCATGTTGTCACAATGGCAGGATTTTCTGCTTTTCTTCCTAGCTAAATAATATTCCATTGTATTGATACATACCCACCACCTCTTCTTTATCCATTCGTTTGTCCGTGGACACTTAGGTTTCCATATCTTGGCTGTTGTAAATAGTGCTGTCGTGAACATGGGGTGATTTCATTTTCTTCAGATAAAAGCCCAGAAGTGAAATTGTTGGATCATGTGGTAGTTCTATTTTTAATTTTTTTTTTTTTTGAGGAACCTCCATACTGTTTTCCACAGTGGCTGCATCAATTTACATTCCCACCAACAGCGCGTAAGGGTTCCCCTTTCTCCGCAACCTCGCCAGCATTTGTTATTTAAATTATTTTTATTTTGAAAATATATTGTGGGTTCCAAAACAACTAAAACTACAGCCCACAAAGGTGAATGAGTAGCTGCATTTCTTCTCATTTTTGAAGTCCCATCTTTACCAGGTAATATATTACTCTCCTTAGCAAATGAAAACATTTTCTTCGTCAGTTTTCGATTTAAATGATCATTTTACGTCCTCAGTGTCTACGTGTATTCATGGTAAGTGTTCCTACCCAGATCGAAAACAAGCTCTTTTGATCTAAATAGTTGAAGTAATAGTTGTGCCAGTTGATCTGCGTTTCTTGTGCATCCTGGTGAAACCCCAAGGTGTGTTTAAGGAAAAAGCGCCACGAGTAGCAGGAAGGGAAGGTGCAGGATTGCTGCCGGCTCCCAGCCCAGGAGAAAGCAGGTCAGTCTGGGGCTGAGCTCTCATCGCGGACGGGCCACCGCTTCCCCCGTAATCTCCGTCCTCATTCCCGGGCCTGGAGGAGGTCGTCCATGCTCCCCAGGTGTGCAGATTAGCCTTGGTTGTTTCGAGGACCAGCAAAGCAGATGCGGCTGGTTCATCTCAAATCCAGGAGAGAGAGGGCTGAGTCTTCTGAGAGTTGACCTAACATGGGTTGTCGTCTCCCTGATCAGGCCTGACTCCGATTGGGGTCTGTGGCCTCAGCTGTGTCCACAGGAGACCACCCACCTTGTAGCACGTGGCGCCTCTCGGCGCCATTGCCTGTGGCCTCCTTTCCACGCGGATGAACCTGTGGCTTGTCTGGTCTTGTCTCGGCAGTGGCTACATGTCCAGCCAGACGAAGAAGGTGGTCAGCGGCGTCATCTTCGGCACGGGCCTGTGGGTGGCCCTCATCTTCACCATGCGCTACTCTCTGAAGGTGCTGCTGTCCTACCACGGCTGGATGTTCGCCCAGCACGGCAAGATAAGCCGCGCCACCAAAGTCTGGATGGTAATGATGCGAACTCGCCCCAGGGCACAGCTGGGGTGGGCGTTTCTAACCCGCTCTCTCGAGGTATGCCTGACACCTGCGAAGCCGCAGCTCTGTCACAGCCTGATGTGTTCGGAGATCAGTGTGCACTCGTGACGCCTTCATCACTGCCAAGGCCACAGATTTATCCACTCTCCAGAAGTTTCCTCGGGCCCTGCTTAGGCCTCTTGCCTTTGGCCGTAAGAGCATTTAACGTGAGATCTGCCCTCTTAGCAAATTCGGAGGAGCCCAGCACAGGAGTGTTGGTTCCAGGCCCGATGCCTTAGGGTAGGTCTCCAGGACGTACTTATTTCTTGGAACCGAAACCTTGTCCCTTTTAACCATCCCGCAGCCCCGTGTCCCCCAGCCCCCGGCAGCCCCCATCCCTCCTTGCTGCTTCCATGGTTCTGCGGACCTGTGAGACCACGCAGGATGTGTCCTTCTGTGCCTGGCCCATCCGTCAGCTCCACGTCTGGTGTGGGAGGCTTTTCCTTCTGAAAGGAAGGTCCTCGCTGGGCCTTTTCCCCTGGGTGACTTTTTTTTTTTAATTAATTTTTGTTGGGGTATAGTTGATTTACAGTGTTGTGTTAGTTTCAGGTGTACAGCACAGTGAGTCAGTTATACATATACACAGGTCCATTATACATATATCCATTCTTTTGTAGACTCTTTCCCATATTGGTCATCACAGAGTGTTGACTAGAGTTCCCTGTGCTCTACAGTCCCCTTGGTGACTTGAGCGTTGCCCTGTACATGCCAGAGAGCTCTGATTCAGCGTGCCTCCTTGTTTGGGCCAGACGCTCTTTTTCTCTAACGATCTTAGTGCGTTCTGAACATCTGGTATTAATGTCTGCTGGGTTTCTCATCCACGTCACTCATCAAATAAAAGTACCATCCGGCCGCCTCTTTGTAGCTTTTCTAACCTTAGCCGACCAGTTGACCGGGACTCGCTGACTCACCCTTAGCTTCTAGTACCTTCCATCAGCTCACCTCAGCCCTTAGTCCGCCTGTCACTTACCGGCCACGTGCGTGGAGGTTTGTCCCGTGATGGGTTCATCGGTGGCTGAATGCTGTCCCCTGGGGCTCCTCGTGAAAGGAGCAGGCACCCTCGTGCCCAAGCCCACCGTACTCCCTGGGCTTCACTCTTTCCCGAACCGACTTCCTGCTGTTGCTTGGATGTAAGATTTCTGATTTCCAGAGAAGTAGAATTCAGCTCCCAGGAGAGATTCTGAGATGGTTTCCATGCTTTACAGAGCAAGGTAAACGACCTTCCCCAGGGTGGCCTTCATGGCTGGTGTCCAGGTGAGTCCCACCTGCTCTTCGACATCAAGAATCACCCTCCTGTCCACACACACACTGTGAGCCCTAGAAGTTCCTTTGAAGTCTGGTCTGCATGAGATGACCAGTCATCACAGCAAGTTTAGATCATTCCAGACTAGAGCAGGCAAGTATGTGCCGCCACCAGGCTTGATACTGACCGAAGGGGCTGCACTTGGCTCCAGGCCCCGGGAGCCAATCCCGAAACCGAGGGCCTTGCAGAAGTAGGTGGGTGGAACTTACCCGCCGTGCAGAAGTGCAGTCAGACCCAGTGTCAGGGTGCCCGGGGGACAGCACCGCCTGGACAGGGCAGGACGTCTCAGGCATCTGTCAGACCTAGGGTTTTGTTCACCCTGGGTCTTATTTGGGGTTACTTGTTTGCTGAGGCCTGCAAGTGTAGGGGCGGAAAATGGACTAGAGGAAATGAACCAGCACAGAAAATCAGTCCGCGGTCGGCAAGTTGTATATCCTGGAGAACTGGTTTCGGATCTCTGACAGAGCTCGTCTCTGAGAATGTACCTTTTTTTTTTTTTTTTTAAAGGGTATGGTCAAGATCTTTTCAGGCCGTAAACCTATGTTGTACAGCTTCCAGACATCTCTGCCACGCCTGCCGGTCCCAGCCGTCCAAGATACCGTCAACAGGGTAGGTGCGGCTTCACGCGTCCCCAGAACGCCCGCTCTGAAACATTAAGGTCTGTGACTCGATGGGACTTCCCTGGCGGTCCAGTGGTTAGGCCTCTGTGCTCCGAACGCAGGGGGCACGGGCTGGATCCCTGGTTGGGGAACTAAGATCCCGCGTGCCCCACGGCATAGCTGGAAAAAAAAAAAAAATCTCATGGCAAACCCAGGGCCCAGCAGCAGTTTTGTGTCCCGTAAGTTTGCTTATGCACGTGCTAGATGCGGTTGTGTGCTGTGAACTGCTACCTGCCTGCTCTTACCTGCAAGGGCCAGAGCAGATCGACATGGGGACCCCGAAAATTCTGAACTGGAGGCCTGGCCTTGACCTGGTGGCGTGACCTTCTCCGTCCCTATCATTCTGGCTCCTTTCCCGTCCTGGTGTCCTGAACACACCAGCCTTTGGTCCTACCCTTGGCTCTCAGGGCCTCCCCAGCCATCTCATTGGCACCTGTGAAGGCGCTTAGGTGAGAGTAGAGCTCTTATTAAGGACCAGATGACGGAGAAAAAAATACACATTGAAAGTTCCTTGTCGATCAAACCTCGATCTTGTCAGTCTAGCATCCACTTTGATGATTTTTGTGGTGATTCAAGATCTGGGAGCTTGTATGCCAGTAAAGGACAAAAAAGTTTACTTGTTGAGTTATCACTGACCTGAAACATCCTTTAGTATTGGAGTTAGCTACCTTGTGTGAAGACCTGCCTTTGTCTAAGGTACGAGGAAGGAAACCATCTGTTTTAACTAGGCTTATGTTTTTTCCATCAACCCCAGTACCTGGAATCTGTGAAGCCTCTTATGAAGGAAGGAGACTTTACACGGATGACAGCTCTGGCACAAGATTTTGCTGTCAATCTCGGGCCGAGATTGCAGTGGTATTTGAAGCTAAAGTCCTGGTGGGCTACCAATTATGTGAGTATACATACACGCTATTTTTCTTGGTGGAATTTTCTGTAGGAGCATATAATCTGTTCCATGAGCCAGCTAGCTTCCCTGCGCATGGCGGGCGGGAGGAGACGTTGGCTGATGAAATGAGGCCGGGGTGGGGGAGGGGGGGGATGAGGTTTTGAGGAATGGCTAGCTTGGAGGAGAAGGTGTGACCCAGACACACCCGGTGGGTGGGGCTGCAAGTGGGCGGTGGCTGGAGAAAACCCGCCAGAGGCCACGGTGGGTGGGGCAGGTCGCCTTCAAGTTTGATCCTGCGCTGGTTACATGGGCGTGTTGAGTTTGTAAACATTTTCACACGTACGCTTAGGTTCTTAGATGCGCACTGTTCTGTATGTGTATGTACTTTACAAAGTGAGGGAATCGTGATCCTTGGGTCCTGGAGGTTGTGGATGTGGTTGGGACGAGGTTGCTGGCCTTCTAGGGGACATCGGGAGGACAGCACACATGGACCCTGTGTGGCTCTGAA